>NC_044987.1:10740637-11940637 GCF_008728515.1 Papio anubis
AGCACCCAGCATTTACCAATTAATTGATAACTGAGAATCCATTCTCTATGTGAACACCAGGTAGATAATTTGGAGTTTTCCTGGACTTTGCTTTTTACAAAGCTTCCTTCATAAAGCTAATGAAGTGATTTCCTAGTTTCTCTCTCTCTCTCTCTCTCTCTCTCTCTCTCTCTCTCACTGTGTGTGTGTGTGTGTGTGTCACATATACACACAGAGAGAGAGAGAGAGACATGCAGAATAAATTAGAAGAAACACATTGTCTAGATTTCAATGGGTTTATAAACACAAACTTACTGGCATAAAACATGCAAATTTATTGTCTCATCTTCTCTGTGGGTCACGGTCAGGTCAGCTGGGTTCCCTGTTCAGGGTCTCACCAGGTTTTAATCAACGTATCACCAGGGGATGCAATCTCATCTGAGTCTGGGGATCATCTTCCAACCTTAACGGGGTTGTGTGCATAATTCAATTCCTTGTAGTTTTAGGACTGAGGTCCCAGTTTTCTTGCTGTTTGTTGGCAGGACATATCACTCTCAGCTTATAGTAGTCACCCTAGATCCTAGAAAGTCCTAGCTACTTGGTCTTCTTAGAACACGACACATTACTTCTTTGAAACCAACAAGATAAACTCTCTCCAGTTTGCTATAACAAAATGTTATATAATGTTATGTAATGCAGTCAAAGGGGTGATATCTCATCTTATTAACAGGTCCCAGGCATACTCGAAAAAGGTTATTAAATAGAAAGTGTATACCAGTGAGCAAGAATCTTGAAGGCTGCTTGGAATTCTACCCACCACATTCCATTTTTGCTGCTTGCTCATGGGAAAACTTAAAAAAAAAAACACCAAGAATTTAATTATTAGTAGCAAGGAATATTTGAAAACTGAACAGTACAAGTAAATCATTTTCTAGTTTCCTCTTATGTTATTTGGCATTACTAACATCACCTGCCTCACTGAGAAATTATAAGCATTAAATAAGACGATACATTTAAAGCACGAAGTACTGTGACTGGCAGGTAATAACTGCTCAATAAATGACAGTGAGTCTTACCACATTGTGCCTTGCAGCAATATTACAGAATTGTTGTTTTTGATCTTAAAGAGAAAGAGAGTACATATATTCTTTTAGTGTTTTCAGAGCATCCTTCTGAATCTAAGAGCGAGGTCTTTTTGTACTATCGTATGCCTGATACTGTTACTGATGTCCTCACTGCTGCCTGCTTTTAAAGGGCTTCTCCTAGGTCTCTCAGAGCAGGTAAGAATCTCAGCATAACTCTGTAGTGGGATTCCCACAACCTCCCACCTCCCAAATGATCCAGAGAGCACCAAGCTTCATACATGACTTTCCCCACCCCCATTTCTGTTACCCTAGAACACTTCCTGTATGGTTCTGAGAACATGGCATTCATATGTGCTCTCCCAAACACAATCTACTGGGTAGGTGCCAGCTGTCTTGCGTACTCCTTCTACCCTAGGTTTCTAAATATATTCCAACATTAACTTTGTCAGATATCACATGTTGGCGCCCCACCATCTTACTCTACTCCTCATTCTCATAAATCCAGTTAATGAATGATCTCACAAAAGAAGACCATTCCATCAAGTCTGTGTCTCTTAATTAAGACCTAGAACATGAGACAGGAAAAAATGGGACCAATGCAAGAAGAGGGGCCTATGTCACCTTGATGTCAAGAGAAGCTGGGATTCTGTATGATGGAAATTGAGGCAGAAGTAAGATTTTTTACTTTATACAAAATGTATTAGTTCAGGATTCTTACTGATTGTTCAGTAGGAGAACACTATGAAACTTGTTCGTCAATATGAGAGAAACTATAGTCTCTGCTCTTCTCAAAGCCCAGAGGAAATACCTCCAGGGAATGTGGCTTAAGCGACGTTGAAGTAAGGTTTGTCAAATATGTAAATAAATAGCAGAAAAGAGGCTCCTGTAATCACCAGCATGCATATCAGAACTTCTGAAATGGAACCAGTATTACTTTGAAATTTCTACTGTATGAAGAGGACCAATCCGCAGCAGAGCTTCATGATCAGTTTTGATGGAATGTGAAAATGTTCATCCCGTGAAGTCTAACGCAGCCTGAGATCTAAAGCAAGAGTTTCAATCCACGGGGTCAATGTTTGACTTGAATATTGGTGTATAGTAGTATATGCAGTGATTTTGTCTCTATCCGTCTGTCTATCTAACTATCTAACTGATTTTATAACAAAGTCTTAACAATTCTCTAATCGTCTGAATGGAAGTTTGAGATAAAAGAGGGAAAGCGAGAAAATGAGTTAAATCTACATTTCTAAGAACTCACCTTATAGTATGTGATTCATTTCAATAGTAAAACTCATCTGAGTTTTTGCCCCAGTTTGTCACGTTCCACATGCTGTGTACAGGTGCCAAGTTTGCAAGATACCACTCAAAGAACAGATACATGGTGTTAAGAAAGAGTGGTCCCTTTCTATTCAAGGACCAAACTAGTGGAAGTGCAGGGAATGCAAATGAACATGGGTAGGAACTTAACTTGATTTATGTCTCAGAAGATGGAATTGCTCTTGGGATTTTGAGTTCCCTTGATGAGCACAAAACAACAGGAAGAGACTGATGGAAAGTTCTTCATAAGCATGCATGCATTTCCTTAGTGTTTCTTATTTGAACCCTCCTGAGAAGAGCCCAGCATCTTTCTGGAACCCATATTTATACATATGAAGAAAGAAGGAGGACTGACTTATCCTTTTCCCTCACCAGTAATTGAGAGACACTCCCAACTGCTCACTCTCCACTCAAAATTTTCCATGATCCATAATGGTCCTGGAAAATTTGTTGGTGCTCTCCAGCTCAGCCTCACCGTCTCATTCACCATCTTTGTATGGTGGTTTGAAAGATCCAAATTCCCAAACTTTTTCTGTTGTTTACAGTTCCAGGGTGGCTTTTCCCCAGAGATCTACCTGCCTAACATAATTATATCCCAGTTGTGTAGTAATCATCAGATATTATAGCTGTCATAATTTTCATTGCTTTTACAAGCCTGAATAAACACTTTTG
This sequence comes from Papio anubis, assembly GCF_008728515.1. NCBI lineage: Eukaryota > Metazoa > Chordata > Mammalia > Primates > Cercopithecidae > Papio > Papio anubis. The sequence continues at coordinate 10,743,691 of NC_044987.1, forward strand.
ATATTTCATGTGTACCTCTCCTTTTGAAGATTAACTTTTTAGAATCTTTATTCGTCGCTTTTTGTGTGGTAATAGTTTTTATCTTATTTCTTTATCTGAAGTTTTACAAATTGAAAATATTAATTTGTGTTTCACTGTAAGGTAAAATGTACTTTCAAATTTATCACCATTTAAATATTTTTAAATTTGTATAGATATGTTTACTGTTCTAGGAAATTTTATAAATTGATTTACTATGTTTTCTGATGTCAGCATTTTGCTTTAATAGGATTTTATTGGCCAATCTTGGTGGCTCACACCTATAATCCCAGCACTTTGGGAGGCCAAGGCAGGCAGATCACTTGAGCCCAAGAGTTGGAGACCAGCCTGGGCAACATGGTGAAACCCCATCTCTACAAAAAATACAAAAATTAGCTAGGCACGGTGGTGAGCGCCTGAAGACCCAGCTACTCAGGAGGCTGAGGTGGGAGGATCACTTGAGCCTAGGAGGCCAAGTTTACAGTGAGCCGAGATGATGCTACAGCACTCCAGCCTGAGCAACAGAGCCAGACTCTATCTCAAAAACAACAAATAAACAAAACCATCGTCTTGCACACAAGTTTATCAGTTTTCACTTATGTAACATTTAGTGCTTTAAGGTTCTTTTCCTTCATTTAAATCTTTACTTCATGTGAAATTAATTTTACTTTATGGGTGACATAAGGATGTTTTTATTTCCTATATAATTTGAGATTGTAGTTGTAAATACCTCATTAACTGAAGTGGGTTTCTTCTTAAAAAATTTGGTTTAAGTTCCCAATTATTTTTATATTCTCTCTTATACTTTGCTTATTAACCTCTAGTTTTATTATACTATCAACACAGAAAATGAGTGGCAAAATTTCTATTTTAAAATGTAATGACTTTAGTCTCATGTATTACTTTTATGGTTAGCTTCCTCTGTTGATTTAATTTAATTTTTTTTTTTTTGCAAAAGATGCACATCATCACTCACCATTAGAGAAATGCAAATCAAAACCACAATGAGATACCATCTCATGCCAGCTAGAATGGCAATCATTAAAAAGTCAGGAAGCAACAGATGCTGAAGAGGATGTGGAGAAATAGGAATGTTTTTACAGTTGGTGGGAGTGTAAATTAGTTCAACCATTGTGGAAGATGGTGTGGTGATTCCTCAAGGATCTAGAACTAGAAATACCATTTGACCCAGCCATCCCATTACTGGGTATATACCCAAAGGATTATAAATCCTGCTACTATAAAGACACATGCACACGTATGTTTATTCCAGCATTGTTCACAATAGTCAAGACTTGGAACCAACCCAAATTTCCATCAATGATAGACTGGATAAAGAAAATGTGGCACATATACAGCATAGAATACTATGCAGCCATAAAAAAGGATGGGTTCATATTCTTTGCAGGGACATGGATGAAACTGAAAACTATCATCCTCAGCAAAGTAACACAAGAAGAGAAAACCAAACACCGCATGTTCTCACTCATAAGTGGGAATTGAACAATGAGAACATATGGACACAGGGAGGGGAACATCACACACCGGGGCCTTTTGGGGGGTGGGAGGCTTGGGGAGGGATGGCATTAGGAGAAATACCTAATGTAACCAACAAGTTGATAGGTGCAGCAAACCAACATGGCACAGGTATACCTATGTAACAAACCTGCACGTTGTGCACATGTACCCCAGAACTTAGGATATAACAATAAAAAATAAGTTAAAAATATATTTTTAAATTAATTTTTTTCCAAGAAGGTTTTGCATTACTAAAAGGTCTCTTACCTAAACAAATGTCATACAGTTCACCACATTTATATCTCCTATCTACTATAATTGAGTTTTTTATGTGTATAGTATGGAATAGGATCAAGACTAATTTTTTTATTCTGAATACCCAGATACCCCAAAATAATTTATTGAAGAAAGCAATCATGCTTTACTGCTTTGCAGTGTCATCTTTGTCATATGTATATGCATCAATCTATTTCTTTACCCTGTATTCATTTCCATTTTTCTATTTGTCTAGCCTCATACAAAAACAGCACTCTCTGAGTTACTATAGCTTTGCCACAAGTTCTGATAATTAATGTTGTCAATCTTTCAGTTATCCTTTATTTCTTCAAGAGAGTCTTGATGATTTTGGGCCTCATTCCATTTCAATCTACACTTTAAGATCCACGTGTCCATAGCTGCAAAATCAAACGCTGGGATTTTACTTGGAATAGTATCAAATCTATAGATCAATTTGAAAAAATTGGCAGTTTTAAAATATGAGTCTCCATGTGCACTTTATAATCCTAGATTCATTCAGCAAATTTTATGTTTATCTGAAAATATTCTATTTCTATTGTCATGGTCTTAGACATGTTACATACAATTAAATTCAGCTTTGGTTTCTCATCCTCAGCACTATCGATATTTTGGCCATGATAAGTTTTGTTGTGAGGGTCTCTCCAGTGCATTGTGGAATGTTTAACTCCCCTCACGTATAGCCACTAGATGCCAGTGCCTGTGACAAGCAAGAATATTTCTAGACATTGCCAAGTGAACTGGGAGACAAAACAGCCCCAAGTAATCTAGATATTTAAGATATTTAATTTTTTATATTGGATCTTAACAAACATAAAAAATGGGTGCAAATATATAAAGTGCATAAACCATTACATATGTAGTGGTAGATCATTCATCATCATTGCTGGATAGTAATCTATTCTGTGAATAACAATTTCTGGCCAGAACTTCCAACACTATGTTGAATAGGAGTGGCGAGAGAGGGCATCCCTGTCTTGTGCCAGTTTTCAAGGGGAATGCTTCCAGATTTTGCCCATTCAGTATGATATTGGCTGTGGGTTTGTCATAAATAGCTCTTATTATTTTGAGATATGTTCCATCAATGCTGAATTTATTGAGAGTTTTTAGCATGAAGGGCTGTTGAATTTTGTCAAAGGCCTTTTCTGCATCTATTGAGATAATATGTGGTTTTTGTCTCTGGTTCTGTTTATATGCTGGATTACATTTATTGATTTGCGTATCTTGAACCAGCATTGCATCCCAGGGATGAAGTCCACTTGGTCATGGTGGATAAGATTTTTGATGTGCTGCTGGATTCGGTTTGCCAGTATTTTATTGAGGATTTTTGCATTGATATTCATCAAGTATATTGGTCTAAAATTCTCTTTTCTTGTTGTGTTTCTGCCAGGCTTTGGTATCAGGATGATGTTGGCCTCGTAAAATGAGTTACGGAGGATTCCCTCTTTTTCTGTTGATTGGAATAATTTCAGAAGGAATGGTACCAGCTCCTCCTTGTACCTCTGGTAGAATTCGGCTGTAAATCCGTCTGGTCCTGGACTTTTTTTGGTTAGTAGGCTATTAATTATTGCCTCAATTTCAGAGCCTTTTATTGGTCTATTCAGGGATTCAACTTCTTCCTGGTTTAGTCTTGGGAGAGTGTGTATGTCCAGAAATTTATCCATTTCTTCTAGGTTTTCTGGTTTATTTGTGTAGAGGTGTTTATAGTATTCTCTAATGGTAGTTTGTATTTCTATGGGGTCGGTGGTGATATCCCCTTTATCATTTTTTATTGCGACATACCCCCTGTTCTAAAGCTTGCCTGTACAGGCAGCACCATTAATGAGCTAGTCATGCTTGCCAACATTGGCATCATGGCTGCAGGCTGCCTGATCCTCATCATTATTTCCTACGTCTTCATCGTGGCAGCTGTGTTGTGCATCCACACAGCCCAGGGTGGGCAGCGGGCCTTCTCCACCTGCACTGCCCACCTCACTGTGGTGCTCCTGTACTATGTGCCACCTGTCTGTATCTACCTGCAGCCTCACTCCAGTGAGGCAGGAGCTGGGGGCCCTGCGATCTTCTACACAATCATAACTCCAATGCTCAACCCATTCATTTACACTTTGCGGAACAAGGAGGTGAAGCATGCTCTGCATAGGCTTTTGTGCAGCAACTTCTGAGAGTCTACAGCAGGTAGCCCACCCCCATAGTCTGTGCTATCAAAACTCACAATTTGCCTGCCAGGAAAGCAGCTATTCACATCTCAAAATGAGTAGGGAAAATCATTCAGGTGGAAATCAGAATAACTGAGTTGCAACTCAGCCACACACTTGCCCCCAGCTTTGGCCAAATGGTCTACCTCACTCTCCCCATCACAAACACTTCATCTAGAAAATGGGAAGACTGCTTTAGATGATGTCTAGAGTCTCTCCAAAATCTAAGTTCTGTGACTCAGAGGTATGTGAAATGCTATTCATATCCTCATTTGTATTAGTAAATGATTGTTTTATTTTTTATGAAATAACTTTATTAAATACATAAAACATATTAAAGAATACTGTAAACAAAAGTATAAAATACAATGAAATGAACCTTTGTATATGTATTTCCCAGCAAGAAGAAACCACAGTTTTTAAAATGATAAAATACAAGGAGAAAAGTGACTTGTCCAAGGTGACTTAGAAAGTGACATGATCTTTCTTCTCCCACTCAAGGTAGTATATAATTAAGGCCACACTGAGAGATAGAAATAACATGGGCTTTGGTGTCAATTGAACCTACCAGTATTCTAATCTGGATCCAACCAGTCTTAGCTGTAGAATTTTGCACAAATGTCATAATTGGAGTTTTAGTCTCCACTTTTAAGAGTAAGATTTAAAATAATGGCTTTGTAGGATATTATGAGGTCTAAATAAAATAATTATATTAAGTGTCAGGTAAAATAGGTGCTCCAGTTTCTTACTAAGCTGGCTGAAGAAATCAAAGAGAGCTTATCGTACAAGCTAAGATTCAAATTGTTTCTGAAGGATTAGCAAGGTTTTAATACCTTAATTGAATTTATAGGGCAACTACAAAAGAAAGGGCATTTCTAGACTTCAAAATTATAACAGATAACTCAAGGTTTTAGTTAAAGCAGCTTACCATACAAGAGGAAGGAGTTGGTTATATTCACCAAAACTATTCTATAAAATGAAAATGTCCTTGAATGCCAAGGACATTCAGATTAATCTAAAGAACTCAGATTATGCCCTAGGTGTCCTACCTATTTATTTTTCCTCCTCCTTGTCATCTATAGAAATACCTTTATCCTGAGAAGCCACTTCTTTAAATGCTAAACCATGAGATGAATTAGAAAAGAGATGTTCCCTTCCTGTGTCCTTGTTTAAGAAAACTGGCACAAAGAAAGTTCAATTCCCACCTATGAATGAGAACATGCGGTGTTTGGTTTTTGCCTTTGTGATAGTTTGCTGAGAATGATGGTTTCCAGCTTCATCCATTTGCTTGAAGAGCAAAGACCCATTATGTCTCTTATGTGCTCTAAGCAAAGAAACCAGGTAAAATATTTGTTCAGTCAAGTATTCAGGATTTGAAAATAAAACAGGACACATACACATTTTTCACAACAAAGTTACTGAATAAGAATATTTGTTTTGTATCCAGTAAGGGAAAGAAAAGTTGTTAATTCCAATTGTTGTCTTCTGTCGGATATTTCTATCTTTGGGTCTAATTTTTAGATTTAGGAAATGTGGTATATATACTAGTGTAAGTTTACTTGAAATTTAAAGGGAAGGGGGACTAGAAAATTAACTAGTATTAATTATAATGAAAAAAAAACTTCACAAAAGGAGAACCATATAAGATTATCATTTTCCTGGCTTTCCTACAATGAAAATAGTACACGAACTGGTATTTTCCTTATGATAAATATATGTCAAATGGGCAAGAAACAAAAGCATTACTTGGACAAGATAATTTGCAGGAAAGGACATGCTGTAAGAGTGACTCACTAACTTACTATTGTTCATCCTACGGCATGGAGTTTCTGAAGAAGAAGTTTACCAGTACTCTTGAAGGGCGACTGTACAAAGGAAATTATGATACATGTAATCAAGCTGACTAACTGCCCTCAGAGAATGAAGGACTTCCACAGGATGGATTGCCTTCAAATAATGAATACACAACTGATTTGTGATTTCAGGCTATTGTTCAAATAAGATGAAGATCCATAAAATGTATAATTGTGTCCCTCATCATTGGCAGTGCCAGAATTTAATAAAATAACATTTCTTTAAAAATGTTTTGTGAGAGCTTTTATTGTCAACTTTTATCCACCTCCCGCTTACATTATTGCTAACAATTCTGCCATGTAAATTAGAATAAACGTTTGAAAACACTAAACCTAGGAGAGAACAAACTGTAGCACAGCTATGGTGAGGTAACACTGGCCAAGGAATCTTGTAGAAATGTATAAGCTTTGGAGTTGCATGTCTCAGAACCAGTTTTTATCAATCTTTAATCAAGAGAAGTTCTCGTTGAGATAAAGATCCTTCAGTCTTTGAATTAGAGGTCTTTGAACTTAGATCATTCTCTATTACACACACACACACACACACACACACACACACACTCTCAAAAATTTACCAAAATTATAAAATATTGGGAAGCATTGTACTTTCCAGAGGTGAATGCAACAATATCCCAAATAACTTTCTTTCATGCGTGCCTTGTTCTTGATCCTAGGGGAAAGCATTTAATTTTGCAGGATATTTGCTAGGTTAGGTGTAGGATTTTCATAGATGTCCTTCATCACATTGAGGAAGTCCCCTTTTGCTTCTAAGTTATTGAGAGTTTTTATTAATGGATACTGGCTATTGTCCACTGCTTTTTCTCCATCAGCTGACATGGTCATATAATTTTTCTTTAAGTCTGTTAATATGGTGACTTACAATGTTTGATTTTCAACGTTAAACCAATCTGCATTCCTAGAATGAACCCCAGTTGTCTTCATGTATTATCCTTTTACATATTGTTGAATTTGATATGCCAGAAGTTTGTTAAGTATTTTTGTATGTATGTTCTTGAGAGATGCTGGCTTATATATTTTATTTATTGCAATATTTCTGTCTACTTTGGGTATCAGAATAATAGCGTCTTCATTAACTGAGATGGTAAGTATTCTAAACTCTTCAATTTTTGGTAACTGGTATTATATCTTTCCTTAAATGTTTGATACAAAATTATTAATAGATTGTTCTTATACACTGTACTTCTACTTATACAACTTTTTAAAACTCCACAATATATTGTTATTGTGGGTTTTTTGTTCTGAATAAGTCATTATTTTAAAAAGATATTAAGTAATAAAAATTTTGTTTTATCATGAAATTCACCTAAAGGTCCATCAATGATAGACTGGATAAAAGAAAATCTAGTACGTATACAACATGGAATACTACACAGCCATAAAAAAGAATAAGATCATGTCCTTTGCATCATGTCCTTTGGAGCAACATAGGTGGAGATAGAGGACGTTATCCTAAGCAAACTAATACAGGAGTGAAAAACCATATATATATATACACACCACATGTTCTCACTTACAAGTTTAAGCTAAACATTTAGTACACATAAACACAAAGAAGGAAATAACAGATACTGGGGCCTACTTGAAGGTGGAGGGTAGGGGGAGGGAGAAAAATGAAAAACCACCTATCAAGTACTATGCACACTACCTGGGTGACAAAATAATCTGTACATTAAACTCCCGTGACATGCAATTTACCTATATAACAAAGCTATACATGTAACCCTGAACCTAAAATAAAAGTTTTTCTAAAAAAGAAATATTTCACTTTTTTTAAAAAAGAAACTAAAAAAAGAGAAAATGGCTTTATATTTACCCATGTAGTTATCGTTTCTGGTAACCTTTATTTATTTTTGTATATACAAGTTATGATGTAGTATTATTTTCTAATGTCATGAACACTTTTTAATATCTATAACACCTCTTACCCTGAAAGTCTGCTGGTGATGAATTCTTTTAATTTTGTTATTTCTGTGAAAGTCTTAATTTTACATTCATTTATTATTACACTTTTATTTTTGATAAATGTAGATTTACAGGTAGTTGTAAGAAATTACACAAAGAGAACATCAGGAAGATGGCAGGAGTTTCCAGCACTTGTTCTAATACGAAAAACATCAATTTGAGCAAGTATTCACATACGAAAATATCTTCACAAGAACTAAAGAATCCATGTGACAGCACTTGAGTGAAGCGCAGAAATAAGAAGGTAGGAAGGACAGCTTTACATCATCCATGTCACCCTTCCCCCAACTCCAGACAGCACAGGAATGAGAGATTCTCATTGTGGGGAAGGAGAGTGATGAAAGCCCCAGGCTTGTCCATGGACCTGTGCACCAGGACCAGCCCAGTAAACCCCAGCATCAGGCCGGCCCATATAGTCTCAAGCTTCAGGTTCATCCCCACAGATGCAGACTTCAGACCCACACCAGTTAGCAGAATGAAGAATAATAAGTTCAGAGCAGAAATGGATGAAATAGGGACTAAAATATATTAAAAAGATCAGTGAAGCTAGAGTCATTTTTTTGAAAAGATACACAAAATGTATAAAACTTTAGCAAGGTTTTCTTTAAAAAAGACTCAAGTAAAATTATAAATGAAAGAGAAGATACAACTGATACTGCAGAAGTACAAAGGATCATAAGAGACTATCATGTACAAGCATTCATCATCAAATTAGATATTATAACCTAGAAAAAAATTGATTTCCAGAAACATACAACCTATCAAGATTGAATCATAGGCCAGGCACAGTGGCTCATGACTGCAATCCTAGCACTTTGGGAAGCCAAGATGGTCAGATTGCTTAACCCCAGGAGTTCAAGGCCAGCATGGACAACATGGCAAAGCCACATTTCTACTAAAAATACAAAAATTAGCCAGGCATGGTGGTGCATGTCTGTTGTCCCAGCTATCTGGGAGGTCGAGGGTGGAGGATCTCCTGAGCCTGGGAAGTCAAGGCTGCAGTGAGCCAAGATCACACCACTGCACTCCAGTTTGTGTGACAGGAGTGAGACACTGACGGAAAAAGAAAAAAAAATTATTAATCATGAAGAAAATCTCCCATTAAAGAAAACCTAGGACCTGAGAGCTTCTCTGGTGAATTCTACCAGATATTTAAAGAGAAATCAATCCCAATCCTTCTCAAATTTTTCAAAAAAAAAAAACCTAGCAAGAAGGGAAAAGTTCCAAGCTTATTTTATAAAGCCAGCATTACCCTAATACCAAAGCCAGAAAGAACACTACAAGAAAATTACAGTCCAATACTCCTAAGGAACATAGATGCAAAAAATCCTCAACAAATACTAACCAACTGAATTTAACAGCACATTAAAAGGATCATACACCATGATCAAGTGGAATTTATCCCTGGGATGCAAGAATAGTTAAACATACCCAAGTCAATAAATGTAATACCGGCACTGAAAGAATAAAGAAGAGAAATTAATAAGATCATCTCAATACACGCAGAAAAAGCATTTGACAAAACATCTTTTCAGATAAAAATTCTCAACAAATTAAGTACAGAAGAAATGAACCCCAACACAATAAAAGCCATATACAATAAGCCCACAGCTAACATCATATTCAACTGTGGAAAGCTAAAAGCTTTGCCTCTAAGATTAAGAACAAGACAATGATACCCACTTTCTCTACTTCTTTTCAATGTAGTACTGAAAGTCCAAGTCAGAGGACTGGGAAAGAAAAAGAAATAAAATGCACCCAAATAACAAAAGAAAAACTAAGATTTTCTCTGTGAATGGCGTGATTGTATATATAGAAAATGCTAAATACTCCACCCACACAAACACACATGTAAAAGAAACTGTTAGAACCAATGAGCTAATTTGATGAAGTTGTAGGATACAAAATCAACGTACAAAAAGCAGCTGTATTGTTACGGGAAGTCAGGGACCCCAAATGGAGGGACTGGCTGAAGCCATGGCAGAAGAACATAAATTGTGAAGATTTCATGGACATTTATTAGTTCCCCAAATTAATACTTTTATAATTTCTTAAGCTTGTCTTTACTGCAATCTCTGAACATAAATTGTGAAGATTTCATGGACATTTATCACTTCCCCAATCAACACTCTTGTGATTTCCTATGCCTCTCTTTACTTTAATCTCTTAATCCCATCATCTTCATAAGATGAAGCTATATGTTGCCTCAGGACCCTGTGATGACTGTGTTAACTGCACAAATTGTTTAAACAATATGAAATCAGGGCACCTTGAAAAAAGAACAGGATAATAGCAATGTTTAGGGAACAAGGGAGATAACCTTAAAGTCTGGCTGCCTGTGGGCCAGCCAGGACAGAGCCATATTTCTCTTATTACCAAAAATGGGTAAGATAAATATCACTGAATTATTTCCCCAGTAAGGAATATTAATATTTAACAGCCCTGGGAAAAGAATGCATTCCCGGGGGGGGGGGGGCTCTAAAATGTCTGCCCTGGGAGTGTGTGCCTTATGCAGATGTAGATAGGGATAAAACACGACCTAGTCTCCTGTAGCACCCCTAGGTTTGTTAGGATTAGGAAATTCCAGCCTGGCAAATTCTAGTCAGACCGATTCTCTGCTCTTGAACCCTGTTAAGATGTTTATCAATGACAATGCATGCACAGGGGGACATGGAAGTTCATTAGTGATTCTAGTTTCACCCTGATCTTGTGATCTCGCCCTGAAGAAAAATCTACCAAGCAATCAAAAAAGCAAAAAGGGAAGAAGTTGCTATTCTAATTTCAGACAAAACAGACTTTAAACCAACAACAATAAAAAAAAAAAGGACATTACATAATGGTAAAGGATTCAATTCAACAAGAAGATTTAACTATCCTAAATATATATGAACCTAACATTGCAGCATCCAGAACCATAAAACAAGTTCTTAGAGACCTACAAAAAGACTCAGATAACCACACAATAATAGTGGAAGACTTCAACGTGCACTGATAGTGCTAGACAGATCACTGATCCCGAATCCCACTTGATCCAGAACTGAGTTCAAGGTCTGAATGTCTTTGTTAATTTTCTGTCTCAATGATCTGTCTAACATTGACAGTATTTTGTTAAAATCTCCCACTACTATTGTGTGAGAGTCTAAGTCTCTTTGTGGGTCTCATGCTTTTTGAATATGGGTGCTCCTGTATTGGGTGCATATATATTTAGGATAATTAGCTCTTCTTATTGAATTGACCCCTATATCAATATGTAATGCCCTTATTTGTCACCTCTAACTTTTTTTTAAGTTGCTAGTAGTTCGGGGACTGTTGTGGCAAAATCAATAATACACTATTTTTTAATGTTTATGTTACTTATGTAACAAATAAAGCATATTTTGATGGCCAAAATGAAAAGATAAGAAACATTCCACAAGAGCATTTAAACAACCAATAAGTTATCTTGTTTAGGAGAAAAGATTCACGAAAAGGATCTAGAATGTTACATACTTTATGTAATTCAACACATATTCTCGATTTGGGTAACATCTTAGAATAATGTAATGCTGCAGTTTAGCTTTTGAGGTAACTCAGTTAATCAATAGATATTTCAGTTCTTCCTAACCCATTCATATGGATTAACCATATTAAGTAGGCATGTAAAAAATGTTTAAAGAAGATTCACTGTTTAAAAAGTAACAGTGACACCAAACCCCTCTCAGATTGATATCCTTTTTTTTTTTTTTTTCCTAAAATGAAGTATTGTCACGTAGGGGCATTATTTCTCAAGATGAATGTAAATATCATTAGATGTGTTAATGAGAAATCTATTTTGAACTCATTTCTTGGCTGTTCCTATAAGGGAAGGTTTCAGGACAAGTAGGACACCAAAATATCCTCTAGATAACATGATTATTGTCACAGTTCACTGAAGTCCCTCTTCATTGGCATTTATGTTATTTAATGTTCAGTGAAGGAAACAGAAATGATTTTAGGTATTTTAAGCAAGAAAGAACACAGATAATTAAGTGCTTACAAAATCACCAGGTGTGCTTAGGAAGTGAGTTTTAGACTAGAACTCCAGGATTGACTCCCAGTTCTCTATCAAGGTGATCCAGCAGGAAAGGTAGAATTAAGGTGGAAACAGTGTGCCCATAGTGCCCAGACTTGTATTTGACACTCTTAAGGCATACTTTATCTAATTCCTGAAAAGGACAGCAATGCTGGCTCTTCACTGACCCCCTTTTCCCACAGAATGTGGATAGTTTTTATTGAACTCACCATTCTATCATATTTAAGAAGACAAGATTTGGAAATCCTAGAATGACTGAAAACTTTCTTTATACAGATAATTCTTACCAGTGTAACATTGCCCGTTACCTATTTTAAGCCATAATATCTTTAGCATATGATATCCTAAGAGTAGCATAAAACAGCTTCTAGAGAAGGAGAAAAAAAAAACATAATTTAATGCAAATAAAAATCCCTAGTACACATTTTGACATAACTTCACATTTTTAAATTCCAATCAAGGTTGGACAATCATTAATAAAGTTTTAAAATATCTTTAGATTTTTATTGAATCTCTTTTAATCCAACATTTTTCATTAATTTTACACTTCAGAGTATGCGAAATATTTCAATATAACCACATCTAGAAAGGTAAACGCATAACAGTTTACAGTATGGTTTTGATGAACTACAAGTTCAGCATTTTGGTGGGGAAGGGGTGAAGTAGACAGATAATTTGAAAAGTAGGTACTTTGAACTCATTTCTTGTTTCTCATATCATATGCTAAGTAGATACTTTGAGCTTATTGAAGGTACATAAATGAGAAGAGAATTTTTATTTGTCCTTCTTGATAATGAGCAAGATTCAAATATTTTTTCTAATCTCCACTGATAGCCTGGGTGCAGATTATACATAATTCTTTCTCTTAAAGTTCCTATGAAACCCATTTTAGAGATGAAGAAACTGAAGCTGGGAATTTAAGTAACTTACCCAAGTTCATGCCAAATATTATATACCATAATTAGTATGTGACTCAATGTTCAATCCTCACTGAAAAAAAAGATTGGATTTTTAAGTTAACAATGATCATATATACATATATATACACACACACACACATATGCACATATGTTATAATTTCATTACATCATCAAGATACCCAAGGCCTCACTGAGTCACTACCTAGCTTAAGAGAATTTCTTAAAGTTCAAATGCAGTAACAAATTTTCTTTTACTTCTATACCCAAGAAATAGCTCTATCTTTTTTTGAAGAAGTACAATTCATACTCTATGACAAATCTCAAACATCTCACCCCCTAAAGCCTCGAAGGACTAATTACATTAGTTTATTTTTAGAGAACTTTGGTCAAAGTTATTCCCTTTTGAGATTTCCATTCAAAGCAAGTTAAAGTGAATTTTAATTGATTGGAGGTACAAGGCAATAATCACGCAAATGTATGATAACTTCTCTTTCAACACTGAGAAAGGGTTTTGCTTGGTATTACTTGAACCATAAAGAACTGCAGATTCAAGAAGCCTTCTGTGTGCTCCATTGACCACAAACAGGATCCTGATAGAACCTTTGAGTGCACATTCTTCAAATTGGCCAGGGGAAGAAGCCTAAGAAATGCAGTATTGGAACAGGTAAAGGAGATAACTTATATCACCTCCTATGTCAGGCAACTTCATATACCCAAAATTTATTTCTATTCTTGACTTAAAACTGGACTCATTGGAATCAATGAGTTTTGTTTATAAGTAATTTAAGGCACAAAGATTTACAGTACCAAAACTATGATACATTTTATTGTACACAGTTATACAATTTCTATTTACTGATGGAAGACAGGAATGAGAGCTCTTCAGTTATATCCTCAGCTATTGAGTTCTGCATAGATAAACCAACACTTGAGCCCATAAAGTACAGCATTGCATTACGAAAAACTCTGATTTTCATATTTTGAGTAGCCAGAAAGTGACCCTAACAACTTTCTTTTTTACTAGGGACTGAAGTACAAAGCCTCCAGCTTTTGGAAAGTTTATCTTTAAAGTACTCACTTAAGTTTCATGGAAAGATAAGGTTTTACATGCAGAGAGGAACAATTGGTAACCTATTACATTTGAGAGAGCACAAGACATTGTACCCTGACCAAAATAGACAGTTTCAGAGACTTTTTTCTTATTCTTCAATTACAATGTTAGCCATTTTATCTAAAGCCTTCATGACAAAGTATTTCTACATAAAAAGCAAACAGCTCAAAATATTCACACATTCTAAAACTACATTAATAAGATTATTTGACAATTACTAAAAAGCAAGAATATTATTATACTACTACTGGAGATGAGAAAGATCCAAAGATAATTGTTACATTTTGTTTATCTCAAAAGCCAGCGTAGCCCATGCTCTAATGAGCCTTTAAACTCATCAGGTTGAAATAGTTTTCTAACTGAGCAAATAGCATGCTCTGTTCTTGCTATCTTCAAAGTAGGATGTACTATGTATAACTATGAGTATATTTTGAACAGTAGTTTGATAATCTTCATAACCTTATTTTCCTATTTAACAACTCAAAATATTTGGTATTTGGCTACTCTAAACCTAAAAGACTTATGTGTCCACTTGGTCTGGAAAAAAACTTATTCTATAAACACCCAGTTAAATGTTACTAACCTTTTGAAATGTCCCATGCTGACTCCAAAAAAAATTTTTACCTTCATTTCCTCTTCCCCCATGATACCATGATTTTACTTTTGTCATGGGTTTAATTGACATATATATATAAATGAGAATATAATTTTTTATTTGTCCTATTTAATGATAAGTATGATTCAAATATTTTTTCTAATCTCCATTGATCATCTGGGTGTACAATTTGTACCCAGGTGATCAATGGAGATTAGAAAAAACATTTTGAATTTTTCAATAGGAAAATAAGATTACAAGGATTATCAAACTACTGCTCAAAATATATTTATAGTCATTACATAAGTATATACTGCTTTGAAGATGGCAAGAACAGAGCATACTATTTGCTAAGTTAAAAAACTATTGCAACCTGATGAGTTTAAAGGCTCATGGAATTTGAGTTAGAATGGAATTTATCATTTGCATGTATCTAACCCTTATACACTATGAGCTCCTCAGTAACTTATTCAGCTCATTCTGCTAGGTGCCTCCCATACCTGGTAGGTTATCCAGCACATAACAAGTGTGTGATCTCACCCTTGTTAGAGTACTTTGCTAGCTCACACCTGAAAAAAAAAAAAAAAAAAAAGCCTCTGCATGCCTGTGGACATATTAGAGCCTGCGACAGCCATCCACACATGTTGTGAGAATTCAGAAGGCTAGATTTATTGCTGCTCTGGGTCAGATATTTAGTTCTATCACCACATTAAAAAGTTGGTGATGGTTTTAGTTTAGAAACCTCAGCCTCCCACATGCAGGCTCTTCTAGATCTGACCTTCAACCTATCCCTCCCTTACACCTCAGTCCTTTACCCTAATAATACTCAAACCTGCTCAACATTTTTCCTTCTCGCAAAAACCAGTATTTCTCAACCTTTTGGTTAAATAAGAATAACCCAGATAAACTGATAAAAATTTATATTCCTGAGCCCTAAACCCTGAGAATAATTGCAATTTTATTGGTGGAGCCTAGAAATCAGCAATTTTAAGAAACATACCAGGTGATTCCAATGCAGGTTTTCCATACTCTTAGGAAAAAAATTCTATAAACCTAAATTCACTCTTGATTAATAAGTTGTAAAATCCATTTAAACTTCAAGATTCCCAGAGTACATCTACAGAGGGGAAAGAGAAACAAAGCAAGCAATAGAGTTGCCAGTAAAATGGGAGGGATTTGGCAAAAGAAGGCATGAAAGGACTGCAAACTGAGAGGTAAGAAGGTTAGGCAGACTAAATACACACATTACCAAACATCAGTCAGCCAACGAGAAATTTACATAAGCAATTAGTCCAGGTGGATGAAGGACTTGAGGAAGGTGTATGGTATGCCCTGGCAGGGAAGTTCCATCTTACAAAAGGGAGATAAGATGATTTTGATGATTCCATCAAATGTAGGAAAACAAGCAAAATGTAGTAATGCCATAAGGGAATACTTACTGAGGACTGATAAAATAAGTATGTATTTATATGTGCTTCTGGATCTATAACTGGTTAGTGGTTAGAAATAAAGTGTATGGGGCTGGGTGCGGTGGCTCATGCCTGTAATCCCAGCACTTTGGGAGGCTGAGGCAGGCAGATCACAAAGTCAGGAGATCGAGACCATCCTGGCCAACATGGTGAAGCCCCATCTCTACTAAACAAGTGAAGGTGGCACATGCCTGTAAATTCCAGCTACTTGGGAGGCTGAGAGGGAGAATCCGAACCCGGGAGATGGAGGCCGTGAGCCGAGATCGCGGCCACTGGGCACTCCAGGCTGGGTGATAGGCAGAACCACCGCACAGCAGCAGCAAAACAGCAGCAGCAGAAAGAAAGAAAGAAAGAAAGAAAAGAAGGAAGGAAGGAAGGAAGGAAGGAAGGAAGGAAGGAAGGAAGGAAGGAAGGAAGGAAGGAAGGAAGGAAAAGAGAGAGAGAGAGAAAGAAAGAAAGAGAGAGAGTAGAGGAGTAGCCAAGCGAAAAGTATAATGGCACGCCTTTGTTACAGGTAAACACTCCATTTCTATGTGATATCAATGCAGCACATCCTAAAATAGAACTTGAAGGACAAGAGGAAACAAGTTTCAACAACTTATTCAATATGGTGGGGTGTCTCCATCTTCTGGGAATGGAGAGTGGTGATTAGGACTATAACATCTACTGTCCATTGCTCCGGAGGAGGCGCTGAAAGACTTTTGGATAAAACTCAATCTATCCCATATCCTGGGGGATGTTTTCATTTTATCAGGATCAAATCTTTAAACTCTAACAATTCATTTCTATATGTAGAATTCCTATCATTAGTTGACAGATGAAGTATGATGACAAGTGGAAATTGATATCAAATCAAATTTATAATCACAAACTCTCTCATATAAGATATTGTGGTTTAGCAGTTAATAATTCAGGCTCTGAAATCAGACTGCTAAAATTTTATTCACTGACTCCAGTACTCATTAATGTGGGTCGTTAATCCCTCTAACCCTAAACCTTGCCTGTACGATGGAGAGAATAATAATGTCTACCTTGTATAGTTGCTGACACATTTCACAATGAAATGAATAGAAAGTCTCTGGCATATAGTAACTACTCAGTAAGCTCTAGCTGTTATCATTAGGAGCATCATTATATTACAGCATTCTAAATCTATATCCTTTTTTTTCCCTTGATAGGTTCAAGTTTCATGGTCTTATCTACTAGTGCCATAGACACACACCAGAGTCAGATAAGCTTAGATGTGTATCTTAGCTTTATGTTTGAGGGTGGGTTTTCTTTTTCCCACACTGTTCTAGTTTGCTCAATTGTAAAGTGGATAATAATAATAGTTATCTAACTGTGTAAATTAGATCATTATGTCCATCAAAAATGTGTGCATGTACACCCCTCAAAGTTCTAATGCCCTTCACTGATTCTCATCTTGTTAAGCAGTATTTTTAGTGCAAAATACACAGGAACAAAAACCATTTGCAACTATAATAAAACAATTTCTAACTGTGTGACATTAAGCAAATGATTTAAGGCATTAAGATTATTTTGAGGTTGAAAATGACAAAATTTTAAACATGCATATATAGAGATGATATTGTTATGGTCTGGCGTTATGAGAGACAGCCAGCCCACTGATGAGGCTCTCCAGAACTGATAAGCAGTTATTCAGGTTGGCAAAGGGAGGCTGGAGAACAGACTTTAGTGCATATATTTTGTAACAGTAGCCACAAACTGATTTTGTGTGTTTGACTGACTTCATAAGTTACTTTTAATAATATTTACCTGATGCTTTGAAAACAGCCACGGTAGCACATTGTCCTAGTCTGAAATGATTATGTTATCCTGAAATAGTGCGCTGGCCTCCTTTGCTGGGTTTTATTATGGTATTTCTTTGATTTTGGAGACGCAAGCCCTAGACTAGCAGAATGAAGCATTAGTATTACCTAGCTACTTAAATGCCAGACTTATTCTTTCCAAAATGGATGTAAACAGAACATGCCTCTCTTCTTCATCCTTCAAACCTGGATTCCTTGCCTCGGTTCAATACTATCTGTTAAAGTAGCTTCAGACAGAACGGAGAATGTCTGTGCTCCTCTTCTTTAACACTGTTGGTCTGAAGTCATAGATATTCCTCAGGGAAACTGTCTAAACTCTCAACACTTCATTCCTTGTCAATTAAACAATGTCACTTGATGCTCATTTTCATTCTTTTTGTCTTAGAATATTTTCCATTTTCCCTAATTAGTCCGAATCTATGTGATTCTGAGTATTTGGTGCTAGATGTTAAAAAAAAAAAAAAAACCCAAGATCTCTAATTGGCTAATGAAACCCAGTCCTTCAAAACATGTAGATACGTTTTACAGGATTCCAAAAGCTCCAAGGACAAGATGAACATATCTCCAAATTAAGGCAAAAGTTGAGAAGGCATGTTGATATATACTATCTCCTTTGAGACCATTCTCCCTTATTCCACATTTTATACTGTTAGAATATTGAGTGAGTTGAAGCTGAGAGAAGCTGGGAAGCGTTCCACCAGAAAGAAGGATTTCTAGCATTCTACAGGAGTCTGGATAGGGGGGAAAAAAAGAAAAATAACACTTTATGACAGGACTAGGGCTTTGCACAGTCCAGTCCTATTTGGCTTCGTGGCTGACTAATGAAAATTAAATCTCTGAGGATACCGAGAGCCCAGATTTTTAAATTCTGTTATTTTATGTCAAGCCGGGACACAGAAGGACCATAAACACTAAAATAAGAGTTCTTAATACCAGTAAAATTTGTTCATGGTGCATTTATTCTGCAAAGTCTTCTCTGACCCCTCTACTCCTCTGGATTGCTCTAAGACCACACTACTCACACGGTTCTCTGCCTTACCACGACAGTATCAGTAGCATGCGTCGGAGCCACAGAAGCTCGGTATGAAATCCTGCCTCTACCACCTGTTTCCTACCTGATCATAGACGAGTCACTCAAACTCCCTTTTCTTACCTTTGAAAACAGTAAAACCTAGTTTTAAGAGTAGCTGGGAGAAGAGATACTGTGCACGGTGTAAATTTTCGGATACATAATTGATGTTCAATATTGCCATGCTGCTTGCTATTGTAATTTGTTTCTCTCTTTGTGCATCACTTGCAGACCAAAATATAGATCACCATATTCTCAGAATGTAAGGAAGTGTTGGGTATTCAATATTATTTTACCGATTGGTTAAATGATGATTGGTAGCTATAGACCAGTTACAGAGTTCTGTTCCATTTCCCCTGCAGCTGACTGAAGATGAACCCTGAAAACTGGACTCAGGTAAGAAGCTTTGTTCTTCTGGGTTTTCCCAGTGGCCACCTCCTACAGTTCCTGATGTTCCTGGGGTTAATGACCACCTACATTGTAACAGCCATAGGCAACCTGCTAATTATTGTGCTCAGCTGGATAGACCGACGCCTGCACACACAGATGTATTTCTTCCTGCGGAATTTATCCTTCCCGGAGCTGTTGCTGGTAACTGTTGTGGTTCCCAAGATGCTTGTCGTCATCCTCACGAGGGATCACACCATCTCATTTGTCAGCTGCATCATCCAGTCCTACCTCTACTTCTTTCTAGGCACCACTGACTTCTTCCTCTTGGCCGTCATGTCTCTGGATCGTTACCTAGCAATCTGCCGACCACTCCACTATGAGACCCTGATGAGTGGCCATGTCTGTTCCCAGCTAGTGCTGGCCTCCTGGCTAGCTGGATTCCTCTGGGTCCTTTGCCCCACTGTCCTCATGGCCAGCCTGCCTTTCTGTGGCCCCAATGGAACTGACCACTTCTTTTGTGACAGTTGGCCCTTGCTCAGGCTCTCTTGTGGGGACACCCATCTGCTGGAAATGGTGACCTTCATGCTCTCTACGTCAGTGTTACTGGGCTCACTGACTCTGACCTCAGTTTCCTATGCCTGCATTCTTGCCACTGTTCTCGGGGCTCCCACAGCTGTTGAGCGAAGGAAAGCGTTCTCCACTTGCGCCTCGCATCTCACAGTGGTGGTCATCATCTATGGCAGTTCCATCTTTCTCGACGTTCGTATGTCAGAGGCTCAGTCCAAACTGCTCAGCAAAGGTGCCCCCGTCCTGAGCTGCATCATCACACCCCTCTTGAACCCATTCATCTTCACTCTCCACAATGACAAGGCGCAGCAAGCACTGAGAGACGCCCTGGGGTGGCTCAGGCTCACTGCTGTGATGAAACTGAGGGTCACAAGTCAAAGGAAATGATCTTATTAAATGGGAGATTAAATGTTTATTGAAAATTTTTTAAATGTGCGGAAGTTTAAGGGATGTAGGCAACACTGTGCACTTTTCTCAGCTAATGAAAGAACAGTCTTCTTAAATATACAACATGATATATGGTGGTAAACCTTCATTTTCCCTCCCTACAACCTTCCTTGTGCCTCCTCCTCCCCACAGAGAAGGCTGATCCAATTGGTTAAATTTCTTTCAAGTGGGATCCCTGGATTGGAGAGCACATGTGAGCATGTGACCTGCATACAGGAAGGCTCCTCTTTCTCTTCATGTGTGTGCTTAAACACTTTTCTTACTGCATCAGTCTCCTGTGTCATGTAGCCAATCAGAAGATGCTGAAATATGGAGATTCAAATTTGGAGCTCAGTGGGGAGTAAAAGGGCCTCTGAGGTCTTCCAAACTAGACTGGGTATTGCAAATAAAATTAACCAGAACCTCTGTATTATTAGAAAATCCAATTCTGGCTGCAGTAATAAATGGTTCTCTGGTTCACGTTTGTTATTGCTCCCTATGTAACTAGCAGCTCCTATAGGAATCTCACAAAGGAAGAATGTTAAGACCAGTGAAACATTTGGATAGCCCTAATTCCTAAGTCAAACTCTACTAACAAACTCAAATATGGCAACAATCATTTAATCATTCCTTTAAGAAATATTATTAAATCTCTAATATGTTTCAGACACTGTGCCAGGCAAGGCTCCAACTAGGGTGAACCAAGGGAGATGTCTACAGAATACATTTTAAAGAGACATGCACTTTCAGGGGAGTGTAAGTGCAGGGTCAGGCTACTTACAAACTCAATAGTAAATCCTTACTCAGTGTTGACATGAGGCGCCTATGTTGCTGCACCCTCATCTAGGCTGTGGTGCTAGGCTTGGAGAATACAGTATTAAGTAAGCTAAACGTGGTTCTTTCTTTTATAGAATTTAGAGCATAGTGGGTGATGACTGACAAAATATATTAATAAATAAATTCATAAATCAGTATGTAATTGAAATCTGTGATAAATATTTTTGAGTTTTGTTAGAGAAACTAATAAGGACAAATTAATTTGGATTAAAGATCAGCGAACACGTCTTTGAGGAAGAGACCTTTAGACCCAGGATTGAGATTGAGCAAGAGTTTGCCAGGCAAGGATGAAGAGAAGAGCGTCTCAGAGGTAGCAAAGAGTATTTGCAAACTCAAGAAGTAAGGAGAGACTGACAGAAGTAAATGTAAATAGAGGGTTAGAAAAGAGTGGAGTTAGAGAAGTGAGATTGGAGAGGTGGGTGGAAGCCAGGTCAGACAACATCTTATCTATAACAGTCATGTGGATTTTTTTTATGGCAATGGAAAGCCTCTGAGTGGTTGTAAGGGAGTGAATGACCAAGTCATATTTTTAAAAATGAATCCAACGCCAAGTCTATCTATGATGTCAGTATAACTCACGATGATATAAACTCTATCCATGATGACATAAACCCACAGATCCTTAGAATCTATAAGAAGTTTTAGGTATTGTTGAGCACTTGGGCTCTGACGTTGTACAGACTTGGGTTGGATTCCAGAAAACAAGCTCTGGAGCCTTAAGTAAGTTATTTAACGTCTCTAACTTGTAATTGACTCATGTTTAAAGTAAAGATGATACCTACCTCCTAAGAATTTTGAGAAAATTAAAATAAATAATAAAGGTAAATCACCTGGTTTTTGGATGTGTCTGGAACATCGTAAGTTCTAACTAAATGTTATTTATATGATGATGATGATGACACTGATAGCAACAACAGTGACCCTAGGAAACTATGAAGAAGAAAGTGATTTGCCCAAGGTAATTTCCTTTTTCTTCATTGGCGAACATTCAATCAATCCATCAGTCTCCATTGGGACTCAGGGTCCAATATTTCAAGAGGACCCCTGTCTCAAAGAATTTTAAAAATATTATAAGGTCTTCCAATGTATTTTGTGTCCAAAAAGTGACATCAGGAAAAAGACACCAGATTTACTAGTTGAAACTTTCTCAGCAATGCCAACATCATTCTTACCTGGGAAGGTGGTCTCTGAGCCAAACAGTACTTCTGCATAGAACTTGGTACTTTTTATCTAGGAGGCACTTAGAAGCAGTTCTAAGACACTCATCCCATCTTCTATTGTGGCTAAGAGTTCAGGTCACCAGAACCTGATTGAGGTTAAGAACAATGGAGAAGCAATAGGCATAGAGTTTTGTCTACTTTGAGGGTCCTATCCAGCAGGCTAATACCCTGAAGCATCTTTCAGATTCTCAGGTCACTGCCTCTGCTAAGGTAAGGGTCTGCACTCCAGGGGACCAATAAGGTCCTTTTTCCTCCTCCACAGCTTCTTCATGGCCATGATCACTTCCTTGTTTCTCAGGGTATAGATGGCAGGATTCAGCATGGGGGTGACAATTGTGTATAGCACAGACACTGCCTTGTCCATGGGGAATGTCCGAAAAGGCCTTGCATAGATGTAGATGCAGGGCACAAAGATTAAGGTCACCACAGCAATGTGAGAGGCACAGGTGGGCAGGGCCTTGCTGCGGCCCTCCCGTGAGTGGCTTCGGAGCATGACTAACAGTGCTGTGTAGGATCCCAGAAGCACCAGAAAACACATCAGGGTCACCAGGCCATTGTTAGACACCATTAAAAGCTCTAAGACAAAGGTATCTGTGCAAGCCAATTTGATCAGCTGAGGCACATCACAATAAAAGTTGTCCAGCTCGTCAGGCCCACAGAATGGCAGCTGGATAGTCAATGCAACCTGTACTATGGAGTGGATGAAGCCCCCTACCCAGGAGGCTGCCATGAGGAGTGCACAGACAGTCTGATTCATAATGAGTGTGTAGTGCAGGGGCTGGGAAATGGCAACGTAGCGGTCATACGCCATGACAGTCAGCAGGAAGATCTTGATGCCTCCAATGAAGTGGAAGAAGAAGAGCTGAGTCAGGCATCCACCAAAGGAAATGGTAGGGTTGCCTGAGAGCAAGTCGAGCAGCATCCTAGGTGCCGTGATGGAAGAGTAGCAAAAGTCCAGGAAAGAAAGATTGCCCAAGAGAAAATACATGGTCGTGTGCAGGTGTGGGTCAGAGGTCACTATGACCACAATAAGAAGGTTTCCCACTACAGTCATAAAATACATAGCAGAGAAAACAGTGAAGAAAAAAACCCGAAGCTCCCAAACCTGAGAGAGCCCCAGCAGAACAAATCCTGTTACCTGGGAGTGATTTGCTGGATTCATCTGGTTGGTATGATCTTGTCAGTGAACCTGCTAAGAAAAAAGGACATATTATTCAAGGGATCTGCAAATTTCTCTAAAATAATTCCCTCTGCTTCCTCTGTGAAATTCTTCACTCTTTCATTTTCCATAAGGAGAATGTTGTAAATGGTTCTGCAGGACACCAAGCATTTGAACATCATGTATTGGTGATATCAAACTCCAAAGGCATAAAACTCCGGATAGCAGTCATACTATTTTTGGTTTACGAGAATCAAAAAGAATAAGTCCTCAAAAATTGAAAAATGGGATGTAGAAAAGAGAGTGTTAAACTGAAAATGAATTTCGATTCTTCCAGTAACTAGTTGTGTAAACAGAAACAATTATCTGCAGTTCTTTAAGCCTCACTTCCCTCCTCTATGATAGAAAATTAACCAAAATGTCCTCAAAGTTTCCTTTACTTTAATATTTGATACTACATATGGCCTTAATTTAGAAAACCTGATGCATCCCTCCAAGCCAGACATTCAGACGAAGCTTCCATGGGTTGACATATCTCTAATATTTATCCCAAAACAACAGAAAGTGCAAGTTGTACATTATAGTCCTGAATAAATATTCAGTTGCCTTCTGATATGGCTCTATCTTGGATATACATTTTCAGGCCTAGCAGGATACTGAAGCCACGGGTAAGGATGCAGAATAGAAATCACTGGGGCCGGGCGCAGTGGCTCACGCCTGTAATCCCAACACTTGGGACGGCCAAGGTGGGCGGATCACCTGAGGTCAGGAGTCCGAGCCCAGCCTGGCCAACGTGGAAAAACCATGTCTCTACTAAAACTACAAAAATTACCTGGCGTGATGGCAGGCACCTGTAATCCCAGCTACTCAAAAACTCAAAAATTGAAAAATGGGATGAGCCGCAGGCCGAGGCAGGAGAATGACGTGAACCCGGGAAGCGGAGGCTGCAGTGAGCTGAGATCGCGCCACTGCACTGCAGCCTGTGAGACGGAGTGAGACTCTGTTTTTTTTAAAAAAAAAAAAAAAAAAAAAAGGAAAGAAAGAAAAAGAAAAAGAAAAGAAAAGAAATCATTGCCCCCTGCACTTTAAAAGGGTAGTGAAGAACTACTAGTCTCTCTAAAATTAGATAAGAAAACATGTGATAGAAAAAGCTTCCTGTCTTGTGGCTCTGGGAAACACAGAGAAACTATAGTCCCCGGGGAAACATAGGAGAAGGCAACAAGAATATTAAACTACTTCCGAATCATTTGAATGTCAATATTAATTTCAGAGACATTACCCAAAGAATAATTTTTATTCATAGGGGAAGCAGCAAGAGGAAGCTATAAATATTAATTAAAATTTTAAAATCACCATCTAAAAATGCAGAACTACCTAGACATTTGGAAACCTTCAAAATAAAAGGGGTGTTTTTATACACTTAAGTATTTTAAAACATACTCGGAAAGATGACTAAACAAACTCTAAAATAAAAGCCTGCATGTTCCTGAATAGAAATGTAAGTGTCACTTCAATTTAACTTAATATTAAGTATGGATTTCAATTATATTTTCTTTCCTTTGTCTATTCATTCAGCAAACATTTATTCAGCACCTTCTACTTACTAGGCACTGTGCTAAATACTAAGGAGTTAAAGAGTAAGCCACAACGATTTAATGCATCTGTAAGTGTGTAACACTCTGCATAGGAGTGTTCCAACACCTGCCCACCTATTAGGTTTCATCAAACCATATTGATATGGTTTGGCTCTGTGTCCCCACCCAAATCTCTTCTCGAATTGTAATCCCCACATGTCAAGTGAGGGACCTGGTGGGAGGTGATTGGATCATGGAGATGGTTTCCCTGTGATGTTCTCATGATAGTGAAGGAGTTCTCACAAGATCTAATGGTTTAAAAGTGGCAGTTCCTCTGCTCTCTTTCTCTCACCTGCCACCATGTAAGATATGCCTTGCTTCCCCTTTGCCTTCCACCATGATTGTAAGTTTCCTGAGACCTCCTCAGCCGTTTGGACCTGTGAGTCAATTGAATCTCTTTTTTTAAATAAATTACTCAGTCTCAGGTAGTATCTTTATAGCAGTGTGAGAGTGGACTAATACACATATGTAGCTTCTTTCACACATAAACTATGATCTAGAGCACATCAAACTACTTGAAGTTCCCAGAACTTACGCTCAACCCATGCTTCCTTGATTTCCCTTATTCATCTCTATGTATTTGTTTTGCTTTAGTTTTAATAACATTAAAACTAAATTTGTGTCTCTAAAATACACAAATAATTTGGAATTTTCAGATTCAATTCCAACATGTAAGACTTTGAAAGTCAATACTCCTATCCTTAAAACAAGAAAAAGCTGAATAAACTGAAAGTCAATGGCTTTTCTTAGACCAAGCAGAGACATGAGGTCACAGGGCAAATGAACACCTGAAAATCTAGAGAGAAATCTAACAAAATACGTACAAAATGTACATGAGAAAAACTACAACACTCTGATAAAAGAAATTTAAAAACTAAATAATAGGAGAGATATTTCAAGTTTATGCATAAGATGCTTCAATATTATCAAGGTGTCAGTTCTTCCCAACTTGATCTATAGATTCAATGCAATATCAATAAAAATCTCAGAATGTTATTTTGTGAATAGCAACAAACTGATTCTAAAGTTTATATGAAGAGGCAAATCATGTAGAATAACCAACACAATATTGAAGGAGAAGAATAAAGTTGGAGGACAAACTTCACTAGACTTCAAGACTTATAAAGCTATAGTAATCAAGACACTGTGTTATTGACAACAGGCTAGACACATAGGTCAGTTAAACAGGATAGAGAGCTCAGAAATAAATCAACAGAAATATAGTCAACTGATCTTTGACAAAGAATCAAAGGCAATACAATGAAATAAAGATAGCCTTTTCAACAAATGGTGCTAGAACTGGTCATCCACCTGCAAAAAAAAAAAAAAAAAAAAATCTAGACACAGACCTTACACCTCACAGGATGAATCAGATAGTTGGAGATTTCAACACTAGTCTGTCATTGATTAATAGATCAAGAAAACAGAAA
This sequence comes from Papio anubis, assembly GCF_008728515.1. Lineage (NCBI taxonomy): Eukaryota > Metazoa > Chordata > Mammalia > Primates > Cercopithecidae > Papio > Papio anubis. Next base: position 10,770,259 of record NC_044987.1, read on the forward strand.
ATCATAAGAATATTGTGAACCTGTACAGCACAATCAATCAACTGGTTCTGGTTGGCATTTATACCATATGCCATTGAACAACAGCAGAATACACATTCTTCTCAAGCTCACATGGAATGTTCTCCATGATAGACTACATCATAGACCTGAAAATACACCTTAACAAACTGAAAAGAATAGAAATCATACAATGTATGTCTTCAGACTGCAATGGAATTAAACTAGTAATCAATGTGATAAAGATAACTGAGGCCAGGTGCAGTGGCTCACACCTGTAATCTCAAAACTTTGAGAGGCCAAGGTGGGAGAATCACTTGAGTCCAGTACTTCTAGATCAGCCTGGGCAACATAGGGAGCCTCCATCTCTATGGACAATAAAAAATTAGCCAGGCATGGTGGAGCACGCCTGTGGTCCCACTTTCTTGGGAGACTGAACTGGGAAGATTGCTTGAGCCCAGGAGGTTGAGACTGCAGCAAGTTATGATTGTGCCACTGCACTTCAGCCTGGGTGAGAGAGCAAGACCTTGTCAAAAAAAAAAAAAAAAAAAAAAAAAGGGGGAAAATGCCAAATATTTGAAAATTAAAAGAAGACATCTTTAAATGACACGTGGCTTGAAGGAGAAATCACAGAACAAATGAAATGTTTTAATATAAGTAATACATTTAAACGGAAATACAGCATATCAAATTTGGTGTCATACAGCAAAAACAATGCTTAGAGGGAAATGTAAGGCATTAAATACATATATTAGAAAAGAAGAAATATTTGAATTAATAACCTAAGTTTCCACCTTAGAAAAGTAGAGAAATAATCAAAACTTAATCCTAAAGAACCAGATGAAAAGAAATAAGAAAGATTATAGCATAAATCAATGAAATTAAAATTAAGAAATCAATACAGAAAAATCAATGAAACTAAAAGCTCATTCTTTAAAAAGGTCAGTAATGGATCAAACCATAGCCAAGATAGCAAAAAAAGAAAATTGATACGACACAAATTGCCAACATCAGATGAGGGGGGGTTATCATTGCCAATCTCATGGAAATTAAAAGGATAATAAAGTAATACTGAGAACAAATTTATACCCACAAATTTGATGACTTATATGAAATAAACCAATTCCTTAAAAGACCAAAACTTACGCAAGGATAAATGAACAATCTGAACAGATCTATATCTATTTTAAAAAAGAAATCAGTTATTATATAACTTCCAAAAAAAAAAAAAAAAAAAGATTGCAGCCCAGAGGCTTTTACTAGTAAAAGCTTATGGGAGGCTGAGAAAGGCGGATCACTTAAGGTCAGGAATTTGAGACCAGCCTGGCCAACACGGCGAAACCCCGTCTCTACCAAAATATACAAAAATTAGCCAGGTGTGGTGGTGAGTGCCTGTATTCCCAGCGACTCAGGAGACTGAAGCAGGAGAATCACTTGAACCCAGGAGATGGAGGCTGCAGTGAGCTGAGATTGCACCACTGCACTCCAGCCTGGGTGACAGAGAGAGACTGTCTCAAAAAAAAAAAAAAAAAAAAAAAAAAAAAAAAATCACATATTGATAAAAGTTTGGAACACTTGGATGAAAGTAAATATTCTCATGATTTTCAGAGGCTAAAAATACAGATGTCCAAAAACGAAATAAGAATTAGAAAGGCTTTGAACTTCTTTTTTTTTTTTTTTTTTTTTTTGAGGCGGAGTCTCGCTCTGTCACCCAGGCTGGAGTGCAGTGGCCAGATCTCAGCTCACTGCAAGCTCCGCCTCCCGGGTTCACGCCATTCTCCTGCCTCAGCCTCCCGAGTAGCTGGGACTACAGGCGCCCGCCACCTCACCCGGCTAGTTTTTTGTAATTTTTAGTAGAGACGGGGTTTCACCGTGTTAGCCAGGATGGTCTCGATCTCCTGACCTCGTGATCCGCCCGTCTCGGCCTCCCAAAGTGCTGGGATTACAGGCTTGAGCCACCGCGCCCGGCCCTGAACTTCTTAACAGCAGCACTGGAAGGTAGAGCAATGGAGAAATACCTTCAACATTTTAATAGAAAATGACTTTCTTCCTCAAATTCAAGAATTGGCCAAAATATTATTTGAAGGGGAAAGTAGAAAAAAAGACATTTCAGCCACTCAAGTCCTCAGAACAATTTCCAGAAACCTACTAAAGATGTGTTCTTGCAAAATAGAGCAAGCCAGGATAAAAGAAAATGTAAGCCAGGTGCAGTGGGTGCACACCTATAACCCCAGCTACTTAGGAGGCTGAGGTAGAAGGATTGCACAAGCCCAGGAGTTCCAGACCAGCCTGGTCAACACAACAAGACTCTGTCTCATACAAAAAAAGAAAGAAAAGGCTGGGCACGGTGGCTGATGTCAGCACTTTGGGAGGCTAAAGCAGGCAGATCACGAGGTCAGGAGTTCGAGACAAGCCTGGCCAACGTGATGAAACCCCCTCTCTACTAAAAACACAAAAATTAGCTGGGCATGGTGGCACATGCCTGTAATCCCAGCTACTCAGGAGGCTGAGGCAGGACAATCGCTTTAACCTGGGAGGCAGAGGTTTCAGTGATCTGAGATCAGGCCACTGCACTCCAGCCTGGATGAGAGAGTGAGACTCCATCTCAAAAAAAAAAGAAAAAAGAAAGAAAGAAAGAAAGAAAGAGAGAGAAAGAAAGAGAGAGAAAAAAGAAAGGAAGAAAGGAAGAAAGGAAGAAAGAAAGGAAGGAAGGAAGGAAGGAAGGAAGGAAGGAAATATATATGTGTGTGTGTGTGTGTGTGTGTATATATATAGTATACAAGAAAGTGACTGTATCTCAAGGATATCCACTATGTAGGCCTAGAGGACCTAGAAATGCACCTGGGGTGTTGCTCAAAAATGACTCACCGTTAAAAGTAATAGGCAAGTGAAGCGATGGATATATTAATTAGCTTGATTTACTCATTCTGCATTGTATACATATATCAGAACATTGCATCGTATCTCATACATATATACAATTATAATTTATCAAGTAAAACCAATATTTATTTTTAAAAGTAGACCCCAAAAGTCCAGTAAACAGAGGAGTCCATTGTACTTCCAAATGCGGCATGTAAGACTCATCCAAAATCTAGGCTTGTCCTGGAAAAGGTAGAGCCTCATCAGAAAATCTACATTCTCAGTATTCTCAAAAGTGCCAAACGTGGAAACAAAATTGAGATATATGGTTGTTTGTGTAAGCATATTTGACAACCAAAGGCTCCTAGACTGCATCAATAGTATTAAAAGAAAATTGCTTGTTAAAACAAGGGAATTGTGAAAGGAACATAATTATAAAATTAATTGACATACAACTGTATTTGGACCTTTTAACAAACAGAAAAAGGTCTAGAGAACTCTACCAAGAGCTTTTTTTCTGATAAGCCAAACTATAAAGGTCATACTCAGACTGCAGTCTTTTCCTCTGTATTCTCCCATTGTGGCGGTGGGATTGTGGTTCCAGAAGTGACTACCAATGGTTAACAGCAGTTTCAGTGAAGCAGTGGTTAAAAGAGAACAATTCCATCTCTTCCTCACACTAAGCAAAACGCACCTGAGTAATGAACTATAAAAATCATTCCTGAAAATAGACTCTTTACCACATTTCTACAGCCTCTGCTGGAATATAAAAATCACTCATATTTCACCAACAGAAATATTTTTCTCAGGTTACGTTCCATAATACATATAGCATAATGAGTCTGTCAAATGTCAGTGTTCAAAAAACTACTTTTATTCATAAAATTTCTAGAAACTCTTCAAATGACAGTGTGTACAATCAACATACTGTTTCTTGATAGCCAATTATGCTGAAATTCCTTTTCAGCAAGTAAGGCAGGTTGCTTAAGCATGTGGATATCTTCTGACCTCAACGGACACTGGAAAACTGACTCCACCCACAGCTGACTTTATCATGAACAATAAAGCAAGATGTTTTTAAAAAATTGTATCACTTTCAGTAAGTTGTATTTCTCAAGGAATTTGCCCATGTCATCTAAATTGTCAAACCTATTAGCATAAAGTGGTACATGATACTGTCATTCTTCATTTAATCTTTGTAGCATTCTGGTTGTTGAGCCAGAATATTAAAGAAAAATGAGTGAACCCATCTGTTAAGGTTAATATTTCTCTTACTTGATAAATATAATTAGCTGTCTTGGAGAATCAAGTTTCCCATAACATAAATATTCATCTATTTAAACAAAAATGGTGAACCAAAATTGAATACAAATTCAATAAATGAAGGGCTAGGAAAATATTAACCAGGAAAATGGTTAGAGAAGAAGCAACTGGAATAATAACATGAAGTAGGATTAATTATATATATTTTATTAACAGGTATTGAGAAAAGATATCATCTTACAAAAAGATGTAGCAGTCTTGGAGAGTTATGAATCTAACAGTGTAGCTTCAAGCTATATAAAGAAAAGTGCATTTGAATTATAAGAAAAAAATAAATAAGTCCAGATGTCAAAATCTACTATATTATATAACCAAAAAATCAGTGAGTGTATACAGAATTTAAATAACACTGTTGACCAGCCTGAACTAATAAATCCATAAAACAATGAGCTCCCCAAAACAGAAAGTGATATTGTTTTCAAATACTCGTGTGTCTTTCCCCCAAAATGCCACGTAGTGTGTAACAAAAAATTTGAATAAATTCCAAATGGCAGAGTATATGCTATACCATTACAGATTGGTAGTGAAAAATTAGTTAAAGTGAATCCACTAAGAAATTTTAAAATGTATTTTCACTAACTCTTCAGTTTAAAAAATTCAAATAAAATTCAAATGTAAAGTTAAAATATAGTTAGTTAGAAACCACGTATCAAAATTTGCAGGCCAGGTGTGGTGGCTCATGCCTATAATTCCAACACTTTGAGAGGCTAAGGCAGGAGCCTAGGAGTTCAAGACCAGCCTGAGCAACATGGTGAGATTCTGTTTCTACAAAAAGTTTAAAAATTAGCCAGGCTTGGTGGCGTGCACCTGCAATTCTATCTACTCAGAACTGGCAGGAGGATCGCTTGAGCCCAGGAGTTTGAGGCTACAAAGAGAGATTGCACCACTGCACTCAAGCCTGGGTGACAGAGTGAGACCTGTCTAAAAAAACAAAACAAAACAAAAATTCTGCAGACAGAAGACAAAGGAGTAAGAAGAGAATGATAATCACCATTTAATGTATTTGTAAATAAAAAGAAGAAAAATATGTAAATTAAGAGTCTCACAAAAGACCCTATAAAAAGCAAAAATATAAAGAGACAACAGTAGAATACCTCTCCCACCCCAGCAGCACTCCAAAAAAAACAAAAACTGTGAATATAATTAAACAAAAAAACTCTTTGAATAAAACAATAAATAACCTGGAGACTAATATGTGGCAAGTTGGAACAAGACAGAAAAGGAAACACACGCACATTCAGTAGGAACTATCCGGAGAACAAACTATAATAGAAAAATGGCAGTCTCTGCAATAAAGAGTGTTGGGAAAATGGATATCCATATGCAAAAGAATGAAATTGAACCCTCATCTCACACCATCCACAAAAATCAACCCAAAATAGATTTACCACTTAAACATGAGACCAGATACTCTAAAATGACTGAAAGAAAAGATAGGGAGAAAACTACATGACATTGGTCTGGCCAATGATTTCTTGAAACTGACCCCAAAAGCTCAGGCAACAAAAGCAAAAATAGACAGATTGTATTACATCAAACACAAAAGCTTCTGCGTAGCAAAGGAAACAACAGAGTGAAGAGACAACCTATGGACTGGGAGAAAATATCAGCGAGCCAAGCAACTGGTAAGGAATTAATATCTAAAATATAAAAGGAATTCAAACAACTCAATAGCAAGAAAACAAATAACCTGATTTCAAAAATGAGCAAAGGACCTGAATAGACATTTTTCAAAAGAAGACATGGCCAACAAATGGCCAACAGATATATGAAAAAATGCCCAACATCACTAATCATCAGATTAAAACCACATGCAAATTAAAACCACAATGAGACATCACCTACACTTGTCAGAACGGCTATTATCAAAAAGACAAAGATAACCAGGGCTGTGAGGATATGGAGAAAAGGGAGCCCTTGTATGCTATTGGTAGGAATGTAGTAGATCCATTATGGAAAACAGTATGGAAGTTCCCCAAAATATTAAAAATAAAAATATCATATGATCCAGCAGTTCCACTTCTGGATATATATCTGAAGGATTTCAAATCGGTATGTCAGATACCTGTGCTCTCATGATCAGTGCAGCACTATTCACAATAGCCAAGATTTGGAAGCAATTTAAGTGTTTATCAATGGAGGAATGGATAAAGAAAATGTGATATACATTAGCAATGGGATACTATTCAGCCTTTAAAAAGAAAATTCTATCATTTGCAAAAAAAAAAAAAAGATGAATCTGGACATTATATTAAATGAAATAAGTTAGGCACACAGACAAATACTGCATGTTCCCACTTACATGTGGAATCTAAAACAATCAAACTCATAGCAGCAGAGAGTAGAAAAATAGTTAACAGAGGTAAGGGGAGGGGTAAATGGGAAGATGCTGGTGAAAGGATACAAAGTTTCAGTTAGGATAAATAAATTTTGTTAGATCTATTGTACAGCATAGTGACTATAGTTAACAATAATGTATTATATATTAATATATATCCTATCACTTTGTATGCTATAATTATGTACAATGATAATTCATTGCTTTAAAATAGTTTTTTCATTAAATTAAATTTAAAAATCACTTTTTTAAGTTGCACTGGCCATATTTCAAGTGCTTTCAATAGCCCTATGTGGTTAGCGACTACTGTGTTGGATAGCACACATGTAGAATATTCCCATCATCATAGAAAGTTCTTCTGAACGCTGAGAAAAATCAAGCTCCATTTTAATAATCTGCAAGTTTAGCTGTGTTAACAATGAGTTGATGCTACTTCAGATGCTTTATCAATGCCTCACTTACACTAAACAGTTATTTGGAAAATCGTAATATGGTCAGGAGCTTCAATTATCTTTGCCTATTGTGAAATATTTTGTAAGATCAGACACAAAACCTGGAAATATTAGACACGACGTCCTGACTAGACCACCAGAGAATGCACTAATTTGGACTTGTGCTCCTTTGAACAGTCTCACAAAACCTATTCTTATAAAAACTACATTAGAAAACCTGGATTGTACTTCAGCCTTTGCACTAAAATATATATGGCCATGGGAATTCACTTAGTATCTCTCAAATTTAGTTTTCCTGTCTGTAAAATGAAAATGATAAAATGTACCCAATTTTCCTCAGAGATATTTTTAGTATCAAATAATTCAAGATATGTTAATATATCAGGCTTGACATTTGGTTAGCCTCTGTCCAGATTTAAGCAGACTCTCTGTTACAGGTGAGACTAAAGGAGGAAAGTTTACTCCAGCGAATCACACCTGAATCTTTCCATGGATATGATGGAGACTTCTAGAAACACAAATATATATTTTTTTATTTTTAACTGACATACTGTTTTTTCTTCAACATACATATGCACAATTCTGTACATACATGTGTGAATTTTCTATTCCATCCAATTCAGTGATCATTTATTCTCAATATTTTGTGTAAAGCAGAGAATACCAGCAACCAAAAGAATTGATGAATAAGTTATTTAAGATCTCTACCCTCCTAAATCTTAGATATAAAGGTAAAGAAATAATCACTTTGACAAATTAATAAAATAAAAATTAAGAATAATTTAAAATATAAGAAATGTCTCTAACAGATAAAATACATAGTGTTGCTGAAAGGAAGAAACTCCTTCTTGGAGATGTGAGGATGGTGAGACCGTGGGGGTAGGAGTATGCGTCCTTCATCTAAGGATCTCTATACCGGGCACCTAGTAGGTGCTCAATTTGCTAACTCTATGAAAGTGAGCTTTCAGAAAGAGGGTAGCATATGCTTTGAGGCCCAGAGCCATCTGTACAGACCCCAACTTTGCCACCCATTAACTGTGAACTCCTGGGCAAAGTCTCTAATTGTTCTGAATTGAATCTGTATGTCGTAGGTAATGACTCCTCCGTTGCAATTTTACAAACTGTAAAATGAGAATAACATGTACTCTGTAGGGTTGGTTTAAGCATAAAATCAGCTGATGTATAAAAAGTTTTTAGCCTGGTGCCTAGAAGATGCCAGGTAGCAGTATCTTGAATATACATATAATGGTGGCTGTATCTTGAAATTTGGAAAGGATTTTTAACTGTCAGAAATGAGGGTGGGACAGAGATGATACATTTCAGAAAGAAGGAACAGACAAAATATTCTGAGAATATATCTGAGTCACATCAAAATGTCCAGTTTGAAATAGAAATTGTGATAAGAGATAATACTGGAAAAGTAAACAGATGGCAGATTGTGGCCTCAACTTTAAATGTCAGATTAAAGAGTTTCTATTTTAGGAAAGGTTTATGATCAGGGAAATGAGGAAATTACACACAGACTTTACAGTCGCCCAGCAGTGGCATTTGAACATTCAATCTGAGTAATAATTTAAAATTTGGAAATCGTCCTTTACCTAGTAGAATTACAGATGCTTAAATCTTTTGTTTAATTATTCTATTTAAAGAGGAAACCCTTAGTCTAATTTTAAATCTTCTTCTTCATCCTAAAAGTGGAGAGACCATATTAGGGAAAAAAGATAGTATTAGACTCTATTATAATAAAGTCAAGGTGCAGAGAAGTGAAACAGCACACTAAGCTCACAAGGTCAGTTAGTGGCATGGCCAGGACTAAACTCCACACTGAATTTTTCAGTGGATAATTTCAGGCTTGAACACCTCCAACTGAATGAGAAAAAGTTTAAAAATACATGAAATAGCTGTGGTTCACTCACCTGTAGCTTCCTATTTAAGATATCCTTATAGTAATCATAGATATATAAATTCAAATCAAAATGCATTCTAAGACTGCAAAGATTTCATCAGGCCCATAAGACAGCCTTGGAGAATTGAAGTTGGCGAGTTCTGGTGAGAAAGGATTTATTGATAGAGTAGGAGGAAAATGCCAGGGCCCGGGCAGCTGAACCTCTGGTGCTTTCCAAAGTCAAGAGTCGCCGGGGACCACACCCAGCATCAAGGCCTTGAAAGGGCAGTCACCAAAGTAAGACATCTCGGTAGGATAAATTAAATGCTCCCTCATCACCACGTCGTAGTTTCATAATTCAAACATTACATTTGAAATCATTTGTCTCTAAAATTCTTTTTTCTTGTCTTTCTCTTGTACAATATTTTATAAAAACATATTTTATATTTTATAATCCTAAGATACAGATAAAACTTTAAATGTAAAAAGATTCTCTGAAAAAGTAAAAGTCCAGCCAACCACTTCAAACCTATGCCTAGATTTGACTTTAGTCTATTAATTTGGCTAGCAATTTGACTCTACTAATTGCTAATTACTAATTGCTTTTTGCACAACTATTGTTGTTAAATATTTAAAAAGTCATTTAAATAGTGAATAATATTTAACACATATTAATAAGGTAAACTATATGCTGCACAAAATCCTCAAATTTGCTGATGTCTTAGAAAGATCCCTCAGAGACATGTAAATTCTACTAAATAGTTTGTATAGACTGATTTTGAGAAAATACATAGAGTCGAGGTATATGTGAGATATCCAATCCCATCAGTCTTTGCACCAATAAATATTATCAATTTCTACTTCATTTTCAATTGAGTTTTCTAAAAAATCTTTTTTTCATATGCATTTTAATCATTAAGGATAAGCAATTCTTTGCCTTTTAAAAATTCTTCCGTGACTTTCATGTTGATGTTAATGTCTTTTCCATTCTTTGCCCAGATTTCCCATACAACATTTACTTTCGTAGCATTTGTCTAAATTATGAGTTATTTATTAAGAATATAGCTCTATTTGCACATACAAAAACACAACACATATAACATGTATATAAGTATGTGTACGTATATATAAATAGATAAATGTGCATTTGAATATAATATGTGTTGATATGTATATTTATAATTTATATACATTATGTTCTTAACTGTTAGCAGTCAAAAATCACTTCTTTGTCTTTTAAATATTATTCTATTGTTTGTTTTTTCTGTTTAAAAAGACTTCGCCCATCCCAATGTTCGTCCTATATCACCTGGAATGAATTGCTTTATTCAAAATTTTTCCTTTGTTTTTAAATTTTCTATTTAAATCTATAGAGTCCAGGATTTTCTTAAGTGAAGAGCTAAAGTTTTCTTCCAAAAAAAATTTAAAAAGCTATATTTTGGGAGGTCAAGGTGGGAGAAGTGCTTGAGGCCAGGAGTTCAAGAGAAGTCTGGGCAACTTACTGAGACTCCATTTCTTTTAAAAAAAAAATTAAATTTTCAAACTCTGTTTTTAGTGTAAATTAGCACTTTGCCTTTGGTTTGTAATTTTAAAAAATAATATACTAAGTTTTTCTATATATATATAAAAAACTTCGTTTTAAGAGTTTTGATTCAATTCCATTGAAGATTCTGTCAGTTCTCCTACCAGTATGACTAAGCTCTACTTGTTTTTAAAATAGTACACTTACATAGGTTTCACCAGTTCAAAATTAGCTGTAAATCCAGAAAATACTAGATAACAATGGTGATAGCAAACATTATTGTCTTGAGTCTCTCGTTTTAATATTAAATATGGCTTTTTTCTTTGTTGAGGTAAGATCATTTTATTATTAGATGATTAAAGCTATTGAAAGGTTTTTTGGTGGTTATTGCTTTGTTCCAAATCAGAACTTGGAAGAACACAAGGCAGTTATTAAGATTATCAACATTTTCTAACTCAGGAATGGAAAATAAAACATTGTATGTTCTCATTCACAAGTGAGAGCTAAGCTATGAGGATGTAAAGGCATAAGAATGATACAATAGACTTTGGACACTGAGTAGGAAAGGGTGGAAGGGCCTGAGGAATAAAAGATGACAAATTGGGTTCCGTGTATACTGCTTGGGTGATGGGTGCACCAAAATCTCACTAAAGAGCTTACTCATGCAACCAAATGCCACCTATTCCCCAAAAATTTATGGAAATAAGAAAGATATTAAGATTATCAATATTTTCTAATAGAATCAATTTATATGAAATAAATTTGATAGATTGCTTAATTACACAAATTCTAGACTTTCTGGATGACGTTTTAATGTACCATTGCTTTGGTTTGTTAGTGACGGTTTTAGGACGTTTACATCTATATTGGTGAAATCAGTCTTCAGACTTCACTTTTCAAGAAATCTGGATAGGTTTTGGAATTAGAATTATACCTACTAAAAAGGAGGTCCTCTCAAGATTTTCTACATCCGGAAAATTTACTTCTTGATGCTTTTTACAGAATTCACCAGTGACATAGGCTTGGATCCTCTTTTGGAAACAATTTCTTTCAAAGTTTTTATTTGTGCTTTAAATACCTCTTTGACTCAATACAAATTTTCTCTTAAAGTTGCTCCATTTTAGTAAGACTTTCAAGTCATTGTAGAGAAGTAATACATAGATTTTTAATAATTTTAAAGCTTTTATCATATGTCATTTCCTGCTTTGCAAACATATTTTTTACATAAATGATCAATTTTGTCAAATGAAAAGATCAATTGGTTGTGAGCTCTGAGAAGCTTTTACCTTACAGCTTCCCAGCTGTTATTTGCTAGGCCTTGTGGGGTTCTACCCTGAACATTGGTGTTCAGTCAAACACTTAAGGTAACTTCCTATGAGAATTTATAGAGTTCTTCCTCTATATAATGCCCCTCCTCTCTGAAGATGTGTATCAAATAGTCTAAGTGACTTCACCTCCCCAAACTCTCCTCAACACAGTAAGACTACTGTGCTCTGTTAAGGATTCCTTTCTCTGAGTTATAGTCTAGAAAGTGCCAATAGGGAGAAAAATCAACGTGATTGTAAGACACCTCAGCTGTTTCTCTTCTATCAGGGATCATACTCTGCCTACCTATTGCCAATGTGTCCAAGCAGTGTTTTTTAAATATATATTTTTTTGTTTCTGGTTGTTTATGGCAGGAACTTAACCTGATCTCAGTTATTCTTCATGCCCAATGTGGAAGTTTCTCGTTTATTTGAGTTTTTGTTAATTCTAAGAATTCTTTTTTGACTCTGGCTATTTAGAAGACTTTTTAAAAATTTATGTATAAAATATATTGGTGTGTTTAAACTGCACATATTAATTTCAAATTTTATTATGCTGTGGTTAAAGGCATTTCTGTTGTTTTGAATTTGTTGACTTTTTCCCCAGAGATTTATATACTGACTTCTTACAAAGCATGGATAGAGACAAAGAGGTTTTCTCTGGAGAGCATAAGTTTTAATAAATATATATTAATTATATTTTAAAATTATATTAGTTGTACTTTTGGGGAAAAAATGGTTGCCATCCTGACACTCTTTTTTCCCCAGCAGTTGTTTCTAAATGCCCCCTAATTTTTTTAAATGTTTTAATATTTCTTGTGGTAAATAGTAGGCATATATACTCAAGGCGTACATGAGATATTTTGGTACAGGCACACAATACATAATAATTGCATTATGGAAAATTTGGCATCCATCCCCTCAAGCATTTATCCTTTTTCTTACAAATGATTCAATTATACTCTTTAATTATTTAAAAATGTAAAAGTAAATTATTATTTTCTATAGTCCTTCTGTTGTGCTATCAAATACTAGGAATTATTCATTCTTTCTAATTTATTTTTTACCCATTAATCATCCCTAACTCCCTCTCATCTACCCAGTGAGCTTCTCAGACTCTGGTAGTTACTCTTCTGTGCTCTATCTCCATGAGTTCAATTGTTTTAACTTTCAGTTCCCACAAATAAGTGAGAACATGCAATGTTTTGTCTTTCTGTGCCTGACTTATTTTATGCAACATAATGATCTCCAGTTCCATCCATGTCATTGCAAATGACAGAACCTCATTCTTTGTTATGGTTTAATAGTTCTTTATTGTTTATAGGTACCACATTTTCTTTTTCCACTCATCTGTTGATGGACACTTAGGTGGCTATTATGAACAGTCCTGCAATAAACACGGGAGTACAAATTGCTCTTTGATATACTGATTTTCTTTCTTTTGTGTATATGCCCAGCAGTGGGATTGCTGAATCTTATGGTAGCTCTATTTTTAGTTTTGTGAGAAACTTTTAAGCTGTTTGCCATAGTGGTTGTAGTAGTTTACATTCCCATCAAAAGTGTAAGGGGGTTCTCTTTGCTCCATGCCCTCATCAGCATTTGTTATTGCTGGAATTTTGGAGAAAAGTCATTTTAACTGGGATGAGATGACATCTCACTGTAGTTCTGCTTGCATTTCTCTGATGATCAATGATGTTGAGCACTTTTTCATATGCCTGTTTGCCGTTTGCATGTCTTCTTTTGAGAAATGTCTATTAAAATATTTTGCCTATTTTTAATCAGATTATTAGGTTTTATTCCTATAGAGTTGTTTTGAGCTATTTTGGTTATTAATCCCTTGTCAGATGGGTAGTTCGCAAATATTTTCTCCCATTCTGTGGGTTGTCTTGCCACTTTGTTGATTGCATTCTTTGTTGTACGGACGCTGTTTAACTTGATGTGATCCCATTTGCCCGTTTTTGCTTTGGGTGCAGTGCTTATGGGGTATTTCTCAATAAATTATTGCTTAGACCAATGTCCTGGAGTGTTTCCCCAATGTTTTCTTGTAGTAGTTTCATAGTTTGACGTTTTAGATTTAAGTATTTAATCCATTTGTATTTGATTTTTGTATAAGGCTAGAGACAGGGGTCAAGTTTATTCTCCTGCATATGGATATCCAGTTTTTCCAGCACCATTTATTTTAAAGACTGGTTTTTTTCCCCCAGTGTATATTCTTGATACCTTTGTAGAAAGTGACTATAGATGTGTGGATTTATTTCTGGGTTCTCTATTCTGTTCCATTGGTCTATATGTCTGTTTTTATGCCAGTATCATGCTGTCTTGGTTACTGTAGCTCTATAGTATAATTTAAAGTCAGGTAATGTTATTTCTCCAGTTTTATTCTTTTTGCTCAGAATAGCTTTGGCTATTCTGGGTGTTTTGTGGTGTAAGAATTGTTTTTGCTATTTCTGTGAATAATGTCATTGGTATTTTGATAGGGATTATACTGAATCTGTAGATTGCTTTGGGGAGTACAGACATTTTAACAATATTTAACAATATTGATTTTTCCAATCTATGAACATAAAATATCTTTCCATTTTTTGTGTCCTCTTCAATTTCTTTCATCAGCATTCTCTAGTTTTGATTGCAGAGATCGTTCGCTTCTTTGGTTAATTACTCGGTATTTAATTTTATTTGTTGCTGTTGTAAATGGGATTACTTTTTAAATTTTTTTTCAGATTGTTCATTGTTGACATATAGAAATGCTACTGATTTTTTATGTTGATTTTGTATCCTACAACTTTACTGAATTTATCAGTTCTAATAGTTTTTTGGTGGAGTCTTCAGGTTTTTCCAAATATTAGATTATTATCATCTGCAAACAAGGTTAATTTGACTTCTTCCTTTCCAATTTGAATGTCCTTTATTTCTTTTTCTTTTCTGATTCCTCTAGCTGAGACTCCCAGTACTATGTTGAAAAACAGTGGTGAAAGTGGGCATCCTTGTCATGTTCCAGATCTTAAAGGAAGGGCTTTCAGCTTTTCTCCATTTACTGTGGATTTGTCATATATGGTTTTTATTATGTTGCTGTATGTTCCCTCTATATTCAGTTTTTGAGGGTTTTTATCCTGAAAGGATGGTTGGATTTTATCAAATACTTTTTGGGCATCAATTGATATGATCATATGGTTTTTATCCTCCATTCTGATGATATGATGTATACATATTGATTGATTCATGTATGTTGAACCATCCTTGCATCCCTGGGATAAATCCCACTTGGTCATGATGGATAATCTTTTTAATGTATTTTTATTTTTTATTTTTTGATGTGTCTTTGTCTGGTTTTGGTACCTTGGTAATACTGGCCTCATAGAATGAGTTTGGAAGTATTCCCTCCTCCTGTATTTTTCAGAACAGTTTGAGTAGGGTTAGTATTAGTTCTTCTTTAAATATTTAGTAGAATTCAGCCATGAAGCTATTGGATCCCAAGCTTTACTGGGAGACTATTTATTATGGCTTTGATCTCACAACTTGTTATTGGTCTGGTCAGGTTTTGCATTTTTTCTTAGTTTAATCTTGGTAGGTTGTATTTGTTTAGGAATGTATATATTTATTCTGGATTTTCTGATTTATTGGCATATAGTTGCTCATATTAGTCACTAATGATCCTTTGAATTTCTGCAGTATCAGTAATAACATCTCCTTCTTCATCTCTGATTTTATTTATTTGGGTCTTCTTTTTTTCTTAGTCAGTCTGGCTAAAAGTTTGTCAGTTTTGTTTAGCTTTTCAAAAACCAACTTTTTATTTTGATTTTTGTATTTTTTGTTCATTTTAAATTCATTTATTTCTTATCTGACCTTTATTATTCATTTTCTCCTACTAATTTTTTCATTTGGTTTGGTCTTAGTTTTATAATTCTTTAAGATGCATCATTACATTATTTACTTGAAGTTTCTCCTCTTTTTTGATGTCACTACTTATAGCTATAAATTTTTCTCTGAGTACTGCTTTTGCTGTAGCCCATAGGTTTTTCTATGTTGTGTTTCCATTATTTGTTTCAAGAAATTTTTTCAATTTCCTACCTAATTTCTTCATTGACCCACTGGTCATTTAGGAGCATATTGTTTAATTTCTTTGTGTTTGTGTTGTTTCCAAAATTCCTCTCATTACTGATTTGTAGTTTTATTCCATTGTGGTTAGAGAAGATACTTGATATTATTTTAAATTTTTTGAATGATTTAAGACTTGTTTTATGGTCTAACATATGGTCCATTTTTTAGAAGGATCCATGTGCTGAGGAGAAAAATGTGTATTCTATAGCCACTGGATGAAATGTCCTGTAAATATCTATTAGGTCAATTTGTTCTATAGTGCAGATAAAGTCTGAAGTTTCCTTGTCGATTTTCTGTGTAGGCGATCTGCCCAATGTTGACAGTGGGGCGTAGAAGTCACAAGTTGTTATTGTATTGAGATCTAGCTCTCTCTGTTGCTTTAATAATATTTGCTTTATATATCTGTGTGCTCCAGTGTTGGGTGTGTATGTATTTATAATTTTTATATCCTATTGTTGAATTGACCCCTGTATCATTATATAATGACCTTCCTTGTCTCTTCCTACAGTTTTTTTTTCTTGAAATCTATTCTGTCTGATATAAGTATAGCTAGTCCTGCTGTTTTTTTGTTTCCATTAGCATGGAATATCTTTTTCCATCCCTTTGTTTTCAATCTATGTGTATCTTTATAGATGAAGTGTGTTTCTTTTAGGCAATAGATTGTTGGGTCCTGTTTATTCATCCACTCAGCCACTCTATGTCTTTTGATTGGAGAGTTTAGACCATTTACATTCAGTGTCATTATTGATAAATGGGGACATACTACTGCCATTTTGTTATTGGATTTTCTGGTTGTTTTGTGGTATTCTCTTCCTTCTTCTTTCCTGTCTTCCTTTTAGTGAAGGTGATTTTCTCTACTGATATGCTTTAATTTCTTGCTTCTTATTTTTTCGTGTATCTGTTGTGTGTTGTTGGAGATTACCATGAAGCTTGCAAGTGTTATCTTATAATCCATTATTTTAAACTGATGATAACTTAACACTGATTGCATAAACAAACATGCAAAAGGAAAACTAATAATAAAAACACTACACTTTATCTCTCTGCTTTTCAATGTTTTATTGTTTCTTTTTATGTCTTATTGTACTGTCCATGTCTTCAAAAGTTGTTGTAGTTATTTTTGATTAGCCCATCATTTAGTCTTTATACTTAAGAGAAGTCTATGTGCCACAATTACTGCATTATATTAATCTGTGCTTGTCTGTGTGCTTACTGTATAATATTACCAGTGAGTTGTATACCTCCACATGGCTTCTTCTTGCTCGTTCACATATTTTTCTTTCAGATTGAAGAATTCCCTTTAGCATTTCTCGTAGGACAAGTCTGGTGTTGACGAAATCCTCAACTTTTGTTCGTCTAGGAAGGTCTTTATTTCTCCTTTGTGTACAAAGGACACTTTCAGTGGATATACTATTCTAGGGTACAAGTTTTTTTTCTTTCAGGAATTGAATTGTCATGACACACTTTCCCGGGCTGTAAGGTTTCCACTGAAAAGTTAGCTGCCAGATGTATTGGAGCTCTATTATATGGTATTTGTTTATTTTCTCTTGCTGCTTTTAGGATCCTTTCTTTATCATTGACCTTTGGGAGTTTGATTATTAAATGCCATGAGGTAGTCTTCTTTGGGTTAGATTTGCTTAGTGTTCTATAACCTTCCTGTATTTAAATACTAATGTATTTCTTTAGGTTTGGGAAGTTCTCTGTTATTGTCCCTTTGAATAAACTTTTTACCTTTATCTCATTCTCTATCTCCTCTTTAATGCCAAGAACTCTTAGATTTTTGCTTTTGAAGCTATTTTCTAGATCTTGTAGGCTGTTTCACCATTTTGTATTCTTTTTCCTTCTCTCTCCTCTGTATTTTCAAATAGGCTGTCTTCAAGTTCACTAATTCTTTCTTCTACTTGATCAGTTCTGCTGTTAAAGGTCTCTGATGCATTCTTAAACATGTTAATTGGATTTTTCAGCTCTATAATTTCTGCTTGATTCTTTTTAATTATTTTAATCTCTTTGTTAAATTTATCTGATAAAATTCTGAATTTCTTCTCTGTGTTATCTTGAAATTATTTGAGTTACCTCAAAATAGCTATTTTGAATTCTCCATCTGAAAGGTCACATATCTGTTTCTCCAGGATTGGACCCTGTTGCCTCACATAGTTCATTTGGTGAGGTCACGTTTTGTAGATGGTGTTGATGCTTGTAGATGTTCTTCAGTGTCCGGACATTAAAGAGTTAGGCACTTGTAATCTTCACAGTCTAGGCTTGTTTGTGCCTGTCCTTCTTGGGAAGGTTTTCCAGGTATTCAAAGGGACATGTGTCCCATGCCCAATAATGCTGTGCGTTTTGCAGACTTGCAGAGGTACTGCCTTGGTCTTTGATAGGATCCAAAAGAATTCTCTGGATTACCCAGAAGAGATTCTTCTTCTTTTCCCTTACTTTCTCCCAGATACACAGGGTCTCACTCTCTCTGTGCTGATCCACCTGGAACTGGTGTGCATGGTGGGAGTAAGGCAAGCACCCCTGTGGCCACCACCGCTGGACTGAATTGGGTCAGACTTGATGCCAGCAGAGCACTGGGTTTTGCCCAAGGCTTTTTCCTTCAGCATAGCGAGTTCCCCAGGCCCTGGGTATGTCTGCAAATGCTGTCTGGGAGCCAGGAATTGGAGTCAAAAACCTTACTTGATGTTTTGTTTTACTGCAGCTAAGCTGGCACTCAAATCACAATACAAAATCCTTCCCACTCTTCCCTCCCCTTACCAAAGGCAGAGGAGCCTCTTTTTGTGGCCACCACCACCACCATGGCGAGTTCTGCCAGGCCACTGCTGATGTTTGCTTAAAGCCCAAGGACTCTTCTATCAATTTGTGGTGAATACTGCCAGACTTGGGACTCACCCTTTAGGGCAATGGCCTCCGCTATAGCCCAGGGCAGGCCCAGATGTGCTGTCCAAGAGCTTAGGCATGGACTTAGGCCTGCTCATTTCTATATCTCACTGTAGCCAAGCTGGTAGCTAGGGTGCAATAAAAAGTTTCTTTACTCTTCCCTCTGTTTTTCTCAAACAGGAAACTTTCATTGTAGTCACCACAGCTGGGAATATGCTGAGTCTCTCCTAAAGCTAGCATGTCTCAGAGCCCAAAGCCCATGGCATATTCCCTGAGTATCATTGCTGATTATTCAAAGACCAAGGTCTCTTTAGTTAGCAGGTGATGAACCCTGCCAGGACTGGGTCTTTTCCTTCAAGTCAATGGCTCCCTTTCTCCCAGGGTGAGTCTAGAAATGTCATCCAGGAACTAGGGCCAGGAATGGGGGTCTCACAACTCCGCCTGGTACCCTGTCCTACTGTGACTTAGCTGATACCCAAGATGCAAGGCAAAGTCTGCTTTACTCTTCACTCTCCACTTCTTAAGCAGAAGGAAGGAGTCACTTTCATTGCTACAAGCTGCTCTGCCTGGGGTTGGGGGAGGCATAGTGCAAGTTCTCCCTTAGCCATGCCAGCTGGTGTCTCCCTAGGTCACATGTCATCCTAGTTCACTGGTTCGAAGCCCACACTAGCACTAGGAGTTGCTTAGGGATTACAGTCCTTGTGCCCTAGACTGCTTTTCAAGGTTACCTAGGACTACAGAGCACTTCAGCCTGCGGTGGCAAGGCTTGGCAAGAAACTCATGTTCTGAGTGCTGGGATGGGAGATTCTTCTCTGGCTAGGGCTGGTCCAAATGGTCCCTCTGTGTGCAGGCACTGGCTGAGCCTAGCATGGGTTTATTCTCTGCTTTGACAGGGCAGCACTGAGTTCAATGCCAAGTCCCCCAGTCACTGTACTCTCCTTTGCCAAAGTGCACAGATTCTACATGCTTCATAGCCACTGCCAGGGAATGGAGGAAAGATGGCAAAGGTGATTCTAGACTGTCTCTCCTGGCTTCCTCGATGCCTCTTTCCATGATATTAAGTTAAAACTAGGTACTGTGATTGCTCATCGGCTTTTTGGTTCTCGTGAAGGTGCTTTTCTGTGTGGCAATACTTGTTAAAAATTTGATGTTACAGCACAGGGGGACAAAGAGCGTAGGCTTCTATTCTGCCCTCTTACTCCACCTTCCACCTCCAAAATTTAAAATGGAATATATTCAAAGAGACCATACAAAAAACAAATACTCTTTAGCCCTAGCTAGGATGTTGTTCCTAAATTATTACGTAGTCTCTCAGCCTTGGAAAATGCACTAAAATATGAATAAGCTGCATATAAAATTAGTAAAAGCCCCAGAGAAATCAGATTTCTTTATATTTGTCATTACTAGTCAAATGACAGTGGTAGTCTTGTGCACTGAGTTAAAAAAAAAAAAAAAAGAGAGAGAGACCGCATCTGACTTTTTTGGAGTACCATAATGCAGAAGTTATATCTGCCGTGGATATGCAAAAAAGAGTAAATGCAGGAACCCCACCTACGTATCATCCTTCAATCAATCTATTTCTTACCTACTCTCTGCGAATTTTCTTAATTGACTTTCTAAACAGGAGTGAGGAAAATCTTCTAAGTAGAAAAAGACCTCAGGTCCTTGTGTTAACTAGTCGGTAACATGAGAGGCTTTCCATAATGGAGCTATAACACACAGAAAAACTAAGCATTTTATGTAAAAACACAGCTTTTCTCTTTCTTTCAAAAGATCTGTGTAGTAGTATCTTTCAGTAACTCCTATATAAAGTTCCACGTAAATCGTTTTTGTCTCTTTGGGGAAGAGAAAATGAGTTAGAAGTGATTGTTACTTTATAAGAAAACTTTGCTTACTATGAATAACTGAAATGCTTGCTTCTTTATAATAAGCATTGTTTAACATACATTGAAAATTGTGTAACTAACTCTACTATTATATTTATGTTAATTTTGGCTACTTGGAATCTCAGACAGATATGAAGATCAAACATTGCAACTATTTCAGATTTTATGGTGCATCTGTGTTTTTATTTTGACTGGTCTTGACTCGCTTTTATTGTTTACATTTTCCTTATCTTGAAATTTTTATTTTAACTTTATTAAAATATATCATCCTCAAGCATCACACTTTCAATTCAATGCAAATCTTATTTATTCACTGTCACAAAAGTGTCTTGAATCTATTTTTTTTATTTCTACTGCTATTCCTAGAACTAAAATCACATTGTTTCTTACCAAAATAAGTTTAACAGCATCAAAAGTGTCCTCTCTGCTTCCACTCTGGCCAGTAGCACTGTCTTTCCCTATCTCACCCTTCCCACAAACATACACACACATATACATCTATCTATTTTCTAATCAATAACCAGAAATATTTTTCAAATGTAAAACAGATTACATCGCTCTGCTTTTGAAACATTCCAATTGCTTCTCATTGTACTTAGGATAGAATTAAAACTCCCTAAGTGATCTAGAATTTGCCTACTTATCCAGCCTCCCTTGATTCCTTTTTTCCCTCTCTCACTGACCGTCTGCGATACTGCCTTCTCTGTTTCTTGAATATCGCCAAGTTTGTTCCAGCCTTGGACTTTGTACTTGCCACTGCCTTTCTGATTTCTGCGTAACTGTACCCTTTTCTTCATTTAGGTTTCATCTCAAATGTCCTTTCTTCAAAGAACTCTATTGAGAGTAGAATTTGACCCACCGAAAATTACATAACTCATTTTTTCCGAAGGACTCATCTATGTCTATAATTATCATGTTTGCTCATTGAATTACTTCTGTATTGTCTATCATCTTTTTCACCCCCTAAAAGTAAAGAGATACCTTGTCTATCATATTCACCATAATATTCCAACACTCAGGACAGTGCCTGGCACATGATGTCCATGATAAGCATATGCTGAACAAATGAATTAACTAATACATCACATTCCCCATACAGCGTACTATCTTGGTTGATTGTATGAGTTCATTCTTAAAAATCATAAACTTTTTTATTGTGTTTATCTCAAAACGCGGAGGAAATTAAAGACACCTAATTACAGCTTACAAAGAAAATACCAACTCAAAAGAAACAAACAAAGTTATAAAATACTGCACATATACTGGTCATGCTGAAAAAAACAAGATATTTTAATAAGATTATAAACATTATCTCTTCATCTAAACATTGTAAGTCTTATTTTTGGATCAACATTTGCCGAATGCTGAGACCATATTAGCTTAGTCCTTTGTTGAATCTTCTTCATTGAATTACACTTTAAGACAATATTGGCTTTCAATAAGCCCTTCACAAGAAACAATCAAGAAAAATTCTCCCACAGTTATTATAAAATTGTTGTCATAATTTCCATCACATTGCTCAATTTGTTTTGAAATTAGGTGTGGTTTATCTTCTGATACGACTATGCAGTACAGCATGATGATGATTTCCTTTTGGGCTTGGATTCAGGAAACTAAAGGTAAAAATTGTTGTTCAATTACAGCAATGGTATTAACTTTAAATTGAAAATATTTTTTACTTTTCACTTTCATATATGTTGTTTTACATTTTATTAATGTAATTATCTGTGCATATATTTACTAATCTAAATATAAGTAATTTCATCTGATTTCAAATTACATTTTTTCTTCTTGTTGAGACAGAGTTTTGCTCTTGTCACCCAGGCTAGAGTGCAATGGTGCAATCTCGGCTCACTGCGACCTCCACCTCCTGAGTTTAAGCGATTCTCCTGCCTCAGTCTCCCAAGTAGGTGGGATTACAGGTGCCTGCCACCATGCCCAGCTAATTTTTTTGTATTTTTAGTAGTGATGGGGTTTCACCATCTTGGCCAGGCTGGTCTTGAACACCAGACCTCATGATCCACCCACCTCAGCCTCCCAAAGTGCCGGAATTACAGACGTAAGTCACTGCGCCTGGCCCTCAAATTACTTTTAAAGAGTCAAGGTATAAACATATACATCTAATCATGATTATGAATACATAAATAGATCTTAATAAAGAGCATATTTGTCATGGAGATAAAGGTATTTTTCTCCTTAAAAGTTTCGTCAGGGCATTTTTCACTTCCTTGTTTCTCAGACTATATATCAGAGGATTCAACATGGGAATCACAGTGGTATAAAATACTGAGGATACTTTCTCCTGGGTGAGTGAGCTGCTAAAAGCAGGTTTGAGATACATGGACATCAGAGACCCATAAAATATAAGAACAGCTGTCAGGTGGGAGCTACAGGTACTAAAGGCTTTGCACCTGCCCTTTTTAGAGTGGATGCGCAGGATGCTGGTGAGGATAAAAGCATATGAAATGATGATTGCTAGGCTTGTGGCCACCATGTTAAATCCACCAATGACAAAAATCAAAAGCTCATCAATATAAGTGCTAGAGCAGGAGAGTTTAATAAGAGGGACAATGTCACAGAAATAATGTTTAATGATGTTTGATCCACAGAAGGACAATCTGAGTATACAACCTCCATGGATCACAGCATCAGTGAAACCTACTGAGAAGACAGCAGCCACCAGCAGAGAACAGACACTAGGGGACATGATGACCTTGTAGAGCAGTGGACTGCAGATGGCCACGTAGCGATCATAGGCCATGGCTGCCAGCATGTAGCATTCAGAAATAACACAAACACAGAAAAAAAACAGCTGAGTCATGCATCCAGAATAAGAGATGGATCTGTCTCTGCATAAAAACCCTGATAGCATTTTAGGGGTAATGACAGAAGAATAGCAGACATCTAAAAAGGACAAACTACTCAGGAAATAGTACATGGGGATATGAAGTTGATGATTCAGCCTAATTATTGAGATCATGCCGAGGTTTCCCACCACAGTAATTGTATAAATTCCTAAGAAGAGGCCGAAGAGGGGCAGCTGAAGCTCTGGCTGTTCAGTTAATCCTGAAAGCAGAAACTCAGTCACTATGGAATGGTTTTTTATACCCATTCTTCTCTGAGAAATCTGTGGAGATGAGAGAGAAAAAGTCTAATTAGACAGGTAGAACCCAGCTTGCCTCTAATACACCTCACAGCACAGATATTTCTATCTATGAAAACACTGACTTTGTGTTATGAAGACCAAAAAGTGAGCACTCAGATGAAATAGAGTCAGTAAACATCTACCTACCCATAGATTTTAGAAACCACAAACACACTTTTCCATACCCTCCAGTGGAACAAATTCTCTTAGCAAAGGACAGAACCTTTAACTCCAGAGTTAGAGACAAGACTAATGCTTAAAACCAGGGCATTTCTGTTGTGGAGAAACATCAGCCGCTGGCGCAGGGGTAAAATAATTTAGCAAGACAGTTGTGGGTAAAGGAAGACAGACTTATTAGAGAAAGTAGGAAAATACGTTGCCAGGGAGACGATGAGCTAGTCAGCGGAAGCTGACTGCAAGGAAACAAAGGCTTGCTGAAAATTTTATAGGGTGGTGTTTATGCTGTTTGTTGAGGAGGGCTTTGTGCAGTACTGATAACACCAAGGTTGCAGGGAGCTGATTTGCAGGTGTCTGGTGATAGTTGGGTGCAAGAAGACTGAGTTATTTTTGCAGGAGAGCTGTGTGTCCTGGGCCATGAAGAAAAGCAGACTTGTAGCTCCTCTGCTTTCTCTCTTTTGCTTTTGCCTGCTCCCACCAGCCTGACTCCCTTTCCCTAATTAGGACTCCACAGTTTCTTCAAGCAAATTAGTTAAGTAGATGCATAAACAAGAGGCTGAGGACTATGAGAACACTTTTGCTAATGACACATTTGCCAACGGCTGACTCTTCCTCCAGGATTTCCTATAAAGAAGGTATCTACTATTAAGGTGAATTATAATTTTCTACATCAAGGTTTCCAAGGGTGTTCAGCAAAAGAATCATTCAGGGAGATGTTAAAAGGTGTTACTTTAAATAAGTATCTAAGGATCATATGATTTCAGACATCCTGAATTAAATAATTAAACTGGTTTTGTTTAACTATTTAATTCAGGAGGATGTCTCAGTCCTCCTGAAGGACTATATAAATACATTATTTATCAAACTTACTTGATGATAGGCCAACTGCACGCTTTTTAAAAACATTTTATAGCACGAGCATGGCTCAGAATGTATTTTAGAAAACTATATTTTCATTTGTGTGTTTGTTCTATTTTTAATCTAATCATACATTGATTTCCAGGTGGGAAGTTTGTTCTTATACTTGAGTAAAAAGCTGGATGATGGTAGAATGGCAAACTTCCCAAACCTATTTCTACCTTCTGGATCTCTGGCCTTCCTCTGGGCTAAGGCTACGTCTCTCGCCAAGGCCATGGAGTCCAATATAACACACTAGTGCTGCCACTACTGGCAATGCAAACAACCCAGATGTTTGTGTTGCCATTTGGAGGCTCCCACATAGCACACATCGTGGAATCATCTATTCTGGGGTCAATCATGGCCTTTTCTCTGAAAAAGCTGACCCTTTATTTAGTGTTGGGCTTCTCACAGAGCCCTCTCCAGACTCTCATATTTGCCCCAAGATTACATCGAATCTGGCTCAAATGTCTAGGTTTGCATTTTGTCATTCTGCCCAGCTACCTGGCTATGTAATAGGCTGTTCATGTCTTCTTGTTTCCAATATATTACTGCTATAATAGGACAAGCCCACTTCCTTAGGCAGCTTGAGTTCCCAGGATGTAAGTGACTCCTTATTTCCCAAATACTTCTCACAGTTTAAAACAAATGAGCTGCCTGGTCACAGAACAGCTATTCTCTGAGCAAGCTTCCCCATTCTACCGAACCTGTGCCTTTTGTATCTGCTCTTTCTCATCCTAAATGATGGAGCTGGAGGGTCATGTGCAAAAGTGAGTGTCCAATTGCCCTTTGCCTGCTACAGAAATACACTGGAGTCTTCCTTTCCCATTACTCCTTCCCAATTAGCATCCATGAGTGTAGTCTAGTCACAGAGGCTTATCAAAGTAATGTTCAAAAAACCTATATGCTCAGTTTTTTGTCTTTAATATCATGGGTTTTTTTAAGCATGTTTTTAAATCTGTCCTGAGTGTTACAAACACACTGACCACTCTTAACTCATATGTAATTCTCCTGCGTGCCCCGTAATTCCTGCTGGGCTCCCTCTCCAAGTAAAATGTCTTATTCTGCTCATGTTCCTTGTTTTCTTCTAGTGTTCTGCACTCTTCTTCCATATTCTCAAGCCTGTTAGGTTTCTTTTTCCTATGTTCTCACTTTCTAAAACATTTCTGTGCTTTAGGTTCTTGCTGCGCAGTGTGGTCTATGAACCAGTAGTGGCAGCATCACTCAGATTTTTTTAGAAATGCACAGTCTCAGGCCCTACCTCACACCTGCTGAGTAAGGATCTACATTTTAGTGGGATTCTCACAGGATTTGTGAGCGCATTAACATTTGAGAGGCACTATTTTCGGTTATTTTCTCCTAGAGCTGAAGTCATCATTCTTCTTTCTTGTTTCATTCTCTAAACTTTTCTCTCTGATTCATTTTGTGCCAGAAAGCATTAGCTGATTATGTAAAGCCCATCTTTGAAGACATCTTCTCAAGGAAAGTCTTCTGAGATGAAGAATAGAAACTGTACAATTTTACATTTCAGTATTTTGCCACCTATTTGAAAACTCAGAGATTCCATGGCAGTGTAATGTGCATGTCAAATAGCTTATTGCAACAAATTGCATTCTGTTTTTGTGTTTGTAGAAAGAAATATTATACACATTCCATCTTAGTCCACACAAAATAAGCAATGATAACTAGCATCTGCTTTATTTAACCAACCGATAAACAGTAAACTCTATTAGCCTAGGGATACAAATTTATGAGGTTGTATTTCTGACCAAAATAATCTACTACATTGATTCAGACCTCATTCAGGACCCAGGTAGTTTTTAGCAATTTAAAAGCATAAGAAAAGTGTTTTTAAACATTTCAATGCATCTCACAGTATTATTAAAACTATGACTATTGAAAGTATTTTGCAAAGGTAAATGCTAGACGAGCATTGCCCAATAGACATACATGCAGACACATGGGCAATTTAAAATATCCTAGAAGTTCACTTTGTAAAAAGTCAAAATAAAAAGAAAAAATACATTTTACTAGTATGTTTTATTTAACTCAGCTCAATCATACCTTGATATCCAAGGGAGATTGGTTCCAGGAGCCCCTCAGATACCAAAATCCCTGCATGCTCAAGTCCCTGATTTGAAATGGTGTAATATTTTTATATAATCTAAGAACATCCTTTTGTATATTTTAAATCATCTCTAGATTACTTACAATACCTAATACAATGTAAATGCTATGTTAATATTTCTTTTAGTATATTTTTTGGGGGAAAATTGCAAGAAAAATGTCTGCACATATTCAGTACAGATATAACCACCCATTAAAAAAAAATCTTCCCCATCAGTGACAGATTGGATTAAGAAAATGTGGCACATATACACCATGGAATACTATGCAGCCATAAAAAAGGATGAGTTTGTGTCCTTTGTAGGGACATGGATGCAGCTGGAAACCATCATTCTTAGCAAACTATCACAGGAACAGAAAACCAAACACCGCATGTTCTCACTCATAGGTGGGAACTGAACAATGAGATCACTTGGACTCAGGAAGGGGAACATCACACACCGGGGCCTATCATGGGGAGCGGGGAGGGGGGAGGGATTGCATTGGGAGTTATACCTGATGTAAATGACGAGTTGATGGGTGCAGCACACCAACATGGCACAAGTATACATATGTAACAAACCTGCACGTTATGCACATGTACCCTACAACTTAAAGTATAATAATAATAAATAAATTTAAAAAAAAAAAAATCTTCCATCTGCAGTTGGTTGAATCCACAGATGTGGAACCCACAGGCACACAGGCCAGCTGTACATGCAAAATGTTATCATTTCAACATGTAATTCATATTTTAAAAATAATGAGATATTTTATGTTCTTTTATTGTACAAATCTTTGAAATTCATAGTGTATTTTATACCTGGCCAGATTTCAAATGCTCAGTAGCCACCTATGGCTAGTGGCTATATTACTGGACAACAAAAGTCTAGAATGTGATTTTTTCCCTAAATCTTTCAAATCTGAATTGTCCCCTTTTAAAGAAAGAAACCATTAGTACAGAGGTAACAGAAAGACCACTGAATTCCGAGTTATAAGATGTAGTATCATTTTTATTTCTAAGACAGTGCAACTTTTGACTCATAAAATCTCTCTGAACTTCATATTTTAGTCTGTAAAAAATAATAAATATTTCAAAGGATTGTTATGCAAATTAAATGAGACAATAACTGTGAATGTACTTTATATATTATGAGGTCCATATAAATATAATTGTAAATATATTTTTAAAGCAGGTGATTTCACAGATTAGTTCCTATATTAGACACAAGATGCTTAGATAAGGTGAGTGGACAATGCATAAATGAGTCTGAGATGGATGCCCATGGCCTCTTCCTTGTACTTCTGTGACTCAGTGGCCTCAAACATGCAGAAGTTCTAGAACCCATGGAGACAATTGGGAATTGATTTTAGAACACATTTTGATATCTTTATAATATGAACATATAATTCTGAAGCTCACCTTTTTCCTTCTGTAAACTCTAGGTTAGTATCTCTTCTTTCTCCTAACCTCATCACTTCAGAGATGGATTGATTATACCTTCTTCTTTAAGTGTCTGAGCAACAACAGCTAACAAGAAGCTATGATTTTTATTCTCAGTTCAGGTATTTTGTGTCAAGAAATATAAAGACCAGTAGTCCCAAGGGTTTCTTGTCTCCTGAGGTACGGCAGCCTATGTATTTGTAAGAACTATCCATGAGCTGGCCTATCATTTTGGGAATCTAACATGGATGAGTCATGCGAATGCCCCTTGCCGTTCAGTGGGGAAAGATACATGGTCTAACACATGGCTTGCATTTTAAAATGTTGAACAAATGAGGCATCATAGACAGTGCTTGGTATAATAAGCAGTAGGTAGACTTTGAGGTCAGAGATGGAACGGATCACTACTATTTACAGCAATAAGGACAATCTTCATGGAAAAGTAGATTGTAAAATATGCCTTCAAAGGTGGGGAGGATCCATTTAAGCTGAGAGGATATGAAAGAATATCCAAGATATAAATAAAGGCATAAGCAAAGGAACTGAGAAGTAGAAAACGTAAGGAATATGCGAAGAACATTGGGGAAAGCTGAAGTGTTTCTTGGATGAAAGCAGTGGATTCAGTGTTTCTAGTGTCTGCTAATGATGGAAGCAGAGTCAGGGGAATGACTCTGAGTCCAGCCCTCCAGTCAGTTCTAATGGTTTTCCAGGACATCTGGAAGAATGTGCCTGGTGATCCCTGGATGCGCTTTTTGTGGCTCTGTTAAAATAAGACATGCACTTAAACCCTCCAAATTTTCAGGAGCAAATAGCTATATTCAGATCCGGCTTTGGGAAAAACTATAACACCACTTCAGATTATCTCATAGTCAACAGTGTCTACCATGTCAAAGACACTAAATTTCTGGAGATAGAGCCAGGATAAATAAAACATGGTCCTTCCCGTATTCATATTGGATGGCTATTAAAACATGTTTTAATGTCAATTTATTTTCTTGGGAAAAGTGCCTTTGATACCATTCCTATTCCCTTAACTATTCTCCCAGTGTACTGACCTCTGCTTTAACACTGTTCCACCATACATGTATTTGTGCCTGTCTTCCCTGCTCTTTGGAAATTGTCCCCCTCGATGAGACAAGGGACAATTTCTCATTCATTAGGGCCTATCACAATGACCGGCGTAGAGTAGAATTTATTTTTTTCAGCATCATCCTCATTCCTAGCCAGCATCTAGTTCAATCAGAACACTTTGTTCTCTCCTGTCTAGATCATGATCTGAAAAGCTGATTAAAATAGGCTAACTTACAGGAGAGCATTTTCACTTACTAGATCAGTAACAAAATGAGATCAATTCTTAACCAGGGGAAATCAGTCATGAATGAGGAAGCTTATGAGATTAGAAGAGCAGATACTTAACATACAATATTCTTGCTTATTCCTAAAATCAAATATTATAGATAATAATCAACTCTATTTACACTTGTCCTAGTAAGCTTATTACATACAGGCCTACTGGAGTCAAATACTTAAAACACAAAACTTCAGCTGTAGTCAAGATGCCCATTACCAGCCTGTGAATTACACATATTATGAATAATGTTTAGTGAAGTAAATCCCTGTTAAGATCATGTGTGTGTGAGAGAGTGTGTGTGTATTACTGCCACACTATGCAAATAGTTTATTTTGGAACAGAAAAATTAGTGATTTGACACACAAATATTACATGGAGTGTATCTGATTACAAAAAAATATCTAAACAGCAAATGAAGAAATATAATCCAAAGGCAAAGAGAAATGTTCAGATTATCTGCTAGTCTTCTTTGTTAATGTGGGTACGTCAAAATTAACTCAGCTATAGCAATCTCTTTAGAGTTATGTTAGAGATTCCTCCCAATGTGTACAGGAAGTTTTTGATCAGAAACGAGAAAAGTATAAAGTCAGGTGGGCTAGTATAAAGCTAGGAATCTAGAGAGGTTGTTTTGTTGTTCTTGTTGTTATTGCTGTCTGGGCTTTTGTTTATTTTTGGTTTTTAACCCTTTAGCTAGGGCCTTCTGAGTACTCAGTAAGGGTGTCTAGGTTTGGGAAGAACCACAGGACCATTAGCCTCCTCCTACCACTCTCACTATCACCATGGTAAGTCCTAGAAATCAACCTCCTGCCCACTGGGAAGAAACTCTGCTCCACCCTACCCAGCAGTGCACAGCTGCCTCCACCAGGCAACCTTGGCCTTTGCCGCTCTCTGCCAGTCACTGCTGCCTTAGTCCAAATGGAGCCAAGGGTAGGTGGAGCAAAGACGCCTTGCTTTTGGTCTCCTGCACTGTACATTGCTGGAGGTTTTATCCAAGAAATGCTAATGGCGTAGCAATATTTTCCAGAGATGTATACGAAAATTAAATTTGTTTCGACTTCCCTCAAGTACCATGAAAACGCAAAGAAACATGGCCCAGTCAGATCTCAGTGAAAGCCTCCATACTGTTCTCACCTTCCTAAGGGTGAATATGGCTTCTTTTACCAGGTCAAACTCAGCAAATCAAGTTCCTGCTTTCTCTCCTTTTGAATTTTTCAAGAAATCCTGGTTTTGATGAAAATGGGATCTTAAAGATGGCCTTCACTCTATCACCTGACATGTCTATGTATGTCTGACCTGCTCACCTGTCTACAGGCCCACTTATGCAAACACACACACACAGAGAGAGGAAGAAATGGCAAAAGAAACTGATATTTGTTGAGTACTGATCCAGGCATTTTATAAACATGATCCCATGAGTGGCAGTAACCACTCAATTAGGTAATCATTTAGTTCCACTTCACTGGTGAGACTACCAGAGTCCAGAGTGACCATTATATTTGCTCAAGGCAGCACAGCTAATAAACGGCAGACCCAAGAAGCAAATCTAGGAGTCCTTCACCCAAGAGTCCATGCCTTGCTGCCCCAAGAGAAAAGCAAACAGGAAGTTGGCTACTTATATTTGGAGATGCATAAAGAGGAGTTTTATTGTCCTTCTAGGTGACTTTGCACACACTATGAAATTCGAAAAGGAAACACAGATTTGGGGCAAAGGCTCCATCTGAGAACAAAGCTAGCACACCTTGCTAGCGAAATATCTCCAAATCTTTCTGTCATTCTTATCTCCAAAAATAATGCATAAAACTCAAAAGTTTGCATACATATATGAATGATTCTTGAAGAGAAGCCCCAGAAGCCAAAAGATCCCTAGATTCAGAATTCCCGAGCTTGTGGATTCCTTCCTCAAAGAACCTGACCACTGTATAAAGAGTCTAAAAATATAAGGAACATCTCCAAAAACGAAGTACCGCAACATGTCCCAACATCGTTAGGTGGCAGGCTATCTGTGCTATCTCTGGAAAAGATTCTTAAATGTTAGTGTGCTAAAAACAGTCATGCAGAGCACCTGGTAAAAAAAAAAAAAAAACAAAAAGAGCTCCTCCTCCCAGCCCCCAAAGCTCTGATTCTGCAAGTATGTGGTTGGGAATAGGAATCTTCAATTTGAATAAGCATTCCAGAGATTTATGTAGTCAAGAAATCCTGTAGTGCAGCAAAATGCCATCGTCCACTTCTGCACACCAAGGAATCCTGTCCTAATGACATATGCCTACACCTTGGGAAGGTATCCTGATGAAGAAAAGAATAGGGACTCCAAGTGCCATGAAAAACTATCTGAGTGGTAGTATGGTCATATACCATAATCATACTGCACAGATATTGTTCACTCATTAACACAAGCATTAGCTTCACTAAGGCCCAACAAGTGGATGAGAAACTTCACATTCTTATATATGTTCCCCCAGGTATCACAGTGTCCCTTTTGTGCCTTTCCCTTCAGAAAGATGTCAGGAACAGCTGTTTCAGCTACACAGAGCAGGAGATAGTACTGCCTTGGAAACACATTTCTTGGCCATGAATCAGACTAACAAGGCCTCAGATAGTGAGGGCTGCCAGCATACGGCCTCTCAACTCCAAGCCAAAGAGTATTTCTGGTGGAGTAGAGGCAGGTAGACACATGCTTTCACTTTAAAATACAGCCATGCATTGCTTAATAATGGTGATACATTCTGAGAAACGAGTATTTAGGCAATTTTGTGGCTGTGTGGACATCATAGAATGTATTTACCCAAACCTAGATGGTAAAACCTACTACACACCCAGGCTATATGGTATACTCTATTGCTCCCGAACTGCAAACCTGTACAGCATGTTACTGTACTGAGTACTTCAGGCAATTATAACACAATAGCAAGTATTTATGTGCCTAAATATATCTGAACATAGAAAAGATATGGTAAAAATACAGTATTATAATCTTATGGAACCACTGTCATAGATGTATTCCATCATTGACCAAAATGTTATTAGGCCATGCATGACTGTAAAAGAAAACAAGTACCCAGGTGACAGTCCCAGGAAACAATCAAATAAACGATTTGCTCATGAAATCCCAATCCTGATAGACAAAAGTTTATTATGAGACTTTCCTGATCTTGTAATTATTGTTTGGATCGTAGCTACCTAATCCGGCTGCTAAGTGACATTGGCTTATTTAGATTAGTAATCATTCCACTTTCCTTCTTGGTCTCCAGAGCTTATGTTGTTTATAAAAAGTTTTAATTGCCCCAGTTGGGACTATGTTCAATTATTTTCAAGTGAATCCTGTAATCATTAATGCTACAATATTATAGTTTCTACTTTTGAAGATCCCTACAGGTGGAACAACATTTGCACATGTATATACAGTCCCAAGTGGATTCCAGTTTTTAAAAATCATCCCTGGACTTTTCCCAATTATCTGTCATAAGGCCGACATGATTTATGATTCATGTTGTACTTTTCTCTTGTGGACCCTACTCATCTAATAACTAAATATCTGGATGGAGCAGATACACAGAGAGAGTCAGAGGGAGAGAGAAAATGAATGCACACACAGGCTTCTCATTTTCCAAACTTATTAAGATCCATTTCTGCTATTAACTAGTAGCATGTGGTCTTTTCACAAGTTATCTCACCTCTCTAAGTCAAGGTTTTCTTACTTTTTTTTCCTTTTTATTTTTAGTTGGCATGAAATAATTTATGGGGTACAGAGTGATATTTCTATATGTCTATACAATGTATAATGCTCAAATCAGAGTAATTAGTATATCTGTTGCCTCAAACATTTATCATTCTTTGTGTTGTGAACATTCACAGTTCTCTCTTCTAGCTTTCTGCAAATATACACTAAATTACATGCAACCGTATTCACCCTACCATACTACAGAACACTAGAATCATGCCTTCTATCCAGCTATAATTTCGTATCCATGGACGGACCTCCCTCCATCCTCCCCTTCCCCTTACTCTTCCCAGCCTCTAATACCCATAATTCTACTCTACTTCCACGGGCTCAAAATAAGTCTTTAGTTCCAACACGCGAGTGAAAACATGTGCTATTTATCTTTCTGTGCCTGACTTACTTTGCCTAACATAACATTCTCCAGACACATCCAAGTTATTGTGGATGACAGGATTTTATTCTTTTTATGGCTGAATAGTATTCCGTGTGGGTGTGTGCGTGCATGTGTACTGTGTGTGTACACACACACACATATATATATACACATAGATATCACATTTTCTTATTTATCCACCTATTGATGGACACGTAGATTGATTCTGTATCTTGATTATGAATAGTGCTACAATAAACATTGAAGTTTAGATCCCTCTTTGACATACTTATCTCTTTTCCTTTGGATATATACCCGGTAGTGAGATTGTTGGATCACATGGTAGTTCTGTTTGTAGTTTATCAAGGAACCTCCATACTGTTATCCACAATGGCTGTACTAATTCACATTTCTACCAACCGTGTATAAGAGTTCCCTTTTCTCTGCATCCTCACTAGCATTTGTTATTTCTTGTCTTTGTTTTAATAGCCATTCTAACTGGGATGAAGCAATATTTCATTGTGGTTTTAATTTGTATTATCCGGATGATTCTCATAAATCTTGAGCATTTTTTATGTTTGTTGGCCATTAATATGTCTTCTTTTGAGAAATGTCTGTTCAGTTCCATTGCCCACTTTTTAATGAGGTTATTTAACTTTTTGTTGTTGAGTCTCTTGTCAGATGAATAGTTTGCAAATATTTTTCCCACTTTACAGGTTATTGCTTCACTCTGCTGACTGCTTCTAGTGCTGTGCAGAAGCTTTTCAGTTTAATATAGCCCCATTTATCTATTTTTATTTTTGTTTCCTGTGCTTTTGAAGTCTTACCCATAAAACCTTTGCCCAGACCAATGTCCTAAAGCACTTTTCCTATGTTTTCTTCTAGTAGTTTTGTAGTTTGAGGTCTAACATGGAAGTCTTTAATCCATCTTGAGTTTATTTGTATATATGGTAAGAATATATCTCATTTCATTCTTCTGCATATGAATATTCAGCTTTCTCAGCATTGTTAATTGAAGAAAGTGTCCTTTTTCCAATGTATGTTTTTGGTGCCTTTGTTAAAAATCAGTTAGCTGTACATACGTGGATTAATTTCTGAGTTCTCTACTCTGTTCCACTGATTTTGTGCCTGTTTTCACAAAGGTTTCAATATTGATAAGCTAGATATATAATACTACCAACAGATCCTCTATTTGAATGTTGCACATTCTTTTAAGGATCAAGTAAGAAATAGATACAGAAGTATTTTCCAAAACATAAAGGGTTTCATATATGTTTGCTGCTATTAATAGTGTTTGCTGGGTAGCTTCTGAAGGAGGGAGTGGTGAGGGGATCAGATATGTGAACCACCTACTTCCTCTAACTCCATCCCATTTTTCAAGGTAGGTGTCAGTACAATCTATGAAAAACACCTACACACTACTGGAAAATGTTTTGACACAATTTTTCTTTTTTAGAAACAAGGTCTCACTAGGTTGCCCATACTGAAGTGTAGTGGCTATTCACAGGTGTGATTATAGCATACTAAAGCTTCAACCTCCTGGGCTCAAGTCATCTTCTTGTCTCACCCTCCCACCTCCTTCTCCCAAGTTACTAGGACTACGGGTGCACACATCTACACCCAGCTTTGTTATCACATACTTTTGTATATTGATACAATAGACAGTGTATGCATTTATTAAAATTATAATTTTAAAGTCTGTTTCTAACTGTTCACACTACTAGTTACATATAATAAGAATGTTTTGATTGAAACCATGTAGAACATGTGTGCATATAAACAGAACCTGGAAAATAATACGCCAAAGGAAATTAGTTGCTGTGGTAGAATGGTATAATTTATGGATTTTTTCCTAAATATTTTTGCATATTGCTGTTGTCTATTCTTCCTTTTTTCTTTTGTTTTCAATAATAATTCTAAGTCCTTTCAATTTCTCACAATTTTGGCCTCGCCTCACCTTTTTCAATAAAGATATTTTCTTATCTTTGTCTGTTGCTAACTCATCATAAATTTAAAAAAATTGCCTTCTTAGGAACTCTGTCTTCAGCTCCTTCACTTAGAGAGGTAGAAGGGAATCAAACTTCATTGTAATGCAAGGCTGTGGTTACAGATGATTTACCACCTTTGAGTTCTCATCTACATTTCATCTGGAAGGATAACCTGGGAAAGAAAACCCAGAGTATCTCAACCCTCAAGAAAACAAAATAAAAGTAGGAAATCACACTAAATATGTGGAGATATGAGAAAGAAGACAAAATAGCTAAAAGAAAGCATTTATATTAATAACTGAGGAGTGGAGACATCAAATTAGAACATAAATTGCTCTAGTGACTATTTAAATACTAGATCCTATTTCTCAGAGTAAGGATGAAGAATGTAAACAGTGAAGCCTTCCTTCCCATTTTTCTAACACCATAGGTCAGACATTTGAGACACTGCTTCAATTAACTCATAAGTATACCCATCTATTGCATTTAGGGGGCTGAGAAAGATGGATAGTAGGATATCTAGTGAGTGTTACAGCAGTGAAAATTTATCTGCTCAGTGAATCTTGTCTAATGCATGATAGGTGCTGTTTCAGGCACTAGGGATACAACTATGGGGGAAAAATGCCTTTGAAGAGTTCATGATATAGGAAAAATACACCTACAAGCAAAACATGTTAAAATCATGTGAAAAATAATTTCAGAAAATATGCGCAGTGTGAAACAGAAGAAAAGAAAGAAGACATTCAGTGGTAAGTAGTATATTTACTGAAGTCCTGTCTCTATTCAAAAATGTGACCTCATTAAGCATGGTAGAATAAAGGATTAGATTTCTTTCTCCAATATTAAAAAACATAGATGGTATCCTGTATTAGCAGAAAAGAGAGTACTAGCCTAGTCTCTGGCCTGATTTCAGCCATGCAAACCCTAAACCCTGAATTAAGACACAGACTGTATTATTCTCCTTTCAGTAGAGACGTAATGTCCCATATGACTTCAAATAATGATAGCATACAAAGCTACAGCTAGAGAGAGCCAGAAAGATCAGATAAAACCATGTCATTTTAAGTTAAAGCTCAAAGAATACAGTTACTTTTCCATTAACAAAAATTGCTAGTTAGTGGCAGAATGGAAACTAGAATGCAAGCCCTTTTAAAACTACTTTTTAACACTCTTTACATTGATCCACACATACTTTTAAAAAGGTTTCTCTTTAATGTTTCTCTGATCATTTACCTATCACGAAGAATTAATTCTACACTGATACAATGAGATACTAAGCATATTTCTTAAAAAGAATTTTATCTGAGTTCAATTTTATCTGAAAAGAACAGACATAAGATAGGTATGGAAATATTTTACATTCACTAAAACTGTTTATAGATGTATCTTATGGAAAACTATATTTCCAAAGCTCTTAAAATTGCTATGAAACATAAATCAAGTCTTTCTTTTTTTTTTTTTTCTTTTCTTTTTTTATTGAGACAGAGTCTCACTCTGTCACCAGGCTGGAGTTCAGTGGTGTGATCTCGGCTCACTGCAACTTCCACCTCCTGGATTCAAGCGATTCTCCTGCCTCAGCCTCCAGAGTAGCTGGGACTACAGGCACATGCCACCACACCCAGCTAATTTTTGTATTTTTAGTAGAGACGGGGTTTCACCATGTTGGCCAGGATGGTCTTGATCTCTTGACCTCGTGATCTGCCCACCTCGGCCTCCCAAAGTGCTGGGATTACAGGCATGAGTCTTTTTTCATAATTCTTCATCTTGAGTCCATTTCCCACTAACCTGCTCAGCATTTCTGCACTATCTTCCATTTGTTTATGATATATAAGGATGAGCATTTGGATATTGAACATTTGGATACTCTTTTTGTGACATGTCTTGTTCATGTGTTTTATCCATTTTTCTCTTGAGCAGCCTTTCTCATATTTATTTATAGCAATTCGCCATATATCCTGGATACTAGTTCTTTGTCAAATATGTGTATATCACACATCCACTCCTTATGCAGCCATCTGCTGTCTCTAAGGCAGAAACACAACAAACAGCTCTCTAGAGGGACGAAAGTGTGAATAATTCTTTTGGAGGTCACGAAGAATTCTCCTTATTAATCAGCCTACTGCTGTGAGAGCTGAACGCTGCTGAGATCTTGTCAGAAAGAAACAAAAAAAGGACATCAAATAAGTCTAAAACAAAGCTACATTTATTGCTGTCCTGGCAAGAGAAAACTGTATCATTCAGTTTTGAGTTCTTAGATCACTCTGAGCAGAAATTGAAAGGACTCAATATGGGCAATAGGAAGAAGTACATCAAATAAGGCAGAATGCTGAATCCAAGACTGTGATTGCTGAAGTGGATTATAAACTCTTTTTGTAAAAATGTTTGCCTTCAGTTTTCTCTTCACCAATCCTGGGAAGCCTAGTGTTAGGTCTAGAGTGTATTCTATAGACTCCAGTGGATGTACGGTCACTGACTGGTTACATTTATATATTACTGAATAAAGTTTGGCAATACGTATTTTGCTAAGTACGTATTTTGCTAAAAGTACATATTTTGCCAAGTCAAAGTAGATTATCAAAATGTCTATATTTTGCATGATTTCAATTTATATCACATTCTACAATGTTTCTGTTACTTTTTTTTTTTTTTTTTTTTGAGACAGAGTCTCGCTCTGTCGCCCAGGCTGGAGTGCAGTGGCCAGATCTCAGCTCACTGCAAGCTCCGCCTCCCAGGTTCACGCCATTCTCCTGCCTCAGCCTCCCGAGTAGCTGGGACTACAGGCGCCCGCCACCTCGCCCGGCTAGTTTTTTGTATTTTTTTAGTAGAGACAGGGTTTCACCGTGTTAGCCAGGATGGTCTCGATCTCCTGACCTCGTGATCCACCCGTCTCGGCCTCCCAAAGTGCTGGGATTACAGGCTTGAGCCACCGCGCCCGGCCTGTTTCTGTTACTTTTTGTAGCTTACTGTAACTTAGTACACCAATGGTATAGCACTTTGCCTCTTGTTGCTAGCGTTGCCCCCTCAATAACCAATCATCTTTGTAAAACACAGATGACAGCAGCTAGGGTTCCCCATCAGCAAGTAAGGAGCCATTTCTGAGTATGCAATACTAACAGGATGTCTGAGATATGACAGGTCTGAGTACTGGCTACTGGAAAAACAAGAGGAAGTTACTGGTAAAGTTCAAAGGACCAGAGTTCCAAAAAGGTGCTTTGCTAGAGAAAAGGTAGGGACCTAGGAAGTTTAATGAGTCACATGGAGTCTGGAATGTGATAGAAAAAAACAAAGTGTCTGAATCATGTTTCAATAGGACCCTTGTCCTGTTGAACTGAGAATTTGAAGAACCACACAAATTCCTCTTCCACCTCCTTCATTGGGTTGCCTCTATTGTTGCAAATAAATAAATAAATAAATTTAACATCCATAAAAAGACAAAATATAGCATCCATAAAAAGATACTATAATTTTCAAAACAGAAAATGAAAATAAAAAATTCTGAGCAAATGATAGAATGTACACATACATGCATACACATACACGCATACATGTTAGCAATAGCCAATAAAGCAGAGAAAAACTATAACACACAACCAACATAAATTTTTTTAATTAAACAAATAATTTCAGATATAAAAACACTTTGAACAAAGAAAAGGTCCAGGTTACGACAATAAAATAACAAATATTTCAAAAATTAAGCAAAACATTTTAACACACACTTTACCAGAAAATGTATGTAAGATGATGAATTTGCACGTAAAAACATTTTTTATGACATCAGCCATAACGAAAATACAAATCAAAACCAAAATGTGAGATACCACAAATCAACTCTCAAATCTATGAGAATAGCTGAAATTGAAATGGCTAACAATATTGAGTGCTGATGAGGATACGAAGCAAGGGGAAAACTCAAACATTGCTGTAGAGAATACCAAATGGTACAGCCACTTTGGAAAACAGTTTAACACTTTCTTGTAAAGCTACAAATACACATACTATACAATCTTATTTTTAGGTATTTACCCAGGTAAAATGAAAACAAATGCCCATACAAAGACCTACATGCTAATATTTATAACACCTTGATTCTAGATAGTCAAAAATTGGAAAAGCCAAAATTTCCACTTGAAGGAGAATAATAAACAAATTGTGGTAATAATCATCCAATGAAATTCCATTCAGTAATAAAAAGGAATGTACTACCCATATACCCAACAAAGTGAATGCATCTGGAAAGTACGTATTTTGCTAAGTCAAAGTGGATGATCAAAATGTCTATATTTTGCATGATTTCAATTTATATCACATTCTAGAAAAGGCAAACCTATAAAAACAGAAATCAGGTCAATGTTTCCCGGAAGGTAGGGGTGGGAGAAGAGGCTGACCACCAAAGAGCATGAAGAAATGTCTTGGGATGACAGACATGTTCTATGTGTTAAACATTATAGTGGTTACATAAATGCACACACTTATCAAAATCTCATCTATCTGTACACTTTTAAAGGGTGGACTTTATTATTTGTAAATTATACCTAAATGAACATGATTTTAGAAAACATATTGCCAAAGTCTATTAAACAGTTTATTTTTTTAAAACTCAGAAGAAAAATAGGTAAGCTAAATTATGTAGGTATAAAACAGAAACTAACAGAACTAAGATAAAAAATTGAAATTTTTAAATAAAAAATGACCCCTATAGATAGAGAGTTTAAACACATAATTTTCCATAAAAGAAATGGGGAAAAGTTGCCAATGAGCTACAATGCATAAAAGCATAGGCACAGAGGATTTTGCAAAGGAGTTCTACCACAACTCTAAGAGCTAGTAAGTCCAATGCTGCAAACTGTTACTGAGCATTGGAAATGAAAGAACATTTCCATATTTCCGTGTTGGAATGAACATAACATTGATTTAAAATCTGATATTGATTGTTCATCCCTAAAAATTTACCTCACTCTACCCACCAGGGCAAAAGTACCAAAACCGAAGTTCATTGAACATTTAAAAATAATATGTATAACCAAGTGA
Organism: Papio anubis; assembly: GCF_008728515.1. NCBI lineage: Eukaryota > Metazoa > Chordata > Mammalia > Primates > Cercopithecidae > Papio > Papio anubis. The sequence goes on from NC_044987.1 coordinate 10,811,033, forward strand.
GGTTTATTACAAGAATGGAAGAATTACAGAATATCAGGAAATCCATTAATATAATTCATCATCTTAATAGATCTAAGTTGAAATTACACATTCTTCTCCATAGACACCAAAAAATCATTTAACAAAATTCAACACCTAATTTGTTTTTTTAAATTGATGAGATAGGGATCAATGTCTACTTTCTTAAAAAATATAACATATATTGTATAATGGAGAAACATCGTTTCAATTAAGGTAGGACAAGGACGAAGAAACCTACTATTTTCACTACTGTTTGACCTTGTAATACAAGTCTCTGACAAATCAAAGAACCAAGCAGAAACAATTAAAGGCATAAAAATTATAAAGAAGGAGGTAAAAATAAATCTCTGTTAAGAACATATAAAATCATAACTTGAAAACCTAAGAGAATATAAAAAAATAGTTTTCAATAAGAGAATAACAAGAATTTGGTAGGAATTCAGTGGGAATAAAATTAACATACCAAAACCATGAGACTTTATATATACAAATTATAAGCAATACAAAAATGCAACAGAATAGAAGATCTAATCAAACTATATAGCCATAAAGACAGATGTCAACACAGCTATTTCAAAATAAGACATATCCTAGCAGATTAAAGCATAGAACAATTAAACTAATCAACAAACGAGCTGATTTATATAACCTTCCATCATACATAAATTTCATTATTGGTGTAAGAATTTTACCTTTTTGTTTGCTGATGGAATATGAAAATTAATCATGTGCTCAACCACAAAGGAAACCTTGACAAATTCAAAAAGTAAACTTTTCAGTGTATGTATTTATTTATTTATTTGAGATAGAGTCTTGCTCTGTTGCCTAGGCTGGAGTGCAATGGCACAATCTCGGCTCACTACAACCTTCAGCTCACTACAACCTCCGGCTCACTACAACCTCCGCCTCGTGGGTTCAAGTGATTCTCCTGCCTCAGCCTCCCGAGTAGCTGGTATTATAGGCGTGTGCCACCACATCCAGCTAATTTTTGTATTTTTATTAGAGACGGGGCTTTACCATGTTGGCCAGGCTGGTCTCAAATTCCCAACCTCAGGTGATCTGCCCGCCTTGGCCTCCCAAAGTGCTGGGATTACAGGTGTAACCACCATGCCCGGCAAGGTGTATATTTATTATAATTTATTTTTAACAAAGAAAAAACAATTTAAACAGTGACCTAAAATTGATAGCTGCTTGGTAATTAAGAGATTCTCCTAGACAATCCCTGAATTCTTGGTGAAATCAAACCTAAAATTAAAAACTGTCTAATAAGAAGCAAAATAGTAAAAAAGTTATAGGAAATGTATGAGATATAGCAAACTCAGTGCCTAGAGAAAAATGTATGGTCTTAAGTCTACACATACTAAAGAATTTAAAACTATTTTAAGAAGTTTAAGGGATACAAGCAAAAACAAAAGGAAAATAATTAAAATAATAGCTCAAAATAATGAAATATGATCTTGAAAATAATATTTTCAAATGGATAAATACCTAAATAAATGAACCTTGAAAAGACCAACAAAACTGATAATCCTCTAATAAACCATATTAAGAAGAAACAGAGAGAGAGTACGTAAATCTACAGCAAAAAAATAAAAATCAATCCTCATCTTCTAGTGACATAAACAAATATTTAAACATAAAATTATGTCAGGATTTGGTTCAGAATAATTCAGAGGATGAACTTTGAAACTGGATGAAGGATACATGGAAATTCATTATACTACTGTTTAATTTATTTTCAAAATTGCACATTTCCCTTTAAGCTACAATTCTATTTTTCTTTTTCCCTTTTTCATTATTTATTTGCTCTTGTCACCTGTTAAAAGAAAAAAAAAAAAAAAACTGTCCTACCACTTCTCTCATTATTCTACTGAAAATGTTATGGCCAAAATCACCAATGACGTTCTAATTGCCAAATCCAGTGGCCTTTCCTTTTCTATCCCTTGTCACATTCTGTGTGACACTTCTGCACGGTGACATGCACATCTAGGTTTCAATTGTTATCCCAAGTCTGATAACCCCTTGTCTATTACCCCCTGAATACACCCAATCTCATCCAAGGTTGATAACCCTCTAATCTATTGTCAGTTCCAGAATTAAATTTTTTCTGCCTATTGCCTGTTGTAAACTCCTTCAGCTTAACCAGACCAGTGCTTACCAAGTTCTTCCTCACCCTGTTTGCACTTCCTCCCATATTTTAGATCTTACTATATGGCATCTTTGACTAGCTGGAATAGCAGATGGAATGGCAGCTGGAATGGTATATTTGACTAGTTCTCCCTAGCTAAAAACTTGATTTCTTTTTTGACCTGTATCTTACTCGTCCTTCACATCCTATCTCTTTCTCTAATTTGGCTACATCTTTGAATCTTTATTGCCACTACCAGTTAAAACCAAAATGAGACAAAAGCCTTTCAGCACAGGCATTCTACTCTTAAGAATCGACAGCATAGAAATAAAATGATCAACATGAAAGAGCATAATTGGAGTTGCCTATATACCCTCTTGGTACCCCAACTCCCCTAGGCCCCACGGTCAAGGGTCAAACCAATAGTTAATCTCATGGCAGCTGGGGCAACCCTAACAACAAACTGACCCTGATATGGGATTGGTGAAGGGTGGGAGTTCATCCCCACAGCTACCAGAAGTGTTAGCTGCTGTGGCTTGCAGTTTCTAGGAGATTTAGGAATATCTCTTGAGAAAGAAGGGAAATAATACCCTAGGGGCAGCCAGATGCTCAGTGTAAAGGCTAGGCATTCTTGCCTCTTTAAAGGATGACTCTGAAGGACCACCCCAGAGCCAGAGCACCTGGTGGAGTCAGCCAGGGCTTCTTCTCTTGCAACCACCTTTCAGTTCAACTTCTGCTCAAAACTGCTTCGCTTAAACAATTACAGGTGTGGTTCCCGAAAGTGCTTCACAAAAAACTCCCTGGATACAAATTCCTGCCTCAGAAACTTTTCCCAGAAAACCCAAATTAATACTATGGTAATTGTTGACAGATCATATACTATGTGCCAAGAACTCTTTCAAGTGCTTTATGTCTCTAAATGTATTTAATCTTTACAAAATCCCTAGGCAGTAGGAAGCATTATTATCTCTAAGACCACACAACTAATGAGTGGTACAGCCACAATTTACAACCAGGATCCTTAGACCATTTTCTTAACCCTAAAGCCTCCCTCATAAGATTAAGTATATTGTTGAGTATTGTGCTTAAAAATGAAAAAGTTGAATAATAATAATAAAGTATACAACGATGTGTAGAGAGATCTAGAAGAAAGACAGCTTGACATGTTTGAGGTAATAAAAAAAAAAGTCTATTTTGACCCAAGGAAAGTCGCCTGCATTGAGGTCAGAAAATAAGCAGAGTGAGCCTTTGGAAATGAAGTTCATCTTAGTTGTGTAAAACACTTTTTTTTTTTGGATTGCAGCAGAAGTCCTCTAGCTCTTGACTCTGATGCCTACTCAAGGAATCCAAAAATGTTTTATATTCCAAGTTACAGAGGCAATCGTGACAAGAAATGATTGCCCACGCCTTATAAATGATATTGGGCTATAACAGCTCAGTGTATCAAGCCAGTAGTTTGGTTTCAGGATGATGGTTTATTTCCTGGATGACTGCCTAACTAAATGTCGCTGGGACCTCACAATAGGAAAACACATTTCTTCAAACATCTTAAATTTTGAATGGTCATTCCCTGTTGTGATACTAGCTAGCTAACTGTTTATTTCAATGATCTTGAAATCCTTTTCCTCTTCACTGACCCCTGCCAAATGGTAACTAATCTTGGAGCATGTAATTCTAACTCCTAAAGTGGACCTCTTTAGTCATTCAAGTCTAACTTCATTCAAGGCCTCTAATGATTCCTGTATCTGACAGCTCTTTCTACATGTGATGTCAGATCTCTATATCTGATAGCTCTCTCAGGACTTCTGGGCCCCTTGGTTCTTTCACTCAACTAGGCCCCAGGGTCAAGGGTCAAACCAATAGATGATTCCATGGCAGTTGGCAGTCCTGACAGCAGGCTGTCCCTGATAGATACAGAAGTGGGGAAGGGTGGGAGTTATCTATCTTCTCTGTTTTATAGACTACTTCAACTTCTACTGCTGCCAATGCTTCAGCAACCACTGAAAGTTCAGATATCACCCTTCCTGTAACTAATCAAGTCAAGGAAGAGATCTACGAAATAGTGGTGGTGGTTCCAGCTAGAAATTTTCACTCACAATGGTGCATGTTTCAAAAAGAAGTATCCAGGGTATGAACATACTTTTGTCCTCCTGGGTCGTAGTCTTAACGGTGATAGGAGTCACCTTAGATGAATGGGTTGAATTGATTTCAGAAGATGAAGGAATCAAGATAAACCACAGTCCATGGATGACATGTTGCCCTGCTGTTTGGCCAGAAGGTCAGAACTGTACTCTAGAAAGAGATGGGTGGAAAGGAAGGGTGTGTCCTTAACTTTGCTTTCCTTAACTTGCATTAATCTCACTAATGTACCCATTATTTTCTGGTGCAGCTTCTCAAGTTGCAGTGTTCTTCCTTCCATAGTCAATGCAGTCAAGGCAGATTCCAAAATCTCACCATTTAGGTGTTCTGGAGAAAAGTTTATATGTTCACAGCCTTAACTGCTGGGCATTTGAGAAGTCTCAGCAGTAGCAGCAGGGTGATCCACACAACTAGACATGTGGGTAAGAAAGAAAGGTAACTGGCATTAAATTGTCTGTATTGCCACTAGATGATAGGGTGAATTAGGGTATTTAACAAGAAATGAGTTTGAAGAAAATGATAGAAGAGAAAGACACATAGAGAGACACCAGGATAGAGAACAATTGTTTCTGGTTCTCTTATTCAGCTTAAGGTTCCCTTGCTTCTTTGTTATTTTGCAACTTCTTTCTTATTGTTTAATCAAATCTTTCACCCTACTCCAATTTTCACCTAGAGATTTCTGGACCCCATGTAGAAATGAGTCTAGAAGAAATATCTGTACTCTCAAAACAGCTTTTGCTTTCCAACAGATGACCTGAAAGTGGTCAGGATTATGATGATGTCGATCCTTGGCCTTTCCTTCCTCCTTAACTTAATCCTGGGTATGAAATTCACCTATCTGATTCCTCAAAATAAATCTCTACAACTCTTCACTGCCATCCTCAGTTTCTTCTCAGGTAACTTCCTGGCTCCCCTAACACAGGCTTGTAGGTGTACTTTGATGGGTGGGTTCAGGCTGCAGTCTCTGAAAACATATATATATATATATGTTTATATATAAAAAACCATGTATATGTTTATATATTTATATATGTTTATGTTTTCATATATGTTTATATATTTATATATGTTTATATATGTGTTTATATATATATATATCTGTAGCTTCTGAGTTAGATCTACCATAAAAGCAGGAACAGGATCAGTCTTTGGGCAAGGTGCAGTTGGACCGGGTGGAGGTTGGGAAGTCAAGTGTATATGGAATGAAGACTTGCATCAAGGAGCCAAAGTTCCTCAGAAGGGACTTTTTTTTTCCTTTTGTCTGGACATCAGGTATCCTTCTGCTCTGGGCACTCATGCTATATCACAATAAACTGAAGCATGGCCAATTCGTGCACTTCTCTAGTTATAGGATCACCTGGATCATGAATACTGCTTACTTAAACGTTTTCTTCTTGTCTGTCTGTGGTGAGTGTCTCCAGGGCCCTTGAAGGGTGTTAAGAACCAATCCATCCCTGACAAGAGGGGAGGCTAAAAAGATGGGATGGGGAATAGAGGGAAAAGTGCCAAACCTTGCATTTTAAAAGGCTGCAGCTCACCTGGATTCATTCTCTGATGACAGTTCTTCCAAGAAGAGTGGGAGATCAGGCTTATGCGAGATGTCTGCTGTGCCTGGCCTCAGAGGGTAGCTCCTCATCTCCACTTTTTATTTTGCCTTTCACACCCTCCCCCACTTTAGGGTAGAGATAACCATCAAAGTCATGACCAAGGTGGGTGTCTGAGACAGAATGCTCAGCCACCGTGGAGAGGAACAGTGACCCTGGGAGTATAGTGTAGTGTCAAGGCAGTTTGAGGGCAGAGAGAATATCTGATGCTAGATGGCCATCTACCAAAACCTGAGTCTCTCCTTTCCTAAGAAGTCTTTTAAAATTCATTTGTAATTACACTTCCTAACCCAAAAAGAAGCATGTTCTCTTTCAAAAAGAATCCTCAATTTTCTTAAGCTGAGCAGAATTTAAGCTATTGTACATACACTTCCAGTTTCTTCCACCAAAGCATTCACCTCCCAGATGGCTTTGGGTAGTTAAAAGGGATCCACTGGGCTTTGGGTCAGGGTCTTCAGCCAAATTGGAGGAAACTGCTTCTGACTCTCCATTGTCCCTTCATCCCACTCCCTGGAATCTCTTTTCCCTAGGAATCCTCTCTCTCCTAGAGTGCAAGTTGTCTACCGGTAGCTGTACCTGCCTGAATATCCATACATCCGACACAGAATGTAAGGAATCTGAGAATTCTATCGAAGGTATTTCATTACCAGAACACGCTGCAAAGCCTCGTAGCATTGTCCGTGCACACACTGTGAACTCAAAGGAAGACATCCTAAACAAACAAGTTCAAACACGTCGCGTAACCTGGGCTCTGTGATTCGGCAATCTATTTCTTGCAGTATACTCTCATCTTTACGGAAAAAGCTTTGTGGGTGTGTGCTGTGTCTCCAACCATGTTGTCTCTATTTGGAATTATAGTCGGGGTTTGTAAAAAGATCTGGAAGATGGTTTTTTAAAAACTCCTGGCCTGCTGAACAAATAGTTTCTTCTGCAACATTTGTTGTTAATATAATAAATATTATAACATAAATAATACTTTCTGTATTGTTAAGTCTATATATCACAAACGCTTATAATAATATATAATAGTTTTATTGTATTGTGAAATATTTCAAACATACATAAGAAATACAAAACGATGATCAAACACCTATGTACACATCACCCAACTTTTTACAATTTAAACAGTATTTCCTGGAGAAGTTTTTCAATTAAATTTATAGATATAACTGATGTTCCTCTAAAAACTTCTCTAATTTCATTTCCCTCTCTTGTTTCCTATCATAAAACACTTTTAAGAATGCATTGCTGATGATTCACATTCATGTTGACATTTTCATTACAAATTTATGCATCTATAAAAATTATATAGACCAGCTTTTCAAATGTGTGAAAGTTGGTAACTATTACACTGTAGAGATCATGTTGTATTTATTTTAATAAATTGCTGAAATAAATCTTCTAATTATTTTAGAATTCCTGAATCTATCTATATAAGCAGAACTTGGTTCCTTCATGCCTTTTTGTGGTTCATACTTTGTGGTGCTAAATAATATTCCATTGTAAGAATGTACCACAATTTGCTTATCTATTTCACCTACTGAAGGACATCTTGGTTGTTTCCAAGTTTGGGTAGTTATGAATAAAGTTGTTATAAACACCTGTGTGCAGGTTTTTATATGAACATAAGCTTTCAACTTTTTGGGGTAAATACCAAGGAGGATGATTGCTGGGTTATATGAGAAGAATGTGTTTAGTTTTGTAAAAAACTTCCAAACTGTCTTCCAAAGTGGCTATACCATTTTGCATTCTACCAGCAATATATGAGAGCTCCTGCCACACCACATGCTTGCCAGCATTTGATGTTGTCAGTATTTTGAATTTTGACCATTTTAATAGATGTGAATATGTCTCGTTGTTTTAATTTGCAATTCTCTAGTGATATATAATATGAAAACATCTTTTCATATGGTTACTTGGCATCCATGAGGTATCTGTTCCATTCTTTTGCCCTGTTTGTAATCAGCTTTTTCATTTTTTTGTTGAGACTTTAAATGTTATTTGTGTATTTTGGATAACAGTCCTTTACCAGATATGTCTTGCAAATACTCTCTCCCGGCCTGTGGTTTGTATTTTCATTCTTGACAATGTCTTTTGTAGCACCATGGGACTCATATGAAGTGCCACTAGTGATGCTGGAAGTGCTCCCAAGAAGCAAAGTCATGAAGTTAAAACAAAAAGTTGAATTGCTTTGTATGTACCATAGATTGAGATTTGCAACTGCAGCTGTTCACCATTTCAAGACAAAAGAATTAAGTGTAAGGATCATAGTATAAAATGAAAAGCAAATTTGTGACGCTATCACTGAAGCCATACCAGCAAATAAAAAAAAGTGTGCTTTTTGCTAAATACCTTTTAATCTCACATTGAAAATGTAGCTTTTGGAGCGGTGGCTCACACCTAGAATCCCAGCACTTTTGGGAGGCTGAGGTGGGCAGATTGCCTGAGGTCAGAAGTTCAAGACCAGCCTGGCCTACATGGGAAAACCCCATCTCTACTAAAAATACAAAAATTAGCTGGGTGTGGTGGCAGGTGCCTGTAATTCCAGCTATTCGGGAGGCTGAGGCAGGAGAATCGCTGGAACCCAGGAGGCAGAGGTTGCAATGAGCGGAGTCCATGCCATTGCACTCCAGCCTAGGTGACAAGAAGGAAACTCCATCTCAAAAAAAAAAGAAAGGAAACAAAATGTAGCTTTCATGTCATTGCAGGATTGTTATAAGAAAGACATACCTGACCGGGTGCAAAAGCTCATGCCTGTAATCCCATGACATGTGTAAGTGGAGATACACAATCCCTCTTATTAAAAAGAAGGGTGCATAACGATAGAACAATAATACAATCAACCAATGTTGCTTAATGTTCGCCTTGTATATCCCTTTTCTATTATTTTTCAATTATTACTTCTGCTTCTGTATTAGGTGTGCCTCAAGTAAACTATATTTAAATTGCTTAACTTAATGCAGCAATCTCTGACTTTTAGTAGACAGAAGTGTCAAAGCCTCAAGGCTTTGATAGTAAGAAATTGATGGGTCTCAAAGACTGAATTTGTGTCATTGAATAGAGGTGCTAAGAGCCACAATGCAAAGAACACATACAGGAGTACACTGTCAGAGAGAAATGTTAATTGACCACCTCTCCATTCCATTTCTGGCTGCTTTGGAAGGTGTCGATCCCATATCTTTTTGAGATTATTTCTTAAATCTAGAAAATGTCTGTGTTCGCTTAGTTACATCTAGTCATCACTCTAATTCATCAACCTTAGGGCTTTAGGCTAGTACAAGGATTAGGTATAGACTAATATAAATATGGAGAAAGTTATCTTAAAAACTGAACTGTTGGCCATGACAGGAAGGAAGATTGGATGCGCCTCATTATACCTCCACCCTTTTGGAGTTTAGGTACAATAACTGATCAGCATTAATGTTAAAATAGAGATCTTAAGGCTGACAAAACAAACTCTGTGGCAATAACATGTCAACTCTTATACAAGATCTACAGCCACACAAGGCAAGGATTAAGTCACATCTGCAGGCCATCAATCTTGCTACACAGCATCCTTATCTTAAGACCTTCCTTTCTGCTGAGTTCAAGTTTTAGAAACAGCCTTACTCCTATAACCAATTGCAAAAATTAAAGAATCTCTGAATCCACCTCTAACCCGTAAGCCTCTCCCAACCCCCACCCCCACACCTTCACCCCTGCTTCCAGATATTCCACCTTTTCAGGTAGAAACCTTCCATATATTGATTTATGTCTTTGCCTGTAACTCCTGTCTCCCTAAAAATGTATAAAACCAAGCTGTAACCCTATAACCATTTTTAGGACCTCTTGAGACCAGGCCCAGGCCCTGGTCACTCATATTTACTCAGAATAAACCTCTTTAAAACATTTAGAGTTTGTTTTTTCTATTAACAACAGATTTAGGGAATTTTAAAAAATATTATGGGATATGCGCTTCCCTCTAAGATGTAGAAAGCTGCAAAGGTAATAGCTCCCAACCTGATAATGACAAAAAGCTAAACTACAAAATCACAACTTTCTTGAACCCAGCAGTGTGATCTGAAGTCAGAGGGAAAACAAACAGTCAGAAATCCAATGACAGACAGGTCATCCAAAGAGAAACAGAAACTGTGGGCCAGCTCAGCTCTGGCAGAGCATGAGAGGAATACAGAGTCACCATAAAACCAGTTAGAAAATACAATTATGTTTCTTTTAAAAAAAAAAAAAGAAAAAAGCAACCAATGCAAAGGAAAGCAGAAAAACATGGAAAAGAAATAATTAATAAACATATAAAACAAACAGAAAACAGCTAATTAGAGAGCACATTCAAATAAAGCCAAGTCAATAACTACTTTAAAAAGTAATGATCTTAACACCACAATTAAAAGACAGAAATTATAAGAATGGATTAAAATATTTTAATAAAGAAAAATCTGGCTGAATGCTGCCTACAAGAAATCCCCTTTACATGTAAAAGCTTAGCTAGATCATTAACAGCATATTTTATGTTATGTGTATTTTACTACAATAAAAAAGTTAAATGGAAAATACGTACCATAGAAAGATTAGTCAATAGAAAGATGGAGTGGTTCTATTAATACCACGAAGTAGATTTCAAAACAAGGGATATTATAAAAGATAAAAATGAATATTATATAATGACAAAGAAGTCAACACACTAAGAATATAAAACAATGTGTACATGCCTAACAAAAGAGCATTCAAATGAATAAACCAGGGAGAAATAGTTAAATGCATAATTACTATTAGAAAATTTACCACTCCTTTCTCATATAACAAGTTGACAGAACAAAGAAGAAAAAAACAAAAGATCAGTAAGAATATAGAGAACTGAAGAACCCTATAGCCAATTCAATTACAAGAATTAAATATATTTGTACAACACTCCACCGACAAAACAGAAGTCATACTGTGTTCAGTGGTACAGAGAAGATTCACCAAGACAGACCATATACTATGCCATAAACAAGCCTCCACAAATTTAAAAGTGTTGAAATTATGCAAAGTATATTTGCTGACCAAAATAGAATTCAGAATTAATCAATGAAAAGGTATATATGACATTCCAAAATATTAGGAAATTAGAAATAAACAAACTCTTTAAATAATCTATTGGTCCAAGAAGAAGTCAATCGGGAAATTAGAAAATATTTTAAATTGAGCAAAAATAAAAACACAACATAGTAAATATAACAAAATCAGTTAGACACAGCTAAGGTTAAGTTTAAAAGGAAAAGTGTACCATGGAAAGCTTATATTAGAAAAGTCTCATATCAATGTTCTAAACTTTCATTTTTAGACTTTAATAAAAGAAGAACACATGAATCCTAAAAGAAGGAAATAGGAAAGATGAGAAATCAATAGAAAAAAATCACAAAGAAAATTAACAAAACTATTTCTAGCTTTGGTGGCCTAACAGAGGAAAAACTAATGCCCTTTCTGGATACATATTATCTACTTTGATCTTTTACATATAATGTTAAACATATTGGCCAGGAACAGTGGCTCACACCTATAATCCCAGCACTTTGGGAGCCAAGGCAGGTAGATTGCTTGAGCACAGGAGTCTAAGACCTACCTGGGTAACATAGAGAAACCTTATCTCTACAGAAATAAAATAATTAGCCAGGCATGGTGGTGCACATCTGTAGTCCCAGCTACTCAGGAGGCTGAGGTGAGAGGATTACTTGAGCCCTGGAGGTTGAGGCTACAGAGAGCCAAGATCATGCCACTGTACTCCAGCCTGGGCAACAAAGCAAGATCCTGTCTCAAAAAAAAAAGGTTAAACATAAAGTTAAAAAGTATGAGACATTCAAATAAAGAGAAAATAACTCCAAATTAAGAGAAAATCAGTCAATAGGTGCATACTCACAGATAACCCAGATGTTGGAATTTGTAGACAAGAGCTTCAAACTAACTATGATGTTGAATGATCTAATTAATAAGATGGAAAACATTTATAAAGAGGGGTAAAATTTTCTCAAAGATACACAATATTAAAATAAATTTAACAAAATACTGGAAACAAAATACACAGTATTGAAAATTCAGTAGCCTTATCAAGAGAAAAAAGAATGAATAAACTTAAAGACAAAGTAGAAATTAGTCAAACTGAAACATAAAGAAAAATAATTTCTTAATGTGTCTAAGATCTGTGAGACAATATCAAATTGTCTAATACACAGGTAACTGTATTGAAGATAATGAGAAACAATAGGGCAGAGGGCTATTGGAAGAGGTAATAGGCAATAGTTTTTTTCAAATTTAATAAAGTATATCAACCCAAAAGTCCAGGAAACTCAATTAAGATAAACACCAAGAAGTGTTTACTTTCTGAAGTAAAATGAGAATGGAAAAAATCTGAAAAAATCGTGACCAAAAACTTTCCAAATTTGATAAAAATTATAATCTTAAAGGTTCAAGAAGCTCAACAAACCCCCAAGCAAAAGAGACATGGATAAAACTACACCAAACCACATGATAATCAAATTTCTTAAAACCATTGATAAAGAAAAGATCTTAAAGTAGAAAAAAAACAAAAATGGATATCTTACATACTAAGAAACAAAGATAGATTAACAGCAGATTTCCTGTGATAAGCAGTACAAACCAGAAGATAGTGAAGTAACATCTTTAAAATACTGAAAGAAAAAAAGTTTCATATGTGTATATATGTGTAAAGTGTTCTAAAATATCTATCTATCTATATGTATATGTGTGTGTGTATATATATATATGCAGAAAGGTTGCTAGAAAATGGGGGAATTTATCAGCTGGAGATCTGGGTGAAGCCATGAAGTAAGTGCATAGAAACAGTTGTTTAATTAGAGGAATATAGTTCAAAATTGATACCCTAGAGTTTGACTTTTCAGAGATTAGTTAAATGTAATGGCAAGATCTAATTTATAATACTGGAGTTGATGACTTAAGAGGAAATAATCATTGGAAGTAAGATTAAGATATTCAAATAAAAGATTTAAAGTAAGAACTTAAACTCTAAATTCCGCAAAGAAAACCTATGAAATGCCCTTCTTGACAACAGCCTTGACAAAGAATTTGTGATTAAGTCCTCAAAAGAAATAGCAACAAAACAAAAATTGACAAGTGGAACCTAATTAAACTAAAGAGATTCTGCATGGCAAAAGAAACTATCAACAGAGTAAACAGGCATCCTACGGAACGGGAGAAAATACTTGCAAACTATGCATCCAACAAAGATCTAATATGTACAATCAATAAGGAACCTAAACAAATGTACAAGCAAAAAACAAACAACCCATTAAAAAAATAACTAAAAGACACAAACAGGCACTTTTCGAAAGAAAACATACGAGTGACCAACAAACATATGAAAAAATGCTCAATATTACTAATCATTAGAGAAATGCAAATCAAAACCCTAACAAGATATCAGCTCATATCAGTCAGAATGACTATTACTAAAAAGGCAAGAAATAACAGACAACTGGAGAGGTTGTTGAGAAAAGGGAATGATTATACACCTCTCATGGGAGTATATATTAGTTCAACCATTGTGGAAAGCAGTTTGGAGATTTCTCAAAGAACTTAAAACAGAATTGCCATTTAACCCAGTAATCCCATTACAGGGTATATACCCAGAGGAATATAAATCATTCTACCGTAAAGACACATGCACAAGTATGTTCACTGCAGCACTATTCACAATAGCAAAGACATGGAATCAACCTAAATGGCCATCAACTATAGACAGGATCAAAACATGTGGTACATATACATAATAGAATACTATGTAACTTTAAAAAAGGATGAGACCATGTCATTTTCAGCAACATGAATGCAGCTGGAGGCCATTATCCTAAGTGAATTAATACAGGAACAGAAAACCAAATATTGCATGTTATCACTTATAAGTGGGAGCTAAACTTTGAATACATATGGCCACAAAAGCAATAGACACAGAGGCCTACTTGAGATTGGAGGGTGGGAGGGTGGTGATGATGGAAACACTACTTATAGTGTAGTATTTATCATACCTGAGTGACAAAATTATCTGTATACCAAATCCCCATGACATACAATTTACCTATACAACAAGCCTACACATGTACCCATGAACCTAAAATAAAAGGTAAAAGAATAAAAAATAACAGATGCCAGCAAGGCTTCAGAGAAGAGGAAATGCTTATACACTGTTGATAGGAATGTAAATTAGTTCAGCCATTGTGGAAAGCAGTTTGGAGATTTCTAAAAGAACTTAAAACTACCGCATGACTCTCAAAGAACTCAAAACTACCATATGAGCCAGCAATCTCATTACTGAATACATACCTAAAGGAATATAAAATTGTCCTACCATAAAGACACATGCACACATATGTTCACTGCAGCACTATTAACAATAGCGGAAGATATAAAATCAACCTAGATGCCCATCAATGGTGGAAAAAAGAAAATGCAGTATATATTCACCATGAAATACAACACAGCCATGAGAAAGAGTGAAATCACATCCTTTGCAGCAACATGGATGTAACTGGAGGCCATTATCCTAAGTGAATTAGCACAGGAACAGAAAACCAAATACCACATGTGTTAACTTATAAGTGGGAGCTAAACATTGGGTACATGTGGACATAAAGATAGGAATAATAAACAATGGGAACTACTAGGGGGGAAAGGAGGGAGGGGTGTGTGGGCTAGAAAACTACCTATTGGGTACTACGCCCATTACCCAAGGGATGGAATCATCCATACCCCAGATCTCAGCATCGCACAACACACCCATGTAACAAACTTGGATATGTACCCCCAAATCTAAAATAAAGTTGAAATTATTTTTTAAAAAGATATTCAAGTTTTAGGTCGAATATCAACCTAAACTTGAGTTGTCAAGTTTAGTAAGACAATTGTGAAAGTGTTTTTTTAATTGACTCAGTGGTTCATGTGAACAGCTAACAAAAGCAAATCAAAACAGCTGACAAAAGCTGTTCACGTGAACCACCAAAAGAGTCAATTAAAAAATGACTTCCATAATTGTCTTACTTGAAGGCTCTATAGCAGTTACTTGCTTATTTCTTGAAACTTAGGCAATAAATGGTGGAACCAGAGAAAATTTATAAGATTGCATACTACAAAAATAAAAGAAATTGTATGCTATGAGCATCAGAGGAGTTTTGTCAGAAACCAGAGGAATAATTTCTTATTGAAAGCAGAAATTGGGAGCAAAATAACAAAAACAACACAATTATTATATCATTATAAAATTAATAATATAGTATAAATATATTATAATATATATAAGTACAAACACATTGTATACTCATGTAATATATGTCATATAGCATATTACATAATATATAATTGATATAATCTAAATATAAAACAATATAATATTGTTATATTGTTATAATGTCCCTGCAGCTATGTAACTCTATCACTCTTTTACATGGAAAGAAGGATGTGTGTTCAACTCAGTGGAACCAGTGTCCTCAAGTGAAAGTCAGGTTACTGTTAAGGTAAAAAAAATAATAAAATGAAAAGGAGGGTTTTTTAGTTAAGTGAAAAATGTTTGAAAGAATTTTCATTTAAAAAAATCAGACAATACAGTGGAAATTTGTGGAAAGCTTGTAGCTATGAGATAAGTCAAGAGCATGGAAGAACAAAGTTGTACTAGGCTGAGTTCTGTACAAGAGCCCATCTTCTTAAAATTTTTCTATTTTTAATTTTTGTGGTACATAGTAGGTGTATATATTTATGGGGTATATGAGGTGTTTGATAATGGCATGATGTGATTGTTACACAACAGCTCATCTTTTTCAACAGGGACAGGACAGGGAGGAAAAATTATGGAATGTACTATGACCCTATTTTCATCTGGAACTTTTTAAAAAATTATGCTAACATAGACAGAGAGAGATAGTACATGGTATCTGAAACTCTAGAACATTTACTGTTGTAGAATATTTCCTATTATACAAATAAATTTAAGAAGGATGAAAAGTGTTCCATGCTTTTAGCTTCCTTGTAGATACCTGGGCTCAAAGGTATTCTTTTCTCTTTAAATGCAAGAAGCGAAATAGCTGGAAAATCCCCAAGGAATCCCTAACTGCTCTATGTATAGACAGTCTAAAACTTTGTGATTAGGAAGTTCAGAACCAACATTCTTTTATAACAATATTAATTAACTTCTTTTGACCCATATCCCCAAGAGCTGTTCTCATCTAAATCTCTAAGGCAAATAGGTCCATGAAAAAACATAATTCATTCACCTACTTAACAAAAAAACTGACAGAAGAAAGGAAAGGAAGCTTTACTCTATTGAGAAAAGGAAAGAAGTAGTTAAAAAAAATTCAAGTCACCTTTGATCTGGTGAAACATTTATAACATTCACGATCATTTAGTAAAAGCTTCAATGGAAGGATAGTCTAATAGTCATGAAGGTACAATGAAATACCAAAAACTTTACTGAGTTCCCTTCACTGAGCCATCACTTGGTAAGTATGCTTAAGAAGGAGTCCACTTAGCCACATCTAGATGAGTTGCTTGTATGAAATTCTATATTCAAAAAACTCAGTTACTGGATAATTGAAATAATTGAAAATTAAGCAAAGAGACAAAATATAGTCATTCTGCATGGGGAAAAATACCTGAGAATTAAAACTTAATAGTTTTTCATTGATTGATCAATTGATTTTAGAGACAAGGTCTCACTCTGTTGCCCAAGCTGGAGTGCAATGCCATGGTCATAGCTCACTGCAACCTGGAACTGCTGGGCTCAAGCAATCCTGCCACCTCCATCTCCAGAGTAACTAGGACCACAGATGCTCACCACCACACCTGGCTAGTTTTTTCAAAATATTTGTAGAGATGGGGTCTTGCTATGCCGCCCAGGCTGATATCAAACTCCTGGCCTCAAGCAATCCTCCTGCTTCAGTCTCCCATAAATGGAAGTTGAGGAAGATCTACTCTGTAAGTTTTTAAGGCCACTTACCACAGGTATTACCTTCTTTATCTGCAAAAACAGACTTTAGAATTTGTGTTGTGCTGAATTTACTGGAATGCAGGGCAAGGAGGATATCTAGAACATAAAGGTGCTTGAAGGGCTGTCATGGTGAAAAGATTAGTATTTGATCTATAAAATCAGTACGTGAACATGTATTTGGAAGTTACATAACAGAGTTTTCCACTCAAGATAAGAGTTTTTCATCCAGCCAGTAGTAAAGCAAGATAGTAATTTACTAATCACTGAAGTCATCCAAGCAATGGCTGGATGCATATGTGGTGAGAGTGCTAATCAGAAGGATTCATTATGGGGTTGGATGGTCAGTGGCCTAGTAAGGGCTGTTTCATCTTTGAGAGATATATCTATGAGTTAGAAATAGAATTAGCAAAAAAAAAAAAATTCAAAGTACAAAATACAATGCTATGAATTAATTCACACACTTATATATGATAAAGTTTGAGCCTCTTCCTATGTCTGCACATACAAAACAGGAAAATTTTACATTATGTAATTGATGCAATGTAAGTATATTTTTTTGTATATTTGTATTTACTAATACAGTATCACTTTTGTTAAATTTACTTTTCTGTGTATAGTTGCTCTAAGCTTTCAATATTCTTAGTGAATGGAGTCAGAAGCCAATCTGGAATGATTCAGGTTAAGTAGCATTAGAAATATTTCTCAGTTAAAAATTAATGTTTTCACAACTTATCGTTATTAATTCAGATAAGAAACAATTAATGTTAATTGTTCATCTCCTTTCTTAAAAGAATCAATTTTTTAGCAAGAATTTATTAGGTATTGTCACATATATGATTTAATTTAAACCTCATGGCAGGTCATTTTGAACATGAGAATTATCTTTATTTCTCTGATAAAGAAGCTATGACTCAGAGGTGAAGAATTTAATTCAATAAAAAAGAGCTGTAAGTGGTAAAAACTAGGATTGGAACCCAGTTCTTTAAACTGTCTCATATTAATCTAATTAATACTTGAGTCTTAAAATGTAAAATATACTTAAAGTAAAATTTAAAAATAGGAATAAAGATAATGCTTATCTCATAGGTTATAATGAAAATTAAAAGAGTAAACTGCTTTAGATTGTGTCTGGCAACTACCAAAAACTCAACAAATATTATCTATTATTATTGAAAACCAAAAACGACGTGTAAAATATAATTTGCCTGTTGAACAACCTCACGGAAATAATAATATAAGACACACAAAAAACGTTAACAAAATGCCTTGTATAGAAAGTTCACATATAATTTCCATGCTATTACATTAGTATATGTATTCATGATTAGCCACTTTTATGCAGTAACTTAGCAAATCATTTAGGAGTTTATTTAATGGAGAATAAAAGAAGTTACACTCTTTGAGGTGGGTCAGGGAGTCAAAAAGTACTGACAGCAGGACTCTAAGACTTTAATGGACCTTTTAAATGTGCAGCCCAGCATTCTAAGATGAGAAAACTGAAGTTCAGAGTGTAAAATAAGATTTATTTTCTAAAAAAAAAAAGAGTACAGTGTTTCTACACTATTGAGGTATTAGCTACCTGAGCCCAGCTATGATATAGAACTATTCCCTCAGACTGAGAACCCATGAAAGAGATTTGTAAGTGACTTTACATTATCAACTGCTCTAGTAAAGTAAAATCTAATATTATAAGAACAAATCTTTCTTGGGTTTTTGTACTGAATAACAAATAGTGAGGGCGAACATCCTATTGGAAAAGATTCTCAGGAATTAATAAGACAAGTGCACAAAAAATGTAGGTGGAAGAATATTTATTTGATCATTATTTATACAAGCAAGAAATGCAAACCATCTAAATATTCAGCACTAAGCAACTGGCTAAATATATCACAGTCCCACTGATAGACTCAAACGCTACACAATTCTCAAAAATGATTGTGAAGATTTCTAGGAATTGACCTGGAAAGATGCTGAATTGTTAAAAAAAAAAAGAAAGAAAGAAAAAAGGAAGAAAGAAAGAAAAGAGAAAGAAAGGAAAAGGAAAAAAGCTAAAAAGCTAATTACAAAACAATCTGCTAGTATGATTTGTTTTAGATACACAGATATGTAATTTGAACTTTAAAATCGCCTAAAACTATATATACCAAAATGTCACTGTATCTCTAATAAGTTTAATTACAGATTATAATTTTCTTTTTTGCACTTGTATTTCTGAATTCTTTGCACTAAAAATGTCTTTCTTGTAATAATAAAAAGAAAAATAAAATAAGAGGGCGAACTTTTTTATCCTGAGGAAAGTGCAGGGGGAGGTTGGAAAAAGAAAAAGAGGTGGTCACGATCGGTAGCAAAGAGTGGAGGAGATGCTGACTAATCTATTAAGGATTTACTAAAGAGGTGCTATCTAGATAAATAAAGCACCAAGATCAGAGTTAAAGCATGGGTTGGTTTTTATCTAAAATATCATTTCTCAGATAGTGGGATAAAGAACAAACTAGATCTTGAAGTACAGTTTCACGACGTCTGCTGACAAAGTAAATAAAGTGAGATGAATTACCTCTGTTTTTGCCTTCCTGTATATAATTCGTGCCTCACTGATGCTATCACACTATATATGGTGCTCTCAAATGATCATCCAGATATATAATGTATATTAGATACTTCACAGAACTTGAAGGTAGGTTTTAGACACAAGGTATAATCTAAGGGCGAGACACCCATTATTTCTTTTTGAGATGTCATCTAAAATGATTAATAGGAACCATGAGCTGTTGTTCCTTTTAATCATCTCTGGACTGTTTTCACAGATCTGTACATGCTAAAGAAAGACTTTAAGAATTGGGAGACTCTGGATATCTACAAATACAGAAAAAACTAAATCAACCTTTATCTCTTACTCATGATAACCACCAAAGTGAAATAAAGTTCGTTATAGAAAAGACTATAAAGTTTTTAAAGGATTTGCCACTCAGGAACTGCAAACCAGAATAATATAAGGGCATTCTGATTAAGTATACCTCAGTACATTAGCACATTTTTAGCTGAGAAAATGAAGCCAAAAGAGTAGAAAAGATCAGAAATTTCATCTAATGAGAGGAATAGAATTTTATAACTAGAAGGAAGCTTGGAGTTTTTTATCCAGCCTTATTGTATCATTTTACAGGAAAAAACAAACAAACAAACATATACCTAAATCTTGACTTTCCCAATGTGGCACAATAATTACTTGCTGATAGAGGACTACATGCCAGGACTACGTCTCCCAATACAAGCCACTCTCCACAATACATTCTCAACACATATTTACAAAATTACCTAAGCTGATTTTGTTTTCTTGTTTCTTCAGGGAAACCCTGCCCACCATGTAGTAGTCAACATGGGAAACTGGAGCACTGTGACCGAATTCACCCTAATTGCCTTCCCAGCTCTCCTGGAGATTCGAATATCTCTCTTTGTGGTTCTTGTGTTAACTTACACATTAACAGCAACAGGAAACACCATCATCATCTCCCTGATATGGATTGATCATCGCCTGCAAACTCCAATGTACTTCTTCCTCAGTAATTTGTCCTCTCTGGATATCTTATACACCACTGTCATTACCCCAAAGTTGTTGGCCTGCCTCCTAGGAGAAAAGAAAACCATA
This sequence comes from Papio anubis, assembly GCF_008728515.1. Classification (NCBI taxonomy): domain Eukaryota; kingdom Metazoa; phylum Chordata; class Mammalia; order Primates; family Cercopithecidae; genus Papio; species Papio anubis. Next base: position 10,831,552 of record NC_044987.1, read on the forward strand.
TCTTTTGCTGGTTGCATGACCCAAGCATATTTCTACTTCTTTCTGGGGACAGTGGGGTTTATCCTCTTGGCAGTAATGTCCTTTGACCGCTACGTGGCTATCTGCGACCCACTGCGCTACATGGTCATCATGAACAGCAGGGCCTGCCTCCTGCTGGTTCTGGGATGCTGGGTGGGGGCCTTCCTGTCTGTGTTGGTTCCAACCATTGCAGTGACATGGCTACCTTACTGTAGGAAAGAAATTAATCATTTTTTTCTGTGACATTGCCCCTCTTTTACAGGTGGCCTGTATAAATACTCACCTCATTGAGAAGATAAACTTTCTCCTCTCTGCCCTTGTCATCCTGAGTTCCCTGGCATTCACTACCGGGTCCTACGTGTGCATAATTTCTACCATCCTACATATCCCTTCCACCCAGGGACGTCAGAAAGCTTTTTCTACCTGTGCTTCTCATATCACTGTTGTCTCCATTGCCTATGGGAGCAACATCTTTGTGTATGTGCGACCCAATCAGAACTCCTCACTGGATTATGACAAGGTGGCTGCTATCCTCATCACAGTGGTGACCCCTCTTCTGAATCCTTTTATCTACAGCTTGAGGAATGAGAAGGTAAAGGAAGTGTTGAGAGAGACAGTGAAAAGAATCATGACCTTGATACTAAGGAAAACTTGACACTGGTATGTACTACATCAAATACATTTCCTTTTTTTATTTTTTTTTTAAGTTCCAGGGTAAGTGTGCAGGATGTGCAGGTTTCTTACATAGCTAAACGTGTGCCATGGTGGTTTGCTGCACCTATCAATCCATCGCCTACGTATTAAGCCCAGCATGCATTCGTTCTTTTTCCTAATGCTCTCCCCAACCCCCAGCCCTCCCCTGACGGCACATATTTCTTATCTTCGAAACATTCTTTCTGCATGACTGTGTGGTGTTTGGTGTGCCAGAAACTGAGACGGTGCCCCGGGATGAGCAATGATCATGCCAAACTGAAAGCAAACTTTGATCATGCCTGGAGGGAATATCCAATCCATGAAGTATCTTGCATATACCACAAAGGGAGCCTGGGTGCAGTGGCTCACACCTGTAATCCCAACACTTTGGAAGGCCAAGATGGGAGGATTGATTGAGCCCTGGAAGTTGAGGCTGCAGTGAGCTGTGATTGTGCCACTACACTCCAGCCTGGGTGGCAGAGTGAGACCTCATTAAAAAATATATATATACCATGAAAGAAACCTAACAGGGATTCAGAGGTCTCCAATTCTAGTCCTGGCTAAGTTCACTTATTTTCCACAGATTCTGACCATGCTACAACTTATCCAATCCTCAATGTCTCTCTCCATTTTTAAATAAAATAATAGATAATAAAATATCGCTACTTCTAGTAAGGCATGTAAAGTTAAAAAATATTTTCTTATTAGGCACTTTTGAATATTTCTGGAGACTTGGTTTTAACCTGTATTGGCCAGATTAAGTAAAGATGATGTGAGAAATGAGAGAAAAAGAGGTATGACTTAGGACGGTATCAAAGCCTCTGGCTATACAGAGTGAAAGATATTTGATGAGAAAAGGAACACAGGGCTGGGCGCGGCGGCTCACGCCTGTAATACCAGCACTTTGGGAGGCTGACGCAGGCAGATCACTTGAGGTCAGGAGTTCAAGACCAGTCTGGCCAACATGGTAAAACCCTGTCTCTACTAAAAATACAAAAATTAGCTGCACGTGGTGGTGCATGCCTATAATCTCAGCTGCTTGAGAGGCTGAGGCATGAGAATTGCTTGAACCTGGGAGGCAGAGGTTGCTGTGAGCCAAGATTACGCCACTGCACTCCAGCCTGGGTGACAGAGTGAGACTCCGTCTAAAAAACAAAAAGAAAAAGAAGAAAGAGACACAGGAGGGGTTTCTTAGGGGTGGACCTATTGAACTGAAGGTTTTTGAGGGTCATCCAGTTATAAGTTGTCAGTTGGATAATTATTTGAAGCTTAGGAGAAAAACTTGAGCTAGAGATATAATTTATGGAATCATCAAATATATTAACGATAATGAAAGCCATAAAAGTGACTGAGATCAACAGGGAAGAGTACAAAAGGAGATGATAATCCATAAATTAGTTTAAGGATGGATGACCAAGCAGAAGAGAAACCAGGAGGTACACCATGAAAGATAGTATGAAAGACAAAGGGTGAACGTTTCAAGTGGCATGATAAAGAATGAAAAATATCTGTTGCATTTAGTGGCAACAAATCCTGAATTACTTTAGTAAAAAATTTAATAGAATTTTGGGGGTACAATTCAAAATACTGTAGGTAGAACAAGGTGTAGCTATAAATAAATGGATAATATAAATATAGAAAACACTTTCAAGAAGGCTGACTGAGAATATAAGCAGTATTACAACACAGGTTGAGTATCCCTAATCCAAAAATTTGCAATCAGAAATCTTCCAAAATCTGAAACTTCTTGAGTATTTACATGATATTAAAGGAAACGCACTCACTGGAGAATTTCAGATTCTTTAGTTTTGGATTAAGTATGCTTAACTGGTAACTATAATGCAAATATTCTAAAATCTTAATAAATCCAAGTCCAAAACACTTCTGGTCCCAAGCATTTCAGATAAGAGATACTCTACCTATATGAATGAAGGAAACATGGGTTCAAGGAAAGATTATTTTCCAGTGGAAGATGTGTTTGCTTTTTAAAAATATTGGTTGAAGTGTAGCAGTAGGGATAGGCTGAGGCAACAGAAGAACAAGGAATTATCAGCATGGGGGGTTTCCTGGGATGGTCAAAGGGGATGACATTGAGGCCATTAGTAGAAGGAGAGTTGCTGGCAGAAGTTAATGTTACTGACTGGTAAATAGGAATGGATGCATCCAGAAGTGGCACCATGCCAGGTAACAATAGGGTGCAAATTTTCACAGTCCTTTTTGATAGGCGGCCCAAAGTGAATCTTAAGAAGACCTAGAAGCTTGGTACCTGGCTTCAGGTAGAAAATGACCAAAGGAAAATATAGCTTTGCAGAGTAGAGCAAAATAATTAAGTTCATCATTGAGCAGTATAATGCATTAATGTTCACAGGTCAAAAGGAATTCATTCATCCATTTACCAAATGTTGTTTGAATGTCTACTGTGTGCCAATGAACAGAACAGACAAAATCCCTGCTTTTTAATGAGTTTGAATTATAGACAGAGACATGCCATAAGTAAAAATATAATAGAGAAAAAATATATTAAAAGTTGCCAGGTTACAAAAATTATGAAAAAAAAATTAAAGCAGGGAAGGGAACAGAGAGTTTGGGGGACAACTTTCAAGTGTTAATAAGGTAGTTAAGAAAGCCTTCTCTGAGAAGGTGATCTGTGAATAAAGATTTCAAGGAGATGAGTATATGAGCCATAAAACTACCTGGGAGAAAAACCAGACAAAGTAGGACAAAGACCCTATGCTGTGGAAAGAGTAAGGGAAGCAGGTCCTTGTGCTATAACAAACAGCCATTGAGGGCAGAAATTATCTGAGAGCCTCTGCTGCCAGATCCCGAGGACCACATGAGCACCAAGATGGGAATCCAAGTTCATTGGTGTGCTGCACTGGAACTAAAGGCCAGAACAAACTAGAAGGTTTTACTAAGCCCATACCGATTAGGAATTGATCATCAAGCACAGCCATATATAATCAATAAATACTGACTGACTATATGTAAGAAAATTTCTTCTTAAGTAAAACCATAAGTGATTTTTACTTATAATGTCATTTTTTTTTCAATGAATTGGTTTCGTAACAAGTTTGAAGCTAAAGCCTTTCATTTATGTTTTTATAAGCAGGAAACATCTGAAATAGGAGAATGATATGGTTTGGCTCTGTGTCCTCTCCCAAATCCCACCTCCAATTGTAGTCCCCATGTGTTGAGGGAGGGACTGATAATCCCCACATGTCAAGAGGGGGAGGTGACTGAATTATGGAGGTGGTTCCCCATGCTGTTCTTGTGTTAGTGAGCGAGTTCTCACAAGATCTGATGGTTTTATAAATATTTGATAGTTCCTCCTTCACACACTCGCTCTCTTTCCTGCTGCCTTGTGAAAAAGGTACTTCTTCTTCGCCTTCCACCATGATTGTAAGTTTCCTGAGGCCTCCACAGCCATGCAGAACTGTGAGTCAATTAAACCTCTTTCCCTTATAAATTACCCAGTCTCCGATATGTCTTTACAGCAGTGTGAAAATGGACTAATATTGAGACAAATCAAAATACTTCATCAGTTAGTACAGTGATTCTCAAAATCTAGGTCGTAGGCCAGTAGCTTTAACATTACCTAGGAATGTGTTAGACATAGAATTTCTCAAGCACCACCCCAGACCCACTACACCTGTGACACTGGAGATGAAGCTCAGCAATATGTGTTTTAATAAGCCTTGCAGATGATCCTGAAGAATACAAAAGTTTGAGAACCAGGACTGAGGGAGAACCAGTCAAGCTACTGGTTACCATGAAATCTATATCATTGCTAGGCCTCAGGAAGAGCCTTAATTAAATATTACCAAGAAAAAAAAAGTCATAAAATGTGGTTGATATTTGATTGTTAAAGATCATATAACATACAACAGTGGTCCCCAGTCTTTTTGGCACCAGGGACCAGTTTCATGGAAGACAGTTTTTCCACAGCCAGGTGGAGGCAGAGGGTTGACTTTGGAATGATTCAAGCACATTACTTTTATTGTGCACTTTATTTCTATTATAATTACATTGTAATATGTAATAAAATAATTATACAATTCACCATAATGTAGAATCAGTGGGAACCCTGAGCTTGTTTGCCTGCAACTAGATGGTCCCGTCTGGGAGTGATGGGAGATAGTGACAGATCATCAGGCATTAGATTCTCATAAAGAGCATGCAGACTAGATCGTTCATGGGTACAGTTCACAACAGGGTGTCTGCTCCTAAGAACCTAATGCCATTACTGATCTAACAGGAGACAGAACTCAGGCTGTTATGCTAATGATGGGGAGTGGCTGTAAATACAGATGAAGTTTCGGTTGCTCACCCACCGCTCACCTCCTGCTATGTGGCCAAGTTCCTAACAGGCCACGAACCTGTACGGGTACCAGTCCATGACCTGGGGGTTAGGTACCTCTGGCATATAGTATTATTAATATGAGTATGATCATTAGGATTATCATTAGTCTTATCACAAGTGCTTAATTATATCTGTTCATTTACTGTTACCAAATGGTTGAATTAGCTCCAAAAGCCAAGCTTCTTCCTATGTATAGAGAAGTATTTTGCTGAAGCACTAGAAATAGCTGCCAAAGTACCTTGTGTGTGTGCTTTTAATGGGCGTTTGCCAATAAAATAAAGACTTACTAGACAATGAGTTCCCAACGGTTGTATTAAAGGCCCATTGTATTAAAGGTCCTTTTCTCAGTCACCTAAATCTTTTGTGATTTAAATGTCTCTGGCTCTTTCTGGCAAGAAAAAAAAAATCCTTCAGTTTAACTGTATAGTTTAACTACCATTGTATACATTATGGTCATTTTCCCTCAGAACTCATTAGTCAGTCAGGCGTTTATTCATAGAAGATGTGCTGAGCACACCTGAATTATGATCTTGGGCAAGTTATTGAATCTTTCAGTATCTCAGTTTCTTCCTTATCTACAAAATGATAATTTCTATGGTGTAGGGCTAAAGTAAAATAAACCTGAAAGCACTTATATCAGTTGTATAATATAGAAATGTTGGATGAATATTATTTATCTTTCTTAGGGCCCTGTGTAAAATTCAATGGGAGATGCTGATGATACAAAGATAAACAGGACATGATCTCCACTCCTAAGTTATTCACATTTTAGTTTGAGATAAAAGAATATACAAGAAAATTTTATGAATGATAAATTCAAAAAATAAGCGAATTAATACTTCTGATATTGGCCATGGTGGAGTAACAGATATTTGATTTTCTCTTTTGACTTAGGCAACTAGAACATGACAAAAATACATAAAGCAAACCATTTCACACATTGGCTAACAAGCAATACAAGATTACGATTATTAAGAGAAGAAAAACAAAACGAGGTGAGCCTTAAGACTGCCCCAGTTTGCAACCTGGATGCAGTCTCCTAGTCTGCAGTCTAGGGGCAGTATTCAAACAGAGGCTGGAAGTTTCTATGAGTAAGAAAATAGAGATCAGTTTGGGGAGGCCAGGGCCACTTGAAGTTACAGGGAAGCTGACTAGAAATGAAAGAGTTGCATAGAAAGAGAACTCTGGAGATAGGCAGAAGGATCCCCTGAAGACTGGCTCAATATAGAACTAAGCAGTCATGAAAAGAAATTACCTGAAGATGTGAAAGGATCCACGAGAAATCAACAGGCCAAATAATTCCTAGTGTTCACATTGGCATGGAAATGCTTGTGTTTCTTTCAGCCAGAGTAAAAAGACCTTTTAATATTAGGGTATTAGGTAGAGTAAGGGAGAAAAATTATCTCTAGTACAAAGACAGACCTAGCTTTTTCTTAAAAGATTTTCAAAACAAACCTGAAAAGATCAAACTAGTCCACAAGTAAATGCCTAGGAGAAGAAAGTCTAACACAACTTAAAAGAATACAACCAAATCTATAACTTAATAATTTAATATCACAATATCCAGTATCCAAACAGAAAATTCTACGCATATAAAGAAGCAGGATATTGTGATACATAACCAGAAAGAAAATCATCAAAAGAAGCAAATCTGGAAATGATGGGAATTCACAGGAAAAGAATATTTAAATAGCTATGTGCCCAAGAATTTAGACTGTATAGTGATTTAACAATTAAATTATAAAAAGCATTAATATTTATAATAATTTAAAGCATTTCATATATAAATACTCTCAAATGGTATATATCATCATAATTATTATCATCATCATAACCATTTCATTTGTCCTGCACACTTTTAAAACTTTAGATGTCTTTCTTGTATTATTTTATTTTTTGCTAGCATCCATTATTCTTACAGTGTTGGCCATGATGATCCCATATCCTTAAGTAATTAGACGAAGAGCTTTGCAGGAAATGTTACTTGGCTCAGTACAATGCACATGATCTATTTTTTAAATGGCTATAAAAGACAGTTTTCATTCATTCTTCTTTCCCTTGCACACAGGATAACAGGTAGGAGATGTGACCGAATTTCTTCTTGGCCACACCTATCTATGCAAAGACCAAAATAAAATTTCAAATGTCACTGGCCCTTGTTCACCTTACCTAGGTGCATACCATAAGCTCTTGCTCTCCTATGCAATTACTACCAAGTAATTTTTAGCAAGTGTTTCTTGGAATCCCCAAGGGATGTTTCTTATGTACTTATGAACCCTCAATATTATGTGGCTCTGGCTACCCTTCATTGATTTACACTCTTTGAAGCCACCTGAGGGCAGAGCTTCCTCACTATTACTGCAGTCTATTCCCCCTGTAAGAAATCTTTGTCAATGACAAAGGAGCTGTCTTTCAATTATCTCAAAACAGCAAACTACTGAGTGGCAGGTGTGCCACTATATCTGCTGTTATTCCTGCTATAGACAGAGACACTGAGCTGTATTCAAAGCAGATATTAGGAGAATCCCCATTATCCCTACTTATTTACTGAGGCACAGATATAAGGTGGCTTAGGCACTATTTTTCAGTGAGTCCTTCATTTTCTTCACACACTTCTTTTATTTATAATTTTAGAAATAAATCCCTGTCTTGGTTAGATAATCAATACCTGAAACAGATACCAGATGATCCTCCCCACCTTGGTGCTTCTCACAGGTGCTCACCTTTTCCAGCCAAAATTCTCGCATAAAATAGGTTTGGCATTTATGCAGCCAACAGACACATGAAAAAATGTTCATCATCACTTGCCATCAGAGAAATGCAAATCAAAACCACAAGGAGATGACATCTCACACCAGTTAGAATGGCAATCATTAAAAAGTCAGGAAACAACAGGTGCTGGAGAGGATGTGGAGAAATAGGAACACTTTTACACTTTGGGTGGGACTGTAAACTAGTTCGACCATTGTGGAAGACAGTGTGGCAATTCCTCAAGGATCTAGAACTAGAAATACCATTTGACCCAGCCATCCCATTACTGGGGATATACCCAAATAAATCATTCTACTATAAAGACACATGCACACGTATATTTATTGCGGCACTATTCACAATAGCAAAGACTTGGAACCAACCCAAATGTCCATCAATGACAGACTGGATTAAGAAAATGTGGCACATATACACCATGGAATACTATGCAGCCATAAAAAAGAATGAGTTCATGTCCTTTGTAAGGACATGGATGCAGGTGGAAACCATCATTCTCAGCAAACTATCGCAAGAACAGAAAACCAAACACCGCATGTTCTCACTCATAGATGGGAGTTGAACCATGAGAACACTTGGGCACAGGAAGGGGAACATCACACACTGGGGCCTGTCATGGGGTGGGGGGACGGGGGAGGGAGAGCATTAGGAGAAATACCTAATGTAAATGACGAGTTAATGGGTGCAGCACACCAACATGGCACATTTATACATGTAACAAACCTGCACGTTGTGCATATGTACCCTAGAACTTAAAGTATAATAATAAATAAATAAATAAATAGATGTGCATTTAAAGCTGTATACTGCTCTATAATCACTGCTGTAGCAATATTTGACAAGGTTTTACATGGCTTATCTTTATTATCATTCAGATAAATAATTTTTTAATTTCAAAAAAATAATAAGTTTGGATTCCTTTGTCCACCAGTGTGTCATACATCTTTAGCCTCTATCTGGGGCCCCTAATACACATAAGTAAGACAGAAGTCAGGTAGCATTAGATAATTCAGTAGAGTACATTTGAATATCTGTGATAAATTTGCTGCTCTTAAGAACTCTCAATCCCTTCCAGCTCATGCAACTGTTCTTTGAGTAAAATTAAAAAAAAAAAAAAAAACTGAGAAAATTTTGTACATACTTCATACTGCCCAACATAATACAGAGACAAGGAAGAGTAAGATTACATTAAAATTCATGGAAATGGAGTATTCAAGAATGCCTTACAAGTTTGAAAGTGGTAAACATATATTAGAAAATTTCTCTAGGTATTTAACTCCTGGTTTTTCAATATCAAACACAAGGGAAAAAAAAAAAAACAGAGAAAAAGCATTTAATAATACAATGATGCATCCAATTCAAGGGCAAACTGAAAATCCATTCTCTTCATTCTGGAACTTTCCAGGATTTCTACTTTGCAACTAGAAATTCCTATCTTACTGCTAGAAATTCCATGCTGTGCCTTTTAAACATCTAGTTACTTATTTGTTTTCATAGTTAAATATCATAAAGAAATTCTAGTTCCTCTCAGGGTTAAATTTTAAATTAAGTTTCATTAGTAACATTCTCCAACTACAAGAGGGAGTGCAAAACACACACACACACACACACCACACCACACCACCCATGCAATTCACCTCCTTTTCCAATCAGAGGAGAAGCAATTAGGAAGTTCACTGTGTTGCACAACTATGGAGAAAGGTGCAGTGAGGGTCACCACTCACATTATAGTCTATGACACATTTCAAATTCAAAATACATTAGGGTTCAGGTGTTTTGGTGCTTTGGATATAAGTGAACCAGTTAAAACTGTTTAAGAATTTTTGGATTCTCTTTTTTGCACATATATGGCTTATGCAGTAAGACAGGTCTGGGCTGTCCTACTACTAAAGACAGATGCCCTTCCTCTGTTACAATTTCCACATTAAGACATTAATGATACAGTGAGGAGAGGCATGAAGTCCTTGTAGGCCTGTGGCTCTGGGTTTTAGGAACAAATACTCCTTCTGTCCCTGAGGTGCTCTCCTTGGATTCCTTCTGTGCTTCTTTATGCCACTGAGGAAGTCAATACAGGGTGATCCTGAGCTACTTTCAGTCATGGATCTACCTTCTCTAACAAAGTCTTGGTATGTTTGGCATAATTCAACTCAGCCCTTCAAGGGTACACATTGAGGTTGTCCTCCAAAGCCAGTAACAAAGAGCATGCCTTTTCCTGCTCTTGTCCTCAAGGGATTTGTGGGAGAGGCTACAGCTGCTGTAGACAGCTGGTCACAATATTGAGAATGTAGTATCATGGGTCTCAGCCATGTCTCTTTCTGTTGATTTCCACCTTAGAGACAAACTTTTGAGAGAAGTGTGTTCAGCCAACTTGAGCAACTATACTTTCTATTGTTTATAAACTGTCCCTGGATAATAAGAATTTAGTGTCGAATACTTTAGAGATAGAGTGTAATATGGTTGACATTTGCAAAATTCAATAACTCACATAGCAATTTATTTCCAACTTTCAACCTAGAAGGCTCCTGATTGTAGACAACAGTTAGTTTCACAGAATCAAAAGACTAAAATTTCATTTAATGGAGAATGATTTTTAATAAATTGAAAAACAAAAATCCTCCTATATCAGATGTGATAGGACGTTATACATGACACAATTCTCTAAACTTATGAAAGTATTCTCATGTCCATGAATATTATTGAGGCACAGGCAACACAAATTTGCCACTAGTGCCTGGGTCACGTGATGTATTGACAGAGAGTATAACTGTTCATACTATTCTTCATGCATGAGAACATACTGCAACTGCACAGTGCCAGAGAGGACTCTGGCAGGAGGAGCGTACAGCTGTTCCCGCATATGGAGCATCACAGAGACTGACAGAAATAAGAGCAGCTGACAGAAACAGCTGAGGCTGATGCCAAACTGATGCAGACTAGAGAAGTAAAAATCTGACCAGAGCTTAATCCTGGGAAACCTAGAAATGACAAGCTGCACTGTGGTTTAGAACAAGCCTTTGAATGGGAATCAGGTGTTCTGGGTTCCAATCATGGTCTACCCACAAATTAAAACAAGAGCTTCATGGAAGTCAAAAAATTTCTATTTTTCTCAGTTGCCTCAATTATGCAATGAGGTGACTGCTGTTGTCTGTGACATCAGGGCTTCATCTTATCCTAGGACAATGCTTCTTGAACTTTAATAGGCAAATAAGTTACCTAGAGAGTTGATTTAAAATGCAGATTCTCCAGCCTGGGCAACAAAGTAGGATCGTGTCTCTACAAAAAAATTTTTTTTAAAAAATTAGTCTGGTGTGGTGGCTTATGCCTGTAGTTGCAGCTACTTGGGAGGCTGAGGTGAAAGGATTGCTTGAGCCCAGGAGGTTGAGACTGCAGTGACCTGTGATTGTGCCACTGCTCTCCAGCCTGGGCAACAAAGTGAGACCTGGTCTCAAAAATGAAAGAAGGAAGGAAGGAAGGAAGGAAGGAAGGAAGGGAGGGAAAGAGAAAGAAAGAAAGAAAGAAAGAAAGAAAGAGAGAAAGAGAGAAAGAAAGAAAGAAAGAAAGAAAGAAAGAAAGAAAGAAAGAAAGAAAGAAAGAAAGAAAGAAAGAAAGAAAGAAAGAGAAAGAAAGAGAGAGAGAGAGAGAGAGAGAGGGAGGAAGGAAGGAAGGAAGGAAGGAAGGAAGGAAGGAAGGAAGGAAGGAAGGAAGGAAGGAAGGAAGGAAGTTACTGTGGATTTTAATTCACTAGCTCTTGAGTGGGACCTAATATTTTGCGTTTCCAATTGGCTTCCACAAGATTTGATGCTATTTGTTTACATATTTTTTATAGTGACACATTGGATTTTGCTGGTTCAAATCCATATTCCTAGACAGGATTGATCAGTAAAAGAACAGCTAGGTGTCTGATTGCCCTTTGAAATGAGGGAGTACGTAAGGCAAGTGAATAGAACAGAAATTAGGCAAGGAAAATTGGTGGGGGCCTAGCCAAAACCCTAAACTATAAAGAACTGAAACCAAGATTTATTGAGAAAATAAATGTTCAATAGTTATGAGAAATATCAAAAGGTATGAACATTTGTAAGAACGTTTGAGTCAGTAAAGAGCAGCAGCTCCAGGAGAGAGACCAGAGACCCCACTTAGAGGGCTGCAGTCCACCCCAAACATGGAAATAAAAGGAAATCTTCAGTTCCTTCAAGGGAAATTCCAGGCACCTAGCTAGCCTTGAGAAGTAAATAAGAAACTCGATAAGCAAGAAGGTAATAATAACTTAAAACAATAGCCAAAGAAATTATAGGCAGGAGATGTTTTGTTCCCTAAAGAAACTAAAAATAACATTTTAACATATGTCCCTGACTTGTTTTTCAGAAACCCAGATTCCCACCAAATGATCTGCTGGCACACAGACCTCAGATAAGGAGAACTGAGGACAAACTGCTATTCTTTATTCTAAATTTCTTCCTGAGGGGCCTGGAGGAAGTCACAGTCATGAGCCAGAGCAAACATTTTTTCCCAAATTTTTAGACAAAGCTTTGCCTCCTTAACCAATCGCTAAGCAGAATATTTTTGAGTCCACCTATATCCCCCTTCTGCTTCAAGATGTCCTGTGTTTTTAGGTTAAACAAATGTGTAGCCTCCGAGTACTAGCTTGTGACTTTGCCTGTAACCTCTGCCTCCCCACCTTTAAAACTGCTGACCTGTAAGCCATCAGATAGTGCAGCCCTGAAGCATGAGCTGCCTGAATGTCCTTGCTTGGTGCCCTTCAAAACATTCCTCACTTTCTCTCGCTGCTATCCCCATGTCAGTGTTTGGCTTTGCTGTGCTGGGTGGTGGACCCCAGTTCACTTCGATAACACAGGCATATTTCACTTGTAAAGTGGGTTGCTGCTAATTGTGGTGTCCTAATTAGGGAAAGGAAGTTAGGCTGGCAAAACAAGGGAAAGCAAAAAGAGAACACAGATAAGCTCAAAGTCTGCCTTTCTTCATGGTCCAGGACACATAGCCCTACTGCACAAATAACTCACAATCTTACTGTGCCTATCACCAGACATGTGCTGAGGTGGGAAATTAAAGAAAGAAAGAAAAATAAAATTAAAAAAAAAAAGAGAAATAAGTTTTCCTGTATTAGGCTGGCTTGTCCCAGAGGCAGCAACAGGCACAGCCCAAACCCAGGAAAAGTCTTGATAATACTATCTAATGTGCCCTGAAGACTATCCTAGCACTCCCTCAACATAGGGAGGAGAAAAACAAATTTTCCTTTCTCTTATGGTATGAGTTTATAGATTCCTGTTCTCTGCAACTAGTGACTTCAAGTATTCTGTTTATCTAAGCAGTGGAGTGAAGGTCATAAACCATCTGAGCAGGCCTGAGATACAGCCACCTGGGCATCATAGTGAAGGTTATGAGATAAGCCCATGCTAGGCACTAGAGCAGCCTAAATAATGGGCATCTGGGCTGCATTGCAATGGTCATGCGTAATCCTGAGTTATGAACCTGTCGCAATTTGATTAACTGTCTTTGTTCTGCCTCTGTATCCTTGCTTTCGTGCCACTGTAAGCCTGCTTCAAGCTAGCCCACTCCCTTTTTGAAGTGTTTATAAAAGTCAAGTGCTGTCTTGGTTCCGGGCCCAGTTTTTGGATGTTAAGTCCGCTGGGTCTGAGTGCACTCAATAAAGATCCTCCTGTATTTACCCTGAGGTCTCTCTGGTCCTCCTAATTCCCACAACAGTACAAGTTAGCTCCCTGCAACGTTGGCATTATCAGTACTGCACGTGGCAGTCTGCAGCCTAAGAATCATCATATAAAATCTCCAGCAAGTCTTTGTTTCCTCGAAGTCAACTCCTCTTTTGCTGATTCTGCCCATTGCTCCCTTGCAACATATTTTAATGCTTTCTTGAATAAATCTGCCTTTCTTTACCTACAACTGTCTTGGTAAATTATTTTATCCCTGTGCCACCAGCCCAGATAGTTGCTGCTCAACCACAACACTAATGATTAAGGAATTGGAAAATGAATTTATCATGGATAACTCTTGGTTTCATTCTTTTTTTGTTTTGTTTTCCTCTTTTTTTTTTTTTTACCTCAGGCAGAAAGAGTTTAGTTAATCATGCATCTCAGGCCAACTTATTTTATTTCCTTGTTATCTCTATTCCCTACTGAGTCAGGAGAATAGGGTCTGGAGGCAAGGAGCCTACGGCTGATTCACACAGACTTCCTAGAACTGAATCAAAAGAAAAACCGCACCTCTCCACGCCCAAGTAACAAAATGATCAGAGGATTACTCCCTTTGCAACCCACCCCTCTTTCCACTTCTGGCAGAGGAAAACTGGAAATTATCTCCAATTGATCCCCTCCCACAACCAGTCAGACTGGTCACAGGTTCAGTCTTCATTTGCATAGGGGTGTAACTTTATAACTTCAGCCTCCAATTGGTCCCCTCCTGTGATCAATCAGACTGGTTGTGGGCCACTACTTCATTAGGCAGGGTGTAAACCAAATAACCAATGGGAAACCTCTAGAGGGTATTTAAATCCCAGAAAATTCCATAACCATTGCTCTTCAGCTGCTTGCTCAAGCTCGCTCCCAGTCTGTGAAGTGTATTTTCAATTCAATAAATTTGTGTTTTCATTGTTTCATTCTTTCATTGCTTTGTTTGTACATTTTGTCCAATGTCCAATTCTTTGTTCAAAACCCCAAGAACCTGGATGACTCTTAGTCAAGACCCTCCATTGGTAACACCACCATTTTTCCTTGCCTCTCCAGACAGGCAATAATTATTTGTATTTGTACCTAACATGTTTTGTTGTTAGATAGCGATGTCTAACATTCTAAGACAGCTTTAAAATTCCCCTCATCTTGACTGAACTTTAGACAGACTTCTTCCTAACTCTGTATCCTTCACCTCCTTTTTTTTTTTTTACCATCATTTACTTTAGAAAACTTATAACTGTACATTTTTTTCTCTACCTCCTGTAAGATGTTAATCTTACCCTCTTGCCAGTTTGACAACTCAGGATCTAGCTCTTCGAAATGTAATCAAGGAAGACAGTACCTTATCTCTCAATCTCTGTGGAAGACTGGGAGCCTGACTTTAATGGGGGACAGTTAGCAAGCTCACGTGGCCTAATCACAGAGAAAAACATTTGCAAACTCAGGAACAGCTCAATGTTCTTTAACTACCCCACTGATCAATCTCCCTGCAATGTCCTCCAGTACTTTTATACTGTCTAACAGTAGTGATTAAAACCTGTCTGCATTTGTTTCCGTAGAGGTGAGTCAGACAGTTTCAGCTTTTCTTCCCTATTGTAATGTTGTGAATAGTCTTTCTTGGCCTATATAACCATCGCAGCTTTTGCTTTGATGGTATGTATATTTTTAATGTACAAAAATGGCATTTTATATATCATATTTTTCTTTTTTTCACTAAGAACTATGTTTCATAGAGATAAGTATGTTTTTATGTGTATATCTACTCCATGCATCCTAATTGTGGCTTAATAATCTGTGGTCTGTGTTGGGACTCAGAAAACAACACACGAAAATGAAGGACTCAGGAGCAGGCTCAGAAGTAAAAGTTTAGCTCTGATGTTATCCTGCCCTCCTGTCACTCAGTCCCATTCTCTCTCAAGGCCAGCCATGGAAACTAGAATCCCTCTTCCCCAAGGCGGGTCATAGAAACCAGAACCCCTTCTTCCCAAAGCCAGACATAAAACCTAAAAAAGTTACTCAAACTTTCCCTCCACCTTTCAATATAAAAACTAGCTGTAATTTATCTGACCTATTTTGTTTGACTGTAGGTCATAAGACTATCATTCCCAGAAGGAGGGAACACCTGATCAGAAATATCAAGAAGAATCTAGACAGACCTTGCTGTGTTTCCCCATTCTGTCTATCACCATTAGATTCATACACTTTTTGTCCAATCATTTCCAAACAGCTATTCATACTTTGTGGAAGCTAAGAATAAAAACTGACAACTTTCCCTGTATGTTAGGTCTTCATTTCAAAGGCTTCTGCAAAAGGAAAATATCTTGGGTCCCCCAAATCACTAAGCTAAAGGGAAAAGTGAATCTTGGAACTGCTTATGGCAAACCTGCCTCCCATTCTATTCAGTCACCCCTCTGCTCACAGAGATAAATGCATATCTGATTGCCTCCTTTGGAATAGCTAATCAGAAACTCAAAAGAATGCAACCATTTGTCTCTTATCTAGCCCTGGAAGCCCCTCCCTGCTTCACATTGCCCCACCTTTCCAGACCTAACCAATGTTTATCTGATATAGGTTGTTGATGTCTCATGTCTTTCTAAAATGTATAGAACCAAACTGTGCTCTAACCACCTTAGGCACATGTCATCAGGATTTCCTGTGGCTATGTCATGGGCATGTGTCCACAACCTTGGCAAAATAAGCTTTTTAAATTAACTGAGACCTGTCTGTAATATTTGGGGTTCACATTTTAGTAACCACAGAGAAATTCTGAGCGGAAGTGCCCCTCACCTTTGAGAAATCTATCAGTGCTTGGTACTAGCTTGAGCTATCTTTATGGCTCAAACCAATAGGACAATTTGCGGAGGCTTGGAAGCACCCCCTCCAGAGAATCCATGATCTCCCAAAATTTGGTTGAGAGCTAAAGTTTATTTTGCTGTAAAACTCCTTTTCTTGGAGTTTTACTTGCTTTCAACACACGTAAGGCAAGTTTTTCCTGCTTCCATGATGACGGAAGGCAGGAAACTCCTTTATGGAGTTTGAGTTCACTTCCAACAGGGGAAGATGAGGGGCTTTTTTTTCCTGCTTCTAGGATGGTAGAGAGCAGTCTTTAGCCTGGGTCGGATCCCTAGGTAAGTAACTGAATTGGGTTTGTCTTGGTAAACAACTAGCTGGTCTCAATTTCTCTTATCAGAACACTCAGTAATTGTATAAGTTGTGCAATCATTTGTTTTGCTTAACCGTTTTTTGTTGTTGCTTGTTTCTGTTTTTGTTGTTGTTTCGGTCTTTTTCCCATTAGGTTTGATTAACTCCATCCAACTTGATCAAATTTGAAGGAAAGTTCCAAATTATGGGGAATGAGGCCTCTGAAGTGGCTAAATACACACACACACACACACACACACACACACAAGTGGTGTGGTGAGGGGAGAAAAATGGCCAACAAAAGAAAAAAAAAGAGGAAAGATTTTTTATTTTGACTACTTTATTTATTTAACATAATATTTACATAACAAGGTCACCTTTTGCTAACCAGGCCAAACTGAAAGAGCAATGGCTGTACTTCTGAAAAAGCAGCAATTTGTCCTAGCTGAAATATGGTAATGAGATTTTAAAAGATTTTTTTAAAGGATCTCAATGGTTAAAGTCATTTTAATTGAAAGCTAACATCCAAGATGTGTTTGTGTGTGTGCATGTGTATGTTTGTATTTAAAAAGCCTTCATATTTTTGTTTTTATTTTTCTCTCCTAAGACCTACTCCTTTTTTTTGAGCAAAAGTTTCTTTTCTTCTTAGTTGACTGAATTCTCTTTTCTTTACTTGCTTCTGCTGTCTCTCCCTTCTCTTGCACCCTCTGCTGCATAAGGGACCTAAAATAGTTTATAATAGGTGGAGTTCCTTAAAGAAAATGCAGAAGGCACCAGACTCCTTTTGGGAGAGAAACCTGTTTTTCCTTAGGGAACCTCAAGAGTGTAAACAGACAAGTTTATCTTATACCTTAAACTGCTTGCTTTTGTATTGCGTTACCTGATTTATTGAATAAAATAGTTATTGCAACAGCGGTTGTTCTTGGGTTTTTAAAGAAGAGTGTAGTTTGGACACTTAGAAAAGTCTTTGTTAAAAAAAATTTTTTTAAGTGCTCTGTAAAAACATCCTGTGGCCTAACCTCATAATTCTCCCTTTTGGGAAACCCAGGATTCAGTGTGGGCTCTTCCCAGAGCTCAGAAATCCAGTTAAAAGACAGGTAATCCCAATCTAAATAAAATTGGTCTCCTTATGTAATCCTATGATAGATTTTTATAATTTTATGTTTCTTTTGGCATCCATCTTTAATCTCTCTCTAGCACACCACGCTTTTCTTCTCCATACCTTATGATATAAATTTTGCTATTTGATTTTCACCTGAGTTGTTTCCTTTGACATGTTAATTTAAGGTTATTTATCTGACTACTGCCTAGGGTTGTGAAACAGGTTATTAAGAATCTGGGAAAGATAGAAAAAAAAAGCTTTTTTATGAATCTATAAGATATACTTCTACTGGCATGTCTAATACGTCTATGTATTTATGTGTTGTGTACACAGTTTCACTACTGAAACTATATAAAAGAGCTCTAATTAATCAGCTTCAGAAAATAAAAGAATTTAAAACAATACTTTGTCAAGAAAAAAGAGAAGCCTAGTCAAATGTTTTTTCAAGTTACATAACTTAAGTAAAATCTTTAATAAATAAGCTAGCTTTAAAATTATTGGTAAAGTAATATTAGAAATGGCTTAAGAATTGCCAGCATACCTCTTCGTTTGCATTTGTTAATCAAGCAATTTCATACTTATCCATGCCAAATATTATAAGATGCCATAATTTGGCACAGTGGTTTCAAAACTAAACCCAGCCCAAAACAGAATGATCTTTGCTTGTGTAATTTATAATAAATAAGACATTTATATTGATTTAAAGAAAATAACTGCATCGTGAATTTAGTAAAATTACCATAACTTCTAATCCTGTGGCTTTAGGCAATCTAGTCCACAGGTATTAAGGAGATTGTTTTGGGAAAGGACTGTTATCATCTTTGTTTCAAAGCTTAAACTATAAACTGTGTTCTTCCCAAAGTTAGTTCAGCCTACATTCAGGAATGAAGAAGGACAGTTTGGAGGTTAAAAGCAAGATGGAGTCAGTTAGGTCATATTTTTTTTTCATTGTCTCAGTTATAATTTGGCAATGATGGTTCCATAACTTTAAATGATGACTATTACAATTTTCATAATCTAGGTAAACATTTAAAATAAAATAATGAATATATCCATTTTAAAATGGTGAAAATTTTTGTCTAATTCAAAGCTTATTTAAAGATTATGTATAAAATAAGGTAAAAGGAACCAGAAAATAAAAGATATGTAAAGAAAGTTATAGAAATAAAGAAGCATTTTTTGGTAAGAAAAAGTAAAGAGAGATAATTTTGTATAAGACATAATCTTGAGGAGGCCTGCCAGTCTCTGTAGACTCCACCTCTGGGGACAGGGCACAGCTAAACAACAACAACAACAACAAAGCAGCAGAAACCTCTGCAGACGCAAGGGACTCTGTCTGACAGCTTTGAAGACAGCAGTGGATCTCCCAACACGGAGGTTGAGATCTGAGAACAGACAGACGGCCTGCTCAAGTGGGTCCCTGACCCCTGAGTAGCCTAACTGGGAGACATCCTCCACTAGGGGCAGACCGACACCCCACACCTCACACGGTGGAGTACCCCCCTGAGAGGAAGCTTCCAAAGCAAGAATCAGACAGGTACACTCACTGTTCAGCAGTATTCTATCTTCTGCAGCCTCTGCTGCTGACACCCAGGCAAACAGGGTCTGGAGTGGACCTCAAGCAATCTCCAACAGACCTACAGCTGAGGCTCCTAACTGTTAGAAGGAAAACTAACAAACAGGAAGGACACCCACACCAAAACCCCATCAGTACGTCACCATCATCAAAGACCAGAGGCAGATAAAACCACAAAGATGGGGAAAAAGCAGGGCAGAAAAGCTGGAAACTCAAAAAATAAGAGCGCATCTCCCCCTCCAAAGGAACGCAGCTCATCGCCAGCAACGGATCAAAGCTGGACGGAGAATGATTTTGACAAGATGAGAGAAGAAGGCTTCAGTCCATCAAACTTCTCAGAGCTAAAGGAGGAATTACATACCCAGCGCAAAGAAACTAAAAATCTTGAAAAAAGAGTGGAAGAATTGATAACCAGAATAATTAATGCAGAGAAGGCCATAAACGAATGGACAGAGATGAAAACCATGACACGAGAAATACGTGGCAAATGCACAAGCTTCAGTAACCGATTCGATCAACTGGAAGAAAGAGTATCAGCGATTGAGGATCAAATGAATGAAATGAAGCGAGAAGAGAAATCTAAAGAAAAAAGAAGAAAAAGAAATGAACAAAGCCTGCAAGAAGTATGGGATTATGTAAAAAGACCAAATCTACGTCTGATTGGGGTGCCTGAAAGTGAGAGGGAAAATGGAACCAAGTTGGAAAACACTCTTCAGGATATCATCCAGGAGAACTTCCCAAACCTAGTAGGGCAGGCCAACATTCAAATTCAGGAAATACAGAGAACGCCACAAAGATACTCCTCGAGAAGAACAACTCCAAGACACATAATTGCCAGATTCACCAAAGTTGAAATGAAGGAAAAAATCTTAAGGGCAGCCAGAGAGAAAGGTCGGGTTACCCACAAAGGGAAGCCCATCAGACTAACAGCAGATCTCTCGGCAGAAACTCTACAAGCAGGAAGAGAGTGAGGGCCAATATTCAACATTCTTAAAGAAAAGAATTTTAAACCCAGAATTTCATATCCAGCCAAATTAAGTTTCATAAGTGAAGGAGAAATAAAATCCTTTACAGATAAGCAAATGCTTAGACATTTTGTCACCACCAGGCCTGCCTTACAAGAGACCCTGAAGGAAGCACTAAACATGGAAAGGAACAACTGGTACCAGCCATTGCAAAAACATGCCAAAATGTAAAGACCATCGAGGCTAGGAAGAAACAGCATCAACTAACGAGCAAAATAACCAGTTAATATCATAATGGCAGGATCAAGTTCACACATAACAATATTAACCTTAAATGTAAATGGACTAAATGCTCCAATTAAAAGACACAGACTGGCAAACTGGATAAAGAGTCAAGACCCATCAGTCTGCTGTATTCAGGAGACCCATCTCACATGCAGAGACATACATAGGCTCAAAATAAAGGGATGGAAGAAGATCTACCAAGCAAATGGAGAACAAAAAAAGCAGGGGCTGCAATACTAGTCTCTGATAAAACAGACTTTAAACCATCAAAGATCAAAAGAGACAAAGAAGGCCATTACATAATGGTAAAGGGATCAATTCAGCAGGAAGAGCTAACTATCCTGAATATATATACACACAATACAGGAGCACCAAGATTCATAAAGCAAGTCCTTAGAGACTTACAAAGAGACTTAGACTCCCATACAATAATAATGGGAGACTTCAACACCCCACTGTCAACATTAGACAGATCAACAAGACAGAAAGTTAACAAGGATATCTAGGAATTGAACTCATCTCTGCAGCAAGCAAACCTAATAGACATCTACAGAACTCTCCACCCCAAATCAACAGAATAGACATTCTTCTCAGCACCACATCACACTTATTCCAAAATTGACCACATAATTGGAAGTAAAGCACTCCTCAGCAAATGTAAAAGAACAGAAATTATAACAAACTGTCTCTCAGACCACAGTGCAATCAAACTAGAACTCAGGACTAAGAAACTCAATCAAAACCACTCAACTACATGGAAACTCAATAACTTGCTCCTGAATGACTACTGGGTACATAACAAAATGAAGGCAGAAATAAAGATGGTTCTTTGAAACCAATGAGAACAAAGATACAACATACCAGAATCTCTGGAACACATTTAAAGCAGTGTGTACAAGGAAATTTATAGCACTAAATGCCCACAAGAGAAAGCTGCAAAGATCTAAAATTGACACTCTAACATCACAATTAAAAGAACTAGAGAAGCAAGAACAAACACATTCAAAAGCTAGCAGAAGCAAGAAATAACTAAGATCAGAGCAGAACTGAAGGAGATAGAGACACAAAAAACCCTCCAAAAAATCAGTGAATCCAGGAGTTGGTTTTTTGAAAAGATCAACAAAATTGATAGACCGCTAGCAAGACTAATAAAGAAGAAAAGAGAGAAGAATCAAATAGACGCAATAAAAAATGATAAAGGGGATATCACCACCGACCCCACAGAAATACAAACTACCATCAGAGAATACCATAAACACCTCTATGCAAATAAACTAGAAAATCTAGAAGAAATGGATAATTTCCTGGACACTTACACTCTCCCAAGACTAAACCAGGAAGAAGGTGAATCCCTGAATAGACCAATAGCAGGCTCTGAAATTGAGGCAATAATTAATAGCCTACCAACCAAAAAAAGTCCAGGACCAGATGGATTCACAGCTGAATTCTACCAGAGGTACAAGGAGGAGTTGGTACCATTCCTTCTGAAACTATTCCAATCAATAGAAAAAGAGGGAATGCTCCCTAACTCATTTTATGAGGCCAACATCATCCTGATACCAAAGCCTGGCAGAGACACAACAAAAAAAGAGAATTTTAGACCAATATCCCAGATGAACATCGATGCAAAAATCCTCAATAAAATACTGGCAAACCGGATCCAGCAGCACATCAAAAAGCTTATCCACCATGATCAAGTGGGCTTCATCCCTGGGATGCAAGGCTGGTTCAACATACGCAAATCAATAAATGTAATCCAGCATATAAACAGAACCAAAGACAAAAACCACATGATTATCTCAATAGATGCAGAAAAGGCCTTTGACAAAATTCAACAGCCCTTCATGCTAAAAACGCTCAATAAATTCGGTATTGATGGAACGTATCTCAAAATCATAAGAGCTATTTATGACAAACTTACAGCCAATATCATACTGAATGGGCAAAAACTGGAAAAATTCCCTTTGAAAACTGGCACAAGACAGGGATGCCCTCTCTCACCACTCCTGTTCAACATAGTGTTGGAAGTTCTGGCTAGTGCAATCAGGCAAGAGAAAGAAATAAAGGGTATTCAGTTAGGAAAAGAAGAAGTCAAATTGTCCCTGTTTGCAGATGACATGATTGTATATTTAGAAAACCCCATTGTCTCAGCCCCAAATCTCCTTAAGCTGATAAGCAACTTCAGCGAAGTCTCAGGATACAAAATTAATGTGCAAAAATCACAAGCATTCTTATACACCAGTAACAGACAAACAGAAAGCCAAATCATGAATGAACTTCCATTCACAATTGCTTCAACGAGAATAAAATACCTAGCAATCCAACTTACAAGGGATGTAAAGGACCTCTTCAAGGAGAACTACAAACCACTGCTCAGTGAAATAAAAGGGGACACAAACAAATGGAAGAACATTCCATGCTCATGGATAGGAAGAATCAATATCGTGAAAATGGCCATACTGCCCAAGGTAATTTATAGATTCAATGCCATCCCCATCAAGCTACCAATGACTTTCTTCACAGAATTGGAAAAAACTGCTTTAAAGTTCATATGGAACCAAAAAAGAGCCCGCATCTCCAAGACAATCCTAAGTCAAAAGAACAAAGCTGAAGGCATCACGCTACCTGACTTCAAACTATACTACAAGGCTACAGTAACCAAAACAGCATGGTACTGGTACCAAAACAAAGATATAGACCAATGGAACAGAACAGAGTCCTCAGAAATAATACCACACATCTACAGCCATCTGATCTTTGATAAACCTGAGAAAAACAAGAAATGGGGAAAGGATTCCCTATTTAATAAATGGTGCTGGGAAAATTGGCTAGCCATAAGTAGAAAGCTGAAACTGGATCCTTTCCTTACTCCTTATATGAAAATTAATTCAAGATGGATTAGAGACTTAAATGTTAGACCTAAAACCATAAAAACCCTAGAAGAAAACCTAGGTAATACCATTCAGGACATAGGCATGGGCAAGGACTTCATGTCTAAAACACCAAAAGCAACAGCAACAAAAGCCAAAATTGACAAATGGGATCTCATTAAACTAAAGAGCTTCTGCACCGCAAAAAAAACTACCATCAGAGTGAATAGGCAACCTATAGAATGGGAGAAAATTTTTGCAATCTACTCATCAGATGTTTACTTTCTTGAAAGCTCTCCAGTAGGATTGTAAAGGGGGCTTAAGATCCTGTGGAGCAGATTTTTACTGAACCGAAGAATGATTGCTTTTAGAGCCCATTATCATAGCCCTCTGTTGGTCCAGGGTTGCAACCACATGGAATACTTGGCTTAAAAGATCTGTCTATCTATGTATTCAGTCATGAAGACTAATATGCAAATAATTTAGCTGGAAAATGTTTGTGAAGCAAATGAATATTGAGTAGACTCTGCAGGTAGGAATGAAGCATGGCTTGATAAAGAGGAAAAACATTTCAAGCAGGGTGTATATCATGTACCATAGCTAAACAATGAAGTAAAACTAAATGTATTATGTATAGGAAATTTTATATTAATAATGTTTAAACATTGCCCCTGAGGCTAAGAGAAGGAAAGAAGTTTATCTGTATGGAAAACCAAAATATGCCACCCAAAATATGCTTCTTTGGCCTATTCAGAGAAGCTGCAGACATACAAATAGCTCCAAACAGCTGTGCTTTCATAGGGAAGATTTGCATCTGTAGAGAAAAGCTACATTAGTGAAGCAAACAACAGATGCAAACGAGCTTTCTCTGAGACTCCCTTATCTGCCTTATCCTGATCTAGAAAAGATTAGCTCATAGGAAAAGGAGACTGAGATCTGATACTTTAAAAGTCTGACAGAGAAACTTTCACCACAGGTTACCAGCTAATCCTTCTGACAGCAGTTACCTGTGAGGCTTCATCTGCATAAGAAGACAGCCTTTGCTCACCATGCATTTCCTCCCCTGGCCCTCATATAGCCTGTCACCACCACCCGCCAGAAGCTTCAAACCTCTATTCCTTTCTATATGGTGTAAAAACTTCTGACATCTAGCCCGTTTTTGAGTCTCATGTTTTGTGTGGCTCCAATGCATACCTGCTTTTTCTCTTGTCGATCTGCCTATTTGTTTTATAGACTCAAATTATCAAAACTTCAGAGGGAAAGTTTGAACTTCCCTACCCCTGCTTACATCTTGATTCTCTAGGAAGCAAGAGCCAAATCCCAGTTTACTTACATATCTAATAAAATATTACATCAAAAATAGTGTATCTTGGAGTAGATCCTCAAAAATTTCCCCCCATTTTTAAAACGATTTGAAGTTTATGTTCCTATCACTTTTGGGTCCCTTTTTTACGTTCCTGGTTTTCTCTTCACTGTCATCAATTCCACTTGCCTATTTTTCTTAGCAAACAGATAATATCCTCATTAATATGTTTGATCAGAACAACTTTGTTTCCCTACCCACTTGGATGTTTGCATTTCAAAGGTGAACTACGGAAGACTCAGAATAATCTAAGGCCAAACATAATCACTTTAGAATGATGCATTTTCAAGTACATAACACAGGTGGAAGTGGGATAATTTTGGTCAAGAGATGGTATGGTTTGGCTGTGTCCACACCCAAATCTCATCTTGAATTCCCATGTGTTGTGGGTTGGACCCAGTGGGAGGTAATTGAAGCACGGGAGCAAGTCTTTCCTGTGCTGTTCTCATGATAGTGAAAAAGTCTCATGAGATCTGATGGTTATTATAAAGGGGATTTTTCCTGCACAAACTTTCTTTGCCTGCTGCCATTCATGTAAGACGTGACATGCTCCTCCTTGCCTTCCACCATGATTGTGAGGCTTTCCCAGCCACATGGAACTGTTAAGTTCAGTTAAGCTTCTTTTTTTTTTTTTTTTCCATAAATCGCCCAGTCTTGGTATGTCTTTATTAGCAGCATGAAAACAGACTAATACAAGTGATTACTTTGCTATTGCTAAATTCCTACCACATATACATTTCATCATCTGACTTCATGTAAGGCATTCCCTGGATATAATTTTGTAATAAGAAACAATGGTTCCCTTGGCCATGATAGCCTTGGATTCAGCCTCCTACCATTTACCCTGAGACTGACCAAGACTACTCTGCTTGTACCTAACTTATAGCACAAGCAAACTCAAAACAATAGAAAGTGATAATTCAGTACAAAAATATGAAGAGATTACTATGTCTAACATTTACATATTATAGAATTAGAGTAGATTTTGTTGGGACTCAGAAAATAATATTCCAGGCTGCACATGGTGGCTCATGTCTGTAATCCTAGCACCTTGGGAGGCCATGGCAGGAGGATCATTTGAGCTCAGGAGTTCAAGACCAGCCTAAGAAATAGAGTGGGACTTCATCTATTAAAAAAGAAAGAAAAGAAAAGAAAAAGAAAATGACACACCAAAATGAAGGCCTCAGAAGCAAAAGTTTTTTCTCTGAACCTCCTATTGTGTAGTACCATTCTTTCCCAAGGCCAGCCACAGAAACTAGAATTGCTCTTCCCTAAGGCAGGTCATAGAAACCAGAACCCCTTCTCCCCAAAGCCAGATATAACACCTAAAAATATTATTCCAATTTTCTTTCCAACTTTCTGTGTAAAAACTGGCCATAAAAAAATTATCCAGGCCAGACGCAGTGGCTCACTCCTGTAATCCCAGCACTTTGGGAGGCCAAGGAGGGTGGACCACTGGAGGCCAGGAATTTGAGACCAGCCTGGCCAACATGGCAGAACTCCGTTTCTATTAAAAATATAAAAATTCACCAGGATGGTGGCACATGCCTGTAATCCTAGCTACTTGGGAGACTGAAGCATAAGAATCTCTTGAACCTGGCAGTTGGAGGTTGCAGTGAGCTGAGATCACACCACTGCACTCTAGCCTGGGTGACAGAATGAGACTGTCTCAAAAAAAAAAAAAAAAAAAAAATTATCTGACCTGCTTTGTTTGACTAAGGTCATAAGACACCATTCCAGAGAGTGTCCTGCCCATCCCAGAAAGAAGAAATGCTGCTCAGAGGGACCAAGAAGAATGTAGATGGACAGGCCTTGCTGGGTTTCCCCACTCAGTCTATTAGCATTAGATCAGACCATTTTTGTCCAGTCATTTCTACACAGTTCTGCATACTTGGTTGAACCTAAGCATAAAAATGGGTGATTTTGGTCTGGAAAAAATTTTGGTGATTTTGGGTAGCTTATGCCTATAAGTTTAGGACTTTGGGAGGCTGAAGCAGGAGGATTGCTTGAGCCCAGGAGATTGAGGCTGCAGTGAGCTGTGATTATGCCACTGAACTTCAGCAAGGGTGGCAGAATGAGACCCTATCTCAATAAATAAATAAATAATAAATTCTGAAAGCTCTTGTGTATACGTTAACAAATGAGTATGCCTTTTCTCCCATTAATTTGCCTCTTGACAGTGACCTTCAGTAAAAGGCAAAGAGAAAGTTTGCCCTTGACCCCTACAATTTCTACCTTACAAAAATATTCACTTAGGACCTTGTTTACCTCACAAAGTGGTGAAATTAACCAGAGTTACATAAGTTGGCAAATGAAGAATCAAAAGCACTGTACAAATGTGGGAACATATTTTCTAACTGGTGTGGATTTATGTGACTTCCCCTTTTTAATATATGTGTGATTGCTCATATTTACCTTATTTACATTCTCTGCCAGGCCCAAGGATATAGAGGTGGTTTGTGGTTATTTACAGGAGAAAGGCTAAGAGAAACTTCAATTTGACAATAAACATAGCTGCAATGGAATAAATGTCTATGTCCAGTCAAAATTCATGTTGAAATCTTAACCTCCAAAATGATGGTATTAGGAGGTGGAGTTTTTGGGAGGTGATTAGGCCATCAGGGATCCATCCTCAAGATCCCAATCGGTGTCCTTATAAAAGACCTCAAAATATAGCGGACAATAATGTATTATATCGTTTCAAACAACCAGGAGGAGGATACTGTATGTTCCCAACACAAAGAAATGATAAAAATGCTTGAGATGCTGGATGTGCTAATTATTCTGATCTGATCACTATATATTATATGTAGTGGAACATCACTATGTACCCCATGAATATGTACAATTATTATTTGTCAATAAAAAAAGTATTTTTTACAAAGAGAGAACTCAGCTAACTAGCCCCTCCCATCATGTAAGGACACAGTGAAATGACAGTGATCTATGAATCAGGAAGCCGGCCCTCACCAGACACTGCATCTGCCAGCTCTTTGATCTTGGAATTTCCAGATTGCAGAAATATGAAAAATGTACTGTGTAGTTTATAAGCTATCCAGTTTATGGTATTCTGTTACAGCAGCCCAAACTGACTAAGACAATACCTTTTGACAGAATGACAGATGGAACAACAGAAAACTTCAACCAATGAGAACAGGCCATAATATAGAATCCAAGGCAGGTGACACACAGGACTACGGAAATCAGCAATCAACATCCAGCAGATAATCAACCAGAAGGAAAGATTTCAGCTACCAGGGTGTTGTTGGATCAAACTCCAACTCTGGGAGGGGATCTAGGAGAAGCCCAGTAATTACATCTATAAATTTTGGTTGGTGAAAGTTTGACAAGTGAAGAAAAAAACTGGGCCTCAGGATCCAAGCAAGAAAACAATGTTAGAACTGACTGAGGCTAGAAATTGGACCACTTGAATTTAGGGACTGTGTATCTTCTGCTGCAGGGCAGTTTCAGTCATGGGAATGAGGAGAAATGTGTCTGAACAGGATAATCTATCTATTCAAAGAGGCATGTGATATGTTTTGGCTCTGTGTTCCCACCCAAACCTCATTTTGAATTATAATCCCCACATGTAGAGGACGGACCTGATGGGAGGTGATTGGATCACAGGGGCAGTTTCCCCCATGCTGTTCTCATGATAATAAGAGAGTTCTCATGAGACCTGATAGTTTAAAAGTGGCAGTTTCCCTTATGCGCTCTCTCCCTCCTGCCAACTTGTGAAGAAGGTGCCTGCTTCCCCTTCGCCTTCTGCCATGATTGTAAGTTTCCTGAGGCTTCCCCAGCCATGTGGAACTGTGAGTCAATTAAACCTCTTTTCTTTATAAATTGCCCAGTCTCAGGTATTTCTTTATAGCAGTGTGAGAATGGACTAATATAGCATGCAAAAGCCAGGAATACATTTGGGCCTGACATTTCCTTTGATGTCATAGTATCATTTTGTGCTTTCTTTTGTACTTTCTCCTATTCTATAAATGCTATTTGCTTAAATCCAAACTCTGCTTTCTGGGTTTAAATATGTCATTTACTAGTTTTATGACCTTGGTCAAGTTAATTTACTATTCTATATCTCAGTTTTCTCATCTATAAAAGTATAATAACAATAGTAACAGCTTCACAGTGCAGTCATAAAAATTACAAAGACTTAATATTTGTTACAGCACTTAGAATAGCATCTGGCACACAGCAAGCACTATGCAAATATTTGTGTTGATTGCTTTCTTTATTATTATTATTACTACTTTGAGAAAATCATACTTCCTCCTGATTTGGGTCAACAACAAATTTTACACCTGATTTTATAATCTCAGCTGAAACATTGCACTGCAGAAAATTAACACATTGGAATAATGCTCTACATCTGTAAATGTAGTGATAATCTGACCAGACTTTTCAAAGGATACTGGGAAATTTCCCGACTGAGTTCTGATTCTATATATCATTTCTCTTTTCTGTACTTAATAAGTTTTTTCAGAATTCCGAAAATTAACCAGTTAGTATGAAGCACCTGAGTTCTAAAATAAAAGATGGCATTTCACATTTGGAGTGTCAGGAAGAGCATATTTTTACTCACCGATGGCTGCCCACTCTGAGAAAATCTAATACAAATTATTTTTCTGGTAGTCTATGGTTTAGTCTTTTTGGTTTGTATGTGGATCCAGACATGTGGTGGCTAAAGCATACATATTTGGGGAGATCATCTTTAGAGAAAATAAAAATAAATTCCAATACATGTTAGGTACAAAAATAAATATGTATTTTAAATGAGGGGGGAAATTACAACAAAATGCAATTTAAAAAGCTAAAAAAAGCTACAAACATTGCTGAATAAAGATCATCCTCACTAATGCAGGTGAGCATTGTCATCTAATTTGTTGAGAGCCTGAATAGAACAAAAAGGCAGAAGAAGAGTTAGTTTGTTGCTGCTTGAGCTGGCATACCCATCCACCTTCTCCCGCCCTTGGACATCGATGCTCCTGCTTCTTGGCCCTCTGGACTCAGACTGGCACCTACACCAGGCTTCTTTGTTTCTCAAGCCTTCAGGATGGAAATGAATTACAAAGCCAGCTTTTCTGATTCTCCAGCTTATAGACAGCAGATACTGGGACTTCTAGATCTGCATAATCATCATGTAAGCCACTTCATTCATATATATATTTATATATATGAACAGAACCAATATATATACATATTTGGTTCTGTTTCCCTGAGAACTCTGACTAATACGTCTTCCATTACCCACTGTTGAGGAAATACAATTTAAAATAAAATATCCCAGCCCACAAAACCTTTCCACAATGGTAGTAGAGAAATAAAACAATTTTATTATTGAATAAGCAATAAACCAAACTGTGATGCACATCACAAGCAATCTGCTAAAAGAGTTCAGAGACAGGAAAAAAATTTACTCTTTTATATAGTCACGCAGACATAACTCATTACTTACAGGTTTTCCAGATAAAGAATAAGAGGACTTGACAGCACCATCTGTCACACATAGTTCATCCTAGACTCACCTGGTAATTGGGGTGATCATCCATGTTACCTAATTGGCTTTATACAAAGGAAAAATAGACTTATCTTTATGACAGGAAGTAGTTCTACAACCTGAAGCAAGGTACCTCTGAAGTTAGGCTTCTACCTTCCCATAGAAACTGGGAGATAAGGAAACTATCTCCCTCGATGTTTACATTTCCAAGAGACAACTCCTAGGTCCTTGAGAAAGACATTTCTGGGTCATAAAGCTGGCAAAAAAAAAAAAAAAAATCTCACTTCTAAAAAGATTTATACACATTTCAAAGAAAGAAAAAAGTTATAATTATGAATTTCCTAAAGTTAATGTTTTAAGAAGAGAGACAAGGGAGAAGTCTCTATCTTAATTTTTAACAATTAAGCATTTTACTTTTTATTTTTATTTGTCTATAGACCACATACTCCAGCATTTACGAGGACATATTGATATTGCTATATACTTGCTAGTCCTGCTTCTGATCATGATGTCCAGATGAGTCAGCCTGATGAGCTATAAAGGTAGTCCTAAAATAATTCCTAGGGCTGTTTGATTCCCTAATGATGAAGTTCTTCCAGTGGTTACCATGGTTTTCTTTTAGTCCCAGAACATACAAGCACTTCACAGGAGAATAGAAGGAAGATCCGTGGGTCAGGAGAGTGGACAAGCGCAGCCTCACACTGGACCTGGAACATCTCTGTCTCCTCTGAAGTTAAGCCCAGGCTGCTAAACCACACCTACTGTATTAGTCTGTTCTTGCACTACTACAAAGAACTATCTGAGACTGTGTAATTTATAAACAAAAGAAGTCTAGTTGGCTCACGGTTCTGCAGGCAGTACAGGGAAGGCCTCAGGAAACTTACAATCATGGCGTAAGGAGAAGAGGAAGGAGGCACATCTTACGTGACCAGAGCAGGAGGAAGAGAGAGATGGGGAGTACTACACACACACACACACCTTTTTTTTTTTTTTGGAGATAGAGTCTCACTCTGTTGCCCAGACTGGAGTGCAGTGGCATGATCTCGGCTCACTGCAACCTCTGCCTCCTGAGTTCAAGTGATTCTCCTGCCTCAGCCTCCCGAGTAGCTGGGACTACAGGCATGCACCACCACGCCCAGCTAATTTTTGTATTTTTAGTAGAGATGGGGCTTCACCACATTTGTCAGGCTGGTCTCAAACTCCTGAGCTCAAGTGATCCATCTGTCTTGGCCTCCCAAAGTGCTGGGATTACAGTCATGAGCCGCCGTGCCTGGCCAGTACTACCCACTTTTAAACAACCATATCTCATGAGAACTCACTCACTATCACAGGAACAGCACCAGGGAAGTCCACCCCCATGATTCAGTCACCTCCCACCAGGCCCCTCCTTCAACACTAAGAATTACAATTCAACATGAGATTTGAGTGGGGACACAGATCCAAACCATATCACCTACCTTACCAGATTTCTCACATATGATTTTTCTCTCAGCTTCCAGAGTGCTTCCCTATAAGTCACTTCATTCAGGGACTACCTCAATTTCCAAATATGTTTATAAATGCTC
Organism: Papio anubis; assembly: GCF_008728515.1. NCBI lineage: Eukaryota > Metazoa > Chordata > Mammalia > Primates > Cercopithecidae > Papio > Papio anubis. The sequence goes on from NC_044987.1 coordinate 10,863,464, forward strand.
TAATTATGAATGGGCTTTAAGTTATTTTCTGTTGAAACTCCTGGGCCTGAACTACATCAAAATATATGATCTAGCAATTGTATTTAAATATTCAAATATTACAAAATAGGTGAAAGTTAGCTCAATATTATGACAAAAGGATTATCTAATCAAAACGTATAAATGAGTTCAGTAGGGTGCTATAATTTTATTCTACACATTAAATAGGATTCTCATTTAAACATGATACCTAATTGAGTATATTTTGGTCATTATTGGGGCTGGCTAGCCCAACAATAGCCCTTATACAAAAGAAAGAATAAGTTAACAAAAACTGAGATCCCCACCTCCAGGAATATAAAATAAAGAGAAGAAGATGAAGACAAAGGTAATAGAGTGAAATGTTATAAAAGAAAGAGAAAAGAGACCTCCAAAAAGGAGGTAGTCAGCAGTGTGGACTATTATAGGTTGATAGAAATGAACACAAAAATCCCTTTGATTTTGAAAAACGAGAAGAAAATTTAAGTATGTTCTTAGGCATGTAGATTCAGTAAAATTATGAAATAAGAACCAAATCTCAGGGAACTAAAGATGGTCAAAGAAATAATATAAGAAATACGTAAATTACATACTACCTAAGAAATTTTGCTTTAAAATAAATCCAAGACAGCTTGGATCAGAGTTTTGTTTTATTTGGTTTTTAAGATAGAGAACCATACCTTCCTCAATAGGAAGAGAAAGGGGACAATTTGGTCAGAAGAAGAAAGGTGCAGTTTACAAAAAAAAAAAGACAGAATATTTGATTGAGAGTGTTCCAAGAGATGACAACAAAATAATATCAATAACACTAGCAATAAAACTCACACTAATAACTACACACATAACTAGAATATGTGATTCATCTTTAACTTCTGCTATAGGAAACTTCTCTAAGATCACCATCTTCTTCACTTCTCATGTTGCCTTCTTGGTTTTGAACTATCTCGAGTCTCTCCAATTCTGAATAAAACAACTTTTGGGGTCTACACTTTCAAATTTTTATTCTAATATTTTGGAAGAATTCACTAACCAGGTATAACAAAGTAATTCTAATGGACTAACCCTCACACTATAAACACTTTTAAAAACTAGACAAAACATATGAAACAGCTGTTTTCATACATTGAACAACAAGAAGCCAAGGACAGTAATCCCTGAGAGAAGAAAAACAAGTTAGTTGAGCTTAAAGATAACCCAACCTCTCTACCTGGAAGTGTCTATTAGACACTTGTTTGGAAGGAGGGCAAACCCAAGCAGGGCACAGCATTTTCACTATTTGGAAGAGACAGGGTTGAGAATTCAAGGAAGCTGAAGCAGCTGAAATAAAGATAAAAAAGGGGACATCACTACAGATATTAATAGGATAGTAAGGGGACTATTATTAATGATCTAATGCCAATGAATTTGACAATTTAGATAAAGTGAACAAATTCTTTGAAAAGCAAAAATTATGAAAACAGATTCAGGAAGTAAAATAAAATCTTCAGAAAACTTTGTCTATAAAGTTTTGTCTATTAAAAATAGAATTCTCAATTTGAAACTCCCCTACAAAGGATACTCCAGACCCTTAAGTTGTTTTATTCTGATTAATTTGTTCCAAATATTTAAGGAAGGAATAATATAATTCTTACACAAATTCCTGTGGAAAGAAAAGAAGAGGGGTCTGGGAAGAAACACTTCTCAATTCAAGAGAAAGATGATTTCTCAACCAGATAAAGAGCACCTATAGAAACTTTACAGCCAACATGTTTAATAGGCAAAGACTTAACCTATTTCCTAATATTAGAAACAAGGCAAGCATTTCTGCACTCACTACTTCTATTCAACATGGTGTCTTTATTCACTGACATGACCGTATTAATAGAAAATCCTATGAGTAAATTTAACGAGACAGCAGGATAAAAGTCTTACGAAAAATGCTGTGGTTCTATGCTAGCACTAAATATTGACAACATATAGTAGCAACAAAATATCGGAGAATTAAATTTTTTGAAAATGTGATTTACATTAGCATAAAAAATAAAATACTGAAGGATAATTGATAAGGTTTGGCTCTGGGTCCCCACCCAAATCTCATCTCCAACTGTAATCCCCATAATCCCCATATGGCAAGGGGATTGGATCATGAGGGATCCAATGGACCCGGGAAGAGGTAACTGGATCATGGGGGTGGTTTCCCCCATGCTGTTCTGGTGATAGTGAGGGAGGTCTCAAGAGATCTGATGATTTTATAAGTGTTTGGCAGGTCCTCCTGTGCTCTTTCTCTCCTGCCACCTTGTGAAGAAGTTGCCTGCTTCCCCTTTGCCTTCTGCCATGGTTGTAAATTTCCTGAGGCCCCTCCAGCCATTCAGAACTTTGATTCAATTAAACCTCTTTTGTTTATACATTACCCAGTCTTAGGTATTTCTTTATAGCAGTGTGAAAACAGATTAATACAATAATTAACAAAATATTCAAAACTAGGAAACTGTAAAGCATTATTGGGAGAAATTAAAGAAATTAACATCGCAATGTCCCCATGATTGATTCAATAAAAATCCCATTCAAAATTTCAGCAGGTTTCTTTGTAGAAAATGACAAGCCATTTTCAATTTATATGGAAATGCATAGGAACAAAAATGACCAATACAATCCTGAAAAAGAACAAGTTAGAGAATTTACACTATTAATTTCAAGACTTACCAAGACATTGTGGTATTGAAACAAGAATAGATGATCAATGGAAGAAGGGTCTGAAAATATACGCATATACATATAATCAATTTATATTTTATAGAAGCATAAAGTCAATTCAAGAAGAAAAAGGATAATCTTTTACTAAATGGTACTACAACGATTAGTCAATAGAAAAAGTGAACTTCAATCACTACCTCATATCATATAAAAATTTACTCAAAATGGATCATACACTTAAATATCTAAAAGAAAACAGAAGAAAATCTTTGCAATTTTGGAGTATGCAAAGATTTCTTACATGGGATGCAAAAACATAAACCATAAAAACAAAAAATGATAACTTAGATTTAAAAATTAAAAACCTCTGTACATCAAAATATATTACAAAGAAAATCAATAGTAAGCCACTGACTGGGAGAAAATAATTTCCATTTTCATCTTTTATCTGATAAAGGACTTGTATCTACAATAAAGAACTTTCTCTTTTTTTTTTTTTTTTTTTTAGACGGAGCCTTGCTCTGTCGCCCAGGCTGGAGTGCAGTGGTGTGATCTCAGCTCACTGGAACCTCTGCCTCCCGGGTTCACGCCATTCTCCCGCATCAGCCTCCCGAGTAGCTGGGACTACAGGTACTTGCCACCACACCTGGCTAATTTTTTTATATTTTTAGTAGAGACAGGGTTTCATCGTGTTAGCCAGGGTGGTCTCGATCTCCTGACCTCGTGTTACACCCGCCTCGGCCTGCCAAAGTGCTGGGATTACAGGCGTGAGCCATGGCGCTTGGCCAAGAACTTTTTTTAAAGAGACAGTCTCGCTCTGTTGCACAGGCTGAAGTGCAGTGGTACAACCACGGCTCACTGCAGCCTCAAACTTCTGGGCTCAAGCAATCCTCCTGCCTCAGCCTCCCAAGTTGCTAGGATGACAGGTGTGCACCACCATACCCAGCTACCTTTTAATATTTTGTAGTGACAATGTCTCACTATGTTGCCCAGGATGGTCTTGAACTCCTGGTCTCAAGCAATCCTCCACCTAAGCCTCCCAAAATGCTAGGATTACAGGTGCAAGCCCTGCCTTAGAATAAAGAAATTGTATGACTAAATAATAAAAAACAAAAATTATCTGATTTTAAATGGGTAAAATATTTAAATTAACTTCACAAAAATGATACAGAAGCTGTTAATAAACATATGAAAATGTGTTCAACATCACTGGTCATCAGGGAAATGCAAATTAAATTAAGAATGAGAAAATCCAACCCCTACTATCATATCTAATTTTTTTAAACTGACAACAGCAAATGTTGGTGAAAATGTGGAACAACTAGAACTCTCACATAGTTGATGCACCTGTGAAATGGTACAACCTCATTGGAAAACAGGTGGGCTGTTTCTCAGGAATTTCACTTTTAGTCATGTACCTAAAGTAAATAAAAATAGACACCCACAAAATATTCCTACATGAGTGTTCACCACAACTTTACGCATAGCAGTAAAATCTAAAACAACCCAAATGCTCATTGACTAGCATATGAATGAATAAGATGTATATATTCATACAATGGAAACTCAGCACTTTTTTTTTTTTTTTTTTTTTGAGACAGAGTCTCACTCTGTTTCCTAGGCTGGAGAGCACTGGCATGATCATGACTCACTGCAGCTTCAACCTCTTGGGCTCAAGCAATCCTCCCACCTTGGCCTCCCAAGTAGCTGAGACTACAAGTACATGCCACCATGCCCAGCTAATTTTTTATTCTTTGTCAAAACTCGGTTTCACCATGTTGCCCAGGCTGGTCTTGAACTTCTGGGCTCAAGTAATCCAACCCCCTAGGCCTCACAAAGAACTGGGATTATAGGCATGAGCCATGGCACCCTGAAACTCAGCACTTTAAAGGAATTAGCTTTTTATACTTAACAATGTGGATGAATCTCAAAAACATTTTGCTAAGTGAAAGCACCCTGACACAAAAGAATACACAAACCTTATGATTCCATTTATATAAAAATCACACAATAGGTGACACTAATCTACAGACATAGAAATCAGACAGCAGTTGTTGGGGTGGGAGAGAGAGTACTGAGATAGAACTGCAAATGAGCACGAAATAACTTTTTCAGAGTGCTAAGAAAATTCTGTATCTTAATTGAAGTGATTACATGTGTGCATACATCTATCAAAACTCTTCAAACTATATACTTAAAAATGAGTGTATTTTATTTCTACTTAAATTATCCTCATTAGAGTTGATTTTCAAGTTACAGTTCCAACTCTTACATTCATGTTTTGCAGACAGCCTTCTCCAATAATTAGTTATACATGCAATATCCATGAACTCTCTATATGACCCTCAATACTTTAGGCCCCTGTCTTTTCATTTATCCCCATAAGATAGTTCACAAGAAAATTGAATGCAATATCTATTCTGTTCACTCTCACATTTCTGAATACATGGCCATTTTTATATTATTAACGAAACTGACTACCTTTGGTTCAATTCAGTTCATTAAAGCACCCCATTTATTTATTATTTATTAAGATGTCAATAATTTTCCCTCTTGGAGAACTGAGAAATCCAAGATCTAAAAACTTATAAAATTAAAAGATTCTCAGACTTTGGTTAATTACCTCAGGAGTGCAGGAATGATTGGTACCAATTAGAATTTAGAAAACTACAAATTCTTCAGCTTGACTTATGAATAAACTTTTAGTGAGAACTTCCCTGTCTCCTGGGACTCTCTGGAGCAAATTCATGGAGATTGATGTCTCACAGGAACCTGTGAAAATGTTCCACGTTAACAAATTGTTATTTTCAGAGAAGGTATCCTGACCTAGCATGAACAGATGAATTACTCACTCTCAATACCATTCTCCTAAATGCTGAAGAAACCTTGCCATGTCATGAAAGCTTTATGAATAGAATTCAGTAATGCATAAGGACACTTGCATTAAAGTCTAGAAAAAGAGATTCATTTTCTATGCAGAAAAAAAGAGAAAACTTTTCTCTTCCAATTGTGCTGCCTTTATAACCCAACTCTCCTTTTCTGTCAGTCTACTGTGGACAAGGACATACCTTGAGGCTGGAAGTGTTTTCCTGGAAATCAGTAGTGCTGTAAGTATTGCTTTGTCACCGAGAAAGAGTACTATTTTGGAAAAAGCTTTGCTTTTCTCTAAAATGAATTGATATGGCTGGACTTGACCCCTTGAAGTCTTAAAGTAAATCCTAATAAATCAATTTTGGTATCATGCAGAAAAGTCATCACAATGACCTGGACTTGGATCTTCCTCAATGAAAAGTAGTCTTTATTCACCACATCTTACCTAGAACCATCAGTCCTTGAAATGAATTTCAAATTGGTTCTTAGCACAAGTCCCCTGAGTGATTAATCTTGGTTTATTTCTCTTTGTGAATCTTATTCTATATGTGCTTAATGTTTCTGTTTTAGAGTTCTAACCACTGGGCATATTCAAATTTATTCCATAATCAAAGTCTTGAAAATTGAAATTGGTCTTCATCAACAATTTTAAAACAAACAAATAAATAAACAAACAAGACTTGGAACATTTTGCTCTTATCCAGGGAAGAAAGTATGTTAATACTTTTCTTCTTTTTGTCTTCTTCTAAAACTATAAAAAGTTTTAGAAAATGTGGGATTCTTTATTGCACCACAAAACTCAGAAAAAAATGACTCAATACAATTTCAAGCTATTGAGCATTAAATGAGTTAAGAAAGTTATCCGTACTCAGGCAGCCTGAAGAAGCTGGGAAAACAACTAGAACACAGTAAAAACGAAACAAAATACCAGCATATCCCTGATTAGGGAAAGATGGAGCAGAAAGGTTTTCACGCAGCAAAACTCACATCAGAAAAAGCTGGAAGCAGCAGCAAACTTGGAGACAAATTATTTAGCAAACAGTTCCTGTCATGATATGACTTGAGCATCTGAAATACAGGAAACGGTAACATCTATAAACATGTGCATGTGTCAGTTTCCATAAACTTCTAGGTAACTGGGGATAGAGTGTCAACAACCTATCCATTTATATAATCATTTAGAAAATATATTTTGAGAGCTTATTTTGTGTCAAGCCCTATGCTTTAGCCCTGCAGATACTATTGCTGCCTGTAAATGGCTTAGAGTCTATAGCAGAAGCTAAGCAAACAATGAACACCATTCTACAAAGTATTCAGGTATAGATATGCACAGGGCATTAGGAAAGTGTGTAGGAGCAGCACCTTAACTGGACTAGAGATGGTAAGTTAAGGAAGGCTTCCCATGGAGGTGGCTCCTGAACTTAAATTTAGAATTCAGACAAGACTTAGCCAAATAATGGAGAAAGTCAGGAAGAGTACTTCTGGTGAAGAGAACAGCGTGGGCAATGACTGGGAGGCAAGAAAGAAGAAGGCATAATTGGGGAACTAGAGATGGAGTCAGCCAGCTGTTTCTGTAAAGGGCCAGAGAGTAAACATTTTAGACTTTGGGGGTCATATGGTCACTGTCACAATCATTAAACTTCACCATTATAGCACAAAAGCAGCCACAGGCAATAGGTAAACAGATGAGTGTGGCTATGTATTAGTGAAACTTTACAAAAACAGGGCTGTAGTTTGCTAACCTCTAAACCTGAGTAATTCAGTAAGTGTGGAGCATAGAAGGAAGGCAGAAGGAAAAATGACAAATGGCAGAAAATCATGCTGGAAAGGTAGGTAAGACAAGATCATCAGTGGTCTTAAATGTCATGCTGAGGAGTCTGGGATGTTAACTTCAAGGTTCTGAGGAGTGGCATAGTCAGAATTAGAATGGTCCCCCTTGCTACAGTTTGAACCATGGGTAGGAAAGAGCACAGCAAGTCAGGAGACAGGGAGTCCTGTTAGGAGGCTGTGTTCGAATTCTGACGGGAGATGACAGCATGATTTACCGAAGCCAAGGAGAGACGGAAAGAAGGACACACGCTAGAGAGTGAGTAAGAAGTAAAGTTAACAGGAGCTGGTGACTTGGACCCTGGTGGATATGCACAAATCCATTTGACCCTATACATTGTGGCTTTTTTAAAGGAAAAAAAAAAAGTCTAGAGTGTAGGATTGAAATGTAATAGGCATATAGACGGCAGTGTTTAATCCAGTATCTTAGCTCTATAACTTTAGGTTCCTGGCGCTGCTTTCCCGTGTTTCTCTGAATATTGCTTTTACCTGCTAACTTGAGACATCCCCACTTCCCTCCACATCTCACAAAACTTCACATGTGCTCAAAACCCAGTCTATGCAGCTGTCAGGACAGCTACTGCCTGATTCCTCATTCCTGCCACTTCTACCTTCTCAGCATTCCTTCTGCTGAGGACCACTCCCCTTGCCAGGCACTGCCACTTCTGGTATCATTTCTGCTGCCACTGCTGCTGCTATTCCCGGACCCTCATGCTACCAAACCAAGCCATGTTCCTGACAAAAACAGAGAGAGTACGTCTGTCCCCTGTATGTGCCCCACGTGGTCACCTGGATGCCACAGCAGTGCTGTCTATGACCAGAATCTCAAAAGAGGTCATGCAGATACCACCTGCAGCCCCTTCCTCCATAAAGCTTAGATCCACATGTACATGTGTTACAGAGAATAGCTGACACCATACTTCACACACACACACACACACACACACACACACACACACTTGCAAACTCCCTGACTCAAGATTTTTTGCTCCAAAAGCTTCATGAATCTCTCATGTAAACTGTCCTAACTGTTAATTTATCATAAGTACCAGGACAAGTCTGACTCCCAGCTCCAGCTCAAATGAAATTCTCTGCTCTGGTTCTGTTTCACAAAAACTGAATCCTTGTTTGGAATGCATTCCCCCTCTCTCCTTACTCCACTTTCTTTTCCTATTGAACTCTAGGACAACCCAATTCTCCTTGTTTAGAAAAACTTCCTTGACCCCTGCTAAAGATGGGTGAAAAGTCCCTTCTAAGTGTTTTTAAAACAATCTGTGCACAACTCTACACTTTCCTCATGCATGTTGTAATTATTATCCACTTCTGTGTAGTATCTAACCTATCTATCTATCTAATCTATGTCTGCATCACATCTATCTATCTATCTATCTATCTATCTATCTATCTATCTATCTGCCTATCTATCTATCTGATAAGCTCTTTAATTGCCTAGCAGGACTTGAAGCATAGTAAGCTCTCAACAAATGCTTGTGGAATTCATAGGTCTAATTCTCCAAATGGTAGAATGTGTAGCCCTTGGAAATATGATATTGAGCTATAGAGATTGCCACTCTTCTCTGCATGGGGAATGAAGATAATTCCATACCTATCCTATAGAAAGAGACCAGGTTCGCAGCCAGTTATATTGGCCATTAGTGCAAATTCAAATACTTCTCTGTCTCTCATCGTTTTGTGGAAAGGCACTAGAGCTTGCGACATTGTAGACAAAGAATCTTTTCCTTGTCTAGAAAAGAGGTGGGAGAAAATGGAAGTGTTTTTCTTCCCTAAGCAAGCCCTCAGAGAATTACAGTTATCTCACATGAGGGAAGAATGAAACAACCTATCAATGACCCATAAGTTGCCTCTTTCATGCTAAGTTTCTCACGCACTTTGAAAATTGTGAAATTCATTTCACGGTAATTTATCTTACCCATTTCAAAGGAAACCCATATGGAAGACTAGCCTCAATAAGAAAGGAAGTAGTTTTACTATTTTCTGCTGAATTTTAGTAGAACAGAAAGGATGTTCTCAGCCTATGAATTTACATATACAAATAGAAATAGTTTACTTTGTATAAAAAGACATTTAGTCACAAAAAAAGGTTTTGACAAAAATGTACTTTTCAGAGTTCCCATTTTGTTATCCTTAGCATTTGCTAACCTTTCACTTTTGAAGATTAGAGTCTGCAGATCTTTATCCCATATACATTTATTAGGTGCTTCCATATAACAGGCTTTGACTCAGCTCGTTCTGAGATTTTGAATTTGAGTTGAATATATCTCTCTACTTCCTAAACAGTTTTATTCATTTAGTTTTAAATGTTATTTTTGATTCCTTTAACAAAGGAGTCTGAACTAGAATATGGAAGTGGATTTTTAGAAAAACACCTGTTCTGTTATCTAACTTGTATCTCACCACTAATATAACAGCAATGATTTGAGGCTATTTCAATAAACACACTCACACCCACACACAATAATGGCTTCCTTAAATGTATCTGTAATATAATCAGTAACTCTTTTTCAGACTCTGAGAGCAGGGATTAATTTCTTATGAACTCACAGCCATGTGTATGTACATATGTTGTTATACACACTATGCATTTAAAATAGTCATATGAATAATTGACAACAAGCAACCACATTTAACATGATTATTCTCATAGTTGTATAAGGGTGAAAAAATACTTTGCATTCATCAATACATTCAAAGTCTATCAGAAGCTGGTTTTGCTGACAAAAGAACCAGCCAAGTCATCAGTAAAGAAGGATTGGCCAGTGTGTATTTATATGTGGATGAGGGAGGACTTGACATAGTCAGAATCCTCCTTATTTTTTGTCCCAACTATAATCAACTGTGCTCTAAGATTCTCAGGAGCTTTCTTGCTTGTCTTTCTAGGGTATCAAGGGACATGAGAAATGGGACGGTAATCACAGAATTCATCCTCCTAGGCTTTCCTGTTATCCAAGGCCTACAAACACCTCTCTTTATAGCAATACTTTTCATCTACATATTAACCCTTACAGGCAATGGGCTTATTATTGCCATTGTGTGGGCTGTGCCCAGGCTACAAATTCCAATGTACTTCTTCCTTTGTAATTTGTCTTTCCTAGAGATCTGGTACACCACCACAGTCATCCCCAAACTGCTAGAAACCTTTGTAGTGGCAAGAACGGTAATCTGCATTTCCTGCTGCCTGCTGCAGGCCTTCTTCCACTTCTTCCTGGGCACCACCGAGTTCTTGATCCTCACTATCATGTCTTTTGACCGCTACCTGGCCATCTGCAAGCCCCTTCGCTACCCCACCATCATGACCAGCAAACTCTGCCTGCAGCTGGCCCTGAGCTCCTGGGTGGTGGGCTTCACCACTGTCTTTTGTCAGATGATGCTGGTCATCCAGTTGCCGTTCTGTGGCAATAATGTTATCAATCATTTCTACTGTGATGTTGGGCCCATTTTGAAAGCAGCCTGCATAGACAACAGCATTTTGGAACTCCTGGGTGTCCTGGCAACTGTCCTTGTGATCCCAGGGTCACTTCTCTTTAATATGATTTCTTATATCTACATTCTGTTCACAATCCTACGGATTCCTTCAGCCACGGGCCGCCAGAAGGCCTTCTCTACCTGTGCCTCGCACCTGACAGTTGTCTCCCTGCTCTATGGGGCTGTTCTGTTCATGTACCTAAGACCCACAGCACACTCCTCCTTTAAGATTAATAAGGTGGTGTCTGTGCTAAATACTATCCTCACCCCGCTTCTGAATCCCTTTATTTATACCATTAGAAACAAGGAGGTGAAGGGAGCCTTAAGAAAGGCAATGACTTGCCCAAAGACTGGTCATGCAAAGTAAAACATGCAACACATCAAAATGAGCATAATGCAGATAAAAAACAATTAAAGTTGAGTGAGGATTTTGGAGAAGTTTGGTAAAACAAGCTCCCCCCAAATCCCAGAAGTTCTGATTAAATGCTATAGTAAGATAAAGATGCAAAAGCAAACCATCATGGTTAGGGTCTCCTATGAGAACTTGTTACATGTAAATGAACTAGGAGTTTTTCTTGAGAAGAAACAATGTAATTCTTCAACAAGGAAATCTCAGGATATCCTCAGATGCATGAAGTAGAACTCTGGACTTGTCAGTGGTAAACTGAAAGTAGAAACCACTAAGGTCAGAGACAAATGTCAACAACTTTAAAAATGTACCAGGAATCCTGTCTCCCTCTTTGTTTATGACCACCATCTTTTTTTATGACCACCCTCTTTGCCTCATCTTCTTGTCAAAAATATAAAACATTCCACATCTCATTTTCTTAGTTCCTATCATCTTCATCATAAGAGAAGCATGCCTCAGACTTCTAATAATTCTAATGGTCCTTCCAACATGTTTGAAATGAATCAGCTTTGTGTTTGATAATATCTCAATAAGGGGACTTCCATCTTGAAATAATACAAATTTTTAGATAAACTTAGAGGTGTTCATCCTCAGATAACACCAAAACTTGAGAACATCTTATAAAAAGTTTCCATTTACAGTTCATGGATTACAGCAGTTCCTGGGCTCCAATATAAGTAGACCAAGTGCCTAGGAAGCTAGGAAAAGTCTCAGAGCCAATATATCTAGAAACGCTTTCCTACTGGAAAATGCAGCCCCAAGGTTACATGAAGCTCAGGGTTCACATGTAGGTTGTCACTGAAACCCCCAGGGTTCAGTCAGGTCCTGGTGCTTGCTGCACAGAACATCGATCACCGAGTCACTGAGCATTGCCAGGGAAGAAGACTTTAACTGAATGCTGCAGCCAAGAAAAATGGGAGGTAAAGTCTCAAATCCATCTCCCCAAACGCCTAAAATTGGGAGGTTTTATATATAGTGGAAGGGAGGGAGAATAGGAATTAGAGAGGGGTAAGGAAGAAGAGTTGGTAAGGTGAGAAAACAGGAATTATGGAGGGTAAGAAAGCCATCATGATGAATGAGGGGCCAGGCATCTTGTTGTCTGGATTGGTGATCTAGTGGGCTTCATTCAGTCTTTTGCCCAAGAGTCAGTTTCCTGAAGAACTCAGTTAAGACAAATGTAAGTTTCAGGTTTTAAGACAGGGTGTCAATTTCTGTGTTCATTTAAAAATCCATAAATATCTTTTGTGTGGGACAATTGGGCTGGTTTCAGGGTTAGTGAGCAAAGTCCCTCAAAGTAGGCTACAAACCTACTGATCAGACCTTGTCTTTAGGTAAGATATCTTTTTAGGCAATGATAATGCAGGTGATTCAGTTTGTGATAATGAGTATTAGATATGTCCCTTCCCAACAGTAAAGAAAAACTAGCATTAAAAGACCATTAAACTATGGCCAAAAAAAAAAGATAACTGCTGTAAACAAAAAATAAAATTCTAAGGGTCCCTCAATCATCTGAATGTACTCCTCCTCTTGGCCAGGGCACTCCAAAGTTAACCTGAAAGACTGGTTCAGATCATGACAGGAAGAAGGGGTCAGACACGCCTCATTATGCCCTCCTCCCTTTTGGAATTCAGGAAAAGCTGACCAGCATTTAACATCAACACAGACCTTAAGTCTGATAAGAAACATTTACAAATGTACAATCTATTCTCTCTGAAGCTTACTACCTGGAAGCTGCATTTGCATGATAAAACTGGTCTCCACAACCCCTTATCATAACCCAGACATTCCTTTCTATTGATAATAACTCTTTCAACCAATTGCCAATCAGAAAATTTTTAAATCTACCTATAACCTGGAAGCCCCCCGCCCCCTACTTCAAGTTATCCTGCTTTTCTGGATAGAAACAATGTATATCTTAAATGTATCTGACTGATGTCTCATGTCTCTCTAAAGTGTATAAATCCAAGCTGTGGCCCAACCACCTTGGGCACATGTTCTCAGGATCTCCTGAGGGCTGTGCCACAGGCCATGTTCACTTGTATTGGGGTCAGAATAAATCTCTTCCAATATTTTACAGAGTTTGACTCCTTTCATCAACACTGCACATTCCTTCTAATATTGAATTGAAAATTCAAAACAAAATGTAATGAGAAAAAATATTATTATCTCAACTGCTGTACCTGATTTTCTCTTAGAGAGGGAACTGTCTTGGAGCTGTGCAGGAGAAATAGATCATTTGGAAGTAAAGGAAGGGAGAGAACCTAAGGACATCAATATTATCATGAGCTCTATCATCAAAGAATGGTTTAGAGTGCCCTGAATGAGGAAAAAAAAAGATAACATTTAATATTTTCCAAAAAAGAAATGACAGAGAAAGGAAGAAAAAAGGAACCCAAAATGGAGCAAAGCAGAGGAGTCTGTGGGAAGAAGTCAGTGGAAATTCCTCAGAGTCAGGGCACCTAAAAAGCAATTTAAGAATGGAGATGCCTAATGCTCGGTTTGAAGTCACATTTCTACAATGTTGATCTGTCTTGCCCTCAAACCTTCAGTAAAGTCTCCTATATTACCAAATGCATGTATGAACAGAACATGCATGTCACATGCATTCATGTATGTGTGTGTGTTGTATGTGAGTCAAGGAGGAATAAAGTTTCATGTCTGGAATTATATAGTTTGGATTAGAAACAGCCCACAGAGAATATCACAGAGATGGCCACAGAATATGCAGAAATTTTAGGAAGCACTTCACATTTGCAGGGGCTTGGGCAAGTACTCAAGGTAACCTAAATCTAGAGGTATTGGAACATCTGGGCTATATTATTGCTTTTAAAAAGTTTTTAAAAATTTGCCTTCGAATCTCATAAGTATTAGTTTTTCTGGGCCTAGCCTATGACCCTAAGGGTTTCATGTCTAATGGCAGACAAAGGGTAGGATAAAAACATTTTGGCAGATCCAAGAAAAGGGGGAAGGAGGGAAGAACAGGTGTGAGAATACCACGAGGCTTTAATTCATAAAACTTAAAATAGACAACATTTATTCATGCATGTTTATGTCTTACTGATATATTGATATCATATACCAAGCTATGTTCCTGGTACTGATTCTACCGGGAAAAAACGTGTGTGTGCACGTGTGTGTAGGGGGGTATTACAGTAGTCTGCAGGGGTATTAGTTCTAGGAGTTGGAAATGCTAGAGTTACAGAAGTCTATCCAACGGTGAAGCCTCCTGAACATCAAGAATGATATGAATTACAAGAAGACTTCCAGGGAACCATGCCTAAGATCTGACTTTCCCTCACCTACAAGGGAGGCAAAGACATGAAGGAGATTGTGGGCGGCCTCCAGTGTCCAGAGAAGATAGAGTGCTGTTTTCAAGAAAAGGAGCCCTGGCCACAGAGACAAGACAGAACTTGAGACCTCACATTGAACCCTACTGTTTCTCAGGTCTCTAAAGCCAAAATGTCTTTCCTACTCTACTTTTCTCCAGCAGAGTAAGGAATTACAAAAAGATCCATTCAAACAATATCACGAACAACCTACCCAGATCCCTGGATATTATTTTTCTAGTATCAATAACTTTAATGACAAAGTTGAGCGCCTGGATAGACCTGAAACAAATCTTTAACAATTAACTTTAGAGATAATTTGTTTTATGAAAATACACACACTTAAGTAAAGCAGTGTTTTCATGATGCCACAGGATATTCATAAACAGGACTCAGAATTCAAACTGGGTGGGGGGAATGCAGGGTTAGAAAAGGTTAAGTAGGTTCCTTCATTATTGAACTTCTGAGAATCCATAACACTAAGTTAGAGAAAATAATTTCCAAATCTCAAACATATGTGTATAAAAGTACCTCCTATATGATCTTGAACCCAACATAGCTTTATTCATCCCATCTTGGAATTCATTAAGACTTATGCCCATACAGAAACAGACACAGAGACCAATGGAACCGGTTAGAAAATCCAGAAATAAAGCCACACACCTACAACCATCTGATCTTCAACAAAGTTGACAAAAACAAGCAATGGGGAAAGGACTCCCTATTCAATAAATGATGCTGGGACAACTGGCTAGCCATATGCGGAAGTTTAAAACTGGATCCCTTCCTTTCACTATGCACAAAAATCAACTCAAGATGGAGTAAAGACTTAAATATAAAACCTAAAACTATAGAAACCCTAGAAGAAAACATAGGAAATACCATACTGGACATAGGTCCTGGTAAAGATTTCATGATGAAGACTCCAAAGGCAACTGCAGCAAAATAAAAATTGACAAGTGGGACCTAATTAAACTAAGGAGCTTCTGCACAGCAAAAGAAACTATCAACAGAGTAAACAGCCAATCTACAGAACAGGAGAAAATATAAGCAACTTAAACAATTCAACAAGCAAAAAACAAACAATTCCATTTAAAAATGGGCAAATGACATGAACAGACACTTCTCAAAAGAAGACATACACGTGACCAACAAATTCAAGGGAAAAAATGCCCAACATCACTAATCATTAAAGAAATACAAATCAAAACTACAGTGGGATATCATCTCATATCAGTCAGAATGCCTATTATTAAAAAGTAAAAGAAATAACAGATGCTGGCAAGGTTGCAGAGAAAGGGGAATGCATACACACTGCTGGTGGGAATGTAAATTAGTTCAGCTACTGTGGAAAGCAATTTGGAGACTTCTTGAATGTAAAACAGAATTGCTATTTGACCCAGCAATCCCATTACTGGGTATAAACGCAAAGGAATATAAATCATTCAACCATAAAGACACATGTACACATATGTTCACTGCAGCACTATTCCACAATAGCAAAGACATGGAATCAACCTAAATACCCATCAATGATGGACTGGATAAAGAAAATGTGGTACATATATACCATGGAATACTATGTGGCCACAAAAAAGAATGACATCCTGTCTTCTGCAGCAAAATAGATGGAGCTGGAGGCCATTATCGTAAGCAAATTAACACAGGAACAGAAAACAAGATACCACATGTTCTCGCTTATAAGTAGGAGCTAAACATTGAGTACACATGGACACCAAGGAGACAACAGACACTGAGGCCTACTTGAGGGTGGAGGGAGGAAGAAGAGTGAGAATCAAAAAACTACCTATTGGATACTGTGCTCACTACCTGGGTGATGGGATCATTTGTGCATCAAACCTCAGTGACAAGCAATTTACCCCTATAACAAACCTGCACATATACTCCCTCGACCCAAAACAAAAGTTGGAAGAAAAAAAAAACACCTGTCCCATAATTATTGAAAACCAGAGCAACTGCCATTCCAAAATAATACTTTACAATCCTCTACTTAACCAATGATAGTCTTCAAGATCCTGCCTTATTGGAGCAAAACTTCCAGTTCTTATCCTAGATTTCATCTTTCCTCTTTTAACTCAGAAAGACTCACTCCCATCACATTGAATGATATAGCTCTCCCTTACATGTCAACTAATAAACTCAGCTTTGTTTTTCATTTCTACGGATCTTCGCATGCATTATAAATTTCCAAGAAGAGGATGGAGTATATGGTCTTTTCCAAGCTTATCCAGCTACAGACCATTTTTCTCAACGTGTCTCAGACTAGATTTCCTGCTGTCTTCCTTAAGGTATATCTCTAAAGCCACCTCTGTTTTTATCAGGACCTTATCACTCCATGGTATTCACAAATGACCAACTAACTTGGGGATCAGAGTGTAAAAATCAAATATGAGAAAATATAAAGCATAATACAGACACATTTGAATGCAGATAATTATATATTTACCAAGGTACATAATCTAGTGCCTGACCAAGTGGCTCACCACCAGGTCACTTTGAATTACAGATTCTTCTTGCAAGTCTAAATGACTCTAATTATAAAAATGCCATGTACACACAGCTCTTCCAGAACCATTCACTTTCTATACCTGGTGTTCAGTCAGACTTGGATTCAACAACTAGGAGAGTGGAACTCCTACGCAAACTTTCAGCTGGGCTCACTTCACTATCACTACCCCTGCCATTTCTTCAACTTTTGCAAAATAACCTCTCCCTATCCTATTTTCTAACAATTTTTCCTTTTTTTTTTTTTTTTTTTTTTTGAGACGGAGTCTCGCTCTGTCTCCCAGGCTGGAGCGCGGTGCCCGGATCTCAGCTCACTGCAAGCTCCGCCTCCTGGGTTTACACCATTCTCCTGCCTCAGCCTCCCGAGTAGCTGGGACTACAGGCACCCGCCACCTCGCCCGGCTAGTTCTTTGTATTTTGTAGTAGAGACGGGGTTTCACTGTGTTAGCCAGTATGGTCTCCATCTCCTTGACCTCGTGATCCGCCCGTCTCGGCCTCCCAAAGTGCTGGGATTACAGGCTTGAGCCACCGCGCCCGGCCTCTAACAATTTTTCTAACAATAACCATCTTTCTAACAATTAGTTCTTTGCTCTGCATCAAATAGTTTTAAAGAAATAACCCAATGCCCTCCATATCTACTATTATTGCTTTAGTCCAAGTACCTAATCTACAGTAATAGCTTCCTAAGTTATCTCTCCTCATCCACTCATTGTCCCCTCCATTCTCCTCGGTGACCAGAAAGACCTTACAAAGGTGCATATCTAATCATGTTGCTCAATTAATAAAAAAAACTCCAATGGCTTTCCGTTAATTTTATTTATTTTATTTATTTATTTATTTATTTTTTGGAGACAGCTTCTCACTCAGCTGCCCAGGTTGGAGTGCAGTGGCCCGATCTTGGCTCACTGCAACCTCCACCTCCTGGGTTCAAGTGATCCTCCCACCTCAGCCTTCCGAGTAGCTGGGACCACAGATGCATGCCACCACGCCTAGCTAAGTGTGTGCGTGTGTGTGTATTTTTTTTGTAGAGACAGGGTTTCACCGTGTTTCCTAGGCTGGTCTCGAACTCCCAAGCTCAGGTGTTCCACCAGCCTCAACCTCCCAAAGTGCTGGGATTACAGGTGTGAGCCACCATACCCGACCAGCTTCTCATTAATTTTAGCAGTTAATTCGACCTATAAGACCATTAGTCTATTAGGTCTAATCTCTGTCCACAGTATCAGGTCTCACAAATTCCACTATTGCTCTCAGACCACAGCCACACCAGTCTCCTCTCAGTTTCTCCAGTACACCAAACTCCTTCCCATTTCAGAGCTCTGGTCTACACGATTTCCCATTACTTCAAGTATTCTTTTTTACTCACCTCAGTGAAAGGAAAACAAAATCTTGGGACCCCAAACTCACTGTGCCAAAGGTAAAAGCTATGCTTGGGAACTGAATCATGCAAAAACTGCCTTCCTTTTGTTTTGTTTCTAAACACATACTTTTTGTTTCTAAACATGTTTGTTTCTGAAATTCCTTTTGTTTCTAGACACGTTTACTCTACTTCACGTTTACTATACCTTATAGAAAATGCAGATCTATGCATAACTGACTTTGTCCCCACTACTTGTTTTTCAGATGTAAAACGTGGATTGCTGAGCACTGATCAGAGCTTCACAAGAATGGGACTTCTTGCTAGCTGCCTACCCTCCCCTTTTTTTCTTTCCTCCTTCCTTTCCGGCCTGCTCTTTCTCCTTTAAATATTGAAGTCCTCAAAACGCTCTTTGGAAAAAGCACAGGCCACAGATGCTACTGTAACTTGTGTCTACTTTTCCATGGTGCGTCCTCAACCTTGGCAAAATAAACCTCTAAATCAATTGAGATATGTCTCAGACACTTTTTGGTTTATACCCCATCTCCCAACCTCACCTCCAGCCTCAGCTTGCCCAGGCATTCCACAGACTCAGTTCAAATGTCACTATTCAAGAAAGCTTTCCCTAACTACCTCTCTACCAGCACCACCGCCAGGATTAGGACCTCCAGTTACAAGTTCTCATAGCACTCTGTATTTCTCCTTTGGAGAACTTACAACAATTATAATTAATTTAATTAATCATAATTAAATAACCACAGTTAGTGAATAGAGTCAGTTATTTAAACTGTTTTCTTCTTCCCCAACTCCTTCATATCATACACACACACAACCCGTGAAAGTTAGATCAACGAGAATAGATATTACATCTTTCTTATTCTCCATTCTGTTCCATATACCTACCACAGTGTCTTGTAAGAGCAGTAACTCAAACAATCATTGACAAATGAAGGACCAGATAACTGCACTGACAGAATTCAGATCGCATCACATATGGATTATATCTTTTGTATGTAAATATATTCTCTATTATGTAAATATCTCATACTCCATGTTTTCAAAGTAGAAATTGATTACCACTGATATTAGATTAGAATCTCCAGTTTATATCATTCACAAAAATAAATTCCAAACCTAATCATAAAAAGGAGAAGCAAAAAGTAGTAGAAGAAAATACAGGAGAAGCCTTTATGACTTTGGTGCAGAAAAGATATTCTCAAATAAAACACCTAATTTGAAGCCACTGGAGGAAAGAGTGTAACAGATTTGAAACTTTAACACTACAAAGTTAAACAATAATCTATAAAGGTAAGGAAAACATTAATATTAATATTTAAAAATATTCAATGAGATTATAGAGAAAAATATCTTGTATACAGTACATTTTCATGAATTTAGTCAAGTTGACACATAAAATTAATATATCTCTTGCAACATATATGTAAAATGATTAGGATCTAGGATACATAGAGAACATCTAACAACCAATTTAAAAAAACAAAAAGTCCAATAGAAAAATAAAACTCATAGGAAAACTACAAATTACCAACAAATGTATGGAAGAAAGTTCAGTCTCACCATTAATGATGGAAAGGCAAAGTAAAACAATTAGATATTGTGTTTGCCCATTAAACTGTCTGAAATTTACAATCTGGCAACATGATGTAAGGGCATGGATATGGGGGGAAAAATCTCATACGCTGCTGTTAAGAGTGTAAACAGGTGCATTCATTTGGGAGGAAAACTTGACAGTATTCATTAAATGTGTACAACCTTTAACCCAGCAATACTCTTTCTCAGTATCCGTCTTTGTGCATGTATGCACAAAGAGGGTGATCATTATAGCATTGTTTGTAACCCCAACAATTATAAAAACATATGTTTTCAATAGGCAAATTGCTATTTACACTATGGAATGTTATGCAGAAAGTAGAAGGAATAAGGGAAATTTTTATTTACTGCTATCAACAGATCTCCAAGGCCCACTGCTAAGAGAAAACAAATTGAAGAATTCAACATGAACACACGGGCATACACATATGTACACAGAAAATAATACTATTTACTTTCTGTAGATACATATGTACACAGCACATGAAAATAAAGAAAAAGACCTGGAAGATAAACACACTCGGGTCATAAGAACAGCTAACTTCTGGAGAGAGAGGAGGAAGCCAGGGTTGGTAAAAATGTCATTAGTGGCCGGGTGCGGTGGCTCACGCCTGTAATCCCAGCACTTTGAGAGGCTGAGGCCGCCGGATCATGAGGTCAAGAGATTGAGACCATCCTAGCCAACATTGTGAAACTTGTCTCTACTAAAAATACAAAAATTAGCTGGGCTTGGTGGTACATGCCCGTAGTCCCAGCTACTCAGGAGGCTGAGGCAGGAGAATCACTTGAACCCGGGAGGCTGAGGTTGCAGTGAGCCGAGATGGTGCCACTGCACTCCAGCCTGGCGGCAGAGCAAGACTCCATCTCAAAAAAAAAAAAAAAGTCATTAGGGTTATCCATTCACAAAATCTCTTTTCTTCGCCAAACTTGTCAGGCTTCTGAAACTCCTCCTGGGGCGATTGGTGTACTTCCTTGTAAGATCTAATGTTAGCAAAGAACTCTAAGTCCTTTAGCAGGAACTCCCCCATCCTTGGTATCTGACCATCTTTAATACCTGGTCAGGGTCCTCATCCTCCACCATCCCACAGGTGATATCTGATCACCCTGACCTGTCTTCAGCAAGAATCCCATTAGGTTGACTTAGCCAGAATCCCCCTTATGCCTGATGGTTCCCCTTAGTAATTTTCAATCCATTGGCATCCCAAACTCCAAAAAAATTTCCTTGACTATAAATTCCCACTTGCCCATTCTGTATTTAGAGTTGAGCCCAATCTCTCGTCCCTACAGCAAGACTTCATTGCAGTGGTTTACCTTTCCTGGTCCTGAATAAGGTCTCCCTTACCATGCTTTAACAAGTATCACTGAATAATTTCTTCTTTAACACTGTAATGCAGTAAATGTTTAGAAGAACATGTTCATGTATTATTTATGCACTTAATACTAATATTTTTAAATATTCAATGAGATTTACAGAGAAAAACATTTGGTACCTAGTAGGCTTTCATGAAATGTATATTTCTCTTTGTATTAGGTAATTTTATGTGTCAACTTGACTAGCTAAGGGATGCCCAGATAACAAGTAAAACATTATTAGTAGGTGCGTCTGTGAGGGTGTTTCTGGCCAAAATGGTGAAACTCCGTCTCTACTAAAAATACAAAAAAAAAAAAAAAAATAGCCAGGCGTGATGGCGCACGCCTTGTAATCCCAGCTATTGGGGAGGCTGAGGCAGGAGAACTGCTTGAACCCAGGAGGCGGAGGTTGCACAAGACTGTCTAAAAAAAAAAGAGAGATTACATTTTAATCAGTAGACTAAGAAAATCACTCTCACCAATATGCGTAGGCACCATCCAATCCATTGAGGGCCCAAACAGAATAAAAAGGCAGAGGAAGAGTAAATTCACCTCTCTCTTCTTGAGCTGGGATATCATCTCCTCCTGCTTTCTGGCCTTCAGACACCAGCACCTCAATCTCTTTCCGGTTCTCAGGCCTTCAGCTTCAGACTGAATTATACCACCAGCTTCCTTGGTTCTCCAGCTTGCAGTTAGCAGATGTCGGGACCTTTCAACAACCATAATCATGTGAGCCAATTCCTTATAATAAATCTCCTTTTATATGTTTATACATACCCTGTGTGAAAGGAAAATATCTTGGGCCCCCAAAATCACTAAACTAAAGAGAAAATTCAAGCCAGGAACTGCCTAGGGCAAACCTGCTTCCCCTTCTATTCAAAGTCACCCCTCTGCTCACTGAGATAAATGCATATCTGACAGCCTCCTTTGGAAGGGCTGATCAGAAACTCAAAAGAATGCAACTATTTGTCTCCTATCTACCTATGATCTGGAAGCCCCCCTCCCCGCTTGGAGTTGTCCTGCCTTCTGGGTTTACACCTATTAGTTCTGTTTCGCTAATACACTCCCACTTCACCAAAAGTAACTAATCCTTTGGTTCAAACCCAGTAAACAGATCCCAGCAACGTGTCCCATGAAAACGAGGTGGCACATGGCACGTGGAGAGTGGTGACTTACAGGGTAAAAGGGACGAGAGCAAAGGAAAATGTCAGGTATGGGCAGAAAGGTCCCCAAAAGACAAAAACGAACAAGTGAGATCAGGGAAGACAGCCTGAAAGTAAAGAAATACGAAGCAACACTCAAAGGGAAAGAAAGAACAGTGATACCATAATTATTCTCTTTCTGAGCTTCTGATGTTCCATTCAGTTCATGGGCAATGTATCATTTAGTCCTCAGTGTAAACGGTATTATTATGCCCATTTTCTATGATGCACAATAGGGTTCAAAGATGGAGTGATTCGGCCGAGGCCCTGCTGCTGATGGTGAATGCAAGAGCCAGTATTCAAACCTAACGGTGCCCTTTTCTACCATGCTGCAGCGGACAATGCAAAGAAAAAAAATATCAAGAAAAACACGTAGAGGTATCCAAATGAAAACAAACACACAAAAGATTAAAAACAGAAAAGAAAAAAGAAAACCCTTGCAGAAGGTATGCGTGTAAATGAAAGGCCCAAGATGTTAATTCATTCGCTGCAGAGTGGAGTTGGGGGCCGCGGACGGAAGCTGTGGGGTCCGAGGCTTCTTCGCACTGGGTGCTCTGGGAGCACGGAGCCGCAGCCCGCGGAGGGCGCATAGAGAGGACCAAACCTCCCACAGCCTAGAAAGGCTCCAGCGCGGCAAGAAGGCGGGGCGAGCGATCGCTTCCGGTTCCGGACGCAAAGGCCCCACGTGTTCCGACCCGCTAGGCCCCGCGCGGCTCGGATCCGGCGGCGCTATTTCGGTCGGGAGTGGGTGGGAGAGAAGCCGGGGCAGGGGAGGAGCCGCTGGAGCTGTCGGAGCCGTGAGTCCTGAGTGGGCTGGGCCGGGCCGGGCTGGACCGGGCCGGACCAGATCGGGCAGAGCCGGGCAGGGCGGGGAGGAGGGGGAGGGACCGGAGACCCCGCCCCCCAGAGCTTGGGGAAATCGCCGTGTCCTGGGGAAGGGGTGGCGGCAGTGTACTGAAGGGGCCGAGACGTTGTGGACTCTGTGTTTCCTGGTGGCCGGAGCCAGTGTCTCCGAGGACATGGATGGCGCTCCTGGCTTCCATTCCTTTCCAGCCACCGCCCTCTGCCCCCTCCTGGGGCCTGCAGAAATGTAGTTAGTCCGTACCTCGTACCTCCTAACGCTTCCGCGCCAACTGTCCCCCCGGAACCGAGGGAGGAGTGGTCTAGGCCCCTTTATTTTCCGCAGCCTTTTCTCACCCCTCGTCATATTGCTTAAGATCGTCTCCGCGCGCTCCTTGCCCCGGCGAGCCCCATCTCCTTATACCACTAAGCCCCTCTCAGCCCCCAGCACACACTCAGATACATTCAACCATGATCTTATCACCTGTGATGATAGTAGTCCTTGGCGTCCATTTGGCCAGTGGCTTTTCAGCTGCCACTGTGACAGACCCTGAGCTGAGCTTCCCCTCAAGCCAGTAACTGCTGTCTCCTCTTGCAACTTTCCTCTCCTCCCACTCCTAACAGCCAGTTTTGGCACCTCTTCTCAGCACCAGCGTTACTTTTAGCAGGGGTATACCTACTTCTTGAGTGTCTTGACTAAAAGTTTGTTAGTTTGTGTGCCATGGATAGGCTGCGTGCCTTCAAAAAGGTGTCAGTCTAATTTTTATTTTTCTAAACAATGAATGTTCTCATCTAGGCCCTTTGATAATCCTGTCTGCCTTGGGATCTGTACTGACCTCCCCAGAAGGAGACTCTTAGACCCAGCCTTTCTTAGACAACCTTGGTCCTGGGGAGCAGTGCCACATCCCAGGCTCTCACTTAGAGGCTGGGCTTAGAACTGTTGCTTTTTCTCTATCCACGCTCTGCAGGTGACACCCAGGGCAGCTACACTCAGAAGTCACAAGGAATGCTAGTGGAGCCCCTCATCCCTCCCAGCTTCTCTTCCAAGCTGCCCGGTGGGGCTTGATCCAGGAAGCTACTTCAGAAAGGTTGTGGGATAGCCATGGGAGGTTTGTTGGTGGGAAGCGTGTGAATGCGGAGCAGTCTTGGATAACTTTTTGCTGTTACTATCTAGCATAAGAGGGTGGGCAGGGTTGGAGAGAGGACAGGAATTATTCCTCCTGGGACCAGACACCTGGGATTCATAATCTTTCACCCTTTCTCCTCCAGCTATACCCTTTTTGTACTCTGTGTATATACTATATTGCAGTAGACAATCATTCCAAGGGTACAACAAGGTTTACTACAATGTGAGGGACTCAGCCATTGCAAATTGTACAGATGAGGTAAGTTAAAGGTTTACATTTTTTTCCCCAGTAAATTTGGCACAGATTTAAAAAGTGAAACAGTTCTAGACCCCTTGCTTTTCTTGTTCTCTCACCAGCAAACCCTTTAATTTGGCCAGCAATGGCTTTCTGCATGAACGCCAGATTCACTTCATTTGCTAGGTGGTGGTTCTCAAACTTACTATAAGCACCTGAAGGGCTTGTTAAACACATATTGCTGGGACCCAGCCCTAGAGTTTCTGGTAATAGGTCTGTGCTAGGGCTTGAGAATTTGCACTTCCAACAAGGCTCAGGTACTGATGCTGCAGATCTGGGTTCTTCACTTTGAGAACAACTACCTTTTGGCCAAATGTGATACATATTGCAGTAGGTTGGGGTTCAGAATACCTTTGAGTACTTCTGTGTTAGAAACTAGTAATCCGATCTTTTGTGGATAATCACTTAGGTCTGAATATTTTGTTCGCAAAATTAAGAAAGCGTACCTAAACAAATGCTATATGCCAACTTTGAGGTGAAGTATTGATGAGTTCTTCCCCTTGATTTTCTTAATTCTCTTGATAGGGACCTCACATTTTGATCGTATATATTACATCGGGATTCTGGGCTGTTGCTGTGAATTCCTAGTATTGCTAAAATCCTGCTATTTCTTAACTACCTCTTAAGTTCCTCAAGGTCGGAGCTTCTGCTTTTTTTAATCTTTCTCTGCCCAGTACCTTGAATAGTGTGGGACACATAATTGACGCTCAGTAGATATTTCTGTATTGAACTCCATCCCTTGTCCTCCTCCCTTCTTGATGTTTTTCTCCACTGACCTTATGCTACACAGTAAAGCAGGGCATGATTATGCCACCTGATTACCCCCAAGAGATTGGAATCAATGCTAATGCCAAATTCCTATAGCTATCCCTGTGAATGGTTTATTACCCCGGAGCCCTGACACCTGCTGATTTCTGAATTTTCAGTGCTTCTGTAATATGTACAAGTTGGGGGAGGAAAAATAGAAAGCGTAATAAAACTCAACATGCATTTATTGAACACCTTTTCTACCAAGGGCTTGACAAAGTGGTAGGCGCTGGGAATATAAAAATGACTAAGGAGACCCTTGCTCTCAAGGCCAGGGCTCACAATGGGAGACAGACATTAAGCCATGCTCACGCAAGAATGGCTTCTGGGATTCCTTCTTTGGATCATGATTTAGTCTTCAGTGGAAACCTGGTGCTCCTCAGCTTCTCTGGTTCAACAGGCAGGGATCCCATCCCTTATCGTCCTCAAAGTTAACGGAGCCTTGAGGAAAGCCAGAAGGAAGTCATCTAGACGTAGAACAGGGGATATCCACACAGGATGTGTTAATGACAAAGCTAAAAACATAGTAAATGACTTTTGAATTTACTGCCGTTATGAATTATCTATAGCAACACCTCAGGTCAGCTCTGTTGTATATGTTATTTCCAATTAAATGATGGTTACTCTGACTATCTGATTGGCATTGATCATGTTCATTGTAGGAATTGCATACATCTAGTTTAACTCTGGCTGTCAAATGAGAGCACTTGCTCTCATCAGGATTGGTGTCAGGTTTGATGTCCCCTCCTTTTCCTGCTTCAGGTTAATTTGTGATGTTCTGTTTTAAACTGAGGCATATAGCGTGACCTGCTTTATTTAGGCCAGTAACTGCTTTGGGGTAGTTTTCCTGAAGGTTAAAAAGCCTAGCTTCATGATGGAGGTTAACCAACATGACCATGATGGACAGGTGTATAAATCTGACCTCCTAAAAGTCTGTATTTGAGGCTGAGTGCAGTGGCTCACACCTGTAATCCTAACACTTTGGGAGGCCAAAGCCGGCAGATCACTTGAGCCCAGGTATTTGAGACCAGCCTGGACAACATGGCAAGACCCTGTCTCTACAAAAAATTTAAAAATTAGCTGGGTGTGGCAGCATGTGCTGTAGTCCCAGATGCTCAGGAGGCTGGGGTGGGAGGATGGCCTGAACCTGGGAGGCAGAGATTGCAGTGAGTTGTGATCTTGCCACTGCACTCCAGTCGTAGCAACAGAATAAAACCCTATCTCAAAACTTTAAAGTCTTTATTTGGCCCCTAGCTGTCTTCAACTCTTGAATAAATCTCTCTCAGTGTCCTAGGCTGATACATTATGGCCCAGATATTCAACAGAGATAGTGTATATCCTTGTTCCTCTCAAAACTCCTCCTCATCAGCATCAAAAAGCTGGTTCAGTTTTCTACCTTTAGATAAAGAATCAAACCAAGATTCAACATGAGCTGCTGTGACTTGTCCAAAATGACACCTCTTTACAACGTAGAGCAGGGGACAGAACACAGGTCACCCTCCCCCGAAGGCAGCTATCTACTGTCTAACATTGCCTCCTAGGCCTGCCATATATAACCATCAAAAACATTTTAGTTAAGAATAAAGTGAATTGTACAATTTTTATTTTTCATTTTTGTGTTTACATTTACTCTCAATGACATGTTTATTCCCACCTAATATCTTGAGGCTAACCACAAAATCTGCAGCATTTCCAGGCAGAAGATACTTGTGTCTTAGCGTCCGCTGACTTCCCTGTACCACCTACTACATACTTGACCTCTTTTTCTTTCTTCCTGTCTTCCCTTTCTCTATACCTTATTCTCTTTCTTTGGAACCTATTGTAACAAGTTTTGAGCCATTTCTCCCCTCGCTACTCAAATATCACTTTTATGAAGGGGGAAAAAAAAAGCTTAGGTGGCAAAAATATATTACAAAAACAGTTTTAAACATGGTCTGAAGCATACTGGTCATGTGTTAGAAGGCCAAAAGCCAGGGAATTCACTCCCTTTCATTCATTGTGCCATCTAGGTTAAGTTTTCATAGGTCTTCTTGGTACACTGAGTTTGCCTCAGATTGTCTCCTGCCAGTTACAGGGAGTGGAGAGGGTTTTGTTATATTGGTAATTAGAAGCATTGCTGATACGGTCTTTGGTGGGAGAATGTGTGTTTAAAGTTCCTTCTCATCTGTATTCCAACACTTTCATTTAATCCTACTTCATAAAGTGCCTCCAAAGCAAGGATTGTTTTTTTGGTTTAGCGTGGTTTCTTTGATATAACAATAGACAGATCAAGATTTTCCTTATGCCATCTATTTTTTTGTAATTATGATGAAGTAAAGAACTGTTTACTTGTTTATCATTTAAATCTTGCCTTCTTCCCAGAAGGATTTCAAATAGCTTGAAGGAAAATGAATAAAATATATTGAGCACCTACCCTATGCCAGACTCTATGCTGAAGGATTTCTATAGGTTATTTCATTTACTCCTTAAAACAACCACATGAGATAGGTAGTATTAGTCGCATTTTTGGAGCTAAGACTGAGGCTTAGGGAAATTGTGTTACAAGGCTAATGAGCGAGGTCAGGGATTCAAACCCAGTGTTCCAAGGTCCCTAACCGTTACGTGGAAAGCTCAGATAAGCGCTTGTATATAGGACAATTAAGAATAAAAGAATATCTCCATTAGAAGGATTGTACTGGGCTAATCTTTTGTTTTAAAGAATAGCAGCAGCATTGGAAAAGAGCGGTTAACAGTTTTTATTAGTCAATGTCTATTCTAGAACACTGAGAGGAGCGGTTGACAGGCCCTGGTTAGCCCCAGCAAGTAGCCATATTAAAATTCCCACATTGGCCGGGCGCGGTGGCTCAAGCCTGTAATCCCAGCACTTTGGGAGGCCGAGGCGGGTGGATCACGAGGTCAGGAGATCGAGACCATCCTGGCTAACATGGTGAAACCCCGTCTCTACTAAAAATACAAAAAACTAGCCGGGCGTGGTGGCGGGCGCCTGTAGTCCCAGCTACTCGGAGGCTGAGGCGGGAGAATGGCGTGAACCCGGGAGGTGGAGCTTGCAGTGAGCCGAGATCGCGCCACTGCACTCCAGCCTGGGCGACAGAGCGAGACTCCATCTCAAAAATAAATAAATAAATAAAATAAAATAAAATAAAATAAAATTCCCACATTATAGGCCTGCATTAAGGTGTAAAATAAGAATGGGGACTGGAAGGGATATAAATATCTGCTAAATATAATAATTTCAGTTCTAATCACTGTTTTCTTCTGAAGATTATTTTCCAGTAAATAGGAAGATCACTGTCTCTCCTTTAGGTTGACAGTATATGACTACAGACTTTGTCATTTAAGGTCCAGAAAGATCACCCTAGCTAGTAGCATTTTAAGGTACAGAACTCGATATTTCATTGCCTGTGGTTTTCTGTTCTCGTAAGAGAATTGACCGTGGGTCTTCACTGCCACGTGATACCTTCAGATAAGGGGCAGAGACAGCTGGCCTGAGGAGTGTATGAAGGTCTTACCTTCATAGCTCCTCTCCAATCTTGTGCATCCTAGGAACACTCAAGACACTAGGTTGTATCTTTGCAGATATTGTTTCAGTGTCTTCTGGAACCAAGTCTCTTAATCCTGGCCTGGTTTCATATTCTCTCTATTCTTGTTATAGTTTTTATCTTACTCTGGAACTCTTCCAAGGACAGAAATTGAAGAAAGGTATTAGAATAGCAAAGGCAACAAATTGCAAGGTATACTTGTGGCATAGCACATCCCATTAATTATAGAATAAAAACGCAACATCTGTTTTCTGCCTCTAATATTAATACTTGACATTTGCACAACACATTTTAGTTCATGAAGCTCACATCTCAGATAATCACTGAGTTAGGAGACTGGTTATCTGCAGAGGGCTTTATCCTTTACAAGGGCTCTTGCGTATGTTACTTCACGAAACCCTCAGGGAAGCTCCAGCTTCTTGAGGATCAGGGGCTGGGATGTACATCTTTGGATACCCCAGTTTGGTGCTGTGCACAGCACTGCTGTATCTCCTTCATTTCCCATCTCTTACCCCACCAAGACTCCTTCCTTCATTCCTTCGATTGCTGATCTGTTTTCCTTCGTCTTCCTAGGCTGCCAAAGTAAATGCAAAACAAGCAACAGAAATCTCAGCTTGTGATTTCTGAAGGGCGGTTTTAAATGGCCAGTTTGGTGTGGCACTGTTATATATTCTTTTTTCTTCGGAGAGCAACGCCCTCTGAGAGAGCAGGAACTCTTCTGTCAATGCATACGTTGTAGGATCCATACTGTGGAATCTCTTGTACCTTGTGCTGCATGAAAACAATGAGGATTCCAAGTCTACTTCACTGGACATCGGTTCTCAAATTTTTAAGATACTAGAAGTCCTTTCATTAAGCCAAAAGACCCTAGGTATTAATTCCGTCTTCCAGGGGTAGGAGTTGGGGTGAGGGTTGGAAAGCTTTATCTGGATAAATAATCAGTATTGTAGTTCCATTTATTTCATGTCTGATTTTGTGCTTATTAAAATTGATTTGAATCCTCAATGGAAAATGATTTTTTTTTCAAATGCCCAGTGTTGTGTGACTTGCATTTGGATTATTCCTGGTGCAACCTGAAGATTTCTTGTGATGAGTTGTGGTTCTATCACCTTGGGAACCACTAAGAGAATTCTTACAATCCAAACAATAAATGTTTTTTTCCCTGTGTATGCCTTTATCCAGCACACAGTTTGCTAGACTTGTGGATGAATATGGGTTAATATGACATGGTATCTATCCTTCTGGAAACAGACTTTTAAAACCTTACTAAGCATTCTCTGCATTCATCAAATATGAAGTGAGGGCCTGGTGCATGCCAAGCATCGAGCTGGGCACAGCATGTCCCTGCCCTCAGAGCTTTACAGTCCAGTGAGTTCAACAGAAGATGAAAAATTTTGATGACACAAAAAATAAACACATGTGCATGCTGTGATGGGGGAGATACAAGTTCCCGTGGAAGCATCATCTGGGAGGACCAGGGAAGGCATCTTGGAAAAACTGAGATCTGAAAGATGGGTAGAGTTAACCACATGAAGAGAGTGGAGAAGGGTACTTCAGACAGGGTGAACAGCATCAGGAAAGCCCAGGGAGGGTATAGAAAAGAAAGAACAGTAATTCAAGCAGTGGCTTTCAATGGGAGTGGCAGTCATGGAAGGAAAGAGAGGTAGCAGGAACCAGGTTTTGAAGGGCTTTGTGTATCACATTTTAAGAAGTTTAAATTTTAACCTAAGGTCACTGGGAAGCCATTGGCAGATTTTGTATGTTAGGAAGTTCACCACTTACCTACTTGGAGTATTGCAGGTGAAGCTAATGTGGATGGGCCTCCTGCCCATTATTAAATCCTGTTCCTGTCTGCCCCTGCTGTCTCTCCCTCTCTCTCTCTGTCTCACAAAAGCTAAAGGAAAGCATATAGGTTCCAGAAGGAAAAAGAAATAACCACTAGAAGAATAAGTATAAGCTGACTTCACTAAGGCCCAGTGAGATTCCAAACCAAAATAAGGTTTCTAGGGTTTGAGCTTTTAATACTGGTACTGCAACAGGGAGACAGGACTTGGGGAGCTGACGCTGTGTGAAAGTTACAGAACTGAGCAGCCTGCAAACCTGGACCTTTGAACATCTTCCCACTGACCCAGGAAAAGCACAAGGAAGTAGGTTCTCCAGAGCCTTGGGTAGGCCAAACATTACTTGAAGGCATCGGTCTAAATAATACACAAAAACGTTATTCAGGAACACTCTGGGAAATTAACATAAAAACTGATTTGGCCAGGCACCGTGGCTCAGCCTGTGGTAACAGTGCTTTGGGAGGCCAAGGTTGGAAAATCACTTGAGGCCAGGAGTTCCAGGCTGTAGTGAGCTATGATTGCACTACTGCCCTCCAGCCTGGGCAACAGAGGGAGAGTCTTTAAAAAGCAAATTGTCCAAGATCATTGAAACCATTAACACTTAGGAAAAAACAAATGAAATTACATTCAAAGGGCTCACATTTAAATCCAGGGCTCTCAGGACTCCGAAAGTAAAAAGATGGGCATAAAATAAAAAATTACAAGCCACTTGAGAAAAAAGTAAATCACCATAAGGTAGAGACAGCAGAGGAAAAATTGCACATGAAAATCAAGGAATTAGGGAGCTATCCAAAATAGACTATGAAAGTATGTTGCAAGTGATTGAGGATAATGAAAAAAAAAAAGTCATAAGAGCATGAATTAAAAGGGTTTTGAGAAAGAATGAAGATAATATGGTCATTGACTATAAACTCATTTGATGGGCAACAACAGATGAGACACAGCTGTTAAGAGTGGATCAATAACCTTGAATGTGGATGTGAGGCAATTGTAGTACAGCACAAAAAAGATTGAGAAACGAAGGAGCCCTTAAACTGCTTGTAGACACTGGTCTGGAGGGGGACAGGATGAAGAAAACCAGTCATGGAGGTTGAACTAAGTCATCTCTCCAATGTATCAGTGCCTGTTATGAGCCAGTGCTGTTGAGGAGCAGAGGATATTGTAATTTTTTTTAAAGTTCCTATTAATACCTTCTAGTGGGTCATAATGGCTCAACCGGGGGAATGGCAGTAAAGATGAAGAGATGGATTCAAAAGACATTTTTTAGAAAAGATGGATTCAAAAGACATTTTTTAGAAGGTAGAATTAACAGGATATGGTGAATAATAATAAGATAGTAAAAGCATAATGGAGGAAACAATGGTTCTTCCTGTTACAATAGGACGAGCTTTGGAGTAGTTTTATTCATTTTACATGCATTTATTGTGCACTTTATTATAGGTATTGGAGATTGATGGAAAATGCTTCCTGACTTCAAAGAGTTTCACAGGAAAGATAAGCGATGGCTATGTAATATGACCGATACTGGGATAGAGAGGTGCCCAGGTCACTACGGGAGGACTTAGGTGATTTCTAACCATGTGTAAGAGTAGGGGAAATGGGATCAAAGAAAACGTCTCAGAAGACATGAAGCCTGAGCTTATGTCTTGAAAAATTTAAAGTTTAACCTAAGCAAGGATAAAGAATCAGAAGAAACAGCATGTTCAAAAGCTAAAGAACATGGGACTCGTGTGCTTTGCATGTACATACGTGTATGTGTGATGTCTGAAAGGATTGGAGAGGAGGGCGAAGAGAATAACAAGATGAACATCAACTTAATGTAGAATGCTTTGAAGTTTGTGTTTCACTTAACAAGACAGCAGGGAGTGATGGAAGGCTCTTAGATAGGAAAGGGACATGAGCACATTTGCCAGTAGCGCTCGTACTGGTCATAGTGGGAATGTGAAGGTGACAAATCTGGAGGCAGGTAGCTCACATTTGGAGGCAGTTGCAGTCATCCAGATGAGAAGTGAGAGGGACCTAAGCTGTAAATCATGGGAATAAAGAAGACAAGACCCGTTAAAAAGAAAGAACACACCATGTAGCGTGGAAAGGGGAAGGGTGGAGGGTAGTCTGTGCAGAAGGAACAACCTTCAAAAAGACATGGAGGGCTGAAAAGTCACCCTGTTGTAGGAAGATCAGCAATACATTTTTTATAACCAGATAACCTCCCTCATGGTTGGTGTTTCTCAACCGTGGATACACTTTCGAACTGCATGTAGCATCTCTAAACATACAGTTACCTGGATTGACTGAATCAGAGTGTCTGAAAAATGTGTGATACTGTGTTTTGCAAAACCTCCACAGGTAATTCTGTTGCACTTTGCTCATAGTTGAGTACTGCAGGGATCTCAGGAAGTTAGAGCAGTAGTCCAGGCAGCAGATGATGAAGGCTGAAACTAAAGCGGTCTGTAGGAAGGAAGAGGAGGGAGCCGATTTGGAGTCTTGAGAGATGGAATTGGCAGTGTTCATGAAGTGGAAATGCAGTATTTTCTCTTGGAGTATGAACCTTGCCTAGGAAGGGGGATAGAGGACCACCTTTAGTCATGGATTGTCCTCTCCCAACTGGATGTGTTGATTTATGGTTATGGAAGTTGGGGAAAAGAGGATTTAACCATTTGAAGAAGTTTGTATAGGGGATTATGATTGAACTCAGACTGTTGTCCTTGTGTATAGTTTCATGCTTATACTCTTGTTTGTCTTTACTTCTCTATCCAGGGCCCTTGGCAGAAAATCCTCACTGTGTCCAGGCTGAGGCTGGGGTCTAATGACAGTGTGAGCTCTAGATGGTGTGAGACCACCCCAAAGCCAAGAAATGGCTACAGCCGTGGAACCAGAGGACCAGGATCTTTGGGAAGAAGAGGGAATTCTGATGGTGAAACTGGAAGATGATTTCACCTGTAGGCCAGAGTCTGTCTTACAGAGGGATGACCCAGTGCTGGAGACCTCCCACCAGAACTTCCGGCGCTTCCGCTATCAGGAAGCCGCAAGCCCTAGAGAAGCTCTCATCAGACTCCGAGAACTTTGTCACCAGTGGCTGAGACCAGAGAGGCGGACAAAGGAGCAGATTCTAGAGCTGCTTGTACTGGAACAATTTCTTACCGTCCTGCCCGGAGAACTACAGAGCTGGGTGCGGGGTCAACGGCCAGAAAGTGGCGAGGAGGCGGTGACGCTGGTGGAGGGTTTGCAGAAACAACCCAGGAGACCAAGGCGGTGGGTGAGGAGGGGGAGTCCTGATCTGTGTGATGTGGAGGGGGACTATTTGCTGGAAGGCTGGATTTGGGGGAGGGCTTGCAGGATCCCCATAAATTATTAGTGGGCTCTGCCCTCGGGTTGCTCATAGATCCATGAGCCCCACGGATTAGGGGGATGTGTGTGTATGAATGTGACTTTCTGGATTTTGGAACACCTGTGTAGGGACCGTCTGAGGGGTCTCAGCCACTAAAGGGTCATGGCTTTGGTTTTCCCTTCTTTGAATGTTGAGCCTTGGGTTCCTGGAGAGAAGAATTTTGTGACTTCCTCAAAGGTTCTCATAGATCCCCAGTCACAGATCCCCCTTCCTGGCTGGTCAGCTAGGGAAGCAGGCAGCAAGGAGAGCTACAGGTGGGACAGGTGGAGATGGGAAGGAGCCTTGGGTGACGGGTTCCGAAGCTGGGGGTGGTGAGAGAGCATTGCAGGCCTGCGCATCCCATGCCTCGTTCTGGGGAGGATAAGCTTCAGCTCCTCCTTGCCTGCTGCGTTGGAACTGGAGTTTCCCCTCCTTGTCTGGGTCCCTCTGGGAGTGTTTTCTCTAGACATCTTCTCCTAAAATAAGCTCCCATGACAACCAAGAACTTCCTCCTGACTCCATGGTGACTGGAAGTTGGAATTATTCCCAGGTGACTGTCCATGTTCACGGCCAGGAAGTCCTGTCAGAGGAGACGGTGCATTTAGAAGCGGAGCCTGAGTCACCTAGTGAGCTACAGGATCCTGTGCAAAGCTCGACCCCCCGGCAGTCTCCTGAGGAAACCACACAGAGCCCAGATCGGGGGGCACCGGCAGAGCAGCGTCCACAGCAGGAAGAGGAGCTCCAGTCCCTGCAGGAGAGCGGTGGGAAGCCTCAGCAGAAAGGGGGGATTGTGGCAGAAGGCAGGCAAGGAGGGGGATGTTTCTCCTGTACCAGGAGAGCTGGGTAGACTGCATGGAAAGAAATCACAGAATCCAGGATGTCAAGAGGAGACAGAACCACCAGCTAGAGTCCCCTAAAAACACGGCCAAGCTTAGATAGCAGATTGTTGCTTGTTCTCTTGGCATTCTGATGGTCTTATAGGTGATGGGTGTGGGATATGGGAGCTACCCTTAGGCCTGTGTCTTGGTTCCCATAATAAGAAGGATAGGGCCACCTTCTTACCAAAGATGGTGGGGGATGCCTAGATTTTTGTCCATTACTGGGGCATGCTGCATATTACTGATCTTTGCCTTCTTTTCTTCATAGAGGTCCCAGTGCCCCAGGAGCCAGACCTTCCCGCAGAAAGGAGCTCTGGAGACTCAGAGATGGTTGCTCTTCTTACTGCTCTATCACAGGTGTGCCCTAATTACCCCTGTGCTACAGAGAGTTTGTTTGAAGAACCACTGGGCATTAGCCATACTAAACAGGCGAAGCAGGATACACATTTACACTCTTGCCAGTTTTAAGCTCACAGTTCTGCAGATGCCTGGAAGGGGAGGAGAAAGGGGAGGAGATAATGAGATAAATTATCATACCCTCTATTGGATCCATAGGCGCCAACGCCTGTTTGTTTGCCATTGACTAGAAAAGCTAACAAAATGAGATTATTTTGTAACACTCCAGTTCAGCCTCGAAGTTGTCAAATGAGGGTTTTTTAGTTTTTTGTAAGTATGACAGACTGTACTGCTGAGACATTTAGCAAGTATTCACCATGATCAAAGCCCTGAAACTAAGCCGTGTGGCTGGAGGAAAAGAAATAGAATTCATGTATGGTTTTAGATTGTAATCTAACTGAGGAAAAAAGTCTTGTTTTGGCTATAGAGTGTAGAAACTATTGAAAGTGATTAGAGTCGTTGAGGAAAATTGACTAGAAAAGATACATTTTGCAGAAATGTATGTAGCATTAAAGTGTCAAGTAGGGATGATGATTTTTAAGACCTTTCCTAAATTTTAAACAGCACCTTAAAGAAGAAGAACATAAGCTGGTCCTCAGGGAAAGTGATGGCGTTGGAGGGGGCAGGGCCAGTGCAGAACGCTAGGGGACACATAGCTCCCCTGAGAATGAGTTTAAGCAGCCCGCCACTTGAGCTCCTTTCATCTCCTAGATGGAGTCTTCCTATTGTGTGACTTTCAACAGGTACAAAATGCGAGGCTACCTGTAGCGTCACATTTTGATGAAATCCTTATGTGGTTTCAGGGACTGGTAACGTTCAAGGATGTGGCCGTATGCTTTTCCCAGGACCAGTGGAGTGATCTGGACCCAACACAGAAAGAGTTCTATGGAGAATATGTCTTGGAAGAAGATTGTGGAATTGTAGTCTCTCTGTGTAAGGAATTTCAAGTATTCTAGAGTATTCTAAGCCCAGAGATCTTTTTCCTGCTGGAAATTTTGGGGGATCTTAGACCTTAGATTGTATGCAGTGAACTTCTCTTATGCCCTCCCCACCAATAAAATTGAGGGATTAGGTGCAAAATATGGTGTCCTTTCAAGTAAAAGATAAATGTTTGGAAATGGAAACCTCTAATAGGGAAACAAACTTGTAATATTACAGCTTTAGTGCAGAAATATTTGAAGTAAGCACATGAGTGTTAAAACAAGAGTTGGAGATAATCTTTCTTGAGTATGGGAAAAGAGGATAAGGTGTACAACGGTGTAATTATTGAGTTGCAGGTGAAAACCACAAGAAAGACAAGAGATATGCAGTCCTTGGTTAAAAGTACACAAACCAAAGAGATGAAAGTTTTCATGACCTGAGCTGGCTATGTATTTGCTCCACAACCTACCAAATAGAAAAGGTCCACTCTTAACACAGGGAATTGTTGAGCCAATCGTGATATCCTATTTTCCCTCTCTTGAGCAGCATTTCCAATCCCCAGACCTGATGAGATCTCCCAGGTTAGAGAGGAAGAGCCTTGGGTCCCAGATATCCAAGAGCCTCAAGAGACTCAAGAGCCAGAAATCCTGAGTTTTACCTACACAGGTGAGGAATGACAAAAAGGGTCTTACCCACCCTGAGCCGGCAGTTCCTCTAGGCAGTGCTTCTCTCTCTCTGTAGGGCCCCGCTCTCATCAGTTCTTCTAACATGTCAGCCAGTACTGCTTTCTCCTTCTGATAGCCATTTCTTCTGTCATTTCCCTCCTCTTTTCTCCTCCCATCATTTGTCTGATAGCAATGTAATACAAAAGGTTGAAAGAGAAATGCTAACTTTTGGAATTGCAAATAAACCATTTACTGTACAATTCCCTTAAACCCTCAATTCTCAGTCTCTGCATTTACAAAATGAAGATTATATTTCTGCATACCAAGGTTTGTTGATAGCATAACAATATGAGAAAGTGCTTGGCACAGGACAGGCATTCCATTGAGTCTTGCTGTCTCAAACCCCTTTTTAAAAATGTCCCCGTTGTGTAGAAGGCATTGTTGCCACTACAATGACCCCTTTTTTCTTCTCACCCTTTCTACAGGAGATAGGAGTAAAGATGAGGAAGAGTGTCCGGAGCAGGAAGATCTGAGTTTGGAGGATATACACAGGCCTATTTTGGGAGAACCAGAAATTCACCAGACTCCAGATTGGGAAATAGTCTTCGAGGACAATCCAGGTGGACTTAATGAAAGACGATTTGGTACAAATATTTCTCAAGTGAATAGTTTTGTGAACCTTCGGGAAACTACGCCCATCCAGCCCCTGTTAGGGAGGCATCATGACTGTTCTGTGTGTGGAAAGAGCTTCACTTGTAACTCCCATCTTGTTAGACACCTGAGGACTCACACGGGAGAGAAACCCTATAAATGCATGGAGTGTGGAAAAAGTTACACACGAAGCTCACATCTTGCCAGGCACCAAAAGGTTCATAAGATGAACGCGCCTTATAAATACCCCCTAAACCGGAAGAATTTGGAAGAGACCTCCCCTTTGACCCAGGCCGAGAGAACTCCATCTGTGGAGAAGCCCTATAGATGTGATGATTGTGGAAAGCACTTCCGCTGGACTTCAGACCTTGTCAGGCATCAGAGGACACATACAGGAGAAAAACCCTTCTTTTGTACTATTTGTGGCAAAAGCTTCAGCCAGAAATCTGTGTTAACAACACACCAAAGAATCCACCTGGGAGGCAAACCCTACTTGTGTGGAGAGTGTGGCGAGGACTTCAGTGAACACAGGCGGTACCTGGCGCACCGGAAGACGCACGCTGCCGAAGAGCTCTACCTCTGCAGCGAGTGCGGGCGCTGCTTCACCCACAGCGCAGCATTCGCCAAGCACTTGAGAGGACATGCCTCAGTGAGGCCCTGCCGATGCAACGAATGTGGGAAGAGCTTCAGTCGCAGAGACCACCTCGTCAGGCATCAGAGAACACACACTGGGGAGAAACCATTCACATGCCCTACCTGTGGAAAAAGCTTCAGCAGAGGATATCACTTAATTAGACATCAGAGGACCCACTCAGAAAAGACCTCCTAGCTAGGTCCCCATGTGAGGAGATCTGCTTTCAGCCCTCATCTAAGGGAGGTGAGGAATAGGAAAAGCCCTCTTGTCAGCCTGGGAAGACCTTTTCGAGGGAGTCTCCCTGACCTGCCCAGATCTGACATCACCTCTTCCTGCAACTAAATACAAGCCTGGGCAGAACCTCTCCGTCGTCTTCTACACCTTGAGGGGATGTTTCATCCAAAGTACAACCTGAATTGAGGCTTCTCCTTCACTGGAGTGCGCCTGCCTCTACCTCATGGGTATAAAGTAGGAGAATTAAGAGACTTGAGAGGTTGTGGTTACTGTATCGTCCAAAAAATAGGCTGTTACATATCCTAAAGACTGCTCAACAGCTTCAGGTTGAAAGTGGCCAAGGACAGCCCCTTAGGTTTGGGAAGGGACCAGCCTGAAGGATTCTGTCTTTAGTGGGGTCAAATCTTAAAGCACACAGCTCTGAACTCAAGACAGGAGATTTGCGTCCTGATGGCTTTGCCACATGTTCACAGGATAACTGTATAAATCCCTCGCTGTCTGATTCACTTCTTACCATGCACTTTCCTTTGATGCTGAGGAGAAATGGAAGTGGGCGAAAAATCTCG
Source organism: Papio anubis (assembly GCF_008728515.1). Taxonomy (NCBI): domain Eukaryota; kingdom Metazoa; phylum Chordata; class Mammalia; order Primates; family Cercopithecidae; genus Papio; species Papio anubis. Next base: position 10,902,874 of record NC_044987.1, read on the forward strand.
AGGCTGCTTCATGTGGACCTTGTCAAGCTGCCCCCTCCCCCAATGTCAAATGTTGTTATCAGGTGCCAAACTGCTAGAAAGGAGGGCCTAGTCAGAAGCCTCTTTCCATACGAGTTCTGGTTTTGTTTTTAATATTTTTTTCTATTAAAATACTCCTGCATTTAACCTTCCCATTATTCAGCCAGTCTCTTGGTTTCGTCCCTAGCACTTCTACTGCAAGTGAGGTGGTAGCGTTTGAGTACTTATTGAGTAAAGCATATTCAGTCGTAATGAAATCATTCACATTTCCTCATATGCACAAGCCCACCAACCCCTTCACACCCCCATCACAGGGGCGGTGTGAGTAGGGATTTGGGAACAGTGTCAAGTTACAAAGGCACTGTAACAATTACAGAATCATGATTGCCATGGGCCACTTTATTTACATGAAGACAACTGGAAAACGGCTAAGACCAAATTATGGAAAATAAGAAAAAGCTGTTGCTGGCAAGACCATCAAAACTATTCTCCTGACACCCTGTTCCCATCATCCCTGACTGAGTACTCTGACATCACGGAAAGTGTTGAACCTGGGACCCCGAGGAATTCACCAGGAGTAAATGGCTTTCATGTATTTGTGTTGTTTGCTTTTTCTTCCGTGATTTTATGTTCCTATAACTAAGAACTAAAAAGTAGCATCTCATAATGGCCCAAGGATCTCTGTTGCGGTTAAAGGTTCCTTGGAGATGAGGCTGAATAATTGTGAACCTCACCTGCTCTGATTGTGGGAGTGGCAAGAACTGGGGAGACATCCTGCTTAAGTGGAGCACAGGGTATGGGGTTAAAGCATGAGAGGGAGAGTCTTCTGTGCCTGGTTTCTTCTCCTCTATCTCATAATGCATTATGGGCCAGAGGAATAGGGGAGGGTTAATAAGACTCCAATCCTAATGGCCCAACAGGGAAATTCTCATTTTGGTCAATGATTCTGATGGACTGGTTTGGTTTTAATACCAGGCAACCGTTGTCCTGGAAATATATATATGAAATAAATAAAGGTAACACTTGCAGCCAAGTTCCCTGGTTTCTGGGACTTCCCATCTTACCTGTTCCTCTTTCCAGGGCTTCAGTGTCCTGACACTTCTGAGGGTGATTCATACTCAGATCTGGGAGTACAGAGTATTTTTCCATGAGGAAAGGAAGGCTTGGGATGATTAGCAGAGCCCGGTGAAATAGATGCACTCTGAGTTAAGAACCAAGCCTGGAGTTTGCAGAAGATACTGTCCTAATATGCAGGCATTTCTAAACTATGTATCTAAGCCTAAGCATAGCTTATCCTGGGTGAAATGTCACAGCCACAAAAGATAATTTCTCCTAGCTCATACTTAACCATTTATAAAGGTTGATAAAATACTGGCAGTGACAGAACAAATTGACTTTTTAATTTTCTTTTTTATCTGCATTATTCCAATAAATGAGAATCTGTCAGAGTTCTACACGAGGGAAAGCTTGAGAGCCTGGTCCAGTTTGTTGGAACGTCAAATAGTCCTATTGCTGATCTCCCTGCAGAGTTTCATAGGCTGACACAAAATCTCTGGTCCCTTTTGTAAATTACTGAGTTTTTTGAGGTTCTTGGAGGGACATGTTGTCTCCCAAATCGGAACAATCAGAACCACAGTTTGCAGCAGCAGGAAAGAAGCAGTGCAGCTGAGCCTGAGCAGGGAGGTTGGAGCACAGGGTGTGTATTCAGAGGGGTCCTCTCTAGTATCTTGTGAGCAGTAGCATTCTAGCATCCTTGAATACTATAAGTAAGTTTCTGAGGGAGAAAACGGTGGGATTTTTAAGATATTATTTGGAGGAAGTTAATAAGCTACTTAGTTAACGGAATTGCCAGGTTGTTGGAAATGTGCTAATGAAGTATGACATTAAAAATGATAATATAAGGATACTTGACCAGATAATTTAGGAATAACCAAGAAATATTTAACCTCTTCACCACAGTCCCAACAGAAATAAATGCCCAAGAGATAAAGTCAAAATACATTTTTATTATCTGGGACTTGGGCCTCGTATTCCACAGCAGAATCTGGTAACCTCAGATGAACTCCATGGAGAATTTCATAAATCAGATTAATATCAAGGTACTAAAATCAAAACCCACTGAGAAACCTGTTGCCCTCTTCAAAGCACAACTGAAGTAATGGATCTAATAGAAGATACATTGTTTCCACTGAGCAGTAGAGTAGAAGAGGAACAAAAGCCCAGAGATGGCAGAGACAAGTTGTTCCAGTCCCCTTCAGTCAAGGCAGCAGCCTCTGGACCACCCTGCCACATGCGAAAAATGGGATAATATTTAATAAATGAATAACTTGAAAATTTTTTTGATTCACCAGAACTGGCTGGAAGGACAGTAATCCAAATGAGAGTTAACAGTTCCATGGTAGTTTCTAGAATGAAAGCTGAACTGAGAAACAGTAACTGATGGCATGTTGGGCAGGTTAATAATTTGGTACCCTTCCACACCAGTATTTGTTTGTTTGTTTGTTGTGAGACAGTTTCGCTCTGTTGCCCAGGCTGGAGTGCAGTGGCGCGATCTTGGCTCACTGCAAGCTCCGTCTCCTGGGTTCATGCCATTCTCCTGCCTCAGCCTCCCGAGTAAGCTGGGACTACAGGCACCCAGCACCATGCCCAGTTCATTTCTTGTTATTTTGGTAGAGACGGGATTTCACCATGTTAGCCAGGATGGTCTCGATCTCCTGACCTTGTGATCCGCCCGCCTCGGCCTCCCAAAGTGCTAGGATTACAGGCGTGAGCCACCGTGCCTGGCCCCACACCAGTATTTTAAAAATAGTTTGTTTTACCTCTAGCATCTTCCCTCAGCTGACCTAAATAGTCCAGCCACAATAGGTGAGAGAAATATACCTACATTTATTTCCATCTCCTTATATTTCTAGTGATGTTGGCTGACTGGCCCACTAATCTAGTTTATGGGAGAGGGAAAGACAAAGAGCCAAAAAGGGGATACCCAACCCACGTGATCACTAACCTTTATTGTGGTAAAGTAACTGATACAATGTTTCAAATGTAAGCACATCTCCTTGGAAGTGGAATAACTTGATTCATCCTTGGGGAAGTCCTGAGGATCAAGCAAGGAGGAGCCCAGCTTGCTCTAGACACCACCTTTGTTATCTTTAATAACAAAAAGGAGCAAAGTGATTGTCAGACCAGCAAAAGTAGAGATACCTCTTAATGTGCAATTTCTATTCTCTTTAGTGTGTGTGAGTGCACGCATGCACGTGTACACCGAGGTTTCAGGTAGAAGGAGGAATGCAATTCAAATTCTAAAATAGGAATCAGCATAAACTAATTTATTTGATAATCCATAAAGATAGGGACTCTTCAGATGAGGTTGAGAGCATTGTAGGCTTATGTAAAGACTTCCGGAAGCTGTAGTAGCAGGTAGCTGAAGCAAGAAGATTCAACCATCTACAATGCCATGAAGGAACATAGTCAAATCTACATTTAAATAGAGAATAAATCTTAGTAATGTTCTCTGCAGAATATAACAACGCTGCAAAAAAGGCCATGTCACAGGAATATAATCAAAACTGCAGATTCTCAGGGTTTCCCGTAAGACAACTTCTCTGCTCTTCTGTTTGTGGTTTCTTCATCAGTTGTACATCTCTCCTAGACAAGTCCAAGGACTATTAACAAGAAGATTTCAGGAAGAGGCCTACAGCAATTGCTTGGTGCTTGGGTTCGTTTGCTGAACCTCGGCAACAGGTCTACAGAGAAGCAGTTACACAAGAGTTGTGGGGCAGTTGAATAATCCATCTAAACAATGAGGAGTAAACCCTGAGTCAAGAAACCAGCAAAAAGCCGAAGACTGGGTCAGCAAATAAAGGGAGAAGATCCCTGCCTCCTACAGTTCCCCCAGTGTGACATTCTGAAAGGCCCTCCACTAAAATACGACGACAGTTTTAATACATTACTGAAATAGAGAATAGAGATAGTATGTAAGTTGGGATCGGGTGATCCGAATTTCAGTGTTTTAACATTCATGAACTGTTCAGGACAAAAGCTGTAAGATATTGGTTAACCTCAGCATTGTTAAATTAAGTGTGCACTGCAGTATCAAAGATACTCGTCATCAGAATGGAGAGAGTAGTTTTCTAAATAGTGGAGGGATAATAGGAATTAAGAATTTTTTCAAAAGTGGGACCAAGATTGTCTAAAGAAAAGCAAAAAAAAAAAAAAAAAAAAGCATAAAAAGATGAAAAAGTAGAACTATAAAGATGGCAGCCCAAATGTATGAATAAAATAGAATAAATAGTAACTATCATTTAAGATAGAGATTGTTAGAGTGGGTAAATAAAAAGTAAATTATAACAAGATATGTACAACAGATATACAAAAATAGTGATTTTTTTTTTTTTTTTTTTTTTTTTGAGATGGAATCTCGCTCTGTCGCCCAGGCTGGAGTGCAGTGGCATGATCTTGGCTCACTGCAACCTCCACCTCCTGGGTTCAGGCGATTCTCCTGCCTCCGCCTCCTGAGTAGCTGGGATTACAGGCGCCTGCCACCGTGCCTGGCTAATTTTTTAATTTTTTTAATTTTTTTATTTTTATTTATTTTTTATTTTTTTAGTAGAGACGGGGTTTCACCATATTGATCAGGCTGGTCTTGAACTCCTGACCTCGTGATCCACTCACCTCGGCTTCCCAAAGTGTTGGGATTACAGGCATGAACCACCGGGCCTGGCCAGAATAGTGAAAATTTTTAAAAAGTGAGGATGTTACCAGGAAAATACTGTTCAAAGAAAGCTAAAGGAGTTATTTTAATATTGAATAAAAAATGTTTTAAGCCAAAGCATTATGAGAAGGCCTCTACATAATTAAAAGTTTAATCTACCAGGAATATATAACATGTCTAAATTTCTATGTGCTTCTGGTTTTGTAATAAAAATCAGTAGAATTACAGGAAAAAATGATAAATTCATCACTTTCGTGAGCAATTTAAATGCACCTCTCCTAGTTATTGATAGATCAAACAGATAAAAAAAGGATAAATATTTATACAATAAATTAAAAGAATACAGAAAGGAGATAATTGCAGAAAGTAATGATAAAATATATATAATATGTTTAAGTAAGCTGGTTCTTTGAAAAGACTACAAAAACTTCTGGCAAAATTGATTATGAAATATAGAAATACACTAAGTAATAAGCTATGGAAATGGTAAATATGTTGATAAATATAAATCAATATTGATTGTATAAAGTCAATATGTCTTATGAAAATATATGTCAGCAATAACACATAAGATGAAGAGAGTGGATGGAGTTTAAACATCTGAAGGTTCTAGCATTATTGAAAAAGCGGAAAAGGGCTATTTTGTTTTTTAGACAGTAATAACAAAAAATGTATGTTGTGATTTCTAGAGTAACCAGCAAAACAATAGTAGGCAAATGTATAACTGACAAGTTAATTGAGGGAAAATAATGTACTAAAAAATTAATGCAAATGAAGCTAAGAGAAAAAGGAATATAAAACAAGTGAATCAAGTAGATAACAAATAGTAAAATGGTAACTAAAATTCAAATATATATAAATAATAACATTAAATAGATTGAATAATTTAACTAAAGATCAAGTTAACATTTTATATGCACACACACACACAGTCATGTGGCACACAACAACATTTTCATCGGTGACAAACCACATATACAACAGTGGTCCTGTAGGATTATAATGGAGCTGAAAAATTCCTACAGCCTACTGATGTCATAGCAATGCATTACTCATGTTCATGATGATGCTGCTGGAAACCTACTGTGCTGCCAGTCATGGAAAATTCTAGCACACATAATTATGTACAGTATATAATACTTGATAAGCAATGACTGTTATTGGTTTATGTACTTACATTTTCATTCTTATTTTAGAGTGTACTCTTACTTATTTAAAAAATAAAAAAGTTAACTACAAGACAGCCTCAGGAAGATCCTTCAGGAAGGATTCCAGAAGAAGGCATTGTTATTATAGGAGATGACAGTTCCATGGGTGCTGTTGCCCCTGAAAGATCGTCCAGTGTGACAAAATGTAGAGGTGGAAGACGGTGATACTGATGGTCCTGACCCTGAGTAGGCCGAGGTTAATGTGTGTTTGTGTCTTGGTTTAAAACAAGGAAGTTTAAAAAGTAAAATAATTTTTAAAAATTTTTTAAATAGAAAAAAGCTTAAAGAATAAGGATAAAAAGAAAATATTTTGGTACAGCTGTACAGAGTGTGTTTTAATCTAAGTGTTAGTGCAAAAGAGTCCAAAAGTTAAAAAAGCTAAAAGTTTATAAAGCAAAAAAGTTACGCTATGCTTAGGTTAATTTATTATCGAAGAAGGAAAGATATTTGTAAAAATTTCGTGTAGCCTAAGTATACCATGTTGATAAAGTCTACAGTCCTGTACGGTAATGTTCTAGACCTTCACATTCACTCACCCTCACTCACTGACTCACCTGGAGCAACTTCCAGTCCTGCAAGCTCCATTCATGGTGAGTGCCCTACAGGTGGAGCATTTTTTATCTTTCCCATGGTATTTTTACTGTACCTTTTCTATGTTTAGATATGCTTAGATAGACAAATACTTACCATTGTGTTACAATCATCTGCTGTATTCAGTACAGTAAAATGCTATATAGGTTGGTAGCCTAGGAGCAATAGGCTGTACCATATAGCCTAGGTGTGAAGTAGGCTGTATCATCTGTGTTTGTGTACATACACTCTATGGTCACACAATGACGAAATCATCTAATGACACACTTCCCATAACATATCCCACTGTTAAGTGATGCATGACTGTGTAGGCACACACACACACACATACACACACACACAGGAGACATACCTCAAAGAAGGCGGCCAAACATAAAAAGCACTCCTTAAAATGAATTGTCCCTGGAGAATGGATGTAGCCAACAGCCATTAAAGGAATAAGAAATATCATCTTTACGACAGTGCTGGAGGCAGAGAGAACACACTATGGTAAAACTGCCTGAGCCTAAGAAGAACAAATTTGGGGGAAAGGAATGGAATTTTGTATGAGGAGAGTGCAGAACGAACAAGGAACCGCTGCTTTTGCTCAGTTTGTGATCCCTTCTGGTCAGTTACACTCAGTTCTGGAGTGTAGCCTGATTATTGTATGCTGGTTGCTTAATGTAGTTTATTGAGTCATCGCAGGTATTTTTTTCTTCACAGATTAAGAAACCAAGGCTCAAAGGAGAAAAGTAGCATATTCAAGCCTCCTAGTGATTCACAGAATGAGTTCAAAGTCACAACTTTCTGACCCTAAAGCCAATTATTTTCACAATAGCAGATTGCTCCGAAGAGAACTGAGGAGAAGGGATGCAGAATGCCAAGAGTCGGAATAAGGGGCCCAGTGCCTGTAATCCCAGCACTTTAGGAGGCTGAGGCGGGTGGATCACCTGAGGTCAGGAGTTCGAGACCAGCCTGGCCAACATGATGAAACCCTATCTCTACTAAAAATACAAAAAATTAGCTGGGCATGGTGGCACATGCCTGTAATCCCAGCTACTCAGGAGGCTGAGGCAGGAGAATCGCTTGAACCCCGGAGGTGGAGGTTGCAGTGAGCTGAGATCACGCCACTGCACACCAGCCGGAGCAACAAGAAACTCCGTCAAAAAAAAAAAAGTCTGTTGTTATTTGTAGTATTCAAATACTGCTACACAATAACACAAAATTTTGGTGGTGGTTTACAATGACAAGCATTTATTGGGCGCATACAGTTTGCAGATTTGCTAGAGTTTCAGAAACTGATCTTGGCTGGGTTACTCTGGGGTGGCTTTGCTTCTCCCTGATGGTCTGTGGGTCAGCTGGGGTAGCTGTGCTCTACACATCTCCCGTTCTTCTCCTAAGCTTAGTGAGGTGAGCCATGTATGTTACTCTCATGGTGATCAAAAGGTACAAGAAAGCAAACCCAACCACCAAGTGCATGTCAAGCCTCATGCCTCCAGTCCGCTAACATCCGTTAGTAAAAACAACATGGCAGAGCCCAAAGTCAAAGCATGAGAATTTTTACCAATGCCTTTAGTGGGAGGGACTGATGAATTATATGGCAAAGGGTTTGTGTATTAGGAGGGGTCAAGAATGGGAGTTAAAAATTCACTCTGCCAGTCCCCAAGCAGGAGTCACAGTTCATTCTTTCAGCACTTTACATTCATGTTGACTCGGAAGATGCTCATTTTTATAAAAGTCTTCTAAGATTAGTCATCCTGTCTATACAAGGCATAAAACATGTTTGTTTCTCCTTTCTCCTGCAAGCTGATAATAGAGAATAGGATCAAGTACTTTCTTAGCAATGATCAACTGGGTGATTTACAATGTCCTATGTAACTTTATGGAAAAATCAAGAGCACCCTTGATTGCTTATAGATTTATTCCTCTGAAAGGGTTTTATTTATGCACTCATTCAACAAATAGCTTTTGAGTGTCTTCTGTGTACTGGAAACTATAATGGGCTTGAATGAGCCAGAAGCTAGGGGATGAGGTGGAGGATGCAAAGATGAATAAGACACAACATGTACAGAGGACTGTGGGGATCTGGGTGACAAGTGACATTATTATTCAATTCAGAAACATAGGAACAGGAAAAATGCATAAGAGAAAGATATTGAGCTCAGTTTTGGTTATATAGGATGTAATGCAATGCTAGAATGTCCAGTAAGTAGAAGTAGCTCTGTTGTTAGAAAAAATCTGGAAAGAAGATACAGATTTGGGAGCAATCTGCAGTATAGGCGACAGTTCAGAGAATGGGTGTGGAAGGGAACATTTTAAAGAAGGAAGGTGAATAGAGATTGAAAAGAAAATTGCTAGGGACAGAAACCTGGGCTTCACCAACATTTAAGGAACCATTGATGGAGGAAGAGCAGTACCCACCAAAGAACATTGAAGAACAGCAGAGAGTAAAGGGGAATCAGAGGGAAATATTGAAAAAAGTCAAGAATTTTTTTAACAAAATGGAAAGGAGGAACTGGTTAGTGTTGTCAAATGCCATAAAACGGTCGAGTTAAATAAAAACCCAAAAGAGAGTATTTGATTAAATAATTCAATCAATTATATAATGTGATACAGAACTTAGATGCGCAAGTAAGAGTAGAGAAATTGGGAATAGAGAATGCTTTTGTAAGAATCTTGGGAAGGACCTGGTGTGGTGGCTCACACCTGATATCCCAACACTTTGGGAGGCCGAGGTGGGCGGATCGCCTGAGGCCAGGAGTTTGAGACCAGCCTGGTCAATATGGTGAAACCCTGTCTCTACTAAAAGTACAAAAATTAGCTGGGCATGGTGGTGTATGCCTGTAATCCCAGCTACCAGAGAGGCTGAGGCAGGAGAATCACTTGAACTCGGGAGACGGAGGTTGCAGTGAGCCAAGATCACACCATTGCACTCCAGCCTGGGCGACAGAGCGAGACTCTGTCTGAAAAAATAAAATTAAATTAAATTTAATTTAAAAAATTGGGAAGGAAAAGGAGTGTGGCAGTTTGGGGAGGTGCAGTGTCAAGAATGGATGGTTTTTCTCAGGCTAAGGGACACTTGAAGCTTTAGGGGAGTCAAACTACCATTTACTGAGCACCTGCTGTTTTCCGGACATGGTGCGAGGAGGTGTATTTACACATATTGTCAAATTATTTAAGCTGAGGAGAAGGAACAAGAGGAGACTGAGACACTTAAAAAGGCAGAGGAGATAATTGAGGAAGGAAATTTAAGAGGATACAATCAAAAGTACAGGTGAAGGGCTTAGCATTGAAAAATATTTCCTTCTGAGACAAAAGAAAAAGATGTAAAGGTGAACACAAAATGTTCAGCTCATAGAAGGGGAAGGAAAGGAAAATTAAGGCAATCTGTGACTGATGGTTTCTCTTTTCTCCTGTGGTAAATGCTGTGTTCACCATCTGAAAATGAGGGATGTGGAATAAAGAAATGGGGTCAGAAAGAGAAGAGTTGGACTTAGGAATTGAGAGAAGGGGATGGTTAATAATAACTAGGGAGGAGTTCTGGGAGGATTTGAGGGTTCAAGTAAAGCGTTATTAGGGAAGGTAGAATGGTCGGCTTTAACTGTGCAGCAAGCTTGAGATTGACTAGACGCCACCTCTGGCTCAATGGCCCTTCTCAAACCTCCTACAACCGCTTTAACCCCTTGTGGCTTTGACTTAAGCTCTAATTTGTTTTGTTAGGCTGGATTGTGTTAAGCTGATTAATAAAGCGAACTGACAACACCCTCACGTCCCCTTAGATATTCACATTTATTTCCTGGTATGTTTTTGTTTTTTGTTTCTTGTTTTTGAAGAGTGGTTTGGGAGTTTCAACTAGTCAACTTTTTGATTTTTTTGAGCGGACATGGTGGAGGAGTAATCGTTTTCCGTGATCAGAACTACCATAAAGAATACAGCGAAAGTTCAATCTAAATAAAAATACTGCTCCATCCATTATTCTCATATTGGAAGACTGTTACATGATCCGGGAAAGTGATTGCACGTAATTGCTAAGTGTAGGAAACTTTGTTGCTAAACTGACCAACAAAAAGTTACAAATAATTATTGCTCTCTATACATACTTATTGTGATGAATTTTCTTAATAAAAATCTGCCTGTAGTTTAATAGGGGGCATATCAACTAGCGGGCCCCAGAGTCAGGGAATCATAGACTTAAGACAGGGGAAAATGTATAGAGCACACCTAATACAATCATTCAGAACATACAGTTCCTGTACTGTGGGATGAGTTTCTTCGTCTTTCTTTCATGCATCCAGAAAGTATGTAATAAATACCTACTCTTGGAGGCGTTAGGGAAGTAGCAGTAAACAAAAGAGACAAATATCCCCACACTCATGGAGCTTATAGTATGGTGAGGAAAGACAGTCAACAAAGTAAAGCATTATTTAAATTATATCACATATTAAAAGGAACAAAAAACTGCCAAGAAGAAAAATTAATCAAGGAAAGTGGAAGAGAAGTTCCACGGATGGGTGAAGGGATAATCCAGGAAGGCTTCACTGAGAAGGTGACATTTAAACAAAGATGTGAAAGAGTTGGAGGAGCAATTTATGCAAATATTCATGGAAGAGCATTCCAGAGAGTGAATAGCTAGTGTAAAGTCCCTGAGACAGAAGTGTGCTTGGTGAGCCTAGAACCCAGGGAGAGAGGGGAGAGTAATAGGAGATGCTCTTAGAGGGGCAATGAGGAGCCAGACACATGGGCTTGGAACGATTGTGTCTTTGATTCTGAATAAGATGGGGAACCACTAGAGGGTACTGTTCAAAGAACTCACATATCATCTCACAACAACTATAAATATGCTGATAGGTGAGAATAGATTCTTGGCAGTTCAAGACGAGACCACTAAGATACCACTTGACAGGCTAATACAGTAATCTAAGTGAAACACATGCACAGTCTGGATGAGGAGCAGAGCAGTGGAAATGATGAGAAAAGGTAGAGTTCAAATCATATAATTAAAGTAGAATTAACAAGATTTGCTAGTAAATGTGAGATTTGTCGGGAGGGAAGATGAGTTAAAGAGAACTGTATGATTTTGGACTGAGTAAATGGAAAAAGACAGATGCCATTGATTAAGATGGAAAGATAGTAGGTGGAATACATCTCTTTAGCATCATCAGGAGTGTAGTTTGGACGTGGGATGTTTGAGATGTCTATTAGACATTCTAGTGGAGATGTTATGTAGATAGCTAAATATAAGAGTCTGCAGAGAAAACTGAAACTGGACCCCTTCCTTACACCTTATACAAAAATTAACTCAAGATGGATTAAAGACTTAAACATAAGACCTAACACTGTAAAAACTCTAGAAGAAAACCTAGGCAATACCTCAGGACATAGGCATGGGCAAAGACTTCATGACTAAAACACCAAAAGCAATGGCAACAAAAGCCAAAATTGGCAAACAGGATCTAATTAAACTAAAGAGCTTCAGCACAGCAAAAGAAACTATCATCAGAGTGAACAGATAACCTACAGAATGGGAGAAAAATTTTGCAATCTATCCATCTGACAAAGGGCAATAATCCAGAATCTACAGGGAACATAAGCACATTTACAAGAAAAAAACAAACAACCCCATCAAAAAGCGGGCGATGGATATGAACAGACACGTCTCAAAAGAAGACATTTATGCAGTCAACAGACACATGAAAAAATGCTCATCAGCACTGGTCATTAGAGAAATGCAAATCAAAACCACAATGAGATACCATCTCACTCCAGTTGGAATGGCGATCATTAAAAACTGAGGAAATAACAGATGCTGGAGAGGATGTGGAGAAATAGGAACACTTTTACACTGTTGGTGGGAGTGTAAATTAGTTTAACCATTGTGGAAGACAGTGCGGTGATTCCTCAAGGATCTAGAACCAGAAATACCATTTGACCCAGCAATCCCATTACTGGGTGTATATCCAAAGAATTATAAATCATTCTGCTATAAAGAGACATGCACATGTATGTTTACTGCAGCACAATTCACGATAGCAAGGACTTGGAACCAACCCAAATGCCCATTAATGATAGATCGGATAAAGAAAGTGCGGCACATATACACCATGGAATACTATGCAGCCCATAAAAGGGATGAGTTCATGTCCTTTGCAGGGACATGGATGAAGCTTGTAACCATCATTCTCAGCAAACTAACACAGGAACAGAAAACCAAACACCGCATGTTCTCACTCATAAGTGGGAATTGAACGATGAGATCACATGGGCACAGGGAGGGGAACATCACACACTGGGGCCTGTCAGGGGGTTGGGGGCAAGTAGAGGGAGAGCATTAGGAGAAATACCTAATGTAGATGACGAGTTGATGGGTGCAGCAAACCATTATGGCACGTGTATGCCTATGTAACAAACCTGCACGTTCTGCACATGTATCCCAGAACTTAAAGTATAATAAAAATAAAAATAAAATAAAGAGTCTGCACAGTAGAATTATAATATCTGCTCATTCATTAAACATTCATTGTGTACTTACTAAGAGCTCTGCTTCCAGGGAATTCATGAAGTGGTGGGAAAAACTGGTCTCTAATGTATGAGATGTGCTACAGTAGATATATTAGAGAGCCTATAAAAGGGATGGTCAAGGCCAGGCGCAGTGTCCCACGTCTGTAATCCCAGCACTTTGCGAGGCTGAGACAGGTGGATCCCTTGAGCTCAGGAGTTCAAGACCAGCCCGGCCAAGATGGCAAAACCCTGTCTCTACCAAAAATACAAAAATTAGCCAGGTATGGTGGCACATGCCTCTAGTCCAAGCTACTGAGGAGGCTGAGATGCAAGGATTGCTTGAACCTGGGAGGAGGTTGCAGTGAGCCGAGATCAGGCCACAGCGGCACTTCAGCCTCAGTGACAGAGTGAGAACTTGAAGAAAAAAAAGAGAAAGAAAAAGAAAGAAAGAGAGAGAGGGAGGGGGAGGGAGGAGAGAGAGAGAGGAAAGAAAGAAAGAGAGAGAGAGAAGGAAAGAAAGAAAGAAAGAAAGAAAGAAAGAAAGAAAGAAAGAAAGAAAGAAAGAAAGAAAGAAAGAAAGAAAGAAAGAAAGAAAGAAAGAAAGAAAGAAAGAAGAAAGAAAGAAGAGAGAGAAAGAAAGAAAGAAAGAAAGAAAGAAAGAAAGAAAGAAAGAAAGAGAGAAAAGAAAAGAAAAGAAAAGAAAGAAAAGGGTTGGTCAACTTTGCCTAAAGAGATGATTTAAGTAACACCAGAGGGAGAACAGGGTAGTGGTTAAGAGTGTAGGTTCTGGATTAATAAACCTATGGACCAGGATTTGAATCCTACTTTCATCATTTACTAGCTGTAATGACCTTGGGCATGTGAGTTACTTCCTATCTCTAAGGCCTCTCATAAGTAAAACTGAGATATTAATGGATCTCTTAGAAGCCAATTTTTTTTTCGTTGTAACCAAAACCTGAACTCAGCTGTCCTGGTTCTGGCAAATTAAGCCAAATCACCAAGGTCAGGACTTGCAGTTTAAAGAATTACCACTAGAGGTCGACTCCCAGTGCTGAAAGCTTGCTCAGTCCACAGGGACTCTTAATTCTGCAAAACGGTGGAAATGGGGAAATGTCTGGAATTATAAATTTTTTAAAGCTTTTTACTGCTAACCAGTGAGGTTTTTGGACCCAAACCCCTCATAGGCAACTAAGCTGTGAGGCAGTGTATACACCTTAAGGCACTCTGACATGAGCAATCTAAACAAGTAAGTAAAAGTGATCAGGATGCCTGAGGTGCTGAAAAATACAGCACCTTACTCAATTTCTTGACCTTTTGTTGTTGTTTTATTTGAGGTGGAGTCTTATTCTGTCATCTGGGCTGGAGTGCAGGGGTATAATCATGGCTCACTGCAACCTCCACCTCCTGGGTTCAAGCGATCCTCCCACCTTAGCCTCCTGAATAGCTGGAACTACAGGCATGTGCCACCACACTTAGCTAATTTTTTGTATTATTTGTAGAGACGGGGTTTCACCATGTTGCCCAGGCTAGTCTCGAACTCATGGGCTCAAGCGATCTGCCTGCCTCAGCCTCCCAAAGTGCTGTAATTACAGGCATGAGCCACCACGCCTGGCCAACTTGTCTTCTTATTACACCAAAATCCCATTCATCCTTTCTGGAAGTGAATATAAATTGGAGTGGGCAGGGGGAAGGGATTAGTGCCCTCACTAAAGCTGGTATTCCAGAATCTATTCTTCTTCCTGAAAGTGACTGGCCACCATTGACCTAAATCAGAAACCTGTGATTTGTCCCAGATTTTTCTTTTTCCCTTGCTCTTCATACCTATCAGTGATACTAATTCTAAACTATCCTTAATGAACCACATCTGTGCCCCTTCTCATCTCTCATCCCTCACTTTCACGGCATTGACTGAGGGTTCACCATGTGAATTATTACCATGGCATGCTAACAGATTTATTGTTTCCAATAGTACCATGCCATAATTCATCCTTCATATGGTTGCCAATAAATTTTTAAAATATGTATTTGTATCTGTTACTTCTTGGGTTAAAATGGCTCCCCAGCATGTTGAAGATGGAATGCAAACAGCTCTGCACACACACCCTTTGCTCATGCAGCTCCTACCATCCATCCCCTACTCTTACCCACTCTTGCCGGATAATTCCTTTTTATTCTTAAGACTTCATCCAAGAAGCAAGCTCTTATATTTCTTTCCTATACTTCTATCATAGCCCTTTACATATGTTAATCATCTGTTACCTTTTCTCTTGGAAGGCAAACACTGTCTTTCATTTTTGTTTGCCAACATCTAGCAGAATGTTTGGTTTATATTAGGAAATAAATAAATGTTTGTTGCATTGTAACATCAGAAGAAGTGTAGGAGAAAGTGTAAAAGTTGGGTGATGGCCAGGTGTGGTGGCTCATGCCTGTAATCCCAGCACTTTGGGAGGCCAAGGCGGGTGGATCATGAGGTCAGATCGAGACCATCCTGGCCAACATGGTGAAACCCCGTCTCTACTAAAAATACAAAAATTAGTTGGGCGTGGTGGCACATTCCTGTTAATCCCAGCTACTTGGGAGGCTGAGGCAGGAGAATCACTTGAACCAGGGAGGCGGAGGTTGCAGTGAGCCCAGATTGCGCCACTGCACTCCAGCCTGGCGAGAGAGCAAGACCGTCTCAAAAAAAAAAAAAAAAAAGTTGGGTGATGAGGTCATAGACACTTTTTATGAACTGCTGTGAAGAAATGCAGAATACATCTGCTCACAAGAAGCATCAGAGGTGCAGTGGCTCATCCAAGTAATCCCAGCATTTTGGGAGGCCAAGGCAGGAGGATCGTTTGAGCCCAGGAGTTCCAGACCAGCCTGGACAACATAGTGGGACCCCTGTTTCTAAGAAATAATTTTTTAAATTAGCTGGATGTGGTGGCACACACCTGTGGCTCCAGCTACTAAGGAAGCTGAGATGGGAGGATTGCTTGAGCCTGGGAGGTTGAGGCTGCAATGAGCCATGATAGTGTCACTGTACCCCAGCATGGGTGATAAAGAGAGACCCTCTCTCAAAAAAAAAAAAAAAAGTGTAAGAGGAAAGGTGTGGTATCATATTTCCCAGTGCTTAAAATATTGCCAGCCTAAGACACCCACTACTGGCCTTTGTCAGAAGGGTATCACCACCCCAGCCTATGTTCTCTAACAATGTGTCAGTGACTGGGAGGTCACACCCATGTGAGCTCTAGCCTGTAACCTGGACAGAGACTTTACCCATGGGCACTACAAAATCTCTAAACCTGATCAAGCCAGGTGCGGTGGCTCACACTCAAGTCAGGCGCAGTGGCTCACACTCAAGCCAGGCGCAGTGGCTCACACTCAAGCCAGGCACAGTGGCTCACACTCAAGCCAGGTGCGGTGGCTCACATCTATAATCCAAGCACTTTGAGAGGTTGAGGTGGGAGGAGCACTAGAGCTCAGGAGTTCCAGACCAGTCTAGGCAACATGGTGACACCCCATATCTACAAAATAATTTTGTTTTAATCAGCTGGGCATGGTGGCACATGCCTATAGTCCTAGCTACTGAGGAGGCTGAGGTAGGAGGATTGCTTGAGCCTGGGGTTGAGGCCACAGTGAGTTGTGATCACGCCACTGCAGTCCAGCCTGGGTGACAGAGCAAGACCCTGTCTCAAAAAGCAAACAAATAAACCTGATCCATCCATTGTTACCATTTGTCTTGGTGGTGCATTGAGGAGCAGTGAGTAGAGGGAAGAAAGAGTTGTGAAGAGCAGTCGCCACCTCCTCCCCACCTCAGTAACACATTTATGGAAAGGTATTTTCAACTAGGGCCATCTTGTTCTATGTGTAACCCTAATAGAAGCTGGGGTCTCACATGGCCCACTGTCTACAGCAGCTTATACTCAAAGGAAAACATACCTAACTTCCAAATCTTTGAAAAATTATATATATATATTTTTTTACTATAGGTTTTCTTAGAGCAGTCACACTTCAGGACACACACATTTGGGTTTATAGTACCTGTGACAATGTCTGGTACAGAATAAATGCTGAATAATATATGTTGAACGATGAGTGAGTGAATGAATGAACAGATACCTATTTTAAGGCATTTATTATAATACTCCAGGCTGATTTTTTTTGTTTCTTCCTTACTAGCCTATGAGCACCTCATGTCTCTTGAATAAACTTCAGGACTAGAATATAGTAAGTACTGATTAACTGTTTTACCTATGAATACAGCACCCAACTCTTGAAAATGTGAACAATTACTAAAGAATTTAGTTTAGTAAATTGTTTAGTAAAGAATTTAGTCATTGTGGAACTTTTCCTGTTCCACAAGTTTGCACTTTAAATTGAGTTTTTAAAAATGAAAGTACATACAGAAAATATTTTTAAAATCAAGTATGCAGAGGCAATTTGCAATCTATACATATGTTTTAAATCGTACATAAGAGAAAGCTCACGTGGAAAGCCTAATGAATTATCCAGCCAGCTGGCTTTGCATCCTCCACATCTCATTCGCTGCAGACACCAGATGGCGACATTTTGCCACGATCTGCTGAGTCCTAGACATTTGATAATGTATTCAACAAATGTATAACATGAGTCTTTGTTAGGCAGTAAGAATTCATAAATGAGTGACACATAGACCTTGCATATCAAAGAGCTTATAGTCTACTGGGAGAATAGATAGCTATACAGATAACTTAAAAGCACAATTAGTATGATACAAAATAATAGCTAACATTTTTGAGGTGTGAGGGACCTGAATAGACACTTCACAAGTAAGGATATCAAAATGGACAACAAGCACAAGAAAAAGTGATCAACATTATTAGTCATCAGGAACATGCAAATTGAAAGCTCAATGAGGCACTACTCTATTGCCGTTAGAATGACTAAAATGAAAAGAACTCAGAAAACCCAGTGATGGTGAAGCAGCTGAGCAACCGGAAACCTTACACACTGCTGGGAGGAATGTAAACTGTTACAAGCACTTGCACTGCTTGTACTGCCAAGAACTGCGTGGTAGGATCCACTAAAGTTAACCTCACAAATATTCTATGCCCTAGCAATTTCACTTCTGGGTATATATAAATGGAAATGAGTGCTTACATACACCAAAGACATGCGTAAGTAGTGCACTGAAAATTATTTTTTAACAGCAAAAAAATGGAAGCAACTCAAATGTCCATAAATAGAACAGTATTTAAATAAATTATGGTATACAATAAGTGGAATGTTATACAGCAATGAAGACCAAAATGTTATTGCTACTTGCAGCAACATGAATGAATCTCACTAAAAATATAGTGTTGATTGAGAGAAGCCAGACTCTAAAGATCACAAAATGTATGACTATATTCATGTGAAGTGGCCAGGTGTGGTGGCTCATGCCTGTAATGAGCCTTTAGGAGGCGGAGGTGGGCCGATCACTTGACATCAGGAGTTCAAGACCAGCCTGGCCAACATGGCAAAACCCCATCTCTACTAAAAATACAAAAATGAGCCGGGTGTGGTGGCACGTGCCTGCGGTCTCAGCTACTCAGGAGGCTGAGGTATGAGAATCATTTGAACCCGGGGGGTGGTGGTTGCAGTGAGCCAAGATCGTACCACTATACTCCAGCCTGGGTGACTGAGTGAGACTCTGTCTCAAAAATAAATAGAGATTAGAGAGAGAGAGAGAGAGAGAGAGATGAATGAGAACAAGAAAAACAAATCTATGGTGATACAGGTCAGAAAATTGGTTACTTTGGTGGGAGTTGGATATTGACTGAAAGGGAGTAAAAGTGAGCTTTCTGTTGTGCTAGAAAAGTTTTGTATCTTGTTCTAGGGGTTGTTACATAGTTATATATATAGATGGAAAGATCTATTGAGGTGTATAAAATGTGGACACTTCACCACATATAAATTATTTCAACAAACAAGTAGATAAAAAGAAAGCAATAGTTTAACATCGCTGAATTTTTTTTAGAGGCAAGGCATTTTGTCTATACATAAATTATCTCAGTCATTCTAATAACTCTGTGAGGGATGTTCAGTTACTAACCCTAGTTTACAAACTGGGAAACTGACACTTAGGGTGCTAAGTACCTTGTCCAGGTGTCCAGGATATGCATGCGGCCGAGGAAGAAGATAGGTCCGTCTGGTTCCAAAGCCCCAGCAATAGCCATTATTCAGATGTTTTCCCATTTTCACAAGTCCCAATGGGAGTGATGAATTCTGGCATATGGAAAAGTTGATTAACAAGGACTTCAAAGAAGAAGATGATTCATTTATACCAAACAAGAAACTGAAATGTTTTGTTTCCTTGCTTCCTACTAGAACTGTAGAATCGTGGATTTGGAAGATGTGGCAATTATCTGGTCTATCTGATCTCTTTATTTTCTATGTGAAGGAATTAAAGCTCAGAGTGGTGACAACACTCATTTAATGTTAGCAAAGGCCAGAGCTAAGGTCAATTGGAACACAGCTGATTTTAACCAGAAAGGTTACAAACATTGTTTGAGGCCACTCAGAAATAAGTGGCAGAGCCAGCATCTGAATTCAGGCCACTGTGTGATAGAGTCCTGACTCCTAGCCCAGTGCCCCACCCACCACCCCAGCCTTCCTCTAAAATACACTGAAAAGTCAGTCACTTAGAAGGGATTGGTGTGATCTTCGTTAACTGGGGTGGGAGAGGTGGGCATGTGGAGGACATGAAAAGATACATTCAATACACACCACAGGCCAACAGCTCAAAGGTAGCAGAGAAAGGAACAGATGTCTAAGAAAAGCAAATTCAAAGGGAAGGGATTTTGGCAGCAAATATTAGGACCATGTCCTGACCGAGATAGAGTAGGCTCTCTGCCTGTGTAGATGGCTCTAGGGAATGCAGGGAGCACTGATTTTGAACCCAGACTCACCCAGAATGAACCCAACTCCCTTGACTTCAGTGAGCTTAAGAAATTCAACACAACAGTTATTTTAAAAATCAGAGAACCTACTGCTGTTCGAATAGGATAGGTGGAAAGTGACTGAAAAGCAGTACTTTAAAGAAATTATCGGCCAGGCACAGTGGCCTACACCTGTAATCCCAGCACTTTGGGAGACCGAGGCAGGAGAATTGCTTGAGCCCAGGAGTTTGAGACTAGCCTGGGTAACACGGCAAGACTCTGTCTCAAAATAAATAAATAAATTAATTAATTAATTAATTAATTTTTTTAAAAAAGCAAAAAAAAAATACTTCTTATTAAAATTGTACCCTCAAATACATAAAAAGACCTTAAACTCCAGGCTACAGGAACTCCAAGAAAGGATGGTGTTGGTGGGTTGGCAGGCGGGGATTGAGACAGGGAGACTAGTCTGCTTGCCCTGTTAAATCAGGCTAAATCCAAATGCAAACAAATCACACAAATAATTGGTTATTGCCAGTCAGTGAAAGTCAACTTTGAGTAGAAAGAAAGCAGCACTGGAAAACCATCTAATTTAAGCCAAGGAATCATTTCAAGACTTGAATTTAGACTTGAAAGAAGAAAAGCACAGTTTCAGCAAAGCTCAATTAATGCATAAAAAATCCAATTTGGATTGAATTGTAGGCCTGTCTCAGGACTAAGGTAAGATGCTTATCTGGCCAAGGCGCCACAGCCCAGAGACAACAGCTTATTACAACTCCTCCCCTTCTTTCCGCTTTTTCTACCTGCCCCTCCCTCTCCTCCAACTGAAGTTCCTGGTTTTTCCCATGCCTTTTGCAGTTCTTGCCCACTTCTCAGTGTCCCATTTCATTTATGAGTGGCCTAATATACCGATGGCCTTTGTCTTGCTGCACGTACCTTTGCTGAATCTTTTCCTGCATTGTGTTCTTTTACTATGGCAGTTCTGACAAATTTGATGGCTTAAAACAGAAATGTATTATCTCTTCGTTCTAGGAACCAGAAGTCCAAAACCCGTTTCACTGGGTTGGAATCCAGTGTTGGCATAGCTGCCCTCATTCTAGGGCAAGCTTGTCCGAACTGCGGCCCTTGGGCCACATGCAGCCCAAAACGTCTTTGAATGCGTCCCAACACAAATTTGTAAACTTTCTTAAAACATAATGAAACTTTTCTGTGATTTTTTTTTTAGCACATCAGCTATCATTAATGTTAGTGTATTTCATGTGTGGCCCAAGACAATTCTTCCAATGTGGCCCAGGGAAGCCAAAAGTTTGGACACCCCTGTTCTAGGAACTCAAAGAGAGAAGCTGATCCTTGCCTCTTCCAGCTTCCAGTGGCTGCTGGTGTGGCATTCCCCGGCTGTGGCTGCGTCGCTCCAAATCCTGCCTTCCCCTTTGCATGGCATCCTGCTTCAGGTGTGTGTCATCTCCCATTTATTCGTTTATTTATTTATTTATTTATTTATTTATTTTCATCTATTTTGAGACAGAGTCTCGCTCTGTTGCCCAGGCTGAAGTGCAGTGGTGAGATCTCTGTTCACTGCAAGCTCCACCTCCCGGGTTCACGCCATTCTCCTGCCTCAGCCTCCCGAGTAGCTGAGACTACAGGCACCTGCCACCATGCCCTGCTTATTTTTTGTATTTTCAGTAGAGATAGGGTTTCACTGTCTTAGCCAGGATGGTCTCGATCTCCTGACCTCATGATCCTCCCACCTTGGCCTCCCAAAGTGCTGGGATTAGAGGCATGAGACACCATACCCAGCCCCCTTTTGCCTCTCTCATATAGAGACCCTAAATGGCATCCTGATCCCATCTGGATAATCTGGAATAACTCCAAAATATTTAATGAGATTTGTTACCATATAAGATAAAATTCACTCTTTTTTCAAATATTAAAAGTTCCAGGGGTTAGGACAGAATCTCTTTGTGTAGCCATTATTCAGCCTATTACAGTTTTCAACCCTTAGAACCAAAAACCTGAGGGTCATCCTTAACTGCTGTCTTTCTCACACATCCGACATCCAATCTATCAGCAAATGTTGTTGGTTCTATCTTTGTAAAAATCCCGAATCCTGCTACTTCTGTCCACCTGGACCCATCATGAGCCTGAGCTACCCTCACTTTTGGCTTGGACTTTTGTAATGGCCTCCTGATGGATCTCCCTGCTCCTTCCCTAAGCTCCTTACACTCTCCATGGCCATGGAGATCATTTTAAACATAAATCTCATTGTGTCATTTCCCTTTTCAAAATGTTCCAACAGCTTCACGTCATATTTAAAATAAAATTCCAGCCAGGCGTGGTGGCTCATGTCTGTAATCCCAGCACCTTAGGAGGCCGAGGCAGGAGGATCCCTTGAAACCAGGAGTTCAAGACCAGTCCAGGAAACACAGCAAGAGCTAGTCTCTACAAAAAGGATAAAATTAGCCAGGAGTGGTGGTGTGCAGCTGTGGTCCAAGTTATTTGGGAGACTGAGGTGGGAGGTTTGCTTGAGTCCGGGAAAAAAGGCTTCAGTGAGCCGTAATCATGCCACTGCACTCAGCCTGGGTGACAGTGAGATTTTATCTCAAAAAAAAAAAAAAAAAAAAATCCTAAGCGCTTACATGGTCTGTGTTGTCCCTGCAACTCCATGTTACATCTTCTTTGCTCCTCGTCCTCCAGGTACCCTGGCTTCCTACTGCTCATCCGAAGTGCCATGCACTTTCTTATCTCAGAACCTAGCACTTTCTCCTCCCTCTTTGGGGCCACTCTCCCCCAGAGATTTCCACAGCTTCCTCCTTGACTACATCTAAGTGTCTGTCATTCCCTCAGGGAGACCTCTCCTGACACCCAGCTTAAAATAGCATTTCTGTCACTCTTTGGCTCCATATCATTATTTTCTTTGAGATACTCAGCACTACCTCACATTATATTATGCATTTATTTGTCTGATTGCTTAACTTCAAATCCCCCCAACCCTTCAATTAAAACGTTAATTTTCTGGGAGCAGGGAACATGCCTCTTTTGTTCACCACTGGATCTCTAGTGCCTAGAACAGTGCCTGACACAGAAAAGGATCATGTTAAATAGTTTTTGAATGAATACATGAATGAATGATTGAAAGATTTCAGGGGGTGGATGGCTGGAATGTAAAAGGAAAGCTCTTAAAAGGGACTGCCCTCCGCTTCCCCACCACAAACCCAAATAATCCTAGCGGTGATTCTTCCAAGCTTGAACAACCCTGCCTGCTCCAGCTGAACGTCAGCCAGAGGCAGCAACTGCAGCCGCCCCCATCTCAGCTTTACGGCCACCTCCCAGGGGACGTGGGCAGGGAGGCCACGTGGCAGGAAAAGCGACCTAGGAGAGCAGAGTTAGTAAGGGACTGTGTTTGTGTTATGGCAGCTGCTGGCACATAAAACTCTATGCGTCAAAAGAAGTACAACCTGTTGGGATTCTCCGCAAGTTCTTAGCAGGAAAATCTGCATTTGTTGCCCCACTTGGAGCAGTAGCTGGAAAAGAGTGGAGCCATAAGGCCAATGCAATTTGACCCCTTCCAAGGGCCTCCGTGGCACATGGGTCTAAACCTAGTGCCTTCTTTCCACTTCAGACACCATTCCCACCACTCTACCAGTCCCAAGAAAGAGCAGTATTTGCCAGTGGCCAGTAGAAACCAACATAAAGTAGAGAAGCCATGTCACATATTCATGAACAACCTAGATTTTAGAGGTAAGCCTCAATTAGAATTCCCAGTGTGGATTGCTGGTGTGTGTACTTGGATGAGTCCTTATCCATAAAATCAAAATAATGTCTATCTCTTTGGAATATTATGAGGAGAGAGTGTTCTAGCCCAGCACAGGACCAGCATGGGTATCTTTGGTCAGCCTTTATAAAAGAATGGAGGGCAGGGAGGGAAGCAGTAATGGTCAGCGTGCCAACATTCTGAGACTTGCTTGGCATGGCAGTAAAGCCATAGAACCACAGAATGATGGGGTTCAAAAACACTTTGGAGATTAAAAACAACAATCACCACAATAACAAAAAGAAACTTGTATTTTATTAAAAAAATAATAATAATAAGTGCCTGTAATCCCAGCACCTTAGGAGGCCAAGGCAGGCGGATCACCTGAGGTCAGGAGTTAGAGACCAGCCTGGCCAACATGGTGAAACTCCATCTCTACTAAAACAACACAAAAATTACCTGGGTGCAGTGGTGGGCACCTGTAATCCCAGCTACTTGGGAGGCTGAGGTAGGAGAATTATTTGAACCCCAGAGGCAGAGGTTGCAGTGAGCCAAGATCACTCCATTGCACACTAGCCTGGGCAACAAGGCAAGACTCCATCTCAAAAAAAAAAAAAGAAAAGAAAAGAAAGAAAAAAAAAAGTAATTGGGCCTAGAAAGATGAACCGATTTGCCCAGAATTATACAGCTAGTTAATGGCAAAGCCAGGGCTAGAACCCAAACCTCAGACCTCTGGCCTCTGGCCCTTACTGTTGCTCCTTGGGGTTTTCAACAGCCTGGTTGATTTGTGAGTCCTCCTGCCTCCACCACTGCCCAGGCCTCAAACCCCACAGTTCAGGACCAGCTCTTACAGCAGATGAGCTCAGACCCAGCCACAACCTCACGAGGCCCGCAAGGACTCTGCCCCCAATCCCAGTTCTCTAATTTTTCTTCCTCCAGCTATTACGGCCTGTGAGCCCCAGACTCCTTGCTCCCCACCCCTTCTCAGCAGAACACCTCAGTCAAGTGGCCCATTGGCCTGTTATGAACTAAAACATTTCCTGGAGGTGGAATGCAGAGAAGCTACAATGTCAGTCTGAGATCCGTGTGCTCAGGTGGCAACTAAAACACTCAAGGTAATGCGTTTCCCAGCTTAGGTCTTTGTAGGGCATGTGCCTCAGTCTCTTCATCTATAAAATGGGGATAATAATATGAACTCTTTCATAGGGTTTTCTAAGATTGTGACTTGGTACATGTAAAGCACTCATGGAAATATCTGAAACAAAGCAAATCTTCAATATTATCTTCTTCTTATTAGAAAATTAGCTTCCCTCATTCCCCTTGAAAACTGGCACAAGACAAGGATGCCCTCTCTCACCACTTTTATTCAACAAAGTGTTGGAAGTTCTGGTCAGGGCAATTGAGCAAGAGAAAGAAATAAAGCGTATTCAAATAGGAAGAGAGGAAGTCAAATTGTCTTTGTTTTCAGATGACATGATCCTATGTCTAGAAAATCCCATCGTTTGAGCTCAAAAGCTTCTTAAGCTGATAAGCAACTTTAGTAAAGTCTCAGGACACAAAATCAATGTGCAGAAATCACAAGTATTTCAATATACCAACAACAGACAAGCAGAACCCCAAATCATGAATGAACTCCCATTCACAATTGCCACTGAGAATAAAACACATAGGAATACAGCTAAAAAGGGACGCAAACGACCTTTTCAAGGAGAACTACAAACCACTGCACAAGGAAATCAGAGACGACATAAGCAGATGGAAAACATTCCATGCTCAGAGATAGGAAGAATTAATAACATGAAAATGGCCATACTGCCCAAAGCAATTTATAGATTCAATGCTATTCCCATTAAACTATTATTGACATTCTTCACAGAATTAGAAAAAACTATTTTAAAATTCATATGGAACCAAAAAAGAGCTTGCATGATTAAGACAATTCTAAGCAAAAAGAACAAAGCTGGAGGCATCATGCTAACCAACTTCAAACAATACTACAAGGCCACAGTAACCAAAACAGCATGGTACTGGTACAAAAACAGGCATATAGGCCAATGGAACAGAATAGAGAACTCAGAAATAAAACTGTACCTCTATGATCTTCAACAAACCCAACAAAAACAAGCAATGGGGAAAAAGATTCTCTATTTAATAAATGGTGCTGGGAGAACTGGCTAGCCATATGCAGAAAATTGAAACTGGATCCCTTCCTTAAACCTTATACAAAAATTAACTCAAGGTGGATTAAAGACTTAAATGTAAAACCCAAAACTATAAAAACCCTAGAAGAAAATCTAGGCAATACCATTCAGGACATAGGCATGGGCAAAGACTTTATGATGAAATTGCCAAAAGCAATTGCAACAAAAGCCAAAATTGACAAATGGGATCTAATTAAGCTAAAGAGCTTCCACACAGCAAATGAAACTATCATCAGAGTGAACAGACAACCTACAGAATGGGAGAAAAATTTTGCAATCTATCCATCTGACAAAGGTCTAATATCCAGAATCTACAAGGAACTTAAGCACATTTACAAGAACGAAACAAGCAACCCCATTAAAAAGTGGACAAAGAATATGAACAGACACTTCTCAAAAAAAGACATACAGCCAATGAACACATGAAAAATAGCCCAACCTCACTGATCATTAGAGAAATGCAAATCAAAACCACAATGAGATACCATCTCATGCCAGTCAGAATAGCTATTATTAAATAGATGCCGGCAAGGTTGCAGAGAAATAGGAACACTTTTACATTGTTGGTGGGAATGTAAATTAGTTCAAC
Organism: Papio anubis; assembly: GCF_008728515.1. Taxonomy (NCBI): domain Eukaryota; kingdom Metazoa; phylum Chordata; class Mammalia; order Primates; family Cercopithecidae; genus Papio; species Papio anubis. Next base: position 10,929,301 of record NC_044987.1, read on the forward strand.
CATTGTGGAAGACAGTGTAGCAATTCCTCAAAAAACCAGAAATACCATTTGACCCAGCAATTCCATTACTGGGTATATACCCAAAGGAATATAAATCATTCTATTATAAAGATACATGCGTACATATGTTCATGGCAGCACTATTCACAATAGCAAAGACCTGGAATCAACCCAAATGCCCATCAATGATAGGCTGGATAAAGAAAACATAGTACATATACGCCATGGAATATTATGCAGTCATAAAATGGAATGAGATCATGTCCTTTTCAGGGACATGGATGAAGCTGGAAGGCATTATCCTCAGCAGACTAATGCAGGAACAGAAAACCAAACACCGCATGTTCTTACTTATAAGTGGGAGCTGAACAATGAGAACACATGGACAAAGGGAGGGAAAAGCAGTTACTGGGGCCTGTTGGGGAAGGGTAGGGTTGGGGAGAGCATTAGGGAAAACAGCTGATGCATGCTGGGCTTAATACCTAGGTGATGGGTTGATAGGTGCAGCAAACCACCACGGCACACGCTTAGCTATGTAACAAACCTGCACAGCCTGCACATGTACCCTGGAACTTAAATAAATAAAAATTAAAATAAAAGAAATACTCATAAAATAAAGAAAAAGAAAATTAGTCTGTCTCTACTCAAACAGGAATTTATCATGAACACCATCTGCCCCATAATATATATTTCCCCCTCTTTCTGTTTATAACTAAGCATATCTTGGTGGATTAGTCAACATAGCCTCTTCAGTGTTGGTTCTCTCTGTCTTGTGGCTAAGGTCTGATCTAGGGAGAAGCTCTCAGCTGAGCAGGAACCAGACCTGATAAACTCTCTGAGCTTCACTCTCCTCCTCCGCCCACTGGATCTAATCATAAGTGCTTTGTACTGGTGAAATGATGAACTGAAGTGGCATCATAGAATAATTGGGAAAAAAATATCATTGGGAGGCTGAGGCGGGTGGATCACCTGAGGTCAGGAGTTTTGAGACCATCCTGGCCAACATGGTAAAACCCCACCTCTACTAAAAATACAAAAAATTAGCTGGGAATGGTGGTGGGTACCTGTAATCCCAGTTACTTGGGAGGCTGAGGTGGGAGAATCGCTTGAACCTGGAAGGTGGAGGTTGCAGTGAGCCGAGATCATGCCACTGCACTCCAGCCTGGGCGATAGAGCGAGACTCCACCTCAAAAAAAAAAAAAAAATACGATTACCCTTAAACCTGATTATCTCTCTGGGTAATACCTCACTAGTATTAGGTTTACTGGAAGAACTTATCCAGTTTTAGAGGTCAAAAGCAGTCAAATATCAGCACTTTCTATAGTTCAAACTTATAAAAGTAGCCATAATTGTAGTAAAAACCAAGAATAACACCCAACATTCATTTACTGCTTCTATATACCTGCTACTGTCCTGTTTGGTTCACATGGATTACGCCATTGAATTTCCATGGCCTAGTGAGGCCTAATGAGGCGTATATCATTATCATCCCCCATATGTCAAGTGGAGAAACTGAAGCACCTGGAAGCTTAGCGAATGTTCAAGCGTAACAGAGCTGGTAATGGGACACAGACCAAGGGGGTTTAATTCCAGAGCTCACACACACCCAACAACTACTCTCTAGTGTGAGGCTTTCTGAATTGAGGACCCTGCCTTCTTATTGTCAATCCGTCCTTCAATCTTCAAGAACTACAACTCTGTTCTTGTCACTAAAGCAGAGTCAAAGCTCTTGCAACCTGATGAGAAGATGCCCTGGTTCTGCCTTTTGTCTTCTTGAGTTCTCAGATATGGCTTACTCCGACTGTCTGTCATTGTATTCTCCCTATCTAAGGAACACCCACCCATCATTCTTGTTGGAGCTCCCTGATGACAAGTGCTTTACTGACTAGCTCCCCATAATATGTACTGTCTGTTAATCATATGCCATGTTTTGCATATCAGGCAGTACTTCCTCCCTGCAACTTCAGCTAAGGCTTTCCCTTCTGTCCCTTCCCCATTCCGGGGAGGATCCTTGTCTACCCCATCTGTCCTTTCCTGCTGTCTTAAGCAGTTTGTACCTAGTGTTGCTCAAGTATGTGGCACTACAAGGAGAGCCCTGAGTATGCAGAGAGCATGACACTTGGTCCCTGCATGCAAAGGACTTGCAATCTCATTGGCAGACAGACTATAGAAAACTAAATGCAAAGTAGTGCACACTGAACGATGATAGAGCAGCACAAATATTTACTATGTGATAAAGGCCTAGCATTAAGGCCTGGCATTAGGGAGAGAATAAAGAATAATGGTCAGGATATAATCTAAACAGTTCCTGCTTATCTTCTGTACCAAGCCCAGTATCCCAGTATTAAAGGGTGCCCCATAGGGGTACAAATGGAGCTTACCAAAAAAATGGCAAAGCAGCTCTGTGGAGTGTCCTCTCAATTTCCAGTTCACTCCATGCGATAGCAGTTGCAGAATCTTGTTTCTGCCTCTCACTACACATGATCCTGAGCCTTTTGTCCACAAATCAGGAGTCCTGTGGCCATAATTTAAGTTCTCTCCAGTGCCTTGCTTGGCTGGGTCATGGTAAGTTGCAACTCAAAAAGCTGCACTTTTTTTTTTGTTTTGTATTAGACCCACACAAGCAAAGCATTTTCAGGTGATTTTTTGCAGCCTCCCTTCTGCTAGCTGAGCCTCATTTACCTGCAGCCATTAAGTCTATCCACAGGCAGGTATCAGACATGACCAGGAAATCAATATGAGCCAGTGAAACAAGATATTTTCTCCCTCCTTTGCTTGTCTAAGCGGGGAAAGCTTCCAGTGAAGGTCAGAGTGCAGCCAGCTTCTCTACGCCCTTTTCTCCCTCCATGCATGAGAAATATAGAAATTATTCTTTGCCAAGTATATGGACCAAGGCTAAATTCAAAGATTTTAATAATATGGTGAAGCCAAACTGAAAATCTTCACATCTTGGAAGAAATTATGGAATCTGTTCTAGAAAAAGATGGGGAAAAAAGATCAGAGATTCATTGGGTAGAGATGTATGAAATGATTCGGCTTTGTATTTCTGGACGGGACTACATGTTAACCATTCCCATTTACCTCTAAAAAGTCTCAAAAACCTTTACTTCCAAACCCCATTCCACAGACTTGTATGTGTACACATTGGGACTTCTTTGCTTAGTCCAGTGTGTTTTCGTCTAAGATAATATATTATTGATGGTAGCCTTTTATCCTGATCACTCTGTTGTTCAGTAAGACTTTGAAACGTAGCAGCTTTGTGACTAAACAGCAGACTTCATTCACCATCGCTGGTAGAAGTAAACGCTGAATAAGGTTTAAGAAGGCAATGATCAAGGCACTTGTCTTACTCTGCCTTTAAAAAAAAAAAAAAACATATCATAGGGCCAGGCGTAGTGAGTGGCTCAAGCCTGTAATCCCAGCGCTTTGGGATGCTGAGGAGGGCGGATCACAAGGTCAAGAGTTTGAGACAAGTCAGGCAAATATCATGAAACCCTGGCTCTACTAAAAACACAAAAATTAGCTGGGCATGGTGGCGTGCGCCTGTAGTCCCAGCTACTCAGGAGGCTGAGGCAGAAGAATCGCTTGAACCCAGGAGGCAGAGGTTGCAGTGAGCTGAGATCACACCATTGCATTCCAGCCCAGGTGATAGAGGGAGACTCTGTCTCAAATATATATATGTGTGTGTGTGTGTGTGTGTGTGTGTCTAAATTTGAGTGGCTTAAAAAAACGAAATATATTTTCTCACTGTTCTGGAAGCTAGAAGTCCAAGATCAGGGTGGCGGCATGGTGGGTTTCTGGTGAGGGCTTTCTCCCTGGGTTGCAGATGGTTACCTTCTTGCTGTGTGTTAACGTGACCTCTTCTTTCCTTGCAAGCAGGGAGACATACTGGAAGCTCTCTGGTATCTCTTCTTATGAGGGCACTACTTCTCCCACGAGGCTCTACCCTCATGACCTGATAACCTAATTATCACCCACATGCTCCATCTCCAAATTTTGGGGATTAGGGTTTCAACATATAATTTTGAGGGGACACAATTCCATCCACTACAGCACTGCGCTAGAGGTGCTCTCTGTTCCTGCATAAGCCATCCTGATCAGGGCAGCAGGGCCCATTAGATTCAGGACTGCATATTTCTGGGACAGCTTCTCCTGTGTTTTCTGCAGGCAGCTGTGGTTGGTGTGATGCAGCATAGTTTCTGTGTTGTGGTATGATCCACACTGACCTTGCTGTCAAAAGACATGGGTTTCAAATGCCTCACATCCACTGGGATGGCTATTACCCAAGAGCAAAAAATAACAAGCGCTGGCAAGGATGTGAAGAAACTGGAACGCTCGTGCCCTGCTGATGGGAATGTCAAATGATGTCACCACTATGGAAAACAGCATAGCAGTTCCTCAAAAATTAAACATAGACCTATCGTATGTTCCACTTTTGTATATATATCCAAAGGAATTGAAAGAAACATCCCAAAGAAATATTTGTACACCCATGTTCATAACAACATTATTCACAATAATTAAAAATTGAGAACAACCCAAATGTCTGTTGAATGATAAAAGGATCAACGAAATGTGGTATATACATGCAGTGGAATATTATTCATCCTTAAAAAGTAAGAATATCCCCTCACATGCTACAACAGGGATGAACCTTAGAGACATTATGTTAAGTGAAATAAGTCAGTCCCAAACAGATAAATACTAGATGATTCCACTTATGTAAAGCAGTCAAATTCATAAAAGCAGAAAGTAGAATAATGGTTACTAGGGGGCTGGGAGAAGAGGGAAATGGGGAGTTGTTGTTTACTGTGTGTATAGCTCCAGTTTTGCAAGATGAAAACGTTCTGTGGATTTATTGTGCGACGGTGTGAATATAGTTAATGCTGCTGAACTCCACACTTAAAAATAGTTAAGGCCAGGTGTAGTGGCTCATGCCTGTAATCCCAGCACTTTAGGAGGCTGAGGCGGGTGGATCACTTAAGGTCAGGAGTTTGAGACCAGCCTGGCCAACATGGTGAAACCCCATCTCTACTAAAAATACAAAAAATAGCCAGGTGTGGTGGCAGGTGCCTATAATCCCAGCTGTTTGGGAGGCTGAGGCAGAAGAATCACTTGTACCCAGGAGGCTGAGGTTGCAGTGAGCTGAGATCACGAGATCATGCCACTGTACTACATTCTGGGTGACAGAACGAGATTCCATGTCAAAAAAAAAAAAGTTCAGACAGGGGCATGGTGGTGTGTGCCTATAATCAAAGATACTTGGGAGGCTAAGGTAGGAAGATCACTTGAGCCCAGAAGTTCAAGGCTGCAGCAAGCTATGATTCACTAAACTCCAGCCTAAAAAAAAAAAAAAAGACGGATGTTATCTTTTTTTTTTGTAGCACACCCCAAAAAAGAAACAGACATAAGTTTCAAGCCCAGCTTCAAGCAACTGCTATCAATGGGATAGTCATTTGTACTTTTTAAGCTTCAGTTCCTTCATCTGTAAAAGCAGGGATAATAATATCTGTCTCTCAGAGTTACAGAGAAATCTAAAAGAGATATGGAGGAGGGAGGGAGAGTAGGTGGGAGAGCTGTGGACAATTGCGTATGATATAGAAATAGTGTGCTAATACTATTGCTGTAAATCACTCTGCCACAATCCCAATCATATTAAATGCATTAGTTACCTAGAAGTATTTTAATTCTGGCCTCTACAAAAACCCTTATGCAATATGAGCACAGGAGCTGCCTCCCATATCAGTTCCCAGTTTTGGAGGATGATGTAAGTTTTAAGTGAAATTTCAAGATTGACAACATATCATCTAAGTAATAGAAAACAAAGCAATTTCTTTAAGTCTAAAAGCAGTCAACTAGGGTTTGTAAATAATAACCTGGACCGATTAGTAATTTCTCTTTGTGAAAGAAGGGTCAAGAAAATTGGTTCCACGTGATGCATTCCCCAGTTGCTACTCAGGAAGTGGCAAACCAATAGAATCCATTTGCGGGTTATGAAATAGTTAATGCTTATTTGCACTGATGTTTCATCATGAGAAAAAAAAAAAAATGTTCATTTGTAAGGGGACAGTAAACATCAGGAATTAGCACACATTCACACCAACCTGCCTGTCCACCTTCAAGAAGCTCTGCTCCCAGATTCTTGAGTTTTGAGTAAAGAATGAGGAAAGAACATAAGCTCCCTGCTACCTACCTACATTAGAAAGCCAAGATCCTTCTTCCTTGGTTCTCCTACTAAAAAATAGTCAAAAACCAGAACCCAGTTCTCCTTTGCACATCTTCAAAAGACACTAGAAAAATAGTTGCAGAAAAAGGATCTGGCCAGGCACGGTAACTCACACCTGTAATCCCAGCACTTTGGGAGGCCAAGGCAGGCAGATCACCAGAGGCTGGGAGTTCGAGACCAGCCTGGCCAACATGGTGAAACCCCATCTCTACCAAAAATACAAAAATTATCCAGATGTGGTGGCACACGCCTGTAATCCTAGCTACTCAGGAGGCTGAGGCATGAGAATTGCTTGAACCTGCAAGGTGGAGGTTGCAGTGAGCCAACATCGCCCCGCTGCACTCAAGCCTGGGCAACAGAGTGAGACGTTGTCTCAAAAAAACAAAACAAACAAACAAAAAAGCAAGAATGAAAAGAAAAAGGATCTATATTCCTTCATCTACAGATGGCTCCCAGAAGGAAATTGTCACACAACCAGCAGATAACCTATTCAGACTGTTCTGTTGCCCACTGTAGGGTTAGTATCTGAGTGGATTCCAGAAAGGCAGAGACAGAGGATAATATATTCACAATGCAGTTACTCTCACTGACTTTGGCAACCTAACAGAGCAATGAGCAATAATAAGGGCGATCCCAAAGACTGGGTAATATTTTTCAAAAGTTGAATTTGGCTTTTGCATGTTACCATTTCTTTTAGAAAGTTTATTTGGTAGATGTAACTTAAGAAGTAAAGGGGAGTTTTTCTCCTTTTTTAGGACATTTTTTTCTGTTTTTTCCTAAGGAAGTCTTGAGTCTTTATTCCAATTGATATCCCGGTAGCCTGCCAGTTATGTCAAGGATCCTGGGGTAGATAGGAAAATGAGATACTCTGACAAAACATTGATAGAAACACATACAGACCACACACCTGGCTCTCACAGGAATGTAAGCTCAGAAAGAGAAGAGATTTTTATTTGTCTTGTTTACTGCTTTATTCCCATCACCTGGAACAGTTCCAGGTGTAGAATGAGTGCTGAATATTTTTTTAATGATTGAATGGATACTTGCTGAAAATGCATTCATAAAACAAGCTTATATAATTGGTGATAGTGAAGCAACTAGTTTTTCATGCAAGGGAAGCACATGCATATCATAAACACTGCAAGACTATTAATTTTCTAGATATTACATCTAATACACCTACAGTTGTAAAGAAACTAATGACACTCGTGCCTTATATCCAGATATCATGTCCAGACTACTGAGAATGTATTGAGAAATCAACCTGTAAAACAACTGATGTGGTACTGACACTGAGCAGCCAAAGAATATAGAAAGCTTAAAAATTAATCATACCGTGATTGTGGATCTCCCATTATCAGGTCCCAGGGTAGAGTTGAATCACTGTTTAATTCCTTTCTTTCCTAGACTGAGTTGATAAAGACTTTACCTGACTTGCTGACTTGGCTGTAAATGTGTGACTTTGTTGTGAGTCCACATAAAGTTACACACTTTAGATGTTTAAAAAAAAAAAAACTTCTAGCACATTACACTTTTCAGAGAATCTTTATATACATTACCTAATTTAAAACACCTATGCAAAGATTGAGGATCAAAGTTCTGAAGTCTAGACAGCCTGGGAGATCATCCAGTTTAAATTTTTCCTTTCCCTCCACAACTTGCCTTTTAGTACAGACTAACATAACTAGAACAGAAGAGGTTCTTGTAAGGACCTTAATCTATTCATGAGGGGAGGGTCCTTTACGGCCTAACCACCTCTTAAAGGCCCCATCTCTTAATACTATCACATTGGCGACACCTGAATTTTGAACCAGACACATTCAAATCATAGCAGGGGGGTGACGGTGAGGCTGGGGTGGTAGTGTCTGCACTCTCACTGACTCCAAAGTCTGGTAACTCTTGAAAACCACCCCCAAACACACAACACACACACACACACACACACACACAAACTCACACCACTTTCTCATTGGCTTCCTATGCAACGTTCCATGTCTAGCTGGAGATTTCTTATCCCATAAGTGACTGAAATTAGGGTTCTAGGGATCTGCTCCCCATCGTGTTTTTGAGTTTTCTAATAGTTCTGATACAAGTGTAACAAAAAAGTAAAAATCAGGACAGGTAGCAACAGCACCAAATGCTGTTTTCCAGGTAGACATGGAACGTGCATAGAAACCAATGGCGTGAGAATTTGTGTGTGTCTTCATCCTGTTAGCTAGTGAGTCGTTTCAAGAGTTGCCAGACTGGAAGTCGATGAGAACAGGCTGTCCACCAGCATCACCGTACCTACTATGAACTGAATGTGTCTGAATTCAAACTTCGAGTGGCTCAAGAAGATGGAACTGCTAAAGAATTGGTTAGAATATAAAGAGACCCTCCTCATGAATAGATTAAGGTCCTTATAAAAGAGGCTTTCCACAGCCTTCAGCTTGCTTGCCCTTCTGCCTTCACCATATGAGGACACAACATTCTTCCTCTGTAAAGAATGCAGCATCAAGGTACCATCTTGGAAACAGAGATCAGCCCTTTCCAGACTTCCCAGCCTTCGGAACTGTGAGAAATGAATGTCTGTTCTTTGTAAATTACCCAGTGTCCCGTATTCTGTTCTAGCAATGCAAATGGACTAAGACACCCCCATCAGCACCATCACACTGTTGATTCTCCTTCCTGGCTACACATCAACTATACTTATTATTTGCTGCACATGTTCACCTCAGAGAGTCTGATTAATTTTATCTGGGATAGGTCCAAGCATCAGCATTTTTCAGAGCTAGAAAATGATTATTATATACAGCCAGAGTTGAGAACTACTGGGTTGTGCATTACAGCAGGTTAGATTGAAGTTATATAGAATTTTCCGTTGATGAAGTACAATCTTGAAACTAGGGAGTTTATAAATATAATTTCCTGGGCTTTAGAAAAGGAAAACAGGTTTTGAATCATATATGGTGAATTAAACATAATTTTATCTACACTCCCTCCTGAGTTCTGAGTTCCCCCTAAAATGAGAGTGAACGTTATAAGCCCATAAGGACAAATAAAACAGAAGAAAACATCAGACGAGAGAGAGAGCAACACATTTTTGAAAACTGGAATGTAAGTAGAGGAATAAACAACTGACTTCAGAGAGTTGGAATACCTACAGCCTAAGTGTTTGCAGAAAGAAATGCCAATGAAAGTCAAGCTGATCTGTGTTCAAGAATACTTGAAAAGCCTTAGAAATTGGAAGCACCAGATACAAAGATGGGAAGAGGGGTAGATGGAAATGGGAGGATTAGGTTGAAAGTCTTTATAATGGGCAGTGAGTCCCTCAGGTTCTCTTCCAGTAGGAGAAGCCAGGTGACTCCCCTTCTCAGTGGTATTAGGAGCTAGGTAATTATCTGGAAAAACCAAGTGAAGAGTCTTCAGACAGGATCCAGTACAGTAGAGAACAGGGAAGAGGCACTGTGTCAAAAGAAGGGGGATTCCATGGAAGTCTAGATAATCAACTTTGTGTACCCAGCCTTCTTCAACTCTGTGGTCTCAAGAATACTGACTGCCAAACAAATCCCCCTCAGGCAAAAGGTGGGATGGCCTTTCTCTGGAGAAATGGGAAAATTCTAAAGAAAAACACACCCCAAAATGACATAACACCCACAATAAAACAACTGGTTCTGTGCCCCCTTACTGTACCGGGAAGGCAATGATTTGACAAGCCACGCCAATTATTCCTGAGACTCCAATCAGCTTTTTAGAGTCTCACTTGGAATGTAGTACTCAGGATAAGCTTCCATCCAATGGCAGAAAATCAAAACAGAAGAAATGACAGTCAAAGGAAAGGAGACACAAAAGATATTAAATTTATAATTAATATACTCCATAAAGAAAAAATACTGCATCCATGAACTAAGAACAGAAGGCTATAAAAAAAGAAACCTTCGGAAAACAAGAAAAAGTATTTGAGAAACAACAATGCGGTAGCTTTGGTAGCTGGTCTTCAAAGATGAGCCCTAGTGAACCACACTTTCCAACACTCACACTTTCATACAGTCCCCTCCCACATGAAATCTGGTTCAGCCCTGTGACTCACTCTAAGTAATGGAATGAGACAGAAGAGATTCTATGCCAGGCTTTGTCCTAAGTCTGAGGAATACCGACCTGCTCTGCCTTTGTACTTTCAGAAACCCTGAGTTGCCACATAAGAAGTTCAGGTGGCCTGCTGAGAAACTACATGGAGAGACCGACCCTATCGAAGCAGTCACAAGGAGAGAGACTGTCAGACTACATGGAGAAAAAAAAAGGTTCAGCCACCCCAGTTTCCTGGCTGAGCAGTTTTCCAGCCATCCGACTAAGACATCAGATGTGTAGGTGAAGTCATGTTGGAGATTCCAGCCCCATCTGCCCTCCAACTGAGAGGGAGACCACATAAGAGGCCCCAGGTGAGACAGCTGAGTCCCAACCAACCCACAGGATCATGAAAAATAACAACAAGGTTGCTGTTTAAAATCCCTAATTACAGATAGTGTATTATACAGCAATTAATAACTAACAGAATTGCCAAAACAGAAAAATGAATCTGAGTGACATCAAACTTAACAACAACACTGAAAGCCAGAAGACAGTGGAGCAATAGCTTGAAAAACTGGGGCAACAGGAGGCCAGCATTATTTCAACCCACAGTTGTAGAATCAGAAGAATTAACAATCAGACATAAGGTAGGAATAAAGCAGATTTCAGACATGCAAAGTCTCAAAAAATTTACATTCTATGCAGCCTTTCTTGGGAAGCTATTTTCAGATGTGATTTAATAAAATGAAGGATTAAACTAGAAATTCCCAACTGGGGGCAATTTTGCCCAGCAGGGACATTTGGTAACGTCTGCAGACTTTTGACTGTTACAAGGTGGGAGGTGGCTGCTAATGGCATCTAGTGGGATGCTGCTAAATACTACAGTGCATAGGACAACATTCCATAACAAAGAATTATCTGACCCAAAATGCCAATAGTGCAGAAGCTGAGAATTGCTGGATTAAACCAAGAAAGAAGACATATTGATGAATAAGATTTTCAACATGGTAGATTTGCAAAGTGAAGCCTTGGGACAGTGGCTGTATTATAGGCTTAGAGAGCAGCCAGCACAAATTGAAACAGGATCACAAAAGATTCCAGCAACAGTGTACCCAGAAGGAAAAAAAAAGGATAAAACTGGAATAATATCTGATTATCTGACTATATGGAAACAGTATCGGGAGGGGAATTTGTAGTTCTTTTGAAAAGTGGGAAGATTTTGTGATAGAGTCATGAAGAAGTAAACAAATTTTAATTATTTGTTTAATTATTAATCTTATAAGATATAAAAAGGGTACAAAAAGGAAATATAATTATATTCTCTTGGCTCAGCAAGAGGATCTTATATATGAATAATAATGTAATTATAATAATAGCAAACACATATATGGCTTTTTATAGCACTGCTCTAAGTGCTTTACCTATATTTACTTATTTCACCATCACAGGATATTGTGAGGTCATTACTATTATTAGCCCCAGAAAAGGCATAGAGACACTCACTAATTCGCCCAAGATTGTGCAACTAAACATGGCCAAAGCAGAATTGAACACAAAGTCTGGCTTCAGAATTTGAGCACTCATCTACTACGTTACGCTATTTACTGATATAAACAAACAAACAAAAACTGATATTCATTTGCTATGCGCTGGTTTGACCAGGCAGCCAATAACTCTTCTGCATGTTACTCAGGCAGTTAGGAAATGTCTGGAACACCGCCCCTGGAACCAAACTGGTAGGATGGGGAAGGCAAAATTAAAGCGTGAATGTGCTAAACCTCCATCTCCTATAATGGGAAATCGATAAATATGTCTAAAATGAAAACAAATAAAATAAAGACATAGCAGCACAGTCATATTGTTTTGAAATATGGAGGAAAATATCAAAAGAAACAGCTAACAGAGATTAAAGTGGTTGCCAGGAGGGGACGGGCCTTGGGAGTGGAGAGTGATAAAGCAGGGAGCACTGTTATCGTGTAAACCCTGTGGTGCTATTTTATTTTAAAATTATGTACATGTATGACTTTGATAACAAATAAAATTTAATTTAAAATTTTAATAAACTCTCATCGGTTTGGGATTGTTGAGGCTTGTCTTGCTTGGAAACACAACCCAGTGACTCCTACGGTGGCCTTTTATGCTAAGGACCATGGGAAAAGGAATATTTACTCTCAGGGAATGGCCCAAGTTGACTTTTCATATATAAGACAGAATGACCATTCAGAGTAGAGACACTTGTCTTGAGCCACCTAAGACTCTAAAGGGGCTGTTAGAGTCTAGAAGCATCTCTACTCTCCTGTGTGATGCCCAGCAGAACTCCTTTATAGAGAGAAACATGGGGGACCTCAGAGGGGACGGAGTCCTCTCTGAAAGAAATGAGAAATTGAAAAACACCATCCCTAGATACAAAAGATGAAGGTAAATTGCACAAGGGAAGAAAGATTTTGTGAGAATGTCAGGCGAAACTCCACTTAAATTTCAAGTGAAAACTAAATACTAAATAATCAGAGAAGTATTTTGAGATTTATTGAAATATACCCAATTATCGACTTATTTTTAAGCCTTTTTCTCTTGCTTTTCAACAGCCCGGGACACCTCTTCTGCATCACCTAATTGATACCGTCTTAGCTTCACTGTCTCAGAGGGCTTGGAATGCACATTCCCGTCCTACTCATTGTAACAACCAGCTCTACTCAACTGACCAAATTTGAGCAGGCACAGTTTGACAGTGCCTCCCTCGTACCTGAGTTGGCATCTATTGTTCAGGAGATGGTTTGCTGACCCTGAGGTGAGACCCACTGGACAGCTGGCACTTACACCTGAGCCGTTCAGAAGCGTCAGAGAAATTAACCCTGTGTGACTCACTCTGACCAATGGACACCAGTGGATAAATTCTTCTCTATTCCTCCCTCAGAGAAACTTTCCTGAGAAACAGGCATTTTTAGCATGAGAGATCCTGTGAAATCCAGCAGCTAGTCCTGCTTCTTGCCAGCTTAGTAACACACCCTCATGCTGGTTCTCTCTCCTCCCACACCTTACTTCCTTTCCCCTTACTCCCACTCTCTGCGTTTGCACACCTAACCAACTAATAACCCATAAAGTTTTGCCTCAAGTCTTGCTTTCTGGGGAATCCAGATTTTGGATTTTATAAATGTTAAAGGCTTCACCCAGTATAAAAGAAGTAATCCGAATAGTCCTATGACTATTAGAGAAATTGAATCCATAATTTGAAAGCTTCTAAAACAGAACCCTTTGGGCCAATTCTCTGGAGAATTCTACCAAAAATTCTAAAAAGAATTGGCATCAGTTTTACACAATCTCTTCCAGAAACTAGAAGAGGAAAAAGCACTTCTCAACTCATTTTATGAAACCAGTATTACTGAAATATCCCAACCTGTATACAGTAAAGAAAAACACTAAAAAGTAAAACTAGAGACTAATATTTTTTATGAACTTCGATGCAAAAATATGAAAACAAGATAATGCTACCCTATCAAATCCAGCAAATATAAAAAGAATTATAGATCATAACCAAATGGGGCAAGGACTAGAATAAACCAGTAAGGCTGTTTTGATACTTGAAAATTAATTCATTGATAGAGAAAAGGCGGTTGACAAAATTCAACATCCATTCATGATAAAACTCTCAGCAAATTAGGAATGGGAGGGAATTTCCTCCAGCTAATAAATAGCATCTGTAAAAATCTATAACTAACATCATACTTAACAATCAAAGACTGAATCTCTCCTTCTAAGATTAGGAACCAAGCAAGGATGTCCACTCTCACTACTCTTCCTCAGTGGAGTAGTGGAAGTCCTAATTAGAGCAGGAAGAAAAGGAAGTCAAAGGCATATCTATTGGAAAAGAAGAAACAGCTTTAAATTTGCAGATGATTAGGTTATTTACATAGGAAATCTCAAGAAATCAACAAAAAATTTAGAGAACTAATGGGTAGGTTCAGCGAGCTCACAGGACACAAGATCAACCCATAAAAATCAAAATGTATTTTATATACATGTGAAAAACAAAAATTACAAACCTAATATCATTTACAATTAGTCCCCCAAAATGAAATACTTAAGTATTAATCTAACAAAACATATATAGGTCTGTATGCTCGAAAATACAAAATGCTGGTGAAAGAAGTGAAAGAAAATCTACATAAATGGAGAGGCATACAGTATTTGAAAACTGGCAGATGCGGTGGCTCATGCCTGTAATCCCAACACTTTGAGAGGCCGAAGTGGGAGGATCACTTGAGGCCAGCAGTTCAAGACCAGCCTGGCCAACCTATTGAGACACTGTCTCTATTTTTTGAAAAAAATAAAATAAAATATAAAAAACCAGAAAACTGAAAGGTAAGGATGTCAACAAGCTCATTATACAGAAAGGCAAAAAAACCAAAGTAGCTTAAACAATTCTAAAAAAGAGAAATGAAGCAGAAGGAATCACTCTACCTGAGGCTAAGACTTATAATGTAGCTACAGTAATCAAGATAGTATGGTATTGGCGGAGGAATAGACACATAGATTAATGCAACAGAATAGAGAGCCCAGAAAAAGACCAACGCAAATATGCCCAAATGACTTTTGACAGATTGCAAAACCAGTTCAATGGAGGAAGGATTGTCTTTTCAACAAATGGTGATGGAGCAATCGGACATTGATAAACAAAAATAATAAACCTTGACACAAGCCTCACATAATATATAAGAATTAATTCAAACTGTATCATAAGTCTAAATGTAAAAATGTGAAACTATAAAATTTTTAGAAGCTAAGGTTTACTAAATATGACAACAAAAGCACAATACGTAAAATAAAATTGACAATTAAACTGCATCAGAATAAAAAATTGTTCGCCTGTGAAAGACCTTCTTAGAATATTGAAAAGACAAGCTACAGACTGTGAGGAAATACGTGTAAGCCATGTATCTTACAACACCTTGTATCCAAACTACATAAAGAACTCTCAAGTTGGGTACAATGGCTCCTGCTTACAATCTCAGCACTTTGGGAGGCCAAGGCAGGAGGATTTCTTGAGCCCAGGAATTCAAGACGAGCCTGGGCAACATGGAGAATCCCCATCTCTACAAACTTAAAAAAAAAAAAATTTAACTGAGTATGGTGGTGTGCCTGTAGTCCCAGCTACTTGGGAGGCTGAGGTGGGAAGATCACTGAGGCCTGGG
This sequence comes from Papio anubis, assembly GCF_008728515.1. Classification (NCBI taxonomy): domain Eukaryota; kingdom Metazoa; phylum Chordata; class Mammalia; order Primates; family Cercopithecidae; genus Papio; species Papio anubis. The sequence continues at coordinate 10,944,763 of NC_044987.1, forward strand.
CAGTTACAGCAGTGAGCTATGATTGCACCACTGCACTTCAGACTAGGCAACAGAGTGAGACCCTGTCTCAAAAACAAAGCAAAACAAAACAACTAAAGAAAACAAAACAATTATGAAATGTGCAGAAGAAATGAACAGGCATTTCCCTGAAAGAAAGATGTAGATGGCAAATAAGCACATAAAAAGATGTTCAGCATAATTAGCTATTAGCAAATTAAAACCGCATGGGATAGCACTACATAACTTTTAGAACAGCTAAAATGAAAAATAGTGACAACACCAAAAGCTGGCAAGGATGTAGAGTACTTAGACCACTCATAGGTTGCTGGTGAAAAGATAAAATGTTACAGCCATTCTGGAAAGTGGTTTGGTCATTTCCTATGAAACTAAACATGCAGTTACCAGCATTTTACTCTTGGACATTTATCCCAGATAATGGGATTGCTTGTAACAACTTTGTTTATAAAAAAGAATGATGGTAACAACAGGAGTCTTCTAGTGAATGGTTGATGAAACTCTGATGTACCCGTAAAATAGAACACAGCTCATCAACAAAAATGTAATGACCTATTGATACGTGTCACACCTGGAGGGACCTCAAGGGCATTATGCTTAAAAAAAAAAAGTCAATCTCAAAAGGTTATATACTGCATGATACCATTAATAGAGCATCCTAGAGATGACAAAAATATAGAGACAGAAAATAGATTAACAGTTGCTAGGGATTGGGGAGGGGGTGGAGTGGGATGAGGGGAGGCATTCTTACAAAGATGTAGCATGGGCATTCTTTTGGAGTGATGTAACAATTCTGGATCTTAATCATCAGGGTGGTTAAATGAAGCTATATATGGGAAAATTGCATAGAATAAGACACACGCAAGCATATAAATGAATGCAGTTTTTAAAAATGGTGAAAGCTGAATACGACCTGTAGTCTAGTTAACACCAAGGTATCCATGTCAACTTTCTGGTTTTAAAGTCATACTACAGCTAGATAAGATGTCACCAATGAAAGGTGAGTGAAGAGTGCATACAACTATTTGCATTATTTTTGCAACTTCCTGTGAGCCTATAATTGTTTCAAAATAAAAGATTTTTTTAAAATGGAGCACAATATAAAAATAAAAATAAATTTTAAAAATGACCTACCTCCCTCGAATTTTAAAGACCTCTTAGTGTGCTTTAATGAGCCTTTTCCTTGTGGTGAAGATGGATGTGGGCGTGGAACAAAAGCCCAAACTCGAGACAACAGCTAAAGATCACAGAGCTGAGTAGGCCAAAGCCTTGGAACTTACAGGAGAAAAATAATACGCCTTGAGCAAAGAAGTGGGCTACAGAGTTTAAGTAGAAGGAGGCTGTGTGTTCACTGACATTCAAGCATGAAGGAAATAGAAGCAGACAGGCTGAAGCAAATCTGGGTTTAGGGGGAGTTGGAGTGGGAGGAAGAGAAGATCTCTGTGAGGAGGGTGCAGGGATAGAAGAAGGCAACCCTTCTGGGATGAAAACACGGTGAGTCTACACCGCTGGTGTGGCAGGGATAGATGTGCAGCCTCATGGACACTGATTGTAAGAGAGCTGCAGCCCCTGGCTGCCTCCAGGAGCAGGAGCTTGACTTTTTCCTTCAGTTCCTCCCTCAGCTAAGCCCAAGGCATATTAATAATCGTCATCATTACAACCTACATTTGCATAGAAGCTTTTCTTTTTTTTTTTTTTCCAAAAACGTTCTATATCTATGACCTCATTTGAGCCTCACCGTCCACTTGCAAGGTAGTCAGGGAGGGTGTGGTTTTAAGGAAAGAAAATTAAGAAATACAGATATTTCACTGAGTCACGGATGGGGGCTACACTTCAGATCTCAAGGCTTTGACAATCAACTCTGAGTTATGAACTGTGTTCCCTGTTTTCCTTCTGGACCAAGTCAGCTCAGAGGCCACAGCCTCTTTTGTAATATGATGTACCCAGAATGAGAAATTCAGAGAAGAAAAGATACCAGCAAAATCCAGCCTCATAGAAAGAACCATAATGATAAAGGCAAGGCATCGGTTCATTTGTCTGAGGGTTTCATTTTACCAAAGAGACAAGTATGCAAATTTCACCCTGACTGGTGTTATGTTTTCAGGTAATTCCTGAGTCTCAGTCATGCATGGGTCCTGGATTAATCAAAATATATTTTTATCTCCCAACCTTCTGGCTAAAGCTTAGAGTACTGTTCTTTGCCTTCTGGGTGAGGTTGCCATGGAAACCCATTCAGGGAAAGCAGTGTCTCTCTTTATAATGCGGTGACTGCAAGCAGGGACTGAAACAGACCAGCCACTCCCAGACAAGCATGAGGAGGGTCTGGAACTCTGAAAGTGCTGCCTCCCTTCTACTCCAGATTTTCTGTGTCCTGATGTGTGAAGTGTTTCCCAAACAGATCAGTGTCCCAGCACACTCAAGAAAATATCCTTCGCTCCCTCAAGTCTCATCTTCATTGGCCCCTCCTTGAGAGATGGCTAGGAAGCCCAGGTTGCTCTCAGGAGCACTGGTGGAAGCACTAGAGTGCTTGGTTCACAAGACCAATGTGTGTATTTCTCCCCAATTTTATGTTCAGGGGCATCACATTAGAGCTTGAAATTAGCCCTGATGAGAGAATGTATGCCACAGAAATTGATAAAGCCTACAGATCAGGGTCTGGTCTTTTCTTTTAAAGAGACAATTTCTCTTTCTCCAAAAACTCTAAAAATATTTAGAATCCAATTCTGAATGCTTTGTCTTCCAAATATTCCTAAATTGCAGGTATCTTTGAGTTCAAAAGAGACAAAGCAACTCAGATTTATGTATATCTCAGACTAGGTATAGATCGCAGGTGTCTCCTCTAACTTATTACCACCCTTGTAACTGTTATGTATCTCTATTGTCACACTGCAGGTTTTTAAAGAAGGTATGTCACCTTCATTAGACTGTATCTCCTTGAGACCAGAGATTCTTGCTTATACGTTATAGTATCCCTAGTGCCAAGCATAGTGCCTGGTATACAGTAATGCTCAAGAGATATTTGGTGAATGAATGAATGTTAGAACTGGAAGGGCTAAGAAATAATCTAACAAAGTAATAATATTGGTAAGAAAATGACTCCCAGGAAAGTAGCAGTCACCTGCTCAAGGACACAAATCATGTTAATAGTAGGAACAAGAGAAGAATTTGGCTGTTATCTTTTTAAAATGAGCCATGTTGTCACCTAGTTCCAAATTCCTAGTTTCTGTAACAAGTACCACATTCGACTTGTAGCCTCAGCCTTTCCACTTACTTCTGAACATTCTTCTTATAATCTTATTATATAAGGATTCCACCATCTTGTTTCCATACCCTGTGTTCCCCCTCCATTGTCCCTGGGCTGTCCATTTCCCTCTTTCCCTCCCTCCCTTCCTTCCTTCCCTCCTTCCTTCCTTCCATTCCTCCACTTTCTTCCTTTCTTCCTTCCTTTCTTCCTCCTTTCCTTCCTCCCTCCTCCTTTCTTCCCTACTTTCTTCCTTCCTTTCTTCCTCTTCCTTCCACTCCTTCCTTCCCTCCTTCCCTCCTCCCTCCTCCCTCCTTCCTTCCTTCCCTCTTCCCTTCTTTCCTTCCTTCCTTCCTCCCTCCTTCCTTCTCCTTTCTTCATCATTTTTCTTCATCCCCTCCCTCCCCTCCCCTCCCTCTTTCTCCCTCCCCCTCCCCCCTCCCTCCCCTCCCTCCTTCCCTGCCTCCCTTCCTTCCTTTCTCCCTTTCTTCTTTCCTTCCTTCTTCCCTGCTTCCCTCCCTCCCTTCCCTCCTTCCCTCCCCTCCCTCCTTCCCTCCCTTCCTTCCTTCCTCTCTTCCTTCCTTCTTCCTTCTTCCCTCCCTCCCTTCTTCCTTCCTGTCTTCCTGCCTTCCTGCCTTTGAACCTTCCTTCCTTCTTTTCTCTTTCTCTTCTTCCCCACTCTTCTTTTCCCCCATCCCTTGTTCTCTACAGACTCCTTCGCTTGAAAGGTAGAAACCTTTCATAAATGGTGTCTAGAGTTTCTCTACAAATCCTTAGTGTAAATATTTAAATTTACCAAGGCTCTGGATATATAGGAGGGATATCGCAAACAAGGAAGAGTGAAAAAGAAAATCACATCAATAGATGTTTTTAAATATCAGCTTTGCAGATCTCTCTGTTTCTAATAAAGTGTCTCACTCAGTGTTTCTTTTCTCCCCTGCTTCCTTTCCTGTGACTGTGGCTCAGAGCTCTCCTTTCTTTCCTCCTCTTCTTTGTTCTTCATAAAATAAAGTGTGTTAACAATTTATGAAATAATGTGTCGAGTGCTGAATAGAGCATTGGTTTGTCAAAATGATAATATACTGCTGGTGGTTTTGAATAACAAGTACAGAGGGGGAAGAAAGCATCTGTCACATCAATAGCTACATACCAGGTCCTAGGTGATATATTGATGTGCTCCAGTAAAGAAACCACATCTGAAAGAGCAGCTGCAATTGATGTCACTACCTGAGTAAGTTCACAATGATACATTACCATTTTTCAAGATCCATCTGTGTTCTGCATAGATCCAACCATCAAAACAAACTGTTAGAGCCACTCCCAGTCATTCAAGCTAAAACACTGAATGCAGAATCTGTGGCCAGTGAACCCATATTAATAAATCTACCTTGATCTGACAATTCTCATACATATTTCTCAGATTTTTTTTTTCTATAAAAATTATCAAAATATTTTGAGCTTGTAGTAAAAGAGAATAGAACAGTATTTGCCAGGGGCTGGGGGATGAGAGAAATGAGGACCTGTTGATCAAAGAAGGTTATAAACTTTCAATTATAAGATGAATAAGTTGGCCGGGCACAGTGGCTCACGCCTGTAATCCCAGCACTTTGAGAGGCTGAGGTGGGTGGATCACCTGAGGTCAAGAGTTCGAGACCAGCCTGGCCAACATGAAGAAACCCCATCTCTACTAAAATACAAAATTAGCCGGGCGTGGTGGTGCATGCCTGTAATCCCAGCTACTTGGAAGGCTGTGGCAGGAGAATCACTTGAACCCAGGAGGCAGAGGTTGCTGTGAACTGAGATCATGCCACTGTACCCCAGCCTGGGCAACAAGAGCGAAACTCCATCTCAAAAAAAAGTTGAATAAATAAGATGAACAAGTTCTGGTACTCTAATGTACAATATGGGTAGTGATAGACATGTTAAAATTTAATTGTGATCATCATTATACAATGTATACATATGTCAAATCATCACATTGCACACCTTAAATACGTTCAAACTTTATTTGTCCATTAAATATTTTTAAACTAAAAATTACAATTTAAAAAATCAATTACAAAACTGTTTAAAAAATTTTTTTCAAAATCTTGTGATCCTTTTGGTGTGTGTAGTAACTTTTCATGGGTCACAGTTGTACCTGACTCCTGAGGCCTTCCAGAACTTGAGTCCACTTAGAGATCTAGAAGCAATGAGATCTTCTAGATCTTCTTCACCTCCCAGGTGGTTGAGGTGAGAACCAGTGCTCCCATACAAGACAGTTGCCGCTGGAGGGGTCATTAAAGGTTCTTCAGGCAAGGAAAATTATAATTATCAGATAGAGGAGAAAATAATATTTCTTTTTCTTTTTTTTTCTTTCTTTCTTTTTTTTTTTTGGGACATACCAAGGCTCTGTCACCCAGGCTGGAGTGCAGTGGTGCAAGCTCAACTCACTGCAACCTCTGCCTCCCAGGTTCAAATGATTCTCGTGACTGAGCTTCCCGAATAGCTGGGACTACAGGCATGTGCCATCATGCCCAGCTAATTTTTATATGTTTAGTAGAAACAATGTTTCGCCATGTTGGCCAGGCTGGTCTTGAACTCCTGGCCTCAAGTTATTCACCCACCTTGACCTCCCAAAGTGCTGGGATTACAGGCATGAGCCACCATGCTGGACCTGGAAAAGAGTATTTCTACAAGCAAAGGATGCTTAGCAGAATTTGGGGGCTTAAGATTCTCAGCTTCATCAAAATCTTTCCACACGCCCCTAACCTAATTTTCAGCATCCCCAATTGATGGTGTTCCACACCAATGCCCAAATTTTATCACGAGAGACTCTGTGAGGCTGTGAATTCAATTTATGTTATAATTCAGCCACTCAAAGGACTAAACTTTGAGATTGATTTTCAGAAACCTTAACCTGAGGCTATAGTAGATAAAGGTTATTTTACAGAAGTCACAGAGACTCTCTGGTCCTTTACTTCGACCTTGAGCTGGGAATTTAAGCCCTGACCTCACTATTTTCCTTCTCTAAATCCTCCAGAGAAATTGGAAGAAGCCAATCACCACCACAGGCCTTTATTTACATTTAAATGTTCTATGGCAACATGTTTTTGACCATCCAGAGCCTTACCTTCTATAAACCCTTCACTGCAGGTAACCACAGATGGTAACTAAGTAAGTGTTATGCTATGATATGTCCTTGACTTCTGGTATCTTATCTACCCATGACAACAGTCATTGATGGCTTTCAATTCAGCCAGACCAGAGAAGAGATTCAGATTCTCATCCTTCAGGTTCTGCTTCTCTAGAATCACATTCAACACCAATAAACTGTCAGTCAGAATTCAGTAAGAGAAGGAAAACAACCATGAGTGTAATGGATATAAAAGACCAATAGAGAAATTAGACCAGTGACTCAAGAGGCTGAGGTAAAAGCGTCACTTGAGGCCAGCAGTTCAAGACCAGACCAACCTGGACAACATTTTTTAGAGACCTTGTCTCTAAAAAAGAAATTAAAAATTATCCAGGTGTGGTGGCATGCACCTGTTGTCCCAGCTACTTGGGAGGCTGAGGCAGGAGGATCTCTTGAGCCCAGGAGTTCAAGGCTACCCTGGGCAACATAGCAAGATCTCATCTCTACAAAAAAAAATTAATTTAAAAAATTACCCAGGACCTGTAGTCCCAGCAGGAGGATTGCTTGAGCCCTGGAGTTGAAGGCTGCAGTGAGCTACAATTGTTCCACTGCAGTTTACCCTAAGAGACAGAGACTAAAAACATTTTTTTAAATTAGACCTTTGTTAGACATTAAGCTTTATTATAGGAATGAGATACCAAAGTAGAAGGCACTAAAGAAGTGAAAGTCTGGAAGGAGGAGTTGCACAATAAGAAAAAAAGAGACATTAAACAAGTCTGACCAAAGTGCTGGCACAGGTAAACAAGTAGGGGCATGGAGGAAATTCTGAGAAACAATCATGTCCAGCAGCTAAAGTGGGGACACAATAGGGAAACTCTTGGAGAGGTCTGTGGGAATTTTGGCCTTATGTTAACTACTGCCTCTGTGGGTGCACAGCCCAGAGCGGCTGTTGGTCATCAGAGCCCGCAGTCTGGAGGACAAGCTGAACGCAGAGGAAGGCCAGAACCACCTAAGACCCACAAGGTACCCATCTCTCTGTCTGTCTGACAACATGTCTGACTGTGATGAACTTCTGAGAGGAATGGCTGTTGCGTCGCTCTGATATCCCAAATCTCATGCACATTGTTCTTTTGGTCAACTCTAAACTGGAACCACACTAGGTAAGGAATTCTGGGAAATATAGTGCCCCACTTGACCAAGTTGACATAGTATCATCTAAAGCAACCCTCAAGGACAGTGCAGTTGGAAGCAAGCGACATTAAGTACAAACCCAGAGAAGAATGTGGAAATACACAGAGAGCCATAGGACCTTCTGAGAGATGAAAAACAAACACGATAACAATTGCCTTGTGGTCAGCTATTGTCTGTGGGTCTGGTACTGGGAGGTGTTAAAAGCTGGGAACTCAGAAGAAAAGAATCATCACTTTGCTCCCTTTTTACTTTGACAGACTACTAAGTTAGGTGTTTCTCTACTCTGTATTTTAAATGTTTATTAATCATAAAACAAGGAAAATGGAAAGTGACAACTCAGCTAATTCCCAAAGAATTTATTCTCAGGGGATATATTCACTAAACATTATCAGTCTAACTTTGGTGTCTATAAAATTTCATGGTTATTTTTACTGTAAAAAGCATTTAGTATTAAGACATTTTCTTCACATAATTCATTAAAGTGTTGTTCTGAAGCTTCCTTTCTGGGTATTTTGGTACATCTTTATAGAATTATAGAATCAGGTGGATGAACTAAAGTATTTGTTATTGTCCCTTCCACCCCTCATTCTGTAATTTTACTCAAAGCATGAAACTTCTTCATTGTTATTTTCCATTTATTTATTTATTTAGAGACAGAGTCTCACTCTGTTGCCCAGGCTGGAGTGTAGTGGCGTGATTACAGCTCACTGCAACCTCTGCCTCTACCAGGTTCAAGCAATTCATGTGGCTCACTCAGCCTCCTGAGTAGCTGGGATTACAGGCATGCACCACCACACCCAGCTAATTTTTGTATTTTTAGTAGAGACAGGGTTTCACAATGTTGGCCAGGCTAGTCTTGAACTCCTGGCCTCAAGTGACCCACCCACCTTGGCCTCTCAAAGTGCTGAGATTGCAGGCATGAGCTACAGCGTCCGGCCTCATTGCTATTTTCTAATATATGCATGCTGGGTGATTTTAGATGATATTTAGAGAGGCAGGATAGTTGTAACAATTGCCTTTATATGGAATTTAGAAATTTACAAAGCACTTTCAAATATGTTTTCACATTTGAGTGTCAAGTAATCCAATGAAGTAAGCAAGGCAAATGTCACAATTACCATGTTCATAGATGTGGAAACATAGTCTCTGTGCTTTTAACCCACTTGCTGTTCCCAAAGCCCTTTCAATTCATCATGCGTGATGTAACAGAAATTACGTAACTGATTACGGTTGCTGGGTCAAATGCTTTCTTTTTTCTCAGGAGTGATAATGGTTTGCTCTACTTCATCAACATCTCATCACCTGGTGATTTGTATAATCAACACACACATTTTGAGATAGTACTGAAAAGAAAATATACTTTGGTAACAGGAAGACCCGGGTTTAAAGAGTGGCACTAATCATGACTAGCTTTGTGGCTACGGGTGAATTACTTCATCTCTCATATCTTCAATGCCTCCATTTTACAAATTGGAATACTTTTTGCAGGTTGCAAACTTGTAAAGATTACATTATATAATGCCTGTTATTAGAATGCTTAGCACACCAGGCACATAAGAGGTGCTCAGCCAATGCCGCATTTCATCTATAAATCCTACTTACTTCTAAAGGCTGAAGGCAGTTCCATACAATATCCTCCCTAACTTCTCTCCTTTTTTCCAGTTTCACTCTACCCAATACCACTCAGAGCCTACTTAGTTGTTCTCAAATTGTTTTATATTCTGGCATTTTATGTTCATTCAACAAATATGTAGTGAATGCAAACTATGTTTTCAGACCCTGTACTAAACCCTACGTATAAAATAGTAAAGAAAACAGATGTGTTTCTGCCCTCAAGGAGCTTTGTTTACTATTTTTAAGCAAGAAGCAGATCACATATCAGTAACATACAGATACTTGTACAGTAATAAGCGGTGGTAAATGCTGTGAATGCGAAGACTAGGTTGCAATGTGGACAACTATGTTTGACTGGGATTGTGAAAGACATTCTCCTTGGAGTAACATTTAAGCACAGATGTGAAGGATGAGAAAGAGCCAATCATGTAAGGAAGAAAAAATAACATTTCATAGGGAGAGAACAGGTGTGAACAACTAGAAAAGCCAGCGTGGCTGGAACACAATGAGCAAAATGTCATGACGTGAGTTGAGGTTGGGAGGTAGGCATGAACCAGACCACACAGAGCCTTTGAGGTAGGTTGGACCCTCCCCGAAGCAAGTCCTGAGACAAGTTTGAGCAGCCACAGTTTATTTAGAAGGTATGGCAGTAGGACAGAGGAAAAAGAAAATGAAGCCAGTAAAAGGTGTGTCGTTGAACAGGCCACACCTGCGCCTCAATCCCCCTGAGAAACTCCAGAAGGTAGTATATGTAGAACATGCACCCAGGAGGCCAGGAAACTGGGTTCTTTTGTTTTTCAATGTATAATTTCATTCCTTTTAAAATTGTAATTGTACGTATTTATGGAGTACAATTTGATGTGTCAATGCATGTCTGTGTTGTAAAATGATCAAATCAGGGTATCTAGCATATCCATCACCTTATGCATGTATTATTTCTTTGTGATAAGAGCATTCAGAAGCCCCCCTTCTAGCTATTTCATAATATATAATACCCTGCTGTTAACCAACTTCGCCCCACTGTGGTTCCTCAGAAAATTAAATATACAACTACCATGTGATCCAGCAATCCCACTGATGGATACATATTCAAGGGAAAGGAAAACAGTATATTGAAGACATATCTATACATCCCTGTTTATTTCAGTGCTATTCACAAAAGCCAAGATATGGAATCAACCTAAGTATCCAACAGCAAATGAATAAAGAAAATGTGGTATATATACACAATGAAATACTATTCACCCATTAAAAAAATGCTGTCATTTGTGACACTATGGATGGACATGAGCTCATTATTAACCAAATCCCTTCACTGTCGGGCATTAACTCTCTGTTACTTACAGCTGGCCCTGTGCAGGATTAGCATATTCATGGCCAGAAAAACAAGCCCAAGAGCAGAATGTTACAGGTGTACACAGAAAACTGCCTTCAAACGTAGAGATCAATGCTAAGGGGGCCAGGCACGGTGGCTCATGCCTGTAATCCCAGCACTTTGGGAGGCCAAGGCAGGCGGATTACCTGAAGTCAGGAGTTTGAGACCAGCCTGACCAACATATAGTGAAACCCCGTCTCTACCCAAAATACAAAAATTAGCTGGGCATGGTGGCACATGCCTGTAGTCCCAGCTAGTTGGGAAGTTGAGGCAGGAGAATCACTTGAACCCATGAGGTGGAGGTTGCAGTGAGCTGAGATCACATCACTGCACTCCAGCCCGGGCCACAGAGCAAGATCCCATCTCTCAAAAAAAAAAAAAAAAAAAAAAAAGGCTAAGGGAAAGGGATGGGGAATGAAAGAACCCTATTGAACACGGTATGCTAATTATTATAGAGAGTCATTGAAGGATTTTAACAGGAGTATGATGCGCTGTAGTTCAGGTTGTTAGTTTTGGTTGCCCAGGTACTTTATAAGATCCTTGAGAACAAAGCACATACTTTACATTTCTTTAGCACTAACCACAGCAATGACACAGTGCAGTTTACAGATGAGGTACTGAATAATTGTGTTGACTGTCCAGGAGAAAAAGCATATGATGAATCCAAGTTAACTGGACCAAAAACTGACCAAATTAAAACTTTTACCTATAAAAATATTCAGCGTCGCTTCCTCTTTTTTAATTAGAAATTGAGATGGTATCTCATTATGTTGCCTAAGCTGGTCTCAAACTCCTTGGCTCAAACGATCCTCCCATCTGTGCCTCCTGAAGTGCTGGGACTACAGGGACAAGCCACCACTCTTGGCCTATCATCGCTTTCTACTAACTCTCTTAAAGTAGCCAGATGGTGCATGGACCACCATGGTATCCAGGGAGTTAGCTATTATCTGGACTTTCTAAAACTATTGGTTTTAGAAAGAATTCAACCATTGGATGAGAGAATAAAGCCCGATTCACTTATTTTGTTTTTTATTTGTCTTTTTTTTTTTCTGAGATGACTCTTGCTCTCTCACCCAGGCTGGAGTGCAGTGGTGTGATCTTGGCTCACTGCGACCACACCTCTTGGGTTCAAGTGGTTCTCATGCGTCAGCCTCCTGAGTAGCTGGGAGTACAGGCACATGCCACCACACCCAGTTAATTTTTGTATTTTTAGTAGAGATAGGGTTTTACCATCTTGGTCAGACTGTCTGGAACTCCTGACCTCAAGTGATCCACCTGCCTCCACCTCCCAAAGTGCTGGGATTACAGGCATGAGCCACTGCGCCTGGCCAAAATTTTATTTTTTATTTTACTTTTTTAGAGATGGGGGTTCTCACTATGTTGCCCAGGTTGGTTTTGAACTCCTGGGCTCAAGTGATCCTCCCATCTCAGCCTCCCAAAGTGCTGGAATTACAGGCGTGAGCCACCATGCCTGGCCCAAGCCTCTCTTACTCTCAGAAGAACAGAGTAATATTGTGGACGAAAGCACTGACTTTGGAGTCCCACCCAGAGGAGACACGGCTTTGATCCTTAGCAATTATGGGGCCTTGAGCAAGTGACTCAAGCTCATTAATCCTCAGTTTCCTCATCGGTAACATGGACATAGTAACAATGGCATTTACTTCAAAAAGGTTAGTGTAAAGGTTAAATAAAATAATACTCTCTGCCCAGTATAGAATTAGCATTCATCGTATATTATTATTAATAATATTTTTACTTCACTTAGAGTTATTGTTTATTTTATTTTATTTCATTTTTTTCTTTTTTTGACATTGCCTTTTTCCACATGCTCTAACACTTTAGGTTATTCTGATAGGTTTTCTGGAATACAGCTGTAGATTTACTATTAAGTGTAGGCCAGGACAGCTGTGGTGGCTCACACTTGTAATCCCAGCACTTTGTGAGGCCAAGGCAGGAGGATCACTTGAGCCCAGGAGTTTGAGACTAGCCTGGGCAACATAGTGAGAACCTGTCTCTATTAACAAGAAAAAAAGTTTTGGCTAGACCCAAACTTTGGAGGACCCTCTTGTCTGCCTCCACTTGTTTCTTTAAGCCTATTCTGTGCGTGGAAACATCTTTATTTCCAATAGACAATTCTTTCCAGAAGTAGACTTTCCCCCAGGAAAACCTGTTTGTGGAATGAACAGAAGTGTGTGAGATGCCCCCGTGTGGCCTTCCCACCGTCTGCCTTGCTCTTGTCACTGATGCTGTCTCTGATCCACGTGCTCCCCGGAGACTCCAGACCCAGGCGTGCAGTATCTTCACTGAGCACCTTTACAGGCTGCAGCAAAAGGCCTGACCAGCCGGCACTGGACTGAACCGAGCCGCACTTGAGTATTCGTCTTTTCTCATTTGCATTTTTTCCTGATTTTATTGAGATATGTTCTCTTTGCAGAAATTTGGAAAATGTATTAAAGTTTTAAAAAGCAGGAAAATAAAGCTCTTTAAAAACCACTCTAGGCCGGGCGCGGTGGCTGACGCCTGTAATCCCAGCACTTTGGGAGGCCGAGTGGGGTGGATCACGAGGTCAGGAGATCCAGACCATCCTGGCTAACACGGTGAAACCCCATCTCTACTAAAAATACAAAAAACTAGCCGGGCACGGTGGTGGGCGCCTGTAGTCCCAGCTACTCGGGAGGCTGAGGCAAGAGAATGGTGTGAACCCGGGAGGCAGAGCTTGCAGTGAGTTGAGATCGTGCCACTGCACTCCAGCCTGGGCGACAGTGAGAGATTCCATCTCAAAATAAAATAATAAAATAAAATAACCATTCTAGGATATGGTTCTATATTTGTCCAACACGTGTTTAGCTGAATTTAAAAAAAAAATAACCTTACAATCAAGTGCTTTCATATTGTATCTGAACTAAAACTCTTTACAATGTATTCTCCTGTTTTTCTTGCTCTGGCCTATATGCAAATAGAAACTGGGGGGTACTATTCTCTGCCTTCGGAGTGTGGATGTTTGTCCACCTTTGTACCTCCATTTCCAGGACACTCAAAAGAGCCGTCTCCCTCAACAGAGGGAGCCAATAGGCTGGCAAGAACAGCAATTCCCAGATCAAAGTCAAAATGACACCACGGCTGGGGTCAGAAGGGCAGGTACAAACCCAGAGCTGGGTAAAGACCAGCAGTCGGTTGGTGCCCATGTAAGGTGAGGAGTTGTCAATTCATTCACCTCTTAATGAATTGGCACGCTGGAGGATTTGATGCTGTTGCCTTCTCACGGCAATTATGAATTCAGCTTGCAAAGGCAGCTTCAATTCCCTGACTCACGGGTAGTCTTCCAGCCACAGCCTTGTCTAGTTTGCAACAGACATTCATGCAAATTGAGAGCAGTGAGTGACTTTTTGAGCGAATCTAAATAAAGCTCTGAAACCCAGCAGCTGCAGGAAATGCTCATCTTACCTCACTTGATTAGAACGCCTTTCGGGTTGCTAGGTCAGGAACTTCTAGGAAAGCTGCTGATGGGCTGCTGCCGTTCTACTGAGGGGTTCAAATCAGCTGAGTCCAGGAGTCAGAAAGTGGAAACTGGGGCTTCTCAGCTCCACATCCTGAAACGAAATAAATATATTACATTTATTTATTATATAATAAAGTTACATATTCTACATTGCTGAGAAATGATGGAGCAGAAGCCAGTGGATGATGCACTTGGGATGCCGAGGAAAGACTCGTCGGCATTCGCAGGAGGGTGCTGGGAGGTGCCTCCCGATGCCAGTTTCAACTCAGGATTTACAGTGGGAACTTGGGGCTGCATTCAAACAGGAGAAAGCTCGCTGGAAATTGCCCTGGCCAGGGGACAGATTGACAGAGGAGATGAAGTTGGGACAGATTTCTAGCTGTCATTCTGGCTTATTCCTGCTGACAACAACAACTCCAGGAAGACGTATCTATCTTCGATTTCCAGTGTCTTTCAGACACTCAAAAAGCTCTTCCTTAGTATAAACCCAAGTTTCTCTTACTGTCATTTGACCTCAACTGGTGTTTATTTCCTCTGGACTATAAAATGTCTTGGCACACGAAAGTTGGTGTAAGATAGTATGGTAAGCATGCTGCCACTGGAATCAGACAAACTTGAGCTTCAGTCTCAGATTCTCCACTTGTTAGCCAAGTGACTTCGCCAACTTTACCTGGCCACCCTGCACTTCAGTTTCTTCCTAAGTGAAATAGGCATAACAATAACACATACCTCTTAGAGTTGTTGTGAGGATTAAATGAGATAATATATGTAATGCTCCACAATTTAGAGGTTAGTAAATATCAGTTATAAATAAAATGTTTTTGAGAAATACACTGGGGAATCAATTAATCAATTAATAAAATAAAATGTTAATAGCAAACATGTATGTGGCATTTGCAATGAACCTGGCACTGTAATCCAATTTTTAATGCCAGCATATGAATTAGATTATTTAGCCCCACCCACCCACCTTTTTTTTAAGCCAGCCTATAATCCTTATATGGGTTAGGGTTTGCTTTTGTGTTTTTAAGCCACTTCTTGATTTTGGAAAGTAGAATTTAAAGGAATCTAAGGTTCTTGTCAATTTACTTGAAAAACTAAAAATCACCCTGTACTTGGTCTGTTCCAGAAAAATTATGAAATCCTTTTATCCCTTTTCCTTCTGGTCCAGAAGATAAAGGCCAAATCATTGGCTTATTAGGGATGAGATTTTTAAAAGCAGCCACTTCCTTACTCCTAGCTTCCACTTCAGTTACACACAAAAACAGGGCCAAGGGTGTGTCTCTTCTGTTCTGCATAAAAACAAGAGGCATCTTCTCCCTCTGAGATTTGACTCCTCTCTCAAGGTCTTCACGGCCCTTTGGGATCGCTGACAATGCAGTTACTTATTATTTGGCCTATATTTACACATCATAAATGCCAGTTGCAGAGGAACCGTGATGTTATCTGAAGTCAGCTTTGTCCTTTTATGAACAAACTTTTCCCTGATTTTGACTTGTATGTCCTTCACTTCTATTCACTGCGCCTTTTCTTGCTCCCTCCCCTGCTCTCGACAATACTGAACTGCTTGAAATCCCCTCAAAGCAGGCCATATGCTCTACCTCCTCCTTTGCTCCGGGAAGAGAGGAATTCATTATCCTTCCCCCATGCCCATATTCAGACCCCAGTTGTGTCCACAGGACTCAGCCAGCTTTTCTTTTGTGGAGTTCATACAAGTCACTTTGTCACTCTTTCTGCACCATCCTCAGTTCTCTACCAGCTTCCCTATAATCTCTTATTCAGTGACGGGAAAAATGACTGTCCTCCCTTTTCCCACCATCACCATGCGGAATGCCAGTCATCCATGGCAATAATGCTTCCCATAATCTCGCCTCACATGTTCTTTTCCTTTTCTTCTTATTTCAGAGAACTGCCAAATATCCATCAACTTTCAATCCAGTCCAGCAAAACATATGTGAGTTCAGTAAAGAATTGCTGGCCGGGCGCGGTGGCTCAAGCCTGTAATCCCAGCACTTTGGGAGGCCGAGACGGGTGGAACACGAGGTCAGGAGATCGAGACCATCCTGGCTAACACGGTGAAACCCCGTCTCTACTAAAACATACAAAAATCTAGCCGGGCGAGGTGGCGGGCGCCTGTGGTCCCAGCTACTCGGGGGGCTGAGGCAGGAGAATGGCGTAAACCCGGGAGGCGGAGCTTGCAGTGAGCTGAGATCCCAGCCTGGGCGACAGAGCAAGACTCCGTCTCAAAAAAAAAAAAGAATTGCTGACTTACTGACCTGGATTTGAACCTGAAATTTCTCCCTCTGTTTTGTTCCTTGTAATATGCCAGCATGTATCTGTGTTGCTTTTATTGCTTAAAAAAAAAAAAAAACAAAAACAATAGCAGTATTATTTCCTTATTGAAAAATAATTCAAATTTGTAGAGAGATGTATAAATGTTAACAATTATGAATTCCTGATGTCCTTAACTCCAGTGCCCTCCACCTGCAACGCACCTCAGTCACTTAGCAAGAACCCTAAAATACAGACTTGCTTATCCTTCACTATGGCTCAAAATTAAAGATGCCACTCCCCCATATATCCTCTGTGACCATCATCAACTGTCCTTCCTCCTCACTCAATTGCTTGCCAGTCCTAAAGGCGTTTCTATTTTTATTTTCACCACCAGTCACACTATGATCCTCTATTCTCCTTTTCTATCACATCTGCCAGACTTGGCATATTATTAACCACTTCACAGACATATTCACTACCACCCTAGGCTGGCTCCTGTATTCGTCATTTATCATACTGCTATAAAGAACTGCCTGAGACTGCATAATTTATAAAGGAAAGAGGTTTAATTGACTCACAGTTCAGCATGGCTGAGGAGGACTCAGGAAACTTACAATCATGGTGGAAGGTGATGAGGAAGCAAGGCACCTTCTTCACAAGGTGGCAGGAAGGAGAATGAATGCAGGAGGAACTACCAAACTCTTATAAAACCATCTGATCTCCTGAGAACTCACTATCATGACAACAGCACGGGGAAACCACCCCCATGACTCAATTACCTCCACCTGGTCTCTCCCTTAACATGTGGGGATTATGTGGATTACAATTCAAGATAAGACTTTGGGTGGGGACACAGCCAACCCATATCAGCTCCATCCTTTTATTTCTCCTGTTCCACCTTGCCAAGTCTGCAGCCTTCAAGAGTGGTTGCAAACTGTTATTGGAGAAAATTGTGAAACGGTTTTAACTGGATCCACCCCGAATCTGTTCTTTGTTGGGTTTACTGATACTCACTGCTTTCCTTTGCCTTTAATCAATCCATCATCGCACTTCGCAGACACTTTTCTATCTCTCTTATTCTGCATGAGGCCCTGATTCTGTTCAGCTCCCCACTCAAAGCAGATGACTTTATTTCCTGTTTTACTGAGCCATATTCTCTCACATTTGATAACTTCAAATTATTTTATTTCCACTTCAACATCTCTGTGTATCTTTCCTCTTTTTCCTCCTCCTCCCTTAAATCTGAGGTTAATCCCTCAGGCATTGCTCCTGATTCAAGTTCCTTCTTCCTCCTTGGAACTGTGCTCCTCCATCAGTTACCTCGCTTCTGTGACATCTTCCATCTTTCCTTCTGAGTTCATGTCTCAGCTTTTGTCTATATAACCTTCTCTAAGGAAACTCTTACTTATTCTAAAGTCTCATCATTTTCCAAACTCTCTTCCATTCCCACTATCAGATGCTTTGAAATTATAGTTAAACCAATCACATCCACTAGGTTTGCACCAACACTTCTTACTTAACATCTTCCAATATGTAATTGTCCCTCAGTCCCTCCAACTAAAGTCCTCCTAAGGACATCAGTGATTTCCGAGTTACTAAGTCTCCCCGCCAATTATTCCCCCAATCAATTCTCTGCTGCAGAACTCACTGCTGACATGGAACATTCTCTCTCTTTACTCCCTAATGCAGCACTGTTTTGATCTCCTCCTGTGATTTAGTCTGTTCTCACATTGCTGATAAAGACATACCCAAGACTGGGAAACTTTAAAAAAAAAAAAGAAGTTTAATGGACTTACAGTTCCATGTGGCTGGGGAGGCCTCACAATCATGGCAGAAGGCAAGGAGGAGCAAGTCAAATCTTATAAGGATGGCAGCAGGCAAAGAGAGAGTTTGTGCATGGAAACTCCCCCTTACAAAACCATCAGATCTTGTAAGATTTATTCACTATCACGAGAACAGCAGGGGAAAGACCCACTCCCATGATTCAATTACCTCTCACTGGATCCCTCCCACAACAGGTGGGAATTCAAGATGAGATCTGGGTGGGGACACAGTGAAACAATATCATCCTGTCACTTTGATCATTTTTTTTTTCTGTCTCTGTTACTGGCTCTACTGCTTCCTCTCCCTCCTAAATTCAAGTATTAACACAGGGTCTCCCTCTGTCACTCAGGCTGAAGTGCAATGGTGTGTGTGATCATGGCTCACCGCAACCTCAGCCTCCCAGGCTCAAGCAATCCCCCACCTTAGCCTCCTAGTAGCTGGGACTATAGGTGAGTGCCACTACACCCAGCTAATTTTTTGTACTTTTTGTAGTGATGGGGTCTTGCTATGTTGCCCAGGCTGGTCTCAACCTCCTGGGTTCAAGTGATCCACCTGCCTCAGCCTCCCAAAGTGCTGGGATTACAGGTATGAGCCACTGCGCCTGGTTCTCAGACTTTCTATCTCTTTATATTCTCTTTTAAATATCGTCAATTTCCATTACTTTGATTATCACTGTGTATGGATGACTCTCAGATCTGAATTGCCAGCACTTATTTTTTTCTGAGGACCTGACTTAAATTTTCATTCAGTATCTGAAACCCAAAATATGCCAAACAAGATCTGTCACTTTTTCCCCCAAATCACCAATCCTGTTATCTTCTCTATAACTTCCATATACAAAATGGCATAACTTTTTATACATAATGTGGTATCAGTAGTACAAAAAGTTTGCCCAATCTACCATGACTAGAGTGATCTTTCCTCTTTTGCCTCATATCTTGTCATTTGCCAAATCCAATGTATTTTACCTTCACATTTTCTTTAGGATCAGACGTCTCCATCTCACACTGCCTTACACTAGGTTCTCCTTCCCTCTTACTATGGCTACTGCAAATATTTCTCCTATTTTTCTTCATTCCATGTTTCCTATTCTGCCAGATTAATTTTTCCTAACTCATTGCATATCACATGACTCACAGCTCCCAGTTCTCTATCAAACTAAGTCCAGACTCCTTAATAAGCATTAAGACTACTTACTTATCTTTCCAGCATTAACCACTATTATTTCTCTAAATGTTTCCAATGTTCAGATAAAGTATATCATCTACTTTCCCCAGCTCAGACCTGAAACTTTTCTGCCTTTATGCTTTTGTTGGTGTTTTTTTTTTTTCCCCTGCCAAGAATGTCATGCTTTTACATCTTGTGGAAATCCTATCCTTGCTTCAGGACGTGTTTTATTTTACTTTTTTACTTTTTATTTTAGACAGGGTTTCGTTCTGTTACCCAGGCTGGAGTGCAGCGGCCTGATCTCAGCTCACTGCAGCCTCGAAATTCTGGGTTCAAACAACCCTCACACCCCAGCCTCCCAAGTAGCTGGGACCACAAGCATGTGCCACTATGCCTGGCTAACTTTTGTATTTTTTGTCCCTATAGTGTTTTGCCATGTTCCCCAGCTGGTCTCAAATTCCTGAGTTCAAGCAATCTGCCCACCTTGGTCACTGTGCCCAGCCAGGACCTATTTAAAATACACCTTCTTCATGTATCTTTTACTGCTTGGGGCTAAAACTTGTCCTCTGATCCCATATATCTTACCTTGATCTGCTCTGTGTCATTACTATTTGTAAATGTGCCACCTTGTCACAAATGGTGTGTTGTCCTCACTGTAGATTATGAATGTCTTTATACGATTTTCCAGGTATTTTGCTACGTTCTGCAGGCCCTCCAGATAAAAAGTTTTTCTAATTTCCCTGGGAAATTCAAAACCTTCTTACCCAGAGAAAAAATGTATTTATGTTCCTCATCCCCACTCTCCTATGCAGGTTTCTCATTCACTTAGGAGGTGAGTGAGTTCCTGTTGCCACTCCTTAAAATGTGGAGAACATAGAAAAAGTGGGGCCATCTTTACCACAGTAGCAAGGGGGAGTGTGTTCTCAAATCTTCATGTTGGGATTCTGAATGCCATTTTTTGCTCTAGAGGGCAGACCACAGCCTAGTGATGGGGACAGACCCCAAAGCATCTAGTTACAAGCTGTTTGACAAGAATAGGAGTGTGTGCTGTGGGAGGTATGGGAGGTGTCACCTTCAGGGAGCGGGAGCAGGGAAGAATAGGTCTGATTGCAGGATGAAATAATTCAGCTCAGTCAGGTTTTTTTCAGTGTGCCTCATTAATCATTCTGAAATACAAAGTCCGGCACTATGTCTTACCCAAACATTAGGTATAGTCATATTGTCTTGCAAGTACTGACTGAAATGTAATAACTCATAGATTACATTTCTGTTTCAGATAGCCTAGTTATAGAGGCCCTTCTCTTTCCTCTTTTCAGTCCTGGGGTTGGTGTACAAGGCCTTTCCTGGCCATACAGCTGCTGGGAAATCTGGGTTCAGAGAGTGGTGATTGAGAGAAATTAAAGAATAGAAAATGAAGAATGGGTGGGTCTGCCACATATAAGCTGAATGACCAAGTCATTTAACTTCTCTTGAGTTTAATTTCCTAAATAAATAAATAAATAAAGGCAGCAGTAGTGCCAACTCTTTATTTATACAGAAGGGAAATAAACTAATATTTATTAAGTTTATGCTAAGGGCCAGGCATTGTGCCAGGTGACATACGTTTAATTTATTTAATCTTCATAAATAGCCATAAAATAATAGGTAGTATTAATATTCTCATTTTATGTCTGAAGAAACTGAGGCTCAGAAGAATTAAATAACGTCCCCAAGTAACAAGCAGAGTGTCCAGGATAAATCTGTCTGGTCCAAAGGTGTCACTCTTTTCCATTGCTCTATTCAGCTACTCCAAATCACAATCTTACTTGAAAATGGCCGTGTCATTCGGTGAGATCTGTGGCACTTTGAACTTGAGAGAGTTGATTTAGGATATGTGGTGGAAGAAATTTCTAATCAGCAAAGCATTCAAGATTTGGCTTGGATGCTGTTAAAGGAATTCAGTTTTATAAGGAAAGCAGAGCATTAAAGTTTGAAAAATTTGCAGCCTGACAATATGATAGAAAAGAAAATTCCATTTTCTGAGGAGAAATCCAAGCGGGCTGCAGAAATTTGCATAAGTAATGAGGAGCAGAGTATTATTCCCCAAGACACTGGAAAAATGTCTCCAGGGCATGTCAGAGGTCTCCACGGCAGCCCCTCCCATCACAGGGCCTGAGGCCTAGGAGGAAGAAGTGGTTTGATGGGCTGGGCCCAGGTTCCTGTGCTATGTGCAACCTAGGAACTTGGTGTCTTGTGTTCCAGCTGCTCCACCTGTGGCCAAAAGGGGCCTATGTAGAGCTCAGGCTGTGGCTTCACAGGGTGCAAGCCCAAAGCCTTGGTAGCTTCCACATTGTGTTGAGCCTGCGAGTACACAGAAGTCAAGAATTGGGGTTTGGGAACTTCCACCTAGATTTCAGAGGATATATGGAAATGCCTGGATGTCCAGGAAGAAGTTTGTTGCAGGGGTGGGGCTCTCATGAAGACCTTCTGCTAGAGCAGTGCAGAAGGGAAATGTGGGGTCAGAGCTCCCATACAGAGTCCCTACTAGGGCACTGCCTAGTGGAGCTGTGAGGAGAGGGCCACCATCCTCCAGACCCCAGAATGGTAGATCCACTGACAGCTTGCACTGTGCACCTGGAGAAGCCACAGACACAATGCCAGCCCATGAAAGCAGCTGGGAGGGAAGCTGTACCCTGCAAAGCCACAGGGGCAGAGCTGCCCAGAACCATGGGTACCCACATCTTGCATCAGCATGACTGGGATGTAAGACATGGAGTCAAAGGAGATCATTTTGAAACTTTAAGATTTGACTGCCCTGCTGGATTTCTGACTTGCATAGGGCCTGTAGCCCTTTGTTTTGGCCGGTTTCTCCGATTGGGAATGGCTGTATTTACCCAATGCCCGTACCCCCATTGTATGTAGGAAGTAACTAACTTGCTTTTGATTTTACAGGCTCATAGGCAGAAGGGATTTGACTTGCCTCAAATGAGACTTTGGACTGTGGACTTTTCAGCTAATGTTGAAATGAGTTAAGAGTTTAGGGGACTGTTGGGAAGGCATGATTGGTTTTGAAATGGGAGGACATGAGATTTGGGAGGGGCCAGGGGCAGAATGATGTGGTTGGCTGTGTCCCCACTCAAATCTCTTATTGAATTGTAACTCCCACAATTCCCATGTGTTGTGGGAGGAACCCAGAGGGAGGTGATTGAATTATGGGGGTGGGTCTTTCCTGTGCTGTTCTTGTGATAGTGAATGGGCCTCATGAGATCTGATGACTTTAAAATTGGAGTTTCCCTGCAGAAGCTCTCTAGCTGCTGCCATACTCATAAGACATGACTTGCTCCTCCTTCCCTTCTGCCATGATTGTGAGACCTCCCCAGCCATGTGGAACTTTAAGTCCAATAAACCTCTTTCTTTTGTAAATTGCCCAGCCTTAAGTATGTCTTTATCAGCACCATGAAAACAGATTAATACATAGTGTGTCTTAAAAATAAAACTTTTATATTAAATGAGGCTAAACAGTTGCTTACAGAAAAAAGAAAAACAACTAGGAGGTTTTCATTCATGTTAATCCATGTGAGCACTCTAAATCTTAAGCCACTAAAGAGAAAGAAAGGAAGAACACAAAATATATTGGATTTTCCTATGTCTATTTTCTTAGATTTTATACTTTCCCATCATACTAGAAGTTTTATGAGTAAAGGAATTATTCCTACTTTTTCTCACACATAAATACACACACACAGCACACTCATTTGAGAACTACGCAACATACAACAAGTCGTTAATTTCCTGGCTGATATGCACATGGAAGTGTCTTTCGATGATGAAGATCTTATAGAAAGATATTAAGATCTTAAGGCTTTTGGAGACAAAAAATCGGGTTTCAATTATGGTTCTGCCCATGCACTTGAGTGACTAAGTCATTTAACTTCTCTTGTATTTATTCCCTCAAAAAAAAAAAGGAGAATTCTAATAGTGCCTACTTTTTAAAATGGTTAGAAGGATTAAATAAATTTATCAATTTGTCAATGCATATCATTGTTCTGGGGCCAATGCATGCCCTTAAATATAATGATAATGATGAAAATGATACTGGATTAATGATAGATTATGAAAGCTGATTATTTCCCATCATGCTGAAGTGAAGAGCTGAGCCTATCTCTGTAAGGATTTTCAAAACTTATCTAAATAGGAACTGAACACTTCTTGGTTTACAGGACTTGACAAAATCCAAGACACACTTGTATTATCTCCTTTGTGCTTCCAGCAACTCTAGGAGGCAGATAATTAGAGAGAGAATTGGTTCAGAGAGATTAGGTGAAAAGGTCAATACTACACTATCTCAGAGCAGCACCAAGCATGGGACACAGGCCTCCTGTATACCACCTGAGCCTCATTTAATGGTTCTTTTTCTTCTTCAATAATATTGCTTATAAACATTGAGCCAATCAGGGCTCAGTGTTGCTCTTGCCCCAAACTTCAGAATAACAACAGGACTTCGATCAGCACCAAAGATAATGATTGTACTTACTTCCACAAGACATCTTGATATGGTTTGGTTTGGTGTCCCCACCCAAATCTCATCTCAAATTGTAATCCCCATGTGTCAAGGGAGGGACCTAGTGGGAGGTGATTGTATCATGGGGGCAGTTTCCTCCATGCTGTTCTTGTGACAGTGAGTGAGTTCTCACACAATCTGATGGTTTAAAAGTGTGTGGTGGTTCCCCACCCCACTTCCTGCCACAATGTAAGACGCATCTTGCTTCCTTTTTGCCTTCTGCCATAATTGTAAGTTTCCTGAGGCCTCCCCAGCCATGCAGAACTGTGAGTCAATTAGACTTCTTTTCTTTATAAATCATCCAGTCTCAGGCAGTTCTTTATAGCAGTGTGAAAAATTAAACAATACACATCTTTCCTTTCTGCCTATCCTAAGAGCTGCAGCCATATGCATGCCAGAAATGCATTAAAAAATTATGCCATACTAATAACAATACTTGAAATATATTATAACTTTGCTTCTGGGGAGCTTAAAGTACTTTATCACTGATAATATTTTCTTTATTTCCATTTACATGTTTGGGTGATCAAAACTATATATTAATAGTGTTCTGGCTGAGGCATAACCATGGACTTTCTAGAGATTGGTCAAGAGCAGATGGCATTTCTTTTGTGCACAGGGTGTTATAGAGGTGGGCAGGGCTCTTCTGGATGTCAGGAAAGTGTTGGCTTCCATAATCAGTCAGGTGATATTCAGTTCATTTCAACAAACATTTTTTGGCCCTGTCTTACCTGCCAGGTTCTGTGCCATGTGCAAATCCAGGAAGGAATTGCACAATATAATCATAATGTCACTGCTTCCTATTCTAATCCCAAACTTCCCTTGGCTGGTGACAACACCGCACAGCTGGCTGGCAGGATGAGGGAATAATTTGGAAGAGCCTGATATCTCTCAGTCCCATATGTGCTCATTGGCCACAGTTAAAAATGAACATATTTCTTCCCTTTCCTTGTCCCATGGGGTGTGCACTATTTTTCAAAATCCACTTTGAATAGCAAAAGCAGGTTACTTGACTTGCTTAGGTTGGGCTCTGATTTTTGCATCTTGACTCTTAGTTCAGGATATGTTGATCTTGACAAGCTTTTCTTGACATTTTTCTATGCTTTAAGAAGGTGCCCACAGTTATTCAGACCATCTCCCTTGTCCCGGGTTCCCCTGTACCTCCCTACCACCTACACTCAATGGATAATGTGGCTTCCTACTTTACCAAGATCAACGTGTGCGTCTTAAGGTCCCACTTTATCTTTCCTTACAGTGTCACTTCCACTGCTCCTGTCTCGAATTCCTCTCCAGTAGTCTCAGTGAATGTGTTTCATTCCTCAAGAAAACTAACATCTCCCTGCATAGCTCCCATTCAACTCTTCCTTCAGCAGTCACGCCATTCCCTCCACCTCAAGATCCCTGAACACCTAGGCTTTGTACTCCCTCCTCTTCCTCAATCTCTGAGCATAATTAGCTGAAGTCCCCTCTAAGGAGAAGTGTCCTCAAGTCTAAAGACCTTCTTTTCCCTGGCCTGCCATGGCATTGCCCCTTGCTGGGTCTCTTCCTATTTCTCTGACTCTTGGTTTTCTGTTCCCCTATTGATTCTGGCCTCAGCTCTTCACTGTTTCCACACTATTCTCACTCCCTTCTTTATTCATTTATTCATTCACTTGTATCCTCTGTGAAGAGGACCTAATATCCCCCTGGCACTAACCCAGGTGCAGGATGACAGCAGTGGACAGAACAAACAAGGCTGCTATCACCAAGGAGAACCAGCCTGATGGGAAGAACAGAAAATAAGCAAGTACATAAATTAAAAATAAGATAGTTTTGGATAGTGAGAGAAGATATGAAGAACAAGAAAGAGGGCGATGAGATAGCGAGTAGCTTCAGGTGAGGAAGGTGGCAGGAAACAATCTTAGAGTGACCAGGGAATGTCACTCTAGGGTGAAGTCACTTGAGGCAAGACCAAAATGACAAGAAACCAGCCACAGAATGAAGGGTGTTCTAGGAAGAGGGGACATCAAATGCTAAGGCTATAATAATAATGATGGGAAATATTAACAGTGGGGAAAAGTTTGATAACTATGAGGTACATTTCTTTAAAATTAAGTGTAGTTGGAACATTTGTGGACAAGACAGAGAGTGGTAGAAATGAGTATGGAGAGATAGCCAGAGCACAAGGCCAACTTTAGGCCATGGTGACAAGTCTACATTTCATTGCAGTGTAGTGAGATGCCATGGAAGGCTTTCAGCAAGAGAAGTTCACATCTTTTAGAATACAAAGATTGTTCTGTCTACTCTTTGGAGAATAGAGCATATGGTTTCACCCATTAATTGTGAAGGGAGAATGATTATTAAATTGGGAGGCCAAGCAAACATCAATGAGAAAGGATTGAAGCCAAAATGGCAGGAAAGAGGAAGGGATAGCTTAATTTAAATGATTTTAAAACTCTCAGAACAAGGCCAAGAGTACTTCAGGGAACTTAAGGTGCTTGCAAAAGTGACTGAGAGTGACAGCCAAAAATCAAGGGAAACAGCAGGAGGAAGAAAAGACTAAATGCTCCTATTTTCAGTACAGGAGAGGACAGAAGTGGTGTACGGAAAGTAGAGGTAAAATCCTCACAGTACCCAATTACAATGGGGTTGATAAACAATTAGAAAAGAACATTATGAATATTAGCAATTCACATGAATAGACATAAGAAAAATTTTCTAGGGCTGAGCCAGTTCCTGCTGTGGTAGTTGATAAAATTACCCAGACTGAAAATATCTCAGTCTGTCTATGTATCTCAGTCTTGGTGAGGCTTTCAATAAAATCATAGAACCTCAAAGATGATTGGAACTTTAACATAATCTATTCCAAATTTCTAACCTATAAAGATTTTCCTTCCTAAACATCCCAGTAGTTGCTTGGATAACAACTGCTTGGACATAACGAAAGGTAATTAGTCCTATTTTGGAAAGGTTTGAAATGTATTGCTGAAAATCTGTTCTTGTGTTAGTGTAAGCCATTGATCCTATTTCTTTCCTGTGGATGACTAGATGTCTAATTCCTCTCACAGATTCCTTTTATTGTAGATTTTCAGAAAGTGTCATACTGTACATATAAAAAATAGGGAGCTATGTTTGGGTTTTATGATTGAGCAACTGTACTAAAGAATTCTAATTAGGCCAGGTGCAGTGGCTCATGCCTGTAATCCCAGCACTTTGGGAGGCCAAGGCGGGCAGATCACCTGAGGTCAGGAGTTTGAGACCAGCCTGGCCAACATGGCGAAAACCCTTCTCTACTAAAAATTCAAAAATTACAGGTGGGCACCTGTAATCCCAGCTACTTGGGAGACTGAGGCAGAAGAATTGTTTGAACCTGGGAGGTGGAGGTTGCAGTAAGCCAAGATCACACTATTGCACTCCAGCCTGGGCAACAAGAGTGAAACTCTGTCTCAAAAAACAAACAAACAAACAAAAAGAATGTTATTATTAGCTCATTGTCAAGGTAGAATGAGGTCTTTAGAAGCAGGTCAAAAGACTATCTCTTCTTTTTTTCTATTACTTCTTTGTTTTTAAATCCATGTTTGGATCATGTGATTGTCAAGCCTAGAGATGAAACAAGGCTAAAGAAGAGAGATATATTGGGCGATTGAATCTGAATTCAATAAAAGTATTAACACAATGTGATAACTGGTTGAAACTAATACATTTTAACAACAATAAGTGCAAAGTTTCATAATAAAATTTCCAAAATTGCCTATACAAGACATAATGACTCTGCAACAAGTCAAGTGAAAAATACTCACGGATTTTAATTGAATTTAAGCTGATTATGACTAAAATGTGGCTGTAAATGTATTTGAATAGTTATATCCTTCAAAGCAAATGTAGCCATAATTCCACTGGATTTATGCTGGTCAGACCACACAGGGACCATCAGTTCCTGTTCTGGACGTCACTTGGAGAATCATGCTGAGAAACTGAAAATCCTCCTGAAAAAGCAGCCAGGGTGGTAAAGGATTAGAAACTACTAGAAAATACATTGGAAGAAACTAAGGAAGAGTAGCCCCAAACAAAAATGTCTTAGGGTGGATGTGAGGAAGCATAGCTCTTTTAAAGAGAAAACAGCATTAGGGCCACTTAATGGAGTTTGGAGGGGGAGGAGGAGTGTACGGAATTCAACTGAATATGAAGAACTTCCTTAAGCATTAGAAGAAGTGAACTTGTGAGGTAGAAAGGTCTCATCACTAAAAAGATCAAGGCCGGGCGCGGTGGTTCATGCCTGTAATTCCAGCACTTCGGGAGGCCGAGGCGGGTGGATCACTTGAGGTTGTGAGTTTGAGACCAGCCTAACCAACATGGAGAAACTAAAATACAAAATTAGCCGGGCGTGGTGGCGTATGCCTGTAATCCCAGCTACTCGGGAGGCTGAGACAGGAGAATCACTTGAACGGGGGGACGGAGGTTGCTGTGAACCAAGATCGCGCCATTGCACTCCAGCCTGGGCAAGAAGAGCAAAACTCCGTCTCAAAAACATAAATAAAATAAAATAAAATAAATAAGATCAAGTCCATTCATCCGAAATGTTCCTGGGGGAAGTCACAAATTGGAAAAGAGGTTGAATTAGGTCAACTTTAACTTCGCATCCAAGTTTAACACAGTGTGTATGCTTCAAGGCCTAGTCCTCCAAACAGCACAGAGTTCACGGCCTAGTGGCTCCCTGCCCAGGAAGATCCGACTGGGGACATTCTGTTGCTCTGTGAGATGTCAGGAGGGAGCATTTCTTGCTTCTGGTCCACTCACCGTCAGCTGTTGCTCTGCTGTTCCATTTTGGAATATCAGCGTTAAGCTTCCCCTTTTGGAAAGAGCAGAAGAGGAGAAAAAGGAGGCTGAAGGAGGGATCTTGGATTACTCTTTTACTTCAGTTCCAGGCATTCCTAATCTGTTATGTCAATTTGAGTTTAGAGTTGAATGCAAAGTTTCAGGTTTCCCTTCCAGAGATGGGGCGGGGGCATTCGAACAGCTGCTAGGACTAGGGAGTGGCTAATAGTTGGAAGACACCGAACACAATCTATAAAGGAGTAATTAGAGGAAAAGGGAGAACTGCAAAGAACCTGGGGAAGGGAAGAGGAGTCCTCTTGGGTCCTCCTCCCCTTGCGCTGACATTTGGATCACCTCACTGAATGATGAGGTGAACACAGGAACAGGTGCGCCTCATCTCTACCCCATTTGCCTTAAACAGGGATTATCTTGCTGAGTTTGCTGTGTCCGGGGCCAATTAATCAAGGCTAGACAAAGGATAGACAGCGAGAACTGGAAGGGATGGGATCTGGGAGGCGAAGCTAGGAACCGCGTACAGCGCGCCTTGCAGATGACATCATTGCCTGAAAGAGCTCTGGCCCTCCCCTTCCCGGAGCTACACCCGGCAAGTCCGTGCGGGAGCTGAGTGGGTTTGCCTGGAGGGCGTTAGCCGAGGGCGGCGGTGCGCCCGAGCTCGAGGGAGGTGCGGCGGCGCGAGAGGGAGACCTGGAGAAACCAGCCAGCGCGCGAGCGGAGATCTCCGGGCTGCAAGTGTCTGCGCCGCTCCCGGCTCCGCCCCCGCTCGGCGCGGCGCTGGGCACTGGGAGGGGCACGCCCATTAGGGGGTGGGGAGTGTGCACTAGGGGGAGGGTCCGGGGCGGCGGTGGGGGCGGAGAGCCGCCTGCGCATGTCAGGGCTGACAGCACACACGGCCTGGGGGCCTAGAGAAGGGTTGCTGATCACCCGCCACCCGGGGTCGGGGCCCCGCACCATCCGGGGGCGAGCTCCCGGGAAGGGGCTCCCCCTCTACACCCACCCCCCAACCTCTGACATCGCCGGCCGAACGAGAGCTGCCGCTTCCTTCCCGGCCCCGCTGCACCTCCCCGGGGAGCCGTGGGCGGGCGTGGACGGCACCGACGTGGAACGCGTTCTGTAGCCCAGACGGGCGGCCCCGGAGGCTTCGGTTGTGGGGACACGCCCAGCTGAAGAAGCGGTCAGGGTGGACGAAGCAGGAGCTGCGGGGCTCGGAGGATCCCAGTCCGAGTGCAGCAGATCCTGGGGAGGCGAGAGGTGAATCAACCTGGACCCTTCGACAGCCTGGCTGCTAGGCCAACAGTGCGACTCCCTTCCGAGCTGAGCTTGCCCTGGACGCAAACGAGCGAGGCAGGGGCGCGAGTGGAAGCTGGAGTTCCGGGGTGGGCGGGGAGGCGACTGTCCGTGGTGCTGAGCGCCGGCGAGAGCTGGCGCGGAGCGGCTGATTATCTCCCTCGAAGTGGGGAGGTTCAGTGGGGTCGCTTTGGGTCCAAAGCCCCCGCCCGGCTCCAAAAGCCCCCAGGGCCTCTCCAGGCACCGGTGCTCGGCCCTTCCTTCGGTCAGAAAGTCGCCCCCTGGGGGCAGTTCGTCCCAAAGGGTTTCCTCGAAAGAATCTGAGAGGGCGCAGTCCTTGACCGAGGGAATCTCTCTGTGTAGCCTCGGAAGCCGCCAGCCCCAGAAGATGCCTGCCTTCAACAGATTGTTTCCCCTGGTTTCTCTCGTGCTTATCTACTGGGGTAAGTACCAGCACCTCGCCATGCCGCATGCAGGTAACAGTAATAATGCTAACAATAATAACACATTGATGTCGTTGGTGACAGAAAAGAGCTCTGGCTGGCTTCCCTCTGTGCATATCTGCCAGACATGGAGATCGCAGGGGTTCCATGAGAGCTGGGATTTTGAGATTGGAAAGGCGCCTCACCACCGCCCTTTCCCGGTATTCTCCAACCTCCTTTGGTGATTCTTCCGCCCTGCCTCCAGTTTCCTGATCATTCCAAAGTATTTTTTCCCTTTCCCTTTGCTGAAAGGAAATGCAGTCACGTTCACGAACAAAAACCTCCTGTGTGGTTACATTTTATATCTCATCAAGGAGTCCATACTCCTGGAAAGCTTACTGGGTCTTCAAATTCGTTTCTGTATATTAAAAAATAAACAAACATGAAAGCTGGATGCATGAATTTTGAGAGTGAAAATACTTTAGTTGCTCATCATCTTCTTAATTTTAACAAGGAATGGGAAGAAAACAGGCTTCAGCCATTTACTGCTATATAGTAAATAAATAGGCAACTATGAAACGCATCTTTCTTTTTTTTTGTTTGTTTGTTTGTTTATTTGTTTGCATGAACCTGTGGAACTAAGATGCTTTGGTGTTTGGGGAAGAGAGCTGGGTTTTTGCCTTCAAAGGTGGATAGATTATTGCTTGTCAGCTGTGAGAGACTGAGGTGACCTTCCCTCTCCAAATAAGGGAATCTTACACTTGAAACAGTAAAGACTGAGGAGAGTGTCAGAAACGGTCTTGGAGTGCCTGAACGTGTGTAAAGGGAGTTGAGTCTATATGATAATGTCTAATTGTGTGATTGAGACAATGTTTTACTGTATGTAAATATATTTCAGTGTCTGGATGTATGCATTAGCATGTGTCTGAGCATGTTAGTATAGACATCAGAATGCATGGGTGAGAGTATAGTAGTATGTGTATGGTGGGGGGTGGGGCGTCATAGTTCTGGGCATCTCTGCCTTGGTGTCTATGATTAGATCCTCAGATAAAATATAGGTTCTCTTCAGCAGATAGATTGCTTTACATGATCTTAGCTACCTTTCTCCGTGCTAAAATCAATACCCAGGGTAATTGGACACAATTGTACACACCTGCCTCCCTGAAACGAGGCATGTGAGCTTATGTTCACGCCTGAACATGGTTGGCATGAAATTCATCCAGCCTATATGGTGGCAGACATGCTGATGGGAACTGCCTCTTTGCTTTAGTATTACTTTTTCAAGCCTCCAGGACTAACTCTAGCTGCCAGCATTATCTGGATTTTGCATGTGACCAGAGGCAGAGCCAAGCTTCCTGTCAAAATGCCTGATGAGACAGACTACTAGGAAGGTCGAGGAGGGAGGTAAAGTCAGCCCCAAGGGCAGACTCATCACCAGCCATCCCCAATAGAGTACCAGACCTGGAGACGGAGTAGCCATAATAGGTTGCCAATGATCTCACCTGCCTTGAAGATTAAGGCTGAAATTTTCTCAGAGGAGACTAAGGCTGGGGACAGGAGGCATAGAAGATGATAGCCTGGCCATATAAAAAGAATGTAGGTAGAGCTGAAGTTGTAGATAAGGGTTGGGGTGAGTCTCTGCAGAGACTTTCTTCCTAAACTCTAATCTAAGATTTTGAGATCCCTTTCTGAATTGCAGTGGAGGGAGAGAACATGCTATCATCCAAGAATCTTTTAACTAGAACTTGTGCAACCTGCATTGGAGTCTCAATTTTGCCACTAGCTTACGATGTAACAACCTTAGAGTGCTATCTGGTTCTTTCTGTGTAATGTTTGGAAGTTGGCACGGGTGATATCTAACATCCTTTTTAGCTCCACAGACGAATGGTAGAGAAATCTTTGAAGAATATTGCTAGAATTGACAGAGTGCCCAACCCCTCCCCAACCCCAAAAAAACTTTGGAAGAAGTGTACACAGTATGCCCATCTTTGCCCATTCTCAGTTTCTTTGCAACCTGAGTGTTGTCTCACCAAACTGAAAGGCTGTGGAAGGGAACGAGCAGTGGTTCAGGATACCTGGTTGTTACATGTAAGAAAAACAGCCTCCCTTCGCCAGGCGCTGTGGCTCATGCCTGTAATCTCAACACTTTGGGAGGCTGCAGTGGGTGGATCACCTGAGGTCAGGAGTTCAAGACCAGCCTGGCCAACATGGCAAAACCCCATCTCTACTAAAAATACAAAAATCAGTCAGGCATGGTGGTGCATGCCTGTAATCCCAGCTACTGGGAGGTTGAGGCAGGAGGATTGCTTGAACCTGGGAAGCAGAGGTTGCAGTGAGCCAAGATAGTGCCACTGCACTCCAGCCTGGGCAACAGGGCGAGACTCCATCTCAAAAGAAAAAAAAAAAAAAGGAAAAAAAGAAAGAAAAACAGCCTCCCTTCACAGACACAATTTCATTTGATTTGTATGTAATTCCAATATTGGACAATGCTGGGTTAGATGCATTCCCCCTTCCAAAGTTGATTTTTTAGTATGATATACAATATGAAGGGAAAGAGTCTTTCCATTTACTTTCTGCATGCATGGAAAAAAGTTTCCTTATTTCCTTTATTAAAGCATGTAATAATTTTTACTTTTTAAAGAGATTTTTAAAAAAAAATTAATACAGACAATGTGTTGCCATATTGCCCAGGCTGGTCTCTAACTCCTGGGCTCAAGTAATCCTCCTGCTTCAGCCTCCCATAGTTCTAGGATTATAGGCATGAGTCACCATGCCCAGCCTTTGAAAAAATAAATAAATAAAACCCTATACTTGCCTGTGCATCACAGTTTACAAAGTAATTTTCAATACATTGCTTGTTTCGGTCCTCATATCTCTCCCCAAGGTAGTCAGGGGAAAGAGTGTTCTTTCCAGTTTAGAGGTGAGAAAATGAGCTCAGTATAGGGAAAGGACTTGCTAGAGAACCTTGTTTTCTGATTTCAGTCTTCCAGTGCTCCTTCCAGCACCTCTCATGGACACAATCACCAGGAGGGCACCTGTCCTCCCATTTCTCTTCTGAGCTACCATCCCATCCCTCCCCTACACCATCACCTGTCCTAGGGCCTCACCTACTAGCACCTAGTACCTTCTCTGCCCTTCCTCTCCAGGCCTGCCATTCTAGTTGCCCTGTGCATTAGGGAGTGTTTTCCTCTCTTCCCCTAGTGGTCCTTCATGCATCCTATTCAAGACCCTAAGTGACCAGCTAAACTGGCAGACCAAGTCACGTCAGGGTGTCAGAATCTAAAAATAACTTCATTTATTACCCCTTTTTGGAAATTGTTTATATTCTAATCAAATTTTTCATTATCTCAGTGCAAAGGAAAGCATTTTAGAGCAATCTTAGGAGGAAAAATTTGGCAATGTCCAAAGAAGAGAAAGATTTGAGGGCCTCAGAGAAGTTGGTTCATAATACTTTATTATCCACCTATGATAGATGGATGCTACTCCTTAGTGAAATATGATCATTATTAATACATCACGGTTTTCTTTCTCATACATTTCTTCATTATTATTATGGAAATTGAAGAGAAGAACAAAGGTCAAATGATTTGGTCAACATTATTCCAAGAGTTTGTTACTTTTAGTCAGCAATGTAGGTTGAGCTCCTGCCATATTTACAGCCTTCTTTGAATACCTAAAGGGCTTCATAGAAAGAAAGACAGTGGTGGGCCGGGCACGGTGGCTCACATCTGTAATCCCAGCACTTTGGGAGGCCAAGGTGGGTGGATCACCTGAGGTCAGAAGTTTGAGACTAGCCTGGCAAACATAGTGAAACCCCGTCTTTACTAAAAATACAAAAATTAGCCAGGCGTGATGGCGGGCGCCTGTAATCCCAGGTACTCAGGAGGCTGAGGCAGGAGAATTGTTTGAACCCAGGAGACGGAGGTTGTGGTAAGCTGAGATCGTGCCATTGCACACCAGCCTGGGCAACAAGAGCAAAACTCCATCAAAAGAAAGAAGGAAGGAAGGAAGGAAAGAAGGAGAAAGAAAAAGAAAGAAAAGAAAGAAAGAGAGAAAGAGAGAAAGGAAGGAAGGAAGGAGAAAGAAAGAAGAGAGAAAGAAAGAAAGAGAGAAAGAAAGAGAGAAAGAGAAAGAAAAGGAAAGAAGAGAAAAGAAGAGAAAGAAAAAGGCAGTGGTGTGCTGAAGACTCAAGGGATGGAGAAACAGACGTTACCTCTTGAAGCAAGGAGCAGCAAGTCATACTGCACAAGGCAAGCAAACAGAGGTGGGGAGACTTTGTGGCTATTTTTCAATGTACTCTCCAGGATCACATGAGTAGAGTTCTCATGCCCTGAAACTGGATTTTGACTAGAAGGGAAGCAGTGGGACTTGCTCTATGATGATACCTTGGATTATTGTTACCTTAGGAGCAACCCAGAAAAGAGAGGGGCTATCCCACTTGCTGCCATATCCCAATTGCCATCCTGACTGCCTTCCCTCCATTAACTATAAATGAACTAACTGTGCGTCTATCTCTGCCATCCCATCTACTTGTTCCCTAGAGCACATCACCTCTCACCTAATCAAAGATGTTAATCCAGCAAATCATTTTCTTTCATTTCTTTCATTTCATTTCTTTCAAACTCCACCAGCTCTACTGTCATCTTCACCCAAACAAAATCGTCTTCCAATCCGATCCCTGTACCAGGCCTCTTAACTGTTTTGATTCCACCCTTGTGTCTTTCACTTCATCAGTTTATTCCCAATGCAGCATCAGATCACATGATCTTGCACAAATCAGATCCCATCATTCTTCCTCTCAGAACCTTCTGCTGCTCCTATGTTACTCTAAGCAAATGCCAAGGTTGTCACATGACCAATAAGACCTGCCGCGATCTGGCCCTGCCCATCCCTCCCACTACTTCATCCCCTTCTATTCTCACTTTGTTTGCCGTAATTTCCACATTGGGCTGTTTGCTGTCTGTTGAGCACGACAAACACACTCCTTTGGGCCCCTTAAGCCCTTGAGTAGCAATTTCCTGTGTTTGACATGCCTTCACACAGATGTATATAGCTTATACCCTCATTTCTTTTCTTCAGTGCCTGCTCAATGATACCTTCTCAGAAAGGCCATCCTCCAATGATCCTGTGAACACGCTCTCTCCTGTACTGTTTTGTTTTTTCTCACAGAACTTTTTACCATTTAATGTTACTGTTTTCCCTCTACCTCCGCTGGAATGTAGGCTCCATAAAACAGGGATTCTTCTATTTTGTTTTCTGGTGTATTCGTCGTACCTAGAATAATGCCTGGCACCCAGAAGGTACTCAGTATATTTGTGAAATAAACAAAGGATAGAATAACATGAATAATGACATTTGTACAAAGCGTGTTCATGTAAATTAAGCCATAGAACTCTCATGACAAACCTACTAGAGAGATGTAATTTTCAGAATTATGTTGATGAATAAACTGAGTCTCAGATCACATAGTACATCAAACCCAGCTCTTCAGTTGTCAAATTCTATCTTCACCTTGCCTCTATAATTGTAACTGTGCATTCCTTGAGACTTCTTACTCCACTTCTGAGTTTGTCAACATGAAATGAATGAATTTATCTTTGCCAGCTCTCATTAAATATGAATGTGCCTCAAGTTTCCATGCTACATGGAGTTCCTGCTACATACCCTCTACCCCTCTGCCCACTCACAAACTTTTGCACAAACCACATTTCCTTTTTGTTCAATCAGATCTATAATCAATACTTCAAACTCATCACATGCCGAAGATGTTTCTGATCAGTTCTCCCTAGATGTGGGCCCCCTCTCCATTAAAGTGGCTCACCATCTGCAGAAGCAGTAGGCCCTCTAGAAGACTGTCAGATAAGACTTGCCCAGCTTGCTAGAGAGTTGAAAACCCAATTAAATTTATTTTACCTGGATTTTTAAAACTTTAAGTTAATTATGGTGCCACTCGTTTTTAAACTCTATATTTTAAAATGAAATACACTGCCTTCTAAGTCAATCAAACACAGTTTTTGGACTCAAAATTCATTTATGTCAGTGTCATGTTAAGCTCTAAATAAAACCGTCCCCTGCTTTTAGGAAAGAGCGCTCTGCCAGGAGATGAACAGGCTGACCATTAACAGTGGACTAGTTTTTAAATGTCAGTGTGTAATATTTCTCTTTTTCTGGGGGTTCTGTTTTTATTATTAATTCACGAAAAAATAGCATCAGAAGAGATCTTCAAAGTCTAATTCTAATTCTAATGTAACAATCCGTGGTGGCCAACTTTTTTTTTTTTTTTTTTTTTTTTTTTTTTTTTTTTTTTTTTTTTTGAGAGATAGGGTCTTACTCTGTCAGCCAGTATGGAGTGCAGTGGTGCCATCATAGCTCATTGCAACCTCAAACTCCTGGGCTCAAGCAATCTTCTTACCTCCTGAGTGGCTGGGACTACAGTTGTGTGCTTTCATGTTTGCCTAATTTTTATTTTATTTTATTTTTGTAGACTCAGAGGTCTCACTATGTTGCCCAGGCTGGTCTCGGACCCCTGACATCAAGCAGTCCTCCCACCTTAGCCTCCTAAAGTGCTGGGATTACAGGTGTGAGACACAGCACCTGACCTCCTCTTACTTTCAAATATCCCAAACAATGCTGTGTACACTCTCTTACCATTCAGTTATTTGCATTTGTGAACAGCTCTAAAACCAGCAAATTCTTTTTTTATTGCATTAAACTTACTTTTTTCTTATAACTTTTAGGGTTGCGCAGAATCATATTTCTCTTCCACCTGCCAGCCTTCAAATATTTGAAGACAGATATGTTCTGTGTCCAAGCTAAGCAACTCAAGTCCTCCCATTTGTTCCTCACCAGACTTTATCTCCAGACCCTTCACCATCTCCTTCACCTCTGGGCATGCACTCTTTGAACAACTTCCTTTTTTAAAATATGACATCCTGAACTGATCGTAATAGTCCAGATTTGTTCCAAAAGCAGTGCCAAGAAGCTACGCCTCCTTCCTCCTGCACACTGTACATCTGTTAATGCAGCCCACATTTGCACATGTTTTGCTGGCAGCCTTGTCCCACTCAAGTTATTCTGAATTATCAAGCTGATATACTTGCCTCCTTTTAAAAAGCAGACTTCAAGTTTCCAGAGGGCAGAAACACCAAGTCTAGACCTCTGTGTGGCATGCAAGGTGTCCCACAGTCTGACCCCCTCCAGATTTTAACTTGCCTCACTATACTCCTCTGCATAGACCATTGCTCCAGCCTAGTGGTCCGCTCGCCATTTTCTTCACTGCTGCTCCAACCTCCACCATGTGTCAGAATTACCTACAGTTTTCATGCAACACAGATATAATTACATCTCTCCATGGCTTTAAAACATTTGATACCTCACACTGGAAGGGACACACAGCGGTCTTCACAGCGTGGGTCCTGTCTACCTTTCTAGCCTCATGCTTCACCATCCTTCTCTTCCTTTCTCCCCAGGCCAGCTGGGAGTAACTAACTGCCTGTCTTCTGTGAGCAGAACGTAGCATGAGTGTGTTACTTGCTGTGGTCAGGTTTAATCCCTGGTTAGGAATTGTGTTCCCTATTAGGTTATAAACGCACGTAGGGCATAGTTAGTGTTTTATTCATCTTCGCATCTCTAGTCTAGCATCAGACCTGGCAGAGAGTGGATTGTAATGAATGGTAGGGGAATGAAGGGGGATGGATGGTCGCTGGGTAGGCGCATGCCCGGTCTCCCACTTGGGCTGTAAGACTTAGAGGGCAGGGCCCAAGTGTAATTTACTGTGCTGCATCTCCACTGCCTCCGGGGGAAGGATTTCAGTCAATGTCTGCATTGGAGGTCTAGGCCTCCAATGTGTACCTGTTCTGAGCCTGTACACTCAGGGAGCGCAGGTGAGGGTGTAGACACGTGCACGTGACTTTTTTCAAGTTCGCCTCATGACTCTTCCTTCTCTGTCTCTCCTCCCTCCCTCCTTCTTCTCCAATGCCTCTCTCCTGTGCCCCTCCCCCCCACCTGCTGTTCCTTCCCTGTCACCCGTCCTCTCTGCAGCCAGTGTCTGCTTCCCCGTGTGTGTGGAAGTGCCCTCGGAGACGGAGGCTGTGCAGGGCAACCCCATGAAGCTGCGCTGCATCTCCTGCATGAAGAGAGAGGAGGTGGAGGCCACCACAGTGGTGGAATGGTTCTACAGGCCCGAGGGCGGTAAAGATTTCCTTGTATGTTAGACTGCTGACTCTGGCCTTTCTTCTGCTGGCCTCTGCCGTTCCCAGCCTGGCTCCTGACAGTCTGGGGGATGCCGAGCTAGCAAACACTGGCTCTTTCTCTTTCAAACACTGACAGCTCCTCAGCAGATAACTGACAGCCTTAGTGAAGCCCCAGCTTGTTTGAAAGAAAGGGCACTGGGCCAGCTGCAAGCACCCTTGATTATAGGCTGGAGGAAGCAGAGGAAAGAGATAAGCCATAAAGCCTACTATGTGATAGGCACCCTGACAGGCGTTTTGCAGGTGTTTTCATCTAATCTTCTGTGCCATCCTATTATATGCATTAAATTAATAAATAAATGGGAATAACACAAAGCATCATTATGTGAAATAACAAAGGTTAGCTCCTTTAACTCCTACAGTCCTAGTGAAATAGGAGTGACAGGGATGACCAAGAGTGATCCAAGGGTGATATTCACCCGGGACACCCAGTACAGCCACATCAGCGAATAAATTATTTTAGACAGTTCTCTCATGGATACTTGCTGTGCCAAGTCTCCTAAGTGGCTGAACCCCCCGACTTATCCGTGATTTGGAAACTGAGAGATTCGCTCCTGGCAGAGCAGGGAGTCTTCCAGATTCTGCTCCTGCACCATGGCCAATGTCAGTTCTGGTTGGTTGGTGCCAGTGGCAAAGTGGTTGTCATATATATATATACACACACACACACACACATGCGCGCACACACACACGTATATATGTATGTATGTATATATTCTCTCTCTCTCTCTTTCTCTCTCTCCCTCTCTCTCTCTCTCAAAGGAGTCTCCCTTTGTCACCCAGCTGGAGTGCAGTGGCATGATCTCACTCACTGCAATCTCCACCTCCCAGGTTCAAGCGATTCTCCCACCTCAGCCTCCCCAGTAGCTGGGACTACAGGCATGCACCACCATGCCCGGCTAATTTTTGTATTTTTAGTACAGAAAGAGTTTTGCCATGTTAGCCAGGCTGGTCACTCCTGGCCTCAGGTGATCCACCCACCTTGGCCTCCCAAAGTGCTGGGATTCCAGGCGTGGGCCACCGTGCCTGGTCGGTTGTCATATATTTTGAATACCACCTTGGAGATGACCATTATTTACTCCTTCACTGACTCTGGAGCCAGGTCGCCTGGGTTTGATTCTTGACTTCACACTTATTAACTCTGTGTCTTTGGACATGTTGGTCAACCTTTCTGTGCCTCGGTTTCGTCATTTTTAAAGTGGGGATATAAAGCATAGCCAAATTATAGGGCTGTTACCAGGACTCATGAGCTATAATTTTTAATGCATTAAAAATAGTTTCTGGAATATAGTAAGCACTATGTTAAGTGTTTGCTAGAGAAAAGATAGACACAGAAATGAGGAAACTGAGGTTCAAAGAAGTTTAATTAATAACTAAGACAGGTTAGACTCGAGCCAGGTGGTCTAACAGCAGATACAAGGCCCTTTTTTTTTTGTTTTGTTTTTTTTTTTTTGAGACGGAGTCTCGCTCTGTCGCCCAGGCTGGAGTGCAGTGGCCGGATCTCAGCTCATTGCAAGCTCCGCCTCCCGGGTTCACGCCATTCTCCGGCCTCAGCCTCCCGAGTAGCTGGGACTACAGGCGCCCGCCACCTCGCCCGGCTAGTTTTTTGTATTTCTTAGTAGAGACGGGGTTTCACCGTGTTAGCCAGCATGGTCTCGATCTCCTGACCTCGTGATCCACCCGTCTCGGCCTCCCAAAGTGCTGGGATTACAGGCTTGAGCCACCGCGCCCGGCCAACAAGGCCCTTTTTATGGCACTGCTTTGCCTTCCTGGGAGCAAGTTTCTCCTTCACAAAGATTTGTAACGGAGACAACAGAAGGGTGAAACTGGGTTTAGCTTGCTCTTCTTTCTCACTATCCTAAAGCTGAACTCATTTCTGACTCTAGCTTCTATGTGCCATTCTGATGTAAATTTGCTACAGTCAGGTGCCAAGACTGGTACCAGCGGAGACTTCCCAGAGCCTGGCTCAGGTTTGACAGTGACACGTCAATGAAGCTGCAACTGAGGCTAGCCCCCAGCTGCAGGAGGCTGGATGGCTTGGCCAGATGCAAAGGCCCCCAGGGACTTCAGGCCTGGTCATGTACCACTGATAGCTGCCACTGATAGATGCTTCCAGGTCTGCCCAAAGTGAGGTGGATCAGAAGGAGAAGAAGAAAATGAAAAATAAAATGATGACAGCAAAAACAGCCATGGAAGTCCAGAGCAAGGCTGTCTCATAGAAATGTGTGTGATTGTGGCAACCTTCTCTGTCTGTGCTGTGCGATACAGTGGCCACCGGCCACATGTGGCTATGAATAATTGAAATGTGGCCAGTGCCATGGAGGAACTGAGTTTTACATTTTATTTAATATCTAAGAAATTGAATTTAAGTAGCTACCTGTGGCTAGTGGAGACTAGAATAGCCAGCACAGCTATAGAGAGAGAGGAAAAAAAGGTGTGTTATGTCAGAGGGTGGAAGTGTTGAGGAAAGAAATTTAAAAGATGAGATTTCAGTTAAAGTTCAGTCCAAAGCAAAAGATGTGACGTGTGCCTCTCTGGTGATGGCTCTCTGCTCATCTGCCATGCTTCAG
Organism: Papio anubis; assembly: GCF_008728515.1. Lineage (NCBI taxonomy): Eukaryota > Metazoa > Chordata > Mammalia > Primates > Cercopithecidae > Papio > Papio anubis. Next base: position 10,985,958 of record NC_044987.1, read on the forward strand.
CATCCTGGGCCCCCTTCCTGTGGCCTGGCCCAGCCTGTCCCACAGCCCCTGATGAGTACCAGCACAGAGAGTCCAGTTTTAAAGCCAAGGCTTTCACATGTCTTTATTACTAATGAATCTGCCTGTCTTGCTGTCTCTACCTTGTTCTCTTGCTGGCGGCCCTGGGACACATCTTACTCTCTTGTTCTCTCCTTCTGTCTCTTTCCAATCCTGTCTTTCTCTCAATGTCCGCCTCCTGGGCTCCCATACCCTTCTCCTGCCTGCCTTTGTTCTCCCTCTTTCCACTGCTTTCTTTTCTGCCAAGCTTCTTCCTGCACACCCCTGGCTGCCTCTGTCCTCACCATGTCCACATGCGCTGATGCTTGCTGCCTCTGCCTGTCCTTCCTTGTCTTTGCTCCCTTCCCTACCCTCCTCTGTGCCTCTTCATCCCACCCCCACATTCTGGGTCTGCTGGTGACATTGTTCCCTCTCTTCCCTGTCCATGCACAATTCTGCTCCTTTTCTCTGCCTTGTCCGTAACTCAGCTTTCTTCTGCCATCTCCTCTCCTGGCCCTACCCTCGTCTGCTCCTCTATTTGCAGATCTACGAGTATCGGAATGGCCACCAGGAGGTGGAGAGCCCCTTTCAGGGGCGCCTGCAGTGGAATGGCAGCAAGGACCTGCAGGACGTGTCCATCACTGTGCTCAACGTCACTCTGAACGACTCTGGCCTCTACACCTGCAATGTGTCCCGGGAGTTTGAGTTTGAGGCGCATCGGCCCTTTGTGAAGACAACGCGGCTGATCCCCCTAAGAGTCACCGAGGAGGGTGAGGCTGAGGCACAGGGTCTCTAGGGCGTCCTGCTCTCTGTGGACAGGGAAGGGTAGGACAGCAGTTTTCCACATGAGTGAGGCCCTTAAAGAGTGCAAAAACCTGTGTATTTGGAATGGTGACATCTAAAAATGTCACCATTGACCCATCTTCCTCTGGTGGCCAACTTCCTGTAAACCGCCCAAGCAGCTTGTCTTTCTGTGCCTTTCCTCAAAGCAGAAAGGCTTGGAGATGATAGAATGAGCTCTTCCTGGTCCCGGAGAAAGAGGCTAGCCTCCATGAGGCCTAAAGCTACTGATTCAGCTAGGCCTTCTTCTCTGGCCTATGTTGAATCCCTGACTCAGTGGGCTCAGAGAAATCTCATGAGGTTACCTCGAAGTCATCTCTCCTTCTGCGTGGAAGCAATACATGCTTCCAAGCCAGGGGTTCTCAAACATTAGCAAACCTCAAAATCTCCTGCAGGGCTTTTTGGAAGCCAGCCTTTCTGCTTTTGTCGGTGGAGCCTGAACGTTTGCATTGCGTGACACGCTGCCTGGCAGGCAGTGCTGCTTGCTGGGACCGCACTTTGAGAACCTCTCTCTAAACCAAAGTTTGACAATCTTTTCTTCTTTTGTCTTGCTTCACAGTAATCACACGTGCCACCCCTTCCCCATCTGTGGCATCTCTTATTACATAGTTCATTCTCTGCTGGGAGAAGGGGACAGGTCAATAGCTCTCTAGCCTTGTTTAAAATCTTTGGACTCCTACAGCTAGTTCCGTGTTCGTGCGTGGGAAGGCCTTTCAGCAGCCTAACTCAGGTGTTTCTGTTGCAACCGGAGTCCTGCATCCTGAGCGGGGAGTTCCAGCCTTTCTCAGTCTATCTCCAGCATTATCACTGCTGGTGAGCCGGCCAAAGTGTGGGGCATGAAAGAAAAGATCAAGTTAAAGACGGGGCTCTTCTTAGAAAAAAGGATCCAGGAATCCTAACCTCCAGGCCACAGGTTTATTCATTTTTTATCATGTCGTTGTGATAAAAATAATGAAGCAAAGTTTCAGTCCTCAGAGTGAATGAACGAACGGGTCAGACGATATGACTAAAATGGAAGGTAGGTCAATTCTGAAAGCGCAGAAGGACTCTCAGGGCTCCTAAATTCAGACCCGATGAGTCACTTCCCTGCTCTGAGCCCCGCTGCTCTGGTGTGAAATGAAGGGGTGGGCCAGGGGCTCTCTAAGGTACTCCCCTGTTCTGAAGTTCCTTTAGCCCCCGTTTGTTACACACCTTTCCTCCCGGGGTGGGGCCCTGGCGCCCTCTCCTGGTCACCGTCTGGAACTTTCGGTTGGTGCCTGCCAGACCCTAGCACAGTGTCCAACTGTCTCCACCTCCGCTCGCTCAGGCTTTTGGCTCCAGAGACCCTCGTGCATAGCTGGTGGGAAGTGTGGCAAGGCTGAGCTAGTTCGTCTGCCAGGCACCAGAGCAAGCCTCGGGTAAAAACAGAAGGAAAAACAAGTATATTATCAGAGCCACAGAGCCTCGTGGATGGTCGGGTGTGAAGGAAGCGTGGATATCATTTATTTAATCCAGAGCCTCTGGATAAAGGGCAGGCATCAGACTTGCCCACATTGGCTTCCTCCAAATGTAGACACCTCTGCAGCACCCTTGCAGGTGTGAGATCGGCAGGGGTGAGTGAGGTCATATGCGAGTTGAATGACTCCCCAGGTGATTGGAGGGCGCAGCTCTGGTGCCCCTCATTTTGTGGCTGGGAGAAGAGTTCTCTGCAAGAGCAAGGGGCTTGCTCAGGGACATGAAGCAAATTAGCACTGGAAGCAGGACGAAAATCCAGAGTTTGCCTATCCTGCGGGCTTTCTTTCCACTGCTGCTTTTCCCGCCGCCACCACCCCCACCACCTGCCACTTTTTCTTTTTTCTTTCCTTTTTTTGCCTCTGTGACATCAGATACTCCCTGCCCTCATCTTGCTCAGAGCTACGCACCCCTCCCCCACCATGACACCTGCCCAGCAACCCCACATGTCCTCCATTCCTGTGGTCGTAGAAGGTCTCCCTGGTTCTCTTTGTTCAAGTTGGGTTTGTTCTGGCATAGGCTGTCACCTCCTGGCCCTAAGGCAGAAACCTGAGGCCTCTTCACCTAGAGGTAACTAAAAATACTGAGGACAGCTTCCTGTATTGCCATTTGTGGGATACTGCATTTTGAAAGAGAAAGCATGCTTTAAGCCAAACAAATCATAAATAATGCACCAGGTGGTAGCAAGCCAGTGAGACGTTTGAGCTGTACGGCATTCTCACGTGCCTCACACTGCATCTATAACCTCTGGCTCCAGCTGGAAATCTGGATGATCCTGGAGCCTTTGGACTGCTTTCTGGGCTGAAAGTTATGGCAGGCTGTGCTGTACTCTTAACAACCAAGGATTTGGGGGTGACTTAGATCCAATGGACAACTGCAGATCATAAATCTGACTTGCTGTTGAGAGCTGGCAAGGGGAGAGGCGGCTGCAACATTCCTCCCACTAGCAAGGCGTAGATATATCAGGATATCTGCCATGTAGTATGTTTTCATGTTCCTTTTTGTTGATCATGAAACAAATAAGATAATATTTATTTTCACTCATTCAATAAGTACTTATTGAGCACTTTAAATATTCTAAGATTTACACAGCAGGCAGATAATCCAGAAATAAATATGTTCTCAATAAGCACACAGTCCACAGAAAAGAAAGATCAACACAATACAACTCTTATAACAGATGGATGAGAAAAGTGCATGCAGGCCGGGCGCAGTGGCTCACGCCTATAATCCCAGCACTTTGGGAGGCCAATGCGGGAGGATCACCTGAGGTCAGGAGTTCAAGACCAGCCTGGCCAACATGGTGAAACTCCATCTCTACTAAAAGTATAAAAAATTAGCTGGGCGTGGTGGTGGGCGCCCGTAATGTCAGCTACTTGGGAGACTGAGGCAGGAGAATTGCTTGAACCTTGGAGGGGGAGATTTCAGTGAGCCGAGATCATGCCATTGCATTCCAACCTGGGTGATAAGAGAGAAGCTCCATCTAAAAAAAAAAAAAGAAAGAAAGAAAAGAAAAGTACATGGAGAAGGTTGTGAATAGCTCTGCATGAGAAGTTGGGGATGGTTTCACAAAGGGTGGGACCTCATAGGAATCTAGAACTACTGGGAGACTGCAAAGCAGGAGAGGATATTAGCACAGAACTAGCCACAGGTGAGAGACACAATCCAGGAAGAGGGAAGAGGAAGAAAAGTTCACAGATTCTAACATACCACAGTGTGTAGCAGTTTTTCCTGGCCAACCAAATGGAAATGAGGTAAGAAAGCCTGGATTGTGAAGGCCCTTGCATGTCATGTGAACAGAGTTGGGACTTCATCGTAAGGGCAGTGTGGAGCATTGAAGAGTTTTCAGCAGGGAAATGGCAGGATCCTAACTGTTTCAAATGTACAGCCCTGGGGACAATGTGGTTGATACACTAAATCCTCCAATATTGATGTTTGGTTTTGGGATGACCTGGAAGGTCTTGTTTCTAACCCAGACTTGTAGAGAACATGCGCATATCACATGGAGGCTGTCTGTGTTGGCCCTGAATGAGTTTTCCAATGCTCTCTCCCCAGGAATACCACCTTCCACCATCGGCAGCTCAAAAGACAGAGGCAGCTGAAATAAGGCATGTTCCTTACATCTGTGTAGACTTTTAATCTCACAAGACGTTCTGAAATACATTAGATAATGTAATATTCACAAACCCCTGACTGGTGTTATTATCCTCATCCTACAAACTAAGAAACTGAGTCTCAAGTAAGGGAAAATGTTGTTTACATACCTGTAAATAGCAAAATGGAGAGCCAGCTCTAGATAGCTCACTTTGAGGCCAAGATTCCTTCCACTGCTCTGCTGCTTCTTCCAGGCATCCCACTCCCTCTTCCCTGGCTCCTGAGCAACCGACGACAGCCAGTGAGAAAGCCAATGGTGGGAGAGTCAGGATTTGGAATTCCTTTGACATCTTCTTGAGTTTCTTTACTCAGTCTTTATTTAAGCTGTATTTTAAAATATGGCTCCAATGACGGCCCTAGGTTTGCTGGTCTTGCATATTCTGAGCCTCATTCTCTTTCTTTCAGCCGGAGAGGACTTCACCTCTGTGGTCTCAGAAATCATGATGTACATCCTTCTGGTCTTCCTCACTTTGTGGCTGCTCATTGAGATGATATATTGCTACAGAAAGGTCTCAAAAGCCGAAGAGGCAGCCCAAGAAAACGCGTAAGTTCAGAGATGCCAAAGTAATAATGAAAGCTAGCACCCTCAGAATGCTTGCTCTCACAGGTGAGGTGCTAAGCAGTTTACATTCATCCTCCACCCTCTTCCTGATCGCTACTTAAGAGATAGGCACCATTATTATACCCATTTTACAGATGAGAACACTGAATTTGGGAGCAAACTCTCCCAAATTCATTTTTCTCATCTGTAAAATGTAAGGCAAACTCTTAATTCAAATATCGTCCATGCCTATGTCCTGAATGGTATTGCCTAGGTTTTCTTCTAGGGTTCTTATGGTTTTAGGTCTAACATTTAAGTCTCTAATCCATCTTGAATTAATTTTTGTATAAAGAGTAAGGAAGGGATCCAGTTTCAGCTTTCTACTTATGGCTAGCCAGTTTTCCCAGCACCATTTATTAAATAGGGAATCCTTTCCCCATTTCTTGTTTTTGTCAGGTTTGTCAAAGATCAGATGGTTGTAGAAGTGTGGTATTATTTCTGAGGACTCTGTTCTGTTCCATTGGTCTATATCTCTGTTTTGGTACCAGTACCATGCTGTTTTGGTTACTGTAGCCTTATAGTATAGTTTGAAGTCAGGTAGCATGATGCCTCCAGCTTTGTTCTTTTGTCTTAGGATTGTCTTGGCAATGCAGGCTCTTTTTTGGTTCCATATGAACTTTAAAGTAGTTTTTTCCTATTCTGTGAAGAAAGTCATTGGTAGCTTAATGGGGATGGCATTGAATGTATAAATTACTTTGGACAGTATGGCCATTTTCACGATATTGATTCTTCCTATCCATGAGCATGGAATGTTCTTCCATTTGTTTGTGTCCTCTTTTATTTCACTGAGCAGTGGTTTGTAGTTCTCCTTGAAGAGGTCCTTCACATCCCTTGTAAGTTGGATTGCTAGGTATTTTATTCTCTTTGAAGCAATCGTGAATGGGAGTTCATTCATGATTTGGCTCTGTTTGTCTGTTATTGGTGTATAAGAATGCATGTGATTTTTGCACATTGATTTTGTATCCTGAGACTTTGCTGAAGTTGCTTAAGGAGATTTTGGGCTGAGATGATGGGGTTTTCTAAATATGCAATCATGTCATCAGCAAACAGGGACAATTTGACTTCATCTTTTCCTAATTGAATACCCTTTATTTGTTTCTCTTGCCTGAGTGCCCTAGCCAGAACTTCCAATACTATGTTGAAATATCACTTAAGAAATATTAAACATTTGCTTAATTCAAACATCACTTAAGAAACAAAGCGATGTTTGAATTCAGGCCTGCTGATTCTTGGCCAGCACACTTAACCACTAAGGCAAAGACCATCAGCTGCTACCACAACCCATTAAAGTAATATTATTATATCTGGGCATGGTGGCTGTCATGCCTGTAATCTCAGCATTTTGGGAGGCTGAGGCAGGAGGATCACCTGAAGTCAGGAGTTCAAGACTAGCCTGACCAACATGGTGAAATCCTGTCTCTACTAAAAGTATAAAAAATTAGCAGGGCATGGTGGCACATTCCCATAATCCCAGCTATTCAGAAGGCTGAGGCAGGAGAATCACTTGAACCCGGGAGGCAGTGTTTGCAGTGAGCTGAGATTGTGCCACTGCCCTCCCGCCTGGGCGACAGAACAAGATTCAGTCTCGAAAAAAAAAAGCATCATTTTGCATGATATCTCTGATCTTAGGGAAGTAAAACATTACAAATGACTGAATATAAGGAGAGAAAGAAGTGTGCTGCTGAGGGAGGCAGCAATTCCTGGTGACTTCAGTGCTTGGATTTTAGTGCTTGGATAGGAAGAACCTACAACTGGGCCTGCACAAGAAACAGAGTTGGAACCGAGGCCCTCCGCAGAGCCAGAATCCTCAGAAGGTTACAACTCACATAAACGGTAGTCCAGAAAATAATCAGCCCACCAGCCTAGGGAAAAACTTAGGCATCTTGGCCTAACTCCAAGTAGAAAAATAAAGATTCTTGAGAATTAGTAACCACAAACCTGCTCTCGCAATGTCTGAGATTTCAATATATACTATCCACATGACCCAGGAACCTCTAAGCTGAGAAATGCAGTAAAAATTAGTCCCTGGCCAGTGATAACTATGAATGTCTTATAGAAGGAAATGAAACCCATTCTGAAGGAACTCACTCTCAGCCAAGGCCTAGTAGGACTCCCCAGAGAGAGCACTGCTGGAGCTGACTTCATAGTCCAGTCCAAAACTAAAAGACACGGCAAAAAGTCATCTAGCATGAGCAAGAGTGAAAAATGGCAGGATTGAATCCCAGGAGCTTTAGACACAAGAAGGACCCAACAAAATATAAAAAATAAGCTTGCCCGGTACAGTAGCTCACGCCTGTAATCCCAGCACTTTAGGAGGCAGAGGAGGGAGGATTGACTGAGTCCAGGAGTTCAAGACCAGCCTGACCAACATGGAGAGGTCCCATCTCTACAAAAAATTTAAAAAAAAAGCAGCTAGGTGTGGTGGCGCATACCAGTGGTGTCGGCTGCTCAGGAGGCTGAGGTGGGAGGATCAATTGAACTCAGGAGTTTGAGGCTGCAGGGAGCCGTGATTGCAGCACTGCCGTCCAGCCTGGGTGACAGAGTGAGGCCTGTCTCAGAAATAAACAAATAATAAAAATAAGTTTGTTTAAATAGTTAGAGCAATAAAAGAAAAAGCCAAAAGCATAAGAATAGAGTAAATTTCTCAGATACAAGAAGAGGCAGATTTGAATAGAAACAAACAAAATAATCTGGAATTGAACAATATAGCCAATAAAATTTAAAACTCAATGGATTGGTTCTACAGAAGATTAGATACTGATAACCAGAAGATCAATGTGAGAAAGTTCTACAGACTGAAGAACAGAGATGGAAAAAGATGAACCATGACAAAGAAATCTAAAGGAAACAAAATGGGAAGGTGTATCAGAATAGAACAGAGACACTGGGCACAGTGGCTCACACCTGTAGTCCCAGCATTTTAGGAGGCCGAGACAGGCAGATCATGAGGTCAGGAGATCGAGACCATCCTAGCCAACATGGTGAAACCCTGTCTCTGCTAAAAGTACAAAAATTAGCTGGGCATGGTGGTGCATGCCTGTAATCCCAGTTACTCAGGAAGCTGAGGCAGGAGAATCCCTTGAACCCAGGAGGTAGAGGTTGCAGTGAGCCAAGATCACGCCACTGCACTCCTGGAGACAGAGTGAGACTCTGTCTCAAAAAAAAAAAAAAAAAAAACAATAGAACAGAGAATGGAGGAGAGACAGTGTTCAGAGACAGAGCGGCTAAGGGAAGGATGACTCTTCAGATTCAAGATGCATAATATACTCTGAGCAGAATAAATAAAATATATCTACACCTAAACACCAAGCATCTTTAAAGTGATAAATGGCAGCCTATAGCAAATATCATCTATGTGTTGAAACCTCAAATGCCTGTAATATCAGGAACATATCAAGGAGACTACCTCTCCCTGTTTCCATCAATATTGTATCGGAAATCCTAGGTGAAGACCAACTAAATACAAGGAAGAAAAAGACTTGGAAAGGAAGAAACTAAATGATCATTATTTATACCTACTATTTACATAGGATACCTAAGAGAATCTACAAAAATACTATTAGGACTAGGAAGAACGTTCCACAAAATTGTTGATAGAAATCAAAATATAAAAATCACCTGTATTCCAGCAACAAATTTAGTAACATATTTAAATATTTAAAATATTAAAATGCTTTTAAAGTTACAATAGCAACAAGTACTCTCCAGTTTCTGGGATAAATTTGACAAAAATATACGAGACACTTAAAGAAAAAGTTACAAACCTTTACTGAAAGACTTTAAATGTAACTAGATGGAGAATAAAACCTCAAAAGTGTAAACAATTTTCTCCCAAATTAATCTTCAAATTCAATGAAATTCCAATCCAAATGCCCATTAGATTTCTCAAAGAACTTAATAAACTGATCTTAAAAGTCACATGGAAGGCTAAGTGACCAAAAATAGTCTAAACCAAGGGATAGCCAGATAATACGTGTTTTAGGCTTTGCAGGCTCCATAGGTCCCTGTCACGTATTGTTCTTCTATTTGTTTGCAAATAACTGTCCTTAGCTCTTAGGCCATAATTTGCCCACCCTTGGTCTAAACCATTTCAAAGAAAGAGCAGTAAATTTGCAAGAGGTTGGTAGGATTTGTCTTATCAGAGACAAAGGTTTATTTTATTTTATTTTATTTTAATTTTTTTGAGATGGAGTCTTGCTCTGTTGCCCAGGCTGGAGTGCAGTGGTGTGATCTTGGCTCACTGCAAGCTCCGCCTCCCGGGTTCACGCCATTCTCCTGCCTCAGCCTCCCGAGTAGCTGGGACTACAGGCGCCCACCACCATGCCCGGCTAATTTTTTGTATTTTTTTAGTAGAGATGGGATTTCACCATGTTAGCCAGGATAGTCTTGATCTCCTGACCTCGTGATGCGCCTGCCTCAGCCTCCCAAAGTGCTGGGATTACAGGCATGAGCCACTGCGCCCGGCCAGATGAAGGTTTCTTACAGAGCTATCAGAATACAGAGTTTGTGATACTGCACAGGCATACGAAGTGGACAAACAAAAAGCCCCTAATCAGGTTAATGCATGTAGGAAAACCTGATATGTGAGACAGATGATGTTATAATCATTGAAGGAAGAATGAACTGCCCAGTAAGTGGTCCAGGAAAAATTCCTAATCTATATAGAAACAAACAAAGAAAAACACAAAACAAAATTAGATTCCCCATCTCTCATACTAAACCAAAATAAATTGTCAGGGGATTTAAACTCAAAGTAAAAGTCAAACTTGAAAATTTCATTAAGGGAATATAAGAGAATATCTTTATCACCTTGCAATAGAGAAAATTTCCCAAATAAAATACAAAAGGCACAAATCCAAGAGGAAAAATAACTTTGATTACATTATATGTAAAGAATCAGCTGTTCATTAGAAGACTCCATAAGCAAAATTCATAGACAAACAAGAGACTGGGAGAAATTGTCAAAACGTGAAACCATCAAAGAAAAATCAATGTGAAAAAGATAAAGATCTCAGAAGAACTGGAAAGCAAATGAACAGTCAAATTTCAGAAGTAGAAACCCAAATAGCCTATAAACATGTGAAACAACTATAAAATATAATTTCACAGCTGTCATTTTGACCAACATTTAATTTTATTTTATTTTTGAGACATGGTCTCACTGTCGCCAGGCCGGAGTGCAGTGGCGTAATCATGGCCTCAACCTCCCAGGCTCAGGTGATCCTCCCACCTTAGCCTCACAAGTAGCTGGGACTACAGGCACGTGCCACCATGCCAGGCTAGTTTTTTGTATTTTTTGTACAGACAGGGTTTCGCTATGTTGCCCAGGCTTGAACCCTTGGGCTCAAGCAATTTTCCTGCCTTGGCCTCCCAAAGTGCTGGGATTAGAGGCATGAGCCTTGGCCAACATATTAATCTAACTAAATGCTGAAGACAACATGGATAAATGAGAAGCTATACACTCCTGGTGGGTGTTCATATACATATATGGGGGAAATGATTATTTTAATCTGCAGAAAAGGTTGTTTTTCTCTTGGGAAACACAGCAGAAGGAAATGCAGAGTTGTTCTATAGATCCTTGCTCCTGTGCCCTGCTCCTTCCCCCTCTTGTGTTCCCACCCCAGGCACTGAAGCTCTGATTCCCTTTCCCTGTGTCCTCTATAGGTCTGACTACCTTGCCATCCCATCTGAGAACAAGGAGAACTCTGCAGTACCAGTGGAGGAATAGAACAGGAGCAGTGTGACATGAGGTGACCTACAGGAACATGGGAGGGGAAGGCAGATGTGGATGGCAGATTGTACAAGTGACTTCGTTGCCCACAACTGAAGTGACTTTACATTTGGTCCCTTAGGTCACTGTCTACCCTGCCTGGGGTCCCTGCCCTCAGGGTAATTCTTTAAGCCACAAAGCTCTGTATGATGTCAGTGCTTCAGAAGGGAACTGCTTTGGCCTGAGGGTCGAGGCAACCTGAACTTACCCATGGTAACAGAGGCATAGGATTCTCCAACTCCCTTCTTTGGTCAAAGAATTTTGGGGCTGGGCTGGGCTGAACTGGGTGGGAAATTCTCAGTGAGTTATTTTGTCTTTGGTAGGTGGCCTGAACACCTGAGGGACTGGACATCCCATGTTCAGCAATGTCAATGGCATCAGGAGGGTGCCCCAAGGGCCCCATTGCATCCCTTCATGCATCCATCCTTCTATTCATTCATCCATACATCCACCTGCCTCTGAGCTTTCACCTCTGACTTCCTAACTCCATCAGACCTCTACGTACCATAAGACTCTGCCAGAACCGAGAAGCCAACATTTCTACATAGACTCAACCTCACCCTGTCCTAGTTTTCCAACAAGACACTCCAAAGCCAACTGGATTTCTCCCCTGTGCTCCAAATGACTTTGTACAAGTGCTGGAGTTAGCACCTCCCTCTGCCCTTAACTGGCTGGAACTGGTTCATTCTCCATTACTGCAAGAGAATGGATGTCTTAATAGAAGGAAGCAGGAGTGATTAGTTCGGGTTACAGCAAAAGTGTGTCATGAACTTGGATTCCTTGAAGTCAGTTTTGTCAAGTTCATGGCCCACTTTGCTACAGCATCAGAGTGAAGCACGCCTGTCTAGGTTCTCCAGTGACAGAAAGATCCTGAAGCATGGACTAACATGCTTTCTGGAGCTTAATTCTCCTAAGCTAGATCCTGATGGGTCTCTAAGCTACCCTCCAAGAAGACAAGGACAGGAGACTTGGGAAGGACCAATGGTAATTTAAGTGGCTCTTCAAAAGTCATGCAACATGTTTCTGAACATGTTCTTGATCCTATTGCGAGAATGTATGTGTGCCCTCCCTGTGAGCACACTACCTGGGCATTAGGACTGAAATTCCTGAGTTCTTCCTCTCAAAATTTCTGTGCCACCAGTATTATTCCTCATTTTACAAATAGGAGGCAACTAAGACTCATACAGGGCTAACTGAATAAGAGGCTTAAGAGGATAAACTGGAGCAGAAATAAGCCTTAGGGGCTGCCCAGTTTACACTTCCTGGGATGGATTTTTTTGTTTGTTTTGTTTTGTTTTTTGTTTGAGATGGAGCCTCTGTCACCTAGGCTAGAGTGCAGTGGTGTGATCTCAGCTCACTGCAACCTCTGCCTCTTGGGTTCAAGCGATTCTCATGCCTCAGCCTCTCCAGTAGCTGTGATTACAGGCATGTACCACCACGCCTGGATAAATTTTGCATTTTTAGTACAGACGGGGTTTCACTATGTTGGCCAGGCTAGTCTCGAACTCCTGACCTCAAATGACCCACCCACCTCAGCCTCCCAAAATACTGGGATTACAGGCGTGAGGCACTGTGCCCAGTGGATAACTTTGTTTCTGGAAAGACTGACATTGGACTTGTCTATGGCAATGCTTCTTTCACAAGCACACACTGGGCTGAGGTCAACTCTGATAGATTCAGATTACTAGAAATTGGCCAAAAAAGCAGAGAGAAGAACATGAGGTAGACTTAAAGAACTTCCTTTATGTAAAGATTTGTGAAATACCCTCCAGAAAGAGAGTGCATCTGAGAATGATATTTAAACTAAGAAAAATGTTTAGTCTGAGATGAATCATGAGCAAATAAGTGGTGTGAGAGGGAAGGGATGGGTAGGTGGTTTCCAAATACTTCACTTATGAATGCATAATTTTCCGATTTTTTCCCCTAGCTTTTGAGGGAGCAGAGAAACTGGAAAAAATTTTAGTCGATATCTCGTGTTTCATTTTAACTGAGTGACAGGTCCAAGTGTGACCTCCTTCAGCACCTAGGGACAAGAGAGGGCAAAGATGCTTTACAGAATGTAAGAAGATGAAGGTGACTGGGATTCAGTGAGAGAGAAGTCCCTCAGATCTGGGACCTCCCTTTATAGGGAAAGACCATATTCCATTGGTTTAGAGCTTTACTTTAAAAGCTCATTTTTTTTTTCATTCTTCCATCCCTAGGAGAGTACTTAAAACCAGACTTTTTTTTTTTTTTTTTTTTTGAGACAGAGCCTCACTCTGTCTTCCAGGCTAGAGTGCAGTGGCGCAATCTCAGATCACTGCAGCCTCAACTGCCCCAGGTTTAAGCAATCCTCCCACCTCAGCCCCCAGGTAACTGGGACTACAGGCATGCACCACTATGCCTGGCTAATTTTTGTATTTTTTGTAGAGACAGGGGTCTTGCCATGTTGCCCAGGCTGATCTTGAACTCCTGGGCTCAAGCAATCCGCCAGCCGCAGCCTCTCAAAGCACTGGGATTACAGGCATGAGCAACCGTGCCTGGTCCCAAACTAGACCGTTAACACATTAAAGAGTCTGATTTTGTTGAAGAAAATATTTGCAATAAATTCAAGACTCTTCTTATTGGTAATTTTCCACACAGTCCCTCTGAAATTAGGTAGAGAATATAGATCTTTTTAACTTTGTAGTTAGGAAAATTGGCCTTAGTGTGACATTTTTCCAGTCCATAGCTCGTGGATACCACAGCTTGCGGTAGTAGCAAGATACTTACTACCACTGCGTTTTCCTCAGTGTTCCAATAGCTCTTGTATCTAAGTTGAAACAGGCAGTATGCATGATTGCCTTTTTCTCTTCTTTTTTAAAAAACCCAACTCAGATGCTGCTTGCATGGCTTTTAATGAAGCTGAATGGTACCTATCACTTATTTATCCTTGACAGGTTATCTTCCACACTCTTTCTAACTTCTCCATTCTTCTCATTCTTGACACTTTCATTAGAACTATATGGTTTACAAAGTATTTTCACTTAACTATTTTATTTCTTCTCTATAACTGGTCCTTTGAGGTCAATATTATGAATACTCACATTACAAAAGAAGAAACTGAGGCTCTCTGAGGTTAAGTAGCTTTACTAAATTATAAGGAAACCTAGCTGGTAGGTAGACAGCAAGAATCCAGGTCTTCTGACTCCTCTTTCAGTTCTCTTTCCACTTAGACCATAGCTGCTTCATTTTCTCATTTTTTAGCTTCCATCTAACCATTGCCTGTCTTGCCTGTCCTAATGTTCTCCATCTTCTCTCACCCCTAATCCCACTCACTGCTTCTCTACTACTTTGCTTTTTGGTGGATGCTAGCAATGTGCTTTGAGAGTCGGTCCTATTTTGGTTCTCTTTCTAGTTGGTTTGTGCATCATTATTTCTCCTGAATTGCAACGAAACTCCTTCCTGGGAGATTTGATCATGACTGTAAATCAACAAGGTACTGTGATCACCAGCCTACTTCCAATCTCCACCCACCTCCCTGTCTCTTCCCATAATCTTATAAAAGACCCAGACTAGATGTGTGTTTCTCTGGAAGCTTTATCTGGCCTGATGTTGCTTATTAAAGGGCTTAGAAGAGTTCTCAAGGGCTATTATTATCACTTTGGAAACCCCATCTGTTGTCTTGGTGCTGGATATTTCCCATGTCTGATCCTCGGTAACACAATTCACTAAAGGCCAAGCTTGGCTCAGTCTGATTTTCCCGTTCTTACTGCTTCACAGCCATGAATGTGATTGCTCAATCCAGTTGGCCCCAAGAGCACCTTGCCCTGTTGACCTTCACTGTCACCTCAGTCTTGAATCAGAGCCTCAACCTCAAACACTCCTTGCCTGTCCCTACCCCAGCCTTTATTCTCACCACTTGTTTAATGGCATGCCCCTTTAGTTTCTCCATTCCCAAACACCCACACACTCAGACTTCCTTCTCAGTTGCAGGTTTCTCCTTAGATGTTCACCTAGAAATATTACTAGGAAAGTCACTTTTCAAAGCAGGAATATGCTGGGAAGTGTGAAGAGCAGTGCATGGTTAAGAGACAGCAGCTCCCTCCTCTCTCCCCAAAATTATTGGATCAAAACAAGAAATTCCACCCATCTCAGAATCTGTGAGTCCTCCTCACATAAATCTGAGGGAAAAGGCTGTGCCATTTCATCTTTGCAGGAAGAAAGAGAAGCAAGAGCTAGACACACTTCAGAATATATCTTAGTTTGTCCTTTCCCAATTTAACATGAAAATGAAAAAACAAGAACAAAAAAAACAAAAGAAGTCTTCCTCTCACCTCATTTTGTAAATGAAAAATCCCTAATTCAGTGAATTCACCTAGTCACTGCAAATGTATCTGAATAGTGCTTGGTGTGCTTGCCAGTCTGATCATCCACTCATTCTAGTAACATCTTTTTGCACCCACTCTGTCAAGCGCTAGCCTAGACCTTCAGTGCGCTATGCAGTCATCAGTCTGAAAAACAGCATCATCCAAACCCTACTTAATCTCTAAAATCTCAGCTGGTGGACAGCTCATGATTAACCCAGCCCACTTCCTCCCCCTTAGTTGAGTTCGCAGCAGGACTCAGGAGATAAGCACTTCCAAGCAAGTCTGATTTATACATCAAACTCGGGTCTCCAGCCCAGGCCAGCTAACCCTCAGAGCCAGCAATGCTCTGTGCTTCCTCCCTGTGTCACCGCTTGGCAAGAGCTGCCTCTGCTCAGCAGTGTGTGTGATGGAGAGGGAGGCCGCTGAAGGCCGAGTGCTTGCAGGCTTGTGAACCGCCGTCCAACACAATCCACACACTCTTAGTCTTGCAACAGATAGAAGTATTTTCCATGTTATCATCTTCATATCGCTTTTTCTTGATTTTCCACAGCCAATCTTTTTCCAAACTCTAGAAATGTTCCTGACCACCTAAGCCCTCAACAACATAATGCCTGTATGTGCTATTTTTCAGTAAACTCCTTGTTCATGTCAATAAAGTATCCCTAAAAACCACTCTCTTTGGTTTTGTTCTACTTACTGTGTCTGCCCCATAGACTATGCCTTCCCCCAGCACCTCAGCCTGCTTCATATTCCCGTACTCAATCTGTGGATATGCATGAGAATGAAAACCATGTGATAACCTCACATTAAACACACACTAAATGTGTGATCTGGCCTCTCTGCTTCCCTTTCCTCCTCTACCCTAATACAAAGGAACACAAGAGTCACTTATGTTCTTGCCTGACATCAAACAAGTTTCCTAACCAGGTAGCAAGGAGCTCCCTGCAAGGCTGACCTAATGAAGGGAGGAGCCAATCTGGCTCTCAGCTCCACCAGTTTAGGGAACATAAAAGAAGAAGGCAAAGCAGTCTCTCAACATTCATCTTCCTGGAAGTGTTAAGGCCCGAAGAGGGAAAAGTTCAACAAGAAACCATCATCAGGATTCACAGTTCACCACAATCTCCTACAACAACAGTACTACTCATCATAAGATTAAAAATCTGCCAGACGCAGTGGCTCACACCTGTAATCCCAGCACTTTGGGAGACTGAGGCAGGCGGATCACCTGAGGTTGGGAGTTCAAGACCAGCCTGGCCAACATGTTGAAACCCCCATCTCTACTAAAAATACAAAAATTAGCCAGGCGTGGTGGCAGGTGCCTGTAGTCCCAGCTACTCGGGATGCTAAGGCAGAAGAATTGCTTAAACCCAGAAGGCGGAGGTTGCAGTGAGCTGAGATCACGCCATTGCACTCCAGTCTGGGCAACAAGAGTGAAACTCCATCTCAAAAAGAAACAAACAAAAAAAAGATTAATCATCCCAACACTTTGGTAAGCTGAGGCGGGAGGATCACTTGAGGCCAGGAGTCTAAGACAAGCCTGAGCAACATAGTGAGACCCCATCTCTAAAAAAAAAAAAAAAAAAAAGCCTGGCATGGTAGTGTGTGCCTGTAGCCCCAACTACTCAGGACACTAAGGTGGGAGGAACACTTGAGCTCAGGAGATCAAGGCTGCAGTGGCCATGATTGCACCAGTACACTCCAGCCTGGTTCACACTGAGACCGTCTCAAAACGAAAGAAAATATTTTAGTATAATACCAGCTGCCATACTAAGAACGATGTGTTTTTTAAATGTATTATCTCTGACACACTGAGGCTTGGAGTGACAGATGGGGCGTATGGCCACACAACTGGTAAACAGTGATGCTGCACTTTGTACTCAGATCTGACTCCGAAACTTACCCATTCCAGTCGATCCGGCGGCCTCCCTCCCGCCTGTGAGAAGGTGGATGGCCGCGTGTATGTGTGTGTGTTGTGTGTACAAGTGTACCTACACGCATGCCTTCAGGACCTGCTGTGAGTCCACTTGGGAAGACCAGAAACATCTGAGGTGACGAGCACTCATAAATCAAGCAATAAACACGCACACCATTTATTATTGTAGTTCAATACTTTTTTCTTTTTAATTCATACTGTACTTCCATGGCTCTAGCTACTTTACATTAAGATTTGGCTGGGCAGCCTTGTGTGTTTCTAGGTACTAGCAGTAAGTGTTCCGACCTTGCGCACAGCGCCAGGCAAAGTACAGTTATAGATCCAAATACAGACGGCCAGACAACTCGACTGCACTTGACCCGTGTTCTTTCCCATAGATGGCCCAGTGCAGGTGTTGGGGCTGCTCCCTCTGCCTCACCCCACTCCACCTCATGTCAGGATTATCCAGGGGCCACTATGGCCTCTGACCCATCCCTCCCCACCTTGGAGTCTAGGTTGAGTTGGGGAAAAAGCACCATGGGTTTGGGAAGATGGTCTGGTCCATGCAGAGAGTGGTCTGGCCTTTAAGTGCAGGGTAGGAAAATGTGGGGAGCCACAAGCTATTGTTGGCAAAAATGGCTGCTTTGACTATGCAATCTCAGCACGTGGCACCCAAGCCCCAGGCCAATGCCCCAGACAGTCAGCTGCCTTGCCTGGAGCAGAGGCCACCCTTTTGCTTCTGCAATGTCTTATTGTATTGAGAGAAGCAAGGAGGGCTGAAGAATGACAATGTTCTTTAAGCCTTCAAATGTTGGGGAGATCGTCCAGCATCAGCTCCTCCTGGCCGGCAAGGTGCTGCTCATCAGCTGCCAAGACTCCAGTCCGGGCTCCAGGGCCTGCTGAGGATCTCCAGTCACAAGACCCCAGAGCTGTTGCACAGAACATCAAAACAGGGAGCTGGCTGGGCCCTTCACAACCATGGCCAGAGCAGAAGTGAGGTAACAAGGCTGGGCAGAGCGGTGGGAAGGGAGCTCTCTAAACAGTGTGCAAATTCCTGCTCTGCACTATGACAGCAAGCAGGGGTCTTAAAAGATGGCCTTCCAGGAAAATGCTCCTCTCAGACCCAAAATGCATCTTCTGGAAGAAAACACAGAGGTGAAGGGGATTGGGGCCAACCTGCTGGAGGTTGGGGGAATGAAAGTCAAGGATGTGAAGTGGTGAATGGGATGATTGTCCCATAGCCTAGAGACAAGTGGTGAGGGTGGGGAGAGTCAGGAAGGGGCCCTGGAGTTTCCTCCTGGAGGAGGCAGGCAGGGTATGAGGTGTAGGGAGACCAGAGCCCTGCCATCTGGGGGAGGGAGAAGAGTGCTATTTCTCCTGGGGGCAGTAGGAGAAAAGGGCTGGCTTTGGCTGCCCTGCAGAGCTTAAAGAAGCGACACGGTATGGCACAGAAAGTACCCTTCTGGGACCACAAGCATCCAGAAAGATACTTCCCCTAGTCCCTTCTCCAGGACCTCATCCTAGGGATGCTGCCTGGAAATGTAATAGGTAGAGTTCAAGTTTGGGTGGGGGCAGGGACACGGAGAGAATCCACTTCTCACAGAGCACTCCTCTTGAGCTCTCTTGGTCCTCGCCATGTCAGTGTAGGTTCTTAGTGTCAGTGCTCTAAGGCAAACCCAAGAGTTTCAGCCAAAGCTTCATACTAAATCCAAACCCTATCTAGACCAAAGAGAAGTGCTAGGACCAGAAGTGGTTTCTCTCCACTGTTTCTTCTACCAGTAAGGAGGAAGGACAGACAGATGAAAGGCTTCACAGAGCCTAGAGATAGAAGATGAGCTCCATTGAAAAGAATGTTCTTCTCCCAACTCAGAGAAAGTCCAAAGGAAGATCCCTCCACAAACTAGGCCAAAGAAGGAAGAAACTCTTCTAGGTGAATACTGAGCAATACATCAAGCTCGCTCGATCTATCTCTCTCTCTCTCTCTCTCTCTCTCTCTCTCTCCCCCCTCTACTGGGCATCCCCAGCCCTCCGAGCCACCTAAAGAATATATTTTAACCACCCTGGGTCTCCTGGGAATGCAAACACTGCCCTACCACGCCTCTAAATACTGGGAAGCTTCAGCCTCTGGGCTTGTTCCCTCCTGGCAGAGTAACTGAGAAATTCCACTCAGTCTTCTCAGCCTCTGGCCTAACCCCCAAGATGATGTCAAAGCTAGAACCTACCTTAAAGATGATCTAGCCCCACTCCCTCCTGTGACAGGAGGATACTGAAGCTCAGAGACGGAATGACTTGCCCAAGGCCACAGAGCTTAGTCAGTGGAAAAATCAGGACCCAGGCCCAGGTCTCCAAACCATCAGTGCAGTGCTCTTATACAGAGCTTCAAGCAGCTGATCTTGCTGGCCTGAGATGTAATCCTCTTGTCCCCAAAGAGGTGGATGGGGAAGGGAGAGAGTCACACCCATGATTAGCTTGTCTGAGGCCAGTCTTGTCAATGCTTTCACAGTAAGCTGTAATGGAACTTTAGATCCTGTAGTAGTTCTTCACCTCGTTAGAAACTGCAAATTCTTTAAAACTGAGTGCAAACTCTCAAACATTGTACCACGTAAGTCATTACAGAAAGACTCCTGTGTGTCCCTAGTAAACAAAAACAAACACAAAAAGCACTGGCTGGAAGAAGTTACATAAGTAGTGATTTTTTGATGCTCCCTTGTAGACAGCAACTAGCTAGGCTAATGGCCAGGAATACAATGCTATTTATTTGTTTCACTCCCAGACTTATCTGCAAGGGTGAGTTAAGATCTCTTTCACAAGCTATTAACCAAGGGGGAAGAGATTTTGTTTGGGAATGAATAGAGTTGTTGGTTTTCTCCTGGTATGATAGTCAAAAAATTATTGGAACAGAGAGAGCCTACAAGAGACCCACAATTCTTAAAGCGCATTCCCTATGTGCACACATTGTCTACTGGGTTCAAATCACTAAAAAACCAGGAGGGTTCTTCTGACATACTCAGTACTGCCCTCCCTGCCACCTTCTCCTGCTGGGAATGGTCCTGAGAGGTAAAGCAGAAGCAGAACAACTCCCTGCGGCCAGGTCTGCTCTGTCACTTGACTCCAAACAAAGAATCCTTTTAAAGTCATCCCACAGGTTCCACCATGGCACCTTTCATAATTAAATAACTTAAGTAAATAATTATGTATGGAATAAATTCAGGAATCTCCAATTTTTGCATTCAAAACTTTCTGGGAATAGTTTTGGCTTCTGACTGTGCCAAGGGGGAGATTTCCAGCAGTCTGCACCATGCCTCCTTCTTTGGCTCAGAGCCCATGAGCCTTGATCCCTACCAGTGTCCCTTACCCAAAGTCCTAGACAAGAACTGAACAAGGACACACTGGGCTGTGCGCGTAGGCACTCTTCACAGGGATTACACGAAACTGCATTTCCTCCCATCTCCTCTTCTAGGGGAGGAATACCTGCTCTGGCTGATGACTTGGAGCCTCCTCACCCTCCTCCCTTGGAGGATGACCTGGGCATGGACCTTCCTGTTTTCTGATCCTGCCCTTAGGGAAATACCAAGGCCTTATCTTCACATGGAAAAGTCAGAAACTGTAATTGCCACAGGGAATTAAAGGCCATTCTAAGAGAAAAATACAACTTTGTGGGGTAGATGAGTGATAAAATCTTCTGTCTTTTGGGCTGATGTTCTGGGACATCTGGGACATCTGGGGTTCCTTCTGCCCCTGCATCAAGAAGCCCAGGAGAAGAACAAGCAAGACTGAAGAGCTCTGCATGCCCAATGGGCTGTGACTCTTTCATGAATCTCCACAAGCTCTGCCTGGAGCTGGTGGGACTCTTTTGATCCTTATATGAAGAAACAGTAGTTAGTATATGAGGGATGATGAATGTGCCCAGAGGGCCCCGTGAATTCAGATAAATGCATGGTGCTAGTGGGCCAACGCTGAAAAGGCCCTGAATGTCTCACTCTTTGAAGCCAGTGCCTTCTACTCCTTAATGATCTTACACCTCTGTGGGGCCAGAGACCAGAGCAGGATTTGTACTCCACCCCCTGCCAGAGCCCCCATTCCCAAGTCTGAGAAACTCAGGATTTGGAATGACTCCCTTGGGGCATAGATTTCACTTGGCCTTTTCCTGCCCAAACACATGCACCTTTGCCAGTTCCTTCCCTCCAATGGCTTAGATGCTTTTTCCATGTGCAAGCTATCTCAGACAGTTGTCTCCATTGGCGAACGCTGGTTCATTCCAAGAGCAAATGACGCTGGCAACCCATCGTGGTGCTCACCACTCACAGTGTTCTGTGGGTAAACCCTGCACCCCGGACGTAGCGAGGGCCTTCTCTTCCTCTCTCAAATCCTGGAGGGCCCAGCACACCCTGACTTATCCTGGAAATCACACTGACAGCTCCAAGTGAAGGCCTCAGAGCCACAGACCTGACTTGCTTAGAAGCACTAAAAGAGGTTTAATAAGGTCAAAAATGCTCCACCCTGGCTAATAAACAATGTGCTCTTAGGGCACAGAAAACAATAGGACTTTAGGCACTAAAAAGTGACACTTCGCCCAGATCCAGCCTGGGAGAAGACCAGAGAGAAAGTGGGTGGGAAAGTAAGAAATTCCCAGCCCTTACTGCGTCCACACCCTACATAGGTCGGAGGACGGTGCAGGGGTGATGGAGGAGAGTATCCTTCAGAACACGGGTCTTGGGAGCCTGCCACCCCCCAATGCAGCCTTCCTAGCTTTCCAAGCATCCTCTCCATCTGAGGCTCAGTACGGTCCGGATCAAGTGGGCGGCTAACCCTAAGAGTTTAGACTGGGCTCCCTTGATGTTTCTGTGTTCCCAAGAGAATGCCTGGGGAAGCCTGGGGTAGGGAAGAAAAGATTCTCTTTTATTTTGGAAACAAATCAAAAGGGGATCAGGGAACGAAGCACCTTAAGCAATGCCGTCTTGAGACTTCTTTTTGAGACCCTAGGGTCTTCACAGGCATAACTTTGGCTCAACATTTCCCTTCTAAGAGCCAAGAATGGCCAGCAAGGGAAGGGGTGGGGAACAGAGGGTGGGAGGAGGGAGATCAGGGGTGGTCAGTGCTGAGAGGCGGTTCCTGCCCTCCTCAGCTGCTCCACCCCAGGAAAACGCTGCTCCGGCCAGCACAGGGAGCGGGAGGGCCCGCTCCTTCTCCCTGGTACATAGGCATTATCTCTTTTTTAAAATCTGTATATAATATATATATTTATATTCTGTATATATATATATTTATATATATATTTATATGGTCTATGTACATGTATTGCACAGGCCTCTTGCAGCCACCCTGTTCCTGCCTTGTCAATGATAGCGATTCCTCTTTTCTTCACTTTCCGACGTGTAGTCGCGGGACCTGATGCCATTCTGAAGGTTGATGAGCGAGTCCTTCATCTGCAAGACAGAAAACCCCACCCCAGGCCTGGGTCTGCGCTTTCAGTGGGATTCTCCACCGAGCAGCCCTCTCCCCACACCCGCCTAGGGCAGGCCTCCAACCACGCCATGGGGCTGAAAAGAGTCGGGCACCTAAAGCAAGGCTGGTTCTCTGGGCACGCTGTTTCAAGCAGAAAGGGGACAGTCAGGCTGGGCGCGGTGACTCACACCTGTAATCCCAGCACTTTGGGAGGCAGAGGTGGGAGGATCGCTTGAGGCCAGGAGTTTCAGACCAGCCTGGGTCACACAGAGAGACCCCATCTCTATAAAAAATTTAAAAATTAGCCAGCCCCTGTGATATGCACCTGTAGTCCTAACTACTCAGGAGGCTGGGATGGGAGGATGGCTTGAACCCGGGAGTTCGCAACTGCAGAGAACTATGACTGCACCACTGCACTCCAGCCTGGGCAGCAGAGCAAGACCCTGCCTCTTAAAAAAAGAGAGAGACAGAGAGGGAAAAGGAGAGGGAGAGAGAAATAAAAGAAAAAAAGAGAGGAAGAAAGAAAGGAGACAGACAATCTAGCACGGGAAGCCCTTGGGTAGGGCTTACTGGGTCTCAGTGCTGAATCGAGAACTCTCTTGAAGTGTTCAACTGCTACAAAGAGCCTCTCAGGCTGTCACTGACTTGATCTACTCGTTTCATCTGGTTTCCCTGATGATCCCTAATATACCACATGCCTGTCTTTGTACATTTAGCCACACTGTTCCCCCCACCTGGGAATCTTTGTGCTCTTGCCTATGCCAATCTCACCCATCTGCTAAGGCTCAGAATAAATCCAAACTTTCTCCAGCTCTCAGTCATCCCTCTCCTTCATGGTCTCTCACACAGCACACTCAGGCTCTGGACTTCAGTCATCTTTCGTTGCTTGGTTTCATGTTTGCTAGGACTAGAACTGTGTCTAATCCTTCTCTTGTGCACCCAGGGGCACCACGCAGAGAACTGGGTAGGTTCCTATTAGGTACCTACATCAGCAAATTAACATTTTTAGGTCACAGACTGCAGTCTAAATGGGAGACTAGAATGGAGCCCGGCAGGAGAATTCTAAAATGGCCCATCACACCACATATTTAAATACTCACATATTTACATACTGTCTCTGGGTAAACTGCTCTGTTACAACACAAGACAACATTTCTGGGGTAAATGGTTACAGATTTGGGGAAAGTCTGGTCTCCCTGCTTAGTCTACCACTTTCTTCTCTCTAGTTCATTTATATCTTCTGCTCAAGACAGAGGAGGAGGCCATTCTGTTATTTTAAAAGTTACTTTTAAAGAGATTGAAACAAAACAACTCTCTTAATACTTATCGTGTCGAGTCCACTAGGCTATAAGTCTGACAGCCCCAACCCCCAAGTTAATGGGCCCCGTTCTGAAATAGAATTCTAGAGTTGGAAGAGACCCCTGGGTCATCTAGTCCAAATGCCCCAATTTAATCGATAAGTTCTTTATCCATCATCATCTAGTTACCCCTTGAACACTTTCAATGTTGGAATCTCAGTTCTCTACAGTAGCCTGTTTCATTGCTGGACAGCATTAGCCACAAGTTGTCTGCAGTTGATGATGAAGAAAAATTACTTTCTTAAACTTCTAGCCCAAGTTCAGTGCTCTGGAGTTTTTCAGTAAGTCTAACCCTTGACACCTGTTGGCCTAGATGTCTGAAGACCACCCTGTTCTCCTCACCCCCGTGTTCCCTTCTCCTGGGTTTGTCCTCAGTGCCATCAACCATTCTTGAAATGGTAGGGCTTCTAAACTCCTCACTATGCTTTTTGTCTTCTTTTAGTTAAAAAAAAAAAATGCCCTCCTTAAGTATAGTGACAAAGCTAAACACATCCAACTGGGTCCTGATAGCTGCATTAAGATTCTTTTCCCTTTTTTCTTTCTGAGATGAAGTCTCACTCTGTCGCCCAGGCTGGAGTGCAGTGGCGCTATCTCAGCTCATTGAAACCTCCGCCTCCCAGGTTCAAGCAATTCTCCTGCCTAAGCCTCCCAAGCAGCTGGGATTACAGGCGTGCGCCACCATGCCCGGCTAATTTTTATATTTTGAGTAGAGACAAGGTTTTGCCATGTTGGCCAGGCTGGTCTCAAACTCCTGACCTCCAGTGATCTGCCCTCTTCGGCCTCCCAAAGTGCTGGGATTATAGGCATGAGCCACCACGCCCGGCCTCTTTCTCCTTATTTAGAGCTAAGACCAAAGAATGCAAGGAAATAAAGTTTAATTTTAATGAGCACCACCCATATGCCATCAAATCCTGATGACAGTTCCATGAAGCTACGATTACAATTCCTATTTTATAAATGAAGAAATGGAAGCTCAAGGTCCCTTGCTCATGGTCACAAAATTAGTTAGTGGCAAGGCTGGGATGCCATCTCTGGCTGGTCACAAAACGTCAGAAAGTCAACTCTTCAGGGAGAGAAGTTGTCATGTAGCAGGGTAAATTGTGAGTCTATCACTTTCTAATTCTCTTGCACAGCAGAGGCAGGTTCCTGCTCTCTAGGCAACCACATGGAGGCATATATTATAGGATACTAAACTATTCTGGGGAAGCAGGAAGCTCCCTCCCCCAAGGAAACTAGGCTAATTTTTGATTTTGCCTCAGGATGATTTGCCTAAATAGTTGATCTCGTTTTGCGGGGGGGAATACAGGCAAACTGTACGACAAAGATGATGCTACGACAAGAAGACAAAGTACAGCCATCTTCCCAGACTATCAGTGCAGTGCCACCGACTGTCAAAGGAGGGGGCGGTGAACATTTGAAAAAACTCAAAGACATGCCCTCTGGGAAGACAAATCTCTGTAAAAGGGTTGAGGGGGTTCTCTGTTTAAATGCCTGTCAGATGGTTATGGTTACCAACAATAGAAATAAAAAGAGTTCTCCTTCCAACTAACCTACAGCTTTCCTGGTGCACATTCAGTGGGTCATTTTATTGTTATTATTTTGTAGAATACACCTGCATTTCTAGCAGCCCACTCAAGGAAGGCTTTCCATTTAGAACAATGCATGGCTTGGAGGAAGAATGAATTGGAGGGAGAAGTCTGGAGGGTGGTGATAGAGACGAGGATCTTTCTCACAGCATAAGGGAAGAAGTCCCCGCTCCCAAAGACTGGGGCAAGCAGAGAAGGTGGGCATCTCACCTGGTCAAGGAGCATCACTGAGGATTTGATGATCTCCCTCCATTTTTGGAGCTCAGTATCGTGGTACTTTTGTTGGGACTCTAAGAGCTGGGCCCATTCTGTCTGAGACTGGGGTAACCTGTGGGGTAGAAGAAGGGGTACCCCAGCAG
Organism: Papio anubis; assembly: GCF_008728515.1. Lineage (NCBI taxonomy): Eukaryota > Metazoa > Chordata > Mammalia > Primates > Cercopithecidae > Papio > Papio anubis. The sequence continues at coordinate 11,011,838 of NC_044987.1, forward strand.
CTGGAGTTATGCTCAGCGAACTGTCCTGTGCTCCCAGACCCCTAAAGGACAGAGAGTCACATCAGAGTGCTTTGTCCTCTGCCCACTGCCCCTGGTTCCCCTGTGCCCCAGATCAGAAGTGGGCTGAAACTATAGGGAGAGATTCTGAGTTTCCCTGTGGGGTCTTCCCAGAGGGCTATCCCTTGGGCAAGGGCAGTGAGGCAGTCCCAAGGAGACTGGGAGACAGGTGTCGTGGCACTGGGTGGGATGAAGGTGGAGGTGAGGGGACGAGGCCAGGATTACCTTTCTTGGAGCCTTAGACCCTGCCAAGCAGTGAGGGTCTGCGTGGTGTATTCCAACATCCAGAGTTTGTAGAAGAGCATCATGTTAAGGATGACCAGCAGCACCAGACTAGGAAGGAGACATGGGGGAAAAAACCAACAGCAGTGAGATGTCATCTGAGCCTAGGGCATCCCCCATCCCAGAGGCTGCTGTCCCTGACCAGTGGGCCATCCAAAGCATTGCAGTGAGTGAGTGAGCTGGAGGGATGCAGCACAGGGGAGAGAGAAAGAAGCAACCTAATCTGGACGGGCCAGGATACAGGGGAGAGCCATGGAGAGGGGCGTGGGATGAAGGCACTAGAAAGGAGAGATGCACAGGCACCAGAACCTGGGCACCTGGGGGAAGAGAGGTATGGTGGGAAGGAAGAGAGATGAGGGGTGAGGGAGTAATCATAGAGCCAGTACCTGAAACAGATCCTAATGGGAGCAAGGAAGAAAAATGGGGAGGAGGCAGAGGTTAGAAACAGGCAAGCGTGGGGAAGGGGAGAACTGCACTGAAAATCAAGCTGGGAGCGAGTGAGAGTATATGAGAAAAAAAAAATACTAGAAGCAAAGACACAACGGATGAGAAGACCCAGCAAGGACAGGGCACGAGAAAGCAACAGACAGACTCTTAGTATTTCACGGGTGCTAAATTGAGAAAAGATTCCCCTTACCAACCCAACCTTAGGACGTACTTGAAGGGTGAGACGGAAGGAGGAATTCCACTGGGTCCCTAGCTCTGCCAAGGATACCTCTTACAGACATTAGCAGAACTTCCCGCAAGCTGCAAACTTCCCTGCCTCAACCCGATACCAGCGGGCAGGGATCATGGAGGCAGGCTGAGGTTTCCCAGAGTCTGGGTCGGAACTGGTGAGAGACAGGGGAGGCAAGGATCATCCAGGGGCTGGAGGGGCTGTGGGGAATGAGGAGTCACAGAGAGACTGCAGGAATTCCCTCCTCCTCTCAGCCTCACTGGCTGCCTAAACATCACTGTATTACAAGCTCATAGGATGGAGAGAGAAGACATCATCGTGGGTAGAGAGGATCCAGAGACACACAAAACTGGATGCAAACCCTGGCTCACCGCTTAAAACTCTCTTAACTTTTGATCAAGTTTCCTAGCTTCTCCGACCTAGGGACAGTAACACCTATCTTACTGGGATTGTTCTGTAGATGAAAGGGAATATATGGAAAATATCGTGGCACACTATAGGCCCTACACAAAGGGTAGTTCTTATCACTAATGGGGGAGATGTGGACACACATAAGAAGAGAGAAGATGACAAAAAACGAGAAGATAGGCCGGGCATGGTGGCTCAAGCCTGTAATCCCAGCACTTTGGGAGGCCAAGGTGGGTGGATTGCTTGAGCTGGGAAGTTTGAAACCAGCCTGGGCAACACAGCAAAACCCCATCTCTACAAAAAAAATTTTAAAAAATTAGTCGGGTGTGGTGGCATGCACCTGTGGTCCCAGCTACTAGGGAAGCTGAGGCAGGAGGATTGCTTGAGCCTGGGAGGTGGAGGTGAGAGTGAGCTGAAATCATGCTACTGCATTCCAACCTGGGCAACAGAGTGAGAACCTGTCTCAAAAAAAAAAAAGGAAAAGAAAGAAAAAGAGATAAAAGAGAGATGGATAAAAGACAGCAAAGAAAGAAAAGCCTATGCGATGCCTTAGGGTTTTCAAAGCGTATGCCTGTGCAAGAGGTACTGTGTCTCTCATCTGTGCTTCTGGTACTGTGGCAGGTAGACTTCTTTAAACTGGCAGCCACAAATTTCTGGCGCTGCTGTCTTCTCAGGCCTCTCTGAGTTGTCCGCAAGGCCTTTAAAACTTTTGTGTTGAATTTCAATGCCATGGTCTTTAATTTTATCAGCACATACTGGGTCATCTGAACACCCGCCTCTTTGGCACAGCCTGCTCACGATCTTGGTGCCTGCATTTGGGTTTATGTTTGCAATCCTGTCTGTGCTAAGTGAAGGTCAAGGGATACCCCTGTGTGCTGTCTGAGTGAAGGCTGCACAGTGGTCGACACAGGGAAAGGAGGTGGCTGAGTCACGCTGTAGCAGGCACGTGGGGGCAAGAGTCTGCCAGACACAGGGCAAGCTGTGCTGTGTCAGCCCGTCCCACATGCAGGCTGTCGGCAGACACTCCGCCTGGATCCTGTAGCACTGAATTAGAGTCTGATCATTCTAAACTTACAAAACCAAAAGGTGAGTTGATAACATGCTATACAATTTGCTCAGGAGTGCAGGCCTTCTCCACTTAAAGTCAAAATGCAGAAAGAGCTTAAACACAGAACTAACCTGAGGTTACAGTGCTCTACAAACCAAAATCCAATACAAGAGATTTAATTTAACAGAACAATGAATGGCATGAATCACATTAAATCGATGTTGCTAAGTGTGACTTTTACTAGTTTTACAGTTACATTTATTGATTGATTGATTGATTGATTGATTGAGACGGAATCTCGCTCTTCTGCCCAGGCTGGAGTGCAGTGGCGTGATCTTGGCTCACTGCAAGCTCTGCTTCCCGGGTTCAAGTGATTCTCCTGCCTCAGCCTCCCGAGTAGCTGGGACCACAGGCACCCGCCACCACACCCAGCTAATTTTTTGTATTTTTTAGTAGAGATGGGGTTTCACCATGTTAGCCAGGATGGTCTCGATCTGCTGACCTCATGATCCACCCGCCTCAGCCTCCCAAAGTGCTGGGATTACAGGCGTGAGCCACCATGCCCGGCCTACAGTTACTTTTGTTTTTAATTTTGTAATAATATCTTCATTTCTTATGCTGTCATCAGAAGAATTTTGCATCTACTTTTATGTGACATATTAAAGTCACTGAAAGAGTCCACCTTACGTTCCTCATGGCTTCCCCTCCTGTAAGTGATCCCCAGGGCCATCCTAGACCTTGTCTTCTTTGTCACACTCTCTACTCTCTATGATGCTTTCATTCACACCATGGCTTTAATGCTCTGGATAATTAAGCAGGGACTGCAGCTTATACTTCTCATCTGAGCTCCAGGACCACATCAGCACAAATCTGTCACCTCTTCCTGGATAACCTATGGCACCTCAGACACACCTGGAACTGTTAATGTTTTCTTTGGAAATGCTTTGCTAAATTCCAGATGTCTGTGAATGACACGACCATGTATGGTCCCTCGAATCAGTAGTTCATCTTCCTTCCCTACACCACCAGATGGGTGATGAGTCTGCCTCCCAGCTCCAGGCCTTCATCCAACCTGACAGCTGCTCTCACCTAGATCCCACAGCTCACTCTGACTGACCTCCCTACCTCCAGTCTTTACTACTCGAATCCATCTGACATATTGCTGTCAGAGTGATTTTTCTCTTTGGTACAAATCTGAGCATGTCACTCCTGGGCTTCCATCAGAGTTTCCTGAGGGTGAGGCTGTGCTCTGCCTCTGCCTCTCCGAGAATGCTTCAGTGAGGCCAGGGTCACAGAAGCAAGACTGAACTAGAGACAATCTGGTGCACAGTGCGCAGCAGGTAGAGCCCACATCTGGCCAGCTGCAATGCTCGCACCCACCCATGCCCCACACTCTTGAAGCATACACCCATCCAAGGAAGGCATGGGACTGTGCAGTGGGCTGAGCCAAGTGGAAGAGCTGTCCTTAGATGTCCTAGTGCTTCCTGCCCAAAATGGTTGAATAAAGCCCTGGGCAGCTGATGGCATGGACTCGTTCCTCAGAGAGCTAACTGTTCTCCCATCGTATGTCTTCTTTCTTTTGACTTTACTTTTCCCTAGCACAGCATCTTTCTTCTTTATTTATTTGTATTTTTTTATTTTTTTGAGACAGAGTCTTGCTCTGTTGCCCGGACTGGAGTGCAGTGGCGTGATCTCGGCTCACTGCAAGCTCCACTTTCTGGGTTCATGCCATTCTCCTGCCTCAGCCTCCCAAGCAGCTGGGACCACAGGCACTCGCCACCACGTCTGGCTAATTTTTTTGTATTTTTAGTAGAGATGGGGTTTAACTGTGTTACCCAGGATGGTCTCGATCTCCTGACCTCATGATCCGCCCGCCGTGGCCTCCCAAAGTGCTGGGATTACAGGTGTGAGCCACTGCGCCCGGCCAGCACGGCATCTTTCTATGCAAGTTACTGAGCCTACTGTTTTATAATATCATAGCAATTATTATAAATAGTCTACATTAAAATAAGCATCCACTTTTCCTGTATTGTAGGCATTGATTTTGTCTGGCTACCCTGCCAACGTGTGGGCTCTGTGAGTGCACAGTTCCAGTGCCTGGCACAGAGCAGACACTCAGAACATCTAATGAACGAATGGACTCCTAAAATGCCCTCTAGCATTTCTCTGTTCGCATTTAACCATCTGTGCAGGAATTTCAAACCTTCTGTCTCTCTCACCCACTTGAAACTGAATCCCTGAAGGGTATGGATGCTGCATGAAGCATTTTCTTCTGCAGGCCTAGCATACAGTAAATGCTGAACAAAGCACAGAAAAAGCAGCAAAGAGGTAAGCAACAGGCAGAGCAACCAATCCAGACAGAGACTAGAGGACAAAGAAAAAACCAGGGAAAACAGTAAGGGTGCTCAGATGCTTCAAGAGACGAGGGCTGGGGCACCAGGCTGGAAAGGGAAGGTGGTGAGGGCAGGATAGGAGAACCTAGAGTCCCTTACACACAGCTGATAACCAGCAGCAGCTTGGACACGCTCTGCAGGTGGAAACCATTGGGGGTGTCCTCGGGGATATGCCGCGTCTGCGTGGAACCTGTGGGGAGAATTAAAGAGACCATCACCATGGTGACCCACAAGTCCAACAACTGCTGGCGGGGACACTGGTCAAACAGCAAACCTCAAAGACTGATGGAAAAATGTCCACGACACTGCGACAGCAACGATATGCTAGACAATGCCAGCTCTCCAAGAGGAGAAGGCAAAATCCTCAAGGGCAAGGTCACAGGTTGGGTCAGGTAATCATTGAACAAATGAGAAAATCAACAGGCCCATGTAGCCAGGATATATAGGCCCAGGACAAAGTGATCTTCAGCTACGGGAGGGGACATGGCACTGGGCTAGGACTAAAGACAGCTGGCTTTTGGCTCTGGATCTATTCCTAGGAAGCTACATGATGGTGGACAAGTCATGTAAGCTCTCTGAGAGTCAGTTTACTCAAATGCAATGTCAGTCAAAATCTTAAAGGCAAAACATGCAACATGGAAGTGCTAGGGGCGAAGCTAGGGGGCATGCAGAAGACTGGCACTCTCCCCCGACTCTCCCCTCTTCTTCTGCCTCCCCTGTCCCTATCCAGCTCAATTAGTTGGTCTCTAAGGCCCCTTAGAGTCCCAAGTTTCCAGGATTCAGCAAAGACAAGGATGTGAATGGCTGGGTGGGAAGAGGAAGAAATATTAAGGGAGTCCATGGTCTGAGAGGGCAAGCCTGGATTGGCCCATGGGGGTGAAGTGAAGGGGGACTGTCTTAAACTCCCTGGTCTTTGTGTAATGAGGTAATCTCTGTGGTCTGAGCTGTGGGATCTCCTTAGTGTATTTCCCAAGAACTTGGAAGCTTCATACTTGAGCCTATGCAGGTAGCCATGGAACTAGGGCAACACGAAAGCATAAACACTAAGGCAGCTTTTGTTAATTAGAGCACACATATGGGTTCAGTTGGGGCTGAGGAACTTAAAGAGCAAAGAGAAACAGAGCATTGGGAGCCTCAGCATTAGTGACTTATGTTCAAATTATATACAAATTATATCCAAGGCGCAAAATGAGTGTGCATGTGTGTGCCTTGGTGCGGGCATGCAGCTCCAGCCCAAAGCTCAGTTCACCCCACCTGTCCCCACCTGGCACACACCTGCCACATGTTTGATCCTGTGGCCCACATCCTCATCTGTGGGCGTGGTGACCGGGCTCATCACCTCTTCCAGGTGAGGGACTCGCAGGTGGGCATGGGGACGCTTCCTCCTCCGCACCGTCGTCGTCTTGCTGGCCTTCTCTTTGGGAGATTGTCTGTGCATCTCAGCCAAATAGGTGCTCTCCGTTTTGGCCAGCTCGCTCTCTATCAGAGAAGAAAAGGCCACAGGAGACGCTACTTTCAGCCCTCCAGATGCAACTCTCTGCAGAACCATTTTCCTATTCTGTATTCTGGGAAGTTGGGTGGGTGGGTTGATGACCCTCAGAGATGCCCCTGAGCCTCAGGAGGTACTTCTGGGACCCAGCCCCAGTCAAACCCTTCCTCTGGGGTTGTTCAGCACTGCAAGGAACCATATGCTCCCAATATCTGCACCCTCATGTATACAATTTGGGGCATACACTTCTTAAATAGATGCATTCACAGGCATTTTACAAATACTTCTTGTCACAGAGTCACTAGGTCTGTGGTTCCTTTTGGGGTGAAGGGTGTTATAGATCCCTCAAAGATCTCCTAAACATCCTAGACACAGTCTTGAAAAATGCACGTGTCCACACACATGCCAAATTTGGTGTCCACATCGGGAGCAGGCGTGGGTACCTCAGGAAACTACTTCACCTTTCAGTCTCTGCCTCTATTCTCAACACCATTCCCCTGAATGGTGGGCAGCAGGAGTGCAGTTTATCGTCTCTGCAGCCCAGCTAGCAGCAAGGATTGCAGCGCTCACCTAAATGGCGGAAGTAGTCCTCCAGCCCACTCCAGAAGTTCTTCTCGATGAAGGTTTTCACTAACCCCCAGGGCTGTTTTCGATAGCGCAGCTCTGTGGAGACCCTGAGGAGCAAGCCAGACAAGATCAGTCATTCCCTGGGTGGACCTGCCTCTGCGGGGAAAAGGGAAATTCGGGATTAAGGCCAAAGCCGCTTCACATTTGTACTAAACTTTGTAAGTTAAAAGGTCTTTCCACATCCATCACATCATCTGATCTCCAGGACCACCCTCTGAGCTCAGTGGAGCTGGTGGATTTATCCCCATTTTATAGATGAGAAAACTGAGGCATAGGATACTTAAGCAGAGCAAAGGCTAACAACTAGGGTTCTGACTCCAGAGTTCTCTTATGATGGCACACTGCCTCCTCTCAGGGGTCTCACATAGGGCCCAGCAGCCTGCCTGCCAGGCAAGGGGAGGCTCTGCCTGAGGTTCAAGTCGTTTGAGAAACTGATACTGAAAGAAAGTAAGATGGCCCATCCTTTCATCAGGGTCCTTCTTTCCTTCTCTAGAGACTTTTAAGTCTAAGTCAAGTTCTGGGGTTTTATGACTTTAACCTTTAAAAGCATCAGTCACCCTGGGCAACATAGTGAGACCCCATCTCTACAAAAATAAAAATAAAAATAATTAGCCAGGGGCTTGTCTGTAGTCCCAGCTACTGGGAAGTTGAGGCTGAGGCTGCAGTGAGCCATGATTACACCACTGCACTCCAACCTGGGGAAGAGAGTGAGATCCTGTCTCCGAAAAAAAAAAGAAAAAAAGAGTATCACCTACTGCTGGCCGTGCCTCCTGCCTCTCCACTGCACCCCAGACTTCGCCGGCTCTTGCTCTTTTCCAAGTACTCCCGCTCCCAGTTGCTGGTCGCACTTCTGCCCATACCCCCTGCAGTATCAGCTCTTTTCTCTCCTATGCAGCAGCCCTGCTCTTTGACTCCCTCTTAGGTTCATCTGCATCTGTCAATATTCTCCCAGCTAATCCATCCCACCCCATCCCACCCTGTGACTAAGGCTGCCAGCCCACCCTCATCCCCCTCCTCAGGGATGCCACCTCCACCCATGTCCCAATGGGACAATGCCTGTACTTGGAGACACCTCACTCCCCAACTCAACAACCGTTGACTGCATTGTGGATGGGCACCTTCCTATAATGGTCTGTTCAAGGTCAACCAGCTACCTCTGCAGGGCTGCAGAGAAAAGACGCAATTGAAAGATCTTCTGAGGAACCCGGAATTAAGAAACCTAGGCACTGTGGAGGAAAGGATAAGAATAGGAGGGAGAGAGAAGGAAGGAAAACAAAAGAACGCAGGAGGAAGAGAAGGAAGGCTGAAGGAGGAGTACATGTTCAGGAGGAAGCACAGAACACCCAATCCCCAAAAAGTAACAAAGAATGAAAAAGATGCAGGCCCTCTTTTTTAAGAGATAGGGTTTTACTCTGTCTCCCAGGCTGGAGTGCAGCTGTGCAATCATAGCTCATTGCAGCCTCAAACTCCTGGGCTTAGACGATCCTCCTACCTCAGCCTCCCGAGTAGCTGGGACTACAGTACATGCCACCACTCCTGGATAACTTTCAATTTTTTGCAGACACAGGGTCTCACTATGTTGCCCAGGCTGGTCTTGAACCCCTGGGCTCAAGCAACCCTCCTGCCTAAGCCTCCCAAAGTGTGAGAATATAGACATGAAGCACAAAGGTCCTTCTTGATGCGCACTTGCTGAAGCCCAAAAGATCCCCGTGCAACCTTTTACTAAACTTTTATTTGAACTACATCAGTGAATTTTTGGCTCCTTACAACCAAAAAAACTTGGTCTAAGGTACAGGTAAACGGTCTGATGATTTTCAAATGGGTGTGTGTCTTGCCTTTTCAATTACACTACAAGTTTCTTAAAATGTCAGGGTCGAAATTTCTTCCTTCCTTTGGAGGCACATCACAGTGCCCACAACTAATTATTCACTCAATCAGTGTTCTCTGGACTCTGATAAGTGCAGGCCCAGCTGGGTGCTGGGAAGGAAGTGTGATGGAATGGAATTCCTGTCCTCGTGGAGGTCACTGTCTAACACTAATGGCAATCCACACAGCATGGTGGACAGAGCACAGGTTTACAACTCTAAGATCCGGGTTTCAGTGCTTACTAAAGACATGGCTCTTGGCAAAGTTCCTTAACTTATACGAAACTCAGTTTTATCTGAAAAATGAAGATAAATCCACCTCTTCGAGTCATTCTAAAGACTCCGGCGAAGGTAGGTAAAGCGCGTACACTATACTGTATGAGCCTACACAACCAATAAATAGCAGTAGCTATACAAGCTTTACTAACAAGATGTACAGAGTGGACAGAATAATTAACTCTTTCAAAACAGGGTGGTGGGTGAGCCTCCGAAGGCTTTGGAGAGAAAGCAGAATAAAGAGAGTGAGCAGCCAAGCACACCCCACCTCCGCCTTCCCCGTCAGGAGCAAATGAACGTTCTCTAAGGTAAGGACCCCCGTCTGACTGCCCAGCGCCCTGCACACAGCGCACCTGAGTCGGCTCTTGTTGCGAGCCACGCGGGTGAGCGTGTAGCGGTTGATTGTGTAGAAGTAGTCATGGTAGGGCACGTCGTGGGTGAGGACTTCGGCATCTATCACGTAACATTCACTCTCCTGGCTCGCCTTGTACATGGTCTGTGGGCAGGAAAGGTCCATTGGACAAGACTGAAGAGGAGCAAGAAGCTTGGAAAAGCACCTTCTCCCGCCTCCCCCAGCCCACCCCACCCCACGACTTCTGAACAGGAGAACTGGAATCAATGGAATCAGCAGCATCTAAACAAGCAAGATGCCACCACTGCTTTGGGGCAAAATGACACTCGCGCCCTGAAACTCCTTCCTGACATCTGCCCTGAATCCTTCAAGACAGAACACGGGAATTTCCAGCCCGCTCTTCTGTGCATCTGCCGGCTCTGCTCACCTGTGTCTCCCTGACAGTGGCAGTTTTGGGAGCCAGAGGGTTGGTAAGGGTGATGGTGTAAAGAATCACTCGGCTCTGGTTTCCGTTCTCCTCCTTTTTCCATGGATGGAAGATGATATCTAAGGGTAGAGGAGAGCCCTGGAATGAGGAAGGGAGGGCAGAGCCCCCCTCCCCAATCCGAGTTTCCCGTCCAAGTGACCTTCTGGACTGTGCTTACTACTGCCTGGCCCCCAAAAGGAAGCCAATGGGAGCCCGAGGGCCGGGCGGAGGGTGGGAAGAGGAGGAGTCGTCGAAGCAGAAAGAGGCTCATTGTAGCATTGTCAAAATTCTACACAAGGCTCCAGAATGCTGATTGTTCCTGGGGCTGGGACAGGAGGTCTTGGGGCCACCTACGGGGGTGCTGGCAACACTGGCGTTACTGTGGCGAGGACCTAGGGTCCCTTGGGAACAAGTCCTCTCCTCTAAGCCATAACCTCCCCGTGCCCTCAGCATGCCCTCTCCTCTTGGCACACAGGATCGCTGATGCCCAAATGCTTTGTAACAGCTGGATGCTTACAGGTCCCTGCTGTGGGAAGAGTTTGGGGGAAGGGAAGGAGGCAGAAGCACAGAGGGTCAAAGCATGAACCCCCAGATCCCAGATGTGAGGCCCGGCCTAGCTCCTTCTTAGCTGCGTGAGGTCAGGCAAGCACTAACAGTTTGAGTTCCAGCAGCCTCATCGGTGTCCACACACGGGGTAGCTATGAGGTCTGAATGAGACAACGTCACAAGCATGGCATAGAGTGGGTGCTGCCAGCGACGGAGAGCCGCTGTGCTTTGCTAGACGGTGAGCCCTGTGAGGGCAGGGACAGGGCAGGTCTTACGGGCTGGCATCGAGTGCCTGGTGTGCAGTGGGCAAGGGTGAAGCTGCAGTGCTGGTGAAAAGGGAGGGCAACAGGGCCTGAGGGAGCTCCCACACCACAGAAGGCTGGAGAGAGGGTGCCTGGGCCCTCAGGTGGCCGAGGGAAGGAGGGTGTGTGGGAAGAGGAACAAGGAAGGGAAGGAAGCAAACGTAGAGAAGGAAGAAGCGAGGACGAAGAGGGAGGAATGGGGGGTACAGTCCCAGCAGAACGGACCAGAGAAGCGCCGCTGCTCCATGAAGTCCCGCTGGAAGGGTGAGTTGGTGAAGAGAAGGTCATAGAGCTTGTCCACGCTGAAGTTGAAGACTTCATTCACGTACTGCCGGCCACTCAGGTCCTCATAGAAGGCCTGGACCTCCCCTGCACAGAAGAGAGAATCAGGAAGTAGACAGTGACAGCGGAGGGGCAGGGGGCCCCAGGGACATCCTCCAACTTATGTCTCTGGCTAACATGGGCACAGCCACCAAGGGTATGGAGAGACCACGGAGTAGGATAGCTGAGCTCATGGGCACGGTTTAAGACTTTGCTTTCAGTCTCTTTCCTTTGCTGGGATGCACACCATTTCCTTTAGTTGACGCTCTGCCCATTCCTTCTCTACAAGGTGTTTGGGAATGTACGATTTGCTTTTACACTTTCAAATCTCCCTAATTCAGTTGATCTTAGACTAAAATTCAAATAAATGACTACTTCTTGAAGTTGCCTAAACCCAAAGAATGGGGTTTTGAGAGTCTGTAAGTCAACTCCAATCAACAACAAATTGTAGTTGTAACCCATGGCATAGGTGTGTTTGAGGGAACGTAGACTAATCTGGAAGTATCAGTGTACAGAACTGCTGCTAAGGCTGGGGCTGGCCCAATAGCTATGACCCCTAACTACACTTCTGTAAGGCAGCCTATTTCTACCATGAAGTCAAAACCTACTCCCCCTTTTAAACTTAGGATTACAGCTTCATCATATAGTAAAATAAGAATTCAAACCAGAATGAGAGGCACACAGAGCAAGGTGTGGGAGGGCTCCAAAAGTGGAGCTTCCTTCAGTCTCAGGGATGCAGAGCCCTCCCGGCACATCAATGGTCCATATACAGAAGATCACCAGCCAGGGAATTTCACCTGTAATCTGAATTTTCCAGCTGCTACAGGAGAATGCATCTGAGGATACAGGTGAGCTGCTAAAGCCTCAGTGCTCCACCTGAGTCCTTGGGACCCCTCAGTCCCTAATTACTGCACCTGCGTGGGGGGGTATGTGATCTCAGGAGGAGGCTGACCTTTCTGGCACCCCTAGGACCCTGAGGAAACCAGAGAACTCTGAAGTACCCTGTAGGGTCAAGTCCTATGACTGCACAGATGGGTACCGCACAAGCGCAGCACAGGGGGTATTCACACCGTCGTTTATGCGAACGGCACCTCGGAACTAGGCAGTACCCAACCCATGCAGTCATTTGTGCTGACCCTGGACTCTACATGGGGGTGGGTAAACCAACCAAAGGTTAGAAAACCACTGCAGGTGGCCCCTAGGAGAGGTGTCCACAGATTCACAAGGGAGCACTGTGTTCATACGCTCACTAGTCATAACAGACCTCTCATTCAATGGAGGAAATCCATCAATTGATTTCTTGAATGCTGAGAATTTGGCTTCTCTCCATGGAAGGTAAGAAGCAGCATGTTCCCAAGGGAGGTCCTAGAAGCTAATCCTACGCAGGCATGAAGTTAGAAGCTACCTGCTTACAAAAATTAGAGAAACAAGGGAGTCTCCAAACTCTATTTGACTCAGCAATACCTTTTCTTCTAGCTGGGCCTAAACATCCCATGCTACAAAACTTGCATTAACAAGTTTTGCAACTATCTTGAGGCCGTTTCTGTGAAAATCTAATTATTTCCAGGGAGCAGCTGACTGGCACCTTCCTTGTGGCTTATACACATTGCCTAGCCTTGCATGTCTTTGAGGGTAGGGGCCACAAGGCAAGCCAATGTCAACAGGGGGTAAATTTAGTGACAAGACTAAATGACAGAACAAAACATTATCTATGAGAGGCTCCTACAGCAAATAACTGAAAACAGGGATGTAGACTAATAACACAGGTACCTTTTGTTAAGGAAGCTCTGCTCCCATCTTTCCACCAGGAGCCTAGAGAGTAACTCCAGTCCCCACATAGAGATTTCCTTTTAGCCTTCAAAATAGAGAAAGGGCCACTCCAGACCCGTTTTCAAATGCCCACCTTCATCATGTGTGTCGGAAGAGTCACTGAGCTCAGTGGGGATGTCCTCATTGTCATTGAAGTCCAGTGAAGGAGAGTTCACAGGAGCGATCATCTCAATCTTCTCCCCCATGATGTTGTCAATGGCGAGCTCCTTCTCCAGGGACCCGTCTCCCTCCAGCGCCTCCTCCTCCAGGGGCAGCCCATCAAACTGCAGACAAGACAGAGGAGTCACCCACCAGGGAAACCTGGTCTGGATCTACTCTCCGAAAGGAGATTAGGGATCCGGCCTTGGCAGCTCTCATACTCCCAGCTCAGCTGCTCAGGAGCGAAGTCAGAGTCAGGCTCCAAGGCCCTTCCCCCGAGCTGCCACAGAGGATGGGCAAACACTGTACAAGGACTACTGACTGCACTTCTCACACTTGCCATTCCAACAGCACAAAAAGCTGGTCCCCACAGGGCCAGGCCCTTTCCTGGAGCTGCACCTGCACCATCCTGCAACAGGGGCAGCCTGCCTCCAGGTGGTACCTGTTTATCCTAAGAAGCTCGAAAGGCTTCATAAGCATTTTTTAAAATGCTTAGCCCTGGAAGGGAATTGATACAACTCTTTACATTTTAAAGATAACCTCAGAGATGGAAAATAAAGACCAGGCATCCAATGAATAACGTTTTCATTCTAAGGGCAGGTGGTCTGACTCACAGCCTACTGAAATACAAGGTTCCCTTTGGAGGCAGTCCTTTCCTGAAGAACCCTACCTGTTCTTCTGCCTGCCAGCACACGCCCTGACCCTCTTTCCTCAACAAGGTTCTACCTCCTCTATAACAGAGTCCCAGAGGACAGAGGTCCTCTTACACATTTTTATGGCTTCCACAAAGTCTACCACAGTGGAGAAACAAGCCACAATACGTATACTCAATAAATATCAACCAAATGAGTGGATAAACAATTAACTGTTCTACAGTTCTATATTCATGCATGACTTTGACGTCAGATCAAGGCAGTGAAAAAACACCTGGGATTGTCCTCTACCAGAAGGGCTGATCAGCAGCAGTCCAGCAAAAGCAAAGCCCACACAGCGGACTTGAAATGGTTTTCATCTGCTCAGAAGTCAAACCCAATCTTGTACCCCAGGCACCTAGCCCCAGCTCTGGACCCCGGGCTACGCCACTAGAATACAGAGAGCCCATCTGCTCCAGAATGCCTCCTTGAGGAAACTGACCACAATGTAACCAATCTCCTCTCTACCTGCTCCCCATGTTGGGTTCCCAGTGAACTATGCTAGGAAATGCTGGCCACAGGACTGGGGGTAGAAGCCAAAGGCTGACTGCCCATACCGAGACGGGGGCCTCACTGCTCCCTGTGGATGTCAGTGTGCTGTTGGTGATGGATTTCTTGGGCAGCTGTGGACTGGCATCTGGCTTGGTCTCTATGCTGCTCTTGGATGAGCTGTCATTCACTTCATTCTCTTCCACAGGGATCTCTTCACAGTATCTGAGAGAAGACACCAGTGAGTCCACGTTAACCTCAGTGGTTCAAGACGGCCAATTATTCTAAGAATCTCAGACCTTTCAATTCATCCAAATCTATGAGATTTCCTGCTTCTTCACTTTGTATATGATCTTCCTCTAACCAAAAATCCCCCGCTTACCCCACTGCTCTCCTGAAATCTCCTTCACATCCCACCCCACCCTTCCCTGCCCCCCATGTAAAATTTCTGGCTGCGAACTCACCTTTTCTAGGCAGCCTCCTTAGAGTTATCCCTACCTCAATGAAAGGATTATTTGTCTTAAGCTATTTTTTCCCGTGGGTGCCCATTCCATTTTAAGCCTCTGAATCAAATATCTGGGTTCTGAGCATGCATTTCATTTCCCAAACAGTGACTAAGACAGGACTCTGGACACGAGCGCTCCTTCAGTGGCATTGCCAAATTCTGGATGATAACTAGAAAACTTCCCTGCATTACACACCTAGAAAGAAAACCTCCTTGAGATGAAGGTGGGTGCCCGTCTAGGAACACTTCAGGGATGCTGCCGTTGCCTCCTCTAAGAGAGCAATCATCACCCTATCACCATCATCCTCATCTGACCTGTACTTAACAAATCCAGACGCTTGACAACTCTCTGGAAATCATTATGTGCATTTTAGAGATAACCAAATAGGTATTCATAGAGGTTAAGCGACAAGACTATTCTTTCGACTGAGCCCAGACCTAAGCACAATAGACATTCAATGCTCTTTTCTTGCTTTCTTCCCTGTATGCCTCTGGCACCACCACCAAGCCTGCAGCTAGCTACCCTTCCACTCTCAAGCATGCTTTGTGCCAGTCTACGGGCACATCTTCCCGTCTTCCTTAACCTATCGACAGCATGTGACACAGTGACAACCCCTTCTGCTTCACTTCCTTCCCTTGGCTCCCAGGACAGGAAACCTTCCTAGGGCCTGCATGTGCTTTCAAGCTCTCTTCAGCTGCTTCTTCCCCTCGTTGAGTGCTCCCAGGCAGTCCTTGAACTTCTTTTTATGTTCACCGAGTCACTTGAAATTTCAGCTAATCTCATGACTATCCACCAATAATTGCTGCATTTATGGCCTCAGCCCAGGCTTCCCTGTGACCTTCACACTCCATACCTAAATGCCCACTTGACATCTCCATTTGGCTAACAGGCATCTCAATCTCAACTTGCCTAAAACTGCCCTCCTGATCTTCCCCCTGAAACCTGCTCTGCCTACAGTACTGTCCATCTCCGTCTGGAACAAGGCCATCCTTCTAGGCAGTAAAACCAAAAAAGTCTAAAAGCCACCTTTGGTTCTTTTCTGTTCCATCAACGTATCCTTCAAAATCTATTCAGGAACTAAACACTTATTGCCATTTCTCCTCCAAACCACCACCATCCCTCATTTAACTACCTAAATTACTCAACGGCCTGTTAACGGGTTTCCCTGCCTCTGCCCTGGTTCCCCTTCAATGTATTCTCAGTGCAGAGGCCAGAGTGATCCTGCTGGAATGTTAAATCAGAACTTAGCAATTACCTAGGCCAAACTTTCCCATCCCACTTTTAGAAAAAGCCAACCATAAAGTTGGCCAGGCCCTTGGGCTCTGCCCCCTCGAGCTCCCTGACCTGTGACCACTTTCCCTCGTTCATTCCGTGGTTCATTCCAGGGCTGCACAGGCATGCGTGCTGTTCCCTCTGCCTGGCAGGTTCTTCCTGCAGGCATTTGCATGGCTGCTCTGGGCAGCCGCCCTCGGCCTCACTCACCCCATTGTGTTGAAGTCGTCATCAGGGGGCACGTAGTCCTCGTCATCACTGGTCAGGCCCAGTTCGTTCCCATAGCACTGGTGAACAAAGTGCCAGAGCTCCTTGGGACACAGAGGCTTCAGGGGAGAAAAGGAATGACTGAGCCTTCCTCCTCAGGTCCCCCACTCTGCACAGAGGCACTGAGCCTGGCTGGTTCCCCTGGAGAGGAGGAGAAACTCCTCTCTCCTTAGCTGAACGAGAGGCCAGCAACCACCCCCGTCTGCCTTGGGGGTCTCAGCAGGACACCAGTCTGCTGCCTAGGAATGTGGACTTCAACAAAACCAGGAACTGGCCTTTCGGTGTCCGATCCCTCAACAGAGGTTTGTAGAACGTGACCAACTGGCTCCCAGAGGATGGTAACTGTCTCACCTTTTGCTCTTATGGAAAAGGTCCAGCACTGAGTGGCATAAACCCATGTGACTCTGGGGCCAAGGCGATCCCAGAGCTTCTGATTAGCACTCTGAATGAATGCCCAGAGGTCCACTGACCCAGTGCCCCACCACACTGCACAGAAATCTCCTCTTATATTAACTGTGGCCTTACAGACCCTACTGGATCACTTCCAAGAATGAGGTTCAACCTCAAAGGTGGCCCATTCCATAGCTGGACAGTTCCTTTGAGTAGAGTCTTATGTTCCCACAGTTTTAGGAACCTTACAGGTCATCTCACCTAACCTCGTGACACCCAACCTGAGGTGGAATCTGTTTGCCTGCAGTTCTAAGCGTTAGTTCCAGTGTTTTCTTATTTCACTGGGTGCCTATGTGTCCTCCCAAAAAACACTGCCCTAAGAAAAGTTTGTTCTCATTGGGTTCAGAGTCTCCAAAGAGAAGCAACGAGATGTCAAAGAACTAAGATCAGAGGCAGAGACCATGAATGAGTCTCAGACTGGGAGGAAGGGGAGAAGGTGGCAGGGATAAGTGTGTGGAAGAGAGGACAAGGGCATGAAGAAAAACAGAAGCAATCATTATCTTAAAAAAAAAAAATCCCATTTCAAAAACGTTTGCACCAATAGACTTCCTAAAGAATTTGAGAGCTCCCAAGCCCACGGTTTCAGGTATGGTTTAAGAAGCAGGCAGGTGGCAGAGTATATTGAGCTAGGATTCCAGCTTTCTGACTAAAGTGCTTGGAATGGCAGAATTGGGGCCCTGCCTCTAGGCCGGCAGGGTTGGGGGTGGCAGCTCTCTACGCTGGCCCTCATAGTGCCTGAGGGAGGTATCACCTCCTTCTCTCCTGGACCTCCCCCTCCTATCTCTGGCCTTTATGCGCAACATTCACCCCACCTGGGACACGTCTGCCTCTCTGCCAAACCATGTCCTGCCCTGCTCCACTCTTTGCCTGCTCTCTGCAGCCTTCCCTGACCAATGCCACCCGGCTTGCCTTGGCCAGCCACGATCAGGACAAGCACAGTTAGCAGACCCTCTTCAGCAGGCCCAAGTCCTACGATTATTTGTGAGGGCATTTGCGAAGCATAGGAATGACCCCGTGTCTTATTTAAAAATGACAGCAGCTGTGAGCTGAAAACTCAAACCTGCCAGTGGAGACTAAAACACATGGTCATTTTACCATTACTGATGGCGAGTGAAGGCAGAGGACCGCAGCTCAAATAAGTTATCAGGAGTGATACTAGGGGTACAGACTCTCAGAATAGAAGAAACTCCAAATAATAAATCCACGCAATTTTCTTACGCAGCCTTTTGCTTGGGCCAGAATCAAGGCCAATATATGTATATACTTAAATACACACATGTCAATCATATAATCATATATATACACACACACACACACACATACACATAAATACACACACATAAAAATTAATCCCGGGGGGAAACATTATATGCGTGCATGTGTGTGTGTGTGCATTTTCTCCTATATTTCTTTCTCTGGCTTGGAGACAGTTTCTCAACATCCAGCTGCATCTGAGTGGGACCTTTTATTTTTTTTAATTGAAACAGGTTTTGCTCTGTGATCCAGGCTGGAATGCAGTGGTGCAATCACAGCTCACTGCATGAAGGGGTGCCTTCTACTGTGTTTCTTCATAGTTTCATTTAAACACTCAACTAGTCAATTCGTGGTGGCTGTGTTAACTACATTTTTTGTACTTCATGTTGTGGCAGCTGGGGCCTTGCTGACTGGGGAGGGACCCATCAGGGTTAGCTAACTCCTAGAGAGAGGAAATAACTCATCCAGGAGTGGGCCTTTCACACGCAGCCAGCCCATCCAAGGTTCATATTCCCACCCTCCCCATTATCTATTATAGCGTCCGAGCTTCCAGGCAACTTGAGGCACCTGCAGCCTGCTGAAATAATTCAAACTAGCCAATCCTAGACCTGCTTGGCCTGCTTGCCCTGCCTCCCTGGCTCCTTCCTGCAAAACTACACTGAAGGCTCTGCCCACTTCTTCCCCTTTCCCGTTCTATCTCCTGACCAACCCTGGGGCTTCCCTGGTGGCCCTCATCCTGCTGTGCCTCCTATTTCTGGGGGTCTGTGAATTTAAGGACTTCTTTCTTCATGGCTGCATGCATTACCATAACTGATTAGAGAAAATCCTGGGACATTTCAAAGCAGTGGAACTGAAGTGCCTGAAGATAATGAGTGCCTTACTCCTGGAGGTGTTGAGGCCATTCATGGGAGATGACATGCGACTTTCAGGACTCAGGTCAACACTATCAGCAGGAGAATACTATCAGTGGGGGATTCCCAGAACCCTGAGGAGACACGGGCTTCTCTAGAGGTAGCCAGTCCCGCAGTAAAAGAAAACTCGGCAGTACTTACCTTTTCAAGGAGAGCATTTTGCCAGAGCCGGAACATCATCATATACGTCCTATCCCGGGCCCCAAACGAAGTGAAGAAGTGCTAGATTGGAAAAGAAAATAACAATATCTGTTGAATTACAATATAATTAAGAGAGACATGGTCCTCCTTCCCTTAAGAAAAGATACTGACTTCATCCTCAAACACTAATGACTCTCAGTTACCTGTGATCACGCACATCTGCTTCAGAGATGGGGTCAGCACAGCAGAGGCCTGGGTACCTGGTACTATTAAGTTCCCAGTGTGACAAAGTCCTTCCATTCTTACCCACACTTTCCTCAGTGCTTTTCTCCCTGTTTTGAAATTCTCATCTCCATAAGAAATGTCCCTCACCTACCTACTGGAACCGGGTAAGGGGTGAGCTATGAACTAGCCTAAATGGAAGGACAAGACAAACCCACAACCTACTGATCCGCTGACCTATTTCATTCATTCAACCAATATTTGAATATCAGTATGTGTTACTCACTAATCTACATGTGTGAGGGACAAGAAACAACACAGAAAGATCCCGCTCTTGTGGAGTTTACCCATTAAACAGACAGAAAGAAAGTAATGAAGATTTTACTGACCAACCACAAGGTGGTCCACAAATGCTATTTCATTTAAACCACACAAAAAGGCTTAGATAATAAACAAAGCTAACAACTAATAAAGGGTAACAGGCTGGTGGAGGTTAGGCAACTTGTATAATCAAGAAGCTGGTTAGTGTCCAAAACATAGGTTGAACCGGGCAGGGCACTGTGGCTCACGCCTGTAATCCCAGCACTTTGGGAGGCTGAGGTGGATGGATCACCTGAGGTTAGGAGTTCGAGATCAGCCTGGCCAACATGGTGAAACCCGGCCTCTACTTAAAATACAAAAATTAGTCAGGTGTGGTGGTGGGCGCCTGTAATCCCAGCTATTCAGGAGGCTGAGGCACAAGAATCGCTTGAACCCAGAAGGCGGAGGTTGTAGTGAGCCAAGATAGCGCTACTGCACTCCAGCCTGGGTGACAGAGCGAGACTGTGCCTCAAAAAACGAGAGGCCATGGTGAAGGGAAGATGGAGACAATACTGGAGCAGCAGCGGCGCTACCGTGAGGAGAAGGAACGGCTCATGGACATCATGGCCAAAGAGATGCTCACTAAGAAGTTCGTGCTCTGGGACCAGATCAATTCTGATCACTGCACTCGGGCCATGCAAGATAGGTATACGGAGGTCAGTGGGAACCTGAGGGATTTGTATGATAAGGATGGATTACGAAAGGAGGAGCTCAATGACATTTCAGGACCCAGTGAGTTTGCTGATTTCTATAACAGACTCAAGCAAATAAAGGAATTCCACCAGAAGCACCCGAATGAGATCTATGTGCCAATGTCAGTGGAATCTGAGGAGCTCCTGAAGGCTTGAGAGAATCCAAGTGAAGAGGCACAAAACTGGGTGGAGTTCACAGATGAAGAGGGATATGGTCATTACCTCGATCTCCATGACTGTTACCTCAAGTACATTAACCTGAAGGCATCTGAGAAGCTGGATTATATCACACACCTATCCATCTTAGACCAATTATTTGACATTCCTAAAGACAGGAAGAATGCAGAGTGTTAAGAGATACCTAGAGATGCTGCTTGAGTACCTTCAGGATTACACAGAGTGAAGCCTCTCCAAGATCAGAGTGAACTTTCTGGGAAGATTCAGGCTGAATTTGAGAAGAAATGGGAGAATGGGATCTTTCCTGGATGGCCGAAAGAGACAAGCAGTGCCCGGACACACGCTGGAGCCCATCTTGACCTCTCTGCACTCTCCTCCTGGGAGGACTTGCCCTCTCTGGGTGTGGACAGATTGAAACCTGCTCTCTTAGATTTAGGACTGAAATGTGGCAGGACCCCAGAAGAGTGAGCCCAGAGACTATTCAGCACCAAAGGAAAGTCCCTGGAGTCACTTGAAAACTCTTTGTTTGCCAAAAATCTCAAGTCAAAGGGCACCAAGTGAGACACTGAGAAACAAAGACATTGCTTTTCTAGAAGCCCAGATCTACAAAGATCTATGAATACGTAGAGATTCTCGGGGAACAGCGACATCTCACTCATGAAAATGTACAATGCAAGCAAGAAAGGACAGGAGAAGAGCGAGAAGAAGAGGAAGAAGAGCAAATCAGTGAGAGTGAAGATGAAGAGAATGAGATCATTTACAAACCCAAAAAACCTGCCACTTGGCTGGGATGGCAAATTCATTCCTTACTGGCCGTATAAGCTTCATGGCCTAAATACCAACTACGACTGTGAGAACTGTGGAAACTACACCTGCCGAGGACCCAAAGCTTCCAGCGGCCCTTTGCTGAATGGCGTCAGGCTCATGGTATGAGGTGTTTGGGCATCCCGAACACTGCTCACTTTGCTAAGGTGACACAGATTGAA
This sequence comes from Papio anubis, assembly GCF_008728515.1. Lineage (NCBI taxonomy): Eukaryota > Metazoa > Chordata > Mammalia > Primates > Cercopithecidae > Papio > Papio anubis. Next base: position 11,033,333 of record NC_044987.1, read on the forward strand.
GAGGCTGCCTCCCTGTGGGCCAAATGGAAACTGCAGAAGGCGTCAGAACGATGGCAGCCTGACACTGAGGAAGAATATGAAGACTCAAGTGGGAATGTTGGGAATAAAAAGACATATGAGGGCCTGAAAAGACAAGGACTCCTCTAGTGTTCAGGGATGTAGCTCAGCTTTAGGACTAGCCTAGGCTTCCCTGAGATCTGCTTGTTCTATTTCTCCCAACCAAATCCTCTTAAAGACCTTTTGCTACGTAGTTTCATGGTCTAGCATGCATCTTATAGAAACAAAGCATGCTGGCAGATTGCAGGTTTGAGATGTGTTTTATCTGTTTTATATTTAAAAAGATTCTGTCAGAAAATAAAACCAGACCTCGTTCTGAAGCCCAGGGTTATGGACCAACTCAGTGCTTCAGGTCTTAATGCCTCCATATCTCTTTCTGATCAACTTTAGAAGTAGCTGAGATGTAATGGGCACCTGTTATGCTACACATCATGTTATGTAAATCTGACCTGAGCTCTTTCCCCACCCTCCTTCATTGCTACTTCCCTGAATGAGTATTACCCCAGGATGAGGTCTGCCAAGAGCTTAGTTAGCCATTGATGCAAACACTAGGGAAAGACTAGGAGGATAAGCCAGGACTGCTACGAAGGACTAAGTGTGGCACCAAGGTTTGCCTTTTGTATTTGCATAAAGAAAGGAGTTGGAGCTGGGTGCAGTGCCTTGGGCCTGTAGTCCCAGCTACTTGGGAGGCTGAGGCAGGAGGGTTGCTTGAGACCAGCCTAGGTAACATAGTGAGAGCCTGTCTCATTAAAAAAAAAAGAAAAGAAAAAAGAGAAAAAAGGCATGGTGGCATGCACTGTAGTCCCAGCTACTCAGGAGGCTGAGGCTAGAGGATCTTTGAGCCTAGGAGTTTGAGACCAGCCTAGGCGATACAGTGAGGCCCCATCTCAAAACAAAAAGGAGTCGGGCTATTTGGAATTGGCCTGCAGCCCAACATACAATGGAACTAGGACCAACAGTCACTTCACCTGCTTGCTGGGTCAGAATGAGAGACTTTGATAGGTCTGTCTACTTGTTTCTTCTACAAGATCCCTATTTGACTGTAAAAGTAGCTAATATTCACATATTCTCCAAGCCCAGGTAGCCATGGTAGAGTTGGGTAGAGTTGAGCAGCTGCCCCAGGATCCAAACCTAGCGTCTGAAACGGAAAGAACTAGGGCAGCCCAGGAAGGCCCTGATCTGCCTTATAAGCACCGTCATCTGAAAGTCAGGCCTGCTGCAGGACAGGACCCCCAGAGGCCCCATTTGCTTCTCAACACTCAGGCCTTCAATTGTTTTTTAATAAATCTACTTTAAAAACCAAACAAACAAATATAGGTCAAACCAAACACTATCTGACCCCAAAGTCTCCTGGCTCTTGCCACCAAACTGCCTGAGTCCAAACTGTAAACTCGGCCTTCAGCAGAAACCCAGTCTACCCCTAGCCTTGGACCTCTTCATCTTCAGGCTTTAATGAAAAGTTTGCTCTGTCCTGAATTTTAGCTGACATATTCTCCCCATACTGATAAGGACAATCCATTTTCTATCTGATGCCCCATCCTCTCGAGAGACAATCAGCTAAGCTCATACATAATGACGACTACTGAACATTTGCATACTGCTTCACAATTTAGTGTTTTCAGATATGTGATATTATTTCAAGAGTGTGTTAAATAGGTATTGCTGGCTCCATTTTGCAGGTGAAAAAACTTAGGCTCAAACATACTACACAACACGCTAACAGTCGAGGGACTCAAATTCAGGTATTCTGACTCCAGGTCCAATGTCTGGCCACTCCATCCTCCCCCTGCTCAGCCTCCCCAAGCCTCTCCATCCAGGAGGTGGTTCCTGGAATCTGCACCACCCTTAGCACCACCACCTCTCATCCCAATCCTATTGCCCTCCATATTCATGCAATTCAAGAAAGGGCAGAAATACAAGAGTAGGGGGTACAAGGGAGGATTAGAAAGGCCAGAGTAAGACTCCACTTACCTTTTCTGAATCAGTGCAAACTTGGATGGCATTGGGAATGAGGCGAGCTGTTTTTTCTTTAGTCATGGAACAGATGTCTTTCAAACGGACTGTCAGCTGGCATCCAAGAGGACAGAGAATGGGTAACAAGCAAAGGGGGGCATTAGTAAGTCAGGTAAACGGTGTTCAGGGGGCGCCAGTGTAGACAGGGACAGTCAGATCACATATTTATAACCCTGAAAGAGGCCACATTGGTGATCATCTGGTTTACCCCTTTATTTCACAGTGGGCAGACAGCAAAGTGGGGACTGAGCCTTGTCTACAGCCATGAGTATCTTGATTCTTGGGCAAGGAGCTTTCTAATTTCTCCATAGTCTGCTAAATGTGCAGAGGTCCTGCCATTATTTGCCACTTACAGAAACACAGAATACTGGTGCAGGATGTGACCATAAAAAATCATCTAGTTAGGTCACGCATGGTGGCTCATGTCTGTACACCCAGCACTTTGGGAGGCTGAGGCGGGTGGATCACCTGAGGTCAGGAGTTCAAGACCAGCCTGATCAACATGGAGAAATCCTGTCTCTACTTAAAAAATACAAAATTAGCTGGGTGTAGTGGCGCATGCCTGTAATCCCACCTACTCGGGAGGCTGAGGCAGGAGAATTGCTTGAACTCAGGGGCTGGGGGATAGAGGTTGCGGGGAGCCAAGATCCCGCCATTGCACTCTAGCCTGGGCAACAAGAGTGAAACTGTATCTAAAACAAACAAACAAACAAACAAAAAAATATCTAGTTAATCTCTCTCTTCCTTAGTGTATGGGATGAGGAAACAGAGGCAAAGAAAGGACTAGCCTAAAATCACGCTGCTAATTAGTTGCAGAACCCAGAAATTGTGCAAGCCGGTTCTTCAGAGTCCCAAGGCCAAAGCCCTTTCTACTTGACTATACCTCCTTCTGCAGTCACTCATGCCAAATATTTGCCTGCATTTGACAAAAGCAAATGCTCCCAGTCCTCTCTTCCACACCCAAAGGGGAGAGAGGAAGGGGAAAACATGGCAGAGGAGACCTTATTATTGGGACTTAGAATTGAGTATCTTTCAAGACTCAGGCATGCTTTTGTTAATTACGCAAAGGCTTGGGAAGAGCATGAAGTCAGCAAAAGGAAGAAAGCGAGGGCAGCTTGCTCAGCCACAGCCAAGGAGACGGCTCAGGGGAGCATGCCCCAGGTCTTTACCAGAGTTTCCCAGCGGAAGATGTTGCTGTAGAAGCAGATCCAATTTTCAGAGAGGTAGAGTCGGCCCTGAAGGAGAATGTCTCTTTGGAGTGCACATGAGTAATCTGTGGTAGGAGCGGAGATAGGGGAGCTCAGAGGCAGGAAGCATTTTCAGCAAACCACTGCAGAGTAGGCATGTCATCCCTCCCACGAGCACTGGGGGAGCCCAACGCCCACCATGGACAAGGGGTGCCAGGCACTTGAACTAGCAGCCAAGGAAGTCCCTACCATCTCATGACGAGGAGCATAAAGGTGGCGTGACGTGCAACTGCCTAGAGGCAGATAAATGAATGTGATGGCAAAGTGGGCCAAGGAAGCTAGAGGTGGGAAAGACCAACAAAATTCAACTAACTTCCCTCCCCCATCCACAACTATGCTAACCCCTTCTGCCACCGGGCCATCTGCAGAGATAAAAGTGCCAGTGACTCACTCCAGATTGGGCTCTCGAGGCTGCCATAAGCCTGGTACTCAGCCTCGAGCCCTGACAGCTGGGTCTAGGGCTCTGGACAGCCTCTCTCCCTGTTCCCTTGCTTACTTGGGTTGGCTTGAGGGCTCTAGACAGAAGCACCCTGAGTGCTACGCCGGGGGCTCCCCAGACTTCCTCCCCAGCCCCTCCCAGGTCACCCAACTCACCAACAATGAGGCGCTCCGTGTCTGGAAGCTGCTTAAAGAGCTTTCTGAAGTCTTCATTTCTCTGCTTGTAGGTGGGGCTTAACACCTGCGTGACAATGGCCAAGGTTAGCACACGCACCCCGGTTCTGTGGGGTTAGCAAGGAAGGGCAAGAGGAGGAGCACTTGCTTGTGTGTTTAAAAAGCAAAGATGAGGCTCTGCCCTCCTACAGACCCTAGGAGGCCAGGCTGAGGAACGGGGCTCGGTGTGGAGAAACACAGTGGGGAGAATCTGGTGCTGGGAAACACTTTGCAGCCAGGGCCTCCACCAATGAGGAAATGCCAGACACAGCAAAGGGGGGCTCTCATTATATCCCGATAAGAGAAAGGAAGGAGGGACACCTCCAGGGTGCTTCCTGGGATCCACCATGCCAGCTACTGCTGTTCTGCCTTCTGCCAACACCACCTTGACAGTGAAGCAGGGACCCAAGAAGGCTGCCCAGCCCCCCATGATGTTGCCCAGAGCACCTCTCAGAAGAAGGTGCTGTCATGACTATCAGAGTGAGCACTTGGCTGTGTGGAAAAGACATGATTTTCTAAGAAATCACATAAAACATAAAACCAGTACTGCAATAAGCACACAGGTAGAGAACTAAAAACACAACTGGCACAGGAGAGGCATCCAATTCCCCTCTCCATCCTTACATTATCTAATCCAATCCTTACCGCATCGAGGAAGAGACCAGGGCCAGAGAGAAGCCCCCTGCCCCAGCTCCTCAGCTGGTCAGTGTCAGATCTCACGACCCCCGGTCCTGTGCTCACCTCCCTCCCAGCAACACGGCTGCCTCGAAGAGGCTCATGCCCAGAAACTGCCTTAGCGAATCCTCCTTGGAAATCCCATGAGCCAGCTGAATACACAGAAATCCTGCCCTTTGAGGGCTTACAATCTTGTTTGTTTGTTTATTGGTTTGTTTAGACAGTCTCGCTCTGTCACCCAGGCTGGAGTGCAGTGGTATGATCTTGGCTCACTGCAACCTCTGCCTCCTGGGTTCAAGCCATTCTCCTGCCTCAGTCTCCTAAGTAGCTGCGACTACAGGTATGCGCCACCTCGTCTGGCTAATTTTTGTATTTTTACTAGAGACAAGGTTTCAACATATTGGCCAGGCTGGTCTCAAACTCCTGACCTCAAGTGATCCACCCACCTCAGCCTCCCAAAGTGCTGGGATTACAGGAGTGAGCCACTGCACCCAACCCGAGGGCTTACAATCTTACATTTAAAAAATAAAGAATAAAAAAGAAACTAAAAAGAAAATATGTGCCCATAGAGGAGGAGCACCAGGGATGACAGATGAAAGCAAGTGCACAACCCGGGACAAGCCACGCACAGTCACAGGGAGACACCCGCACTCCACCTGCGATGCGCTGACCACCTACTCAGAGACAGCGCTGCTGACCCTCAGCCTAGGGTGTAGCCTATGGCTACAAAACAAAACAAAACCTTAGAAAACAACATTCCTCTGGCCCATGGATTAGTTTCAAACTGGTACTGAGATATGGAAAATCTAGATGGCCCCCTTGCCTCTTAGAACAGAGTCCACACACTGAAAACCCCAGCATGACCACCTGATCGCCAGTGAGTTCTCATTATGCCTAACTGACCTTCTCGAGCTGCTGTGCGGCTCACATGGAGTTATTATCACATGCCAAGCACAGCCATAAGCCCTGTGCGTGGGTCATTGCATCAGACCCCAGATTATTTTTATTCTCCCATTTTGCACTTGAGGAAATTGAGAAACAGTAAAGTTAAGCAACTTGGGAGTGGAATACGAGCGAGGCAGTCTGACTCAGTGCTGTCTGAGACCCCGCTCTGTGCTGCCTCTGCAGGGTACCTGCTCCTGGTCCCCCTGCCAAGAGGAAGCAGAACGGCTTCCCCAAAAGAGCGCACTCCCTTGAGAATGAGATGTTCACCTGCTTTGGGGCCCCCACTAGCCTTCCAAGCCCTCTACTGGGTCTTCGTATTTACAAAGTTCCAGTGTCAGCCTGAGGAGCAGCCGACCAGGAGACCCCAAACACACTTCAGGTGAAACTGGATGTCAGACCTCCAACCCCCTGAAGCCCCAAGTCTTCCTATTTCTAATTTTCTGTCCTGGTGCCTTTTCCCCCTTGATTCTCCTATATCCAGTGACAGCTGAGGTATCCACAGAAGTGCAGGTACAGGGCATTTGACCACAGTCTCCAACCTGCAGGCAAATTCAGGGGGCCCCTACTTTCCTTAAAACAAAGCTGTAGCAGCAGCAGGGAGAGGGGAGGGTGAATCCAGCCCTGGCCTGCTAAGTCAATCAGTCTGGAGACTCCTTTATCCAACCAACACATGCCTATTCCACAGGGCTGTTGTGTGGATGGCAGGCACACCAGGTGGGCATGCTGGGCCTGCCACCACGCAGCCTCTCGAAGCTGGAGACCCCAGCCCTCTCCCTCCTGCAACCCCAAAGGTGGGACCTGGCTCACCTAGTTCAATTTAAAATGGTCAAATAATTTTGGTTCCAAGATTGTCAAATCTGGGGCCTTCGGGTAGGAGAGCCAAGTGGCATGACAAGGGTGCAGAACTACCACAGAGACTCAGAGAAACTGGGTCACACACTCACAGCTGGGATTTCCTCAGATCCGTGCCAGCAATGGTGTTCGGCGGCAGCAGGTGCATGGCCAAGCTGCTTCAGGTACCACTGCAGCAGCTGGCTCTCCTGCTCCAGCAGGAGACTCCAGAGGACCCCTGACTCCGTCAGCGATTCCATTGCCCAGCACGGCTGCCCCTCCCAACGACGCCTGGCTCCCTCAGCACTGACTCCCGACTGTCCCCACACGATGAAAACAGTTGGTCTCCCCTGGCTTGACTGTGGATGGGTGGCCTCTGGTTTCTTGGCAGAGGGCCTGTGTGACTCTGACAGGTGTCCTTTCTGCTCCTAGAGCTACGTGCCCAGCGTGAAGCCTCACAAGTGAGAGGAGGTGGTCGGTGCGGTTCTCAGGGCAAGCTGGCTGGCCAGTCTCCCATGGCGGGCTCTGCTTTGTCCTTCTTGGCTGGTCCACGGGCGGAGAGTAGCCCAGAGGTGGTGTGGTCATGCACCTCCCCCTGGTCAGTGCAGACAGTCACCCAAGGGTCCAGAGGATGCAGATGGCACAGCAGGTGCCCAGGGCCAGCTGGAGGTCTGGGAGGCAGGCCCCTGGGTAGACAAGCAGTCTCTGCAGGACAGCGATGATCCACAGCCGGGTCCAGGGTCTAGCCCCTCCAATCACTCACACGCAGCAGCGTGACTCATAGTTGGTCTGAAACTCCAGTAAAGGAACCAAATGCGCAGCTCCCCAGTCCTGGTCTGTCTCATAGAGTGGCACGTTTAATCAACCTCTACCCTGGGCGGGCACTGGGCTATGACTCACAGCCCTCACCCAGGCAGAGCAGCCACCACTGGCTGCAGCAACAGGGCCTGCTCTCACCTCCAACCCAACACACACTCCCTTCCTCAGCCCCTGCTCTGCTCGCCTGACCAGCAAACAGCTTCTTTGTTAGAGTCACCCGTGGCAGAGAGGGAGGGAAGGAGGGAGGCAGAGCGGGTGGGCGGGCAGAGCAGGGCCCTATACATGCTTCAAGTTACAGGATCTGGGTGATGGTCCCGGCCAACGTCCTCCAGTAACCCCCAGCTGAGTCTGGCCTCCCCAGCAGATGTTTCCTGCAATGGAAAGTTGCTGGCCAGGGCTCCACATGGAGGCGTGGAGTAGGGAGGGGAGGCAGCAGGGCACCGCTGTTAGGATGAAATCTGAAATGTGAGACTCAAGTCGCCAGGGACTTCCTGGAGACACTCTCACACCTCACCAACCCATCCATCCACCAACTTCCCCATAGCAGCAGTAGCAGCCTGGGGATTTTGTTGACCCAGTTTCAGACATGCTGGTGGCGGAGAAGCTGACATCAACAGCTTCGGGATCTGTCTGAGGCACCCTCTTCCTTCCCATGGACCCTGTACAACCTCCAGCATTAGCAAGAGGGGGATCAAGCCCAAAAACATTGTCAGATCTTAAGGGCAAAGTAGCAATACTAAAAGCACAGATTTTGGTCCTCAAAGCAGCAAAATCGAGGGGAATGAAAGCCAGGCCAACGGGGCAAGAAAGGCCCCAGACCAAGAAGCTAGGGACAGGGATGAGACAGCAGTGGTGCTGGGAAGATGTGGATTCCCAGGAAAAGTCAGACCCTTGAAACAAATGGGGCCGCCCCCTCACCCTTCCCAGCTCGACCACCTTGCCAGGAGGGTCTTGGCCTGCACAGGATGAGGAATGGTGCTTTTGTCTTAGGAGTCTTGGTAATTTCATACAGCAGCCCCCAAACTTTACTTAAAAATGGCCCAGTGAACACATTTAAAAGTATAGATTCCAGGCTGGGCACGGTGGCTCATGCCTGTAATCCCAGCACTTTGGGAGGCCAGCAAGGGCCAGTCACTTGAGGTCAGGAGTGTGAGACCAGCGTGGCCAACATGGTGAAACCCCGTCTCCACTACAAATATATATATATATATAAAAAATATATAAATTAGCCATATATGGTGGCAGGTGACTGTAATCCCAGCTACTCAGGAGGCTGAGGCAGGAGAATCGCTCGAACCTTGGAGGTGGAGGTTGCAGTGAGCCGAGATCGCACCACTGCACTCCAGTCTGGGCAGCAGAGAGAGACTCTCAAAAGAAAAAATAAGTAGATTCCAAAGATGCTAATTCAGAGGAACCTGGATTCTCCCAGGTGAACAGTGTTGGAGAAAGTAGAAGAGTCTGACTCCTCCCGCAAACGCTCCCCTAACAAACTCCTACAGTCTCTCTAGATGGACACCCCATGGATGCAGACGCGGCTCTCCATTCGTGGTGTAGCATGTCTCACTCTAACAGAAGGACGCCTTCTCCAGGGAGGATCTATGCCTCAAACAGGTTCATATCTTCTCCTGCACTTGCCATGATGTGTTGCAAATACAGGCTGAGCATCCCTAATCTGAAAATGTGAAACCTCTCGAGCCCCAACATGATGCCGCAAGCAGAAGGCTCCACAGCTGACCTCACGTGACAGGCTGCTCAGGTGACACGTCCCGGCCAAAACACAGTCAGCACTTTTCTTGGTGCATAAAATTATTTAAAATATTATACAAAATTATCCTCAGGCTATATGTATAAGTGATATAGGAAATAAATCTGGTGTTTAGACTTGGGATCCAAGATATCTCATTTTTTATATATATATATATGTGTGTGTGTGTATATGTGTATATATATATGTAAATATTCCAAAATCAAAAACAAATCACAAATCCAAAACACATCTGATCCCAAAAATTTTGGATAAGGGATACTGTATCAGGTGCTAAGAAAGTATTTACCAAGTGAATGCATTCCTCATCTACCTCTCAAAGGATGCCTGTTGACATTGCATCTTACATGTACACACAAAGATCCCTGATTCCATATGTTTGGCGTGTCAGTGCCTGGTCGCTGCCAACACTCTCTCCAGCACACGTGCGAGCTTCTCTTCGCCCTGCATGTCAGCCCTATCCTGAGCAGTGTGGCAGGCAAACATAGCAAGTCCATTTTCCAAGGTGACCAGTATGCCTCCCTTGGGGTGACCAGTATGCCTCCCTTGGGGTGACACCAGACCCCAGTATGTAAGCTGTAGGTAGCTCCAAGAGACTCTGGATCCTTACAGTAACTACCCGAAAACATCTGAGTATTGCTACAGGCCAAGTGGCTGCCTGGGCTATAAGGGGTGAGATACAGACAGGAAACGCCCTGTGAGATAAAGCCCTGGGAGATGAGACCCCTACGCAGAAGCCTTTGTCTCCCCCACACCCACACCAAGGGCTGGGCAGGGCTGGGTGAGAGTCAGCAGAGAAGGAATTGACCCTGGGCTAAACATTAACTCTACGGCAAACATCAGGAGCCGGGACCAAGTGGTACCCTCTTCCCAGGGACGGCGAGAAGGAGGGGGTGGAGGAGTCCAGGAGAAAACAGATGGACTTCAGTGGAGCATTGATCTCACCTAGGAAGAAACCAGTTAAGATCCACACAGGAAACTCTGACCTTGCAGCCAAATCTGGATAGGCAGAAGCCAGATGTGGGACTGGAGACGAGGAGGTAACTGAGCAAAGGAGGGAAAAGGAGACTGAGGCAGACATGGGGGCTATGCAGAAGGGTAGAGAAGGGGTAGGGCTGGGCTGGGCTGGGGGCTCATCTGAAAAACTCAGGATGGGAGCCAGGAAGACCCTTCAAGTCGGGAGTAAATACAGAGGGGAGACAGACAGAGGTGGAGGAGCATCGTCAGTCCTGGGGCAAGGCCAGGTGCCAGACAGGTCTCCTACCCTCTCCACTGCCGACTCCCAACACCCTGAATTCCATTCCTACAAACCTTTGTTTTTTTGCTCTCTCGCTTATGCCAGCCGCTCCCCAGGCTTGGCACTATCCCTCCCTCTCCTCCACAAAGCTGCAGCCCTAACTGCAGGTGCTTCAGGCAAGCAGGGTGCTAAGTCGCAGGCAGCTGCCAGGGTTTGGGCTCCTGTGCTCTGATCTCAGAAATGCTCCTTCCTGGGCTGCCATAGAGAAGACTCCCCGCAGGAATGCACCAGGAGGCCAAGGAAAGAAGCCCCTGGGAACTTATGCCCCGTTGGGGGCTGAGAGGGAGTAAATTTCACCCCTCCTGCCCCAACGGCCCTAGCCAGGTTGCCCCTCAACTCTGCCCTTGGCTCCCTGCTGAAGGCAAAATCCTATTTCTGCTTTTCCCTCCATCTCATGTCTACTGGGACAGCTCCCTTGATTGGAGGGCCCTGATGAATAAGACTGGGGTGGTAGACTGGAGCATTGGGGATAAGGAGGAGTACATATAATCAGGCCTGGGAGGACTCAGGGTACCTGTAGATGGCACAGCCTTCAAACCCCACTCTGCACCTCACACTCTCCTGCCACGGCCTCTCCCCGTGTCCCTGAGGTCCAGCCACTTGCCTCCGCATGACTCACTCTTTAGACCAAGCATGTTTGTCATCATGGCAATGGCTCCTCTCTGGCTAGCCATGTAAAAGGAAATGCTTTTGTCTTGTGCAGAGAGGCAGCAGGTGAAGGGGGAGGCTGGGGCATGGGCTGGGTGGTGGCTGGGCTTCCTTTCCTGCCAGACCCGGGCTGCTCCAGCGGGCCTGAATGCTCTTGCCACTATCAGCGATTCTGCAGGGCACTGGCCCTCACTGCTCTGACTGCAGCCAGGGGTTTCCTAAGCATCCCCAGGGCTCGGCTTACAATGCCTTTACCTCTCTGAAGGACTTCCGGTGAAATGAATGAGCCTCAGATACCAGAATGGCTGGAGCGCTGACCCTAGGATCCAGAGAGAGGTTATAGAGGGCCAGTCAGCAAAGCTGAGAAGGGGAGAGGGATCCTGCCTGAAGGGCAGATTCCAAGCAGCCCAGCAGAGGCAGGGCAGGAAGACGGAGCTCCCTAAAGGAACACAGAAAAGCTCCCTAAAGGAACACAGGAAACCAAGTCAACGCAGCAGAGGCAGGGCAAGGGCCTCCTGAAGAGGCGCAGATGACAGCTGTGGAGGGGTGCTGGGAGAGGAGCTTGTTCAGCTGCAGCTCCTAAGGAGGCATCTGCACATGAGAGCACGGACATGAGCACCGCACACTGAAGGAGCAGGGGTGCCCTGTTACCTGAGGGCGGACTCCTTCCAGGAGAGGATGGCCCCACACACTCCTCAGCAAAGAGCTCCTTGGGCGCTTGGCCTCTGAGAATGAATGATCTGAGCTAAGTGGAGAGTCAGGGATGTTTCTCTAATGCACTTGGGATGAGAGGGTGGAGGGTGAAAGGAGACAAGTGAGAATTAGTAAAGGAAGAGGAAGGACAAGGCCGGGAAAAGAGAACATCCCAAGGGATGATTCAAAGAGTTGCTGAGGTCCAACCGCTTCTGCACATCCCTGGTGCAGGTGGCACCATCAGAAAGCAAGGCTCCGTCATGCCCAGCTCCTCCGCTGGCTCTCGTATGTGTCATCTGAACCCCTGACTTCTGGCCCACCCCATCCTCCAGCCAGGAGACAGCTTCTGCTTCTACCCCATTGCTACGCAGAGTACTCAGGCGGAGGCTAAGGGAGAAGGAATCAGGGGGAAAGGATGGCGGAGAGAAGGGGAGAAAGTAAAGCCTGTTGGAATCAGACAGAGAGGAAAACCTCCCCGGGAGAGTGGAAATCAGAGAAACAAGCAAATGGTGGGAGATTAAAGGAAAGGAAAGGGGTGGAGTCAGAGAGCAAAGGGCTGAGAAGAATCCAAGGAAGCACAGGCTGAGACGAAACAAAAGGCTGAGCTAAACAGCAATAAAAAGAGCAATGACAGATGAGAAGAGGAAAGAGATTAGCAACAAGGACAGGCGCTGGCCTGCCCAAACGGGGATGTCTGAACTGTCTCCTATGGGGGCCTGAATTTGTGCGATGCTGCTCAAAAAGGTGCCGGGGCAGTTAAGTGAAGGATGCTGGGGTCCCCATGACAGCTGGGCTGCAGGTCGCTCCCAGGAAGCTCAGCACTCACGCCCCTCCCCTCCTCTGAGGCCACAGGCCAGGAAACCTCCTAGAAGGTAAGGGGCTGGCTCAGAGATAGAAGTAGAGTCTGGCTTCCCTCCCACCCCAAGATACCTCAGCCCATAACTCCTCTCCACAACTCAGCACAGCCCACCAAATTCTGCCTTGTTTGTGGTGCTGGGCAGGTGGTGGCCAAGGCTTGCAGATCTACAGCACCCAGGACAGGCTGGTCACTGGGCAGCAGGATGTTGGCAGCCGCAGGGCTCGTGAGCACATACCTGACTTTGAAGAAACGCCCAGCGCCAAGTAGGAAAACACACACCAGCCCACACAATTGATCTGCAACCCTGTCCCTACATTAAACCCACGCCTCTCCCCTCCAGCCCATCCCCTGGCCAGAGCACCCTCCTCAACTCTGTCCTTCACAGCCACAGCTACTCCATGCCCACGTCTCCTGCTGGAGCAGAACCTGGTGTGTCCAGGGAGGGGAAAAAGATGGCTTTTCCAGGATTCATCAGAGTTAGGTGTGAGAGGGGCAGGCTCAGAGGGTCATCTGAGGTCAGCCCCTCCACTGTGAAGTCCCCAAAGGGCAGAACACACGGCGGGGGCCAGCTGAGAGCTCAGACAGCTGCTCTGCAGGGGAAAACGCCCAAATCCCACCACCCAGTTTGTGTGACTGAGAGGCTGTGGCCTCCACCAGGCCTGCTTACCCCACAGCAGTTTCTAGGTATGCAGCAGCTGCACAGGGCACCCCCAGGATGACCTAGACAGTGGCCCCACGCCACGCCTTCACCACAGCCCCAAGCACCAGGAGGCCTTGTAGGAAGGGCATGCTTTGCAGCTGTTGAAGGGGTCCTTGGGACAGGGGTCAAAGCCCATCACATGGGTTGACTCTTCTATCAATGGGGGAAAGTTTTCAAAAGGCTGGATTTGCTTGAAATGTAAGGAAAGAAGTTCAGACCCCCAGGCTGCCCCAGCACCAGAATTCTAGCCAGGAGGCTCTGGAATGGCCCTCCCCTCCCTGGTGGTCTCACTCTTGCTGGAGTTGATAAGACCCTTATCACAAGAACCTCAGTGAGGCCAGTGGATGCAGCTGACCAGCCTCACCGATTCCCCCTCCCTCTTCCTTGTCCACTTTCTTTCCCTGTCCACCCCCCCTCCATCCACCCTTCCTCCAGCCCCCCCTCCACCTCCTTCCTCAACCTCCTTCCCCCCCTCCACCTCCTCCTTCCCCCTAACCTCCAGCCTCCCCTCCTTTCCACTCCTTCCCCTCCAGCCTCCCTCCAATCTTTCCTCACTGCTTCCCCCTCAGCCTCAACCCCCTCCCTCAATTCAGCACCTCCACTTTTCTTTCCCCTATCTCAGCCCGCTCCCTCAATCACACTTCACACTCCTTCCCCCTAACCTCCAACCCGCTCCCTCAATCACACTTCACACTCCTTCCCCCTAACCTCCAACCCCCTCCCTCAATCACACCTCACACTCCTTCCCCCTAACCTCCAACCCCCTCCCTCAATCACACCTCACACTCCTTCCCCTAACCTCAACCCCTCCCCCAGTCGCACCCCACACCCCTTCCCCCCAACCTCCATTCCCCCACAATTGCACCCCATGCCCCTTCCCCCCAACCTCCAACCCCCTCAGGAGCCCAACAAGAGCAGGAATGCCACATTATACCAGCTCTGGCTTTTCTGAAAGAAAATATAGAAGAGAAGGTAGAGATGAATCCAGAAGGAACAGATGGGGGGCCGAGAAAGAATTACCTGGCGGGGCTGGGCAGGGAGGAGGGGTCCAAATCTGACTGAGATAAGCTTCCCCATGTAGTTTGCTCAGGAAGGGTCCTCCTTTCTCAAGGCAGTTCCAGAAAGGAGGCCTGGGAGCAGTCCATGCTGGAAGCCCACCGCGGGCGGGGTGGCAGGCAGCGGCAGCACCAGCTAGAGCTCAACCAGAAGGGAGCTGGAGCCCCATCGCAAGGTTCTGATGGGGTGAGGGGCGCACGTGGGCATTCGAGACCCAGTCCCCAAATGGGCCCTGACCAGAAGCAAAATGTGATGGCGGCCAACCCAGCCTTCTGCTCTAAGACAGCTCCCTGTAAAAGGCAGGGTGGGACACTTTCGAGGTAGACAGGGGACTACCTAAAACTCCCTCCAACTGCACTCTCAGCAGGCGGGTGAGCAAATCCCTCCTGTGCCAAAAAATGGGCTGTACCTAAACTGTGATGGTCGGGGAGTGCTTGGGGGTTCTGCACGGGGCAGGAGGTTGAAGGGTCCATTCCAACCCAGTGGTGCCATAATTCTGAACAAGCAAAATAGATCCCACCCCAGCTCCAGAACTTAGGTGTTCTCCATTCCCAGACCCAGGAGAAAGGGGACCTGAATGTGCCTCAGGGGAACAGGAGGGCTAGCTAAGATCATGCCTTGTCTGTCTTCAAGCCCTTCGGCCAGTAGTCCTTCATGTACATCCCACTTGAAAGATAGATGGACACGCAGATAGGCAAGCTCGTGTGCACGTATACACATACATACTCATACGCATACACACACACACGCACAAATACACGTACACACACAAACACACATACACACATGCACATGTACACACCACACATATTCACACACACATGCACACATACACACTATACACACATGCACACATGCACACACACGCACGCACGTGCACACATTCACACAGACACGCATGCACACATACACCCCACACACACGCACAAATACATGTACACACATATACACAAACACACACATACACACCACACACACATGCAGACACGCACATATACATGTGCACTTGCACACACACCACACATATACACACATACACACATATACACACAGGCACGCACAGAGACGTACACATATACACAGAGACACACATATACACAGACATACATTCACACACACATATACACACACACACGTGCATGCACACACACACATGCCTAAGCTCCATCTCTTGGTAGAGCTCAGATTATTTTCAGTTTTAGGGGTCACTGGGTGGAATACCTTAGCTCTACCCAGAGGTCTGGATCCCCTCCACGTGGTGTTAAAGCGTCCTGACCCAGAAGGGCAGACAAGAGCAGCCATGGTCCTCGAATGTCTGCTGTGTCTAGAGGGGAGGAAGCGACTACGTACCCAAGGGTGGGTGTGTGCCCACGGTGATGACCGCTGGTCATGTGATCTATCTCCCCCATTCCACCAGAACTCTGTGAAGATGGTCCACCTTCACCCCCCACAGTGACACCAGTCCGCAGAGGAGCTGGAGGGGGCTGAGGGGCCTCGCGTGGGTGGGGCTGCTTCCCAGCAGCTTTGCCCTCACACATGCCCTCGATGGCCAGGATGTGACCAGAGGCCAATGGCAAGTCCCCCTCTGCAAGGTGCTCTCCAGGGTCACTTCCCAACAAAGCCTGTCACCACGGTCCTTCCAAAGGCCACACCCTCCCATCATAGCTTCATCCCCACCTCCAATTCAGAGGCCTCAGCAGGTAAAGGGCCCAAATCCAAACATTAAAAACTATTTTTTCCTGAGAAAGGTGTGGCCACATGGGAGTCCACAACCTGAAAACTCGCCTCTAGGCATTGCAGCCAAGGCTACCCACTTCTGGAGGAGGTAGATGGGGCAAGCAGGCTGCGTCTGGGGTCTGCGCCTAGCGATGGCTCACTTCCTGAGTCCTCACACAGAAGCTCTGATTCGGAGCCCACAGGGCAGGAGGCTGTGCGGATGTTCATTACAAAAGACACCTCCCAGCAGTGGGAAGATGCGCTCTGGGAGTGGCCCGCCCCAGTGGCCCCACAGTCTCCTCAACTGCAACTCAGGTCATGAGATCTGCTTCACAACGGAGAAACCATCTCCCAAGCTCCCAGCTCCTCGTATCAATGCCGTGACCTTCATATAAGGCACTAGCAGGAAAGGGGGCAATAGGAACATGGGCTGACGGGGGACCCCAGATGCCTGTGACTCCTCCTGCACGGGGCTCCCTCCTGCCCCAGGTAGACAGAAGTAGATGGCCCCTTTGCATGGGCTGGCACGTCGGCGCCTGTGCCTTCCAAATCTGTGTGGAACAAAGTATGAGGGTCACACACAGCCCCAGGCAGGGAAGCCAGTCCTGTCTCTAACTGCTCTGTGATGCCCTTGTATCTAATGTTTGCTCTTTTGTAAAGGGTGGATAAGAACAATGTTTAAAGAACTGAAAAGAAACGTGAAAGATAGCAAGGAGCAGGACTGTGCTGAGGCTCTGCCCTGAACCAGCAATCTCCAGGTGGCTTCTTACGTGCTGCCGCTGAGGGGCCACAGGAACAATGGGTCCCCCCTCCAGCCACGTCCAAAGCAGCCCCCGAGCCTGTCCACGGTGGGCAGGGGTCCCCAAACTCTGCCCAGCCTGTTGGAGGCACATTCAATGCCTGTGGTTCTGCATTCCCACAAATGAGTCCCAAAGGCGCTGCCAGACAGGAAGGACCCAGACCCACAGGGGCAGGGAAGTCAGAGGAGCTGCAGGCCTCTGAGGGTGAGGAGGGGCGCCCCTCGTCGTCTGGCTTTAGTTTGCTGTAGAGCCCCTACCTGGAGGACCAGGTCCGAGGAAAGGAAGGCACAGAACCAGGGAGCAGTGATGGAGGCTTCTCTGACAGCTTATAATAAATGGATTTGGCCAAAGAGGAGGAAGGGAGTCAGGACAAAGACACAGCTGTTGGGGACACGCTCATTTCTATCATTTTCCCTAGAAGGTCTCAAAAGCAAGCACTTATCGGAATGCAAGGCCCCTGGAAACAGACCCAGGTTACTGGGAGGTGGTTTCCAGAAACATCTCGCACTGCAAAGGCTCTGGGAGTCTGGAAGATTAAGGTGCGGGGTGTGGAGGGGGGCGGGCAGGGACTAGGGGAGCTCTACATTTAGTAGGAGTTAGAAATAAAAAACAATTCTTACTTTGATCAGGTTAAGTCTGTCATACTGGAAAGAAAACCACAAAAATTAGATTTGAAAAAAAAAAAAAGGAAAGTCAAAGGAGGGTCAGTGCCACCGCGCGAGGGCGATGCCCGCACCGCGGCGGGAGGGCGGGAGGCGTGCAGCTGGGCAGGAGCAGCCGTGATTTGCCGCACCTGCTGCGCCCGCCCTCAGGGCAGGTGGGAGAGCGGTAGAACGGCCCCTCGCTCCCTCTGGTGGCCACAGGCTGTCACTACAGGGCGGAAGCTGGGCGGCAGCACAAACTCATCGGGAAGGAAGTGCTGGGGCAGGGCTGCAGCTAGGAGGGCTCGCCCGGGCTGCACAGTGATGGATCCAGAGGGGTCGGGCCTTAGCGATCACCTGGTGCCATGCCTACATAGTAGCAAATGAGGAAACTGAGGCCCAGAGAAGAAGAGAAAGATCCCGTGCATGGGACCTAGGGAGAAGCAGAGGCACTGGCCAGCTTGCCCAAAAAATATAAGGCATGGTGTCCTCTGGGGTAGCCAGGAGACAGGGAGTGAGGTGGACTAGCTACAACAGTATCAGTAAAAATAGCTATGAAATGACTTACTGGGAATACATGTGATTAACCCCAGAAGATGTTCCACTGGGGAGGGGCATGTCCCCATCCCGCTACCAGACCCTCCTCTTTTCGCTGCACCATCTGCTCCAGGCCCTGGCCTTCAAAGAGCCTAATTCCCCTACTGGTTCTAGTGTTCTTCTTCTGAAGTCTGTGTGTCCCGCACATGCACGTCCCAGACCAATACAGCAGCTCCCAGCTCCACCTGGGATACTACGGTGTCCCTCCTCGCACGAGCCCGTCCTATTTTAACTCCATTGAAAGGATGGCAGGGCAGGTGTCGATGGCAATGATCAGTGGGAGAATGAGGTGGGGAAGTGGGGAACCAATGTCAGAAAACTCAGAATGTGTCTGCCAGGGATGGGCGTGGCATCCACCCAATCTCCCAGGAGAAAGGAGACCTGCACTCACCCCAGCCCCTCCCTCCTCAGTTCCTATGAAAAGGCCCAGATTGGCTCCTGATTCCTGCTCGGCTCTCAGTCCCTTCATTATGTCTCCTTTTAGCCTCTCCAAAATCCCACTCAGAATTCCACCTGGTCCCTGACGCCTGTCCTGGCTACCCCATTCAAATGATTCATCCTGCCTCGGAGCTTACAGAACATCCCCAACCACTCAAGAGTCAGGCTTGGGGTGTACAGAGTCTGGATGGAAACGTGTGCAGGAGCGGGGAGCGGGGAGCCCGATGCCCGTGTCAGGCCATATCCTTCCTCTTGCCAACTGAGCCTCGAGCACCCACTAGTCCCACATCAAGCCAGAGGTGGGAGGCACTCAAGAGGGGCTGCCACAGGGCATTTCAAAACCCCATCCCCAGACGTCAGACATGCCTGCACCTGCTAAGCTGCTGGAGCCCATAGAAATCTCCTGCTGGCTTCCTCGCTCCAGGTGAAGTTCCTCCTCCCCTGTCCACTGCCGGCAACAGCCATTTAAAATCCTCAGAGCCAAGATGTGCATTTAGTCTGAAGGTCACAGACTACAGGATTAGCCATGTTGCCCCTTGTCCTTCCCTCAGGAAAGGGAACCAGCTGTTCACCCTCCTCCTCCCCAAAGCTCTGAGAGACTTGGGACTATTAAGTCATCCTCGGCTTCCCCTTCTTCAGGCTGCATCCCACCCCCTTGCCCCATGGGCCTTGCTGTTCCCCAACACCTATCGCTCACCCTCCACTCACTGCATGTTCTCCTAGGGCCTCAGAATTCCTGGGCTCCCGGGAAAGACTCTGGCACCAACCACATCTTTCCAGGGTCTGCCAATGTTTGCCAACCTCCAGGCATTGGCACCCCACCCTCTGGGAGAAGAGCTCCCCACTCTGATCATGATTCAGGATCCTAAGCACACCATGAGCCCCAGTCTGGGCAGTGGGTAGAAACGCTAAGGGGTGCCCAGGCTGAGCAGCTCTCGAGTGGATAGGAACAGAGCATGCACGCAGAGCTCCTGAGGGCATGGCTGCTGCACCAAGGAACTCATTGACCTGAACCCCTGCCCGTCAATCAGCGCAGCCCTCCTGCCATCCTCACTCACCACTGCTGGGCAATCCAGAATCAACCACCAAAGGGGAGGGGCCTGCAATATGACCAGATGGGGTCTCCTGCCCCAAAGGAATGAAACTAATGCCAAGCAGGACTCTGTTTCTCAACCGCACCATATAAGGAGGGAATAAACTCCCAGCCAGAGGCAGTGTCCAGGGAGCAGGCAGACATGGGTGCAGGGTGGGGAGTGGGGGAGGGTCTGTACTCCGACATCAGGTGCAGTGAAAATGGGCCTTCAATGACTTCCAAGCCAGCCTGCCGGGGGACAGTGGGGCCGGCCCTTCTGGGAGGGGGACCAAGCAGGATATAAGGGCCAGAATTGGCAGGGCCAAGGGAGGGGGTGCTGAGCACTACAGACAGATCGACACTAGAGGGGAGATAAAAGGACAGAGACAAAAGATGGCTTACTTTTGAGAGGCGCTTGTGAGACTAAGACCATGCATGCAAAGAAGGTATTTGGGAAATGGTGGGGAAGAAGAGGAAGAACAAGAAATCAAAAAACAAATTCAAGTGGGAAGCCAGCTCCCATGCCTCCCAGGGGTCCCCAATTACCCCTTCCCAGGCCCTGGGGGTCCCAGGGTGAAGAAAAGCTTCCTGAAGGAGCCCCTGGACAAAGACATCTCCTGTTCCCCAGAGGACCGAGGGTGGTGGAGGACATCTCTGGGGAACCATAACTAGCCCAGGGCCCCCACCCCCCGGGCCTATTTTAGGCCTATCCATGGGCCAAGGGCCCCGGTACTCAGGCAGCAGTGCTGACATCCTTGGGAGGATGGAAAGGCCCTGCCACCCTCCTCTCTGCCAGGTGAGTAGCAAGTGGATTAGTGCAAAGGTAAGGCAGGAATGACGGCCAGGGAGGAGGTTAAAAATAGCATTCTGCAAGGTTCCCTGAGGACTCTCCCTAGCAGTATAGCTGTCCCAAATAATGTTCCCTTCTACCCCCGCTCCAGGGACCAAATTTGAAAACGGTAGCAGGAATAAGCAGATGACCCCCTAATGATTCCCAGAGCATCTCCCCTCCAAATCTAAAAAAAAATATGAGCCTCCCTACCTCGCCCAGCCCGCCAAGAATGCTTAGCGGGGAAGATACTGAACTAGGGTCTCTCCTGCCTGTCCCGCCTCACCTCACTGGATAACGACTGTCTCTGGGCCATCAGGGCTGTTAATCACGTGAGGACCCTGGCAGATGTTCTCCAGCTCATCACCCCAATATCGCTCCTGCAGCCCCTGGCAAGGAGGTACCGCCTCCAATGGGGTCCCGCTCACCTTGGAATTTTTGCCGCCGCTCCGGCCGGACTGGGAGGAGCAGCTGCGCTGCACGCCCTGCTCCGGCGTGGACGGGGACTTGTCCGAGGAGTGATCTGAGCCCTTCTCCACCATGGTGTCTCCGTCCTGGTTCTGCGGGGTTGGCGAGCGAGACCGCTTCCGGAGGATGGGCGAGCAGGCCGGAGTGCTGCGGTTGGAGTTACTGGCAGTGCTGCAGCGGCAGATGGAGAGAGGGAGCGGGGTGGAAAGAGAAGGAGGAGGAAAGGCAGGCAGTCAGTGATCGAGGCCAAGGACAAGTCCAAAGGAGCCAGCTCAGGGAGCCAGGTGAGGGGCTGGGGAGAAACCGGGAGAGGGGCCCAGGCTGCGGCTTGCCGCACCGTAATACTGCCGCTGACCACGGGAGGGCAGCAGTGCCCATGTGCCATGGGCACAGTGTCAGTGCCATGACACAGACGCAGGAGGCCAATGGGCAACTGACATTTAGACATGCATCCATCCATCTGTCCGTCCAACCCATTATTGTTTGAGCCCCTATGATACGCCAAAAATTGTCTGGGGCATATAGAATTTAATACTTGAAAGGCTCACTGGAGACCATCCAATACAATCGGCTCATTTTATACATGCTGCAAATGCAAAGCTTCTATATTTTGTTCAGACATTTTTGTTCATGACAATAACAATTACAATCCTGTTTTTCACAGCCTTCACGTACGCATTATTGCTTAAAACATTCCACCAAGGGAGTAATGGCAAGTACCATAATCCCTATGTTAAAAAATGAAGACCAATGCCTGGCAGAGGGACGCTAAATGCCCGCTGATCACAGAGGGCTTTGGAAACAAAGTGCGGCTCTTCTGATTTGTAACTCACCCGCACCATATTATTTGCTTGTAAGGAAGCCATGTGGGTTCCTGCTTCCTCTGCCCGGGGTAAAGATGCGCACAGCCGAAGTTCTCACATTCCATATCCCCATATCCCAACATTTATTCCCAATAAGTACCTTGTACTTCCCACAGGACCAAATCCACTTACACCAAGGCTTATAAACTGCAAATAAAATACTGACTATTTGATATTTCACTTCTGTTTTCAATGGACTAGAAGAAGAGATGAGAGACAGAGGGGAGAGAGAAACTGAATGCAGTTAAATGTTTGCTTTGCTTGCGAGAGTGGAGAAAGGAAAGAGATGGAGAAAGGGAGAGGCTAAGGAGAAAGTGCCAGCAGAAATGGGAAGGAAAGGAAATGTGAGATTGGAAAGCCAAAGAAGCATGGGGCCGGAGGGGTGTCCTGCCCACCCACTCAGCAATCTCTCTGCCGGGTCAGGCTTCAGGAACACCCTGGACCCCGCTGCAGGCTGCATCCCAGCCTTCCCTTGGGGAGTGGGGTGCAGGGCTGGGGACACTGTCATTTGCATGAAGATGCAGCTGTGACCTCAGATGTTCCATTGGCCCCATTTGCAATGAAAACCATGCCCCTTTCAGCAAAACCTTCCACCTGGGCATCCTTAGCGGAGAGAAGGGAACAAATTCCAAGAGCCTAACCCAGCAAGTGTGGGCAGGAGGGAAGCTGGGGGCAGGCAGTGGGGTAACTTTTGGAAGGAAACTGATAAAGGAAAAAAAAAAAGGAGACCAGAGAAAAGGAAGATAAATGTGCCCCAAATATGTATGGAGAAAAGCAAGGCCCAATGTTCCACTGCATCCTAAAACAGAATTTACATGTAAAATCTCATTCCTAATACTAACAATAATTGTTATTGGGGGAGGCCCGTTTTTGCCCCACCCATTCCTTATCCTTACCCTCTAAACTCGTTTGCTACCATAAACCCTGGAGAAAGGAAGGTACATTCCTTTTCTTTGGTTGGAAATGCCAGGCCATGGGGCTGGTGGCAGGCAGATGCCTGAGTGCACAACCCCCTGAGAAGCGTGGAGAGCAGGTGCCAACACACGTCTTTCTGGGGTAAGCCTCCTTGCTCGAGGGCCAACTCCAGCCCACAGCCACATATTCAAAGGTTTAAACTGTCTTCCGGGATTATGTTACTAAAACAATGGGGACCTCTACCCTCTAGCCCCAACTATAGTAGTTTGCTCAAAAAAGAACTAGAGAAGTTGAGAGTGGTGGCATGAGCTGTAATCCTAGCTACTTGGAAGGCTCAGGCAGGAGGATCATTTGAGACCACGAGTTTGAGACCAGCCTGGGCAACATAGTGAGATTCTGTCTCAAAAGAACTAGAAAAGGGATGACAATCAAACACATGCCTATCAGACACAATGGCCCCACAGCCGTTGCGTATTTTCCTTAGATGAGGGACATCTTCACAAATTCCAGACCCTGGAATGGAAAAGAGATGCCTTCGTCCTTCCCCAAACCCAGAATCCCTGCTAACTGGCTTCAAGCAAGAGGTAGGCAACACATTCTAACCTGGAGGAAACTGACTCCAACTATCCAAAACCACATGAATCTCACATGAAATGATCCAAGCATGAGAACTCCTTACCGCCCAGCAGCCCCACTTCAGCCCACCCTCCACATACCATGCAAAGATCTACATACCTAAAATGCTGCCCTCAACACATCAGCCAATAAACAACTTACACCGTCTCTCTGCTCTTAAGGCTGTTGATCATCTGTGCAGTTCTTGGAAACTTCTCCCTGATGACACGCACCTCTCTTCTACTCCTCTGCCTGTCTCGACTCTTGCCCCCCAGCCTGATTTTAATCCTTCCCTAAAGGTGAGTCTGTCACTTCCCTGGCCGTCTCCAGGTTTCTCTAACTCCAACCAGGCAGAGACTCCTCTACCTGCTTCCGGCCCTGGTCACAGTCGCTAGCCTAACCCAACAACCAGCTGCCAGGCGGAGGCTTCCTCCAGATGATGTCTCATGAGTGCCTCACACTGAATACAGAGCTGGACATCTTTCCTTCCAGATCTCCTCCCATGACCGCCCATTCTTGATGGCAATTTCACTACCAGGTTTCTCAGGCCACAGAGCCCTCGCTTCCATCTCACTCCATAAAAAATGAGTCACTGAATTCCACTAATTCTATTTCTACAAAGCTTTCTACCTCATCCTTCCCTTCCTTCCCCAGAGCCCCAGTTCAGGTTCAAGGAATTCCGCCCAACTTCTTCCAATAAAGAGCCGGTTAAGTGGTCTTCTCTGCCTCCTTTTCTTCTTCCTACTCATTCAAAGCTGTGTCATTAATCTTTCTAAATACAAGCCCAACACCTTACTATGCTCTACTAGCTCCCACATTAAAGTCCAAAATCCTCAAAATGGAATCTAAAGTTCTCTGCTAAAAGTAAATGACACCTCTATGCTTTTTCTCTCCTTATATGCTCTTAAAGGGCTGGCATATTCTACACTTACACACTTTACCCCAATTCCCTTAATATACATGCTTTTCTCCTGCCTCCAAACTCCCATACGACTCACTACTTGAGCCTAAAGAGCCCTTGCCCTCCTCATCTTGCTGCTGGAGTCCTGCTCATTCTGTTTGCTGCTGTTGTTGTTTTTTTGGTTTTTTTTTTTTTTCCTGTTCATTCTTCAAGACCCATCTCAAATCCCACTTGCTCCAAAAAGCTTTTCCACACCTCTCCCACGGAGCTGACCAAAGCATTGAACGCACATAGCCTGGTATGAAGGACCTACAAACTCCTGGAGGCACAGCCCTCTGCATGCCCCACACAGCCCAGCAGGGCTGTGTCAGTGGCATGTGTTCCACTGAGCTGAATCCCACCCTAGTGACAGTCTTCACCCCCTTGGCTTTACCAATCCCGAATATCAAGATGGCTTGCAAATCTGTACCTTCAACCTGCTAATATTCATCAAAATAGCTAAACATTATTGAGTGTTCATGAGCTCCTGGTGTAGCACCAAGTACTTATTAAATATTACTTCATTTAATCCCCCAACCAACCATGAAGTTGCAACAAATAGTATTGTTAGTCCCATTTTTCAGGTGATAAATTTGGATTCTTGACAGATTAAGTAATGCACCCAAAGTCACACAGATGGATGGGAGGCAGGGCAAGATTTCAAACACAGGCCTATCTGATTGTCAAGCTCATTCTCAGAAGCAGGCATGCAGTCGTGTTTGTTTGCTGGGTGGATAGAAAGATAGACAGATGGAAAGACAGTGGGTAGCTGGGTGAGTACAAAGAAAGAAGGAATCAACTTCCTGCCTCCAGGCTTCAATCCATTCTCTCTTTTCCTGTCAAAGTGAACTTTCTAAAAAGAGGATCTGGCATTTTTTTCATCCTTTTTGATGACCCCTATAATTTCCCACCCTCTGTGGAATAAAACCTGAACTCTAGACTATATGTTCCTCAATTATCTCACTCAGCCTACCTCTGAAAACCCCAACACTGGCTACCTTTCCAACACACCTCTGCCTCAGCCATCAGGGTCTATCTGTGCCTCTGCCTCAGCCATCAGGGTCTATCTGCACCTCTGTGTCAGCCATCGAGAGTCCTATCATGCCTCTGTGTCAGCCATCAAGTCTATCATAGCCTCTGTGTCAGCCATCGGGGTCTATCTGCACCTCTGTGTCAGCCATCGGGGTCTATCTGCACCTCTGTGTCAGCCATCGGGGTCTATCTGCGCCTCTGTGTCAGCCATCGGGGTCTATCTGCGCCTCTGTGTCAGCCGCCAGAGTCTATCTGCGCCTCTGTCAGCCGCCGGGGTCTATCATAGCACGTCTGTGCTCAGCCTTGGGGAGTCTATCCTGGCCTCTGTGTGTCAGCCATGGGGTGATCTGCGCCTCTGTGTCAGCCATCGGGGTCTATCTGTGCCTCTGCGTCAGCCATCGGGGTCTATCTGCGCCTCTGCCTCAGCCATCGGGGTCCATCTGTGCCTCTGCCTCAGTCTCGGGGTCTATGCCTCACCCTCAGCCATCAGGGTCCTATCTGTGCCTCTGCCTCAGTCATGGGGGTCTGTCTGCAGATCCTTTTACCATGCACACTCACTCTTCCATGTCTCCATGTCTTAGCAATCTCTTTCTCTCTCTCTCTCTCTCTCTCTCCCTCTGTCCCTCCAATCACCTGATGGACATCTACACTTCCAGACTAAGCCCACATATACCCCTTACGTGTCCCCACCCGGTGCTCCACCTCCACTCTGATCCTTCTCTATAAAAGAAGAAATGTTTGCAGTTCTAGTTCTAAGTCAGCAAAGTCAGCACTAAACTTGCTAGAGTCCCGAAACTCCTACAAGGTAACCCATTATCCCATAGATTTGGATGTCCTGCTGAGCAAATAAAACCAATTCCTGAGTATCTTCTAACATATAACATACATAACATAAAGTTTCAAACAAACTTTATAATGTGCCATTCATCTGACCCTGCCACCGTTATTCATAACAGGATTTCAAAATCTTGGGATTTAAGAGCTAAAAATAAAAAAGACCTTACATTTGCTGTAGGGATGGAATGAAGGCTGGTGTTAGATGGGCTATGGGACTAAGACTCCCTCCCAGAGTTTAGGGTTAGTATATTCAACCCTCAACTTCACATGTAAGAAACCTGAGTCTAGGGGGTTAAGTGCCTGGACAAGGTGATATGACTTTGGATCTGGCTCTTCAGTTCCACAAATATTTCCTGGCATAATATGAGGCATTCAAGTTCATTTTTGTGAATAAGAAAGGATCTGTGTGCTTGGGACATTACTAGTCAGGAAGAGCTGGGGGCCTATTCTTCTCGTGTTAATATAATCAGTAAGTGGGATGATAGAAGAAAATAAAGGAGAAAGAGAAATGCTGCCTTGAGGATGTGGCACTTGTGCTAGATTCAGAAAATGTGTTGGAGCTAGCCAGGTGAAAGGTATGGGGTTCAAAGAGGACATGGTAGGAGAGAAGAGAATGTGGGGGGGTGGCAGACAGCACGAACAAGGGTGAAAAGGCATAAAACAGCATGGGATATATGGAACACTGACAGAAACCATGTGTCACCAAGTATAACATGCTTCAGCTGATGTTTTAGAGATTCCTGTAATCATCAGCTCTCACTCATAATAGGTCCTCTAAGACCCCCACCAGCCACCTTTAAGCCATGGCAGGGGCCCCAGAGGTCATTCATTTATTCCCCCATTTCCCCTATTTTTAAAAATCTCCAACACAGGCTATTGCTGTCCTCCCCTGGTTACCTTACTAGCAAACAGTACTCCCTGAAGTCTGACCACAGTATTTCATGCTACCTACAGTTCGATCCTACCTCCTATAGTTAGGTCCAGCTGATGTCCTTGAGAAAAGGGAAGTAGAGAAAGAAGACGAGGACTCTTCAGGCTTTCTTCAGTGACCCTCTGCAGCATCCCTGCCCCCATCCCCACCCCCCGTGCCCATCTCAGACACAGTGGCCGCTACACCACTTTGCTTGGCTTTCTTCCTCGTCCTTATCCCCGGTGTGGTCCTGCAGGCACAAGGCAGACCTTGTCAGCAAGCCAGCTCCCTGATCAGCTAACCGTGCATTTTGCAGAATCCTGAGAAGAGCAGAATAGTTAGTTGGCGTTCCGGGGTGCCTCACTTGAGTTAACTTGTTTGCCTTCAGAGAAAATCATTTCTGCCCCAGATATTGCAAAATATATACCTGTCTCTCTGTCCCCCGGTGCCTCCACCTGTTTGGACTGCAGCTGCTCCTTCCTACTTCCCTCTGCAGTGCACGCCCTGGCTGCCCCAGCCCTGGAGCGTTCCCAATCAGACTCTCAGCCCCGCTTCCCACACCTGAACACTGCAATGAAGTGCTGACTTCATTGTTTCTTCTAAGCCCAGCCGTACAGTGACCTGGATGATCAAATGTATGGCTGTAATCATCTCAGTGCCAGGAGCACTGGTAATGAGAGATACAAACACCTATCTCATAGGACTATTGTGTTAAATGAAATAACCTAAGTAAACTATTTAGCAAGTGCTTGGTACACTCCATAAATATTTTTGAGCTGCTGCTATCATTAAGAAGGCTCTTGGCTGGACGCCGTGGCTCACACCTGTAATCCCAGAACTTTGGGAGGCCGAGGCGGGCGGATCACTTGAGATCAGGAGTTTGAGACCAGCCTGACCAACAGGGTGAAACCCCATCTCTATGAAAATACCAAAATTAGCTGAGCATGGTGGTGCACACCTGTAATCCCAGCTACTCAGGAGGCTGAGGCAAGAGAATCACTTGAACCCAGGAGTGGAGGTTTCAGGGAGCCGAGATTGTGCTACTGCACTGTAGCCTGGGGGACAGAGCAAGACTCCATCTCAAAAACAAACAAACAAACAAACAAACAAAAAGACTCTTGTTCCTCTCTGTAAAATGTGGAGTAAATATCCTCGTCCCCTTTCCTCAGAGGCTTTGACGCTCCCAAGCACCACTTCCCATAGTAGGAACCAGGAACACAAAGGATGCTTCCTTAACATGCAGAATCCCAGCCTTAACCTGACACCACGCCCCACTCCCCCAATAAATGAAACTTTCCAGTGGATGGCCTTAGGAATCTGCATTTTAAAATAAGTATCACAGTTCATTCTGAAGCACTTTGAAGGTTGAGAACCACTACACTCCCAAGAAACTATCTCTTAAGTATCAAGGAGTGAGTGACATATCTGCCCAGGTGACAGAGACCTGTTTACAACTCTGGGTATAACAGCTGTGCAGTGTCCACCAGGTAGGTGGACCTGCTGGAATAGTAAAAGCATCTGAGCTTGTCATAGGAATTGCTAATGTGAAAGAATCTGACGTGGAGATGATGAGGTGTGGGCAGAACCTGATGGGACATCACCTTTTGGTGTAGGAGCCTAACGATTACCATTGGCACCAAGGACCAGAGCCATATCACAAGCATCTCCTCTGTCCCTGCCATTTGTAGCATGGGGTAAAGGCTGATGACTAGTCCCTAATTCCTAAGAGAAGACTACCCTGTTACCTAGTTACACATGTCCTATCCCCATGCTGATTCCAAAGTTTCATTAATAATCCTTCTCAGTTCTTCATAATGCCATCACAAATATCCATATGAATTAGCCAGCTCCCCTTTGAATTTTCCCATAGCACGTGCTCAAGTGGCTGAGAGAGAAGAGCCACGGGTGTATCTGTATAACATTTGCATGAAATTTACATGCTGCCTGCAAATGCCTCCATTTGTAGGTCTGCCCCGCTAAACCAGTTCCAAATTCAGAGTCTACAAGGACTCCATGAAGATGGTTATTCTTTCTGTATTATTGCTAGTCACTTGCTAGAGTCTACATTCTGTGCCCATGTCATGGCAGGTGGCAAGGGCAGACCCAACCAGAACCTTGTAAAGGGGAGTGAATAGCCCAAATCAGGGCCTCCAATTCCCCTTGGATCCTCCTCCTTAGATAGCAAACTACCAGGTCACTAGGCTTGCTTCACTCCTTGTCATAAACCCCTGAAGTTCCTGGTCTCAGTTCCTTTTACTCATGAAAATAAACCCACAGTCCCAAGTTCCCAGAAGATTTGACTGGTTCAGAGAAAGAGCTGAAAGGGCCTTTCAGGTCCAACCCTCTCACTGCTGTGAATACAAAAGGTCCAAGGAGATGACACAACTGTCCACCAAGGAGTTAACAGAGAGCAGGATGGTTCTTCCCCTTCACAGCTCAGACTCAGGCACCTAACAGTGGCAATCTCAGTGCCTCCCCTTCCCCACCTACACGCTTTTCAGGATGCTGGATGGGGCTGGGGTTCAAAAGGATAAGACCTGCACTGTTCTAAGAGGAGCTCCCTGTGACCCTGCATGGAACCTGCTCTCTGTGTGCCTATCACTGGCATCTAAACCTGGTGATAAATGCCACCGGGTCCAGTTCCCTTTCTAGGGGAGAAAATCAAGCTATGATTACCTGTTTGAAAGAAGGGACCAGAACAGCTTTGAGAAGAGATGCTTTTTTTCCCCTAGAGCGTAGAAGTTCTCCTCCCAAACTTACACTAAAGCAGAGTCTCAGCCTGGTCCAGGTGTGCCACACTTTGGCCTAGATTTAGCAGCCGGTTGCATTTCAGTAAGGGACAGAAAGGGAAAGGGCTCCCAAGCTAACGCCTTTCTTCCCTGTCACAGTTCCTACAAATGCCATCTGCAGATTTGACACAGAATGGGCCTTCCCTACCTGCTGCAAAGGCAACATTTGGACAGAAATGAACCTCTTGTCCCCTCTCCTCCGTTTGGGTAACTTGTGGAAATTCCTGGAGGCCTTTCCAAATCGGGCTCTTGGGTGAAATATAC
This sequence comes from Papio anubis, assembly GCF_008728515.1. Taxonomy (NCBI): domain Eukaryota; kingdom Metazoa; phylum Chordata; class Mammalia; order Primates; family Cercopithecidae; genus Papio; species Papio anubis. The sequence goes on from NC_044987.1 coordinate 11,063,315, forward strand.
AAGGTGTTCAGGGACAGGGTTTGTCCAAAATTTGGACCAAAGGTGGAACTGGACTGTTGCCAGGTCCAGACCACCAGTAGAGACACCTTACAAATGGAAGGCTGACAATTCTCCACACTCATGAACCAGCCACTGTGGGCCATCCAAACATTCACTCAGCGTCCACACGACCCATCCCCCTACCTCCTTCAGCACTCTGTCCCTCATGTGCCCTATCTCTGTAAATACTGAGTAGATAATTCAGGGCACTTCTTATGGGCAACAAGCCCCACTTACTGATTCCTCCTTCCTTGTCTTGTATAAATATTTAAGTTAAAAAAAAAAACAAAACCCAAAACTTAAAAAAAATTTTTACAAAGAAATTTAAAGGTGGGAGAGCCCATCCAAAACATTTGCAGCCAGCTGACTAATTTAATACCTAGACATAGTCTCATCAGGGATCTCCTCAACCCTGGAAGGAATTACTGGGTGCAAGGGAAAGTCTGAGCAGTGACTTTGGTTGTTGATGAATTTATTAATTGACTAATTAACATAAGGGCAAAGTCCATGGAAAGTTTTTGGCGAAGTAGAGAAAAGTAGAACTTCAGTTACCCTTCTACTGGCGTTCTCAGTCCAGAGAGGCGATAGGAAGAGCTGGACCTGGGCAAAGGTTGTTTGCCTTCCCTGCTCAGGCCGAGGAGAAGAGGTCCTTCATCACCATGGCTGGAGTCTCCATCATCCCACGCCCCCCTGCTGCCTGGCTTTCCTACAGCTTCTGTTCAGTCCAGAGTTTGGAATTCAATCCAGGAACAGGCATGACAAACACTATTTTTCATTTCCATGGAGACAAGGCCCTGCAATAGAACCAGGACTCCATGCCTGAAATGACAAAACAGGCTGACCCAGTTTTCCCCCTTCCTACAAAAACAAAATAAGTTTGTTTGGGTCCTGCCACAGCCAAGGAGAAAAATGCAAGAGTTCCTGTTATCTCTACGGATATTTCAAAGAGGAACAAATTAGAACTATCTTTGAAAACACTGATAATGCTACAGAACCAGCGTCAGAAATCAGACATAAATCACTTTACCCAAAGGGCTCATCGTCTGCAGTAAATCTATTCTGCTTCCGCCTCCAAAGCAGCTGGGGAGAAGGTTCATATCCCCTAAGAGAAGGACTTAATGACCAACTATCCAACTTCTTATAGACTCCAACTATTTCCTCAACTCGTCGTGCACCGTTTCCTCCCTCATTTTATTCCAGCCTCCCTGGACCTTTCTCTTTCTTGAACAAACCCGGTTCCCCTAGGATATTGGCACTTGTTAGTCCCACCGCCTGGAACTCTTACTCTAAACTTTTGAATGTTGGTTCCTTTTCAGCCTTCAGATCAAAGCTCAAATGTCACCTCTTCAGAGTAGACTTTCTTGAAGGACCACTCCATATAAATAAAGTGGCCTTCCTAACCCCAGGCAATCATTACCACGTGGCCCTGTTTCCCTTCACTGCCCTTGCAGGAGCGGAAATTGTCTTGTTTTGTTGTTGCTGTTTCATTGCTTACCACCAGGCTGAGCACTCCATGGGTGCTGGGGCCATGTCTGTGTGTGCTTCCCCAGTACCTCCAGCAAAATGACTGGCACACATTGGGGTTGCCGATTTATAGCCCTTGAATTTTTAAAAATGGGATCTTCTTAAAGCCGTTCATTCCATCGTTCAGCCACTCTGATAGACATGTCTTTCTAAAGCTGGCCCTAAATCTGGTTTTTTTAAAAAGGCCAGCCTTTTAGTCCTTTTTCTGGCTCTTGGGTCCATGAAAACTAAAATATGACATCACTTCCAGACTCTCTGCTAGCCTTGTCACTGTCTAGACATCAGGGTACCCGATTTTAAAATCCTGAGCTGACTGGTGCCCTTGAGAAAATCACTTTTTCTTTCTATGCACCTGTGTTTTTTGTCTGTTGCATGATCACAACCTATTTTCCTGGAGTGAGAATCCTTTAAATAATAAACCTAATTAGACCATGCATCCCAAAAGTAAAGAGCTTCCTATAATTGCTCATGGAGTGAAACAGGATTAGCAGTGGAATGTGAATTCCCAGTTAAGAAACTGAATCCTGTTCCTAAATTCAGTCCTTTCCACGTGGCAAAGACACGGGATGAGAGTACAGATTGTCGCTAGGCACATATTCAGCTAGCTCCTACATCCACAGGGCTGGGACAATAAAGACTTAAGATGAAGCAGAAGATACTGAGATCAAACATAAGAACTTACTGCTGTTGTACAATTTCCTTTTCCTGAGATTGTTCACAACAGAACAAATGCCTAACATTTAGGGGACAGTCTCGCTGGGTTCGCAGGCTGAGCATTGGCTGAGCTGATCTACAATAGTCTGTAGTTTGGAAGGAGCCCATAGTGGTCATGTAATCCATCCTCCCACTGGATGCAGGGCTCCCTCTGCAATGGCCATTGGACCACCGGGCCTCTGCTTCAGATTTCTACCGACAGAGCTCCCACTGGCCAGCTGCTTACGTGTCGGGGCAGCTCTAATGGCACTCTTATGTGCCACAGTCCTCATTTCTCCAAGACTCTCAGTGATCACTATCTGTCCAAATCTCTGATTTTAATAGTCTTTAGAAATTAACCTAACCTTGCTGATTCAATGTCATTAAGCAAGAATCGTTGGAGCACCTCTAACTTTGTATTACGTATTCATCCTGAGGGCCCAACAGGACAGCAACAGTGTTATGGTTGTTTGTGCCCACACGATATTAAATGTGATATTGGGCACACAGTAAGAACTTAATACTTTTAAACTTGCCTCTATGGCCAGTTGCAGTGGCTCATGCCTGTAATCCCAGCACTTTGGGAAGCTGAGGTGGGAGGATTGCTTGAGGCCAGGACTTTGAGGTCAGCCTGGGCAACATAGCAAGACCTCATCTCTACAAAAAAAAAGAAAAATTAGCCAGGTGTGGTGGCAGATGCCTGTAGTCCCAGCTATTCAGAGTTTGGGGCGGGAAGATCACCTGAGCCCAGGAATTCAAGGCTGCAGTGAGCTATGGTCACACCACTACACTTCAGCCTAGTCAACAGAGTGAGACCCTTTCTCAAAATAAAATAAAATATGAAATTACATTAATAAAATAAAAGTATATAATAAACTTGCCTCTAACAATATCAGTCAACTCTTTAAGTACAACCCCACCCAAAGTATTTCAGAAGCCTCAACATTCAAGGGAATGGAACCTTGTGAAAGCAGAAAGGCGCTAAACTCTCCCAGGAAGCCCCCTTCCTCAAAAGAGATTTCCAATCCACTGGGAGGCCAAGACCACTGGAACAAGGCGAGGAGTTCAACTGAATAGAACTTTCAGCTTCTCCTGTGTTTGCTCATCAAGGGCCCCTCCCCCATCCTCAGCAAGAGAAATGCTGCTACTAAAACCTGCAGGATCCATCCATCCACCCATCAAACAGTTGGTGAGGGCCACGTTCTATGCCCATGCCAGGTAAAAGTCTAGGCATTTGGGGATATTGTCCTCTGACTCTAAGAAATCCACAATCATCATGGGAGAGCCAGACATGTAATGAACCAACACCGTGCAGTATCTCCCATCACCACTCGTCAAGGGAGACAGGCCAGGAAACTGAGGAACAGCCCCCAGGAGTTAGGTGGCCTTCCTGACTCAGACCTTCTTCATGTCTGATCTGGGGACAAGCCACGCCTTTCTGAGTTTCCGCTTTTATTATGCAAGAACGAGAGTGGATGCTGCCTAACCCACACAAGGACATGGAGGAGGATGATAAAGAACATATAAAGAATACACTGTGAAGTACTGAGAGCAGTCACATCTCTGAGACAGAAGGACTCAGATCTAAATTAGGCAAAGCATCCAGAAACAAAATCCAGGCAGTCTGGGCCCACAGTTAACTCAGCATCACCAGCCTTTCCTCTGGCCAGGGCCACATCACCTCAGCGCCAGAGACTGCTATGGTATTGTCAGGTCCATGTTCCTCCAGAGGCAGTGGGACCAAGGCTGTGCAGGCCGGGGAGAAGCTGTGACATGCCACATGCCCTGCCCCTCATATCGCTCATCCCCTGACCTCACTGGCCTCCCAGAATGGCTAATCTCTCTGCCTGACCGCTGGGATTCAAACTTGGTTCTGATTTATTTTTCTGCTATAATTCAAACCGAAGCATACCGAAGAATGACTACATGTTAAAGTCAGAAATTTTAGAAGAGAGAAAACTGTAAGAGGTCAGTCCCACTGCTAGCTTCAAGCAGATGCCCGTCAACCAAGAGAGGATTTAGTCTAATTTAAAATACATTCAGGGTACGAAATCCCAGGGCTTTTCCCTTGCCACCCTTCTCACTGTCTCCTGCTATCATCAGGAAGTTATTTATGATTTTAAAAAGAAAAAGCCCAGCCTGGGCAATATAGAAAGAGCTGGTCTCTACTATACTTTTAAGAAAATTTAAAAAAATGTTCTTAAAATTAGCCAGGTGTGGTGGCTCATGCCTGTAATCCCAGCTACTTGGGAGGCTGAGGTGGGAGGACTGCTCGAGCCCTGGAGACAGAGGTTGCAGTGAGCCGACATCATGCCACTGCACTCCAGTGTGGGTGACAGAGTGAGGCCTTGCCTCAAAAAAAAAAAAAAAAAAAAGAAAGAAAGAAAAGAAAGAAAAAGAAAAAGAAAAAGAAAAAGAAAAAACCCTCTGTTATATTGCGCTTAATGCCATTTTCTTTTATCCCAGCTATCCTAGACTGCAGGTCAGTTCATCAGTTATAATCCCTCCTCTGTTCCTATCCTCCTTTCTTTGGGTGAAACAATTCTACTTCCTCAAACCTATTCTCTGAAGTTAAAAATCACTTCTCCTACAACATCCCCACCCAATCTTTAGCTCTCAAGGAACAGTCGCTAATTGATGTATAACTCATTGTACCTTGGGACAATTCTGATAGTTTTTATTTTAAGCTCAAACTGTTTACTGTGGCTTCCTACCAGAGGTCCTATCCTACTCCCTTGTGAGCCGCAGAACAAATCTAATTTCTCCTCCACGTGACATTTTCACGTGGCTCTCATGCCTTCTCTGGACCTACTGGACTCTCACATTAACATGGCTCCCTTAGCCAGCAATTGGATTCCTTCTGCTCTGAATGGAGTCCGGGTGAGCTCAACTTTCTTAACTATGAAGCCCAGACATCGTTGTAATACTGCAGAGAAGTGGTCTGAGCAGCTCAGAATAGAGCAGAATCATCACTTCACCTGCTTTGGAAGTCATAACGCAAACATATATTTTCAGTCATTTTCTGAATCAAAAGAATCAAGAAATTACTCACTGTTCCTTTATGAGTCTCTGGGTATAGCACTTCAACTTTATCCTGTAGGCTAAGTAGGGTGCATATCCCTCCAAGAAGCAAACACCCCCCACCACTTCCGCCAACGAGACAAATCCAAGTTTCGGCAGAAGGATGAACAATTTTACCCCAACTCAGGTTACACTGTAATTCTGAGTGTTTTTATAAGTATCTCTAGGCCAGATGCAAAACCACAGACCTTAGGAGTCTCTTATCTGGACACAGGAATGGTGTTTGCATATTTAACTGGCTGAAAAACATCTGGAGAATATTTTGTGACATGTGAAACTGATAGGAAATCCACATTTCAGAGTCCATAAATAAAGTTTTATTGGGAACACAGCCATGCTCGTTTGTTCATAAATTGTCCACAACTGCTTCCACTGTGCAAAGCAGAATTGAGTAGCTGAGACAGCCCGGCCCACAAGGCCCCCAGTATTGACTATCTGGGTCTGTACCAAAACAGTCTGCTGGCCTCTGGTCTAAACAGAAAAGACCTTGAGAAGGTCAAGGGGAGGCTGCCTGCATCCCAACCACTGGGGGAAAGGGCTGCATGGTTTTTCTTGTCCGCAGAGGAAATCTGTAGGGCCAGAAAACAGAGAAGCGGGGAGGGGGTGTGGGAGGTGTTTAGTTTTAGGCTTTTTAAAAAATTATTATTAAACAGAGGCAGGGACTTGCTATGTTGCCCAGGCTGGTCTTGAACTCCTAGGCTCAAGCGATCCTCCCACCTCAGCTCCCAAAGTGCTGGGATTACAGGCATAAGCCAGCACACCCAACCAGGAGTGTTTCTTCTAGGTGATGACAGCTTTTATTCCTTCATTCTTTCCACAAGTGCTTGTTTTGCAGTTGCTTAAATGCCTACAGAGGTAACCGGACTAGCTGATTCTCTACTCCCCACCCACCCCCAATTCTCAGGGGGCACTACCTTTTAATCATGGCCTTGACATTATCAATCTCCTGCTACAAGTAGCTCCCAAAAACATCCCTTTCCCTTACCCTTCTTCCAAGGCCAGCTTTTTTCATCTTGGTCCCAAACTTCTCTAACCTGCCGAGCGCTATCCAAGGCAAAGGCTAGAAATACGACCACTATTCAAGGTCAGCTGCGGAGGGAGGAAAGGCAGGAGGTAGAGGAGCGAGGGGGTCTCCCCAGAGCAGAGTGTGTGAGCAAGTGTCAGAGAAGAGGCAAAGATGGCTTTCTCTAGCCCTGCCTGAGCTCTTGGCTGAGGCCCCAGGGAGAGAGCAAGCTCCAAGTCCTCCCCCAGCCCTCCACTTCCTAAATCAAGCAAATAACTAACAATGCGAGGAGGTGTGGGGGAGTAAGGCCCAGCCACTGGGTAGCTATTTTCTCAAAATACATAGCAAATCTCTGTGCCAAATGCTGGCTAAGCCAAAGAATAAACAAATCCCTTTATTTCTCTGAGATGAGAGCTATCAACTTCCTCTCTCATCCTCTCCTTCTGCTAGCCAGATCCATCTGTCCTATGGCCCTCTCCCTGTGGGATAAGCAGTGTCTGTCCATATCTTCCTGACCACAGCTCTGGCCAGCTCCTACCCCCGCCTGAGGCACTGCGGAGGGAAGCCAGCAGGTGGGGAACAGGAGCACATGGCCTGTCTACACCTCCCCCAGAAACTCCCGGCCAGTTCTCCATGACGTATCGTGCCACTAATTCATTCCTCTGCCCTCCTTTCTCCAAGTTAGAGGGCCCTGAATAAGTCTTGCTGGACAAGGAGACCATCATCACCCTCAACCCAGCCTTTCCCTCCAGCCCACCCCAGGGCCACCCCTCCATGATCCAGAGCTCAGCTCAAGCAGTGCTACTATAGAGGAGAAGAGAAAAGGCTAGGGAGGGAAAAGAAGGTGGCATCTCTGCAGCATGATGTCACACTGGCTGCTTTCGGATCCCCAGAACAGAAAACAGAAGCAAACAACATGGACTCCGGATTTACTCTGCCTTGAAAGGTTTGTGTTCTTGGCAGCTCTGAGCAGCCTGCGTCAGATGGGAAAAGCACACAACCAGAAAGACAGGTCTTCACCAAAGCCCCCAGGGCCCATCCGGACCCCAGGACAGAGCCATCCCTTCCAAAAAAATCCCAGGAGGAAACAAATATAGACACACACACACACACACACACACACACACACATCACAAGCGTCAGCACGAGTTAGCACTAACCTGGAAGCCATTAGGTAGGAACAGTAGCAGAGTGCAGTGCAGAGAGGAACTCATTCATTCATGCATTGGGCAGTGGGGAGTGGGGGCGGGGAGCGGGGGCCCTGAGGAGGCTGGAGGGCACTCACCTCCATGACCATCCCAAAGCCCTGTTTCTAACGGGGGAGGGGACTCGGGCCAGGACTCTCAGAAGCTGGGGGCGCTTCTTTGCTCTGCTGTTTCACACCGCTGTGGAATTTTAAGCATGACTCCCCTTTATTTCCCTCTCCCCCACCTCCCTCTGCGGCTGCTATTTGGTGTGGTCGTGCCGCCTTACAGAAGTCCCTCTCTCTCTCTCTCCCTGGCTCCCTTTCTCTCTCTCCTCCGACTCCCTCACAGACAGCTGTTCTGAGCTCAGGCACGCACGCGCACAGGCGCACAGACACACTCAGACACGCACCCCTCTTGCGCGCAGACACGCACACGCGCACACACGCACACGCGTCGCCTGCCGGTTTACATAATGCAACTCTTTGGTGCAGTCAGCTTGCCGGCGCTCAATTATTCATGCCAGCGTGGAGGACAGAGCGGCTGGGGCTGCGGGGGGGTTATTTCCTTTTCATCCTCAATCCCACAAAATACAAGAACATGTTCCCGGGAGACTCTGCTCCCTTCACTGCCACCAATTATTTCCCAGGTGCTGCCCACTAGGGCGACCTATATCAAGGAGGTGACACTAAATAAAAACACAGGTGCCTGACTCTAAAGAGAGTCATGCATCCTTCAAAGGATGAGGGCTGCTTTCACGGCCTGAGCCCTGGGAGAGGAGGAAGAGAGGAGACCAGCACTGAGACCACAATCCACAAGAAAAGATGGCCGAGGGCCTCTTCAGTGTAGCAGCTCCCAGACTTCCAGGATGCTCGCCTCTCCGGCAGGTCGGGCTGTCACAGACGGCAAGAGTAACACTCAGGGAAAGCACTTACATTGGTGACAAAGCAGAGTCGCCTGAGTCTTCTAATTCTAAACTGCACCTTTCTTAAAAGTGGTTTTTTTTTTCTTCTCTGTCCATTCACTGAAATGCAGTATTAGTACTCAGACAGCCCCCAGAGGAATGTTCTGGCAGTGCGAGGTATTCTATTCAGCAACAATATTAATAATATTTTGAAAGTCATTCATGGTTTACAAAGCATTTTGCCCACATTCAATCATTTCATTCCCACCACAATCACCTAAATACTGACCTGTTTAGTGGATCTGGAAGCTGAGTCCTGGAAAAGTGAAGGTCCCATGTAAGAAAGAGGCAAAGCTGGGAATCCAGATCACCTGCCTCTAGACCCATGGCAATTAACTAATTGTCTGACACGCCAACTATTTGAGAACCACTGTCATCTCTTGAGGGATGTAGCACAAAACCGACACTAACAATGAAGATGGTTAGCTCAGTGCTTCGGAAACTTTAATCCCCTAAGAATCTTCTTCACCCATAGATTCTGAAAGAGCAGGTCTAGGGGACCACCCAAAAGTCAGCCTTTCTAACAAACCCCCAGGCGACGCCCACATTGCTATTCCAGGACCACCCTGAACAGCAAATGTTTGGCTTATGCATTCTCATGCTTTGAATCTTCCAAAAAGACAGTTTTGTCTGTCCACCGCAGCTGCACAGGAAAACATGCTGAAGGTGAATAGTAATTATAATCCATTGATGTCACCTGCATCCTGCTCAAACTCATGCTGAGAGCTAATATTTCTTGGGCATCTGTTGGCAAAATGTCTCATTCTGGGAGGGCCAGCCCCTGCAGGCTCATCATGAAAAGCCTTTCTAGGATTGCTTCTGTCTGCAGCCCGTTGATAGAACAGCAGCCTCACAGTATCTGGGAAGCAGACAGGTCTGGGCTGTCTGTCCCTACCTCTGTTACTGAGAGGAATCCCAGTTCCAAGGAAAGGTATATTGGCAGTGCCCCAATTTCAGCCACCCCTCCTTGTCTGGCTCAAGTCCGACCTCTTCTGAAATGCCTATCTGGCTCTTCTCTGTTAATCCACAGAAAGATCTTGGACTAGAGTCAGATCTGGAACCAAAGTTGAGGTGCACTGCCTGCTGGTCACCCACCTACTCTCATCTCAGACTCAGTTTCTTCATGTGAAAATGCTAATACTACATATTTCCTCCTTTGTACTGTTGAACAGATGATGAAGTCAAGAAAAGAATGTGAAAGCACCCAAGAATAGTTGGATACCTCCGCTGCCACTGCCCTTATAGTATACATTGAGAACTTAATTGCAAATTATGTTGTCCTCTGTTGGTTTTACATCCTGAGAAGATTGTAGGCTATTTTTTCTTTCATGTCCCTCCAGTATGTAGGAGTACTGGGTACACACATATTCAGTAAATATCTTTGGGTTGGGCATGGTGGCTCATGCCTGTAATCTCAGCAGTTTGGGAGGCTGAGGCGGGTGGATCACTTGAGCTCAGGAATTTTAGACCAGCCTGCCCAACGTGGTGAAACCCCATGTCTACTAAAAATACAAACATTAGCCAGGCATGGTGGCACGCACCTGTAATCCCAGCTACTCGGGAGGCTGAGGCAGGAGGATCTCTTGAACCCAGGAGGCAGAGGCTGCAGTGAGCCAAGATCACACCACTGCACTCCAGCCTGGGTGACAGAGCAAGATTCTGCATTAAAAAAAAAAAAAAAAAAAAAAAAAGTTGCACCAAATGTCCTTTCCTCCATTAAGGCATAAACACAGGGATTGGTGGAATCAAGTGGCCAGAGTCCTAGTCCTAGCTTCCCCACTCACTTACTATGTAACTTTGAACAAGCTGTGCTAATTTTGGGGGGACTTTCCTTCTTCTATTACAAAATGTACAGCTATATGTAGGCTTACATTGTTAGTATTTTCATGGTTTATATTAAATGCAATGGGTTAAAACCATATGTCAGGGACCAGACAAATATGACTTCAAATGTTAGTCCTATTAATTACTTCTTCTGTACCCTTTGAAAAGTTAGCTTCACTAAGTTTCCGATCTTTCAATCTTTAGTCACAAAAATAACAATCTTAATGGAAAGCGTGAGGATTAAATGACGTAAATACATGCAACCTGCTTCTCGCTGCATCTAACACATAGTATGTATCTGTCCAGTAAACTGAAGCTACTATAATCAATACTGGTCAAAAGCAATAGCTACTGTTGAAAAACACAGTGAAAAGTGGTGAGACAGATATTCAGAAGCCTTGAGTTTGGATACAAGAAAGATCTCAGTTCCTTAAGATGCATGAAGTATGTGCGTGCTATTTCTTCAGTCACCAAGATGTTATCTGCCTGCTCCTCCCAAAATGGACATCATTAAATAATAGAAAAGTAACAAAACAAGCAAATCAGGGAATCTGGACTGTGTCTACTGTTACAGAATACAAGCCTTTCATGCTGAGAAGCTCTTCACTTGAGCTACAATAAAACCAAAACTATCCTGATGATAGCAAAAGAGTACTATCTATGTGCAGTGCAATTTGCTAAACCCCCGACAAGATTTCATTGAATTATATCAACAGTATATGAAGTGGATAATACTTATTATTCCCATTTCTCAGACGACAAAACTAAGAGGTAGAAAGTTTAATAACTTGCCTACAGTACATGGTTATTAAGTAGCAGAGCCTGTATCTGAAACCCAATGTGCCTCACCCAAGTCCTACTCTGAACCATTACATTGAGTGTGAAAAGAAGGGGCTACTGACATGCCATTAGGAAGGCATGGGCCTTTTTTCCCTAACCATGTTCATAATTTCACACAGAGGCACTCATACTTTCTGCCCTTGTCCTTCTTGAAAGGACAGCACAAACTCTGGGGTGACCAGCTGATCTAAGAGCAGGTACATGCTGCAATTCTAACAAAGCCAACAGGACTTCCACAGATGGAACTTATGCCTCCAGACTCAATCTCCACACTTTCACAGCTATTTGGTGCCTAAATTCCTAAGCTGCTTTTCTGTAAATGAATTTAGGAAATTGAGGTAAAAGTGGGTGCCTTTCTCTGAATTAAAACTTTCCCTCGCAGATACAGAAAATTGACACTATATTCTATTTCTTAAAGGAAAAGAGGTTTCTGAGAGTCCTGTGCAGTGTCAAAAGCACTTTCCAGAGACCACCCTAGAGGAATCAGGGCTAAAAAAGAGAAGAAGTTAAGATACACCTGCAAATCCAACTGAACCAATCCATTCAACCCAGATCTGATCAATCACATTTTATATAAAGAGGGTCAGTGTCTACACAGTATTTTATACACTTCCTGTGTTTGATAATTTTTGTTGACATGCATGGGAAATGTTGACAATAAAGGCTAAGATCTTACATCTCTGAATCCTACCTGCATACTAATAAAATTAAATTTAAAAACTTCTTACAGAATAGCATTCTAAACAGTTTACATAAATCTGAATTTGTTGAATCATGAAGAATGACAGGCAAAGGTGAACCTCATTGTTTTAAAACTATCATCCAAATCACAAGGGCTTTTCTGAAGCACAGTCATTTAGGAGATTTCTGAAGTGTGTGAGATACAAAGAAGAGAAACAGGGATCAACAAGTTACTGAGAATTCACCATTGCAGGCACAGTTAAGGGTAAGTGCTTTTATGCCTTTTATCCTTTTATAAAACTTATTTCAGGCCAGGCACAGTGGCTCATGCCTGTAACCCCAGCACTTTGGGAGGCCGAGGGAGGTGGATCACCTGAGGTCAGGAGTTCAAGACCAGGCTGGGCAATATGATGAAACCCTGTCTCTAAGAAAAATACAAAAATTAGCCAGCCGTGGTGGTGGGTGCCTGTAATCCCAGCTATTTAGGGGGCTGAGGCAAGAGAATCACTTGAACCCAGGAGACGGAGATTGCGGTGAGCCGAGATTGTTCCATTGTGCTTCAGCCTGAGTAAAAAGAGCGAAACTCCATTAAAAAAAAAAAAAAATGTATTTCGTCAAACTGATGAGAAAACTGAGTATCAGAAGCCTATCCTTACCCATGATCTCACAGTTATTTCTAAAAATCCATCTTTTCCACTGGGCGCAGTGGCTCACATCTGTAATCCCAGCACTTTGGAAGGCTGAGGCAGGTGGATCACCTGAGGTCAGGAGTTCAAGACCAGCCTGGCCAACATGGTGAAACCCCATCTCCACTACAGATACAAAAAATTAGCTGGGTGTGGTGGCAGGCACCTGTAATCCTAGCTGCTTGGGAGGCTGAGGCAGGAGAATTGCTTGAATCCAGGAGGCAGAGGTTGCAGTGAGCCAAGATTGCACCATTGCACCCCAGCCTGGGTGACAGAGCAAGACTCTGTCTCAAAAACATTATAATAAAATAAAATAAAATCCATCTTTTTGCCATACCATGCTACTTCCATAAATAAACATCTAGGCCAAAGGTGCTTGTTATAGTACTGCATTTAACCCTCAAAACAACACTACAAGGTAAGTTCCATTGTTCCTACTGAGGCTACGTATCCATGTATTGCCCCTCAGCTGCAAATCCACCCTTCTTTTCCCTGCCTTGTGATGCTGGAGCTGTGCCCTGTCAACGGTTCTTCTTTGCCAACTGGCACAATGTTATATCTTGTCAGTAGAGGGCGCTAAGAGACACTGGAAGGGGCTGCCCTCTTTTGTTCTGGTGCTTTTCTGCGGAAGTCACCAGCCTCCCAATGAGTTTCACTGATACCCTAATGGGCAGTTTCCAGCTTATGTGCCCCAGTCCCCAGATCCTCTAGAGCCTTCTGTGCCATACATAGGGCCATGGCCACACCCTCTCCATTAAGTGCTGAATTTTAGCCTTGGACTTGGAGGAGGTGCAGGGAGCCTTCTTAGAAGTTTGTTCCTTCAGTGAGTGTTTGGCTCAATCCTAGGAGCTGCTCCCTACATCTGTTACAACAAGAGGCATCTGTTATACCTCCATTCTTCAGAGACCTTTCCATGTTTTTACTTGTTAATGATTCTTTTGTCGTTCTTTCTTGGGACAGGGTCTCCCTCTGTTGCCCTGGCTGGAGTGCAGTGGCACGATCTCAGCTCACTGCAGCCTCAACCTTCTGGGCTCAAGCAATCCTCCCACCTCAGCCTCCAGAATAGCTGGGGCTACAGGTATATACCACCATGTCCAGCATTTTTTTTTTTTTGGTAAAGATGGGGTCTCCCTATGTTGCCCAGGCTGGTCTCAAACTCCTGGGCTCAAGCGATCCTCCCACCTTGGCCGCCCAAAGTGCTGGAATTACATGCATGAGCCACTGCACCCAGCCAATGATTCTTAATATTACATTTTCCCTGTTCAAATTATTGGTGTGGTTTCTTACGGGATCCTCACTGATACACTACTATAAGGATGAGGAAAACGAAACTCAGATGAGTAGGACATCATCCCTTCCTCAAGTTATTCCTCCAATAAAATGGCTGAAAGCATTTAAAGTATACTATGAGTCAGGCAGGGATTTTATACTTTTACTATATATTCCTTCCTTTTATCCATTGACCCTACTTTATGGAAGAGGAAACTGAGGCATCTCAGTGACTGAAGAATTTTCCCAGATCACATACAGAGGAAACAGAGAAACCAGGATTTGTCTCCAAGACAATTTGTCTCCAAGACTCCGCAGTGCTGCCCCAAACAACTGACTGCCCTGAGACTGAAAGAGGGTCAAGAAAACAGAGGGTATATAGATAATCTTTCAGGAAGTTAGGAAGAGGAAAAAAGCTAGATTGTTAGCCAAAGGGTTCAACATCTGACCCACGTTTTTTTAATGGGAGGGGTCATTAAAGATCTTTTAACTCAGTCTTTGAATTATAAATGAGGTGGTATACACTGGCCGTCAGGTACTCTAGAGACCCTATTAAATAACTCTTTCCTGAATTAATGCTTAGGATATAGTCTGTGCATTATGAGCTATTAAGGCAAAAGAATTGATGTTCCACAGATGTCCACTTGGTCCTCTCTGAGTTCCCCAACTCAGACTCTAATCCATGGAAGCTGGGTCGGGGGTGTCCAAATGGGTATACTGATTGCCTCTGACCCAGCTGTAACCCAAGACCTCTCATTAATACTGCATCTCTCACATGAGGAGCAGTGATGTCTACATAATTAAAACCTAATGCAAGAAATGGCCAGGAGGTTGAAGGGTGAGGAAGTTGAGGATTCAGATGGCTCCAACACAACATTCACCCTTTAGCAACCAAAACTGCCACTCAATCAGGTACCCACCCTTTAAGACAAACTTTATCATGTACACATGGATACGTGGGTATGAAAGCCTTCCCTGGGACAAAATGCAGCCCAGCAGGATAAAAACACTTCGCCCTTAGCTCACTGGGAACAGAGCTTACTAGGGTGAGGGCTCCTTCTCCACATTAGTTAAGCCCCACTTCACCATGCACACCAATTCTCTTTTCCAATCTTCTTTTAATCTTATCCAAATACAATAATTGGCTCCTGGGTATTACCTTTTTCTTTTCTAAATGTTCACTATAACCAAATCTACATTTTCAGCCAGCATCAACTACATATTCACCAAATGATCTATACTAGTGGTTCCTAAACTTTGTTACACTTCAGAATCATCTGACAGTTTTTACATAACCAACTAAACAAGAACGTCTGGGGGTGGGAGCGAGGTATCAGAGCTTTTGAAGGATCTCCAAGTGATTGAAATATGTGGCAATGTTTTAGGAATCATTGGTCTACACTATTTTAACCTAATTCTCTAGTAATTTAGTATCAAAATAACTTTAGAAAACATAGACTAGTGATCTATATTTTCTAGATACTAAAATTTTCTTTAATCCAAGATGTCCTTCCTCTTGTTTAATCATTTCCCACATAAAAAGGGCTAACATTCATTGAGAAGGTATTGCCAGCCCTTGTTGGGTAGGTACCTTACGAAGGGCACACTGGGTCATATCTCCTTTAATCTTATTATTCCAATTTCACAGAAGAGAAAATTGAGTCAAAGAGATTATGAGCACATCTGCAACTTTATTCAGTATACCGAGATGTCATTCATCAGGGACTAGAGAAATAGATAAATTTAGAATGGTCAGATCCTCCCATGTTACCTTTCCTTTGATCACTGGGTTTTAATTCAACCCGATTACATTTACTATAGTCTTTTTAGTTTTGAAAACTGCTGTCTTTGAAAGAGAAGGCAGGCTGGGCGCAGTGGCTCATGCTTGTACTCCCAGCACTTTGAGAGGTCAGGAGTTCGAGAACAGCCTGGCCAGCATGGGGAAATCCTGTCTCTACTAAAACTACAAAAATTAGCTGGGCCTGGTGATGCACCCCTGTAATCCCAGCTGCTCAGGAGGCTGAGTCAGGAGAATCGGAGGCTGCAGTGAGCCGAGATTGTGCCACTGCACGCCAGCCAGGGTGACACAGCGAGATTCCATCTCAAAAAAATAAAAAATTTTTAAAAAAAAAGAAAGAGAAGACAACTCTGTGTAGGTAAATATGGTGATATTCTGGGATACAATAAAAAGGGAAGAAAAATCCCTCCTTTTTCTAGATTTTCAGAATTAGAGTGTTGAACGGCCACAAGCAAGAATCTACATAGGATGGCAGGCTCTAAAAGTGTTCTTCTTCAGAGGAGAACGCACAGGGCCCCATGTGTGATCAGGACATTAAGCCTCGTATGTGGAAAGGACTGGGCAAGGAAATGGAGTTGATTCCTGGGGAGGAAAAAAATGGGACTGGGGAAAACGAGGATAAATTAAATAATCTGTAGTCACGATTCTATGGAAGTCAGTGGAGTAGGAGCATATATATGGAGCCCAGGGGCTGCAGAGAGGCATAAGGAAATGAAAGTGAAAAATTGAGAAGGATGATGGGTGGAACTGCTCAAGGGCAGGATTCAGAGTCTCACCCACTGGGGAATATCCTAAGGCAAGTTGTCCTCTTTTTAGGCAAACATAACTGCCCAAAAAGGAAGGCCATGAACAAAGAGGTGGCTACAAATAGGAATGGGAACCTTTAAAACATGGGCATGGATCTAATTTGCCTTAATTATGCAAATTAGAGTAATTTAATCTGCCCACAATCCCAGGTTTACCATAGAAAGAGACTAAGTAATCACATATACACCAAAGTCCTATGTTCTTTCCACCACCGCAAGCCACCAAGTTTTGGACATGGTCTGCCCCTAGCTACCCTCGGACCTTCCACACGTGGCTCTGCCTCAGTAGAAGTCCCCTCTGTCAAGGGGAGATGATACCTGCTCTATAAAAGGGTGACTGTGAGAATGAATAGATGTAAGACAAAGTACAACATCCTGGACTCCCCATCCCATGTAGTGTAGAGGTTTCGCCTGGGCATGATACTCCTTTCCAGAACGAAGTACTCGTCTCCCCAGCTGCCTGGAGTAATAGCTGCTGACAGGCCACAGCTAAGTCCCTCTTTGAGCCCTGCCCTGGATTAAAGGAAGCAGCCTCACCCAAAGAAATGTCCCTCCCTGAGGACAGACGGTACATCCAATGACTAGCCCAAGAGAGGATACAAAAACCTGCCCTTTGCCTCAATTTGGGATAACGCTGCAGGGCAATCTCAGCTCTAGAATTTTTTATGGAATTGGCTAAAGTCTCTTTCAGGTGCATGAGAGTTGAACTTCTCCCTTGGCCCAATCCTGATTCCCTCACTTATAGCTTTGCTCCCAACAGCACTTCCCAATAAAACTCCTGCAGGCAAATCTGTCTCCAAGTCTTTTGCAGAGTCCCTTTCCAACCGAAGACATGTACTAGTTACCACCGAAGACTGTGTGTGAACAGGAGACAAGACACATTGCTAAAGTTTAAGAGAAAGGCCAAACTGAGGCTCAGGGAATTCGGTACCACCCTGGAATTTCTAGAGAGTCCTGGCCCCTGGGACAGGCAGTGACCATACTCTGGCTTACACTCCTCTACCCACTCTAGGATATTAGGAGACACTAAGCCCCTCTCCAAATCACCTCTTTGCAGAGGTAACTGACCTTTTCTTAATCCTGGATTAAGGTCTTAAAGAGGGATGTCTGCTCGCTGGATGCCCCAGTTAAGATGCTGACATGTTGTCCTTAAAAACAGATCTTGAGTCTCTCCTGCCACTGGCCCTAGGCTTGAGCCACATGACCATTCCCTCCACCTTCCTCCACCCCAAGCCCACTCTTTCTTTAAACCAGAGACAAGGAGCCGGCTTTGCCAGTTTACAGGGCTCACGGCATGAAAACACTATTGTTAGGTCCCTGTGCTGCACTGGGAGCTAGTGAGGAAGACAATGGCAGAGTGAGTGTGCATGAGAGAGTATGTGTCAGTGTGTGTGGGTGTGTCTGAGTGTGAGTATGCATGTGTGAGTCTGGGGGGAAGGAGATCATGATGAGTCACGAGAAACCAAAGTAGTCAAGGCAAGGGCCCTGGGCTGCTGTTACATCCCGGCCCCCATCCTCATGCCCACGTGTCTCAAGACGTTGATCAATGGGAGCAGCCAGGACACAAGACCCAGGAGGAAAGTAAAGCACAGAATTCATTTTCAAGCATCGAATCCAGCACTTCTTTAATTCAGCCTGGACTCTCCAGAGGGCAATCAGGAGCGCTCGCATCCAGTTACTCAGAGAACTTCCCCTACTTCTCTTTCCACAGGACGGCACGGAGGTATGGACTCCAGGAAGAGCTGTCTGGTGCCTGGCTTTCTACAGTTGTGCCCACACTGCTTTGAGAGGTTGCCAGGTCCTGTCTGGGTGTACCTATGATGCAGATTATTCACATCTATGGACATCTTTTCTTGGTGCCCATTTTTCCCATACATGTCCAGCCATGACAGTCAGTCTGCTCAGTCACCCTCTCCCAGGGCAGCACCTGGGCTGCTCATGCATTTGTTTCCAGACAGGCCTCTTCCTGGTTAGGGATGCAATATACACTTGACTCTTAAAGGGGAGGTTTCTGGCTAAGGGAGGAGTTACTGACATGCTGCAGTCCAAAACGCAGTCTTTAAGACAGCATCTGCATTCATGGGGTATGAGCACTCAGATGGCATGACACTACTGTGTGACCATGGATGTAGCTCACCCTTTCTCTGGGCCTCAGTTTCCCCATCTGTTATAAGGAGGAGTTGGTCTAAGATGACTTAGATGACCCTGTAGGTCATTTCCTGCCCTAAAGGTCCACAGTTAATTTTTTTTTTTTTTGGAGACGGAGTCTCACTCTGTCCTCTGTCGCCTAGGCTGGAGTGCAATGGCATGATCTCAGCTCACTGCAAGCTCTGCCTCCTGGGTTCACGCCGTTCTCTTGCCTCAGCCTCCCTAGTAGCTGGGACTACAGTCGCCCAACACCACACCCGGCTAATTTTTTGTATTTTTAGCAGAGACTTGGTTTCACTATGTTAGCCAGGATGGTCTCGATCTCCTGACCTCGTGATCTGCCTATCTCAGCCTCCCAAAGTGCTGGGATTACAGGCATGAGCCACCACGCCCAGCCCCCACAATCATTCTTCATCTCACAGTTCTGCAAGTGTTAAGAAGATGCAGAAAAGCTGGGTTCTGTGACCACAGGAAGTGAAGCAGGAGAAGGCAGCCATGTTGACCACAGCCAATGGGACCAGCAATCCAGCTGGGCACTGCCAAACCCTGCCCTGTTTCTACTTTCTCTCTTCTGACCATTTCATCACCTCCAACTAACTACCTCTCCTCTCCCTACCCCAGCATCTTCCTGCCTCTTCAGAGAACAGCTACACTACTATGAGGCGGCAGTGGGCTGTGCTAGGCAGATGGGAGGCTTGCTCGCTCTCTCTCTTTAAATGCTAAACCAATCCTCATTAAAGAGTTTTGGCTGGCTGGGCACAGTGGCTCTTGCCTGTAATCCCAGCACTCTGGAAGGTCGTTGCAGGAGGATCTCTTGAACTCAGCAGTTTGAGACCAGCCTGGGCAACATGACAAGACCCAGATTCTATTTAAAAATTTAAAAATTAGCCAGATGTGGTGATACATGTCTGAGGTTCCAGCTACTCCAAAGGCAGAGTCGGGAGGATCACCTGAGCCCAGGAGTTCACAGCTGCAGTAAGCCATGATTGCACCACTGAACTCCAACCTGGGTGACAAAGTGACTCATACATATATATATATATATTCATTTGAAGCATGCAATTCATTTTCAAGCATCGAATCCAGCGCCTCTTTAATTCAGCCTGGACTCTCCAGAGGGCAATCAGGAGTGCTTGCATGCAGTTACTCAGAGAACTTCCCCTATTTCTGTTTCCATAGGACGGCAGAGGTACGGACTCCAGGAAGAGCTGTCTGGTGCCTGGCTTTCTGTAGTTGTGCCCACACTGCTTTGAGAGGTTGCCAGGTCCTGTCTGGGTGTGTGTGTGTGTGTGTGTGTGTGTTATATATATTTAAAATATATATAACTATATATTATTTATACATATATTAAATATTTATATATTAAACATATATTAAATATATATTAAATATTATATATAATATATATTAAATATTTTGTATATATTTAATATACATATTTAATATATAAAATATTTAATATACATATATTAAAAATTTGGCATAGCCTGGCTCTTCTAATTTAAACCTAGTGGGGACTAGAAGGGAACAAGTCAAGAGAGAAGAGATCTAAGGATAAAAGAAGCCAAATGACAAGTTGCAGACACTGACTCACCCATGGGCACAAGCTATGATATCCTGGCAGTGCCTCACTCCCCACTGCAATCTCTTCTCACATCGTTGATAACATGGCCCTAACCAAAATCTGATTCCCATCCCACAGTCCACACACTATCGATCGTGCAGCCATGCACCCACCCCAGATGCTGGAGCCTGCCTGAGGTAGGCAGCACAGCAGAATAAGCCCCTGACCCTTGGCAAGGACCTGTCCTCTACAAATGCGGGAGTGTGAAAGTCTAGATTCCGGCAGGTAAAGGCCATAAAGCTCAGCATGGACCAAAATTACAACATGACTGTGAGAATGATTAACACATGTGGGCCTTGTCAACTGAAGCAAGTGAAGGAATGTACTAATTCCACCACAGATGATGTCAGTGCTTCTACTTTATAGATCATTCTTTTCCACCCAAAGAATGGGTGGGGGCCAGAAATATATCCACAGACTCACAGATCTCCAAAGTGGAAAGGCCTTTCAATCTTGCTCCGCCCAATTTCCACCCAAAGCAGGTAATGCCTCTGTTGCTTCCTCCAAAGAGGAGGTAATAAAAGTAGGAAAGGAAAAGAAACCATGGGGTCTCTTCCATTCACCTCCAAAAGAGTGGGTTGATCTTCTTAACTAGGTAACCAAATCCTTCTCTCAAGACAGGTTGACAAGTTACATCTCTCAATCCACTGAGGCCCTGCTCCTACTGGTCATTCTGGGTTCAGAGCGACCAAAGGTATCCAAACCCCCACCAAGAACAGAAATGGCCCTGTGCAGCCTCCTGGAAGTCTTGCAAAATATGCACAAGTGGGAGGGAGTGGATGCTAGGAAAGCTCTGCCCACTGCTGGGTCCCTGTATGCTGACATTTGTAGTCAAGATGGAAAACATCCACAGATGCGCCCTGGAGGACTGGATGGTTTTCTTCTAAATAATCTAACATTTGACTCACCAAAACCCCTGATATCAGGATCTATAAAATACCATTGTCTGCCATGTGGCATTAGAATTCTCTGCTCGACCAATGGCCCTTTTCCAGCCTTGATTACTCCCAGACCTCACTGGGGAACGGGGGCAGATTGAAGCCGGGCAGCTCAGTCCTCCCAGGTTGGCCATCTCTCCCAACCTCCACATACCTCACGCCATATTCACACGCAGCTGGACAAATAAGACTCCTAAGTAGTAAGCACAAAAAGAAATTAAAGAGTACAAGAAGAAAAAGAAACCTTGAGCTGGATACTAGACATGTAGTCCAACAGCATCTTTTTCAGAAAAGTAGTGGTTGGGCAAAACCAAGAAGTTATAATAAAAACTTGGACGTATGCTGAACCGTGGTGCTCACTGTGGCTTGACAGAGCTCCCGAGGGGAATGCCTCCCACATACTCCTGGTTACACCCACCCCGACCCCCCACAGACACTTCTGTCCATCCTCCTTCCCTGAGGTCAGAAGACTCTGCAGAGGGTTAAATTTAACTCAGGGGACCGAGTTGGGCGTGGGTGGTAATTATAATACCTTGTACTTATGTCTAGCTATTCCTGGCCTGTCGCTTGTTTTCCTTCAATTCCCTCCAAAGAGGTCAGTGAGCCTTGTAGATGTGGCTTCTGGGCCCTCCTGGGACAGCCTCGCCAATGCTGTCCACATTGCCTGGTGGTGGAAACCAGAAGGGGATTTTTCTCCTCACTCTATAAGCCACAACACAGGGAGGACAAACGACAGGGCTGCCTTTGCCAAACAAGTCACGCAGACTGAACTGAGGACTAGCCTGGGCTCAGCTCAGGTCATTTAGTAAAGCACACAGAAAAGCCAGCTTAGCCAGGCAACCTTGCTGCTAAGACATTATTCAAACTGTGATCTCCGACCTAGATGATCAGCTAGTTGACCAAAAAAAAAAAAAAAAAAAGAAAGATTTCATGAAAACTTATGTAATACTCTTATCAATGAGGCAGTTCTAAGAACGTTACAAATATTAACTCCTTTAATTCTCATAACAATTCTATTTAATGAGCACTGTCTGAAGCCTATTTTAGAGGTGAGAAAAGAGGCACAGATTGTCTGAGAAACTTACCCAAGAGCACACAGATAGTAGCTGGCGGGGCCAGGATTCGAACTCAGGGGCCTGGCTCCAGGATACCAGCTCTTGACCACTAACGAGAAGCTACCCTGCTCAAATTCATGGGCCCCAGGCAGATATTCTGATGCGCTGGGCCCCCACATGATTCTGATGACTAGCCAGGTTTGGGAATCACTAAGTCAGTGGTTCTCAAACTGTGCTGTGCTTATTGATAATCGGATTCCTGGGGCCCAGAAATTCTGGAATTGGAACCCAGAATCTGTAGTTTTAACAAGCACCTAAGGCGATTCTAGGGCAGGTGGGGCAGGAAAGGCAGGCAGTGGAAAAGGGGCACCTGCAGTCTGCCCACCTCAACCTGCCCACTTGGGGCACAGAAACTGATGGGGGCACCTCACTGAAGTCTGCAGAGACCATTCTTTCTCCCACCGGGGCAGCTGTCCTGGAGGAGGCGAGCTGGTGGCTGTGAGGCAATTCTGTCCCTTAGCCTCGGTGACAAGGCTGCCTTCAGAGGAAGGGAGGGTATGGACCAAAGACAGCTCACTGTCCTTCCACACTTGACACACTGCACATCAGAGGGAGACAGGCAGTTGGTAACAGGAAAAGAAAAAGAGACTAGGCGGTCTGGCCCCTATCTCCCATCGCCAGAACAATGGCCTCTTCAAACCCCTGGCATCTGAACTGGCAGTCAGCCACCAGGAAAGAAAAGAGCTCGCTGTCCCTTTAAGGACGCCCTCTCTCCACAAAGGTCAGAAATGCCAGCTCAGCCTGCCCAGAGGCTGCCTTTTTGGCACTTTGGGGCCCGGGGGCCCTGGTGGCAATACCCTTTCCAGCTGGTTCTCTGTGTACTTGCTGGCTTCTGAAGAAGGCAGGGCACCTGGATGACAACTGCCGCTCCAGGCAATGCTCAGTGACACGGCAGGAATGATTGATGTGGAGGGAACCCAGGACCTCCTGTGCATCTCAAGTTTTCCTCCCAGGGAGACTTAGCAAGATATGGGGATTGGAGCGAGGCTGGAAAGCCACCTACAGGAGGAGGGGTGGGGTCAAAAAAAACCGGCCAAGGAATGAATGCTCCAAGAGAAACGTACATGAACCAAAAGAGCAAAGGCTGACCAGCGATTGGCCCAGAAATCACAAAGAGAACAGAGTAGAGAGTAGAAAGAGTTAGGAAGGAAAGGTGGTCGGAGGTTTGGTTGGAAGCAGTGGGGTGTTCAGGGCAAGGGCTTTTATCCTGCACACTGGCTTCAAATCCTGGTACCTGACCTCGGGTACCTTTCCTAACTTCTTTTTTTTTTTTGTTTTTTTTTTTTTGAGACGGAGTCTCGCTGTGTCTCCCAGGCTGGAGAGCAGTAGCAAGCTCCGCCTCCCGGGTTCACACCATTCTCCCGCCTCAGCCTCCCAAGTAGCTGAGACTACAGGCGCCCGCCACCACGCCTGGCTAGTTTTTTTTTTTGTATTTTTAGTAGAGACGGGGTTTCACCATGTTAGCCAGGATAGTCTCGATCTCCTGACCTCGTGATCCACCCGCCTCGGCCTCCCAAAGTGCTGGGATTACAGGCTTGAGCCACCGCGCCCGGCCACCTTTCCTAACTTCTTATCCTTGATTTCTATATAATATTGGCATACACATTGAGCAGTAAATACATATCAGAAACAAATAATGTCTGTTATTAGGGCCTAGCCACTCCACGTGTGTCTTGAAGGCAGCTCAGATGTTCAATCTCTCCTCAAGAGGCCTAATTCGCAGACCACACCCCCGATTCTAGTATATCATCTTGCAAATAATGCCATGAGCAAAGGGGGCCCTCATTAAGGAAACTGCATGGGCTGGTGCAAACCATGAGTATTGTGGAAAAACAACTCAGAATTATTCAATTGCTAACAATATAAAGCAAGGTCGGCCGGCAAATTTTATCTGCAAAGGGTCGGACAGTAAATATTTTAAGTTTTGCAGGCCACACAGTCTGTGCTAACTAATGAACTCTGTTGTGACAGGGCAAAAGCAGCCACAGACAACAAGTAAATGAAAGCCTGTGACTATGTCCTAGAACAAATTACAAAAACAGGCAGCGGGCTGAAGTTTGCTGACCCCTGAGATAAAGGATGGCACCAATGGAGGAAATGGTGAATCCTTCTGGGAAATGGGACCAAAGATATGGAGGCAGAAGCCTATTTCTTGTCCTTCTACCTTAGGAATGCAAGTATTTTATCCAGTTAGTTGACTTCCAAGAAAAGTTTCTGGCTAACACCAGTCAACTGCACTGACTTCTCTATTCCAGTTTCCTCAGCATCCATATCCAGAGTACATAGGTCTCTCTCTACTTCAAAGGTTTCTTTTTCTTGCTGTTATGTGACACTGGGAGCTGCCCAGAAGCAGGGTCTCCTCCTTTGGCCAACTTAGTGAGGGTTGAATGGCCACCCCCAAGGTGTCCACACCAATGTCCTTCATAGTAAATGTCCATCCCCTATCCAGCTTCCCTGGCCACAGAGGTTTCAAGTCTGTTCTTCACCGGCTTCCTGAACAACTACACATCTCAGAAAGTCCATACATATTTTTATTCTTTCACTGATTCAGTTAAATAGGGGAGTGCCTACCATGCTCCAGGTAAATCTTAGAAAGCAAGCATTTCACTTCTACCTTGGTTGGCAGTGAAGGTTGGCAGAGAGGCCATGGTTGGAATTCTCTCAGAAGCCTCTCTGAGATGTGTTTATTTCCTGCTCCCTGGTGTCTTCCCACCCAGAAGCTCAAGCTCTGCAAAATGACAATTTCTTAATGGCAGTAAAATCAGGAGGTAAAAAGGTGAGTTGAGAATGAAAACAGTGAGATCACGTGCAAAGAAGGTAGACAGGGAAGAAACAAATTCACTTCACTGTTTTAATTTAAAAAAAAAAACGACTTGCTAGGCTGGGCGCGGGGGCTCACACCTGTAATCCCAGCACTTTGGGAGGCTGAGACGAGTGGATCACCTGAGGTCAGGAGTTCGAGACCAGCCTGGGCAACATGGTCTTTACTAGAAATACAAAAAATTAGCCAGGCATGGTGGCACGCACCTGTAATCCCAGCTACTCGGGAGGCTGAAGCAGGAGAACCATTTGAACCCAGGAGGCGGAGGTTCCAAGTGAGCCAAGATTGTGCCATTGCACTCCACTCTGGGCAACAAGAGCAAAACTCCATCAAAAACAAAACAAAACAAAACAAAAAAAAACCCTACTTGCTGACATAATTCTCTCCGCATAGAATGACCTCACTCCACAAACCCACCCTATGTGGTCCCAGCTTTTCTTCAAAGCTCTGCTCCCAATGCTTCTTCCCCAGGGAGACTTCCCTGATAAATTCTCCCAGAGCACAAGCTCTCCAGCATCCTGTGGAATTCTCTGGTACAGTTCATGCCTGCTGATGTACACTATCGTGGTCTGTGAGTGCCTATGAGGTCTCTCCTAACCGTCAGACTATTAGTTTCTCAAAGGCATCCCATGATGTTTCCTTCCTTCCACGTTCCCTATGGGACCTGTAATTGGCGAGTGCTCTTGGTTGCCCAGCCAAGGTCCTGCTTCAGTGAAAGCTGCTATCTTACGTTATCCTCAGGGATCTGGCATCACTGTTCATGCCACCATCCATGCATTCACACACAACAAGACATATGTGGAATGTTGGTGTGCCACTACAGATTGTTCTATATCTCATTTACAAACTGATTTAATCCTGAAACCAACCTACTAAGGACAGGTACTAGGAAATATATAGCTGGCATAAAATAAAGTAGCTGATTTTAGAAAAGCTAATGAAAAATATGGGGGAATGATGGGGAGTGGTCAACAGTCACACTCTGGAAAGGGTACTCATCTACCTGGCACCTGATGCTAGGAAAACGGACATGACTTTCAAAGTTCCCTCTAATTCCATGACTGAGATGTATTTAGTCATCCAGGTTTTATAAAAGTAGATATTATATCAAGATGTATTAATGTACTAATTTTTAAAATCACAGAAGGACTCAAAAAAAAAAAAGGCATAACATAAGAATACACATACTCTCAAACTTCAGGAGGCAACTTCCTGTGAATAACTCCAAATGTAGAAACCATACAGGAAAAGAGTGATTGATATGATTATATTCAAACAAACCAACAAACTAATATAGGCTAAAAATCAGCCTAAAGTTAACAGACAAAAGAAACTCTGGGAAAGTACTTGCCACATGTATGACCAAAGGTTAATAACTTCGTTAAAGAGTTCCAAGCAATAAAAAAGACAAACACGTCAACAAGAAAGTGAGCAAAGGACAAAAAAACAAGAAAAAAAAAAGCAATTCACAGAAGAAATATAAATAGATCATAAGAAAATTAATAACATGTTACCAGTGATCAAAGAAATGCAAACCAATGTAACTCTGAGATACCACTTTTGAAATATCAGATTGGCAAAGGCTAAAAAGAATGGAAATACCGAGGCAGGGAAGGACATGGTGTGGAAGCAAGTACTCATGACTTGTTGCTTGGTGTGTATGCTGGAACAGCCTCTCTGAAGGGCAGTTTGGACGAGGGACCCAGAAATCTGGCTTCTAGGTTTCTATCTAAAGAATGCTAGTCCCTATAATCCCAGCACTTTGGGACGTCGAGGCAGGTGGATCACCTGATGTCAGGAGTTCGAGACCAGCCTGACCAACATGGAGAAACCCCGTCTCTACTAAAAATACAAAAAACTAGCAGGGCGTGGTGACGCACGCCTGTAATACCAGCTACTTGGAGGCTGAAGCAGGAGAACTCCTTGACTCCGGGAGGTGGAGGTTGCGATGAGCCAAGATCACACCATTGCACTCTAGCCTGGGCAACAAGAGCAAAACTCCGTCTCAAAAAGAAAAAGAAAAAGAAAAGAAAAGAAAAATGCTAGTTGTGACGTTTATTTTTAAATTAAAAAAACTACAAATAAGCTCAATGTCAAATACAAGTAGATTGGACAGATAGGGATGCATGTTTGTGATGCTATCCTTAAAATTAACTATGAAAATCAATATTTATTGTTATACAGAGATCAGATATTGTTAATTATCAGAATATATAGGATGACTTAAATGTATGTGTGTATCTATCTATAATATACATAAAAAAATAGTTTGAAGGATATCAACCAAAATGCTAACATGGGGTGGTATTATGACCAATTTCTTTTGGCTCTTTAAATTTTCTAATTTTTATACATTGCCCATGGATAATTTGTGTTACAAAAACAACACTCAAACAAATTATAATTACTGGTAACTTTCTCTTCAAATTATTAGTTAATTCTAATTTTCCAAAGAGAAGACATATATAAAAGAACTCTAAAAAGCAAAAATACTATACAAATGCAAAGTGTCATCAATTATTCAGCAAATACTTTTTGAGCACCAACTACGTGTAAAGTCTTGTAGAAAGTACACTGAGAAAGTGAAAGAAAAATTAGGATAACTTGGCTGGGTGCTGTGGCTCACGCCTGTAATCCCAGCACTTTGGGAGCCCAAGGTGAGTGGATCACTTGAGCCCAGGAGTTTGAGACCAGTTTGGGCAACATGGTGAAATCCCATCTGTATAAAAAATCCAAAAAAAAAAAAAAAAAGGCTGAATATGGGGGTGTGCACCTATAGTCTCAGCCACTTGGGAGGCTGAGGTGGGAGGACCACTTGAGCCCAGGAAGTCAAGGGTACAGTGAGCTCTGATCATGCCACTGCACTCCAGCCCATGTGACAGAAACCTCATAAAAAAAAGAAGCAGAAGAAGAGAAGAGGAAGAAGAAGAAGAAGAAAAATAAGAAGAAGGAGGAGGAGAAGGAGGAGGAGGAAAAACAAAAAATTAGGATAGCTCTTTACTCTTAGAGAAGATTTAATACGTTACAGAAGATAGAATGACATCTAATCCAAGACATTGAAATTACAGGAATCCATAGTGCTCAGAGAATAGAAAACAACTAATTCCTACTTGCGGATCAATTAAATGTGGGAAGATTTCTTCAAGAAGGAGGTACTGAAACTAAATTCTGAAGGATAACTGAGATTTGCATAGGCAAAGACACGAAGCATAAGCAAAGGAGCAGTAGAACTACATACCGCAGTGATAGAAATGGTATGTGACACACCCTGGAATGGATGAGGGTGTCGGTAGCTGCAATAAGAGATTTATAAAAGAACAGACTGAGTGATGAGGCTGGACAGTCAGGATGGAGACAGCCAACAGAAAGCCTTGCATGCCATTCAGAGTGTCAACTGTATTTTGTAAGTAATGGGAGTCAAATTCAGAGTTTGGGTTTTGTTTGTTTTTTTGTTTGAGATAGGGTCTCTCTGTCACCCAGGCTGGAGTGCAGTGGTGCAATTATGGCTCACTGAAACCTCAACCTCCTGGCTCAAGTGATCTTTCTGCCTCAGCCTCCCAAGTAACTAGGACCACAGGTGCATACTACCACATCTGACTAATTTTTTTTTTTTTTAATTTTTTTTGGACATGGGGTCTCACTATGTTGCTCAGGCTGGTTTTGAACTCATGGGTTCAAGCAATCCTCTACCCTTGGCCTCCCAAAGTGCTGAGATTACAGGCGTGAGCCACCACATTTAGCCCAAATTCAAGTGTTGAAGAAGGGTTGGTAATGTTACTTGTATGACAGCTGAATGAGATTTGGACCCATTTGTTTGGAGTTTCTTTTTTTTAAGAGACAGGGTCTCACTCTGTCACCCTGGCTAGAGTGTAGTAGCATGATTATAGTTCATTGTAACCTCATTGAATCCTGGGATCAAGTGATCTTCCTGCCTTGACCTGCCGAGTAGCTGGGATTACAGGTGTGAGCCACCAAGCCTGGCTCTGAACTTAAAAATTAAGAGATTATATAGCCACAGAAAGCAATGACGTACTGACAAATGCTACAACTTGGATGAAACTTAAAAATATTGTGCTAAGTGAAAGAAACCAGACGCAAAAGTCCATATAATTCCATTTGTATTAAAGTCCAGAACCAGGCGCAGTGGCTCATGCTTATAATCCCAGTACTTTAGGAGGCTGAGGTGGGTGGATCACCTGAGGTCAGGAGTTTGAGACCAGCCTGACCAACATGGTGAAACCCTGTCTCTACAAAAAATACAAAAAAAATTAGCCAGGCGTGGTGATGCGTGCCTGTAGTCCCAGCTACTTGGGAGGTTGAGGTGGGAGGATCACTTGAACCCCAGAGGCAGAGGTTGCAGTGAGCCGAGACTGAGGCACTGTACTCCAACTTGGTGATAGAGCCAGACTCCGTCTTGAAAAAATAAAGTCCACAATAGGGAAGTCCAAAGAAACAGAAAGTGGGTGCCTAGGGCTGGGCTGAGGGGTGAGGGTGAGTAAGGGGCTGCTAGCTAAAGGGTATGGGGACTCTTTGAGGTGTTGAGATGTAAAGTTGACTCTGGTAATAGCTGCAAATTAAAGGCCATTGAATTGTACATCTTAAATGAGTGAATTGTATAGTATATGAATTATATCAAAATGAAGCTGTTTTAAAAAAGGGGAAATCAGTCTGGTGGCTATTGCACCATGCCAAGCAAGACACTAGAAGGTGATAAATTAGGACGGTGACAACAGTCATGGGAAACAGAGGAGGACAAATCAGGGAGATACTGCAAAGACAGAACCACATGCGAAGTGAGGAAGAACAACGAAAAAACGCTGCAAAAGCTGCCAGTATAAATGACTGCAAGAGGAGGATGTGAAGAGGAGGTTGGATGGGAGATAGTTATAAATTTGTTTTTCACACAGCAAATGCATGAAGCTTAGCTGGTACCAAGAAGAGTAGAAAGAGGGAGAGAGGTAGGTGCACATTCGTAGTTCATATTCCTTTTCCTGGCAATGATGTGGCTAAGGGTACCTTGTGACTAGTGATGACAACTATGAATTATATTATAGCACTAGTGATCAGCACAAAAGTTGTCCTAACTTACGCCTGGAAGCACACTTACGAGAATTTAGCCATAGAAAGCAGTTAAGACGGCAACAAGCAAAAAAAACCAATTCTATAGCTGCACACAAAATACTCACAGCATTTAACAGCACTAAGTACTTACTGCACCAAGTACAGATTTTTGTAAAAAGGAGAACTATCATTGCTGCTATGAACATACTGGTTTATACAAAGAAAGCTCAATAGCTAAATGGTAGTGGTTGGCTGCTATTAGTCATAGGCCCCACAAGAGCACAAATGTATTTTACTTGTTTGTATCAAAGAAAGCAAGAACGTGAAGTAGACACTCTTGGCTAATGAAATCAGGGGGTTAACAGAAACCATCTGAACATGCCAGAGTTAACAGATGCAAGATAAATGCATAAAAAGGTACACTTTAGACTGAGAAGAAGCCTGAGGAAAATAATATGCAACCAGCACAGCAGATCACCATCAAAAGCTCAATGGTCAGTTACCAAAATTTACATCCTAAGATTTGTCAAGTTAAGCCTCTAGAAAACAAAGGAGCTTTGCATGTCATTGTCATAATGTCCCTGGATGAAAACTATGACCATTCAATAAGAAAAAAAAAGTTGAGGTCACTTCAGGGAAGCAATTATGAAACAAAGAGTCTCCCAGTCTCAGGAGAAAGGGCCCAAAAAAAGATCTGAACTGAAAGATAAATCTATTTGCACTACAGTAGAAGAGGTATCTGAGTTTTCTGGTGAAATTTTCCTATAAGACCCTACCTGAAAGGCAGGTCCGGCTCTGGCTACCCCCAGGACAGCAGGTCCTCTGCTAGAGCAACAACCAGTTCTGACTCATCCTTTCCTGCTTGCCACCTAGCCCAGTAGGTACTCAAGAAATGTCAGTTTAGTAAACAAATAATTAATTCAAGACGGGGCAGAAAGAATCCAGTGGAAACTCAAGAAGAATATCAAAGGTCTTGCACACTAAAGATCCTTAGCATGAAGCCCCCGAAGGTCCAAGAGACCAAGCCACTGCTCTAATCCTGCCCGTCATCTTAGAGATGAGGTCATTGGTGCCTTGCCCAAAGTCACACTTCCAGTAAATGTAGAACAAATTCCAGCCTCCAGTGCAGTGGTCAAGTGACCATACCCTTGTGGGACAGGAGATGGAAGAGCTCCAGCAATGAGACCAAAACACATGATTGGGGAGGCTGTTCACTTGAAAGGAAGGGTCAAACTTGTGTCCTTGTGTCCTAAGAAAGACACTACTAGAAAAATAATGATGAGAACTCTCTGGACCCACCTAAGGCATGAAAAACAATAGTAAATTTTAAGTGTAGGAAAAGCAAGGACTGTAGCCATGTTTTCCATGGACAGTGCCAAATATAAAACAAAACAAAAAAAAATGCACGGCAGCTAACTTTTGTAACATGCCAGGCCCCATCCCAAGAGCATCAACACAAATTATTTCGTTGAATCCTGACAGTCTTCACAACACCCCTCTGGGGTAGATGTTATTAACCCCATTATTTTGTTTTATTTGTCATTTATTTACATATTTTTTGAGATAAAGTCTTGCTCTGTCGTTCAGGCTGGAGTCCAGTGGTCAGATCTCGGCTCACTACAACCTCTGCCTCTGGGGTTGAAGCTATTCTCCTGCCTCAGCCTCCCAAGTAGCTCGGATTACCGGCATGCGCCACCACACCTGGCTAATTTTCATATTTTTGGTAGAGATGGAGTTTCACCATGTTGGGCAGGCTGGTCTCAAACTCCTGGCCCCAAGTGATCCGCCCGCCTCAGCCTCCCAAAGTGCCGAGATTACAAGTGTGAGCCACTGCACCTGGCCAACCACATTTTATAGATGAGAGAATCAAGGCTTGGGGACAGTAAGTAACTTGTCCATAGTCATACCAGTAGTGAGCAGCAGAACCACGTGCATCTGTCCCCAAGGGCCCACCGCATAGCTGAAGGGAGGGTATTCTGTGTTCTGGGCAGCCATTGATCCCCACGCTGCCACGACGAGGCACCTGCTGAGAAGCACAGCCTGCCTCCTCCAAGTGAGAGACTCTCAAACCCAGACCCAGAAACCTATTCAGTGCTCATTTCCCAAGACTTCCATTCTCTGGGGCTTGTCCTCCCAGCCTGTGTATGTTGCCATAGATTTTTAAAAGAGGAAAAAAAGGGTCTCACATGTATAGGCAATGTTCTAATGCTTAACTGAATGGTGAACAGACAATGTTCATCTTTACACTGTATGGATACATTATAGACATTTTCATGTATGCATGATATATTTCACAATTTTTTTTGTAATAACTCCTAACCCAGCCCTGAAGTGACAGCCACCAGATCAGCTGTGACACCGACCATGGCTCACTATGAGGGAAGGGAGACTGGGGAAACTATATTCTACTGCATCACCTACAGATAAAGAGCACACCACCACCCAAAAAGGATGACTTCACCCCCTCAGCAAACCTCGTCTGAATTGTGAAATATAAAGCTACTGATTCCTACCAGCTCAACATTTCACTCATCAAGGAGTGTGGAGGTCGAGAGCACAGGCTTTTAGAGCATCACCTCTTCAGTTTTATCCCAGTTCTGCCATTTATTATATGGTCTTGGGCCAGTTATTTGAGACCTGTTTGAGACTCTGTTTCCTAACACATAAAATGGAGGGGGGAGGTCCTTTCCTGTAGGGTTGTATTAAGGCTGTATGAGATTTTTTTAAATGGAAAGCTCACAGAAGCATCATGATTGTAATTTCTAAAGCTCTTCCCACAGTGAGAACGTGTGTACTCCAGTTCTCGGCCCCAAGCATCCTGCCCACTGAACTGGAAAGTGCGTCTCCATGCTCTTTGGTTGTCCTGAGCCTGAGGGCTTTTCCCACTGAGTCTAGCAAGCCCAGGCCTCTGCCTCACTTTCGAGGTTGTCTGTAGGTGAGCCTGTTTTGCCACTTAAACTTCTACCCTTGTGTGGCCACATGTCCCTGTCCTGACCAGGCTGCTCAGCTCCTCCCTTCCCAAGGTTCTCAGTCTGATTTCTGTGGCCCAGTCTCACCTGAGACTCGCTTATTATTTTTTTTTCTTTGAGATGGAGTTCCGCTCTTGTTGCCTAAGCTGGAGTGCAATGGCACAATCTTGGCTCACTGCAACCTCCACCTCTGGGTTCAAGCGATTCTCCTGCCTCAGCCTCCCGAGTAGCTGGGATTACAGGTACCCGCCACCATGCCCAGCTAATTTTTTTTATTTTTAGTAGAGACGGGGTTTCACCATGTTGACCAGGCTGGTCTCAAACTCCTGACTTCACGTGATCCACCCACCTCGGCCTTCCAAAGTGCTGGGATTACAAGCGTGAGCCACCGCGCCCAACTTGCTCATCTCTCTTGAAATCTCAGTGGACTCCATTCTCCAGGGATCAACCCACATCCCATCTCCTCCATTCAGCCCTTCTCAATTTCTTTTGCCCATTACTACCTCTCCGTCTCTGTTCTTGCACGTCTTTGGTAATTGTACAGGTGACCCCTGAACAACATGGGTTTGAACTGTACAAGTCCAAATACATGCAAATCTTCTTTCACCTCTGCCACGTCTGAGACAGCAAGACCAACCCCTCCTCTTTCTCCTTCTCAGCCTACTCAATGTGAACACAGTAAGGATGAAGACCTTTATGACAATCCGCTTCCACTTAATCAATAGTAAATACATTCTCTTACGATTTTCTTAACATTTTCTTTACTCACTTTATTGCAAGAATACAGTATATAACGCATAATACCAAAAATGTGTTAATTGACAGTGTTATCAGTAAGACTTCCAGTCATCAGTAGGCAATTAGTAGTTAAGTTGTTGGGAAGTCAAAAGCTACACACAGATTTGACTGCGTGGGGGTCGGTGCCCCTAACCACCAAGGTTAAGGGTCAAGGGTCAAGGGTCATCTGTAATTCAAACCATTAAATGCTGTCTTCATAAATTACCATTCCTCAAACTTTTCGTGAGTATTAGTTTCATGTCTTCTCATAGACAAAGACCTGTCTTTCCAGTTGCTTTGTAATTGTGGTAGTTAAGAGCATGGACTCTAAAGTCAGACTGCCAGCTCAAACACTTTTGAGCTGTGTGACCTTGTGTAGAGTACTTGGCTCCTCTGTGCTTTAGTTTATTCACTTGTAAAATCTTTATAATCTGTACCTAGATTTTAAAAAAATGCTATGAGCTTATAAGATTTTAAATACAGGGTGAGGCTGGGCACAGTGGCTCACACCTGTAATCCCAGCACTCCAGGAGGCCGAGGCGGGAGGAATACTTGAGGTCAGGAGTTCGAGACCAGCCTGGCCAACATGGCGAAACCTTGTCTCTACTAAAAATACAAAAATTAACCTGGCATGGGAGCAGGCGCCTGTAATCCCAGCTACTCGGGAGGCTGAGACGGGAGAATCTTTTGAACCCAGAAGGCAGAGGTTACAGTGAGCTGAGATTGCCCCACTGTACTCCAGCCTAGGCGACAGAGCCAGACTCTGTCTCAAAAACATAAAATAAAATAAAAATAAATAAATTAACTAAATAAATAAAATACAGAGTGAATTAAATGTTAGACATATTATTATTAGTATCCTTATCATCACATTACCATTACAATACCTAGAACAGGACTGCTAGCTAAGACTTATCCAGTAAAAACATATTTTGTTGCACTTGAGAAGTATCTCTACTTGCTTAAACTAGGGTGCAGCAAACTTTGAGTAAAAGGCTGGATAATAAACGTTTTAGATGAGCCAGTCATAGACGTGTCACAACTACTCAATCCTGCTGTTGTAGCATGAACAAGATCATTGGTAACATATAAACAAGTTGGTATGCCTGTGTTCCAATAAAACTTATGGAATTTCATATAATTGTTGCATGTCATATTATCCTTCTCTTAATTTCTTCAACCATTTAAAAACGTAAAGAAACATTCCTAGTTAGGAAGAACTGTACAAAATCTGGCAGCAAGCCAAATTGGGCCTGTGGGCTGTGGTGTGTCAATCTACCATGTAAGGTCACATGAGGTCTTCCACGACATCTCAGATGAAGGCCTTCATTCTACAGGCAGTAAGGAAGTGCTGCTGTGTCTTAGGAAGGCGCATGAGCCCAAGCCCACACTAGCAATAAAAGCAGCTGTGCAGCAGTGGTATGTATGATGAGTGCTCACTCATATTTCCAGTTCTCCCCTCTTCCTGCACTCAGAAGCCACATTTTCCAGCTTTTCCTGCAGTCAGGCAGGGCCACGTGACCAGTTCTGGTCAATGTGTGGCAAGTGCAGGGACAGTGTATTCACTTTCAGGGAGGAGCATTAAGAGCCACGCCCTCCTTCCCACCCCACCCTGACCACTGTGGTAGAAGGGCCATGACATTCTACAGCCGGGATCACTGAGCTGCCTGCTACATGCAGGATAGCCTCCCTGGAGAGTTTTCCAGAGCCTGAGGGGACTTGGAGTGATCAAGAACTAAATTTAGCATGAGTTAAGCTGGTTGGGGTGAAGAGGGGAGGGAATGGTATTATCATGGCATAACCCAGTTTAGTTCAACATCTTTCTGCAAACACAAACCAAAGAATAGCATTAAGAATTAATAAACAAGCCATGCATGGTGGCTCATGCCTGTAATCCTAGCACTTTGGGAGGCCAAGGTGGGTAGATCACCTGAGGTCGGGAGTTCAAGACCAGCCTGACCAACATGGGAAAACCCCGTCTCTACTAAAAAAATACAAAATTAGCCAGGCGTGGTGGTGCATGCCTGTAATCCCAGCTACTTGGGAGGCTGAGACAGGAGAATCGCTTGAACCCGGGAGGCGGAGGTTGTGGTGAACCCAGATTGCCCCATTGCACTTCAGCCTAAGCAACAAGAGCAAAACTCCATCTCAAAAAAAAAACTTAAAATTAAAATAACAAAAACATCTAGCAATATGTAGTGCATCACATCTTTTCACCTTAATAGCTCATTTAGGGGACAAATGTCCAGCCTTCCGAAGAATTCAGCAAGAGACAAGAAGTGTCTTCAAGTTCTCTAATTAGAAACTCTAAACCATCTTTTCCAGCAATAATAAACTTGATGCCAATAAGCCTCAGGAAGGCCAGGAGGTAAGGGCTTTGAGCCAGCAGCATCAATAAACCTCAGGTACTCATAATCTGATCTGCAACAATCTCTGCCAGCTACAAAGTTACATTCTTTCTTTCTTCTTAAAGTAGTAATGACGAAGACAATAACACAACAAAGGAAATAACATTGATTGCTGCTAATTTCAAGCCAGGTACAGTTTACCAAAGTAGAACCATGGATGAGAGGTGAGAAACTCTTATCCTTTTAAGAAATCTGTCAGAGTCAGAAGTTTCGGTTCTCGCCCTGAGCTGTCCTTCTCACTCAAGGGATTTAAATGCCTAGAGGACCAGTGCTCAGTGTCCTGGACTTACCGAACCATGGGAAAACTCCAATTCCCGTCCCACAGAATAATAAAGTAAATCTCACACTGTTCGCAGGAGGGTGTGCCTGCTGTGCGATGTTTGTAAATGAATATTTAATAGTTTCAAATGAATGTTTATTTTCAGTGTCCCCTGCTGACTACAGAAGAACACAAACAGTCCACATCACAAGCAACCTGCTCTGTCAGGACTGTGGCCTTTTTCTAAACCATTACTAAAAAGGAAGCTGAGAGACCGACTAATCCACCCAATACTGTCATTTAATTCCACTTTCAAAACCACCGCCACCCAAGGCAAACAGAAGTCACCTACCAGGGCCACACAGCAGGCAAAAAGGTGATTACAAGGTTCTGATTCAGGAGTCATCTCTCCAGAATCTCAAGCCATGAAGTGACCCCAACCTTCACCGTAACTCACCTTCTGGTAAACATTTCCATAGCTGGGAAGCCTGACTCTATAGGAGGTGTGCAGCGGCCATGTCTAGGGCTCCCTCCTCTGCAGCAGACCTCTTACAGAAAGAATCTTGAGGCCGGGCACAGTGGCTCATGCCTGTAACCCTAGCACTTTGGGAGGCCAAGGCAGGTGGATCACCTGAAGTCGGGAGTTCGAGACCAGCCTGGCCAACATGGTGAAACCCCGTCTCCACTAAAAATACAAAAATTAGCTGGGTGTGGTGGCACACACCTGTAATCCCAGCTACTTGAGATGCTGAGGCAGGAGAATCACTTGAACCCGGGGGGACAGGGAGGTTGCAGTGAGCCGAGATCTTACCACTTCACTCCAGCCTGGGTGACAAGAGTGAAACTCTGTCTCAAAAAAAAAGGAAAAGACAAAAGAAATCTAGAGAAATAGATAATTTGGTCCAGGCAACAGCTAAAGAATGAACAGCGCCCCACTTGACAACAGATTGAAGAGAATGGGTACAGTAGGCAACTGACATTTACTATCAAATAAAATATTGTTGACCATTATTGGTCATGAAATATGGAGAAGTAAAAAAAAAAAAAAAAAAAAAGAAAGAAAAGGACCCTTCCAGCTACCGGTGAAGAATGTGAGTACCTTCTGTCACACAGTGCTCATCCTCCTAAACAGTGTGAAAGCAGCAAGACTGCTCACCCACCCACTCAAACACGGAGAAATTCGAAACTCTCCGCATCTGAGGACTAAACCCTCGCCACAGAAATGCTTCACCTGCTCTCTGTCAAGAACTATACTTTCTCTCAACCTTTTTTTTCCCCCAGAATCAAATTCTTCTAGCACACTGACTTTCCTAAAGGTCTGTCACAGACCCCAGGCTCTTGGAGACTGCATTACCAAGCCCAGCAGAGGTGATGACCAGGAACATGAGGACAGGGAATTCGGACAGGTGTCACTACAGTCTGCCCTAGTCCTGTGGGGGCCAGAACCATCCGGAGGGGGAGCGGCCCCACAAAATTGGAGACCTTCTTAGTGTTTGAGGTTCTGAGGCTCTACAGGAATTAGGACTATCTTTGTGGCACCAAAAGAAAAAGAATTAACCATGTAGAAGCTGTGGAAGATGGGTGAGTTATTCTTTAAGAAACCAATTTCTTGGCTTTCAAATCACTACATGCCCCACAGAAGCTCTGGCCACAGCCCCATCTGTTTGTCAATGCCACCTCCTCTCTCAGCCTCCTCCACCACTGCCCTTACCTTGCTCACCAAGTTACCAGTAGAAGAAATCATAGACTCCTCTTTCGAGACAGCCTAAAGCTACTACCCTACTGAGAGAGAGGGGTTGCACTGGGGGAGATTCTATCTCAAAGTCCAGCCACTTGTCAATCACAGACATATGTCAAGGTCATCTTCATCCAAAAGCATCCTCAGTGGCACTCTCATAACTCCGTGAGGTACAGCTGTGTGAAGTACAGCCTTTACTTACCTAATTGTCCAGCCTCTGAACCTCCCTCACATTTCAGTTACGCCAATAAGACTTCTCTGCCATGCCAGCTGAAAAGGACTTCTAGAGTGTCTGCTGTGCACCACACTTATCTGTCCCTTAGCACTTACTGACTTGCATGTACACATGTGTCAGAGGTGTGAGGGAGCCTCCTTCCATCTGTGAGGCTATCAGCCCCTACAAGGCCAAAGCATTGTCCTTTACATTTTATTAACTTCACAATGCGTGGACAACAGGGCTGCAAAAATAATACTTGATCAACATTTGTAGAACGAAGAGATAGATGAGTAAATGAATGGACAGACCCTGAGCCTGCTCTCTGGGAAAGAAGGCCTGACAGACACACCTTGTTGTTACTGTGGTAGTTAATCCCCACTCTGAAATCAGTCCAGCCATAAGAGTGTATCCTGGCTTCCCCACAAACTAGTTGCATTCATTTAATGAAATCTCACTTTACCACTCTGTGCCTCAGTTTCCCTAATTCTAAAATGGAGACACCAGCTGCTTTATGGGGTTATAGTAAGAATCAAATGATAAAACATATTTATACACACTTTTAAAAGTCTAACTAACTGACCTAATGAATATAAGAGACAATGGAACATGGAAAAAAAGCCGGTGTCTAGCATGGCATTACATGGAGTGGAAATTATACTAGAGAAGAAGAGTAACCAGGGACAGGTGAATCACTGGGGAAACTTACCCTGCGCAAGCCCAAAGCCTGGTTCCTATCTGCACACCTTCACGCAGGTCACTTAAACTCTGTGTCTGTTTCCCCACCCATAAAATGGGGATTCTTTTCATAACACTGTGAGCTCCACGTGAGTTAATACATGTAAAGAGTTTACTGTGGTGCTTGACACATAGTTTCAGCAAATGTTGGTCACCATCGTTCTTATCAGTATTTATCATCATTTTTTTAATATCACCAACCCATAGTAGGCATTACAGAGTTGTTTCTAGAAATAATTCAAACATTATAATTTCCATATGCAGACAGTGCTATCAAGGTAGTCAATAGATTTGGTCATCTTGCTTCTACCAAGTCTCCTTGTTGGAAGAGTAGGGAGTACCCTGAGTACCAGTACCAGAGTACCAGCATTAGTATCCTGAGTGTCAGTACCTGAGTACCAGAGAGTTGGGAGTACCAGTTGGGATACTGCCAAAGGGAGCCACATTTCATCCACAACTACAAGGTTTGGCCCCTGGACCAAAATGGATCTGTACTTAATGAGACAATGGGTCACAGGATCTAACGGTATCAATGCAGAGATAAATGACAAAATTGTCCCATCCTTGTAAATTTTATTTGGCTGAAGAAGACAAAATTATCCCAATTACAGTTCCCAGATTAACACTGCTGTCCTTGTTGAAATGCATCAAGAGATGCTCAAGGCAGATTGTTAAAGGCAAACAACTCTGCACATCCCTGAGGACCAACCCAGGCTGAGCCGAGAGCCTTCTGTTAAAGTGATGTCTCATCCTGAATGACAGCCAAGCTACCCCTCAGCCCCAAGCTGGGTGTGCTGACAGCAGGGGTGCGGAAGGATGCTGAGAGATTTCTGATGAAGAGCCCAGTGTCCCTGCAGCACCTGGGCTTTTCTGGGAGGCCGCATCCAAGCTACAGACCCAGCACGGCTCTACTGAGGAATAAAGAACAGCTTTAGCTACTGGTCTGGACCTGGAACTCCCAGTGACAATAAACTCTGCTCATAGCCTCCCACCCAGAAAGAATGGGGTACCAGACCCCCAGAAAGCAAGGACTAAATATAAGAGAGAGGGACAGCAAAACTTGAGGAAAAGAAACTCCCGGCTGGGGGTAACTGGTGCTCCTCACCTCTTGGGGCCTCGCAGTTCTTGAGAGTTACACTTGCAGAAACTAAGCATCTCCGTTTGCCTTCTGCAAAGTGCCTTTTCAAGACCCACTAATGGACCCTCTTCCCTAAAGGAGGAGGGCTGGACTAGACATTCTGTCAGGGTTTAATCTAGGGTAGGGGTGCCTGGAAAGCCAAATGTGGCCCAGAGCCAGGTTAGGGCCCCATGCCTTAAATCACTCAACATCCATACCTGACTCTGAAAATCAACCTTTCATTCAGTGATGTGAGCTGCCACCTCCCCACCCCATGCGTGGACAGCCAGCCGCAATGAAGGCAGGGACTCATCCCTGCAGGGAGCTCTCCCAAGCTCATCCTCCTCCTCCTACCCTCCACCCTCTTCAGGGAGAGAAAGCTCCCTCCCCAGTCCAAGGAGCCTTTCTCCTCTGAAGGAGGCCTCAGGCAGCCTCACATGCCACCCTGCAGGGGTACCGGATCCCTGGTATGGCAAAGTTTTCCAACAAAATCTGCAGTTTCTCTACCAGATAAAAAGCCAATTCACCTGCCCATGCAATCTCCTTATTGAGTCAAAAAAGAGGGAGAGGTAAAGGTTTTATTTTTTAAATGGAAGGTAAAAATATTCTGACTACTTCTGTAGCTAGAATACAGCTACTCCCACACCCCAAGCAAGAGATGCCTTTAATGTCCCAATATTAAGCCCAGGAAGAGGCACCTGCCAAGGCCCAAGGTGAGTGTTTGCGTTGGGGTAGGCAGCGGCCCATTTGCCTCTGGACACCAGGCATCCTAGAAGATGGAGCCTGGCCCCTCAGAGGGATGCCCCTAGGGACTGCCTGCCCTAAGCAGCTGACGTGAGAAAGGGCCCCCGCGCCCCCGCAAAATCACGTGTTGGTCAGGGCTCAGGAAGAGTACAACCACACCCCCAGCCTGATGCAGACGCACAACGCCTCGCCAAAGGGAAGGGCTGTTTCTCTATTATCAGGTTCCCTCTGTGCACACCACTCCTCACGTACTCGAAGTTGGAGAACCTTTTAGCTGCAGTTTGGTTCTCTCCACTGCCCCCCATCTTCCACAAAACCTCTGCCCTCGAAGAAGGTAAGGAAAATACAGAAGCAGTATAGAAGCTGGAGGAGCCAGGGAGAGTACCCCAACTTTTAAAGTGCCTAGTCCCCACATGCCTGGTGAGATGGCATCAATGAAGGGGACCTCTTGAGGGTGCTGGGGGGAGCACAGGGCTGAAGAAAGGCAGAAGAGGAAGGCTCCCTATCCCTCCTCTACTTACCAGGAGAGCTTGAATCCTTTCATTAGTACAGTCACGATAATCCACTGACCGTGTCCTTAGCATCCCCGTCACAGCTCCGGAGGTCCCAGGACATATTGGAAAAGATGACGAAGTCCCAAAAGAACAGAATCCCATGTAATGCGACTTGAACACAGAAAGAGAAAGACAGAAAGGGAGAAAGAGCCAGAAGAACTGCTGCCACTGCCCCTTCTTCCCCGTTTCCCAGCTGAAAGCTGGGCTTGGAGACGAAGGACAGATTCTGCAAATCCAGCCTGGGGCTGGAGCCGCCTGCCCGAGCTGTGGCTGTCGCTGCCAGCTTCTGATGAGGATGGGTAACGCTGGCAAGGCTGTGCGAAACAAACCCTGGACTTGCCGTCAACAGCCAGGCGGGCCGGCTGCCCCCCACCCTTACCTCATACCGGCTCTGAGCTGCTTTGGGGAAGGAAGCCAAGGAGAGCCTGGGAGGAGAGCACAAACCTAGCAGAACCTGCACCTCTCTTCCCCCAGGCGGCAGCTCCCGCAGCTCCATATAATCTCCTAATCAATGCAGTACCCAAGCAAAGCACTGCCAGCCACTTCCGCCCATTTAAAGACACAGCACACGTTTAGTCCCAGGATGGGACAGAGTATCAGGGAGAGGGTGTGTGAGGAATGTGGTGCCAGGAAGGAAGAGGAGGGGATAGAAATATCTGAAGATGAGCACTTCTATCAGCATCCACCCAGGGGTTAAAACACTCCACCCCTGCCGGGGAGGAGAACCTGGACCCTAGTTCCTCTGCACACCTCTGGAATCCAAGCAGACTCAGAGGCC
This sequence comes from Papio anubis, assembly GCF_008728515.1. Classification (NCBI taxonomy): domain Eukaryota; kingdom Metazoa; phylum Chordata; class Mammalia; order Primates; family Cercopithecidae; genus Papio; species Papio anubis. Next base: position 11,105,710 of record NC_044987.1, read on the forward strand.
CCGAGGTAAGTGCCTGGGGCATCCAGGCACACAAGACCACCTTAAATAAAATCCTCACCCTCTCCCCAGCAAGGCGGGGCAAGCAGGGCCACGTGCTCCCAGGCAGTGTGCTGCACACAGAATGCACAGTTCTCTCATCCTGCTGGGGAAATTGCCTGACTTCTGGAGGCACGGTGAGGCAGCAACTTCTGGTGGCAGGGCAGCACATTGTCACCTGGGGCCAGGGATCCTTTTAAGGTGACCGACCACAAAGGCCTGGTTTAGGATTTAAGCCACATGATCACCAATCCTGGGCTCCAAGAAGATGCAGACCAGCCACAGCACCCCAGTAAGGCAGGACCGGGATTTTCAACTCTAGCTGGAACGTAACAGTTCACTGAGAAGGGGGAAGAGGCTCCTCCTAAATCAGATCCTCCAGGCTGGGGCCTGGGAGTTCCAGTACCAACAGCTTCCCTGGCTGTATGATTCCTTTCTCTCTTTCCCTGCATTACTATCTGGGTCAGTAATGCGGATGGGTGACAACGAACAAAGAGATTAATTATGAAATAGCAACCTTCAACTGAACCATGATAATAAAGCTTTACGCGGAAACTTGCTCCAAAACAATCAAACCATAATAAGCCTTTACCCTAAAATTTGCCCATAAAACTATCTGCAGACATCCTCTTGCTGTATGGACATCATCTATACTTGACCCTCTAAAGTGAGAAAAAGTGATCATCTCTCCTTTGGCCAAGCATGGTGGCTCATGCCTGTAACCCCAGCACTTTGGGAGCCCAAGGCGGCGGATCCCTTGAGGTCAGGAGTTTGAGACCAGCCTGGCCAACATGGCGAAACCTCGTCTCTACTAAAAATACAAAATTTAGCTGGGCGTGGTGGCATGTGCTTGTAATCCCAGTTACTCGGGAGGCTGAGGCAAGACAATCGCTTGAACCAGAGAGATAGAGGTTGCAGTGAGCCCAGATCCCACCACTGAAATCCAGCTTGGGCAACAAATCTGCTTTGTTCTTTTTAGAGGATAAGCACCATGGAGACAAGGGCTGTGTGTCGTTCAGCTAGCTCTATATCCCCACTGAGGAGGAGGGCTTGGGTATTGTAGGGGTACTAGAAGCAAGCATTTAAGTGACCTTACTCACACCGAACTAAAAACACCATGTTACCTCTCCAATGTCCACATGGTCCAGAAGAAACACTCTTTAAGGTATACTAAGCTTTTGTGACCTGATTCACTAGTAAAAAATGAAAGAAAAAAGTAAGGTATACTGAGTTTTCAGAAAGGTGTTCCCGAAGCAGCCCTTGGCTGCGGAATTGATCTATCCATAGCCCCATGCCAGACAACCCTCAAATGCTGCCAGGACTTCTGAACACATCCGAAGTTACGTTTTTAAAGCTCCTGGAGCCTGTACCCAGGCCATACTTTCAGCACAGATACTGAAGGGATGCAACAGATTCCAGAAGTACAAAGAGTTGTCCTTTATGACCTAGATAATTCACTCAATGGAAATACCAGGTCATGTGATCCAGCCCCGAGGCAAATGTCACTGAGAGTACTCCAGGTACACGTGAATACTGTATTCTCATCTTGGCCCATCAACTGCTCTGATCACAAGTAACACATAAGGATCAAAGATGTCCAAGTACTATATTAAAAACACATTACTGTAACTGTAAAAGTTTTTGGCTTTTGCTCTAGCTGGTTTTTTTTTTTTTTAACTACAAAAACAAAAATCCACAAAGTCAACTCCTTCTCAACTACTAAGAAGAGTATATTGAGGGTTAGTTATGTCAGGCATCAAGCTAAGCATTTTGCATGTATTCTCTTACTAAATCCTCATATCCATGGTATAAGGCAGTACCTCACGATTTTTCAGATAATGCCACTGAAGACTAACTGTAGTGTCTTTTTTATTTATTTATTTTTTTGAGACGAAGTCTCACTCTGTCGCCCAGGCTGGAGTGCAGTGGCGCAATCTCAGCTCATTGCAATCTCTGCCGGCCGGGTTCAAGCAATTCTCCTGCCTCAGTCTCCTGAGTAGCTGAGATTATAGGCGCGCACCACAATGCCCAGCTAATTTTTGTATTTTTAGTAGAGATGGGGTTTCACCATGTTGACCAGGCTGGTCTCGAACTCCTGACCTCAGGTGATCCGCCCACCTCGGCCTCCCAAAGCATTAGAATTGCAGGTATGAGCCACCCCGGCCAGCCTAACTGTAGTGCCTTAATTTGCCTAATGTCAAACAGCTAGCAAGCTGCAAGTCTGGAATTTGAATGCAGGCATCCCTAGCTCAAAAACCTATTGTCTTAATCAATATGTATGTTTATAAAAAATTTCCTTCTCTATCAGACAAGCTGGTTTATAAAAGCTTACATGCTCCCAGGAGAAAAAGAATCCAGGCAGTAAGTAAAAAAGAGACTAAACCAAGACTAAATCTCTTCTGTTACTGATGAGTTAGCTGGCTTGAGTGTCTGTGTGTGATGTGAGGAACCCAAAAGGGAAGGAAGAACAGGAGAGCCCACTGGGTTGAGTGACCATCATCTGCCTCGAATTCCCCTTGGCTCTCTCTTGTTTCTGAAACAGCGCTTCTCACAGGGCCCTGGAGACAGATTCCATTTTTGTGGTCCATAAAGAAAACTCGGCTGGCCATGGTGGCTCACACCTGTAATTCCAGCACTTTGGGAGGCTGAGATGGGTGGACCACCTGAGGTCAGGAATTCGAGACCAGCCTTGCCAACATGGTGAAAGCCCGTCTCTACTAAAAATACAAAAATTAGCCACACGTGGTGGCACACGCCTGTAATCCCAGAGACTTGGGAGGCTGAGGCAGGAGAATCACTGGAACCTGGGAGGCGGAGGTTGCAGTGAGTCGAGATCATGCCACTGCACTCCAGACTGGGCAACAGAGCAAGACCATCAAAAAAAGAAAAAAAAAGAAGAAGAAAAGAGAAAGAAAATCTCAAAAGGTGATCCAAACACAGCTTTGAAGAGACATGGAAGTGCCTTCTGAGGTAAAGACTAAGACCAAGTGAGATGGGAAAAATGTTCCTCATCTAACTTCCCTCTTTATCTTCTCACCTCCGTGAGAAGCAGTCTCCATGGTCTGAAAAGTTCCTGGTTAGTAAATCGCAAGCACTAACATAACCTCTAAGAATGAATACACAGATTCTCCTGCTTCTGCCTGACTCCCTGCAATCTGGCTGCTCCCCGACATTTGCATTTCAGGAAGGATAAGAATTGCTTAGAGGAAACTAGATTGCAAAGACTTCCATGTCTGGCACTATGGCATATACACAGATAAAATAGAAAAAAAAAAAAAAGAAATTAAAAGTGCTTGATGAGCTATCAAAAAAATAAGAAATATTTAAAGGTCAAAAATGTAGTGATGGCAGAAAATAGTGAAACTGGGCTTCAGTTTTCAGGGCCTCCCAGAGCACACTAGAGATAACTCCCAAAGCCCACAAGTGGTGAGAGAATCCAGAGGCGACTGCCTCATAAAGTGGGTCCCAGTGGACTACACTCTCACCGTAAGGATGCACTTGAAAGAAATGCACAAATGCTGCCCAGGAACTAAAAGGAAAATTGCCTGCCCTAAACCTTGATGTTGAACAAAGGAGGAAGAATAATCTCCTCTGATAAATCATAATCACAAACTGACTCTTACACTGATTGCACCCTGAGAGTTTCCTAAACAACTGACCCAGAAACAATTCCCATAAAGGAAGAAAATGACAGATTCAGCCACAATAAAGTTAAAAACTTCAATCATCCAAAGAGATCATAGAGAGAAAAGACAAGGCTGTTCTAAGAGAAAATATTTGCAACACATATTGCTTGAGAAAGGAACTGTCCACAGAATTTATTAAAAATTCCTACAAACCAATGAGAAAAAGAAGGATAATTCTGAAAATAGACAAATGATTTGAGTTAGCATTTTCAGAAGAGAAAGCAATAAACATATAAAAAGGAGCTCAATTCATTAGTACTCAGGAAAATATAAATTGGAACTCTAGTGAGATGTCATCACATACTCTTCCCATTGACAAAAATTAAAAATCAAATAATATCAAGTGTTGGAAAGGAGCTAGTAGGAGTGTATACTGCTTCAACTCCCTAAGAAAATTATGTGGTATTATGTAATAAAGTTGGATGATTGCATCCTCTAACACCTAACAGTTCTACTCCAATAATGGAAGCAACTCACATTCGGAGGCATGCACGAAAAACTTTAAATAGCATTCCACCTAACAACAAAAGCAAAACAAAAACCCTGAAAACAAATGTCTATCAACAGAAAGGATACATGCCTTGTGTTATCTTCTTAAGGTGGAACAGTACACAGCACTGAAAATGTATAAAGCAGTCACATGCAATGGAGCAGAACAGGTGAGAGGTACTCCTGCAATTGTGATTTCTTCTTTATACTTTATACATATTTTATATATTTTATAAATATTATTTGTTTGTTTGTTTTCTTTTTTCTTTCTTTCTTTTTTTTTTTTTTAGACAGGGTCTCACTCTGTTGCCCAGGCTGGAGTGCAGTAGCATGATTATGGCTCACTGCAGCCTCCACCTCCTGGGCTCCAGTGATTCTCCCACCTCAGCTTCCTGAATAGCTGGGATTGCAGACAAGCACCACCATGCCCAACTAATTTATTTTTATTTTTATTTTTATTTTTATTTTTATTTTTTGTAGAGATGGGGTTTCGCTGTGTTGCCCAGATTGTTCTTGAACTCCTGGGCTCAAGCAATCCACCTGCCTTGGTCTCCCAAAGTGCTGGGATTGCAGGCGTAAGCCATCGCGCTCTCCCTATATATTATTTTGTATTAGCTAATTATTCAATGCAAACAATTTTAAAATAAACAGAGTAATTAGAAAACAACTGAACACCAATCCTTTTTGGGTTTTTATAAACAGGCTTGATAAAGAGGGGGTGAGGCACAGGGGTCTAGACAATATTTTGTGTTACCTGAACTTTCACAAATATATGTTCACAAAAATTGGCCTTTCTGAGTTCACTAATTTAATGAACATGAAGTTGGTTTGATTTGTATTACTCCAAGCCTCTTGTTACCACGGTTTCTTCTGAACTTTACTGGGTTTAGAATGGAGGCTGGAAACAGTTCAGCTTTTTCCTTTTGATTTCAGCTGCTTTGACTTTCTGTTGGTCTTCTATGAGTCTTAAAGTCTCGCCTACCCTGGTACTGTTCCTTTCCTAATCCAACAAAAACACAATTGGTGTTTCTTGCCTCATCCATAAATGGGGACTAGAATGGTAAGAGGTCACCAGAGCGTGCTGTTGTTGACCTTGCCTACAGACACCCAGGGCCACCCAGCCAAGGGAAACCTGGAAGCTGTGAACTCAAACGCCACAATATCAGGTCCTATCTCAGGCTTCTGCCATTGAGTGGCAGAAGCCAAGGGAGAATTCAGCCCTCCTGCCTCCCACCTCCTCATCTGGAGCTCTTTCCACCACTAGAATCCCATGACCTTGGGTAAGCCTCCAAGCCTCTGGCTCCCTATCTGGAGCAGAAAATAAATGACAGGATCCCTGAGGCTCTCCTTCCAGCTCAAATTCTTGCATTCTGTGCTGCTCTCCCTACGCGTCCCGCTTTGCTCCAGGAGCAGGAGCGGAGCAGCGCTGCAGTACCAGGGCATAGCTGCATGCCTCTAGTTGCTGGGAAATCTGGGGCAGAGCAGTTCTGCAGTCACACGTTGGGGAATCAAAGCTCCAAGCTCAGGCAGGGGAGTCATCAGGCCTTGAGAGTGTTATATTTAAGGAGCATTTTGGAGGTCAGGAAGCAAGTGAGAGAGGAGCAGCGGGGGAGGAGCAGCCTCCTAAACACTCCATTTCCACAACAAGGCTCTTTCTAGTCCTCCAGCCAAAATCCGCTTCCAAACTGCACTCAATAGAGAGCCTGTGTGAGCTGACCAGCAGATGGCCAGGGCTGCACCCCGATCAGGTGCTCCCCACCACTTCCCTGTCCTCTCCCTCCCTTGGCACTCTCCTCTCCCCACCCTCTGCCACTATTAGTCACTGGCTCTGGGGTGACAGTGTGGGCTGCAGGCATTGGCCTTGCCTTCTAGCCTGTTCATCTGTGTCAGCTCCCAGCTTGGAGCCTCCAAAGCCAGCCCCTCCCCTCCTATCCTTGGTACCCTTATGCACACCCCTGCCCTCCAGGCCCACTGTCTGGGTGAAACAGCGCTGTGCAGGGCAGGCACGCGGCCAGAGGGCTGGCAAAGGGTGGCAGGCTTGGGGGCAGAGCAAAGCGGGGCTGTTTGCTTCAAGAATGCTTCCTTCTGGCCAGGCGTGGTGGCTCATGCCTGTAATCCCAGCACTTTGGGAGGCCAAGGCAGGCGGATCACGAGGTCAGGAGATTGAGATCATCCTGGCTAACATGGTGAAACCCTGTCTCTACTAAAAAAATACAACAAAAATTAGCCGGGCGTGGTGGTGTGCGCCTGTAGTTCCAGCTACTCGGGAGGCTGAGGCAGGAGAATGGTGTGAACCTGGGAGGCGGAGCTTGTAGCGAACCGAGATTGTGCCACTGTACTCCAACCTGGGCGGCAGAGTGAGACTCTGTCTCAAAGAAAAAAAAAAACAGAATGCTTCCTTCTGCCTCTATGACCTCCTGGATTTACTGAAGGCACTGGAGTTAAAAAACAAAATGAACAGAATCACCTCCCGCCAGGCTTCTTTGCCCCTCCTTCACAATCTCCTAATCCAGAATATTCCTTCAGGCAATAAACAGGATAGGCAATATCAAAGCCAAACTCCACTCAGCTTGTTTGTGCCCCTAGGAAGAGAAGGAAGCAAGACTGAGGCAGTCAGGGCTTCCCTGTTTGGCTGTGATCCTCTGATCACTCTAGAATCTAAAGGGGTCGCACAAACCTTATGCACAGTGATTCTCACAGCAGCCCAGTGAAGTGCTAAACCACACTTAACACAAGACATGCAGGCTCAGTGAGGTCTAGTTATCTTCCTACTAGTATTGCCATTGCTAGCCGCTCTATAAGGTTGTAATTGGTAAAAAGAGAAAAAAGGAAAAGGTATGAACACCATACCTGAGAATCACAAGCCCCCTCATGCAACTCAGGGTAAGGAAACCCCTTAGCCAGGACATACATTGGGATCACCTCCCTCACTGAACTCAGTGCAACACCCAACTAAGCTTTCTCTCTTCCCCCGTTTAAGCAGCCATTGATATCCCTTCTCCTCATCTGGAGGAGACAAGAGCTCTGTCCGGCAATGGAAATCCCCAAAGAGGACTCCCCCCTCTATCCCACTTTCCCCTTCACCTCTAAAATCAACCTCCCGCTTCCTGAATGCTTGACTGCCTGACTAGTGTTGGTTTCTCTGCATGCTTGCTCATCCCCGTGTCCTGGATCACAAGACCCCTTCTGCTGGTGCACAGAAGGGTGGCCCCAAGGAGGTAAGAGCCCTGCTGTCAGGAAGATGCACACACCTCAGAGAAACCCCACAACCAGGAGAGGGGCTGCCGCCTGAAGTCACTCATCATCCTAATTACACACGTAACAAAGGAAAACACCCCTCCTGCCAGATGGAAGAAAGGAGGCAGATTTCTAATTACCCCCGTGGCTCCTCCTGGTCTATCCTCAGGAGAAATTTGGGGTGACCGATGGTGTTAGGGACCCGGGAGGGTGCTTATAAACTCAGGTTCTCTCTGGGAGGAGGCACCCATACACCCACAGCCAGCTGCTTCCTGTTGTCTTCCCACCAAATGGGGATTTCTGCTTCTTCCACTAAATTACGTATCAGTATTACCATTTTTTAAAATACAGATGAATTGAGCGTTAACTCATTTTAAAAGTGAAAGTTGCCTGGCCAAGGACACAGTAAGAATCTATTTATTGTTGGCAGAGAAATTGCTCGATGATAGGACAAGTGCAGAAAAACCGCATTCTTCACTGAGCTGGGACTGACACCACCCCCAGTGGTGTGTACTGTGGTTTAGCACCGGGATTCTAGAATTAGCCTTGAGTTCAAATCTATACTTAATAGCTATGTGACCTTGAGCAACTTACTCCATTTCTCTAAGCCTCGGCTCCTTCATCCATTAAAAAGGTGAGGATGACAAGCACCCATCAGGTTGCTATGAGGAGCGGATGACACTAAGAGCAAGTAAGTGCTCAATACATTTTCACCACTGCTATGATTATTCCCAGCCCGTGTCCGCAGAACCATCACTATATACTACAGGAACCACAGGCTCCATTTCCTGCTCCTAATCTACTTTTTCTCCTTTATGTCAACAAATTTTCCAATTTTTCCTATTTTGTTGGGAATATATTTGCATTGTTTTGTGTTCTTTCCATTAGGTCAATCAGCTGTTTATTTTTTCAACAAGAACTGTACTTATGGCTGGGGGCGGTGGCTCATGCCTGTAATCCCAGCACTTTGGGAGGCTGAGACAGGTGGATCATTTGAGGTCAGGAGTTTGAAACCAACTTGGCCAATATGGTGAAACACCATCTCTACTAAAAACACAAAAATTAGCCAGACGTGGTGGTGTGCACCTGTAATCCCACCTACTCGGGAGGCTGTTGCTGGAGAATTGCTTGAGCCCAGAAGGTGGAGGTTGCAGTAAGCCAAGATCGTGCCACTGCTCTCCAGCCTGGGTGACAGAGCGAGACTCTGTCCAAAAACAGAACCATACTTACGGAGCGTCTAATATGTTCATGACCCAAGCAAATCACAATGATATTTCAAAGTTAGATCCAGAGTTCTCTTTGATCTCTACCAGTCAGTAATCCAACAAGGAAGACAAAAGATGGGCATTAAACTATATTAAATAACACTAACTTAAAATATAAGGCAGTAAGTCTCTAAGAGACACATATCTAATCAGAAGGACATATTATCTCTGTTTTCCAAAATGAACAGGTTTGTAATCATTACACCAACTTTTTTTAATCAACAGACGAGTAACGGTGAATAGTCTCAGCTGACTTACATTGTCTGTTCGTGATACTTCTTGATTAGTCTGGTATTAACACAAAAGAGCCAAAAAAAGGGATCCAATATTTGTCATCATCCTTTATGGAGACAAGAGCTTCCTATTTGCATGAGAGGTGTCCAGAAATAGTGCCTTCGGAACATATTGCTACTATCACTGCCAATAAATACAGGTTTACTTGGATGGAGCATCTAATGAGTTCAATTTTAAACAGTTTCATTTTGTCATCGGGACATTTTCTCAACAGTGCTCTAAGGTTAGGGCAGGGGAAGCTTTAAGTTGTTTCAGGCACAGATACCCACTACCCTCTCTCAACATCACAACAGACATGAGACTGGCATATCATGAGTAGACCAAAGTGTTCAGCTTCCATCCATTTTGTGACCAGCACTATTCAGTAAATGCTCTTCCATGCACTGAGCCACTAACTACCTTTGATGATCCAGTGGCATTTGTGTGCTGGTGTGTACCATGATGGGGTTTTTACATGGAGTGGTAATGAATTGAGAAAAATTAGGACAATGTGGTAAACACCAAAAGGTTAAATATGTTGGCTGGGTGCAGGGGCTCACACCTATAATCCTGGCACTTCGGGAGGCCAAGGTGGGCAGATCACTTGAGCTCAGGAGTTTGAGACTAGACTGGGCAACATGGTGAAATCCTCGTTTCTACTAAAAATACAAAAATTAGCTGGGCGTGGTGTTGCATACCTGTGGTCCCAGCTACATGGGAGGCTGAGGTAGGAGGATTGCTGGAGCCCAGGAGGTGGAGGTTGCAATGAGCTGAGATCGTGCCACTGCACTCCAGCCTGGGAGACAGAGCAAGACTCTGTCTGAAGAGAAAGAAAGAAGAAAAGAAAGAAAGAGAGAGAGAGAAGGAAGGAAGGAAGGAGAGAAAGAGGAAGAAAGAAAGAGAAAGAAAAAGAAAGAAAGAGAGACAGAAAAAAGTTTGAATATATTGACAGCATGACCTTCTAAATTTTGTGTTTAAATATTCTTTAAATATACATATACACAGTGGTGGTAGTTCTATATTTCAGTTTAGTTGCTAGCTTTCATAGGTAAAATAAATAACTGGTAATTCTTTGCTGGTCTGCCAATGTTTTTCAATCTCTCCACAAAATCCAGAAGTTCAGACTCCCCTGTGAAGAAGGCTCTCCGTTCTAAGACCTCACCCCATAAGGAGAGCCTCTGCCTCTCAACTGCTGTGATGGGGCATCTGATTTTTTTTGGATTTTGGAATATTTGCAGGATACATAGTCAAATCCGAAGTCTGAAATGCTCTGACGAGTATCGCCTTTGAACGGCATGTTGGCACTCAGTACGTTTCAGGTTTGGGAGCATTTCTCATTTCAGATTTTCAGATCTGAGATGCTCAACCAGTACCACTCCCTAACCTCGGACACAAATTTCTTATTGTTCCTGAACAATTTCACCTAGATATCTCACAGGCAGTTCAGAGCCATCATGAATAAAGGAAACTCCTCACTGTCCCACTGTCTCCTCCCAACTCTGACCTCCTGTATCGATCTCAAATCACCTCACCAGCTCCAAGTCACCCAGTCAGAAACCAACAACTCACCCTAGACTCCTCCTCTTCCATCTCGCATTTAATTAGGAACTACATCATGTCAATTCTAGCACCTGAAATATGACTAGAGTGTGCTTCTTGCTGTCAGCGTTCACCCGCCTTTCAATTCTTACCTTTAGGTTTGTAGTTGCAGTTAGCCTCTCCTATTTGTTCATTCACCAGATATTTATTGAGCATCTATCATCTGCCAAGTAAAATGCTAAGTGCTAGGGTTTCTGTGAATTAAGAAACAAAACACACAATCCCAGTCCTCAAGGAGCTCACAGTCTAGTGGGGAGAGATAGATGTATTTAAAAAAAAAAAAAAGTTATCAGAGATGGAGCAAAACGAGGCAATTATCTTACTTGTCTGCCTCGGAGCCAGAGTAGAGTACCTTCTCAAAAGCAAACCTGATGGTACCTTGAAGTCCTTCAGCTGTTCGCAGTGTCTACGCAATCTTGGCACTGCACGAGCTTTCACAGCGTTTCAGCTCCGTATTTCTGTTTCTGATTTTGACATCTGCCTCTTGTCTTCCACATGCATCCTAAGCACCAGTCCTGCCAAGCTACTTGTCATGCCCTGGACCCTGTCATGTCCATCCGGGGTCCACTGTTCTCTAACAGATCTCTGCACCCATGACCACCATTCAGTGACTATCTGCAGTGTGCCAGACATTAATCCTAAGGCGTTGCATTTAATCCTCATGACAATCCCGGCGTATTGATGGTGACCTCATGGACAAATGAGGAAACTGAGACCAGGGAAGGCCAAGATAACTCACTGGAGTTCACAGAGCCAGAAAGCAACAGGGTCAGCATTTGAACCTAGACATGTCCAACTCCAAATCACAGCCACATCATCTTTCCTCTCGTGTCCACCTGATAAATTCCCACCCACGCTTCAGGTCTCAGATCAAATGTAACTTTCTTTACAAAGCCCTTCATGAACTGTCCAGTCAGGTAATTATTCTGGCTTCCCTGATGTTGAACCTATTACCTTGTGTTGCCATAATTTGTTTACTCGTCTGTCTCCCGCAAAGACCCATGACCATCTCTTCACAGTGACTGTGAGCTACCCATCTCTAAGCTCTCCACACTGAACTCTCTCCACTGGCGTACAGTCAGCATTTAATAAACATCTGGTGAACGAATGGGTTCATTAATGCTCCCTAACCTCTTTTCTCAAAGTTAAGACAGAAACTCTTGCCAAGCACAGTGGCTCAAGCCTGTAATACCAGCACTTTGGGAGGCCAAGGTGGGAGAATTGCTTGAGCCCAGGAGTTCGAGACCAGCCTGGGCAACATAGTGAGACTCCATTTCTACAAAAAATAAAAAATTAGCCAGGTGTGGTGGCATGCACCTGTAGTCCCAGCTACTCAGGAGGCTGAGGCAGGAGAATCACTTGAGCCAAAGAAGTTGAGGTTGCAATGAGCCACGATTGCACCACTGCACTCCAGCCTGGGCAACAGAGACCCTGTCAAGAAGGAAAGAAAGGAAGAAAGGAGAGAGAGAGAGGAAGGAGGGAGGGAAGGAGGGAAGGAGGGAAAGAAGGAAGGAAAGAAGGAAGGAAGGAAGGAAGGAAGGAAAGAAAAAAGAAAGAAACAAAGAAACAAAGAAAGAAAAAAGAAAGAAAGAAAACTCTCAGTAACAATTCATCATCTACATCTACATATCTTAACACAGTCAAGTCAGGTTATCAGACGGCACTAGTCTGCAGTGTAACCTTAAAAAGAAAAAAAAAAAAAAAACGAGTAGTACTATGACAATGCAGTGGAGTAATAGAACCTCAAAATCCAGCCTTCAGAAAGTGAAGTCACACCTCTAAAAGCTCTACTCCAGGAACTGAACAGTCTAATACGGAATGTTGTCATCAAGACTGACCACACCTCCACCAAAAGCTATTTCATTCCAGGGTAATTTAACCCAGTTCATTGCGGCTAGGGAAGATTCTGGGAATAGTATCTCAGAAATAAAAGGGGACGCCTGAGATAAGGGGGATGCATTTTTCATGTATTTAGACATTTAAAAAGTGATATTCAAATTGTATGTAAATTACTTACAAGCTGCTTTTATGCATTATCAGAGATTCCAGGACATTGGCCGTAATATGTAAGTTCCTCTTGTACCTGGGCTTTGTACCTAGGCTACAGAAATAGGCTCTTTATGGGAGCATCTTGATCAGTTAAAAGTTCTTAAACTTTTTTGAGTAATAAGCCTTCTGGGGAGCTGATGAAAGTCAAGAATACTCTCCCCAGAAAAATGTACAGAAATACAAAATTCTGCCTACCAACAAGGGGGGCTCGTGGACCCTCTCCTAAAATCCATCCAGAGCCCTGAATGGTTCACAGGCACAGATTGAAAATGCCTGAATAAACTTCCAAAGGGTCTGGATTAGAGAAGGTTAAAAAAAAAGATTCACAATGCTGCTGTGAAATGACATCAGTTTCTGTTAGCCAATCAGATTCTCTGTTGGTCAAGGTTCTGCAAGTAAATGCCTCAGCCTCCTCAGTAGCTGGGACTACAGGTGCATGCCACCACACCTGGCTAATTTTTTATTTTTTGCAAAAATAAAACAGAACGATCCAACTCTAACATCTGATGCTATACCTGCTTAAATCATGTGCAATCTGGACTAAGGGAAAGCAAGGGCCTAAGTAAAATCAGGCTGTTTCTGCCTCCATATGCAAATACAAACTAAACAGACCTTTCCAAACTAACCACAGAATAAACCCCCAAAATCCCCAGACCACATCTTTTCCAGAGCACTCGCCACCACCATCTCCTGAGAGCCAGCTGGTTGATAACAAACCACCTACAACTTCAAGAGCTAGTTCACTAGAGGGTTTGCAAGGCCCTGGTGAAGACGGACAGCAGCATTCCCACCACATAGCAAACTGCTTGCAGCAAATTGTTTTGCAGATGCCTGCTTTCATGGCCGCCACTGCCCACTGTCAAGGTAGTACAAGCACTTTGCAACGTTCCATATTCAAAGGGGCTATTCAGATGTTTGTGGAAGAAAGAAAAAGAGAGAGGAAGGGGAGACAGAGGAGGAAATGGGTCCAGGAAGACCTGTTCTCATTTAGTTTGCTCTCTCTGACTCCTTTTTAAGAAAATTGAGAATTTGACAGACCTAAACTGATTAAAACAACAGATGTGTGTAATTTTCACCTTTGTGCAGACCAGGAGATGGAAGCCCAGAGAAGTTAAGTGACTTGGATCTGATCACACAGCCTGCAGGGCTGGGAGGAGCAGAAAACCAAGTTCTATGATTCCCAGAGACATGTCCTAACCATTGTAACACATTCCTGCCGGTTCATGCTGGCAACAGACTTGCCGCTTGGGCATCCTCTCTCATTCTTCCTCCATACACAACACAGCGTACCCAACCTGCTCCAGAAGTCTGAACCTTGTCCAGTCTTCCATCTCTGAGAGAAAGGAGACCCTGCAGCAAGGCTCCCATATGAAAGGCTGAGATATTCAGGAAGGAGTACACATCTCTTCCTGCAGACTGGAGCTGGGGCTCGGGCTGCACAGACTAAGCCTCCTTAGATGCCCCCATCCACTCCCAGTGGCTCTAACTCCTTGTTTGGAAAAATACACAGAAAAGCAAATTTCAAATTGCAAGCAGGAGCCAGGAGAGATTTGAAAGCTATCTCAGGAACGCCCTCTAGCGTGCCCACAGGGTTCGAGCAGCACAGCACCCAGGCCTCATTCCCTGGAGGTGCCCAGGCCCACACTGCCATTGGGGCATCCGGCGAGCTGTGGGCGGGGACAGCAGCAGCATCTGCCACTCACATACAAACTCCTCTCCAATCCCAAGGCCAACGTCTGCTGCAGGATGAGAGGCAGTCTCTGCTTTTAAGACGGTCCAGCCCGCACCAACCCCACCCATTCCTTATACAACAGGGAGAAGGAAAAGAGAAGCAAACAGAAGGTAAAAAGAAAGTATGGAGGTTGCACAAATGGAATGCAGTGCAGAGAAGAAGCAGAGGAAGAAGACGGAGAGAGAGAGAGTAAAAGAGAGGCGTAACTGAAAAAGAGACAGGATAAAGAGAAACAAAAAATAGGGCAAGACTAAAGAAAAAGAGGGACATATAAGTGAGTGCAGATGAAAGCTACAGATACCTCCACCCTCCACCCTGCACCCCTCATCCACCCACTCCGACTTCCAAGCACACCACGGTGGGGCATGTGCTTTGTAGGACCTGGCACCTCCTCGCCTCTCCTGAGGTCTTGGTGCTCACAACATTTCCCTCCACTCTGACACAGCCCCTGGATGCTCACGAGTGGCGGGCTGAGGGAGAGGAGGAGAGAGAAAAGTGAACCAAAGGCAGAACTCGCCAAGCGAAGCCACTTACGCACAGTGCGGCCGGCAGCATTTCCATCCTACCTTTGCTGTCGCCATGTCAGCCGGCTCCATGATCTCTGCTTGGCCTAAGGAGCAGCGGCACCATCCAGAGAGAAAAGGCAGAGTCACAAACGTCCACCCAGGGAGAACACACCACCCCTCTGGAAGGCTGGGGAAAATAAGACACCTATTTCTACTCTCTGGCCCCCCTGGGACTTCCTCAGTTTCCTGGTAAGAGGTCAGAGTCTGGAGGTCCACACCAAGTAGGGGGGCCCTGTCTCCTGTCTGTGTTCCACAGACACCCAGGAGGCTGAGTCAGGGGGCACCTCCCCTGGCCTGGTACTTCTTCCCAGGAGCGAAGTGTGGGTCTTCCCAGGCTCCCCCTGTTGAGAGGGAGAGGGCACAAAGATGGAGGCCTGCCCTCCCATCACCCCGCCAACTGGTACCCACAGGTCAGGATGAGGGGGGCATGTGGGAAGAGGCCAGCTGGCAGGTAATGAGCAAGAGCTGGGGGGAGCAGGAAGGGAGAAGGTCAGCGGCTGGTGGGGGGCAGGCGGGTGTGAGAACCTCAAGAAGGTGCAGGCACTCGGCTGGAAGCAGAAAGGTGCTGTGCAAGGAAGTGCCGGAGCCACAAAGCCGGAGCCTGGCACGGCAAGGTGGAGAATGCAAAAGGAGAGAAATTCGCCCGGTGAAGCCACTCACCTTGCAATAACATTCAGACTGACTGAGGCCTACACAGGAGCCAGGAGCGGGCGGTTCACACACCCCCACTCCACTCCCAGAGACTCACAGCCTCTGTCTAAAGGTACATGAGAGCAGCCGGCAGCCTGGCTGGATCTGCAGAGGCCCCTGGCTCTCTCCGAGCAGTCTGATTGGAGGAGCAGGATGACTTCATCCAGCCCCATTCATCACTCTAGGTTTCCTGCCCAGCAGGGACAGGCCGCTCGCTTGCAGTGACTACAGCTTCCTCTCTGGCCCACTTTACTCGGTCAACCTGGGATAAGCTTCATCCATGAGGGGAGCCCCGGGGAAGGGGATCAGAGTATCTCAGCCCTATTGGGAAGAGAGGAGCAGGCTGCTCACATTCCCAAGACAGTGCAAGGATTCTTCTTAAAACACAGTACGTATATTCACTGTGTGTGTTTGCGGTGCCAGAGCTGGCATCCATACGACAGAGCAAGGCTCCTAGAAACTGGTGAGGAAACAGGGTGTATGCTCTGGTGACCACTGATCTTCCTGACAAAAACATGAAAATAAACCCATCCAAATATTTAAAGATATTTCTCCCAATCAGAAAGAATAATCTATAGAAAAACACCCATGTCCTTCCTGAGGCATCGCCAAGTACCTCCCTCCTATCATTTTCCCCCATCAGCTCCCCTGTAGCAGCCCCTGAAACATGCTAACCTTTCTTCTGTTAAGGACATTGGTTCCTTCATGCTTGTTATCTCACATCTACAAAAGGTTACAAGTGAATGGGACCTTACAGCTTCAGCTCCCATTTTGCAGATGAGGAAACAGGCCCAGATAAAAGGCCAAAGGGTCAAAACAAGGATGTCAGTCTCCCAGTGCTCATTTCCATGTAGACTTTACCCTCAGAAATGGTGAGATCCTCAGAGAAAAATGACCCCTCCTTATTTACTCCTTCGTTTCCTCCCCTACACCTACTCCCAATCCAGCCCCCAGATCACAGAAAAAAAAACAACAACAACAAAGCAAGTGTTAGATAGAGTAAAATGTAATTTAAAAAAGAAGGCACGGCCAGGCACAGTGGCTCACACCTGTAATCCCAGCACTTTGGGAGGCTGAGGTAGGCAGATCATCTGAGGTCTGGAGTTCGAGACCAGCCTGGCCAACATAATAAAACCCCATCTCTACTAAAAATACAAAATTAGCCAGTCATGGTGGTGCACACCCGCAGTCCCAGCTACTTGGGAGGCTGAGGCAGGAGAATCACTTGAACCAAGTAGGCAGAGGCTTGCGGTGGGTCAAGACCATGCCATTGCACTCCAGCCTGGGCAAAAAGAGCAAAACTCTGTCAAAAAAAAAAAAAAAGAAAGCAATGATTGCATGATCATTTATTACCTTGCTTCTGTTCAAGTCTGACTTTATAACCAAACAACTCAATCAGGTAGAGCAATATAGACTAGGAAAGAGTTTTCCAAAAAATTGATAACACTGACAACACACAGTGTTGTGCTCACGGGTCTGGCTTAACTACAGGAACAATAGTTGTGACAATTCTCATTTATATAGTGCTCCATAATTTACAATGCATTTCTGTTATTGTTTGAATGTGTCTTCCAAAACTCATGTTGAAATTTAATGGCCACTGTAGCAGTATAGTATTAAGAGGTAGAAACTTTAAGAGGTAATTAGGTCATGAGAGTGGCCCTCATGGATGGTTTGATTCAGTTATCCTGAAAGTAAGTTAGTTATCATAAGAGTGGGCTCCCAATAAAAGGATGAGATCAACCGACTTTCTTCCTGTCTAAGGTACTCTCTTGCCCTTCTGCCACGGGGTAACTCAGCACGAGGCCTTCCCCAGATGCTGGTGTTATGCTTTTGGATTCCCCAGCCTCCAAAACCATAAGCTAAATAAACTTCACTTCTTTATCAATTACTCGGCCTGTGGTGTTCTGTTATAGCAGCAGAAAATAGAAGATCATTTCCAAATCCATTACTTCCTTGGACACTGAGAACCCTGTCAGGTCAAGACTGTTTCCCCCATTTTAAAGATAACTAACCTGAGATTCAGAGACTCTAAGCAACTTGTCCA
The DNA here is from genome assembly GCF_008728515.1 of Papio anubis. NCBI lineage: Eukaryota > Metazoa > Chordata > Mammalia > Primates > Cercopithecidae > Papio > Papio anubis. The sequence continues at coordinate 11,123,379 of NC_044987.1, forward strand.
ACATCACACAGTCAGCAGAGCAGAACTGAGACTCACCCCATATTCACTAAGTCCAAATCCCTTTCCACTAAACATCATAATACCAAATTTCCTACCTCTCAACATTTTCTTCCTCAATCTGCACCCAAGTCCTGCTCCCTGTTACTATAGTTCGGTAGAGAACATAAAACCTCAATTTGACACTTCCCTTTGAGGGCTTTTTTTTAAATTGAAGATGGCAAATTATAAAAAATGCATTATTAAACATTAAGAAAAAAATCTTGGGACTATTCAGAGGTTGGTATATATATTTAAACAAATCTCCTATGTCCTATGTACAGTGAAAATTGCTTTTAGATAAAAAGTATTTATCTAAATGAATTTACTCATGTTCACCTTATTTTAATTTATTTTAATTTAACTACTCTGATTTAAACTGAGGTTGGGGGAAGGATGTATATCCTGATACAGGCACACATCCTGTTAGAGGAACATGGGTTTTTTTCCAGCCACAATAAACAGAATTCAACACTTCTCCCATTCATATTCCATCCTACACTAATAAAAAAAAGGTTGAGGATGACAGTAGTGGAATTTAGGCCAATAGATGGATTCCTTTAGCCTATTGCCTGGTTTCTATAAGCCCTAGACCATGGTCTTGAATATAATAAACTTGAAAAGCCATGAGGCTTTGCTAGCACTGCAGTAGAGGTAATCAATCATACCCCCACCACAAACCAAAGGTGTGGGGGCCATGCCAATCTACATGTCATCTTCTCTGCCCAGAGGCCTGTAACGTTTCTTCTGGCTCTTGCTGAGGCCTGCCATCCTCTTTTTCCTGGGCTGATAGTCAAATGTACAAACACATGGAGAGCAGAAGGCTAGTATCCATGGAGACGGATGTTCTATTACATCAAAATCACACAGAAATCAGATCCATGTTAATGGGGGTCCACCCAGTCACCTGAATGACCAAAAGCATTTACTGACTCAGTTTTTAAAGAACTGTGATACAGCCCTGGATGATGAACATGTGCAGAAGGCTTCAGAAGCACCATATGTATATTACACAGTGATTCATACGTCTGAACTTAAAGCAGGAGGAAGAGTGCTGTTAACTGCAGAGTAGACAACCTAGAAGTTGGGGCTGGGCAGGAGGCAGGGGAGAGTCCTAGGCTTTAATGAGAGTGGGGAGAAGTCCCAGAGTCAAAGAAAACTCCAGAAAGAAAAGAGAATGAAAGAGAAAACAGGGTCGGGGAGGGGGGAGGGGTATTAATGCAGGTTGTCTAAATAAAACCAATTGAATCCCTACCTCTGCTGCTACTAACCAGAAAGGACTTGACCTAAATAATTATTCATAAGATAACTAGTTTCTCTATTGTATGCATTTGCTTTTTGCTTTTTGAACTAGAGACCAGAAGCTCCCTCTTCAGCAACTTAGGCTCATTTCATTTTGCCTAATATTTAATGAAATACAGAAAGAAATGCCTCTTTATAATATCATTCTCTCTCTAGGGCAATTATCTCTACTAATTGCTTTACTTTGGGTCTTACTTCCTAACTCCTTAATCACTGTACTTATACACCAAGTTAAAGAGAGACAGGAAAAAAAAAAAAAAAAAAAAAAAACCAGATGCTTTTGAAAAGAGGCTGGAATGAGTTCTGGCAGGGGTGTGGGTGAAGGGGTTGCGGAAAGTACAAGCACCAAGTTCCCTAAGGACAACTCCAAGGTTGGACACTGCACCTGCTTCTTTAGGAAGAGCCTCCATGGCAGCTGCCTCTTGGGAGGTGGGGCTGCAAGGAAACTGAGTGAGGCTGTTTCAAACCCTGGTCACATCAACCTCCCCCGCTGCACTCTGGGACATGTAGTTCTGAATAACGGGCAGTGCTGCGGCCATGTTTGCATTGCCTACGGAGTGTGCGGCTTGATCTCTCTGCCTGTCCTAAGCCTATAAATACAGATCAGATGTTTTTGCCAAAGAGGTGAAATCCCTTCTTTCGAGAGTCTGGGTGCTGATTGTAAACTGAAAAGATGGTGATGAAACAGAAAGAGATTTACAGAACTACAAGGGACTTGAAATAAGGAAGACCTTGAGAGGTCACTAGATGTAGATGCTCCCTATATATGTAGATGACAGGTTATCTAGACAGAAGAGAGGGAGAGAAAGAAAGAGGAAGGAAGAAATAGAGGGAGAGTGAAAGAGAAAGAGGGCAGTGTGTCTGTGTTCCCATGAGGATGTGTATCTGCTTCAGTGCCTTTTCTTTTGTTAACCATCAGCTCCTAGAGGCAGCTAAGCATGAGGAAGAGTTTCAGCTTGAATTCTGACTCGACCACTCACCCACCATCTGTGAATCTTGAGCAAGTTACTTAGCCCTGTGTGCCCCCATTTCCTCATCTATAAGACAGGGATAATAATAATATTCAAGTCATAGGCTGTTACAAAGATTAACTGAGATAACATATGTAAAGGGATTAGAGTTGTGTCTGGCACATAGCAAATATAACCTAAAAGTTAGGTGTTTGTTTTTCATTCAGTGGTTTACCACCTGTCTTCCCCTAATCCATGTGACCTCTTACCCCAGAGCAGGAAAATTTTACATCCTCCACAGAATTGATGATGGTAGAGGTAGAGTGGACAGCAGTCAAACCCACCTGCTGTTTTAGGTGAACAAAGACATCAAAACAAGCTGGGCATGATGGCTCATGTCTGTAATCCCAGCACTTGGGGAGGTTAAGGGGAAGAATCACTTGAGGCCAGGAGTTCAGGACCACCCTGGACAACAGAGTGAGAGCCTCCCGTCTCTACCAAAAAATATATATTTATTTATTTATTTATTTATTTATTTATTTATTTATTTTTATTTTTTATTTTTTGAGACAGAGTCTCGCTGTGTTGACCAGGCTGGAGTGCAGTGGTGCCATCTCGGCTCACTGCAAGCTCCACCCCCCGGGTTCACGCCATTCTCCTGCCTCAGCTTCCCGAGTGGCTGGGACTACAGGCGCCCGCCACAACACCCTGCTAATTTTTTGTATTTTTTAGTAGAGACGGGGTTTCCCACGGTGTTAGCCAGGATGGTCTCAATCTCCTGACCTTATGATCCGCCCACCTTGGCCTCCCAAAGTGCTGGGATTACAGGCGTGAGCCACCGCGCCCAGCCAAAAATTTATATATTTTTTAAGACATTGAAACAGAGAGGTGAGACAGTCACTAAAATAAGGAAAAGACAGAAAAAGAGGAATAAGGAAATACAACAGAAGATACTTGCTGAACGAGGTATCCAACATTAAGAGGGGCTTTTGGAGAGTGGTAGAAAAATGTCATCACAAACAATAAGAGTCAACATGGAAATAAAGAAAAGTCATAAAGAAAATTAGAGAACTGGTTGGGCGTGGTGGCTGAAGCCTGTAATTCCAGCACTTTGGGAGGCCAAGGCTGGAGGATCACTTGAGGTCAGGAGTTTGAGACCAGCCTGGCCAACATGGTGAAACCCCATCTCTACTAAAAATACAAAAATTAGCTGCGCGTGGTGGTGCACGCCTGTGATCCCAGCTACTCCGGAGGCTAAAGCACGAGAATCGCTTAAACCTGGTAGGCGGAGGTTGCAGTGAGCCAGGATTGCATCATGGCACTCCAGCCTGGGCAACAGAGTGATATCTTGTCTCAAAAAAGAAAATCAGAGAAACTGAGCTGGTTGGAAGTGGGAGGAGAGAGGTGAAACAGAGAGGAGCTGTGAATGGAGAGAAGCTGCCTGGCATAAGACAAATTAGCACAACGGGAGTCACTGCTGCAAAGGTCAAGTCTGAATTGGTCTTGCCAAGCTGCACTGCTCTCTGTAGAAGTCAGGTTGTTGTATGAGGGCTTGAGGTGGAAGTTTCTGAAGCAGTCAAGATAAGGAGGGAGGAACACAGGTGGTGAGAACTGAAGATCAGTTTCTAGGAGAAAAGGAAATAGCTAAGCCTTTGGGGTCAGTCATCTCTAGTACCACACACTCAGCTATGAGGGAGACATCAAGAAAAGAGAGAAAGGACTCTCTGAATACAAATCCTTACAGGCTGGACAAAGTGGAAGCTGTCAGCCTCCCATGGTGGCTTGCTTAGGGAAGCTCACTCATACCTCGTCCAAGACTGAAGGCTTTGGCGGGTACCAGTGCTGTTCTATGCCTGAATTCCTCAGGGAAAAACATGATAGGCCAAGGGAAATCCACCTCCCTTAGCTGCTAGCAATTCCTGAGACCGCCCCCCGCAACAAGCAACAGAAACATGAGTGACATTACCTCGGCCTCAGCCTCTAGAACTGGACAGGACAGTGTAGCACAGTGACTGAAATCTGGAGTCAAATTTCCCAGTTCGAACTCTAGCACATTATTTAATAGCTGCTTGATATTATATAATTTATAAAACTTCTCTAAGCTTCAGTTTTCCTATCTATAAAATGGAGGTCATAATAATACTATTTCATAGAAAAATGGTAAGATTTAAGTGAAAACGCAGTAACTAAAAAATGGTAAAATTTGGCTGGGCGCAGTGGCTCACACCTATAATCCCAGCACTTTGGGAGGCCAAGGAGGGCAGATCACCTGAGGTCAGGAGTTTGAGACCAGCCTGACCAACATGGTGAAACCCTGTCTCTACTAAAAATACAAAATTAACCAGGTGTGGTGGTGGCACGTGCCTGTCCTCCCAGCTACTTGGGAGGCTGAGGCAGGAGCATGGCTTGCACACAGGAGGCAGAGGTTGCAGTGAGCCGAGATTGTGCCATTGCACTCCAGCCTGGGTGACAGAGCGAAACTCCATCTAAAAAAAAAAAAAGGTGAAATTTAAATGAAAATGCAGTAACTGACACATAATAGGCACAGTCAATCAATGTTAACTAAAATAATCTTGTCTTTATAATTACTATCTTAGGGGTATGGGTGGGGGTTTAAGAACAATGGGGACTCCATGAGTTCCCTCAGCCCTCCAAGCCACCTGCAGTTGGTGCCAATGCAAAGCTAGCTCTGGTCTGGTTACACAGCTCCTTCCCTTACCTACCATCTCCAGGCACAATCGCACCACCTCCAGTCAGCAGCTGGTCCCTTGCACTGTGCTTTCAGATGACAAAGTTGTATAAGTGCTTCAAAAATGGAAAGGATCATGACTGCATAAGGCTACCATGCCCTGCCCTGGAAACTCACTCCTACACCTGTGCCAATGTTCACAAACGTCCTGTCCCCAGGCTGCAGAGGACTTCAGAGCTTATCACACAAGGGTTCGGAATGACAGTACAAACAATCCCTGACTTCTCATGGGCCATCCTTTGCATTTTGAATTTTGATCTCTTCTCAGGTTAGCAATATGCTTTATAATACTTTCTCATGATGATGGGAAGAGGTAGAAAGCCACAGCTCCCGGTCAGCCATGGGATCACAAGAGTAAACAACAGAGTAGACTGTGTCTCAAAAAATAAAAATAAAATAAAAATAAACAAACAAACAAAAAAGAACTTGAGCTCTGGAATTGAATCCTACCTATGCTACTAACAAGCTCTCACAGTGGACAATCTAAGCCTCATCTAGAAGATGAGTATAATAGTAATTTCCCTTTCAGAGTTTCTATAATAAGATAGCATAGGAAAAGCACAGTGTTAAGCACATAATATGCTCTCAAAATGGCATCCATTGCCAGGCACGGCGGCTCACGACTATAATCCCAGCACTTTGGGAGACCAAGGTGGGTAGACCACTTGAGGCCAGGAGTTTGAGATTAGCTTGGCCAACATGATGAAACCTTGTCTCTACAAAAAATACAAAAATTAGCCAGGAGTGGGGGCGTGTGCCTGTAGTCCCAGCTACTCGGGAGGATGAGGTGGGAGAATCACTTGAACCCCGGGAGACAAAGGTTGCAGTAAGCCGAGATCACGCCACTGCACTCCAGCCTGGGTGACACAAAAGACTCTGTCTCCAAAAATAAAAAAGGTATCAAGGTATCTATTATTATTTTAATAATAATACCATAATTATTACCTTAGAACACAAATATTGCTCCTCCACAAAGTACACAGACATTCTGCATTTTCTTGGATTTACTGGTCACATTTGTAGATTGGTGAAAGCTTCCTATAGTTATCAATGTCTTCACTTAAAAAGACTCCAATTAATTTTAGCAAATTTCCCATTGTGGAAGTGAATCACATACAAGCATATCACCATTTGATATAGGTACTGAAGAAGAAATGTATGGATTAGGAGAGTATAGAGCATCGGACTTCTTGAGTCTCTGCTTAAGGGTCACATCTGTTGGTATTTATTTATTTAGTTAGTTAGTTATTTTGAGATGGAGTCTTGCTCTGTCACCTAAGGCTGGACTGCAGTGGTACGATCCTGGCTTACTGCAGCCTCTGCCTCCTGGGTTCAAGCGATTCTCCTGCCTCAGCCTCCCAAGTAGCTGGGACTACAGGCATGCACCACCACGCCCGGCTCTTTTTTGTATTTTTAGTAGAGACGGGGTTTCATCATGTTGGCCAGGATGGTCTCGAACCTCAAGTGATCTGCCTGCCTCGGCCTCCCAAAGTGCTGGGATTACAGGTGTGAGCCACTGCGTCCAGCCAAAATACCCTTATTTACAAGGATAACTCTCAGCCAGTTGAACCTATCCATCATTTAAGATGTCCAGAAAAAGGAAACACAGATAATAGATCTGTTTCACTTCTAAAGGGAAAAAAAGATGAGTGGGAGAAATTGCTCCCCTTGTGGATCCCACAGCAAGTTTGTAGTGGAGTTTCAAAAGTCAACCAAACAAAGAGTTTCAAAATTCCAATTCCAAATTCAACTGACTAATTCACCCATCATGCTCACATAAAAGACACAAGGGAGCTTTTGTGTGGGGAAGTGGGGGGTGCACTCAAACAACCTGCACTCCCACAGCCCATCTCCCCACCCCACCACCATTTGAATCAGGGTCAGAATGGGTTTCTCCACCTCTCAGTGGAAAAGCTACACCTTTAGATTAAGGAGAAATGGCAAAGAAAAAGGAATGGAGCCAGTGTTTAATTGCTCACATGCCCGAGGATAAGAAAAGAGGCACTGAGTAACCTGTAAAGTTGGTAACAGGTAAGATGGAACGAGTAACTTAATTACATACCCCTCCACCCACCTTTCTCCTTGCTACCGAATGATGATTCTTGGACTATGCAGAAGACAGGTAAGGGACACAGAAGTTGTGTCCCCAGGTATTTTAGCCCTTTTTTCTGTTGCAATAACAGAATACCACAGACTGGTTAATTTACAAAGAAAAGAAATTTATTTCTTATCGTTCTAGAGGTTGGGAAGTTCTCAAGATGATGGAACCACATCTTGAAAAAGTCCCTGGTGAGGGACTTTTTCCTGTGTTATAACATGAAAAGGGTATCACATGACGAGAGGGCAAGGTCATGTCTCTCTCCCTCTTCTTTTAAAGCCACCAGCTCCATCATGGGGGCTCTACCCTGATGACCTAATCTAATCCTAATTAGCCATGCCTTTTAATACTGTTACAATGGGGATTGAGTTTCCAACACATATATTTTGGGGTCACAATTAAACCACATCACCAAGCTAGGTATCAAAAGACCCTTCCATGTCCCAGCCCTATTAAATTGTGTGCCAGATATTAGCCAGAGTAGGATCACAGGAGGCATCAGGGCTCGGGGCATGTTTCTCTTTATTTTGTGTTTTTATTTATATTTTCTTTATCAGCAATGCTTTTGGAGAAAGAGCATATTTCTGAAAGCATGGTCCAAGACCACCTGCATCAGAATCACTAGGGATCTACGTTAACTGTGCAAATTCCTAGGCCTTTCCCAGTCCACAGGACTCAGAATCTAAGAGTAGGGCCTAGGAATCTGCATATTAAATAAGCTTTGCTTGTGATTCTGAATCACATTAAAAGGCTGAAGACCACTGCTTCAGGATCATGTCTAACCAGTGGGACACTCAGAATCAAGGAGACATGAACACTTACCCATGGCCATGGAGGAAGAAAATATTAGGGCATAGCAAGATGGCTGAATAGAAGCCTACACCGGTGTAATTCATTGCCCCTACAGGGACAACAAATTTTAAACTACCTACACACAATAAGGGCCATTGTAAGAAACAAAGTCAGATAAGCAATTACAGTACCTGGTTTTAATTTCATATAACTGAAAGAGACGTTGAAGAGGGCAGGAAAGAAAGTCTTGAATCTCTAGTGCCTCCCCTCCCTTATTTTCCAGCAGTGGATGTGCAGCATGAAGAAGAATCTGTACACTTGGGAGAGGGAGAATGCAGCAATTGTGAGGCTTTGCATTGAACCCAGCTGTGGAGGCTATGGTAAAAGGCTCCTTCAGTTTGAGAAAAGCAGGGGGAAAAGTAAAGGGCACTCTGTCTTGCACCTTAAGTACAAGCTTGGCCACAGTGAGGCAGAGCACCAAGCAGGCTCTCGGCGTCCCCAGGTCCAGTTCAGGGCTCTTGGTCATCATTTCTGGACCTGCCCTGGACCAGAGGGGAGTCCACTGCCCTGAAGAGTGAGTCCCAGGCCTGGCAGCATTCATCACAAGCTGAATGAAGAGTCTTTGGACTTTAAGTGAACATCGGCAGTGGCCTGGAAAAAACCCCTGTGGGCCGGTGGTGGGTGGTGGTGGCCACAGGGAGAGGCTCCACTGGCTGGGAAGCGGGAGGGAAGAGTGGGAGGGACTTTTTCTTATGGTTTATATGCCAGCTTAGCTTAACTTCTTTTTTTTTTTTTTTTTTTTTTGACAGAGTCTAGCTCTACCACCCAGACTGGGGAGTGCTGTGGCAAGATCTCAGCTCGGGTTCAGGTGATTCTCCTGCTTCAGCCTCCTAAGTAGCTGGGACTACAGGTACCCACCACCACACCCGGCTAATTTTTGTATTTTCAGTAGAGACGGGGTTTCAATGTGTTGGCCAGGCTGGTCTCAAACTCCTGACCTCATGATCCGCCCACCTCAGCCTCTCAAAGTGCTGGGATTACAGGCATGAGCCACCGTACCCAGCCGCCAGCTTAGCTGCAGTGGAATAGAATACCAGGTAAATTTCTAAGGTTTCCTACTTCAATCCTGGCTCTCAGACAGCATCTCTGGATTCACCTGGGGCCTAGGGGAACTTGTTGCCCTGAAAGGAGGCACATAAACCTGGCTGGCTTTGTCACCTGCTGATTGTAAAGCCCTAGGATCTTGAGTGAACTTACAGGGTAACCAGGTCATGGTTACAGCAGGCTTTGAGTGAGACTCAGTAATGTGCTGGCCTCAGATCTGAACCAGTGCAGTCCCCATGGGGTGGCCATGGGGGTGCTTCTCTTTCCCTACTGTCAGTTCCAGGAGGCTAACTACAGCAAGAAACTGCATTTGTTTGGAAGAAAGTAAGGGAAGAGAACAAGAGTCTCTGCATGGCAATACAGAGAATTCTTCTCAATGTTATCCAAGACCACCAAAGTGGCACTTCCATGAGTAGACAAGAACCACAACATTATTGAGTTTTGGGGCCAAATGCCTTCCAACAACTGAAAAGCCTTCACAAAAAGAATAAGCACAAACAAGCCAAGACTGTGAAGACTACCATAAATGCCTAACTCTTCAATGCACAGACAATGAAGAACATCTACAAGCAACAACACCACATCTAGGAAAACATGATCTCATCGAATGAACTAAATAAGGCACCAAGGACCAGTCCTGGAGAAACAGAGATATGTGACTTTTCAGACAGAGAATTCAAAATAGCTGTTTTGAGGAAATTCATAAATTTAAGGTAACACAGAGAAGGAATTCAGAATTCTATCAGATAAATTTAACAAAGAGATTGAACTTATTAAAATGAATCAAGCAGAAATTCTAGAGATGGAAAATGCAATTCGCATGCTGAAGAATGCATCAGAACCTCTTAATAGCAGAACTGGTCAAGCAGAAGAAAGAATTGGTAAGCTAGAAGACAAACTATATGAAATATGAAAATATAGTTAGAGGAGATAAAAGAATAAAAAACAATGAAGCATGCCTACGAGATCTAGAAAATAGCCTCAAAAGGGTAAATCTAAGAGTTACTAGCCTTAAAGAAAGAGATAGGGGTAGAAAGTTTACTCAAAGGGATGATATCAGAACTTCTCAAACCTAGAGAAAGATATCAATATTCAAGTACAAGAAGGTTATAGAGCACCAAGCAGAGTTAACCTAAAGAAGACTACCTTAGGCATTTAGTAATCAAATTCCCAAAGGTCAAGGATTTTAAAAAACGATCCTAAAAGCAGCAAGAGAAAAGAAACAACATACAACTGAACTCCAATACATCTGGCAGCAAATTTCTCAGTGCAAACCTCAGTGAAAACAAGCTAGGAAAAAGTGGCATGGCATATTTAAAGGGCTGAAGGAAAAAAAACTTTTACCCTAGAATAGTACATCTGGTGAAAATAACCTTTAAGCATAAAAGAGAAATAAAGACCTTCCCAGACAAACAAAAGCTGAGGGATTTCATCAACTCCAGACCTGTCCTATAAGAAATGCTAAAGGGAGTTCTTTAATCTGAAAGAAAAGGAAGTTAAAGAGCAAAAAGAAATCATCTAAAGGTACAAAACTCCCACATAACAGTACACAGAAAAACAGAATATTATAACACTTATACAATTGTATTGTATAATGTACTCTTAATCTTCCATGGAAAGACTAAACGATGAACCAATCAAAAATAATATCTATGGCAACTTTTCAAGACACAGAAAGTACAATAAGACATAAAGAACAACAAAAAGCTAAAAACCAAATTAAAGTGTAGAGTTTTTATTTGTTTTTGTTTGTTAGTTTGTTTATGCAATCAGTGTTAAGCTGTCATCAGTTTAAAATAATGGCTTATAAGATAGTATTTGCAAGCCTCATAGTGACCTCAAATCAAAAAAACACACAATCGATGCACAAAAAATAAAAAACAAGAAATTAAACCATGCCAGAGACAATCATCTTCACTAAAAGGAAGATAGGAAGGAAGGAAAGAAGAAAGAGAAGACTGCAAAATAACCAGAAAACAAACAACAAAATGGCAAGAGTTAAGTCTTTATGTATCAATAATAACATTGAATGTAAATGAACTAAACTCTCCAATCAAAAAACACAGAGTGGCTGAATGGATGAAAAATAAGATAGAATGATCTGTTGCCTACAAGAAACACATTTTACCTAAAGATACACATAGACTGACAATAAAATGATGAAAAAAGATAGTCCATGCCAATGGAAACCAAAGAAGAGCAGTAGCTATACTTATACCAGACAAAATAGACTTCAAGACAAAAACTGCAAGAAGACGAAGGGTCAGTATATAATGATAAAGGGGTCAATTCAGCAAGAGGATATAACAAATTGTAAATATATATGCACCCAACACTAGAGCACCCAGATATATAAAGCAAACATTATTACAGCTAATAAGAGTGACAGACTTCAATATAATAATAGCTGGAGACTTTGATACCCCACTTTCAGCATCAGACAGATCTTCCAGACAGAAAATCAACAAAGAAACATTGGACTTAATATGCACTATAGACCAAATAGACCTAATAGATATTTACAGAACATCTCATCGAACAGCTGCAGAATACACATTCTTCTCCTTAGCACATGGATCATTCTCAAAGATAGATTATAGACCATCCTGGCTAACACGATGAAACCCCGTCTCTACTAAAAGATACAAAAAACTAGCCGGGCGTGGTGGCGGGCGCCTGTAGTCCCAGCTACTCCGGAGGCTGAGGCAGGAGAATGGCGTGAACCCGGGAGGCGGAGCTTGCAGTGAGCCGAGATCGGGCCACTGCAATCCAGCCTGGGCGACAGAGCGAGACTCCGTCTCAAAAAAAAAAACAAAAAACAAAACAAAAAAAAAAAGATAGATTATATGTTAGGTCACAAAACAAGTCTTAAAACATTAAAAAAACTGAAATAATATCAAACATTTTCTCTGACCACAATGGAATAAAACTAGAAATCAATAGCGAGATTTTTGGAAAATACACAAACACATGGAAATTAATAGGCTCCTGAATGATCAGTGAGCCAGTGAAGAAATTAGGGAGGAAATTGAAAAATTTCTTGAAACAAATGATAATGGAAACACAACATATCAAAATCTACGAGATACAGTGAAAGCAGTACTAAGAAAGAAGTTTATAGCTAAAAAAGTGTCTACATGGAAAAAAATTCAAATAAATAACCTAACAATGCATCTTAAAGAACTAGACAAGCAAGAGCAAACCAAACCCAAAATTAGAAGAAATAATAAAGATGGGAGCAGAAATAAATGAAACTAAAACAAAGAAAACAATACAAAAGATCAATGAAGCAAAAAGTTGGCTTTTTGAAAAGTAAAACAAAATTGACCAACTTTTAGCCAGAGTAACTAAGAAAAAAAGAGAGACCTAAATAAATAAAATCAGAGAAGAAAAAGGAGACATTACAACTGACATTGTTGGAATGTAAAGCATCATACCACCAATATTCAAGTGATCATTAGCGGCTACTATGAGCAACTGTATGCCAACAAATTGGAAAATCTAGAGGAAACAGAAAAGTTCCTAGGCACATAAACATACGCTTGGATCATGAAGAAATCCAAAACGCGAACAGACCAATAACAAGTAATGAGATCAAAGACATAATAAAAAGTCTCCTGGTAACAAGAGAAGGCTGGGACCTGATGGTTTCACTGCTGAATTCTAGAACTAATACCAATCCTACTCAAACTATTCCAAAAAATAGAAGAGGAGAGAATACTTCCCAATTCATTCTACAAGGCCAGTATTAATGATTTCAAAACCAGACAAAGACATATCAAAAAAAGAAAACCATTGGCCAATACTCCCGGTAAATACAGATGTAAAAATTCTCAACAAAATACCTGCAAACTGAATTCAACAATATATTAAAAAGATCATTCATCATGACCAAGTGGGATTTATCCCACATATGTAAGGATGGTTCAATCAACAAACGCAAATCAAAGTGATACATCATATCAATAGAATGGAGGACAAAACCCATATGATCCTTTTAATTGATTCTGAAAAAGTATCCAATAAAATTTAACAATGCTTCATGATAGAAACCCTCAAAGAACTGCATATAGAGGGAACATTCCTCAACATAAAAAAGCCATATACAAACAGACCCACAGCTAGTATCACACGGAATGAGAGTTGGCTTAGAGAAAGCCTTTCCTCTAAGATCTGGAACATGACAAGGATGCTCACTTTCACCACTGTTATTCAACACAGAACTGGAAGTCCTAGCTAGAGCAAGTGATAGAAATAAAGGACATCCGAATTGGAAAAAAAGAAATCAAATTATCCTTGTTTGCAGATTATAAGATCTTATATTTGGAATAACCTAAAGACTCCAAAAAAAAAAAAAAAAAAAAACTATTAGAACTGATAAATTCAGTAAAAGTTGCAGGATACAAAATTAACATACACACAAAAATCAGTAGCATTTCTGGGTGGGCACAGTGGCTCACATCTGTAATCCCAGCACTTTGGGAGGCTGAGGCAGGTGGATCACATGAGGCCAGAATTTCAAGGCCAGCCTGGCCAACATGGTGAAACCCCATCTCTACTAAAAATACAAAAATTAGCTGAGCATGGTGGTGCATGTCTGTAATCCCAGCTGCTTAGGAGGCTGAGGCATAAGAATTACTTGAATTCAGGAGGCAGAGGTTGCAGTGAGCTGAGATTGTGCCACTGCACTCCAGCTTGGGCAACAGAACAAGATTCTGTCTCAATTAAAATAAAATAAAATAAAATAAAATAAAAAAGTCTGGGCATGGTGGTTCACGCCTGTAATCCCAGCACTTTGGTAGGCCAAGGCAGGCAGATCACTCGAGGTCAGGAGTTCAAGATCAGTCTCGGCAACATGGCGAAATGTCGTCTCTACTAAAAACAAAAAAATTAGCCAGAAGTGGTGGCACATGCCTGTAATCCCAGCTACTCGGGAGGCTGAGGCATGAGAATCACTTGAACCCAAGAGGCAGAGGTTGCAGCGAGCCAGGATCGTACCACTGTACTCCAACCTGTGTAACAGAGTGAGACTTCGTCTCAAAAAAAAAAAAAAAAAAGCTTCCGCCAGTGTCGCCACTGGAGAGCAGCAGCCATGGCTCTACCCTACCCTATGGCCGTGGGCCTCAACAAGGGCCACCAGGTGACCAAGAACGTGAGCGAGCCCAGGCACAGCCGCCTCCGCGGGCGTCTGACGAAACACACCAAGTTCGTGCGGGACATGATTCCGGAGGTGTGTGGCTCTGCCCCGTACGAGCAGCGGCGCGCCATGGAGTTACTGAAGGTCTCCAGGGACAAACGGGCCCTCAAGTTTATCAAGAAAAGGGCGGGGACGCACGTTCCCGCCAAGAGGAAGCGGGAGGAGCTGAGCAACGTATTGGCCGCTATGAGGAAAGCTGCTGCCAAGAAAAACTGAGCCCCCTCCCCTGGCTTCTCCCTGAAATAAAGAACAGCTTGACACACACACACACACACACTCTCTCTCTCTCTCTCTCACACACACACTCACACACACACTCACACGCACACACACTCACACCCACACTCACACCCACACTCACACATACACACACACACTCACACACACACAAAATTAAATAGCACTTCTTTCTTTCATTTTCCCTTCAGACGGAGTCTCGCTCTGTCGCCCAGGCTGGAGTGCAGTGGCGCCATCTCAGCTCACTGCAACCTCTGCCTACCGGGTTCAAGCAGTTCTCCTGTCTCAGCCTCCTGAGTAGCTGGGACTACAGGCGCCCGCCACCACACCTGGCTAATTTTTGTATTTTTAGTAGAAATGGGGTTTCACCACATTCGTCGGGCTGGTCTCTAACTCCTGACCTCAGGTGATCCACCCACTTCAGTCTCCCAAAGTGCTGGTATTACAGGTGTGAGCCACCGCGCCTGGCCTAAATAGCATTTCTATACACCAACAGTGAATAATCTGATAAACCTGAAAAGTAATCCCATTTACAATAGTCACAAATAAAATTAAATACATAGGAAATAACCAAAGAAGTGAAAGATCTCTATGATGAAAACTATAAAACACTGATAAAAGAAATAAAAGGGGACACAAAAAAATGGAAAGATATTCCATGTTCATAGAAGAATCAATATTGTTAAATCCATACTACCAAAGCAATCTACAGATATAATGCAATCCCTATCAAAATACTGATAACAGTCTTCACAGAAATAGAAAAAACAATCCTAACATTTATGTGGAACCACAAATGACCCAGAATAGCCACAGCTATCCTGAGTGAAAAGAACAAAAGTGGAGAAATCACATTCCCTGACTTCAGATTATACTACAGAGCTATGGTAACCAAAACAGAATGATACTAGCAAAAAAACAGACACATAGACCTATAACAGAATAGAGAACCTAGAAATAAATCTACATATCTACAGTGAACTTATTTTCGACAAAGGCGTCAAGAACATACATTGGAGCATGAACAGCCTCTTCAATAAATAGTGGTAGAAAAACTGGATATCCATATGCAGAAGAATGAAACTTGACCCCTATTTCTTACCATATATAAAAATCAAATCCAACTGGATTAAAAACTTAGACCTAAGACCTCAAACTGTGAAACTACTACAAGAAAACTGTGGGGAAACTCCAGGACATTGGTCTGGACAAAAATGTCTTGCATAATACCACACAAGCACAGGCAACCAATGCAAATATGAATAAATGGGGTCACATCAAGTTAAAAAGCTTCTGCACAGCGACAGAAACAACAAAGTGAAGACACAGCCCACAGAACGGGAGACATTTGGCAAACAGACATATGAAAAGGTGCTCAACGTCATTGATGGTCAGGGAAATGCAAATCAAAACTACAATGATGGCCGGGCGTGGTGGCTCAGGAGGCTGAGGCAGTGACTCACAAGGTCTGGAGTTCAAGACCAGCCTGGACAACATGGTGAAACCCCAACTCTATTAAAAATACAAAAAATTAGCTGGGCGTAGTGGTGGGCTCCTGTAATCCCAGCAACTCAGGAGGCTGAGGCAGGAGAATCGCTTGAACCCAGGAGGCAGAGGTTGCAGTGAGCTGAGATCGCATCATTGCACTCCAGTCTAGGTGACAGAATGAGACTTTATCTCAAAAAAAAAAAAAAAAAAAAAAAAACTAAACAAAACAAAAAAAACTACTCACACTAGTTAAAATGGCTTATACACAGAGACAGGCAGCAACAAATGCTGGAGAGGATGTGGAGAAAAGAGAACCCTTGTATACTGTTGGTGGAAATGTAAATTAGTACAACCACTATGGAGAACAGTTTGGCAATTCCTCAAAAAACTAAAAACAGAGACCAACAATTCCACTGCTGGGTATATACCCAAAATAAAGGAAATCAGTATATCAAAGAGATACCTGCACTCCTATGTTTATTTGCAGCACTGTTTACAATAGCCGAGATTTTATTTTTTGTGTTTTGTTTTGTTTTGTTTTGTTTTGGTTTGTTTGAGACGAAGTCTCACTCTGTTGCCCAGTCTGGAGTGCAGTGGCACAATCTAGGCTCACTGCAACCTCTGCCTCCCAAGTTCAAGCAATTCTCCAGCCTCAGCCTCCCAAGTAGCTGGGACTATAGGCTAACTTTTTGTATTTTTAGTAGAGACAGAATTTTGCCATGTTGGTCAGGCTGGTCTCAAACTCCTGAACTCAAGTGATCCGCCTGCCTCAGCCTCCCAAAGTGCTGGGTACAGGCATGAGTCACTGTGCCCAGTCTGCTATAGCCAAGATTTCAAAGTAACCCAGATGTCCATCAACAGATGATTGGATAAATGAAATGTGATATATATACACAAAGAAGTACTATTCAGCCATAAAAAAAGAATGAGATCCGGTCATTTGCAAAAACATGGATAGAACTGGAGATCATTAATGTTAAGTGAAATAAGTCAGGCACAGAAAGACAAACTTCGCATGGTCTCACTTAGTTGTGGGAACTTAAAAGCAAAGCAAAACAATTGAACTCATGGAAATAGAGAGTAGAATAGTTACCAGAGGCTGGGAACGGCAGTGGAAAAGTAGGGGGGAAGTGGGGTGATTAATGGGTACAAAAAAATAGAAAGAATATGACCTAGTATTTGGTAGCACAACAGGGCGATTATAGTCAATAATCATCGTACATTTTAAAATAACTAAAAGAGTATAATTGAATTGTTTGTAACACAAAGAATACATGTTTGAGGGGATGGACACCCTATCTTCCATGCTGTGACTATTACATCCCTATAGTAAAGTGTCTCATGTAACCCATAAACATATACACCTACTATGTATTCATAGAATTTTTTAAATTTTTTAAAAAGCATATTAGGACTTGTATTTATATGTATGTTTATTCCACCTTGTTAAAATTTGTTTCATTATGTTACAGTATACATAAAATATTTAGTACAGAAATGCACACAGAATTTATGTGTGTGTGTATGTGTGCCTGCATTTGTGTGTGTGTGTATGTGTGTGTGTGTGTGTGTGTATATATATATATATATATGGTATGTGCTCAAACAAATTTTAGTAATAGGTGTTTGCATCCAAGCCGGAGCATCAGCTTCTGGTACAATGACTTCCTCATTACCTAGAAAAGCAAGCGAGTAGTAAAGAGCTCTCCCGAGCTTACATGATTAATCAGTGAGTGACTGAAAAGAGAACCCAGCAGTTTATCCCCTGACTTCATCTCAACCCTGGAGTATGAGGGAGGCAAAGAATGCAGCAGAGAGCAGGACAAGCCTGAGATTGGACTCTCTGCCTTGAGCCCCTGAGTTGCCACCCACTCACATTCCTTCTTCGCTGAGGCTGGTAGGAGGATGGAATTTCTCCCAGCAGGAAGTAGGGAAGCTGGGGAATAAAAATTACCATCCATTCTGCCAGTTGTCCAAATCTAAGTCCCAACTATGGCATCAGCAAAGATAAGAGGAGTTTGCTGAGCTATAATTAACAACTCCCCTTTCTCAGGCACAAAGAAGAAATGCTGGAGTAAGAGAAACAGAGCAGGTGATGGTTACACCTGTGGACAGTTCTGCTGACAGTCACAGAAGCAAACAGGACTGCTAAAGAGGAGCTCTAAGCTGGGAACTTGGGGAGGTAGGAGCAAGACAGGAGCGCTCACTTGCTTCTTTGCCCTGCCCTCAAAAGTCAGAACTTAGCTCAGACCTTAAAAAAAAAAAAAAAAAAGGCCTTATGGCCTTATGTGCTGTCTTCCACAAGACGATGTGACCCCCTAAGCATATGTGCACATGGATCAGAGAAAGGGGAACATGTGAGAGGTGGTCACAGATCAAAACACTTCCATGAGCATGAGAAGTTTAAAAAGGTTAATAGATGTGTAAGGGCCAGTCTTTGCCCTCCATTTGGGCTACAGTCACAAAATCCCATGATCCTAGAATGTTAGAGGTAACAAAAAAGTCTTACATGGTTATTTATTGGTTCATTTACTCATTTAGTATTTAAGTACTATCATGTGCCAAGCACCATGCTAAGTGTTGGGGACACAATAAAACAAAGATGATCCCTGCTCTCATGCAATTTAGGGACTAGGGGAGACAGACAATGATCAAGTCAACAGATCAATACAATTATAATGTGATTAATGCTAACATGGAAAATAAGCCATTTATCCTGATGCAAGTAAGGGAGAGAAACCCTACTGGGACAAAGGGGTAAGAGGCAGCCTCTCTGAGATGTGACAGCTCCCAGGTGAGGAATCTGAGCTGAGGGCAGTTTGAGTGATGAGTCACTCACAGGGAGGAAGAACTTGGAACTTCCTTTCCACCAACAGCACCACTATTAACAACACTGTTCCTGGGATCTGAACAATACGAACATCTGGGGCCTCTACTGAAGCTGTTTCCAAAGGGACACTTCCACTGCAGCGTTTAATCAAAGTGAGCCTCTTCTGAGATGGGGCCCTCTTCCTCATCAGCGGGAACTAACTGAACACCTTCTGGGCCCACATTCCACATGGAGTCCGAGTGGGCTGCCTGCGGGTGGCTCTGGAAGCCCGTCCACACAACTGCCACTCTGGGCTCTTCACCCCACCCTCAAGGCAGCTGTCTCTCACCAGGACAGTGAAGACCAGAGCTTATATAACTGGCTTCCCCTGGCAACTGGGAAGTCAAACATTTCCTCTCATGGACTCATGTGTGGCTTCCCTTAATAAGTTTGCAAACCTCCTGGTTCTCTAAGAGCTCAGAACTCACCTTCCACACCCTTTGCAGGCTAAGCCCAAGCCTACTGTTTGCTGGCAGTGACACAAGCTGCCACTTACTGTGTGCTACGTCCAGACACAGTGCTAAGTGCCTTTCTTATTTTATCTTAGTTCGATCCCCACAAGCTCCATAAAGTAAGTACAATTTTCTTCATTTTTCAGAAAGGAAACATTCAGAGAGGATGAAATGATTTTGCAAAAGCACCACAGCTAGGATGTGGTAGAGCTGGAATTTAAACTAAGGTCTTTTGGTCTCCAAAACCTGAGTTCCCCGCAGCCATTACTGAATCTTGTCCTTGCACCACATCACAGGGTCAGAGACTTCCTTATTCTACCATTATCTGTTGAGAACCTACTGTGTGCAAGGCACAGCACTGAATATCAGTACCAGAGAAGTCATCTAATCAGAGAGGGACATAGTCTTTGCTCACCAGCCTCAAAACTTCAGCCATGAGAAACCCTTGTCAATAGACAGCTAAACAATCACAGGCATCTATGCCTGTGTGTGTATATGTGTGTGTGTGTGTGTGTGTGTGAGAGAGAGAGAGAGAGAGGATTGAGGTAAAGCCGAGAGAGAGAGAGAGAGAGAGAGAGAGAGAGAGAGAGAGATTGAGGTAAAGCCACCTACTGCCTCTAGCCTTTCCCTACCTCTGAAATCCCTTTGGCCTCTCTTTCTGCCTTTCTCCTTCCTTTTCCCTCCTCACTTCATTCATTCCATCTTTCTCAGTGATGTTTCTCTTCATGCCAAAACAAAAGCAAAAACACACAAACCTGCCCGTAAGTTTACATGACACTCTGTCTTGAATGCCTGCCAGCCTTCAAATTTAATTCTAATCTTAGGGGCTGGAACCTCTTCCTCCTCCAGGAAATCTCCTCCTTCTTCTAGTTACAGAGGCCAGGAGGGCAGGGCAGATTCAGCCAGGTGCCACTGCAGCCCATCTGCCAGGTACAGGGGCTGTTTTAGGAAAAAATGCCCCACATCTGATGTGTGCTCAAATAGTTCTGGAGTCAGACCAAAGTGCCCAAAGAGGTGATATAGAAATGAACACACTGAGCAATGGCCCCAAACACCTGCCGCTTAGGTCCCCATAAGTGGAAGGGAATGATCCACACCCCAGAGACGCCAGTGCCCCTGCCCAGGGGACCCTACCCAGGTCAACTACACTGTTCCCTACCACACCTTTTTCAAGATTTCCAATTTCTTTATGGACTGGAGCAACTTATCATAAAGGAGAAAAGTAATGGTCCCTGGCCAGTTATGAAGAAGGACCCGGAGGCCAAGGCACCTTGTTGGGAGGCACACAGTGAGGCACAGACTCAGTCTCCTAGTCAGCATCGCAGCCACCCACACCCCTTGGCCTTTCCCTTCAGCCTCTTGCAATGGATCACTGAGTCTCCCTCTTGGGCAGGGACCTACAACATCTCCAAACACGGAGCCAACCCGGGCAATCCCAAACCTCATCTCCAGGGTCCCCACCACCTACTTGGCTCGCAGAAAGGCCAGCTTCTTCCTCAGGGAGGAGACGTGGTAGTGACAAGTTTGCTTTACAGCTGTGCCGCATGAGACGGTCTCTGGCTGTAGATTCTGCACCATGCTGGGCTCAGGGGAGGGCTGGCCACATGGCAGCTGGGACCCCAAGAGCTGGGGGCTCACTCTGGAGCTGCGTGGACTTGCTGCCCCTGCAGCTACCCCAGCTGTCAACTGTGGAATCCTGCACATAAGCGCTCCCCTCCCTGTGGTTCAGTATAAAACACAGGCAGGTGGAGGGCCCAGGGTGGGCAAGCCTGGGGTCCTGTGTTACCGAGATCCCCTCTGCCTTTTGCCCAAGCCACAGCTCCAAATGAAGCCCTCCTCCATCTTTCAACATCTGGCAGAGCTCTGGGCACTTGGTGAGTTTCCTCCCCTCCTTTGTCCTCAGACAAGGAGGATGAAGCTGTACCTGCATGTGATGTCAGCTGCTGGTGCTGGGGGAAGGGGAGGAGCAGCGGGCACTGCTCCCAGAGGGTTTGCAACTTGGCTTTCTCCCCATGGTAAGGGATCACGGGAGTGTCCGTGAGTCCATGGGGAATTCATTGGCCAGGCAGGTAGATGGAGCTAGACTATTCTGGAAATATGCTACTGGGGATATATTTCTGGGACAGAATAAGCAAAATTGAAAAGACTTCTTCTTCGACTAGGAAGCTATCTATCCCAGTGGCTAGACCCGAGTTGGCAGTGACGATCTTACTCTAGCACGATGGCGTCAACTCCTAAAACTTGCCCCTTGACCTCAAATGTCAATACCTTGGTTTCTCCATTCATTTGTTCCTGAATTCCAAATCCCAAACCATTTCCGAGCACCTACTCTGTGCTGGACACAAGAGACAACAGAAATACACAGTTTCTGTCCCCAGGATCTCATCAACTAACAGGGAGACAGATAAATCACATAGCACACAAGGATGTGGTAAGTGCTGCAACAGAATTAGCCACAGCGTACTCCTGTACCTATAAAATAGGTGTGATAAGACTCACCTCCCTCCCTCAACTGGAAGAAATGAGGTGAGCCCTAACATGACATGTAAGACATGAAAGTCCTTTTTTTTTTTTTTTTTTTTTTTTTTGAGAGAGAGAGAGAGAGTCTTGCTCTCTTACCCAGGCTGGAGAACAGTGGCGCAACCTCGGCTCACTGCAGCCTCTGACTCCTGAGTTCAAATGATTCTTGTGCATCAGCGTCCCAAGCAGCTGGGACTACAGGTGTGTACCACCACACCTGCTAATTTTTGTATTTTTAGTAGAGACAGAGTTTCACCATTTTGACCACACTGTTCTCAAACTCCTGACCTAAGGTGATCCACTTGCCTCAGCCTCCCGAAGTGCTGCGATTACAGGCATGAGCCACTGCACCCAGCCACAAATGTCTTTTAAGGTACTTGGAGAAAAGCTGACATAAAAAAAGTTCCAAAATTAATTATATCTAAACATCACACTATTCTCATTCCACCTTCACTTAGGAGACATCATTTTCCATCACACAGAGAAAATATACTGCTGCCACGAACCTCCTCGCCTTCCTACCATAGCACCTAGGAACTCACTGCATCCACCTCAATCAGTCTCCCCTGTTCAAAGGTAATCTTCTCACCTGTGATCTGGACCCACCTTCTCTTGCCTCCTCTAAAACTCTGCTTCCTTATCTTTCAACAGATGGCACCCCCTAGCTGAGCAAGCTGGAATCCTAGGACTCAATTTTGAACACCTCCCTTCTCTCACACCCATATGTACCCAATTCATCATCAAGCCCTGGACATTTTATCTCCTAAACATATCTTGAATTTGTCTACTTCTTTTTTTCACTATCACCATCCACATTCCAAGACACAAACATCCTTAGCTTGGATATAGTAACAGTCTCCTAAGGACCTCAGCTGATCTCCCAGTATCCATGAAACAGCCTCTGTGTTTTTGTGAGCAATTTTTTCATAAGCAAATCTGATCCTGTCATCTCCTGTCTCAAAGATCTTCCGTGGCTTCCTGGGCTTTAAAATAAAGACCAAGACTCTTTTGACTATTCTTTCTTGCTTCTCTATTACTATATCCTGGTCATCCTGGCCATCAAAGCTCCTGCCTCATCTCATCCATACCATCTCATCTGTCTCACATCACTGTTTCCAATTCATCCTTCTAGTCTTTGCCCAAGCCTTACACCTTGGCCCCAACCCCTCTGGCCGGGTCCAGCTTCTTCGGTACACTTTGCCTGGTACTATGTCCCCTTCCTTTAAGACACCCATCCAAATTCCAAGTTTGCATATTCTCAAACGTGTTTAATATTCTCCCTTCAACAAGACTGGAAACCCCAGTACATACTGCTCTTTCTTTTCTTTTTTGAGACAGGATCTTGCTCTACGCCCAGACTGGAGTGCAGTAGCTATTTTTTGTAGAGACGAGGTTTTTCCAGGTTACCCAGGCTAGTCTGAAACTCCTAGCCTCAAGTGATCCTCCCACCTCAGCCTCCCAAAGCACTGGAATTACAGGCACCAGCCATCACACTTGGCCGATAGTGCATAATTGATCAGTTTGTCGAATGAATGAACAAATGAATTTACCCTCCCTGAAATTCTTGGCCTTGAGCTATCAATTTCTACTTCAGAGATTACAAAAAAGTGCTTCTGTCTCTCCATATTGAAACAATAATTTTCCCCAGTCATCCCTGTGTTCCCCTCTAGGTATCCTCCCTATTTCTCTTCTTCCCAGGCAGACTTCTAGAATGAAATCACTACGGTCAGTCTCTTCTCCCTCCCCTCAAATATACTCTTCTGAAAGTGCTCTGTGGTAACCAATGATCTCCACAAATTGCCACTGCAGAGGATTCCTTTTAGTCCTTTTCTTACCTATTTCTACCCTTTCAACTATTCTTTCTTGCTTCTCCATTACTATTTCCTAGTCATCTTGGCTTCAATGCACAATCTTTTAAAATTCTTCCTTCCTTTGTCTTCTGCTTAAACTTTGCTAATCCTAAGACTCTTGCTTCAACTACATTCTCATTGCTGTGCTCTTCCATAGTGGTGGCTGCCCAACTAGCACGCTCAGTCTCGTCCCCCTGAGCTTCAAACGGCGTAGCCAATGGCCCAGTGTATCTCTCCACTGGCACACTCCACGAGTAGTTCACGCTACATGTCTAAATTAAACTCACTGCCACCTCTGCTCCTCAAATCCTTCCTCCTCAACCCAGTATTTTAATGATAATACAACTAGTAGGCACATACACATTAACCACAGGCCAGGTATGATTTCTTTTTTTTTTTTTTTTTTTTTTTTTTAACTCTTCTAGGACCCTTTATCTGAAAACATAAATGGACAGGCTCCCTGGGTGGGTGCTGATAAGCCCTTCCTTCTCCTTGGTCCGGTGGCCCCAGAATCTGCCTCATTTCCATGCCCACATGGATACCATTCCTCTAGCACCTGCTGTTCCTGGGCCATCAAGGGGTCAGTCTTGAGGGGCTACACAAGAGAGGTAAAGCCCCCCCACCATTTTCCCTGAGCTCCAAATTTCCATCGGGTCCCACACTCCTTCCTCTGCTGACCAGGGTGCACCGTGGGCATGGAGCCACTTCTTTATGTTGCTCTCTCTTCCTGTCTCCCTTGAGCATCACCCTTTCACTGCGTCCCTGATGCTCTCGTGAGATACACTTCTGGGGTAGGGCTCCCCCTCACTGAGTGTGACAGTGGAGGAGGAGGGCCAAAGCTTTCAGTCAAGGCCGTGGGGTGGCAAGCAGGGAGGAGAAGGGCCAAAGCTTTCAGTTGGGGCCGTGGGGTGGCAAGGGGAGAAGATCGGCTCCCCAGGTTCACACCTCCATTCCCACGTGTCATCACCCACATGGCCTTGTTCTTGATGCCTGATGGCCACGTTAAGTCATGGGGCTGCAGAATTACTCAAGAGCAGGGACCACGTCTTCGTCTTGGAATCCCTGCCTAGCAGACAGCAGGGCCAGGCAGGCAGTTAATGCTGGGCCACAGGTTATCCAGGTTGGCATCCACCATGCCCAAATGCCCAGCCTGGAGAGCCCCTGGGGGAGGTATCCATCCTCCACAGCCCTGGAGGGGCTAGGACTCAACTCTGAACACCTCTCAGGTGTAATTTTTCTCACAGGAATATCTGGGAGCGACCTGGTGCTATAGACTCAGTGTTGGTGCCCCACCCCCAACTGGATATGTTGAAATCCTAACCCCCAGTGCAATGGTGTTAAGAGGCGGGGTCATAAATCATGAAAATGGAGCCCTCATGAATGTAATTAGTGCCCCTATAAGGGGGCTCACTAGACCAGAGTTCTCCTTTTTACCATGTAAGACACAGCAAGAGGACAGCTGTCTATGAAGACAATAGGACCTCACCACTCGCTGAATGCCCACATCTTGGTCTTGGACTTCCCGGACTCCAAAATGGAAAGAAATAATTTTCTGTGATGTACAACACACCCAGTCTATGGTATTCTGTTATAGTCGCCTGAACTAAGACACACGGGTACTCCGTTTCTCAACATGACTCAGTGGCAGCTGGGTGCGGTGGCTCACATCTGTAATCCCAGCACTTTGGGAGGCCAAAGCAGGCAGATCACCTGAGGTCAGGAGTTCGAGACCAGCCTGGCCAACATGGTGAAACCCTGTCTCTACTAAAAATACAAAAATTAGCTGGGTATGATGGCGGACGCCCAGCTAATCCCAGCTACTCAGGAGGCTGAGACAGGGCATTCACTTGAATCCAGGAGGAGGAGGTTGCAGTGAGCCGAGACTGCATCACTGTACTCCAGCCTGGGCAACAGAGCAAGACTCCATCTCTAAAAAAATAAAATCAAACAAACAAAAAAACATAACGTAGTGGTTTCCAATCATCCATAAAGAACACTCACTCCTTATTACAGCAGGACATGGCATGACCAGGCACTTGCCTACCTGTCCAAAGGCCTTTCCTGGCCACTCACTAACTACCCCTCTCATAGAATATGATGCTGCAGCACACTGAAGTATTTGTGGTTCCTGAACATGCCTTGCTTTCTCCCGCCTCCATGCTTATGTACATCTTGTTCCCTCGCTTGCAAATGCTGTCCATGTGACAGACTCCTACTCCTCTTGCAGTTCTCAGCTGAAGCACAGCCCCCTTTGTGGAGTTTTCTGGAAACCCTCCCACCCCTGCCCTCACCCCAAACAGTAGCTGTGTTTCTCTGTGGCAAGTTTAATTCCCCAAGCCTTGGTTTTTCTAAACTCTAATATGCAGATAATGGCATGTACTTGATAGGGCTGTTGAGAGGATTATATTTTAAAATGTATGCAAAGTTTACTGCACAGGTTTAAGTACATAGTAAGCACTTAGTGAACTTCTTCATCTGTTGTCCAGGGTGAAGTGCAGTGGTGCGATCTCAGCTCATTGCACTTTCTGCCTCCCGGACTCAAGTGATTCTCCAACCTTAGCCTCCTGAGTAGCTGGGACTACAGGCGAACACCACCACACCCAGCTAATCTTTGTATTTTTAATAGAGATGGGGTTTTGCCATGTTGGTGACTGGTCTCGAACTCCAGGCCTCAAAGGGATCCACCCCTCTCTGCCTCCCAGATTGCTGGGATTACAGGCATGAGCCACCACACCCAGCTTGTAAAATTCTTCAGTTGTATTACCTTATGCATAATTCTTTAAGTCAACTATTACATTCTATTATACTTGTTTATTTGTAGGTATATCACACCATAAGAGAATCAGTTTCTTGAGGGGGAAATAGCACAACTTAGTCTATTTATCCGGAGTATATATGTGTGACATTTGCAGATGCTCAATATTCTATACCTTCATTCTGTCTTTGCTTTTTCTTTATTTTTATTTTTATTTGTATTTTTTTTTGAGACAGGGTCTCACTCTGTCACCCAGGCTGAACTGCAGTGGCACAATCTAGGCTCATTACAACCTTCGCCTCCCAGGCTCAAGGGATCTTGTACCTCAGCCTCCCAAGTAGCTGGGACCACAGGCACATGCCACCATGCCCAGCTAATTTTTTGTATTTTTGGTAGAGATGGGGTTTTGCCATGTTGCCCAGGTTGGTCTCGAACTTCCGAGCTCAGGCAATCCACCCACCTTGGCCTCCCCAAGTGCTGGGATTACAGGGGTGAGCCATGGTGCCCGGCTTTGTCAAGAACAGAAGAATGTAAGATCTGGTAGGAAACTGAGAGTAAAATGTTATGATAGCCAGAATCAGAGCACGAACAGCTACCATTTGTCAAGCACCTACTTAATGGCTCTTTACAACTGTTTTCTCATGTATTCTTTACAAGAAAATCCAATGGACATCAAATTTTTACAAAGGAGGTAACTACGGTTGAGGGTTGAGTAACACTAAGTAAATTGCCTTTACAAATGCACAGTTAGGCTGGGTGCAGTGGCTCATGCCTGTAATCCCAGCACTTTGAGAGACAGAGGCAGGTGGATTGCTTGAGGTCAGGAGTTCTAGACCAGCCTGGCCAACATGGTAAAACCCTGTCTCTACCAAAAAATACAAAAATTAGCCAGGCATGGTGGCACACACCTATAGTCCCAGCTACTCAGGAGGCTGAGGCAGAAGAATCCCTTGAACCTGGGAGGTGGAGGTTGCAGTGAGCCAAGATTGTGCCACTATTCCAGCCTGCGTAACAGAGCAAGACTCTGTCTCAAAAGGAAAAAAAAAGAATGAATTAATGTCCTGCATTCCATTACACACACACTTTGGGGAAGTTACCTATTTTGCTTTCTACTGGAAACCTGGAAGAATTATTCTTATCTCTGAGACAATCTCCATTTCCTAATAAACACATTTTCATAAAAATCAACCCTTCTCGCTCATGCCACACCCACCCAGCAAATGTATGTCACAGTCCTTTAACCTACCCTCTACTCCTGTCATGGTTCCAAAGGCTTTCCTTCAGGACAGAGCACCAGTGTGAATAAGGAAAAAACCTTTCTCAGAAATCCTTAGGTTTGAACACCATATGAAAGCATTCTACCCACTGCCGTGTATAGCAGGGTAGCTATGTAGTCTCTAAATTAATGATAACCGTTCCGAACCTTACACAAAAACAAGAAAAAAAAAAAAACAATATTTTATTAAACCCGTTGAAAGTGCATCCGGTACTGAAAGGTTATAATTTGAATCTTTAAAGTAGAAGAAATCAATGTTAATTATTTCGCCTGCTCTATGAAACAATTTTTCATGGTACAATTGATGATGTGGTTTGGAAAATTAGAAGCAGCCACAGGAAAAAAAAAATCCATAATATCCACCTCATCCTTGATCATTTTCAGTCAGTGACAATACCAGCAGCTCCACCTGCCACCCAGGGGCATTACGAAGAGTAAAAAGAGGACTGCAGGGAGGCCGCACCAGTGCAGGAAATGCCGCCATTCACAGCTTGGTGCACTGTCCCTCAGAGGGGGCCAGAACGAGGAGCACAGGCCAGATGCCCACCACTGCCCCCATCTTCCCAGGGTTCCAATCTCACCCCAGGTCAGAACATCACAGATCAAAGTCCTAAACACCTGGAGACTCTTAAGTGGGTAGGAAGAATCAGGTGCAGAGTGTGAGTTAATTCTGAGCTGAGCCTGGGAGACTAATTTGAGCTCCGGAAACTTGTTCTCTCCAGGAGAAGGAACCCAGCAGCCAAGAAGAGAACAAAGACTTTCTTCAGAAGGGCGACGGTGAGTGAACACACACTAGAGCCAATTTCCGAGGTTTTGGGGGTGGGTGGGGTGGGCTGGTCACAGGGACCGCCAGAGGAAGCATACTTCTGACCACATTCTCTCTGTTCCTCATACTCTCCAAAGTGAGTTGATGCAAAACAATATCTCCATCCACCATCAAGAGCTTAGGGGGCTGCGAGTGGGCCAAGATGGGAACAACGGACCAGGGAAGAAATCGAGAGAGTTTTTCTGGGCAGAGGTTTAGATGGGAGAACCTTTGTAACATTTCCTTTGGTGGGAGGAGTGAGCGGTTAGAAAGGAGAAGTTAGAACAGAATTTATATCAATGTAAAGTCCCAAATACCAAACAAAAGGCAGAGTTCTCTCTAGTTAGCAAGCAGCTATGTCCTTGGGAAAAATATATTAGGGTATATGCATCTCAGCACTACTCATCTCTTCCAGGAATGCCCCAAGCAGCAGAGATAACATAAAGTGAGTTAAGGAACTGTCAATCAGAGAACTGGTAGAAGAACAGCCAAAGACATCACGCTCAAAAATGGACAGTATACTTCTGGAGATGTTTGGTGCACAGCACAGGGAAGGTGGCTGTGCTGGGGGACCTCTGTGGCCTCTTCTAATTTTGAGATTATGATTGCTGCAATCTAGAAAGCTTTGCACAGACAGTGGAGGGTACTCTAGGGACTGAGAGAACTGCCATCAGATCAGATCGTACCTGATTAAGCATCTTGACAAGGATGATTAGTCTTTGCTCCTTGGGAGTGCCATGTCTCCATATGCATGGGTCTAAATCGATGAGCTGAACTGTTTTGATTAATAGGGGGCACAAAACTGAGAACTAGGGCAGAACTCACAAGACCTTATAACCTAAAGAAATAAGGACTAGAGAGGTTCCACTCTCTCAACCAGAACGAAATCCCTTTTGACACAGCACCCAGCTTTTGCTTGAACACTCCTATGAAAGGGAGAGATTACAGTAGACCCCCCCTTACCTGCGGTTTGTTACCCACAGTCAAGTGTAGTCAGAAGATATTAAGTGGGGTGGTGGCTAACGCCTGTGATACCAACACTTTGCGGGCTGAAGCAGGCGGGTCACTTGACCTCAGTAGTTCAGAGCAGCTGGGGAAATGTGGCAAGACCTCGTCTCTACAAAAATATACAAAAATTAGCCAGGTATGGTGGCAGGTGCCTATAGTCCCGGATACTCAGGAGGCTAAGGTGGGAAAAATCACTTAAGCCCTAGAGGCAGAGGTTGGAGTGAGTTGAGATCACGCCACTGCACTTCAGCCTGAGTGACAGAGATCCTATCTCAAAAATAAAATAAAATAAAATAAAATAAAAAATAAAAAGAAAAGAAAATATTAAATGGAAATAAACAGTTCATCAGTTTCAAATTACGTGTCATCCTGAAAAGTGTGATGAAATCGCTCGCTGTCCCGCCTGGAATGTGAACCATCCCTTTGTTCAGCATATCCACACTGTACACATGCCCCACCCGTTAGTCACTTAGCTCTCAGTTCTCAGATAGAAAATCCAAGTGAGTACAGCTCTATCACAGAAGAGCACTTTCTTATCCTGAGCTGCAATCCTTCTCACTGACTTCTAACCCTCCAATTCTATTTCTTCAGCTTTCAGATATCCAAAAATCTCTGGGACTACAGGCATGCGCCATCATGCTCGGCTAATTTTTGTATTTTTAGCGGAGACGGGGCTTCCCCTTGTTGGCCAGGCTGGTCTCAGACTCCTGGCCTCAAGTGATCTGCCTGCCTCGGCCTCCCAAAATGCTGGGATTACAGGTGTGAGCCGCCATGCAGGGCCACAATCAACTCATATTATAATGATATATTTATCATATAATCATTCTTTTCTGGACTCTAATGCATCAGTATCTACTTCCAAAGAACTGGAATAATATATGAAATATGATCATACTAGTATAGATTATAGTGACGTCTTTTTTTTTCTTTTAATCCATGCACCCTGCTCCTATGAATGAATTAAAAACTTTCGAAGATCATTTGGTAGTTGTGTCATATTATTGGCTCATATTTGGCTGGCAAATAAAAATATTCTTTCTTTTTCACATGAAATCCTATCAAATTAGGCTCCCTGTGGCAATTCTACACTTGTGAAATAAATCTTTTCTAATATAAATATACAAGATAATATCATATTTCATAGACATTTCAAGACTTCATAGTGAGCCGGGCATGGTGGCTTACACTTGTAATCTCAGCACTTTGGGAGGCCGGAGCAGGTGAATCACTTGAGGCCAGGAGTTCAAGACCAGCCTGACCAACACAGCGAAGCCCCGTCTCTACTAAAATTACAAATTAGAGGGGTGTGGTGGCACATGCCTGTAACCCCACTTACTCTGGAGGCTGAGCTGGGAGAATCACTTGAACCCAGGAGGTGGAGGTTGCAGTGAGCTGAGATTGCACCACTGTACTCCAGCCTATGAGACAGAGCGAGACTCTAAGGAAAAAAAAAATCACATTTCCATTAAAAAGAAAACATCTCCTTGGTTTCTACCCATTGTTCTACTCAAAATAATAATAAATCTTGATTCTATCATACTTAGTGTCCTCTACCCCCTCTCAGCAGAGGGTCCACCATAAGTTGACAAATGTGGTAAAAGCACCTTCTGCTTTTTCACCCAGCTCGTTGATAAAAACGATAAACAGAGCTAGACGAAAAGCAGAGCCTCCGCGGTAGGCCAGCTGAGACTTCCTTTTAGTTAACATCAACACCATCAGCTTTCTGTAGGCAAAGAAGTTTAACTTGCTACGGCAAATCCACCACTGTCTACCATTCACAGGCACTGTGCGAAGCAGGCGCTGGCTGGGCCTCACACTGAGTGCTTAGCTAGCTGTATCTCCCATCCTCAACCAAGCATTGAAGAGCCTCTATATTCTCATTGCATCCCAGACATCCCGCCTCATTTTTCATTAACCCTGCTGCCATCTGACGCCATCCGACACCTGACATCCTGGGCTATGCAACTTCCTCGGGCACAAAATGCCCTTCACCTCCTGATCCACATTGTACCCAACCTATAGGGCATGACTCAAGTCCTAACTCTACTGTAAGGTTTTGTGTTTTTTTTTGTTTTTTTTAGATGGAGTCTCCCTCTGTCGCCCAGTCTGGAGTGCACGATCTTGGCTCACTGCAACCTCCGCCTCCCGGGTTCAAGCGATTCTCCTGCCTCAGCCTCGGAGTAGCTGGGATTACAGGCACATGCCACCGTGTCTGGCTAATTTTTGTAGTTTCAGTAGAGATGAGGCTTCACCATGTTGACCAGGCTGGTCTCGAACTCCTGACCTCAAGTGATCCACCCGCCTTGACCTCCCAAAGTAATGGGATTAGGTGTAAGCCACCACACCCGGCTCAGTATGAAGTCTTTTCAACCTATTTGCTTTGCCACATGTTGACTTCTTTTGCTGAACACAAAAAGCCTCCAGACCAGCCCCTTTGTGTTGCCCCTTTTCCTTTCTGGGGTGAAAGTTTCGTCTTTCTAATCAGTCAAGCACAGAGGTCTGAGGCTCTCTCATCCCTCTTCAGTTTTCCACATTTTATTTTGCACAGAGCAGAGGCACAATCTTCCTCAAACATTCCACCCCACCCCCTCTATTCTTTGCCCCCATCTTGCCCTCCAAGTTGGACCTTACCTTTCTTCCCGCGCTCGAGGACTCAGGAACCTGCTAGAATCATCATCGTGGCTGCTCTGCTGACTGCTCTGTTGGCTGCTGAGGAAAGACACAGGATATCAACCGTTAACTTCAGCTTCTTTCTCAACCCTGGGGGAGGTCACTTAGACTAGACAAAGACATGGGCTTACAAAATTTTAAAGATACAAGTTCCCCCAAGTAAGTCTAGCATAGAGAATGCACAGTTAGACCATATGAGAAACGACACAAGGCTGGTAAAATCCCCGGCCATCACACCTGCAGACTGTCTTTTGCCAGCCAAAACAAAGAGGCCCATCTCGCCCTGCTACCACGCTCTTCCCTGGCTATATATACCACAACCAGCAAATGCCTCCAGCATTCTCTCTGCCCACTCCTCTTCCTCTCTCTGATGGGATTATAATCCCATTCTCCTCAGCCCACCAGAGACTCTCAAACCACTGACGTGGACTGGGTGGGGTGTTGGGGGAGGGGTGTGAGAGGTGTGGGAGGAGGGAGATTCCAGTAAGACAGAAGACTGGATGGGGCCAGGAGTCACCTACTCTGCTTCCCCAGTAAGGCAAAAGGCTGGATGGGGTCTGGGGTCACTTAGTCTGCTACTCTGCCTCTGGGGGAGGCTGAGAAGGATAAGAAATAGAAGAGAGAATAAAGGGTGGAACCCCACACCTTAAAGCACTGTAGGTGAGATAATTACACAGCTTTAGTTCAGGCAGAGTTCTTTTGGGAGGTCATATCTTATAGTAATATGGGAAAGAATGACCTTTCCTTTTACTCCGGGCAGAGAAAAGCTTATCAGACACTCATGACACTAACTGCCCACATAGCTGATGAACAAATCATTTTCATTAATTATTATTAAATACTCCAGCCATCTGATCAGGAGTCCACAAACTAGAAACTCTAGGCTCAACCTAGAGCCACATGTTTTCGCTCAGCCCCGTGAGCTAAGGATGCTTTTTGTACTTTTCAGTGGTTGGAAGAAAAAAAATCCAAAAAAGAATATTTCATGACAGGTGAAAATGATGTGAAATTTAAATTTAGTGTCCAGAAATGAAGTTTTACGGGAACACAGCCACGCCTACATTTACATATTATCTTTGGCTATTTTCCTGCTACCATGTCAGAGCTGAGTGGTGAAGGCAGAATTGAGTAACTAAGGCAGAGCTGTGGGCACTATAGGCCCACAAAGCCCACAGTGCTCACCATCTGGCCCTGTACAGAGAAAGTGGGCCAACCCCTGCTTTACATAGGTTCTATTAATAATAAATCCGTATTACCAGAAAGTTGGCCAACCTCTGCTTTACATAGGTTCTACTAATAATAAATCCCTATTACCATAAATGTCACTATAACCAAGGCTACCACATACCCATCATTTTCTCCTTGTTCTGGTGGATCATCTGCTGCACTAAGGTGCACTGGTCTCTACAGAGGATATTCCTTAGCCTAGATGCCCGGCAGAACACAAACGGGACAATCTTGCAGAGCAAGTGCTTGCTCCAGTGTCTGTAGACTCTCAGCCAAAGCACGAGTTCTGTGGTTACAGTTACCACATGCTCTTACGTTCCATTCTTCCAGCAAGAAGTAAATGACCTGAAAAGCAATTTACATCCAACTTTCAAACACAGACACAAGAAACCATACACATTACCACACACACCAGAAACCAGAACAGCGCTGTACACAAAGCCTCCAGCTGCTCGGCAGAACTCACTGTGTAGGGAATCCTTTGCTCTTTCCTTTCCATGCAGCACGTTTTTACGGCTTGTTCACGATGCAGTGGCTGCTCATCATTTTCACTTTGCCAGCTCGGATGGACTTGCCTATTACGAACTCCTCATAACCAAATTCTCTACAATGTTGTTAACTCATGAGATGTCTTACTTGGAACTGGCCTGTTATAGCATCCTCTTATATACAACCTGGGACAAGTGTCACTCCACAGTAGGCAGCACACAGATGACTGTAACTCAAATTCCAAAGCCCACACAGCTCCAGAGGCAGGGTCTACACAGCAGGAGAACACACCACTTAAAACAGTCAACGGGGCTCAACCAAGCCAACCACAATCAGCATTGCAGCCTCTTCAAAGCAGAGGTCACACTTGACCCCGCTGAGCCAGGATGAGCTGGTTCTTCCTAGTCCCCCCATCCTCCCCCTGGCAATCAAAATTTTAAACTAATAAAGGGGGCTAGACTCAAGGCCATGTACCAGGATTTCAGAAAAATAATTCTAAGCTGATATTTGCAAGTTAAACCACTAGATGGCACTGTTGACTTCCAAACCAGAACTACAACAAAGAAAACCAACCAGGAGCCTCAGGAACCAGAACCAGGGACCGCCTCCTTTCTGGCGCCCCACTCTGGCCTTCCTTCCCATAGCTTAGAAAACAGTTCAGATGGCAGAGAAGAAAGCAACAATGGGTCACCTTCAAACTGTGCACTGGTTTCAAATAAATATCAAACTACGTGCATCCAACAAGATTCATATCACGCTATGTGTACAAGAAGCATCATCAAGACAATGGTTAAGAGACTACAACACGGAACCCGGCGGGTTGGCTCATGCCTGTAATCCCAGCACTTGGGGAGGCTGAGACCGGATGAGCGCTCAAACCCAGGAGTTCCTAATCAGCCTGGGCAACACGGTGAGATCCCATCTCTATAAAAAAAAATTAGCCAGGCATGATGGTGTACACCTGTAGTCCCAGCTACTTGGAAGACTGTGGTGGGAGGAAGGAAGGAAAAAGAAAGAAAAAGAGGACCGAGCGCGGTGGCTCACGCCTGTAATCCCAGCACTTTGGGAGGCCAAGGCGGGCGGATCACGAGGTCAGGAGATGAGACCATCCTGGCTAACAGGGTGAAACCCCATCTCTACTAAAAATACAAAAAATTAGCTGGGCACGGTGGTGGGCGCCTGTAGTCCCAGCTACTCGGCAGGCTGAGGCAGGAGAATGGTGTGAACCTGGGAGGCGGAGCTTGCAGTGAGCTGAGATCACGCCACTGTACTCCAGCCTGGGAGACAGAGCAAGACTCCATCTCAACAAAAAAAAAAAAAAAGAGAAAAAGAGAAGAGGCCAGGAGTTCCTAATCAGCCTGGGCACCATGGTGAGATCCCATCTCTATAAAAAAAAAATTAGCCAGGCATGATGGTGTACACCTGTAGTCCCAGTTACTTGGAAGACTGTGGTGGGAGGAAGGAAGGAAAAAGAAAGAAAAAGAGAAGAGGCCGGGTGTGGTGGCTCACGCCTGTAATCCCAGAACTTTGGGAGGCTGAGGCAGGTGGATCACCTGAGGTCAGGAGTTCGAGACCAGCCTGGCCAACACGGTGAAACCTCACCTCTACTAAAAAAAAAAAAAAAAAGAAAAAAATTAGCCAGGCTTGGTGGCGAGCACCTGTAATCCCAGCTACTTGGCAGACTGAGGCAGGAGAATCACTTGAACCAGAGAGGCAGAGGTTGCAGTGAGCCGAGATCGTGCCTGGGCGATACAGTGAGACTCTGTCTCAAAAAAAAAAAAAAAAAGAAGAGAAGAGAAGGGAAGGGAAAGGGAAGGAAAGAGAAGGGGAAAGGGAAGGAAAGAGAAAGGGAAAGGAAAGAAAGGGAGAAGGAAGGGAAGGGAGGGGAGGGAGAGGAAAGGAAGGGAGACGGGAGGGAGGGGGAGGGGAAGGGGAGGCCACTAACAGATGAAACTGTCTTTTGGAAACCGTGAAAAAGAAACTCTAAACTAGGATTTGGAATGACTTTGCCTTGACATCGATGACTGAAAGATGCCTTAACTCTGCAAAGAAGGGAATTTGTATAAGCAACTGTTTGCCATTCACTCAAGACAGCTAGTCCAGTGACAATTCCATTTACCGCTTACAATTTCAATTTCCATTTCCATTTACCATTTACCACTCTCATGTACCCAGCACTGTGCGAGGGGAGGGGAGGGGAGGGGAGAAGGAGGGGAGGGGGAGGGGGGAGAGGAGGAGACGGGAGTCAAAGAAGAGGGAAAGAAAAAGAGAAAGAAGGAAAGAAAAAGAAATGTGAAGTATGGAAAAGAGCATCTGTCACATTTTAACTGCTATATAAATGCTAGGTGCTATTATTCTATATGCAAGGCATCATTTTGTGGGTTATAGGAAAAGAAAGACATGAATCAAACAAAGATCCTGCTCTCAAAGTGCTTAGAATCTGGAAAGTAAGATTCAACATAAATAACTATATTTAAAAGCAGAAAAATGATAACTCTCAATAGTATGTATTAAGTGCTATGGGAACACAGAATGCAGAAATGTCATCTCCTTCTGGGACCAGTAAGAGAATTCTGTCTTAACAACAACAAGGTTTTTGTGCTGACACTGGATAGACTGAAGATATGCAGAAATGAGAAGAAAACGCATTCCAGTTCAATTCCATTTACCACTCTCATGTACCCAGCACTGTGCTAGGAGACAGTGCTGTAAAGATGATCAGGACAAGGTCTCTTCAGCAAGGAGCTCCCCGTCTTAAGATATACAAATATTCACTGTGGACTGTAATGCAACAACAGCAGAAAAATGAATAAGGTGTAGCTGGCGGACACCTCTGTTGCAAAGCTGCAGGGAACACATCAGAGAAGTGAATATTGAGCTGGAGGGACTCTAGATAAATCCATGGTGGCAACAGGCATAGGGTACATACTGGATCTGTCCTCCTTCAGTACCCTCGGCAGAGGCCTCGTCCTCTCTTGTCCCATTATTGCAGCTTGTTTTTCAACAGTCTTAAAGAAGTTAAATGGGCCGGGTGCGGTGGCTCACGCCTGTAATCCCAGTACTTTGGGAGGCCAAGGCGGGTGGATCACCTCTCAAACACCTCAAAGGAGTTTGAGACCAGCCTGGCCAACATGTTGAAACCCTGTCTCTACTGAAAATACAAAAATCAGCCAGGTGTGATGGTGCATGCCTATAATCCCAGCTACTTGGGAAGCTGAGGCAGGAGAATTACTTGAACCTGAGAGATGGAGGTTGCAGTGAGCCAAAATTGTGCCACTGCCCTCCAGCCTAGATGACAGACTGAGACTCCATCTCAAAAAAAAAAAAAAAAGAAGTTAAATAGATGCATTGATGCATTGACGCCAACCACTTCTCCACTCAATCCCATGAAATAATATTGTTGAGCAGAATTTCCAGAGATTCAGACACTGCCTCACCCTCTCACACACACCCTTTCAATTCTTCTCTTCTATGAGCCTTTTCCAATGATACAGGCCACCTGGACTCCAGGCAACTCACGCTCCTCCCTAAATAAATCTACCAATCTTCTGAGACCATGAATAAAGCAACCTCCATGCAGGGTGTTGATAAAGGAGTGCAGAATGCTACAAGGTCAAAAAGCACATCCCCCTCCACTCCAGATGAGTCAAAGCCTTAGTGGGACAAGCATCCAGTCGGGGTCCACTCTGGGATCCAGGAGGTTGAAAAGAACTTGGAGGAAGTCCAGCAGAGGGCACTCACAGATGAAACGACCGGTCTGTTGGAAACCCTGAAAAAGAAACTCTAAACTAGGATTTGGAATGTCTTTGCCTGGGCACCGGATGACTGAAAGATGGCTTAACACTGCAAGGAAGGGAATTTGTATAAGCAACTGTTTGCCATTCGCTCAAGACAGCTAGATATGGAACTAGGATGACTTAAATCCTCCTGCTGTACATTCAAGCCTCAGATAAAATTCATTGTATAAATTAAATTTTGGAACAGTAGACCATGTTCCTAAATAAGGTGGGAAGCTCTTGGTAAAATCTGGGATATTCATGAAGGAAACCAGCTGAAGCAGAATCCTGGTTTTGTTTAAGATCAGCATGCTAGTGCAGGAGCTTATCCTGGAAGGCCACATTAATACTAGCAGCACTGGGAAGGACTGGGAAAAATCCATAGGCATCTGAGCCAAAGCACGTTCCACAAGGCAGAAATTCACTAGGCCGTGACCAGGAAGCTCTGCAATGCAGGCTGGGCAAATTCTCATGATTCCAGTGATCTCCCTTCCTCCCTCCCTGTACCCAGGACACGTGCAGAAAGTACAGACTAAACCCACAAACCACCAGGAAGCCGTCCTTCTGCCCTCTGAAAGGCACGGCTTTACTGCTAGAAAGACGGAATACGGCAACCTCTACTGAGGAGGTGCTTCCTAGGGAGAAACAGCTCTTTCTCTTCCAGGCAATACTACAAAAGTCATAGCCTCCTATGCCCAGAAGGGGTTCTGAGAGATTCAGGTGGTCCCAAGCAGTCATGGGGGTGTGTAGGCTGTAATGCAGTATTTCCAGAGCCTGATGGAAACCACATTTACCCACACCAAGGCTGCATAGACTAATGTACTGCATTTCTTTACTTCTGGTTGCAACTGAGACAGTCTTTCCTATTAGTATCAATTATCTCGTGCTAATTAGAAGCTGCAAAAGGCTCTGAGTGGCAGTTCTAGATGTCTTTGTTAATAAAAATGGGGAAATACAGTATTTTAAGCAGTGATACAGTAGAAATAGTACCAAGGCAGACAAACCTGGGTTTGCCCTCCGGCTTTGTTTCTTTTTTGTTTTTCTGCACTCAGGTCCTTGGGACATAGGCTTTGTTTCTTATTAGCCTTCTAACCTTGGCCAAGTCACTTATCCTCCCTTAGCCTATTTCCCGAAAAATGGAGACTTATTGTGATTACTCACAACTTAGTCCTCTATTTATAGAACTGCACAGAGG
This sequence comes from Papio anubis, assembly GCF_008728515.1. Taxonomy (NCBI): domain Eukaryota; kingdom Metazoa; phylum Chordata; class Mammalia; order Primates; family Cercopithecidae; genus Papio; species Papio anubis. The sequence goes on from NC_044987.1 coordinate 11,162,224, forward strand.
ATTAAGTTGTGAATAATCCAGTCACAGTATCTGAGTTCAGGATATGGCGTCAGAGAGACGCACATTCTAGTCCTGACTCTGCCACTTAGCAGAGGGGGAGATTGAGAAAATTATTTCACTTTTCTAAGAGTCAGATGTGGGTAATAATGCATGCCTTAAACGACTGCAGTTCTGTTGGATTCAAGATTGCCGTTACTTAAAAATAAATAAATAAAAGTTAAAAAAAAAGAAAACATTGCAGTGGGGATTAGAAATGGTAGAAATCATCTGTAGAACATGTTTAGGGCAGTATCAGGCCCTTGGTGAGTGTATCATAAATGGTGGATATCTATTACACTGAGTATTCAGTTAGTGTGTCAGAATATTTTGAAATAGCCAGTGCATGGGAGAAAGATAACAGAAGAGGCCCTTAGCCTGAAAAGTAGGGCCTCAACACCACAGACAGAAAAGAGAGCTGGGTTTTCATGCTAAATTATTTCTACATGTAAAATGACTCTGGCATTTACTGTTTCAGCTTAAGTAGGAAAGGTGTGTGGGGGAAGAGAAGGCAGGTAGCAAAGATGGAGAGAATAAAAGAGAAGAGTTTCTGTGTGGCACTGGCAAGCAGGTACGGAAAAGTCTAATAATAGAAAATAAGTAAACAAATGTGACTCGAGTACTGTCAATTCCTTACACAACGTCCCTCAATATCCTCAAACACCACTTAGAAGTAACAGGTGAATATTGAGAATGTGTCTACCAAGTTAGAAGGTTAATGCTTAATGGCTCCCATGGGAACCTGCAGCAGTGGGTAGAATCCCTGGTCAAAGATTCAGGGATTCAAAATCCAGCTAAATATCTTCCTAGCTCATTACAACTCATGAATACTTCTCTATTTAATGGTTATTGGGACTGGGTGAGGTGGCTCACATCTGTAATCCCAGCATTTTGGGAGGTTGAGGCAGGAGGATCCCTTGAGCCTGGGAGTTTTGAGACCAGCCTGGGCAATACAGTGAGACTTCATCTCTACAAAAAATAAATTAAAACAAAAATTAGCAGGGTGCGGTAGTGTGTGCCTGTAGTCCTAGCTATAGGAGTTAAGAAGAAATTGTCCAGGCGTGGTGGTTCACGCCTATAATCCCAGCACTTTGGGAGGCTGAGGCGGGCGGATCACCTGAGGTCAGGAGTTCAAGACCAGCATGGCCAACATGGTGAAACCCTGTCTCTACTACAAATACAAAAATTAGCCAGGCGTGGTGGCCGGCGCCTGTAATCCCAGCTACTCGGGAGGCCGAGGCAGGAGAATTGCTTGAACCCAGGAAGCAGAGGTTGCAGTGAGCCGAGATCCCACCATTGCACTCCAGCCTGGGGGACAAGAGCAAGACTTCATCTCAAAAAAGAAAAAAAGAAATTATTTAGGCAGATAGTGATGGTAAGGAAGTCCTCCGTAAGATTTTTCTATTAATGAAAAGCATCCCCAAAATCATTTTCTTTTCTAACAAACAGCAGCCTGTAAAATCGAGCTGCAGACATAGACAAGTAAGCTGGAAGCTTCCATGGGTGAATGCCAGCAGCTATGCCAACAGGAAAAGGCTACCTGGGACTAGGCATGTTCAAAAGGGTGGCTCCATCTTCCTTTCTCTTTGCCAGCCACATGTATGGTAAGGAGCAGACAACATGGTGCCAGCCCAGTGGAAAGCCCATCTGCATAGTAAGATTAGGGTGGAGTGGCCAGCCTTCCCCCGGGGCTATGTAAACGTCACACCTGGTCCAACCAATCTGTGAGCCCTGTATAAATCAGACACCACCTCCTCAAGCCTGTCTATAAAAATCTGGTACACTCCGCCAGGCCAGGCCTAATTCCTATTTGGGCACCCCTCTCTTTCGCAAGGGTGAATTGTTCTCCTTTCTCTTTCTTTTGCCTATTAAACCTTCACTCCTAAATTCACTCTTCATGTGTGTCTGTGTCCTTAATTTTCTTGGCATGAGATGACGAACCTCGGGTATTACCCCAGACAACAACGCTGCTTCACCGGGGAGGCCAAGGTGGGAGGATCGCTTGAGCTGAAGAGATCAAGGTTACAGTGAACTATTATCACGCCACTGCTCTCCAGCCAAGACAGGGTGAAACCATGTCATTAAAAAAATAAAACAGTTCACCTCTGAACATGCCCATGTCTGTGTTTAACAAAAGAAAAGGCTCTCCCTCCATTTTTTTTTCTTTTTTTTTTTTTTTTTTTGAGACAGTCTTGCTCTGTTGCCCAGGCTGGAGTGCAGTGGCATGATCTTGGCTCACTGCAACCTCTGCCCCCCAAGTTCAAGTTCCCACCTTAGCCTCCTGAGTAGCTGGGATTACAGGCCTGCGCCACCACACCGGGCTAATTTTTGTATTTTTAGCAGAGACAGGGTTTTGCCATGTTGGCCAGGCTTTTCTCGAACTCCTGGCCTCAGGTGATCTGCCTGCCTTGGCCTCCCAAAGTGCTGGGATTTTAGGCATGAGCCACCACACCCAGCCTTAGTTGTCCTCTCTTGATGGTCATTTTATTGCAAGAATATACATACTACCTGGTAATTGCTGAACTTCCATTAAAACAATATTATAATAAATTCAGGAGCTTTACTATACAGATTCCTTGGCCCCTCTCCAAATGTATGAAGTCAGAGTCTGAACCTGTTCAGGAATGTTTTTTTTTCAAAAGCTTAAAAATGATTCTGGGGGGCAACCAGGATTTGAGGTTCACTGGATGTTATACTCAAAGCCCCCACTTCTTCACCACTGCTTTATGAATTAATCTGTTACAATATGCACCCATGCCTACCTCTCCTTGGTTTTATCAGCAGGGACCTCTGTTACACCAAGACCAATGACGATAGTTAAATCTTAATCTTTGACCAGCCAGGCAGGTCTGACATTGATGATTATTCTCATTCTTGAAACGCACACTTCTTGCCTTCTCTGGCATTACTCTCTCCTGCTTCTTGTGTTTTGTCCTACTTTCACTTCTTTTTCTGGGGAAGTTTCTCGGGCTCTTCTTCTACTTGATCCTAAAATGTTTCCCAGGACTCATTCAGACACTCATTGAAAATTACCAAGCGTCAAGTATGCACTAAGCATTGTTCTAGAATCTAGATACTGGGTATAGAGCAGTAAACAAACCAGATAAGGTCTCTGCTCCTAAGGAGTTTACATTCCATGGGGTTCTTGCTTCTTCCTGTTTTATATCAGGGAAATCTAAGTTTTGTGGACCTCTGAAATTGTTATCAATATAATGTGCAATAATACTATATGTTCCTGATAGAAGTTTACAGCCTTCATCAGATTCTCAAATATGCCTGGGACCATACGAGGTTAAAATCTACTGCAATTCATCTCTTTGTGAGATCTTATCACACTCAAGACTTCAATTATTATGGATACGCTGATAACTCCCAAAGACAGCAGAGCACAGAACTGAACTGTCCAATACATGGTCACTAGTCACATGTGGCTACATAAATTTCAATTAATTAAAAATGCAGTTCCTTAGTCACACCAGTATTTCAAGTACTCAACATTCACATGTGGCTGGTGGCTTCATCATGGACAGTACAGATAGAGAGCATTTTCATCATTGCAGAAAGCTTTATTGGACAGCATTGGTATGGATCAAACCCAGGATTTGAGTTCTAGCTTGGCCACTGGTTTTCTTAGCAACTCAGCAAATTTCTTAACCTCTCTCTACATTCCCATCCTTTTATCTGTCACAATGTAAGTAATTTTACAGACCTGTTGTGAGGATTAAGCAAGTTAATTAATATCCAGGACTTAACATGGTAGTCCTTCCTAGTTTACTTTTTGTGTTCCAAGCTCTTGTGTTCTCTTACGCGGGAGGCTGAGGCCGGAGAATTGCTTAAATCTGGGAGATGGAGGTTGCAGTGAGCTGAGATCGTGCCACTGCACTCCAGCCTGGGTGACAGAGTGAGACTCCATCTCAAAAAAAAAAAAAGAAAAAGAAAATAAAAAAGAAAAGGAAAGAAAAATGTGAGTTGGCTGGACATGGTTGCTCATGCCTATTATTTTGGGAGGCCAAGGTGAGGTTATCACTTGAGCCTTGGAGTTCGAGGCCAACCTGGACATCATGGTGAAACTCTATTTTTTAAATAAATAAAAGAAAAAAAAATGTGAGCTGCTCTTGGCAGTTTTGTAAACAGTAACTGTCTTCTAAATAAGAAATGGTTAGCTTTTGTATGGTTTTGTGTGATGAGTTGCAGATAAAATGGAGAGAATATTTTAAGTGTCTTCTGTGGTGTAGGTGTGTAAGCCCTTGAGGAATTGATTTCACTCTTGCATGTGGGCAGGAGTATGACTTGATCATGGAGAACCTCTGGTCGGTAGACTGGTCTTTGTGGAACCCGGTAAAGTCAGTGTGAACCACAGTAAACTCATCTAGGGTGCCCTTATCTGTGTCATTAGAAAGATGATTCTATTTCCCCATACTTGGTTATTTTCTCTCATTCCCTTTTTGCCTTCCTATGCCATACATATTTACATCAAAGTTGTAACTTTTCAATGTAAAGTCATTTAACAACAACAACAAAAATGCAGCACTTAGCAGAAGGCTTGGCAAGTAAATAAATACATCGCCAACAACTGTTAATAATGCTTATTTTTTTCTTGTGCCATCAGGTGGAAGAAGGAAGAGACAGAGAGAGAAAGAAGGAAGGAAGGAAGGAAGGAAGGAAGGAAGGAAGGAAGGAAGGAAGGAAGGAAGGAAGGAAGGAAGGAAATTAAAAATAATACAAGTCATATATTTGCAGAGGTACAGAGCTCTCTTAAATGTCCAACAGGAATCTCGAACTGAGCATTCCCACCACTAAATTCACGATTTGTTCTCCTCTCCTTATACTCAAGTAACGACTCATATGAACTAGAAATGCACCCCCACATCAGTTTGACACCAAGTCCTACAGACCTCACTTCCTTAAAGACTCTCAAATCCATCGACCTTCCATTCATCACTCCGACGGCCGCTGTCTGAAACCAAGCTCTCATCACTCCTCACCCAGATTACTGTAATAGGCTCTTCACGGCCCTCCCCATTGCCACTCTGGCCCCACTCCAATCGATCCTGACACTGAAACAACGGTCTTACAGAAGCACAGATTTAATCTATGTCTCTTCCTGGTTTAAAATCCTTTAGCCTTCCCATGATTTTGGAACTAGTTCCAACTCCTTATCTGAGCAGTAACAGCCTCATAACCCGACTGTCGCCTCTCTACCCAGCTCCCTCACCTCACCTCCACTCCCCACTCCAGCCCTTCTACTTGCCTCTGCCTTTTAATCTGCCCTTCTCCTGGCCTGGCAGAGCCTTTTCTCTAACCTTTCTTTGTCCCAGGAATTCCCATCATGTAAGCAATGTAGTTTAGGGGTTGAGGTTGAGGGCTCTAGCTTTGGACTGCCTGCGTTCAAGTCTTGACGCTTCCACCTGTGCTGCTGATGTCCAACCTCTATAAAATGGGGGTGACAACAGCATCTACGTTGGGGTTTTAGGAGAACTAAATAAATACCCACAAATACTTGGAAAGATGAGTAGACACCATATTATAGCTACTATTATTCTTCAAAAGTAGTAAATCTTCCTTGGTGTTCACCACCCACAATATGGTCCTATATCACCCTGCACTACCTTTTTTTTTTTTTTTTTTTTTTTTTGATACAGGGTCTCAATCTGTCACCCTGGCTGGGTGCAGTGGTAGGATCTTAGCTCACTGCAACCTCTGCCTCCCAGACTCAAGCAATCCTCCCACCTCAGCCTCCTGAGTAGATGGGACTACAGTTGTGCCACCGTCACACCGGGCTAATTTTTGTATTTTTTTATGAGGATAAGGGCTCACCATCTTGCCCAGGCTGGTCTTGAACTCCTGGACTCAAGGAATCCACCTGCCTCGGCCTCCTGAAGTGCTGGGATTACAGGCGTGAGCTACCGCACCTGGCCTGCGCTATCCTTTATCATAACAACTATCATACTCCTTGGGATGCAGTGATTAATGATTCATTCCCCTAAACCTTCTACCATACTATACATTATTTGAGAGCAAAGGTCCCATTGTGTCATTTCTATCCACCCACAGTGCCTAGCACATATTAGGTGTATAATACATATCTGATGAATGTGCAAATATCTAGCCCTATCCTCCCTTGATGTATTTGTAAAAGTCTCCACTTCCACTGAGTACTCGCTGGTCTGCCCAGAAAGACACCTTGCTGAGTACTCTCAAATCGGCACAGATTGCACTTTCCTTCCTTGCGCATCAATACTTTTCGAACATCTACGCTGAAAGTACCCTGAGGCTGGGCACGGTGACTCACACCTGTAATCCCAGCACTTTGGGAGGCCGAGGCAGGTGGATCACGAGGTCAAGAGATTAAGACCACCCTGGCCAACGTGGTGAAACCCCGTCTCTACTAAAAATACAAAAATTAGCTGAGTGTGGTGGTGCGTGCCTGTAATCCCAGCTACTCAGGAGGTTGAGGCAGGAGAATCGCCTGAACCTGGAAGGCAGAGGTTGCAGTGAGCTCAGATCACGCCACTTCACTCCAGCCTGGCCACAGAGTGAGACTCCGTCAAAAAGAAGGGAGGGAGGGAGGAACAGACCCTGCTAGGCCTTGCTGGATGTGCAAGGCATGGCCTGTGACCTCAGGGAGCCCACCACTCATGATATGTCATTCATCCATCCATGTTTCCACCAACTATGTTTTAGGCATTGGTTCCAGGCATCTGGAGATGCCGACTTGAATTAGACATATGTGGACCTTCCCCACTGTAACAAAACCCACCAGGATCTTCCTAATGCCAGGACTTCTCTTTCCTGCCCCCATGTCAAAGTTGTGGTCCAACTCTTAGTTATCCGACATGAGGAAGCTGTATCTCAAGCCTGACAGCACTCCATGAGAAGGTGGGCAGGAAAGAATATGGCTCTCCATTTAGGCATAACCAGTGAAAGTCAGTAAAAAAAAAAAGATGTTGAAAACCAAGGCTACAACGTTTTTGTTTCTTTCTTTCTGAATTATCTATGAGTATTAATTTTTTTAAAAATTGAGACAGGGTCTCCCTATGTTGCTCAAGCTGGTCGTAAACTCTTGGGTGCAAGCAATCCTCCCACCTCGGCCTCCCAAAGTGCTGGGATTACAGGCGAGAGCCACCACACCCAGCCTATCTATAAGCTTTAAATTTTCATGCCAATCCTTAGCTCTCATGAATACAGATCATCAAGCTCTGGCTAGGAAAAATAAATAAATATTCCTTCTAATACCTCGTTCTAAGATGTTTTTCACAAAGGGTAAATGATCCCTCACCTACAATAAAATTCTAGACCTATCACCACACATAATTAAAATAATTATACTTACCTCATTATATTCCTCAAATGGGTTCTGAGAAAAGGGGCAAGGAGAAACTGTGTCAGCTTCAACTCTCTTCACTTGCTCTTAGGTAAAGGAGCCCACCACTTTTTTCTAGTTTCCCACATCCTACTAACTTCCTTGGCCTCAATCACTACTTAATTTCACAGTGAAATCTTCAGCTCTCTTAAGAGAATAAATATAAATTAACCAGGTCTCTTACTAAACCTTTACTCAGAAGGTAATGTTGTCAACCAAGTTGCTTGCCAGAACTTGAAGTTTGTGAGAACTGGTCAACACCCTGGGCAGTGGAGTCTCAAGGCCAGCCTCCCTCCACTCTCCACACACGTGCCCTCCCCTCACTGTCTCCCACCCCTACTCCCAGAGTCCCCTTCCTGCCTGTGGAAAAATCTCCTGTTCCCCAATGCGGAGTATTCATGTTGGAGAATGAAGTCAGTGCTGAAAAGCTGCAGAAAGTTCTTAAGCCCAAGGCAAGCCAGAATCCATTTTATGCCCAAATCAATCTTTCTTTCTTTCTTTCTCTCTCTCTCTCTCTCTCTCTTTCTCTTTCCTCCTCTCTTCTCCTCCCCTCCCCTCCCCTCCCCTCTCCTCTCCTCTCTTCTCGTTTCCACAGAGTCTCACTCTGTCACCCACGCTGGAGTACAGTGCTAGAATCCTGGCTTACTGTAACCTCCATCTTCCAGGTTCAACCAATTCTCCTGCCTCAGCCTCCCAAGTAGCTGAGATAACAGGCATCCACCACCACTCCTGGCTAATTTTTGTATTTTTAGTAGAGACGGGGTTTCACCATGTTGGCCAGACTGGTCTTGAACTCCTGACCTCAAGTGATCCGCCTGCGTAGGCCCCACAAGGTGCTGGGATCACAGGTGTGAGCCACCACGCCAGGCCCAAATCTTTATTTTGAACAATCAGTATGATCTTGATCCCTTTAACTAAACTGCTCCAGTTTAATGAGGAGTTTGAGTACCTTCTCCATCCATGTCCTCTCACAGAGTCAGGCCAGGACACACAGAGGGACTTCACTTATGTTCCCTACAATGTCCCAACTTCCTCTCCACCAAGAACCCTCAAACAATATTCCCAAGTGTGTGTGTGTTTTTTTTTTTCGAGATGGAGTTTCACTCTTGTTGCCCAGGCTGAGGTACAGCGGTGTGATCTCAGCTCACTGCAACCTCCACCTCCCAGGCTCCAGTGATTCTCCTGCCTCAGCCTCCCGAGTAGCTGGGATTACAGGTGTGTGCCACCACGCCCGGCTAATTTTGTATTTTTTTGGTAGAGATGGGGTTTCACCACGTTGGTCAGGCTGGTCTCGAACTCCTGACCTCAGGTGATCTGCCTGCCTCTGCCTCCCAAAGTGCTGGGATTACAGGAGTGAGCCATTGCGCCAGGCCCCAAGTGTGTTTCTAATGAAAGACACACAACTACCATTTAGAGCTTCAGGTCAGCCTCCAAGGACATGTCTTACCACACTGGATTGACAGAATTCAAGTCAAACAAAGGAATGTTTTAGGTTGTCTTGTTACAGAAAAATGTACGTGTGGTTCTATTAGGCTTCTGGAAATGTGAAAACACCTAAAGGAACTCCTCCCTCTGAGGAGTCATCGACTTGGGCTTTCAACATACATACCGCTCTTTGCTTATCTCTACTTGACTTCTCTTCCCCTACTAACCTCTGAAAAGTTGCCCCTAGAGTTCTGTCCAGAGTCTCTTTCTCTTCTCACATGACATACTCTCCTCCAGCAATCTCATCCATATCCATGGCTCCAACAGAAAGTCACATGTTCACTCCCAAACCTGTATCTAAACCTCCTACTGTTCCACCAAGCTCCAGTCCCCCATATCTAGCTGTTTACAGGACGTCACCAAAACCCTACCTCCCTAGGCTCATCCCACAGCCTGTCCAAAACTACCCTTCCCCCCCACACACCTTCACTTCTCCCCAACAACTCCCATCTGCCTTCCTTAGCTCAGTCACCTGCATCACCATCCCTCCACTTAGTTGCACAAACAAGGAAACACAGAAATAGTTCCAGCAGTTCTCTCTCCTCTACTCCCTACCTTCAATCTATCACTGAGTTATATTGGTTCCGACCTTTAAAACCTCTTTTCTATCTATCCTGTCCTCTCTATTTCTATTGTCCTTGCTCTAGTCCAAATATCAGTACCACCCTGGTCTCATAAGAATCACCTGGAAACTTTTTTAAAAAAGAAAAAAGTTCCCATTCCCTCATTGATCCTGGATTCTGATTCAGGGGGCCTGGGTTGGAGCCTGAAGGAGTTTTAACAGGCATCTCAGGTTTGAAAACTACTGATGTCCCCCTCTACTGAAACGGTCCTTTATCTGTGCTGATAAATGTTTAACAACTAGATTGGAGGGCTGATTTATATTATTTGCCAATTTCTGCCATGTATACTCCCACCATGATTGATTTCTGCTATCAGTGAAATTGGCATCGGGAAATGATATGCACAATCAGCGTTTACAAGTGGATGCCAGCTGGCCCCCGCACACTAATGTGCCTAGATGTTAACATTATTATTATTATTATTATTATTATTATTATTTTTACTATTTTGGAAGCCAAGTCTTGCTAGCTCTGTCTCCCAGGCTGTGGTGCAGTGGCATGAATATGGCTCACTGTAGTCTTCAACTCCCAGGCTCAAGCAATCCTTCAACCCCAGCCTGCCGTGTAGCTGGGACCACAGGTTTGCACCACTACACCCAGCTACTTTTTTTTTTTTTTTTTTTTTTTTTGGTAGAAATGGGATCTCCCTATGTTGCCCAGGCTGGTCTTGAGCTCCTCGGCTCAAGCGACCCTCCTGCCTTGGTCTCCCAAAGTGCTGGGATTACAGGCATAGGCCACTGTGCCCAGCCCTGTTTTCTTCTAAAATGGCTCTAGTCAAGTCTCTTCCCAAGTTAAAGTCCCTTGAAATCTTCCTATAACGTCATAGAACACAGTCCAAAGTTTTCTGCCTGCCACACAAGGCCTTACTACATGAAACTGACTTCCCCAACAGAAAGCTCTTCCTGAGGCCTTTATGCTGTTTTCCTTTCTGGGGCTCAGGCTCCCCAAATCTCCCATGCCCATTCATTCCTGCAACGTCGTGCATGTTGTGCTCTCCGCTTTCTCTTCACTGCCCTTCTACAAGATCTATATCTTCCACCCTGGCCTATTGGGCGCTGTGTCACACAGAGGCCTGTCCCTTCCCTTTGGGACATTCAAAGATTAACTCATTGACTATTTTCCCCTGCTGACCCAGAGCTCTGTCTCCTTTGAGCCATAGGGCTAATGACACATCCAAGTCGGCACAGTTATTACCAGTGAGACTGGTAGCTCTGCCCATGCGGTGGAGAGAACCTGTTGGCTACATCAGAGAACACCTCCTTTAGTGCAAACTCTGGCTGCTTTTTTCAATTCATTCAAGATACTGCATACTAATATGTTGTATTTAATACTAGGAATAAACCTTCCCATTAAAACTCTTCTTCCCCATCTACAAAGTACTCCCATGTATATGCTTCCAACTTTTCACGCTCATCAGGTAGATAAGAAATGTATACACTCTGATCCTCATTTTAAAGATGAATAGGCTGGGCACGGTGGCTCGTGCCTGTAATCCCAGCAATTTGGGAAACCAAGGCGGGTGGATCACTTGAGGCCAGGAGCTAGAGACCAGCCTGGCCAACATGGTGAAAGCCCGACTCTACTGAAAATACAAAAAATTAGCCAGGCATGGTGGTGGCCCACGCCTGTAGTTCCAGCTACTCGAGAGGCTGAGGCATGAGAATCATTTGAACCTAGGAGGCAGAGGTTGCGGTGAGCCACGATCGTGCCATTGCACTCGAGCCTGGGTGACAAAGTGAGACTCCATCTTAAACTAACTAAATAAACAAATGTAAATAATAAAGATGAAGAAAATAAGACTTCACAGGGATGCGTGGCATGTCTATGAGCAAACTGTGCTGGTAAGCTAAGAAACAGGGATTTCAATCTAAGTTTTTTTTGTCCCTGAATTCTTTATTCTTTCACCTTGAGCACACTCTGGTGCTGGAGGGTAGCCTTCACTTGGAGAAGGGGTGGGTGGCAGGAATAACCTCACTGATGAGACGGAAGGGACTCTGAACTTGGGCTGGGACTTGGGGACTGCGCTGAGCTTGAATGTTCACTCTGCCGCAAGTATCAGCCCTCTCTGCTCTGCAGGTGGCAGCCCTCAGCCAGAAAGCAAGAACATCTGGAAGTCCAAGGCAAGTGAAAACCTTGAAACAAGAAGTAACGAAAATCTGCTCTGACCAGTTTGAGGCAGTTTGCCAGGGGATGGCACCTGCCACTGAGGTCACAAAGCCACAGGTGAAACCATAGAAATAAACAAATGACCATACCAGAAAAAAAAAAAAAAAAACAGCCTGCACTTGAAAGTAGAGCAATCTTGGCCCGGCGCAGTGGCTCACGCCTGTGATCCCAGCACTTCGGGAGGCTGCGGCGGGTGGATCACATGAGGTCAGGAGTTCGAGACCAGTCTGGCCGACATGGTGAAACCCCCATCTCTACTAAAACTACAAAAATTAGCTGAGTGTGGTGGTGGGCACCTGTAATCCCAGCTACTAGGGAGGCTAAAGCAGAAGAATCACTTGAACCCAGGAGGGAGAGGTTGCAGTGAGCACAGATCGCACCATTGCACTCCAGCCTGGGCAACAAGAGCGGAACTCTGTCTCAAAAAAAAAAAAAAGTAGAGCTGTCTCAACAACCAGCTGGGGAAGAAACTATAGGCAATCCAAAAAAGACAGAGAGTGTGCCAAGGGACAGGCCAGGACTTCCCAGAGCTAGAGCCAGGGCTGGAGGGACTTCTAGGAGGCCAGTGACGATTTGGCCCGCAGCCCAAGGGGGAGTCTTTGGGAACCAGAGCGGCCAGAACCACCTTTTTCGGGCACAAGGACAGGAATCACAAGGGCTGGGCCAGCTGCAGACAGAAATGCTGGTGCCCTGGGGGACTCTTAGGAAACAGTCCTGGTGGCAGTGCCAGCTTGGCTTTTCTGCCAGCTGAAGTCAACATAGCTTGATTTAGGAGCCAGCTTGGAGTCAGTCAGGGCAGCTGGTTCCCCAGAAACGACAACTGAACTCTGACAAGAACATTTTAGAAGTAGCCCAGGCAACAAGAGCACTGGTCCATTCACATCTGATTGAAGACCAAACTCAATTAAGACTCAATATGTTTTAAAGATTTTTTCTATGACTATGGCTTCCGAACTGGCTATTAATTTTGCTACCACCTGTTTCCGTCTAGTTAACACAAGCCAAACCTCTTAAAAAGCCAAAAGTATGTGAATTCTGAAAGGTCACAAGGTGGGAAAGACACAGAGAGCCTTGTGTTCTTCCTGGAGGGCCCAGGAAAGAGGCACCCAAGGAAAGGAGAAGCTGATGTACCTGGGAAGGCAGACGGATTCTTGGGTCCTAAAGGGCCAAAGGAAACGTGGCGGCAGGGGATTCACACAGAAACCCTGTCACAGACCAACTGCTCCAGTGACCATGGAGCTCAAGGACAAGCAGCCTGCAAGCTGTGCTGTTTTCTAGAAAGAATCCTTTCAGCTTCCTGCCTCCCGTTCCCTGCCCCGCTCCTGTCTGCCTCCCAACTCCCCACCACCCAACTGCCATCCAACTTCATTTGCCCTTAGCCCTGGGAAAAACTGGCTTATGGTAAAGCTATTATCTTGTTTTTTCCAATTGGAAGCCATAAAAACAGTCCTAACCAAGAACTCTGGTCATTAACACTCACAGAGTACCCTGGGGCGCCTGGAGAGAAATCCCCGCATTGACTGGGGCTGGAGTCACAGTGTCTAGGTGTAATTGCCACAAATCTGCCCAGTCACACTCCTGGCCTTTATCCAATTAACCCTCTTCAAGTTCAGTCCCGGGACCCACTGAACTTGGACAAGAACTTAAAAAGGATTTTGATGGTCCACAAAGAAGATAATCCATGTGCTTTAATTCATCAACAATATTTTCCACTATATTCATCTACTATAATTCATCTGTTTCCACAATGCCATTTTCTACTCAGGATTAAACTCCATGTCTTCTCTGCCAAGCAGTTTGACAACCTTCTGATAAGCTTGTCATACCACACATGGTCACTTTCCATTAGCATGGAAGCAACAGGTACTGGATAATTCAGGATATGGAGCAAAAGAAAACAGAAGTTGACTAATCCACAAATCATTTATTTTTAGTTTGAGAATTGTAATGAAACACACACACACACACACACACACACACACATGACCAATCACACTCCTGGCCTATATCCAATTAACTCTCTTCAAGTTCAGTTCTGAGACCCACTGAACTTGAAGGGACAAGGGTGAGGACAAGGGCATAAAAATGCACAAGAACATAAAAAGGATTTTGCTGGTCCATAAAGTAAATAATTCATTCATTCAGAAAACACTTTTTGAATGGCAATCTGTACACAGAAAACAGATGAGAGGCAAGCTTTGGGTGGGCCACGTGTCCAGTGAGAAGACAGCAGAACAAATCTGCCTAAGACCCAGCCCTGCCCTCCGGAAACTCAGTGTGGCTTTAGGAATAGGACTTAAAGTGTAAAGATAGTTGTGAATAACCAGTTCATATCATAGGGGAAGGGTCAACTAACAGGTATTGAGTACCTACTCTATGGATTTTTTGCACGCTATCTCACTTAAAAGTCAGCATTTGAAGAAGATAATATTCTTCTCTCTCTCTTTTTTCGAACTCAATTCTTTTATCTTCAATTCCTTTAAATCACGAATATGGCCGACCATAGTGTGCATGCCTGTAATCTCAACAATTTGGGAGGCCGAGGTGGGTGGATCATCTGAAGTCAGGAGTTGGAGATCTGCCTGGCCAACATGGCGAAACCCCACCTCTACTGAAAATACAAAATTAGCCAGGTGTGGTGGCTCACGCCTGTAATCCCAGCTACTCTGGAGCCTGAGGCAGGATAATTGCTTGAACCCAGGAGATGGAAGTTGCAGTGAGCCGAGATCATGCCACTGCACTCCAGCCTGGGTGACAAAAGCAAAACTCCATCTCAAAAAAAAAAAAAAAGAAAAAAAGAATACAAGTGTTCATAAAGATTTTCCCATGATCAGCAAATTAAAAAAAAAAAAAAAAAAGAACTGTCTCATTTTTTTGTAATCAAATACCCCAATCTGCCCTAACTCCAAGGACTGGTCACCATAACTATAACCCATCTACAAGGCAGTGCATGTTCTCTGTCATCCACATAGCCTCTCCCACAACGAGCTCCTAGAAACGCTTTTCCAAACTCATAGCCAGGAAGGCCATTGCGTCTGTGATGGTCTGAAGACTCTATTAATTCTGCTGTGCATTACGGTGTGCATAAAGCATTAAAGTGATTGTTCTCACTGAGGAGATCAGACTCAGAGTTGGGGGGGAAATTACAGGAGCACAATAAGGACTAGCCCCCAGAAGAACCTCCACTTCAATCACCAAGCCATATCTGGAACTACCCATCTGCAGACTTGAAATTTGAAAATAACCCACATGTATGCACACTCTACATGTTGAGAGATACTTGTTCTTATCACTCAACATGCTCCCATTCTCCTGGATTTTTTTGCTCATTACTCACATTGGGGAGTACAAAGAGCAGGGAAAAAAAAAAACAAAAAACAAAAAACCTTTCACTGTTTCCTTATCTAGGATACTGTTCATCCTATAAATCCAAAAAGGAATTTGCTTCAAATTCTTTATGTCCATTTTCTTCTCAGACTGATTTTAGTGAGAAGGTAATTGTGATGGTTAATTTTAGGTGCCAGTTTGACTGGATTAAGGAATACCTAGGAACCTGGTAAAGCATTATTTTTGGGTGTGTCTGTGAAGGTGTTGCCAGAAAAGATTAGCATGTGAGTCTAAGTGGACTGGGTGGGGAAGATCCGCCCTCATTGTGAGTGGGTACCGTCCATTCTGCTGGGGGCCAGGAAAACAAAAACTGAGAAAAGGTGAATATGTGAATGGAATTGCCAGAGTTGGATTATATTCTTCCTCTCTCTGTCGCTCAGTGGCTCTCTGAGTTCTAGGCCTTTGGCCCCAAACTGAGAGTTACAACATCAGCTTCTCTGGTTCTGAGGCCTGCAGACTTGGACTGAGCCATGCTACCAGCATCCCAGGGTCTCCGGCATGTTGTGAGACTTCTCAGCCTCCATAATCATGTAAGCCAATTCCCCTAATCCTCTCCCCTCCCCTCTCCTCTCTCTCTCTCTCAGAACTCCAACTAGATTCTGTGCAGCATACATATGCACTTATCGTGGAGTCATGCATAAAGTGGTACTCATCTAGATATTTAAAATATGTGGCAGCCACGCACGGTGGCTCACACCTGTAATCCCAACATTTTGGGAGGCCAAGGCAGGAAGATCCCTTGAGCCCAGGAGTTCAAGACCACCTTGGATAACAAAGCAGGACCCTATCTCTACAAAAAAGTAGGGAAATTAGCCAGGTGTGGTGGTGCATGCCTGCAGTCCCAGCTACTCAGAAGCTGAGATAGGAGGATCACTTGAGCCCAGGAGGTTGTGGCTGCAGTAAGCATGATCGTGCCACCACACTCCAGCCCAGGCGATAGAGTGAGACCCCATCTCAAAAAACAAATACATAAAATAAAATATGTGGAAAATAGAGCACAGAGCACAGTGGAGCAATAGCACCAGGGCCAGTCTCATAAGTCTGGGTCCAGCACTGACTCTGTCATGGACGCCACAGAACACAGAGCAAGTTGCCCCACCATTCTGAACCTCAGTTTGCTTATCTGTAAAATGAACAGAGTGTGCTAGACAATCACATAGGCCGTGTCTAGCCTTAAAAGTGCCATGACGCTAAGCTAAGAAACCTTCCATGAAGCCCGTTTGAAGACTAAGTGGAAGACACACAGATTGAGAAAGAAGGGAGTTGCTGGCTATCCTAAAACATGTGAACTAAACCACGAGGTTGGGCTGAGTTGGCTGGACAGTGGGGAAAGGAGAATAGCAGTCTAAGAACAAACTGGTTTAGAGGCAGCTAACAGAGACACAGAAATGTGGCTTCCTGGTTCACTTCCTGTATACTCTTTTGATAAGTGCTTCCTTTAACTGTTACTGTCTTTCCAGGTTATCATTTTATAAGTCTCTAATTTTATTAATAAAATCACGAGCTGATACTTCACAGCAGGAAGGGATTCAAGGGATAAACTATTCTAATTCTTTTTCTTTTCTTTTTTTTTTTTTTTTGAGACAGGGTCTCTCTCTGTTGCCCAGGTTGGAGTGCAGTGGTGCCATCACAGCTCACTGCAGCCTCGACCTCCTGGGCTTAAGCAATCCTCCCAGCCTCCCAAGTACCACAGGAATATGCCACCACACCTAGTTCTTTTCTTAATTTTATTTTTTTTGAGATGGAGTCTCGCTCTGTCACCTAGGCTGGAGTGCAGTGACACAATCTCGGCTCACTGCGAACTCCGCCTCCCAGTTCACACCATTCTCCTGCCTCAGCCTCCCGAGTAGCTGGGACTACAGGCACCCGCCACCACGTCCGGTTAATTTTTTGTACCTTTTTTCAGTAGAGACGGGGCCGGGATGGTCTAGAGCTCCTGACCTCGTGATCCGCCCATCTCGGCCTCCCAAAGTGCTGGGATTACAGTCGTGAGTCACCGCGCTCGGCCCTTTTTATTTTTATTTTTGGAGACAGAGTCTCCCTCTGTCGCCCAGGCTGGAGTACAGTGGCGCCATCTCAGCTCACAGCAACCTCCGCCTCCTAGGTTCAAGTGATTCTCTTGCCTCAGCCTCCCCAGTAGCTGGGACTACAGGCACGTGCCACCACACCTGGCTAATTTTTATATATTTAGTAGAGACCATGTGTCATCATTTTGACTAGTCTGGTCTCAAATTCCTGACCTCAAGTGATCTGCCTGACTCAGCCTCCCAAAGTGCTGGGATTATAAGCGTGAGCCATTGCGCCCGGCCACATCTGGTTATTTTCCATATTTTTTGTAGAGACGAGGTCTCACTCCATTGCACAGGCTGGTCCCAAATTCATGGGCTCAAGTGATTTGTCTGCCTCAGCCTCCCAAAGTGCTGGGATTACAGGCATGAGCCACCACACTTGGCCCCAATTTTTTCTTTTTCAAACAGGAAACCAACAGCCCAAAGAAGGTAAATGACAAGTGTAAAGTCACAGAGGTATTTAGTAGCACTGCAAAGAATAAAACTCGAGTTTGCTGACTCTCCCGGGGCTCTTTCCACACCACCAATGCTGCCCTTAGAGAACAAGAATGTCAAACTCCTGGTGGGTAAAGAAACGTTTTTCTTAACCCTCTGGTGCTACGGCTCACAAGAAGGATAACTGTTAACAGTTGCTCATTCTATAAAACGGATGTGCCATTGTTGAGTGTGTTGATCTTTTTTGTTTTGTTTTGTTTTTGAGACACTCTCTCTCTGTCGCCCAGGCTGTAGTGCAATAGTGCAATCTTGGCTCACTGCAACTTCCCTCCACTTCCCGGGTTCAAGTGAATCTCATGCCTCAGCCTTCCGAGTAGCTTGGATTACAGGTGTGTGCCACCATACTTGGCTAATTTTTTGTATTTTTAGTAGAGACAGGATTTCACCATGTTGGTCAGGCTGGTCTCGAACTCCTGACCTCAAATGATCCACCAACCTTGGCCTCCCAAAGTGCTGGGATTACAGGAGCAAGCCACCCCACCCGGCCTGGTTGAGTGTTTTCTATATGCCAGGCTGTTTTCTAACCACTGGGAACACAGTAATAAACAGATTGGGCAAAGTCCCTGCTCTCAAGGACCTCAAATTCTTGTGGTTTAGCAGACGGGATGCAAAAATTAGAGACAGATCATCAACAGAGAAAAATAAAAAAAGATGATAATTTCAGAAGTACAGTGTTATTAAGACAATGAAGCTGAAGAATGTAGCCTCAAAAAAGCTAAAAAATACGTTAAGGGCAGACAGTAAGTGACAGAGCCTAGATAGAATCCATGCAGATCACTCCAGAGTCGTGACTTTGCAAACTACCTCGTATGCGTGGTGAGCACAGCAGTTTGCATAGCAAGTAGAGGATGAATGATCAGTTGAGTGGAATGCATATCATCAGAAGGGGGTCCATTGTAATTTTAATTTTGAAGGGAATTCACAAGCAGATTCTAGTAAAATCTGGTCGGGCACGGTGGCTCATGCCTGTAATCCTAGCACTTTGGGAGGCCAAGGAGGGCAGATTGCTTGAGCCTAGGAGTTTGAGACCAGCTAGGGCAACATAGTAAGACCCCTGTCTCTATAAAATGAAAAATAAAAATAACATTCTAGTGAAATCTGTTTTGATTTTAGTTCATCCTAAGGAATCTCTACCTAGTCATAATAGAAACAAAGATTATAGTTTAATCAAATATTTTTCCCTCTCATCTCTGTATGTTGGGCGAAAAATACACTTAAATGTTTAATTTCGTACTTTCCTAAATATTAAATAGGGCTCATAGACATCTTACATGAAGTACATACTCAAACAATACTTGTCGTTGATGTTGATGGTATAAAACATCACAAAACTAGTAAAAGACTAAGTGCTCATAAAATATCTTTCAGATATAACAAGTTAAAGCATTTCTTTAAACAAAAATTACATGTACCTAGTCCCACAAATACAGCGTCACTAAAGATGGAATAAGCATTTCAGGGGACACATAAACCAGTCCTATTCCCACATATGTCTCCTATCACTCAGAGGCAATCTTTAAATCTTATCTTGGTTCTTCTTTACAACCTCACGCTTTTCTAAGAAAAGTTCTCACTCTGTATCTTCTCAGTAGCACCAAGAGCATATTCTCCCCTAATTATAACCCAATGTCACTCATTTCAAATTTGGAAGATACTACTGCCCTCTATTCACTTAGGGCTCTCCACAGAGCCTGGTGGCAGTACTGCTTAAGCTGACATCAAAGTTTCACGAAGCCATTTTATAGGAAATTCAGCACGAGGCAAGATAGGCAGAACATCCCCATGGCTAGGTACTCACCCCCGGCCCTTAACCATGAGAAGGGCAGATCAGGTTCCAAAAGTGCACCAGGAAATACTAACAGACAATAGAGCCTGCGTTGGCCGACCACACATGGCACTAACCACTCTCTACACTGCTATCTTTTCCAGGTCTGTCAACCCCAAATGACTCAGCAAAGGTGCCTGGTAATGAGGAAAACACAAAACAATCGCAAGCCCCAGGGCCTGTCCTTCAGATCAGATAAGCTTGGCCTCAAATGACACCCATATGAAAACACCTCCTTCTCTTAAATTTAAAGCGGAGAGGGACAAAGGAAATAACCAGGAAGTGAGTACCTACAGGATGTCAGGAAATTGGAGAGGTGCCTCATCGCATTTCATCTGCAAACCAGTCTTCAAGGTAGGTATCATCATGGTCACCAATGCATGTAAGAGGAAGCTGATGATGCAAAGCTGCCTGCCTGCGGAAAGAACGCTTGTCCCAGGCTGGAATTTTACTCCATGGAAGCAGGATTGAAATTATTACCGGTGGCTCAAGCCTGTAATCCCAGCACTTTGGGAGGCCGAGACGGGCGGATCACGAGGTCAGGAGATCGAGACCATCCTGGCTAACATGGTGAAACCCCATCTCAACTAAAAAAATACAAAAAAACTAGCCGGGCGAGGTGGTGGGCGCCTGTAGTCCCAGCTACACGGGAGGCTGAGGCAGGAGAATGGCGTAAACCCGGGAGGCGGAGCTTGCAGTGAGCTGAGATCCGGCCACTGCATTCCAGCCTGGGCGACAGAGTGAGACTCCGTCTCAAAAAAAAAAAAAAAAGAAAGAAATTATTACCGGGATAAAAGTCACACTCAGCTGCTGGGAAAGTATCTACTCTGGCCTTGCTAGAGGTGGGGACAGGTGAGGAACAGTGTTGGCATGGGCCATTATCAATGGGATTTTACAAAGATACAGAGCCTTGGAAGAACTAGAAACACGTTCCTGTTTCTTAGCTGTCCTTGATCACCCTCAACTTCACGATCGGTAGCGACCTGGGACTTCAGATGCTCCACTGCTCAGCCCCCTTTGGGTTTACTTTGTCTTCCCCTACAATAAAACAGGCAAGATCCGGAAATCTCCCTGAGGTGGATAGGTTTGAGCCCAAGTGTTGATATTAAAACAAGTAGCATATGCAACAGGCAAATTAAAATGTATTTCTGAAATTTGAGTCAGTATTCCGGGACCAAAAAGTACTTAGCCTGCCCTAGGGAATATCTAGGTTTAAAAAATATATACCTATATATTGCCAGGCACGGTGGCTCGTGTCTGTAATCCCAGCACTTTGGGAGGCTGAGGCAGGAGGATTACTTGAGGTCAGGAGTTTAACACCAGCCTGCCCAACATGGCGAAACCCCGTCTCCACTGAAAATACAAAAATTAGCTGGGTGTGGTGGCGCGCACCTGTATTTCTGCTACTTGGGAGGCTGAGGCATGAGAATTGCTTGAACCCGGGAGGCAGAGGTTGCAGTGAGCCAGGATTGCCCCACTGCACTCCAGCCTGGATGACAGAGTGAGACTGTCTTAAAATAAAAAGAAATATATACTTGTATATACATATATACTTATATTTAATATATATTTATGTGTATTAGATATATACATATATTTATTAGAAAACATTTATGTTTCTGCATGTCTATATTCTCCTGTATTTGTCCGTTTAAGCTGGATTAGAGATTTGGAGTTATTTGCGTACTGCCAATTGTTTCTTCCTAACGTTCTAAGGATACTGTTCAAATGAATATGAGTCATTTCCAAACTAGCCACACATAAAGGCCTTAAACTAGTCATCAATTAAGGTAAAATGCTCTAGAACTCTAGATTCTCCATGGCTATGAGGAACAAGATCAGAAAAATGCACTGATAGTAACTCAAAAATATCTAAATATTGAATTCTTAACTTCAATGGTGCCTGCGAAACGCAAGACCGAACTTTCACTTCCCTACCCATTCTTTCCTGGAGAAATGAAAGGGAAGTCTGGTGGTTCTGCATCTGGCAAAAAGGGAGAAGAGAAGCAAAAGGTCTGGTTAGAAGAGAAGCAAAAGGCCATGGCCAGAATTCCCTAGTCAGCAAAGCCCTGGGCATCTTTGCCTATTCTGTGGAATGAATGAAGTAGACCCCATACTGAGAGTAAATTGCTTCTGTTTTCCAAAGCAAAATGTCTATCCAACTCCACTTATTAAGGAAGGTCTTCTTTTTTTTTGAGACAGAGTTTCACTCTGTCACCCAGGCTGGAGTGCAATGGTACCATCTCAGCTCACTGCAATCTCCACCTCCCAGGTTCAAGCAATTGTGCTGCCTCAGCCTCCCAAGTAGCTGGGATTACAGGCACCCACCACCACGCCTGGCTAATTTTTGTATTTTTAGTAAAGACAGGGTTTCACCATGTTGGCCAGGCTGGTCTCGAACTACTGACCTCAGGTGATCTGCCTGCCTCGGCCTCCCAAAGTGCTAGGATTACAGGCGTGAGCCACCGTGCCCGGCTAAAGAAGGTCTTCTACCAGAAAAAAAATGTCCTTCACAAGATCTGGCTAATTGCCGGGATTACCAAACGTAACAGTTATTGCTGTCTTCTCCTTTGATGCACTTGTCACAGTTTTATATGTTTTTCCTTTAAGCTCTGTTGGACTTGACTGTCACATTTTAAAATTTTACATTTGTTCACAATTATTTGCACTGACTGTCTAATGGATGGTCAAAAAAATCTGCTGTCGGACTGGGTGCAGTGGCTCCCATCTGTAATCCCAACATTTTAGGAGGCCAAAGAAAGAGAATTGCTTGAGACTGGGAGTTCAAGACTAGCCTGGAAAACATAGTGAGACCCTGTCTCTATAAAAATCTAAAAAATTAACTGGGCATGGTGGCACGTGCCTGTGGTCCCAGCTACTCAGGAGGTTGTGGCCAAAGGATCACTTGAGCCCAGGAGTTAGAGGCTGCAGTGAGCTATGATCATGCCACTGCACTCCAGCCTGGGCGAGAGAACAACACCCTATATATATATATAATCTGCTGTCAAACAAATGAATGAACAATAAATAAACTAGACTAAATCCTTCAAGAGAAGAAGCCAGCCACACCTCAGTGGCCAGCACATAGCAGCCAAGCAACAAGTGCTGGCTGGCGGGATTTGGACTCTCCTCTCTCTGGCAGCCTGACTGTGTAATGTGTTCCTCCAAATGGGAAGGGGAGCAGGGGAGGTAAAATTCAGTCAAAGCTTTTCACAGAAGCTGCTGCTTTCAAACAGTGGAGGCATGCCGAAGCTGCTAGTTAAAATGTTTGGTCTTTATGTTTTATTTCCTGTGGATTTTAATTACCCACACTGTCAGCATGTATCCATAATCCTCAGTATAATGTCAGATACACACATGTATGGTACAACAAAGAAAGGACCCTAAATTAAAAGTGACATGATACAACCTCTTTTTGAATCTGGTTTCTAGCATCACTTAGCTGTATGGATGTGGGCATATTTCAGAGTACCCATTTCCTTAAATGCCAGGTGGATATACTCATTACATCTGCCCCATAGGATGCAGCAACAAATGAGGTAATAGATTGTCACGCCATAAGCTTCTCACTGGACATCCTGGTGTGTGCCAGGCACTGTGGTAAGTGCTAAGCAATCACAAAGAATAATTATACCCTGTCCCTTCCGTGTGAGAGCCCATGGCCTGGTAAATTGCTTTGAAAAGGTAAAGTGCTACTCAAATTAAGAGATTGTGATGAATTGCTATTGTCTGCATCATTTTCATTTGTGTCCTTGTGAGTGCCATTCTCTGCCACCCTGATGGGAGGCTCCCAACAGCAGGTATCAGTATCCCCTCTTTCCTCTCTACTTTGCTTCTTGGAGCCCAGTTCAAGGTTCCGCACTCCATAGTAGCTTAATAAATGGCATTCTCTGACTGTTTTCCAGGCTGTCATTACGCTGGATAATAAAGGGCCATTTCTGGCAGCTCTTTGGCTCTTGGCTTCTGTTACTGCCAAGAGACTCCCACAAACACCAGGAGAGCAACAGCTTTGACATCTGACAGCTGCAGAGAGACCCAACTTAATCCTGTCATCTCCCAAGGTCTGAGATGATGTCAGAGCAACAAATGCATCTGCATTCCAAAGTGCCCACAGCAAATGCAATGAAGTCCCACTATCAATGGGAAGAGAGTCAGCTTCCCACATTCAGCCACCAGCTCCTCCCCACTCCCATATCGCTCTTCAAAGCAGTATGGAAGACACTTCTTTTACAACTCTTGATTTCCAAATTTTAGAAAACAAACTAATTCCCTTTCAGTGACATGGCCAAACAATTTGCTTTTAAACAAATAGGGACCAGTATTGCACTGATAATTTGCTGACAGTCTCTCTACCCCACTAGATAAGCCCCTGTAGGGCAGACACTATTTCGTTCACTATTGTTTCTGGTGTTAGGAACAGAATCTGGCATGTAGTACATGTTCAATAAATGTTTGTTGGATTAGTCAGTTGGGGGAAAAAGGTGGAAGGATGCATATATTCCAAAATCCTCTTCCCTTGCAAGAGGAACAACTGTTGCCCTGACCTGGAATCAGAAGATGAGAAAAAGTATTGTGTTACCATGGCAACTACAGCTCCAAAAATAAATGTTCTTCAAAACTGTTATGGGTCTTTGGTGGGGAAAAAAAACCTAACTGCTCTTTGCAGACTATACCAGGGCCCTGGGTCCACCATCAGACAAAATACTGTTCCCAATGTGCTCGTGCTCTCTGGAACCTCATTTTGGGAAAGACTGATCACTCTCCCCCTAACTCTGCCAAGTTTGGCTCCCCTGAATGGAGACTACCTTCAGAGCGGCAGTCTCTGGGTCAGGAGTGGTGGCTCATGCCTATAATCCCAACGCACTGGGAGGCTGAGG
Source organism: Papio anubis (assembly GCF_008728515.1). NCBI lineage: Eukaryota > Metazoa > Chordata > Mammalia > Primates > Cercopithecidae > Papio > Papio anubis. Next base: position 11,186,550 of record NC_044987.1, read on the forward strand.
CAGGAGGATCCCTTGAGTCTAGGAGTTCGAGACCAGCCTGGGCAACATAACAGGATCCTGTCTCTACAAAAAGTAGAAAAAATTAGCCAAGCATAGTGGCACATGCCTGTAAACTCCAGCTACTCAGGAGGCTGAGGCAGGAGGATCACTTGAGCTGGGGAAGTTGAGGCTTCAGTGAGCATGATTGTGCCACTGTGTTCCAACCTGGGTGACAGAGTTAGACCCTGTCTCAAACACACACACACACAAAGCCAGGCATGGTGGCACGCATTTGTAGACCCAGCTATTCAGGAGATCAGGATGTCAAGGCTGCAGTGAGTCAAGATCTCACCAGCAATCTCTAGCCTGGGTGATAGAGTGAGATCCCATCTCAAAAAAAAAAGCAGTATCTACTCTCTGGGCACTTCCTAAAGACACAGAACACAGTTAAAACCAGAACAGAAACCAACAGGTTTAAGATAGACAAGCCAATACATAATAGTACAGATTTACATAAATGGCATATGAAGGGGTAATTATTCAGCTTCAAGAGGACTTCTAGTTTTGCAAAATGATTTATTGTAGAATTCCATGAAAATCGAATTTCCTTAGAGGCTTTCATCATTTGATTATTCATTCATTCCCTAAACACATGTTTACTGAGCTCCTACTATGTTCCATGCAAAGAGCTTAGCAGGCACTGAATAAAATAAACACTGAATAAAATAAACTCTGCCTTCACTGTGTAGGATCTAATAAAGGACACAATGTGAGCATGTAATCACACTCCAGTGCAGGATGCTTCAGAAACACAGACGTGATGAAGACCTCAGTCAAGAAATATTCCCTAGAAGAAAGGCTAACTAAACAAAGGAAAAGGTCTTATGGTGGCAAAGTAGGTCAGTGTTATAAGAAAGGAATTCTGTCTGATGGAACAACATAGATGAAACCTGAAAAGAAGAGAGCATCCCATTCAAGGAACTAAAAGGTCAGACTGGCTGGAGGCAGAGCACACAGGAGCAGCAGGTGGATGAAGCAGGAGGGGAACAGAAGTGAGGTTATGAAGACCCTTCTGGCTGCATAGTGAAGAAGCACAGGAGAGGGGCTGTGATGGAGTCAGGATGCTTGTGTAATACACGTGAGAGCTGGCTATGGTGATGGAGCTGAGAAGGCAGGCTTGAGGAACATTTGCTTTGGAGGGAGAGAAGCCTTGTGAAAACAAAAAGTACCAAGCCCCAATGTAAGTAACAGAATGGAGGGAACTGGTTTGAAGGGAAAAATAATGAATTCAATTACAAAAAGACAAGCTGAGTTTTGAAGAACATCCCAGTGGAAATGCTCATTAGTCAGTTGGAGGTATGAGCCTAAGGCTGAGGAAAAATACGAAGTCTCAGACAGGAATAACAAAAGCCAGGGGAATGGATGAAATCGCCCAAGGACAGTATATGGATTTAGAAGTAGAAAGGGGAGGCTGGGCATGGTGGCTGATGCCCGTAATCCCAGCACTTGAGAGGCCAAGGCGGGCAGATCACTTGGGACCAAAAGTATGAGACCAGCCTGGCCAACACGGCGAAACCCCATCTCCACCAAAAATACAAAAATTAGCTGGGCATGATGGCACACACACGAGAATCGCTTGAACCCAGGAGGCGAAGGTTGCAGTGAGCCAAGATTGGGCCACTGCACTCCAGCCTGGGCAACAAAGTAAGACTGCCTCAAAAAAAAAAAAAAAAGTAGAAAGGGGAGGGTGAGAGAGAGAGAGAGCGAGCAAGAGAGAGGGTAAAAGGAGGAAAAGGAGGAGAAATAAGAAGAAACCTGGGGCCAGGCTCTGTGGATCACACCTGGAAGCCCAACACTTTGGGAGGCCAAGGCAGGAGGACTGCTGGAGTCCAGAAGTTTGATACCAGCCTGGGCAACATAGCAAGACCCTGTCTCTCTCTCTCTCTCTTTTTTTAAATATATATGTAAAAGAAGAAACCCGGAGTCAGAATCTTAAGCAGGCCAACACTGAAGGGACACACAGATGACAGCAGCCCTTAAACTATAAACACTAGGTTAAGATAACTGTTGTGGGAGGTTAAAAAAAACAAACTAGGTTTACAGGCAGTTTTTCAGCACCTATCAATAGATCAGAAAAGCAACATCTCATAAATAACCAAAGAAGGAATAAACCACTGTTCCAGCTTCCACTAACCAGAGAAGCAGACTCTGAGGCCTCAGAGATGGGCACAAAGGTCTTTGCTTTTGTAAACAAATAAATGCATTAGCATAACTCTTCAGACACATGCGCTTCATTTTGTCTAACAAGATGAAACAGAAATGTATACTCTCCATTTTATAATCTCACTGCGGCCCAGAGAGAGTGAGTAACCTGCCCAGGACCACACAGCGAGAAAATTAGCAGAACCAGAGCCTCCAACCCATGCCGCCTCAGCCTGTCTCTAGGACTCTGCTGAGGCAGTCGTCCTAGGAAAAACTGTCACCCTGTCCCCACAGATTGAGGGGCCCAGCCCGAGCGTCATGACTCACTGCCTGAAGATAGGGCTCCTTCCTGGATAAAGATGGGCTCCCTGAGAAACACAGTAAACTGAATACTTGGTCTGGTTGCCAGAGACCTGTATTTTAGATCCATCTCTGTCACTGGCCAGCTTCATGGCCCTAGACTTCTCAGTTCTTCTCAAGGTGGAAATAATTTCACAAATTCCATCTACCAGGATGACTGGATTCTCTAGGAGACCTGTCTGTCTGAAACAGGTGCTGACAGGTGGCAGCTGGGTGTGAGTGAAACAGGTGAAGATTTGGTAAAACCAAGGCCCTAAGCCCCTCTTCTTCTCTCCCACACAGCAGATCCTGTCCTCAGACCGATTTTTTTCATGCTTTAGTCTGAATGCCATATGCCACTGAAATTAACTTTTACATAGCGATCTCCCACACACTCAATTGGGAGCTCCCCAATGGAAGGGACATCTGTAACCATCTTTGCTTTTCTATCTTTCCTTTTTTTTTTTTTTTGGTTTTTTTGTTTGTTTGTTTGTTTTTGAGACAGGGTCTTACTCTGTCACCCAGGCTGGTCTCAAACTCCTGGGTTCAAATTATCCTCCCACCTGAGCCTCCCAAGTAGCTGGGGCTACACGCACATACCACCATGGCCAGCTTGTAACCATTTTTGTATCCCAAGCACACAGCACAGTGCCAGGTTCCCAGTAAGTGCACAGTAAGTGTCTGATGAATTCTGAGAATTACCTCTCCTGAGTTATCCACATTTTCAGTCGCATCTCTCTCACAACAAAGCAAAAGGCATTTTAAGAAGCAATCCAAAGCATGGAGAAGGCACTTCAGAGAGAGAGAAATTTTCAGTGTTCTGAGAACTTTCTGAATGGGCAGGCCACTATCCTCTCTGTTCACCTCTAACTCAGCCCTGCCTTCAAACATACATGGCTGACAATGGCTGAAAACTCCTCCACGAAGTCTGCAGAGGGTGAGGCGTGGCAGCTCACGCCTCTAATCCCAGCAGTTTGGGAGGGCAAGGTGGGTGAATCACTCGAGGTTAGGAGTTCGAGATTAGCCTGGCCAACACGGTGAAACCCCATCTCTACTAAAAATAAAAAATTAGCCGGGCATGGTGGCGCACACCTGTAATCCCTGCTACTCAGGAGGCTGAGGCGGGAGAACCACTTGAACCTGGGAAGTGGAGGTTGCAGTGAGCCCAGATCATGCCACCGCACTCCAGCCTGGGCGAAAAAGGGAGACTCCATCTAAAAAACTAATAAAAACAGAAGTCTGCAGAGGCCCACAGACCCCACCAGAGAACCAGTGAGGTCCAAGTAATTGCTAGTACAAAGCCCGGACCTTCCTCGGAATCTGGAAGCAACAGGCCAAATTGAGCAACGGTGAGTCTTGGGAGAAATACTGTCAAAAGCAAAGATCCACTAGGTATTCTTCCATCTTCACAAAACAAGAGAAAATGAGTTTGGATTGTACTGTGGGAGATTTTAGATAGATCTTAGGTAGGACTTTCCCAATAGTATGTCTTGAAAATATATAAAGATATAACCAAGAAAGACAGTGCAACCAATCCTCTTTCTTGGTTTTTGTTTGTTTTTTTGTTTTATTTTATTTTATTTTTTTTTTTTTTGAGATGTCACTCTGTTCCCCAGGCTGAAGTGCACTGGCACCATCTCAGCTCACTGCAACTTCTGCCTCCCAGGTTCAAGCAATTCTCCTACCTCAGCCTCCCGAGTAGCTGAGACTACAGGCACGTGCCACCATGCCTGTCTAATTTTTGTATTTTGTGGTAGAGAGGGGGTTTCACCACGTTAGTCAGGTTGGTCTCAAACTCCTGACCTCAAGTGATCCTTCCGCCTCGGCCTCCCAAAGTTCTGGGATTACAAGGGTAAGCCACAGCACCAGGCCCCGGGGTCTTTTTGTAAGTGATATTTTCAGGTGAGGAAGATGTGGTTCATCATAGACACCGGTGGAGAAAACACATGTTGTCACCTAAGTCAAGGGCAAACTGTTCCAAGCGAAGCTCCACCCTGTACAGAGTAACCTTTACCGTTGCCATTCCATCCAACCCTGAAAATCAACGAAAAGGTCAAAAAGAGCTCCAGAGTGTCATGACCTAGCCAGAACATGAATGCTCTCTAGATTAAGGAAGATTGCTCTGAGGGGTCAGCCTGGCACTCACTAACATTCGTGGGGGCAAAAGAACATGACGAGGTTAAGTGGCAGAAATACCTGACAACACTCTTCCCACTTTGGAGATGCATCTCGTTCTGCTCCTTCTCTAGAAATAGTGCTTCAGAAATTTACCTTCCTCCTCATTTCGCAGACTTCCTGTAGTGTGATATGAAATATATTTGGTCTTTTCCTGGTTCTTGTCCCAGAACTCCTAAAACGCTGGGACTTTCCTGAGTGACAGAAGTGTCTTGTTATTCGTAATGAGCTCCATGGATAACACCTGAGTTTATGCTAAGGAAACGACTTAGGATACAGCACCCGGGGAGCCTGAAGATGGGGAGGAAGGACCAAGAAAGACCAAGTAACTAGAGGATTAGAAGGTTGGATTTCTCAGCTCCACCCACAAACTTCCAGGAAAAGAGAGAGGGAGGTGTGGCTGAAGATCAAGCTCTAGAAAAACTCTTGGACACGGAGCTTTGCTGAGCCTCTGGGTTGCTGAACTGGTGCAGGTGCTGGGAGGGTGGTGCGTCCAGGGTGAGTATGGGAGATCCACGCCCCATCTAACCCCCTGCAATACCTTGCCCTATGTAAACCAAAACTAAAATTCTAAAAGCCCCAGCTGACTGAATGGACAGCGCTGTAGGAGACCCAAACAGACAGACAAACAAACAAAAACTAATCCAGGCCATGGAAAGATGTGGGGGCTCAAACATGCCTCATTATACTCTCCTCCCTGTGGAGCTCAGGCACAACTGATCAGCTTTAACCTGAAAACAGCAATGTTTTCTTTTTTTTTTTTTTTGAGACCTAAGCTAGAGTGCAGTGGTGCAGTCACAGCTCACTGCAGCCTTGACCTCCCAGGCTCAAGTGATCCTCCCACCTCAGCCACCCAAAGTGCTGGGATTATAAGTGTGAGCCACCATGCCTGGCCAAAACAGAAATCTTAACAGTGATGAAACAGACTATGTTGCAATAAGACAACAAATTCCCAGCCTGACTCTAGCATAATATCATGATAGATAAAGAAGGAAGTTGAAATATTTTACTTCAAAATATGTCTCTTTGTTACATTTTGAAATGGCCCTGCAAAGCCATCTTTTGTGGGGGGAAATCTGCATCTGTAAAGAATCTCTATTAACATAACTAGATTTTTCCCCTTCCAGACCTTCCTAAACCTGAAGAGATTAACTGAAAGTCTAGCACCTTTTAAGGGTCTGAATACAAAATACTGGCCATCCATTGTCTCTAAGGGTAGCCATGTAGGATACTTCATCTAGATAATAAGAACTCTGGTCTCCACAACCCCTTATCTTAACCCAGACACTCTTTTCTACTGATTCTGGGTTTTAGATAATAATTTAAATCTTTTCTGACTTGCCAATCAGAAAATCTTTGAATCTGGGCCGGGTGCGGCAGCTCACACCTGTAATCCCAGCATTTTGGGAGGCTGAGGCGGGTGGATCACAAGGTCAGGAGTTCAAAACCAGCCTGATCAATATGGTGAAACCCCATCTCTACTAAAAATACAAAAATTAGCTGGGCATGGTAGCGCGCGCCTATAGTCCCAGCTACTCAGGAGGCTGAGGCAGAAGAATGCTTGAACCTGGGAGGGGATCAACCTCTTGAACCCTAGAGGTTGCAGTGAGTCGAGATCACACCACTGCACTCCAGCCTGGGTGACAGAGCAAGACTCCATCTCAAAAAAAAAGAAAAAGGAAAAAAGAAAATCTTTGAATCCACCTATGACCTGTAACACCAGCCCCCAGCTTCGAATCGTTCAACCTTTCTGGACCAAACCAATGTATACCTCACATGTATTGACTGTTGTCTTACATCTCCCTAAAATGTGTCAAACCAAGCTATAACCCAACCACCTTGTACACATGTTCTCAGAACCTCTTGGTGCCTTGGACTGTGCCTTGGGCCACATTCACTTGTATTTGGCTCAGAATAAACCTCTTTAAATATTTTACAGAGTTTGGCTTTTTTCATCTATACCTATGTACCTCTGCATCTCATTACTGATCTGTATCCTTAATATCTTTTATTATGAGCCTATAAACATAAGTGTTTCTCTGAATTCTGTGAGCAGCTCGGTCAGAGGCATTTAAACCAGAGCAACTCCATCTTGAATAGGGGCTTGGTAAAACAAGGCTAAGACCTGCTGGACTACATTCCCAATAAGTTAAGGCATTCTTAGTCACAGGATGAAATAGGAGGCTGGCACAAGATACAGGTCATAAAGACCTTGCTGATAAAACAGGCTGCTGTAAACAAGCCCACTAAAACCCACCAAAACCAAGATGGCAATGAGAATGACCTCTAGTCATCCTCACTGCTACACTTCCACCAGTGCCATGACAGTTTATAAATGCCACAACAATGTCAGGAAATCACCCTGTATGGTCAAAAAGGGGAGGCATTAATAACCCCTCCTTGTTTAAAATATACTCAAGAAATAACCAAAAAAAAAGAGTAGCCATTCTTTTATTCCTTTACTTTCTTTTTTTTCTTTTCTGAGACGGAGTCTCGCTTTGTCACCCAGCTGGAGTGCAGTGGCGAATCTTGGCTCATTGCAACCTCCACCTCCCGCCTCCCAGGTTCAAGCAATTCTCCCACCTCAGCCTCCTGAGTAGCTGGGACTACAGGTCCCTGCCACCACACCTGGATAATTTTTGTATTTTTAGTAGAGACAGGGTTTTGCCATGTTGGCCAGACTGGTCTCGAACTCTGGACCTCAAGTGATCCACCCACCTTGGCCTCCCAAAGTACTGGGATTACAGGCATGAGCCACCGCGCCCAGCCTTCCTTTACTTTCTTAATAAACTTGCTTTCACTTTGCATTGCGTACTCGCCCTGAATTCGTCCTTGTGCAAGATCCAGGAATGCTCTCTTTGGGTCTGGATGGGGACCCCTTTCCGGTAACAGCTCTAGAAAATTAACTGAACCCTAAAAGGGAGTCAGGAACTCTGGTTTATAGTTGGTTGGTCAGAAGTATAGGTCTCAGATGCAACACGGAGATAGAGAAAAAAGAAAAAGTACAGGTAGCTCTAACTTGTGATTGGCATCCGAAGTGGGGGCAATCTTATGGGACTGAGCCCTGAACCTGTGGAATCTGACGCCATCTCCAGGTAGAAGGTGTCAGAATTAAATTGAACTAGAAGACACCCAGTTTGTGTCCACTGGAGAACTGCTTGGTGTGTGGGGAGAAAACCCCACATACCTGGTCACAGAAATGTTCTGTGTTGAGTGTGAGAAAGAAAAAACAGTTTGGTCTTTCCTTTCAAATTCCAAACCATATCATCCCCCATCTGCTTTCCACCATGAATGGAAGCTTCCCAAGGTCAAAAGCAGATACTGGTACCGTGCTTCTTATGCAGCCAGCAGAACCATGAGCCAAATAAACCTCTTTTCTTTATAAGTTACCCAGTCTCAGGTATTACTTATAGCAACATAAACAGATCAATATACCCTCTAATAATTGGGTTAACATGATAAAATTATATTTTCCTCTTTCCTACTATCCAAAACTTTACAATTAACTAGCTATTTTATTAAATACAATATGCTGACTTTTTTTTTTTTCTTTTGAGACAGAGTCTCGCTCAGCCGCCCAGGCTGGAGTGCAGTGGTGCTATCTTGGCTCACTGCAACCAGTGTATCCCAGTTTAAACAATTCTCCCGTCTCAGCCTCCCGAGTAGCTGGGATTACAGGCACTCACCATCATGCCTGTCTAAGTTTTGTATTTTACTAGAGACGGGGTTTCACCATGTTGGCCAGGCTGGTCTTCAACTCCTGATCTCAGGTTATCTGCCTGCCTCAGCCTCCCAAAGTGCTAGGATTACAGGCGTGAGCCATTGCACCCGGCCGCGTTGACTTTTATGGCATAGAAAATGATTTCTTGTGCTCACTTCAGCGCACAAGCACTACATCTTTTTAAATGATTCCTTTTAAGACAACAAGCTTGAAGACTCTTGGAGAGTCTCAAAAATGTGTCACTAAACTAACCATCCATTACCTTTCTGTATTTTCCTAATTGCTGGGGCAAATATTGCAAGGGTTACCATCCCCAAACTGGGTGCCCATCTCCCCCCCAAGAAAATTATTTTTCAATGGCTGCAAAAACCACATAGGTTGCTTATTGTTTTTCTAGTCATCTCCCTCAGCTCCATCATTTCCTGGATAAACTCGCCTACCAGAAGCAGCAAGACTGAAAATCTCTGTGGTCAGATTGTGGAGGGAAGAGGCACCAGGCTGGGTGGGGGAACAGGCTTGACCACAGTGATGTGCTGAGAGGGAGAGACCTTAGAAAGAATGAGGCTGCTGCAGGGACGTAATAGGTCTGTTAGAAATTGGTCGAGATTTCAGGTCAGAGGCCTGAGTTTCAGCTCTGACCCCGCGCTGCCTCAGTGACGTGCCTGGTCATCTACAGATCAGAATTGGACAACCGGAGTCTCATCCCAGCTGGAGGACATACAGAGGACACAGAAGGGCTTCACACCCTCTGACTACCCAATGTGTCAGGGCCTCAAAGGAAAAACCCATGGTTTTCTTTATCCTTCCCTTCCACAAAGGGACCAAAGGCACAGCCACATTTTCCTAGCGAGGATTTCAAGCTATATGACAATATCTGAATGGAAAATCCAGACATGTGGTCTGAAAACAGAAGAAGATATTTGAAAACAGGAGTGTGTTTAGGAGGTTGCTGCCTATGGTGGCAGGGAGTGGCTGGCTACTGCCCAACATCTCCTCACCAGCTGAGGCATCACCATCCTGCTTCCCTTCTCCCACTGGAAAATCCACATTCGATTTTCTGTTCTGAGTCCCTGAGAGAACCAAAACAAGTCTCTTCTCAGAGGACACTTCCTTCCAGGCTCCAGAGTCACAGGAGAAGAGCTCACAGATTCCCACCCGCCAAGACAATGAGAAGCTGTGTCCCTCCTCACACCAGGCACAACAGCCCCTTGGCAAGTCACACACCCATATGTGCTATGGAGGAAAGAATCCCAAGGGGGCAAATGCCTCAGGAAAAACCCTCAGTTTTCATCAAGCTCTTGTACACACAGCAACCCAGCAACCACCTCCGGGCTCTCCGGGCCAGCCTTGGCTCCAGGTCTAAACACCTGCTTCAGGGCCAGCAGTTTGTCCACTGGGGTCAGGAAAAAAATTCCCCACTGGCAGCTTAGCCATTCAGACTCCTTAACTTCTGCGTTACCCTAGAAGCAATTACCAGTGACCAGCATAGCAACTGAAGGATATATAATACCTGGGAGAAATGCACCAACTAGGGCAGAATGATCACCTGTGCATCTGCCTCATCTTCATCCCAGCCCCTTGCCTGATGTGTAATTGGCACCCTCTGAGTGCATAACCACCAAGGAAATTTTCAAAATACCAACTCCCACAGAGGAAGCTGGTCAGTATGAAATCAGCCCACAGGGCTCCATCTCCACCGTCTCAGTTTCCACAAATTGTTTTAATCTAGAAACCACATCTACAGCCAAGGGCTAGCTGCTTCTCACGGAGGAGTCCACCTAGACCATCGGCAGCATGACCCTCACACCTGTCTGCTTCCCACAACCCTCACACACATCTCATCGACTGCCCACATTCCTACCTTCCTTCAGAACCTCCCCCTCCACATCTGCACGTTCTCACGCGGGGGAGGGCTGACTGCTTCCAGGCCCTGGGGGGATAGGAGAGTGGAGCTGTAATGAGCTCAGGCTTTGGAATCAGGACAGGCTTCAAATCCCAGCCTTGCTTCTGTTGGACCAGGAGAGTGTTAATCTCTGAACTTCGGGTTCCTCAGCTGTAAAACCTGCCTGGGGGGACCGAGACATTGTTGTGAGGATTAAATGTGATAATGTACTTAAGGCTGCTTGGCAGAAAACTTGGCGCAGAGTACGACCAGTCCCTGCCCTCAAGGAATTATGAATGTGGTCGAAGTTTTTGCCAGTTAACCCTATCCAGCACCGATCACTTACTTAATCCACTGACCAATCATAGGTCTCCTTTGCATTTGGTCTTCACTTTGTGTTAAGAAGGACGTGAGTTTTCTCTCTCCCACGCTTCCTGTGCTTCTCATAGGTAGCAGGGCACACACAGGGTGGAGAAGCTACACCAATAGTGACGGGCTGAAGGGGAGAGCATTCAGATGCACAGAATCACCGTGCTCCCCTGGAAATGGAGCTGAAACCCGAAACAAGTCTCCCTCCAAAGGTCAGAGGAAGGAGATGAAGAATCAAGATAAATATACCAATGCTATATATTCATTACAGGCAAACCACACGCCAGTTAGGCTGGCACCAGAGAGATGACCTAACCTAGCAGGCTGGGTACAATCAGTGAGCGGCACTACCAGTGGTCAGACATGGAGCTAAGTGGAAACCCTGAGGCCCTCTACTCTCTAGCTGCTGGTCTGCCAGACTGTGAGCAATCATGACGGGGGTAGGCATGTTATGCAGAAGAAGGGACATAACAGCCAGGAGAATAAAAGGTAGTAACAGTGAAGGTATCCTGGGCAGAGACACAGAGAGGTGCTTCTGCATCCCCTAGAAAGAGCCTGCAGTTGGCCACCACCCAACTCACTCACCTGTCATCAGTTTTCCCTTCCCCCTCCAGAGAATAATGACAAGAGGACATCCTGGGAGATGTGGCTTCATCCAATTTCTGACTTTTCTGAACCTAGCGATTCAGAGAGGGGTTCCAATCCTCAGTTTGGGTTCTGAACAATCACCACAACCAGTTTTGGGCAAGGGAGTTAGAAAGACATGTGAGTATTAACGCGAGGAGGCTGCCCCGTCAACTGCAGACTACACTATTCCCTGAGCTCAGAGGGCAACATGGCCAGCAAAAAAACTGTGCCGTCTTATGTTCAATAGTAGTTAAGATGATACTTTGCAGTTAGACCACTGAAAGAAAAGAGCAAGACTCCAGGCCTTCACCTCCCCACGCTTCCTTCCTGCTACACAGAACAGCAGAAAGTAGTTGCCTCGAGTACCACTTTGAGAGTGTCTCTCCCAAGCTCCAGAAACTATAGTAGCTCCCCATTGAATTGACTCCACTTTCCTGGGAAGCACTTTGCATATAGGATCTCAATACCTGTTTGATGACTGAGTGATTCATTGAAATTCAAACTCTTTGGCATAAATCACCTTCGGTCTGTCAGCCTCACCACCTTCATTTTTCCACATTCCTCAACAAGATCATATTTGGTCATCCATCTCCATCTTCAAGCCAATACATCCAAACTGCTTTCACCTATAGGCATTTGTTACCCCTTCAAAACTCAGCTCTCTATAGGTCAGTGGTTGTCTAGGGCTGGGGGAATGGGATGGAGAGGGTGAAGGTGCTAGCTAAAAAGTATGAGTTTCAGCCAGGCACAGTGGCTCATGCCTGTAATCCCAGCACTCTGGGAGGCCAAGGTGGGCAGATCATGAAGTCAGGAGTTCAAGACCAGCCCGGCCAACATGGTGAAACCCCGTCTCTACTAAAAATACAAAAATTAGCCGGGCTTGGTGGCACGCTTCTGTAATCCCAGCTACTCAGGAGGCTGAGGCAGGAGAATCACTTGAACCCAGGAGGCAGAGGCTGCAGTGAGCCGAGATTGAGCCACTGCACTCCAGCCTAGGTGACAGAGTGAGACTCCGTTTCAAAAAAAAAGAGTATGAGTTTCTTTGTGGGGCGACAAAAGTTTTTTGAAACCGACAGTGGTGATGGTTGTACATAGCTGTGAATATACTAAAAACCGTTGAATTATACTTTAAATAGGTGAATTGTATATTATATAAATTATATCCCAATAAAGCTGTTTTTAAAAACTCAGCTCTGTACTTATCTCCTTTCAGAAATTTTCCCACACTCATGAATAAAAAGAATTTCACTTTAAACAACAGAGAAAAAGGAATCATTTATTTACTCATTATTAATTCATCAACAAACATCTATAGATCTATAGATCACTGTAAGAGGTCAGGTACAGTGCTATGAAGATACAAAGATGAACACGATTGGTCTTGGAGTATTCCAGTGACTATTGGAAAGTTAGTAAGCCATGCTATCTTTACCATTTTTTCCACTTCTTCCTTCCTAGGGTTTAAGGAGGAGAAAGGGGTCTCCTAATCCTCTTCACATTTTCAACTTTGTGCAGGGAAAATCTGCAAACTTGAGCTTCAAGTCAGTGACAAGTAAAAAAAAAAAAAAAAGAAAGAAACAAAAGGAAAAAAAGAAAACTAAACAAATAATGAAAAAACAAAAATTAAAAGAAATCCACAAGCTGTGGTCCTCTCAGCCACTTAACTTTTACCACATCGGACTGAATTTCATAGCAAGCCTGAAAGGTGTTTTTCTCTGCTTTGGAGAGGTAGATTTGGGGTGGGGAATGTGGAGACGTCATGCTGGGCCTGGTATGCTAATCCTCCCTAATCCAGGCCAGAGCAGAGCCATTTTCCAACCATCATTTCCAAATCCTGAATCATGTGAGCAGGCTCAGGTGCTGCTCCAGGACACGTGAGTATGTAACCTCATACTTTTAAGCAAACATCCATTCCATGTGAGAGACTCACAGAGTAATGAAATAAGCCTTCACCCTTGAACAGGAAGAGGAAGCTGGCAACACATTTTCACATGCACTACTCTTCAGACTTCCCATTAATCCACAGATATCCTCTTCTGCCAATGAAGAAGGTGAAGCTCATAGAGGTAAAGTGAAATGCTCAAGCTAATCTCCATAGTTAATCGATGACAGAACTTAAATGTATAGCTGTCTTCTGACATTAAGTCCAATGTTCCCTGCACTCCATTGCCTCTAAATGCCGATTCCTTTTTTTTTTTTTTTGGAAACGGAGTCTTGCTCTGTCACCCAAGCCGGAGTACAGAGGCGTGATCTCAGCTCACTGAAACCTTTGCCTTTGCCCACTGAGTTCAAGCAATTCTCATGCCTCAGCCTCCTAAGTAGCTGGGACTACAGGCACGCACTACCATGTCCAGCTAATTTTTGTATTTTTAGTAGGAACAGGGTTTTGCCATGTTGGCTAGGCTGGTCTCGAATTCCTGGACTCAAATTATCTGCCTCCTCAGCCTCCCAAAGTGCTGGGATTACAGGCATGAGCTACCACACCCTACCACCAGCTCCTTCTCAGGCCACTTGGTGGTATCTACAAGCACCTGTTCACTTGATTGCTTCTTTTCTTGGAAAGAAGCCTTTCATCTTCAAGGCCTAAAAATGATGGGGCTTTGTTTTACACATAATCCAAATAGATTCCAACAGAAGGCAGTACCACAGTAGCTAAGAGGAGATGTGAGTCACACAAATTTGAATTTGAATCCAGAGTCTGCTTTTTCAGATACATATGTCCTTGTTTGTTTTGTTTTGGTTTTTTGTTATTTTGGAAACGGAGTCTTGCTCTGTCGCCCAGGCTGGAGTGCAGTTCCGAGATCTCCGCTCACTGCAACCTCCACCTCCCAAGTTCAAGCAATTCTCCTGCCTCAGCCTCCCGAGTAGCTGGGACTACAGGCATCCACCACCACACCCGGCTAATTTTTGTATTTTTAGTAGCGACAGTGTTTCACCGTGTTGCCCAAGTTGGTCACGAACTCCAGAGGCCCGCCTCAGCTTCCCAAAGTGCTAGGATTACAAATGTGAGCCACTGCGCCCGGCCGATACATAGGTTCTTCTTTTTTTTTTTTTTTTTGAGACGGAGTCTCGCTCTGTCGCCCAGGCTGGAGTACAGTGGCCGGATCTCAGCTCACTGCAAGCTCCGCCTCCTGGGTTTATGCCATTCTCCTGCCTCAGCCTCCCGAGTAGCTGGGACTACAGGCGCCCGCCACCTCGCCCGGCTAGTTTTTTGTATTTTTTAGTAGAGACGGGGTTTCACCGTGTTAGCCAGGATGGTCTCGATCTCCTGACCTCATGATCCGCCCGTCTCGGCCTCCCAAAGTGATACATAGGTTCTTCTAATCCAAAAAGTCACCACTTAAAATAACCACCTGAACTACATCTAGGTGAAAATCCTGCCAAATTTTAAGGATATGTCCCCAAATCCAACAAAAATAAAGGTTCTACTACACACATAGACAACTCTTGAAACCACGAATACCTTCCTAAATCTAACCAAATCTACAGTCATCCCCATCCCAGCCAGCAATGCAAGACTTTTTTTCTTCACACACACACACGCATACACACACACACATATATATATAACATTTTAAGAGCTGGGGGTGGGGGTCTCACCATGTTTTCCAGGCTAAAGTGTAGCAGTTATGCACAGGCACCATTATAGCCTATTAAAGCCTTGAACTCTTGGGCTCATGTGATCCTCACACCACAACCCAAGTAGCTGGGAATACAGGCCATGCCATTGCACCCGGCTCTTTTTACCATATTTTGTCCTCAGTATATATGACAGAATGTCAAGATCAAAAGAAGGTCTCTTTTAGTTTCTTTTACATTTGAGGGAAAAGCCAATAAGCCATGACAAACTACTTTATTTATTTATTTATTTAAGACAAAGTTTCGCTCTTCTTGCCCAGGCTGGAGTGCAATGGCATGATCTTGGCTCACTGCAACCTCCACCTCCCAGGTTCAAGCAATTCTCCTGCCTTGGCCTCCCGAGTAGCTGGGATTGCAGGCACCCGCTACTACACCTGGCTAGTTTTTTGTATTTTTAGTAGAGACGGGTTTCACCATGTTGGCCAAGCTGGTTTCAAACTCCTGACCTCAGGTGACCCTCCCGCCTCACCTCAGGTGACCCTGCCGCCTCACCTCCCAAAGTGCTGGGATTACAGGCACGAGCCACTGCCCCGGCCTGACAAACTACTTTAGTTCAAGGTTAGCTCCCACCAAGTTTGCCCCATTTCCCTCTGCTCTGTGAAAAGGGTAGCAGGATGAAGTACCAAACAGAAGGAACTTCTATCCCCAGGGTCCACAAAAATCCATGGAACAAAGCTCTGTATCTGCACCTGCAGAGGGAACCATGCTCAGTTATGGCAAACAGAAAAGAGAAACTCTGGAAGGTCCAAAACGCCCATCTTCTGCGTAACCAATCCTGCTCCTCAATCCCCACCCCACAGAGACATATGGCTCATCCTGTTTCTCCTGCCACTCTTCATATTGTTCCCCTCCGCCAGTCTTATGCACCCAACCTCATTCTTTTCCTGCTGTTTTCTACTACCCATCTGTATTTGTCATGGTGTCACCCTCCTCCTTCAAGAAGTCTGCCTCTACTTCTCCAGAACTCTCTTTTTTCTAGTACACAGCACAGTATGTTTTTCAATGGCTCCCACAGGTCTTTTTTTTTTTTTTTTTTTTTTTTTTTTTGAGATATAGTCTCACTCTGTGGCCCAGGATGGAGTGCAGTGGCATGATCTCAGCTCACTGCAGCCCCCGCACCCAGGTTCAAGTGATTCTCTTGCCTCAGCCTCCCAAGTAGTTGGGATTACAGGAGCCTGCCACTATGCCCAGCTCATTTTTGTACTTTTAATAGAGACAGGGTTTCACCATGTTGGCCAGGGTGGTCTCGAACTCCTGACCTCAAGTGATCCACACGCCTCGGCCTCCCAAAGTGATGGGATTACAGGCGTGAGCCACTGTGCCCAGGTGTTCATTTCTTATACAAGTATCCTCTCATTTTCTTTCTCACGGTCTACAATCCCTTACTCTACCTATCCTTCCCCCACACCCTCCTCAACATCACCACTATTAGCTGTTACTAGACTGAGCTCATAGAAATATTCAGTAAGTATTTACTGAATTGAAATCAATGTAATTGAACAGATTTGGAGAAGGAATTCCAGGGAAAGTGATCCAGTTGCTCCGTACAAGAACACAAATCCATTAAGAGACAGGGCCCTAGAGTCCCAAAGTAAATATGTAGGATTTGTGGTACCAATGAACAAGTGAGGACTCCCTGCCCTCCACCAGGCAAGGGGCTTGCCTCAGACACAACTCCCTGAAGCAGCAGTCCTGACCAGAGCTGTGCAGAGCTGCTCTATGGCGCCCTGCACCAATTCTCTACGTGAAGGAAGCTCAAACTTCTCCCATTACCCAGATGCCACATTGACCTAGGCAAAAAAGTAGCTGGTACAAACCACAGTCTTGTAGGTATCCATGTCTAAAGACTGATATGGTAGGAAATGTGACTCACTCAATGTCAATATTTCACTTCCACACAAGTGCGCCAGTTAAGGCAAGCCGGTGTGGCCAAACGTAAAATAAGATGGAAACGGAGTTCAGAAATATAAACCACTTAACTTCTTCTCTGGCCTTTAGCTATCTCCATCTGTAGAAAGGGAGCCATAGTAATACCTACCTCAGAGAGTTTGCGGTAGGGATGGAATCTGGAGGTACATGAAGTGCTCAACATAGTGGCCCGCATGGTAAGGGCTCGATAACTATTAGCTGCTCTTATTATTATGATTTATTTCGCTGTGGGGATCAAAGGAGATGGAATGCAGCGTGAAGCCCCACGTAAACGTGTCGTGCAACATGAAGCCCCTCACCCTGGGCTGGGGAGCGGGTGGCACGTGTGGAAACTGAAAGCCACCATCCCTGGGACCAGGCGCAGCGCCCGCCAGAAGCGCCTCTGGTGACAGGCTCCTACTCTCCCCCAGGACGTTTCCCCCAGGATGCCCCGAGGCCCTGGACGGCTCTGGAGAGGAAGGGAGGGAAGGGAAGGAGACGGATGGAACGGGGACGTACCTGCTTTCACTGCACTCCTTCCGCTCCCTCACCCTCAGCCACTTGCGGAGGAGGAAGCGTTTTCGGCGCGGGGACGCGCTGGGTGTGGAGCAGTTGGACCACGGGGTGTCTTCGTCGCTGGAGGGCGTGATCTCGATGGACGGCAGCTGCAGGAACTCTTTGCCGGGGGTCAAGACGCCGGGTAGGTCCCGGGCCAGCCCCGCCTCCAGGCTCTGCTCCTGTACGTTCTTCATGCGGCGCATCTTGAAGCGCCGGCGGCGAAGCGTGGGGGTCGACGAACTGGACCAGACCGGGCTGCCCTCAGCCGCGCCCTGCGGCTCGGGCACCTGCAGGGCGGGCAGCGGCCGGTTCTCCATCATGTTGGCCGCCGGCATGGGGGCCGTCGCTTCTGCGCTCGCCCTGCGCCCTCCGCCAGCGGCCTCGTACGCGTCTCCCGCTGGCTGCTCCCCACCCTCGGCCCGCGGCACACTCCCCTCTCCAGGGGCCGGAGGACCAAGTTCCTTTCCCAGAGCACAGAGAGGAAGGGACGCGAGGAGACGCGGCGTGGCGCGCCGCCTCCCAGAGTCTAACTTTTCGGAGCGCGAGTCCTCCGGGCCGTCAGCCGCCGGCGAGGCCACCCTGGCGGGGCGGGAGCTGCCTGCCAGCCACCCGGTCGCCCTCCTGGGGCTCCCCTCGCGCGCCCGCTTGTTTTTCTTCCGCTGCGCTCCCTCGCTTGCTGCGTCTTTGCCTTAGCGGAACTCGGCAGCCCGGGGCCCCAGGGGGCGGTGCAGCAAACTCTCAGCGGTTTGCGTTCAGCAGACCAGGTTGGGGAGCCGGCTTGGCGCTGCAGGGAGGTAGAGAGCAGGAGGAAGAGGCAGTGGTAGGAGGGAAAGGGGGAGAGAGAGAGAGGAAGCGAGACACTGGATAAAAACAAAAAAGGAGGAGGAGGAGCGGGGGCTGGGGGCGGGGTGGGGGGACTATCCTGAATGGACTAGCACTGGCAGCGACCGCTAGTGTAACTGTACACGGATTCCCCAGGGGAGGGACTCTACCTCCAAGTAAAGGCTGCTCCAATCAGCCTGGTGAAATAGGATCACAAACCAAACTTTCTCAGGGCAATGATTGGCCCGGCAGCTCCCATTAGTCAAACTCGGCTATTTCCTTGGGGGTGGGGGGTGCAGAGAAAGGGGAATCAATGAATTCAGTCCTCACTCTCTCAGGCCACCCATGACACAGGGTTGAAGGAAAATGAGGAGACTTTTCAACTAGCTCTTGTCTCCTAAGAAAGGCACTTTGAATTATTTGGGGGTGTGGGTAGTGGCACTGCAGGCCGGAGTATAGTCAGAGGAGGAAAGCAAGGTTGCTGGAGGCTGCTTCCAAAATGACAAGCTGAGAAGAGAGGACAGTTCTCCCGTGGCGGCGTGAGCTGAGGACACCAGACATGACACACCAAGGAAAGACAGACAATAGGGTCTGAGAGACAAAGGACACAGGACCAGTAAGGACAATGGGGGCTGAACCCTGTACATGAGCCAGCTGCCAGTACTATAGCTGCGTCCTGAGCAAAGAATGAAATGAGGAGTGGGTGAGCAGCCGCAAAGCAATGCCTCCAACAGAGCCCCAGGGAGTTGAGTGTACCCGCCCCCCCTTACATTCCTGAGGGCTGATTCAGTTCTGCTCCAGTCTGCCGTGGACTGGGTCACAGAGTCCAGTATGTCCCCATGTCATGGAACCTAGGAAGTCTGGGTCAGTCCTGGTAGCATCCCAAGATGTGCTGAACCACACTCATTCTCTAGACCCAGGCCCTAAGAGATCATCAACCCTAGAACTGATCTGTCCTATTTAGGTGCTCTCTGTGAGCACTGAGTCTAACCCAGCCCAGCTCCTAGAGCAAGGCTGTAGCACTCATTCTCCTCCTTCATCCCTAGCCCAATGCATTTGTCTCTTGGGTCAGTAACTGTTTTGTTTTGTTTTGTTTTTAAGAAACAAAGTCTCACTCTGTTGCCCAGGCTGGAGTGCCGTAGTGCAGTCATGGCTCACTGCAACCTTGAATTCCTGGGCTCAAGCTGTCCTCCCACCTGAGCCTCCTAAGCAGCTGGGAGTACAGGTGCACACCACCACACCCAGCTAAGTTTCATTTATTTTTGTAGATATGAGGTCTTGCTATTTGCACAGGCTGGTCTCAAACTCCTGGCCTCAAATGATCTGCCCGCCTTGGCCTCCCAAAGTGCTAAGATTACAGGCATGAGCCACCATACCCAGCCTGGTCAATAACTTTCAAAGAGATCATGAGAAGCACCCAAGAATATACCATGAAGTCCACAATCTGATCCACCCCTCTTTTCTGCCACTCTCAGAGTCCAGTTTCCATCTGGGAGCCAATGCCCAGCTTCCGTGCCAGGACAAAGGTCACATTTCACAAGTATCCTAAAGCTGAGGAAAATTCACACCCCTAAAGACCACAAGAATTCACTGCAAGTAAATACATCCCTGCAGTTCAGCAAGACATCAAGGGCTGACAGCTGGCTATGGGTCTACCAAGCTCTGCAATGACACTTGTCAAGTATGGAAAAGCTCAAGGCATGCTGACATTACACAACCTTTGAGAGGCTGGGAAACTGAGGGAAATACGTCTTCCTCAGGGAGAGAGATGGTGCGGCTGAAAAGCCAAGGCCAGGCCCACCCATAAATGACTCCCTGGAATGTCGGCCCCGTTTCTGAAATCCAGCCACTGGCCCTCTCAGGAGTGATTTGGTATCACTCTATTTTAACTCCCGGACATAGCACAGAAAGCAGAAACCCCTTCCCATCAGGTGTCAGGCCTGGCAAGGAGCAGGTCATCTCTTCCGGCTCCAGGGATGCTGAGGAGGCTGCGCTGTAATTCCAAACTTCAGGATCCAGAGCTAAGCCAAGTTCCACAGAGTTTGTTCACTCCCTTGTACTTCCTCCAAGGACGAGTGTTTTGCAGGGGATCTGATAACTTCCCAGTTCAAGGAACCTGCGTATTGGGTGGGCTCTTGACATAGAAGATGAGGGTCTCAGGAGCTTATGGGAAGAAAGGAAGCCAGGACACTACCATTCGCTTCGAGGCCAAAAAAACAAAAGGATGGTGCACAAGACAGGGGCAAGAAGATTCTATGGGCAACTTGGGAAGAGGGAGAAACAACAAGGGGGGAAGCTTTAAGTTTGTTCTGGGCACTCTGAATTTAAGTGTATACCTCTTACAAGGAAGAAAAGCCACCAGCTCTCTCTTCCCACACACTTCAGCCACTTTTCCCACCCACAGTAGATTCTGAACCTGAAATCCTATGAGATTTAATTTAAGCCTTGGGCACAGCAGTGGCTAAGAGTGATCATTTACATTTCACCTGGCCTGAGAGAAAACCTCCAAACAGGAATCTAAAATGTCTCGCTTGGGAAGCAGATACACAGAACTCTTAGCCTGAACACTGTCCTTACTCACTTGCACCTGCAGTCCCTTCTTTTTTTCAAGCCATAACCTTTTTGACCATTAAAACCCTGTTCAAAACACGTCCCCTAGCCCTTTCCAGCTGTTTCTCTTGCCCATGGCTCTGGCAAGTAAGATAATAAATGAGGCACTGCTTTGAAATATGAAATGCCCTGCAGCTGTGAGCCATCATTACCATTAAGACTATAAGCTCCTTGAGGAAAGAATCAAGTTTCTCCTTCCTTTAATTCTCTCCAGTATCCTGTGCTTTTTATGTGTTTGGTGACCTCTACACTTTTGGAAAGAGCTTTCATACACCACACTGTGTCTTCCCAGCAGCCTTTACAATTGATGAAAGTGGGACAGAGAGATTCAGTAGTTTATCCAAGGTCACAGATAAATGACGATGGCTAATCAATGACAAGGCCAGAACTGGAACTCACGCCTTCTGAAGCCAGTTTAGAGGCCTCCAAAAGTGTAGAGAAACACTTTCTCAAAGTAGCTGATGCCAACGTCAGAACCAAAGAGTTTCCATGCCCTGCATCAGAATCTCAGCGATTGCATTTGCTCCCCAAGTCTCCCCACTCCCATATTTCTTCTCTGCAATATTTGGCTCTCAGCAGCCCCACAGTTCTCTGTGAAACTGGCTTCACCTTTGCCCCCATTCCCCGCTTCCCCAGACAGGTGGTAGCCAGAACAACCCAGCCTCCCCTCTCCCACCTGCAGCCAGGCCTCTGACTTTAAATGAAAGGAGGTCATATTACCAAGCAACTGTTGTTTATTCTCAGCTGCAAAGGCTCGCTTTGCCTACAGATACAAGACACCCAACACCTGTCTATTACTTCTGGAGACTCATAAACTATTATTATTATTCAATTTCCAGGAGAAAACTTAAGTGAAACATAGTAGCTTCCAGGCTAGATTTCTCCTGGGTACACATCCAAGTAAATGTGAACTGGAAGGCGCAGGCACCCCGGACACATTATTGCACCTGCTCCAGGATGCCAAGGCAAGGAACTCCCACGGACACAGGAACGTCTCCCCACAACACTGTTGTTGCAAGAAAGACAGTCCCCACTCTCAATGCTGGGACACAGAGTCTCTCCCTGACACAACTCAGAATGGCCAATCCCAACGGTTGGCCCATTACAAGGGAAAGAAGCAGGCAGTAGGCATAGAAGAAGTGGAATTTGCGGCTGGCAGAAAACCTGGAAATACGGACAGAAACGTGGACGATGCTGAGAGCAATGTTAACTGTCTTCAAACACACGACGAAGGATGGCCAGATTTCACTCTGCAACTCTCATTTTGCTGCTGAGCAAGAGGAAATGCATTTCTGTAGAGTGCAGCATGGGGGATTTGGGATAGATGATAAACATTTACCGAGGGTAAGGCTGTTTAAGGACTGGCATGAATGACTAAGGCTGGGTAGAGAATGGCCTTCTCTGTAGATCTTTTAAAGGTAACTGGAGCCTAGTTAGAGGCGGTGGCAGGAAAGAGATGATCTCTTAAAGGCCCAGCCCACCCTACTACTGTGGGTCTCTAAGACCCAGATGGTTGCTTTTTAAAGTAGAAGCAATTTGCTTACACCTAAAACAAAGTCTGTTTGAGCTGACCTGTTACTGGCTCAATGGCATTTTGATCATCGGATGCTAAACCCTCCCTGAGACCTACAAACAGCTTTAATATCTTGCACTGATGAACTAGAAATACAGGGATCAATTACCAGGATGGTACTGAAGCAAGGAAGTGAGGGCTCGGGGAGGAAGACAGGAGAAAGAATTGGAGGGAATAACTTAAACTCTTCCCCGTGGTATCTCCTTCCGTTTCTTTCACGAGTCCTCCCTTCATTTCCCCAGGGAGGGGCTTGCTACTTTAAGAAGGGTCAGGGGACGCTGCACTGAATTGGTGTAGTTAGAGAAGGAGTGTGGAGGAGGAGGCTGATGCTGGTTAAATACAACCTAAATCAAACCACAGTTGACCAACCACCACATCCAGCTTCTCCTTCCAAGGAAAAAGGGAGAAAATGCTTCAGGACTTGGATGGAGACTCAGTTTTGGAGAACAGAGCCCTGGGCAGTGCTCTCAACCTTGGGGAGTGCACAGGATCAGCTGTTTGCTTCCAACAGCCTTCACAGGGGCCAGGGTGAGCAATGACGTCACCTCGGGAGAAGGACTATCACCAGATAAGCCTCATTGGTGTAATTGCTCATCAAAAGGCTTCGGCGTCAAAGAAGAATGTTTTGCACAACATTTGGCTCTCCTTGTACTTGACACCAAGAATACCAAGGCACAGAAGGACATTATCTCTTGTCCTCTAAATCTTGCAAGAACTTACGTGCAAACCAGGGCTGAAAAAGACTCTCTGAGGCCGGGCGCGGTGGCTCAAGTCTGTAATCCCAGCACTTTGGGAGGCCGAGATGGGTGGATCACGAGGTCAGGAGATCGAGACCATCCTGGCTAACACAGTGAAACCCCATCTCTACTAAAAAATACAAAAAACTAGCCGGGCGAGGTGACGGGCGCCTGTAGTCCCAGCTACTCGGGAGGCTGAGGCAGGAGCATGGCGTGAACCCGGGAGGCGGAGCTTGCAGTGAGCTGAGATCCGGCCACTGCACTCCAGCCTGGGCGACAGAGCAAGACTCCGTCTCAAAAAAAAAAAAAAAAAAAAAAAAAAAGACTCTCTGAGGTTGCCCCATCTGTCCTTGGCTGCCCATCCCAAAGAAAGCAGGTGGCATGTGCTGGAAATTCTGCTCTTGCTTTCCTCAGAAGCATTGCAAAATACCATCAGCCTATACTAATTACCAACTAGTGACTGAGTGTGCAGACCCAAAGTCAAGCCACCTGAGTTTTGTACCCGTTTCCATCACTTACTAGCAGTTTTATTGTGGCTAAGTTATTTAACTTCTCTGTAACTCAGTTTCCTCATCTGTACAATCAAGATAATAAATGGCATCTCCTTGCTGGAGTGATTGTAAGCGTTAGTGCTATGTAGGGCACTTAGAACAGAGTTTGGCACACAGTAAGTGCTCAATAAATGTTAGCCTTTGTTATGTGTAAGTTTCCCTTATAATACCCTTCATAAGAAACAGGACTATTCTTGTTGATTTTCAATGCAGTTTAATTCTACAAGTGGTTGTTAAGCTAGAGCACTGTGTAAGTCTCCCTGTTCAGGAAGCCCTTGGGATATAGCTAGATAAATAAGATACACATGGTGCATTGAAACACATGATCTCTTAAAGCAGAATTAGTTAAGTGCAAAATACAAGTGCACAAGAGGTGTGAGTGGAAAGATTGATAAATTTTAACTAGAGGAAAAGAGGCAGTCTAAGCAAGTCCTATGGAAGAACTGGTATTTAAGTTAATACTTCAAGTAGGAATTTCAATAAAAAAGAATAGGGCATTAGCAGTTGGAATAAAAGCAATGAGGAGTGAAAACTCACAGAGTGGTTTTGAAAATAGGAAAAGATAAGTCAGAGCATAGGGTAGGACATACACGATTAGGCAATGAGGCTGGACAAACAAGGGGTCGGATTGCAGTGTAGAAGGGTTTTGTTTTGTCTTGTTTTTAAATTAGAGACAGGGTCTTGCTATATTGCCCAGGCTTGTCTTGAACTTCTGGTCCAAAGGGATCCTCCTATCTCAGCCTTCCAAAGTGCTGGGATTACAGGTGTGAGCCACCACACCTAGCCTAGTGTTGAATTATAGATTTTATTATTTAGGCAAGGGATACTATTCAGATTGGTTTGGGTTTGGTGGTTTTCTTTTTTTTTTTTTTTTTTTTTGTGGTGTTGAGGGGGCTACATTACTAACCTGTATTTGGGAAGCATCAACTCTGGTGACAGCGTGAAATTTGACATTTGAACTGGAGAAAAAAGCAAATAGGAACCATAAAAACCAATTAAGAGATTATCATTCAATCAGCCAATATTTTTGGAATATTGACCATATATATGAATGGCAAATAGTTCAGGTAAAAGATGGAGAAAATCTGAAATAGGGCAGGGGTAAAATGTGGAATGAGAGGAGATAGGCAAGGAAAAGGAGAAACCTCTGGAAGAAAACCAAGAAACAGCACTCACTGGGAAGCCGAGGGGAGAAAGGAGGCATTTATTGCATGGCTACACTAAGCCAGGCGCTGCGCTGAGTGCCTCACCCACAAAATCCCAGCTGACCCTTGCAACAACTCTGAGAAATAAATATCAAAAGTCCTATTTCAAGGTGATGGGAGATTTTACAAGGTGACTTGCCCAAGTTCACACAGCTAGTAGAAGATGAACACAAATTTAAACTAGGGTCTCTTTGCTTTAAAACTCATACTTTTAAAATTATACTACATTTCAAAGGGATAAATGTTACTATATCCTATAATGAAGTCAGGCAGAAGACAGACAGAGATAATTCCATTAAATTTTGTAATTAGGTCATTGATGACCTTTGAGACAACAATTTCAGTAGAGTGGTCAGAGAAGAAATGAGATTGCTATGGGTTAAAGAGTAGATAGGGAACGAATTAATGGAAGCTGCAAGATTAGACTGCCCTTTCTAGAAATTTGTCAGCAAAAGGAAGGAGGGACATCTATTCTCAAATAGTTTTTGAGCATTTACTATGTGTTAAACACCCTTCTAATGCCTAGAGTTAGACTGTGAAAAGTTACTTGTGGTTGGAGTGGGAGCAAAAGGAGACAGAAAGAGAAGAGGAGACAGGAGAGGAGTGGAGGCGAGGAGAGGAGAGGGAACATTTGGGGTTGGGGATAAGGTTTTTTTTCTTTTAATTTGTGTGTGTGTGTTTTATTGTTGGTAGATGTTATGTTTTAGAGGAACAAAATGTGACTGTATGATTATGCCATTTACAATGGAGTTCTGCCTATATCTGCTAAGAAAATTGGAGCTTCGTGGTGTACCTGGTAATCTAGCAAATCAATCAAAAAGTATTGAGTCTTCCCAGACTCTAAGCATACCATAATAGTGAGTAGTGTGAATTTTCTGAAAGTTTATGAAAAATGATTACTGCTTCCTACAAATATTTTTTGAATGCCTATCAAAGATGACTCTGGCCTCAGTTGCTTCAAATCTGGGGGAAGGGAGGAAGGAGCAGAAAACCAATCCAAGAACTACAGTTTGGTAAATTCACTTCAAGAGAAATGTGTACCAAATGCAATATGAAAACAGGGAGAAGAATCCTGATCCAGAGAGAATTTCACAGAGAAGACAGTTCTTAGTCAAGGTTTGAAGGTGAGCAGCGGCGTTTTCCATGTAGAGCAAGGGGGCCATATTTCCAGCAGAAGACCCACATGTGCAGAGGCATAGAGACATAAAAGAAAGCATGGTTTGATAGCTTCTCGGCCTTTTGGCTGAGGTCAAGTGTAGGAAGCGTGGTGTGTTATTGGAATTGCAAAAATAACAGTTTGAAGCATAATGAATGTAATGAAAAAGTTTTTAAAACCTGGAAAACAGTTGCCTGGTTTGTTCTGATGGGACAGGATGTTTGCCAAACACCAGGGAGATATTAGCCTTTAAATGTCATGTCAAGCAAAAAATCGGAATTGCTTTGTTATGACACAGGAAGGAGCTGAAGAAGACTAGGCTCCATGGAGGATTTTCATTGGTGGCCCCTGTAACCCAGCTCTGGACAACCATTCCTACTGTACCCTGACAGGTTTATCTTTCTGCAAACAATGCATCTTGAGGGAGTAACTGTAAACTATTCACCCCTATGCAATTCTGCACTTGGCACCAACTCTTGCCTCAATGAAATTCACACTGTGGGATGTTCTCACTTCTCAGAAATAGTCCGTTTCCTCTATCCTGCTGCGCTCCACCCCAGAGCTGCCCCTAGTGGCAAGCACCCCTGTTGTATCCACCCCCATCCCTCTCCTAGAAATGGAGACTCAGGACCACTGTGCTCACATTTTTGCCTCAATCCAGTGACTACATGGCATTTTAAACACTCTGAAATTGAGATTTAGGGATGAGTTACGCTAGGTAATCTACAAAGTCTTTTTGTAGATTTCAGGGTCTATCGACTGGAAAGGTCTACTTTGCTTCAGGCAATCCCGATGTAAGAAAATACAGATTTAAAAAATATCTGAATCTGGCATGATCCTTCGTATAATTCAAATCATTTGTTTTACAGAAAATATTTATTAAAATACATTGTTTCTTTACATGTATGAAATTTTAATTCAATGATAAACTTGAATAAGGCACACTCAGATGAGGAAGTCATCTGTTGCATAACTTTGGGTGTCCAAATAGACATGAAACATGTCACCGTTCCCAGGAAAAGAAACAACTTCATTTTCTATGCCGTCAACCACTCCCTGGATGTAAGCAGATACCTCTGGAAGACATATTAATTCTGTCTGACAGTTGGACATTTTTATAAGCAGTAAAAATACCACCTTCCTTAGGTGACAGATTTATAGACCTGGAAGAAGCATTAGCTATTTCATCCCATGCACATCCTTCTTCTACTCTATCTGACTCAGGTTCATAGATGAGAAACTGAGGCATAGGCAAGATAAATCTTAGACCAACATCACGAAGCTGAAGCTGAAACTGTTTTATGTAAATCAAACATCTTTCAGTCAAGCGCTACCTTCATGACTTCTAGTATTATTTTGAACATAATAATTTGACCTCTGAGAATAATTAAAAAACAAACTGCACAGAGGAGTCCTAACAGCCAGTCTGAATTTGTTGGCAAACATTCTGTGTGCATCTAATTCCCTCATAAGCCCACACAGAGCAAGAAGTTAATCAAACACAAATACCTCACTAGAACTAATCCCAACACATGGACGTGTAGATTTGCATAAAAGGTATAGAATGGTTACTGGCACTTGGGAAGGCCTTTTTGCTTTACATAAACAGGATACCTGTATGTGGGAAATTCCCCTAATACATTTTACTTGATTGATATACAACTTGGCAAGAACATCACTACTTACTAAAAGTGTGTCTGTAAACAATTAACTTACATGGTCTTGCCCTTTCACCTTAAAGCAAGTATGTGATACCTAGGACTTGAACCACATGAAAAATCTGCTTAGTCAGGTATAGATTAGAAATGTTTCAGTGTCCTAAAAATTTTCAGATTCACCTAAGATTTCATGAGCAAGGCACTATATTTTGTCATTTAAGTCTCATAATAATCCTTTGAGGTGAGTGTCATTCCTTCCCCTTGCAGTGATGAGGAAACTCAGGCTCAGAGAGATGAAGAACTGCAGAGGTCAATACTTAAACCCAGGTATTCTGAATCCCAAACCAGTGTTTTCTCCACTTCACTGTTGCTCTCTTTTGACTTTCTATAAAATACACATTCGAACAGGTTCTCCCTGTCATCATTTGTGAAGACATGTAGCTGATTTGCAATTTGGCAAATTAATTAATTTGGAGTTGCAATTTGGCAAACCAATACCCTTTGTTCTTATTTAATTCAGTCAGTTTCTATTTGTTCCCTAAATTTCCTTGGGAGTTTGTATTGAATTCTACATATTAAAGAGAAAAAAACACACTATCCCAAATATTTAGCAGAACTCCCTTGCAATAAATTATTATATTAGCAATACATTCTCTTCATGGCATGTTCAGGCCACATAATCAGTTTCTTATTTACCTTTAATAATGTAGGTATAGCTCTAATTTATAATTTTACCCAAGTGTCTCTAATATCTCTTACCTATTAAGTAGTCTACCTATAGATCCGAGATGAATCATCAGGGTTCGGTAAGTCCTGGTGCTTCCTGGCTCCTATTACCGAGGACTGCAGACTCAAGGCTCCAAGCAAGCACTTTGGACCACAGAGGAGAAAACTGCAGAGTCCAAGCCTCCACTGTGTTCATTTGCTTAAAATGAGGTTTGCCATCCTCTGTTGAAATAGTAGCTTAGTAAACAATAAAAGACCTTTAAAAGTAGCCTTTCCGTGGTCTTAAGATTCTAATTTAGCTTCCACGGGTAGATCTAACTTGTTTCCAGAATGTAGTCAGGCAACGGTTTAAATCTTACTAGCCAGAGCAAAGTCTTCCTTTTTGAAGGCTTGTTCACATGATCATTCCGTGCAAGTTTGCTACCTATGCAGGACCTTGGACCTTGGAACAAGGACACTGGGTTCCATTCCCACCATAATAAAATCTCCCCAGCTTAACTCAAAGAACAGCCAGTCAGCACTCATTGGCCCCGTATGTCCTTCAGGCAGAGGCCCACTAGGGTACTGAAAATCTAGTCTGCTGCTTTGCTTCCTTTTTCTTGCTCCCTCTCTCTCTTTCTCTTTCTCTCTCTCATTTACACACACACACACACACACATAGAAATTCCCCTACTCCCTTCTTGCAACAGATAGTTTTTTTTGTTTTGTTTTGTTTTGTTGTTGTTGTTGTTTTAAGAGACCGGGTCTCTATCACCCAGGCTGGAGTGGAGTAGCACAATCATAGTTTACTGCAGCCTCAAACTCCTGGCCTCAAGCAATCCTCCTGCCTCAACCTACCAAGCAGCCTGGACTAGAGACATGTGCCACCACACCCGGCTAATTTTTATTATTTTTTGTAGAGACAGGGTCTGGCTATGTTGCCCAGGCTGGTCTTGAACTCCTGGTCCCAAGCAATCCTTTAGCCTTGGCCTCCCAAAGTGCTGGCAGTACAGGCATGAACCATGCCCAGCAGATGCTGTTAATCCAAAAATAAATGATGAGTTCCCTTCTGTGGAAGTGGTAAAGCCCAGAGTGAACCTATTGGGGACAGTATCACTATGAGTTTGAGACCAGATAACCTCTATGGTCACTTGCAAGTCTAAGATTCTAGAGCATTCCACAGTTCCCAGGTTCTATATATAGCAAGTCCCTGTCTGCTCTTGCTCTTCAAGTTGTCCTTTTACGATGTATTTTCTTTCTGTTCTCCTTTGAAAGTGTCCTCAATATTCATTTATTAATCAATCTTCACTAGCGTAAAAAAACCTCAAAGCAGTTTACCCGTACCTCTTTCCAATACATCATTTCCCACCTTGTATCACAATTAGCGATGTGCATTTTCCACACACCCTCAGACTGTGGCTGCCATCCGCACAGGATTTATGTCCCATTCATTGTTGTTGTCTGTTACCGAGCTCACTGCTCCAGACTGAGCACTTACATTTATGCTCTATGTCTATGAATGAAATGTCTATGAATGAAAAAATGATGGTGGAGGGACAGGGGAGGACAAGGAACAGGGCCGGGAGGTTTGAAGAGGCACCAAGTACAATTATTTCCCAGCCTGCAAGTCCCTAGAAATTGCTCTTCTGCCATAATGCCCTTCTGGAGAGAAGAAAACTGAAGAATATCATCTGCTTCAGCTCTGCCATTTTCCTAGGGGCAGCTCTGACTGTGGTCACAATGTTCCTTAGATTATCATATCACACTAAGCCAACACCACAGAGGAGGTCTTGGGAGAAGTAACCTGGGACACTAATGCCTTTTGCCCAGAACATTCACTCCTGATTAACCAAAGTTCAGGTTTTTTTAGGTAAGGGTGTTTGGACTATGAATCATTGAGGAGCAATTAAAGGAAGGAACAAGAATGTATTTGGAAAAAACAGCTTATCTATCAACTCTTAAGAAAATACCCTGAATCGGAGTTTATTCAATCCTCTTTCTCCTACTGGTAAGGTCCCCAGCTTAACCATCCCCGAGAGAGGCGATTTCATCCTACCCTCTTTCAAAGATCTCCAGATAGGCAAATCTTCCAACTCCCCTTGGGGCACCCTGACAGGCTTGTGTTCCGCTGCTGCCCAGCCCTCCAGAAAAATAACCATCCTCTTCCACGGTTTTCTGTTTGAAGGATGTCTGCCAGTCCTGATTTGAAGGCTGACATTAAGCCATCATTTTATTTCCCCAAAATGTCTGTTTATTCCATTTGAGTTTCAAAGTAGAAAAGTACCTTAGAGAAAGAAAGCCAGCTTCCACATTTTATATATGAAATAGTTAGGGCACAGTGGTTCATTCCTATAATCCCAGCACTTTGGGAGGCCAAGGTGAGAGGGCTGCTTGAGGACAGGCGTTTGAGACCAGCCCGGGCAACATAGTGAGAGCTGATCTCTACAAAAAACCATTTTAAAAATTAGCCAGGCATAGAAGCATGTGCCTGTAGCCACAGCTACAGGTTGCTCACTGCAACCTCCACCTCCCAGGTTCAAGTGATCTTATGACTCAGCCTCCCGAGTAGCTGGAATTACAGGCGCACACTACCATACCTGACTAATTTTTATATTTTTCGTATAGACAGGATTTCCCCATGTTGGCCAGGTTGGTCCCGAACTCCTGACCTCAAGTGACCCGCCCACCTCGGCCTCCCAAAGTGCTGGGATTACAGGCGTGGGTCGCTGCGCCCAGCCTGTTTGTTTTATTGATACATGATAGATGTGCATATTTTGGGGGTGTGATCATTTACTGCATTCATATAATTTGTAAAGATCAATTCTGATGCCAGAGTTTATGTTCTCACATGATTTGCTTGTTCCCCTTCAGGGTGGAGTGGTTTCAGACCTGATTTGATAAGTCACGAATGCATCTGTACTACACAATGATTGCATGTGCCTGTACAAAATACCATTACACATTCTTTTTTTCTTTTTTCTTTGAAACGGAGTCTCGCTCTGTGACCCAGGCTAGAGTGCAATGGCGCGATCTCAGCTCACCGCAACCTCTGCCTCCCAGATTAAAGTGATTCTCCTGCCTCAGTCCCCTGAGTAGCTGGGATTACAGGCACACGCCACCACGCCAAGCTAATTTTTGTATTTGTAGTAGAGACAGAGTTTCACCACGTTGGCCAGGATGGTCTCGAACTCCTGACCTCGTGATCCACCCATCTCGGCCTCCGAAAGTGCTGGAATTACAGGCTTAAGCCACCGCACCCTGGCTACGCATTCTTAATATCCATCACATGACCTGTTTGAGATTAATGTAGCCCTTGCACTTCATTGATAGTTACCTTGTCTTCCATAAGTGAAGTACAAGGGTTCTGGATATAGAAAATCTGAGTTCAAATCCCGGATTCACCACTTATTACCAAGTTCATTCATCTCTCAGTGCCTCAGTTAACCAATGAAAATCAGATTGATAATAATAGTGCCCATCTCAAGGGCTTATTGTGGAAGATAAACAGATAATACACATGAAGCACTTAGCTCAGTCGCTAGCACATAGCACACAGTAAAAAAAAAAAAAAAAAAGTCGATGGTTACTTCATTTTTATGTCTGCAATCGCGTGTATAGTCATCACACTTTCATCACTCATGTAATGATATCCATTCAGGCAACAAGTTATGCCTGGCTACAGGGACATATCACACAGCCACCATAGGACACTATAAAAATCCACCTTTTCTAAACAGTGCCACACAGGCTGCATTTATGAAATCCAGTTACCATTTCAGTAGCTCCCTACTCATACACACAGAAAAAGATGAATAAAGACTGAGGTCAAGTTAATAGCTTAAAATAGAGGTTTATTTATTTTAAGGCCTGTGGAGTAGCAGGGAGTAGAAAATGGTAACAATTGGTACAATTATGACCATTATCCCTATCACATCATTCTTATCACTAGTGTGAACAGAACTCTTGGGCTGGTCAGCATCTCAGATTTCTGTACTTGCTTTTTCTGCAGGAACTAGAGAATGCTTCATTGCTCCTCTACAACAGGAGTGGTTTTGCCATTCAATTATCTTCTCCATCACACTCAATAGAAGTTAAAAGATGGCATTTTGGTCTTTTACTCAAGCAGGGGATCTTTCTACACCTTTCATTACAGGAGAAGCAACTGGTATAGCTAATTCAATGTACTGTAACTAATGCCTTGGAAATGCCCAAAGCACACCAACCCTAATCCACTTTGAAGACTAACTGTATTCCGCATGCTAGGTTTTGTATTAAGCTATACATTATAGTGAAATCAGCTCTAGGGGAAAATCCTCTTTCAACCCAAGCTAAAACCATTTTTATTTATTTCTAAAACGTACAAGAGCCTGATGCAATAGAAAAAATGAAAGAAACCTCAGTAATAAGATACCAATTTAACTGTTGGCTGAGCTACTGCAATGGCAGATATGTGGTTTTTGAACAAAGGTTGTGCGTATATGCATGATACCTAGAACTCCCAAGATGCATATCGGTCCAAAAAGTAACAGTGACTATATTTTAATAGAAAACACTAATAGCAAGCTTCAAAGTCACCATTTTGCCTATGAGGCATAATGGCAAAGTTAGTTCATTAATCAGTAGACTAACAGGAGAGCCGCTATTAAATCTTTTTAACACACAAAGAATTGCGGAAAGAAGAAATGAGTCGCTTGGAAAAAAGTGAGAACCTAATGACATTTATTTACCCTGGCAGAAGAGAAAATGGTCAGAGAATTGCATCCTACCCAGATCAAAGACCTTAATGATAAAAATGATCTTCACCTGACCAAGATCTAAGGCGTCCTGAAGTTCACCAAGAATACAGCGCTTCATCCCAAGACCAAGCACCCCCTGGCTCTGCTATGCATTGACTGAAAAGATAGCAATGTCATCATGAGACTGAGACAAGGCTTTGGAATTTCAGATAAATGGGGCCCAAAGAAAAGGCAGCCTTGGCTGGGCGCGGTGGCTCACGCCTGTAATCCCAGCACTTTGGGAGGCCGAGGCGGGCGGATCATGAGGTCAAGAAATCAAGAACATCCTGGCAAACATGGCGAAACCCCATCTCTGCTGAAAATACAAAAATTAACTGGGTGTCGTGGTGCATGCCTGTAGTCCCAGCTACTCGGGAAGCTGAGGCAAGAGAATCGCTTGAACCTAGTCGGCGGAGGTTGCAGTGAGCCGAGATCGCACCACCGCACTCCAGCCTGGCAACAGCGCCAGACTCTGTCTCAAAAAAAAAAAAAAAAAAAAAGAAAAAAGAAAAAAAAAGAAAAGGCAGCCTGGCAGCCTTAGGGGCCTTTCATACCAACCTGCTTCTCCAAGACGCGCATAGGCCATTCTGAATGCATTTTAGCAAATATGAACTACC
Organism: Papio anubis; assembly: GCF_008728515.1. NCBI lineage: Eukaryota > Metazoa > Chordata > Mammalia > Primates > Cercopithecidae > Papio > Papio anubis. The sequence goes on from NC_044987.1 coordinate 11,220,358, forward strand.
TTTCAAAGGGCATGCATGTGTCGGCGAGAATATCTTCTGAAAGAGAGTCAATGTTGTGGGGTGGTGAAACCCCAAGACTCTAGAGCGAGGCAAAGTTCCAACCCTGCTCCACTATCCAGTTATTGAAGGACTTTAAGAGACTTGCTCACTATCTCAACCTTGGTTTACTCATCCATTCATTTAGCCTTAGAATAAGTTTACTGAGTAGTTATATGAATCAGACACTGTTCTGAACAAAACACACCAAAATCTTTCTCCTTGAGGAGCAAACATTCTCATGGGTTGGGGGTAGGAGCTAAGCAATGGACATAATGATTAAGTAAATAAAAAAAACAGGTTGGAAGGTGGCGAGAGTTATGCAAAGACAAGGGGGATAGGGATGACATAGGGTAGTCAGAGTAAGCCCCATAAGGAAAATTACATTTGAACAAAGCATATCAATAAGAGAGGGAGCTAAGCATTCATCTATAAAAACATAATAATACTGGTACTATCACAGAAGGTTGTTGGAATAATTAAACGAGATGTGGTGCAGAGTACGTAACACTGTGCCCAGTACACAATAAGTGCTCAATAAATACCAGTAAGAATAATAATTATTATTACAATGACGATGATGATGGACTGGACGCGGTGGCTCACGCCTATAATCCTAACACTTTGGGAGGCCAAGGTGGGTGGGTCACCTGAGGTCAGGAGTTCAAGACCAGCCTGGCTAACATGGCAAAACCCCGTCTCTACTAAAAATACAAAAATTAGCCAGGCATGGTTGTATGTGCCTGTAGTCCCAGCTACCCAGGAAGCAGAGGCAGGAGAATCGTTTGAACCTGGGAGGCAGAGGTTGCAGTGAGCCAAGATCGCGCCATTGCACTGCAGCCTGGGCAACAGAGTGGGACTCTGTCTCAAAAAAAAAAAAAAAAAAAAAATGGTGATGATGATGATGGATTTCTAAGACCACTAACAGTTTCTTCTAAGCCCTTCTGAGATCATCCACTGTACAAATAATAACCACTTGTTTTCATTAGACAACCTTGAATAAATGATGACTTGAGCTGCATCTTCTCAGAACAACCACTTTTTCTGCAGACACAGTCCTATCTGACTACTAAGCCACCCAAGGTCATTCTTGCGCAAGGGCTACAGAAGACGCAATTGAAAAGCATAAGTCAGTGAAGGTCAGAGAACTGCTTCTCATCGGGAGCTTGCTCTGTGCAGCCCCTCTTCTTGGAAGCTGGGGTGGGGGTGGGACTGGGGTCCTGGATGACCTCTGAAGGTTTATCTCTGCGGGATCTGCCTACTCCTCAGGTGAAGACCTATGGGTTGAAGGATTTGAAGGTACCTCACGTATTCTGCAGCTCGTCAGAGAGGGAACAAATAGAAGTAAACCCCATGTACTTCCTCTGGTTCCTTCCCATGTGGAACATTAAATTCATGCCTCCATTTAAGAAAATATATTATGGGCAAATGGTCCCTGAATTTGTACGGACGTTTCCCAATGCCTCCTTACCCCATAATTACACTTCCTGATGTTTATTGATTAGTTCTGTATCTGATACATGTTACCCCAGCACTGCTATTAATGCAGTGAAGGAAACACAAAGAGGTCAAAGAAAGCAGAGGGCCCCAATCTCTCCCATGGACAGAATATGCTTTGCTCCATTTCTCAGAGGGATAAAGAAGGATAAGAGGGAAGGCAGGGGTGAAAATTTCATCGTTGGTTTGGAGAGCAGGAAATCCACCTTCGAATAAGGGCGAGAGTCCAGGACCAGGTGAGCTCAGGGCAGACTGTAATACAATCGAGGCTTCATTCCAGGGAGGTAATACTCAAGCTCAAGATGAATTTGGCTCTAAGTGCATCACTTATAAGGTAATAGAGAGAGTGCAGGCTGGGGGCGATGGTGCACGCCTGTAATCCCAGCACTTTGGGAGGCCGAGATGGGTAGATCACCTGAGGTCAGGAGTTCGAGACCAGCCTCAGCAATATGATGAAAACCTATCTGTACTAAAAATACAAAAATTAGTTGGGCGTGGTGGCATGTGCCTGTAATCCTAGCTACTCAGGAGGCTGAGACAGGAGAATCTCTTGAACCCGGGAGATAGAGGTTGCAGTGAGCCGAGATCGCGCCATTGCACTACAGCCTGGGCAACAAGAGCAAAACTCCATCTCAAAAATAAAAACTAAATAAAAAACAGAGTGCATATGGGTCTTTGGGGTTTCTTAGCTTAAAAAATGAAATCAGACAAAATTATGGGGAAAATAGTGTGTTCTCAGGGTTGGGCTTTCTATATCAGTACAACATTTTTGGAAAGTAATGTGGGAAAATGTAGTTAGAACCATAAAGCTACTAATATCTTTTGACCTTACAATCCTGCTCCTAAGAGTGTTGTAGTTTAGGGGAGTGGGAGCATCGGAGTTAGGCAGACCTGAGTATGAATCCTGGCGCTATATTCACTGGCTTGTGTGATTTAGCTGAACTACTGACTTCTTTGGGCTCAGTCTCTTTCTGCACAAAAGACGAAAACTAATATGCACATCGTGCATTGTGAACATTAACTGATACACCACAGGTAAAGTGACAAGTATGATGCCTTGCACATGATAGGCACCCAACAAATGGCTTTAGTTTTTCTTTAACAGCAATAATTATTATTTATTCTGCAAGAGAAAATGTTTATTTAAGTGAAAAGTTGACAACAACCAAAACACCAAATAACAAAATGACTAAGGAAATCGTTATATTTCCGCTAAAAAAGAAATGCAACTAATTAAAAATATAAACATATATCCATTTTATATTAATTAGTTTATGATAACTTTTGCATGCATTTGCTGGAAGTGGAATAAAAATACACATACACTTACCACATTATGTATCTCTGTGTATGTATAGGTATTACATATATATATAACACATGTATTTATATATAACATAATTTTCTATGTTGTATTAAGTAGTATCATTATATATTTCATTTGTTCATAATAATTGTTTTCAAAACAATAAAAAATATTTTTAACCTAAAAATATCAAAATTGGAGGCTGAGGCAGGCGGATTGCTTGAGCCCAGGAGTTCAAGACCAGTCTGACAATATGGCAAAACCCCATCTCTACAAAAAAATACAAAAATCACCCGAGCATGGTGGTGCACACCTGTAGTCCCAGCTATTAGGTAGGCTGAGGTGGGAGAATTGCTGAAGCCCTGGAAGTCAAGGCTGCAGTGAGCCGTGATGGTGCCTCTGCACTCCAGCCTGTGTGACAGAGCAAGACCCTGCCTCAAAAAACAATAATAATAAAGTGGCAAGATTAAGTTAATTCCTTAATTGAAAATGAAAAATATCAGGGATGTGCAAGGGGTCATTGGGTATTTCTAAATCTCTGGGGGAATGTTAACTTAAGCCAATAGTACCAAGCCCACAATTGCTACATCAACCCTAAATAATAGCAGATTTGTTCCAGAGCTGACATTATGATTTCCAGAGCTCTACCTACCAGGATTCCCAAAGCCATCATCTTCCTCATTTATTTAATTATTAGATATCTGTTGCAGATATTTATTATACCTGCTATATGCCAGGCACCATGCTAGGTGGTAAATCTATGAGCATCCTGCCCTCAATGAACACATAAAGAAGAAGATAAGTTATATATAACTTATCTACTAAAGAAGATAAGTTATTCAAATATTTAAACGTGAGGCAGTGAGGTGTGCTATGGGAGGTACACAAGGCACTTTGGGGGTTTCTTCCATTTTCTCAAACCATTAGATAGGCATGAAGATGGAGATGTGTCTTACAGGTAAAAATAAATAAATAAAATAAAGCTTGCCTAGAAGTCACTTGGTAATTAAGTGGCAGAGTGCGGGCCTGATCTCATGTCTTCTAATGACACTCTCTGCTCTCTTCCCTCTAGCACAGCCTCTCCCTACTTAAAGTGATCTGGAAGTTCTCTTTGCCAGCATCTTCTTTCTAGATCTTCTCTGTCCTTCCTCAAACCCTCAGTAAGCATGTGCTCTTCCAGCTCTCAAGAAGAAGAGATGGCTTTACTGCTCTTAGGGGATGTGGTCTGCAGGTGCTACTGGTGGGTGGAGCAGGGACAAACAGAAGGGGACTGGTTCCAGGGTCTTGTGTAGGCAGAGAACCATGATTCTGCAGGTGGGACTCCCTGGCAGTATCGGAGTCACCGATGATGCATCTAAGGTCATCTGGGCACAACTGATTTTGCTAGAAAATATTTGGTTTTGCTGTCTCTCTGAGACTTTGGGGCAAGAAATCTGCTTCTCCCCAGATCCTATCTCCCTCCCTTCCACCCCATCATAACACTTTCACTCCCCTTTCCTCCTCCGTTTCTTTCTCTCCCCTCTGTTCAGTAAGATTCCCCAACACACAATTTTTTTTTTTTTGGCATCCGTTTTTTTTGCTTCTATATGCTCCTTTTTTCTTGTCCCCAAATCTTCCGTTCCATGAGTCCTAAATGGCTGGTCCCTGACCTCATAATGGTAACACTCACAGTCTCAGCCACCTGCAGGCCTCCCTGTGCTGATTAGAATCAGCCTGTCTGGCACAGGCGGTCAGAGAGGGAAAGGTACAGCAGAGACGGAGAACACAATTCTAAAGTCTGATCTTGTGACTCAATAAGTCCAACTCTACCACAATTTGGACTAATTGGACCTCAGTGAGGGTAAGTTACAGAACTATTGTTCGCCACTAAAGGAAAGTGGGAAGTGAGCACTCACTACGCCTTTGGAGAAAGAACACTGTAAATGTTCTAAAGCTTCTTGCTTTGGACTGCTTGTTGTGGGTTTTGTTGTTAGTTTGTTTGAATTATATTTTCAGGCACCTACGTCACAGACTTTGAAAGCAGAAATAAAGCCCTTCTTTATTTTTCACAGGTCCTTGTTTGCAGGAATCCATGCTGACTGCAGGCAAAAGTCCCAGAGTTTCAAGCATGTGTCATCTGTCTACAGGTAATTAGGCTCTGCTGTGGTAACGAGCACCCAGGGGACTGGATGGTGGGCACATTTTAAAAACCAAAGACAAATAATTGACAGTCGCAGTCTCATTCTCAGAAACTTCTGTTTGGCTGTCAAGACAGCGAAGGGCAGGCAAGACAGATACCAGAAGTGTCCCAGCTGAGATATGCAAGTTCTTAGCAGTGTCAGGGGAGCAAGAATGGGGCATTTCAGAGATCAGATGAGATGACTGAGGCACAGTTACCAACATAAACGCCAACATCTGTATGTACACAGCCCTTTGAGATCAAAACACTGCTACACATATAACACTCAATAAGGGAAGTAGGATAGGTGGGATGCTACTTTATAGATGAGAAAAGAGAACCAGAGAAATTATGCAATTTGCATGAGTCCCATAGTAAGAGGCAAAGGAAGGATTTCCAGCCAGGTGTGCTCCTTCCAAATTACCATAATTATCAAAAGCACTGGCACAGCAGTTATGTGATAAAACAAAGAACGGCATTGAGAACCTAAGTCTTCTTAATTCCAGGTCAAAGTCTTTTTACTACCTAAAAAAACCAAACTATGTAATCATATTTCTTTTCCCATTGTCCTTGGTAAAGATTAATCAGCGTTGTCTCTGGGTAAATAATAATAACATAAAAAAGAGGGCAAGTGTAATACACCAGCTCAATTCTTGTCCTATTGCATCTAGTCTTCTGAAACAATAGATATTGTACTTTATCTGGAGGATAGAAGCAACATTCTGCTTTCAGCTGCAGTGGGCTTTTGTCTTCAGAGGTCTAGCTTAGAAAAACACAAAAATGTAAATATTGACAGACTGGGCCAGCATCAGTGTTAGGAGGCAGAGTTATCCTGCATGAATTCATGCTTAGCACAATTTAGAGATAATTCAAATTATCTCTACCAGAGTCCTGGTACATCCTAGTGAATTCCACTTATGTCTAAATGCTCACTACCCATGAGTGCCTTAGCGCATTGGTAGTCTTGCCAGACTCCTTCGGTCTGTCCTATGGACAACACCCTCTGGCTCAAGGGCTGTGGCGGAGGAAAGGGAGGGAGTCTCAGAATTTATCTTCACTCAATTCTGCTGTTTTCTTAGAAAACAGTGAGCTGTAACATGCCATCCATTTACACATCAACTCATCCAAGTTACTGTGAAAAATAAAATAGAATTCTGATCCTTTGGTTGGGCAATTAGTCACTTCTGAATTCCAATACTAGTTTTAACATAACCTAGATCCTGTGTCTACACAAAGTAAGAACAGTGCGGGGTGAGGGGGAGTTATCAGCCATGCAAACAAACAAGTAGCTGTAAAAACATAACAAAGGGGGCAGAAAAATCCCAATTGGGTTTCTCCACCAGTATAATGCCATATTAGAATTCCTTTCCATTTCATTTCATTTTCTATCGTGTAACAGTCATAGAGTCCTGACCTTTTCTGAGAGTGGCTGAGAAAACATTAAGTCCACAAAAGCTGATTATTCCGTCAAGTTTACATGGTGGGACAGTGACTCCTGGCTTAGGATTTACCATTAGTCTATACAGTCAGTCCCACACCAGTGTTCTAAAGTTTAGCTACAATACTAAAGGCTTCAAAAGGCCACTTTCCTAATCCCATTCACAGACATCTACATTCTCTCATTTGAAAGTGTCAAGATGATGATCCTAACCCCCAGAGCCTTCACCTCACCGTAAGAAAAAACCTCATTGCTTTAGATTCAGGACCCTGTGGAGTTCCCTTAGTGGGCAATGAGCCATTTGCCTATTGTCTATGGAAAAGCCTAGACTGTGAGCGCCTGTGGAGCCGAGGCTTTGCTTTTTTGAACGTATTCGCAGAACTTAGTTTAGAGGCAGTATGTAAGCAGCACTCAAAGGATACCTGTTAAATCAATGAACGCACCTGCACATTTAATTTTGGGAGATGACAGAGATAAGCCTAAGCCTGTCAATTTGATTTTCTTTGGCATTCTGGGAGTCTGATTCGGCCCCTCATGCTCTGAAAAGGTTATGAAACTAACCCTGTGTAAAACTGCCAAGCTATAACCCAGACAGAAATGGCAGATTACCTGGTGGTATGACCAACAGGTTCCTAATGCCCTCTGGTGGCCAGGATAATTCCAGATGTCCAAGTCCCCACAGCTTTCTTAAGGCTTTCATTTAAGCATCCTGGAAGCCAAGAGCCTGCAGGTTTCAACTGATCCATCTCCTCCTCCAAACAAGAGAGTCCCGGGTCTGTGGGCCAGAAACATGCCAGCCCCTTCCCAAAGTTCCCTGAGGAAGTTTCTCATCCATTTCCTGAGAGCAGATGGATATGTCAAGAAGCCAAAACGGAACCTTTTAATGTGAATTGCCTTTCAGTGAATGGTCTGTGGTTTTGAGTGTTCCCCGAAAAAAAAAAAAAAAAATTCAAGGGAAATAATAATTTCCAGTCTGGAATATTCAGCTTTCTATTTATTCGGGATTTTCAGGTCAGCTCACCCTTCTGAGCGTTATAGACCTGCAGAAGCCTTCAAATTTTGTATTGCTAGCATTCCATGATTACATTCCCATTTTATGGAAAGACAAACAGAGGATACAAAGCAATTATTGAAAAAACAATAACCATTCTCTCAAGTCTACAGAAGGCTTTCATTTTTGTTTCATTTTACATATGTGGTAAATGAAAAAGAAACCTAAACTGCCACGGGGAGTTTTAGGGTAAATACCACAGGTGCAGGAATCTGTATGTTTTATTCCACTGTTGACTTCCCAGCATCTGAAACAGTGTCTGGCACATTGATACATATTTGGTGCATGAACGAATGAATAAATTGAGCCTGAAGACAAAGAGGTGTTTTCGATGAGAATTATTGTATATTGGTACTAGTTAGTCCTTACTTGGAGAAAATGTCATCTCCTCCCTTGAGAGCGCTTAAAAGAGAGTTGAGTTCTCATTTATCTTAAAAATTATAAAATGTGAGGGCTGGAAGGCTTTGGTGTCATTCATTTACTTCATAAATGAGTAAAATGAAGCTCAGAGAAGTTAAACAACACTCCATAGATCACAGAGCTATGTAGTGGCAGAGCCCAGAGTGAATCCAACTCTTCACCCCTAACAATTTCTTTAAAAAACAACAATGGCCAGCTGCAGTGGCTCACACCTGTAATCCCAGCACTTTGGGAGGCCAAGGCAGGTGGATCACAACGTCAGGAGTTTGAGACCAGCCTGGCCAATATGGTGAAACCCCATCTCTACTAAAAATACAAACATTAGCTGGGTGTAGTGGCACATGCCTGTAGTCCCAGCTACTCGGGAGGCTGAGGCAGGAGAATCACTTGAACCCGGGAGACGTAGTTTGCAGAGAGCCGAAATCATGCCACTGCTCTCCAGCCTGGGTAACAGAGCGAGACTCGGTCTCAAAAACAAAAACAAACAAACCAAAGAAAAAAGCAACAATGGGCTGGGCACAGTAGCTCATGCCTGTAATCCCAGAACTTTGGGAGGTTGAGGCGGATGGATCACTTGAGGTCAGGAGTTCGAGACAAGCCTGGCCAACATGGTGAAACCCTGTCTCTACTCAAAATTCAAAAATTAGCCAGAAATCATTTGAACCCGGGAGGCAGAGGTTGCAGTGAGCTGAGATCGCATCACTGCACTCCAGCCTGGGCAACAGAGCAAGACTCTGTCTCAAAAAAACAAAAAAACAAAAAAAAAAATGTTCAGTTTTTGACTGTGCCCCACAATAAGAAGCATGATGTAACCCAGTATATACACACGCACGTGCAAACAAATGTGCACATAAAATACTGAAAAAGAATTTAAGAAGCAATACTCACCTTCTCCATGTAAAGCAACCTGGTCTGATGTACGGTCTATTCTATTTCATTTTTCATAATATTCTGCTCATAACTCGCTAAATTCATTTTACAACCTGAAATTTTAAAACACTTCACTATAGCATCTTGCCTACTATACCCTCTCCCCTTGTACAAGGCTAAAGTCCTCTAGGATCTTCTGCCCATAAAGAGAATGAGAGTGATCAGGTTTGGGGGACCCGTTGGCCCAAAGTTCCTAATTTTCTGACTTGGTACAGGCCGTATCTCCCACTGTCAAGTTTCATCTCGCTTGCAAAAGTCCAGTCCAAACAAGTCTCCTTTCTAGCCAGGGTAACCACAACAGTGCATCTCAAACACAGACCCAAGTTATCCTCAGCAGCCTTGTGCCCGTCCTTGACTGGCTCTCTAGCCCACAAGTTAGCAGGGATTTGCATCTCTACATAAAATAGCAAGTCCTTATCTCCTGCTGGCCCCCCTCCACTGCTGTCACTCTCCCCTACCCTGGGAGCCCCCGAGGGGGGAGGATGGTGGCAGCAGGAAGAAGAGCAGAGAAGGGTCAGAGCAGGACAAGTGGTTGGGTCTGAGGTCACCAGCTACATAAGTAGGTGTGAACAGATGGACTGCTAGACAGTCTTAAGGCTATAGGCAGTCTCTCTCTCTCTCTCTCTCTCTCTCACACACACACACACACACACACAGTTACAACATACTCTCCCTTCTTTTTAACTGTTTGATGATTTTCCCTACCATCTTTTCCCCCAACTTCTATCAAATTCTCTCTCTCTCTCTCTCTCTCTCTCTCGCTAACATAGTTAATATGGTGGGAAGACGGTTTGTTGGCTATTTCCCTTCTAACTGACAGGTTGCAGCTTTCTTCTCTGACTTCCCATTTTCCTGCTGAAAATCAGCAAGACAGGATTTGGCAAGAGAGTGTTTTGTGGCAGCCAGGGCTGAAAACCTCCCTACAGCAACCTGGGCACATTCCCACGACCCCCTGACAACGGGCAAAATGTCCAAGGTTGGCAGCTGAGCCCCTCTCAGGAGCAGTGCAAAAGCTGCAGGCTGCATTTGTCTCTTAACAGTGAGTATCAGCTCGCCTGCAGGGCTGCACAGTGAAGGCCATGAGACAGCAGAGGAAGTTGGGTAATGCTTTGAATTTTTATCACCCATTTCAGATTTTCTCATGAATGATTTTTGAGACTAGGGTTCCAGGTCTGGGGTTCTGCTCCAAAAGGAGAAGATTAGAATGAAGTGGGGAGGCAGCTCTGCCACCAAAGTGCTGTGTGATCTTAAGTCAGTTGCTTAACCTCTCTGGCTATCATTTATCTAAATTTTAAAATGTGAGATTAGATTTCAAAAACAACAATTAGGCCGGGCGCGGTGGCTCAAGCCTGTAATCCCAGCACTTTGGGAGGCCGAGGCGGGTGGATCACGAGGTCAGGAGATCGAGACCATCCTGGCTAACATGGTGAAACCCCGTCTCTACTAAAAATACAAAAAACTAGCCGGGCGTGGTGGCGGGCGCCTGTAGTCCCAGCTACTTGGAGGCTGAGGCGGGAGAATGGCGTGAACCCGGGAGGTGGAGCTTGCAGTGAGCCGAGATCGCGCCACTGCACTCCAGCCTGGGCGACAGAGCGAGACTCCGTCTCAAAAAAAAAAAAAAAAAAAAAAAAAAACAATTGATTGGTTACCTTCAATGGTCTTTTCAATTGTTCAGAAACTAATTTATTCTATTGAAAATAGTCAAATAAAGGAAATGAATCAAGCATTTGTTCTTACTTTCCCATATCGACCACCATAGTGAGGAATCAGATACTTGTTGAAGAGAGATACTTCTTTGAAAAGTATTCCCACAAATTAATAAAAAAGAAATGATAGAAGATTACTGTTTTGCAACATCCAATGAATTGATGAATCTACACATGGAACAGTAATCACTGCTCACACCACAAAAAGGGAGACAATCAGGCATTACGTGCTTCTCGATGAAAGAATATAACATCGTGCGTAATCCTGCCAAAAAGATCAGATCTAGGCAGATAAAACTTCTGGATTCAGCAACCAATTTGCAGGGAATAAAAGGGACACAGAACATGTTGAACTGCACTCTGAGGATGAAATCAGCAAGCTCCAAACAGTGAGAAACTCTGTAAGTCAAATGTCCTAGGTTCTTTCAAAAAAATAAGGTAACAAAAAGAAAGACACGTAAGGTGAACTTGTAGAGTTAAAGAAACTTACCAGATGCATCAATTTTTTCTTTTTCTAAATGGGAAAGACTAGGCTAGAATGCCAGGAGAGTCACAGTTGGGTGATAAAACTAGTGACAAGCCAGCCAGGCGCGGTGGCTCACGTCTGTAATCCCAGCACTTTGGGAGGCCAAGGAGGGCAGATCACCTGAGGTCAGGAGTTTGAGACCAGCCTGACCAACGTAGTGAAACCTCCTCTCTACTAAAAATACAAAAATTAGCCGAGTGTGGTTGTGCATGCCTATAATCCCAGCTACTCAGGTGGTTGGCGCAGGAGAATTGCTTGAACCCAGGAGGCAGAGATTGTAGTGAGCCGAGATTGCTGCCACTGCACTCCAGCCTGGGCGACAGAGTGAGACTCTGTCTTAAAACAAAAACAAACAAACAAACAAAAATAAAATGAGCAAAAAAAACTAACAACAAGCGAGGAAATTATTATTATTATTATTATTATTATTATTATTATTTTTGAGACTGAGTTTAGCTCTTGTTGCCCAGGCTGGAGTGCAATGGCACGATCTCAGCTCACTGCAACCTCCATCTCCTGGGTTCAAACAATTCTCCTGCCTCAGCCTCCTGAGTAGCTGGGACTACAGGCATGCACCACCACGCCTGGCTAATTTTTTTGTAATTTTAGTAGAGACAGGGTTTCACCATGTTGGTCAGGCTGGTCTTAAACTCCTGACCTCAAGTGATCCACCTGCCTTGGCCTCCCAAAGTGCTGGGATTACAGGGGTCAGCCTCCGCACCCGGCCCAGGAAATGATTTATTTAAGAGCCGCAGGAGTGACTGCTTTTGGGGAGGAAAGAGTCTGTGTTTGGATCAGGGTCCACAGAGGGCTTCTGAAGCAGCTAGCAGAGTTCTGTGTCATATGTACTCTTTCCTCTACGTTTTATTTTACAGTAAGATGGTTTTAAAAAAAAAGATTTATAATCCTTTGGGTATATACCCAGTAATGGGATTGCTGGGCCAAATGGTATTTCTAGTTCTAGATCCTTGAGGAATTGCCACACTGTCTTCCACAATGGGTGAACTAATTTACACTCCCACCAAGAGTGTAAAGTAAAATAAATAATCATAATCATAATCATAATAATAAAAGAGAGAGAGCGAGAGTATCAAAATCACCTTTAATTCCTCACAGAGCTAGAATGTTGGAATTCTGGGATTCCAAATGTGGAAAGCTACAGGGGTTACAATTGTGAGGTGACTTGTGAGGCAATGAGGAGGAAAGAGAGCAGAAAGGCTGAAATGGTTCCAGGTGCAGAACCAGGTAGACCTGGCCTTGAGTCCTCACTCTGGATGCTGGGAAATTCAGCCAACCAGTCGAATCCCATTTTCCCCATTTACTAAGTGGAGATAGTAAGAATGCCTGCCTTGCACTTGTAACAATTAAATGAAATGACTCCTTGGAGTTTTTAGCATAGACTCTGACACACACCTAGTACTCAGTACAGGTTGGCTAATAAAAATAACAATGATGATGATGACCTTTGTTATTATTATCTATCTGGCTATTTGGATACCCCTAATCAGACATAAACCAGAAAGCAGACTGCAAGAACATGGTCCTTGGCCGGGCACGGTGGCTTACACCGGTAATCCCAGCACTTTGGGAGGCCGGGACGGACAGGTCACCTGAGGTCAGGAGTTCGAGACCAGCCTGGCCAACATGGTGAAACCCTGTCTCTACTAAAAATACAAAAATTAGCTGGGTGTGGTGGCACACACCTGTAAGCCCAGCTACTTGGGAGACTGAGGCAAGAAAATCACTTGAACCAGGGAAGCAGAGGTTACAGTGAGCCAAGATCGTGCCCTTGTACTCCAGCCTGGGTGACAACACAGCAAGACTCTGTCTCCAAAAAAAAAAAAATGGCCTTTTGGGGAAGTTAGTGATGAAGGTGGTTGCAGAGCGGGTAGCTTCACAAGCCTTCTGGCTGTCTGCTGCTCACCCCAGTGTAACGTTCAGTGGACACACCGACTCCTCCATTCATTCTTTTCTTTTTCCTTTTTTTTAAAAGACAGGGTCTTGCTTTGTCACCCAGGCTGGAGTGAGTGATGAGATCACAGTTCACTGCAGCCTCCACCTCCCAAGCTCAAGCTGTCCTTCACCTCAACTTTCTGAGTAGCTCGGACTGCAAGCACATGCCACCAACTCTGGCTAATTTCTTTCTTTTTGTTTTTATTTATTTACTTTTTTTTTTGTAGAGACAGGGTCTCACTATGCTGCCCAGGCTCTCAATTCAGTCTTCCTTCCCCCACCCCTGCCACCACACTAAACATTAAACCTGGCTTTTCCCAAAGCCATCTTCATCAAATTAGCCTGGCAGCCTGCCTGTCCTTGGTTCTTCCAGTCTCCAGGTGGAGGCGCTCTCACAGCAACACTTGTTGTTTCCATCAGTCACTGGGGCCACTGTGTGTGAGGGAAGCCGTCAGGATGAGCAAACGCCCGTGGGATGTACTAGGGCCCAGAGGTTAAGAGCATGTGCTCTGCGCAGGGCCAACAGCCCGCGCCTGCTCACTGAGTGACTGTGGGGGTGAGGTCCAGAGTGGACACAACAGGCTGTGGCACCTGGGAGCACCACACATGCCAGGAGTCACCCGGATGCTTCTAGCAGAATGGCCAAATACCCTCTGTTGTTCTTTAACTTCTTGGGCCGGGCGCGGTGGCTCAAGCCTGTAATCCCAGCACTTTGGGACGCCGAGACGGGCAGATCACGAGGTCAGGAGATCGAGACCATCCTGGCTAACATGGTGAAACCCCGTCTCTACTAAAAAATACAAAAATACTAGCCGGGCGTGGTGGCGGGCGCCTGTAGTCCCAGCTACTTGGGAGGCTGAGGCAGGAGAATGGCATGAACCCGGGCGGCGGAGATTGCAGTGAGCCGAGATTGCGCCATTGCACTCCAGCCTGGGCGACAGAGAAAGGCTCTGTCTCAAAAAAAAAAAAAAAAAAAAAATTATTGGGTCGGAGGGAGGGGAAAAGTAGGAGAATCCTGTGCCATTTGGGGTTACAGCTGAATCCATCTTCCTTCACGTTACTGTTGAAACAATTTCATCATATCTGCATGACAGTGGGCAAGTTACCTAACCTCATTGTGCCTTCATCTCCTCATCTAGAAAATGGAAATAAGAGAACCTACTTTATATGGCTGTTTAGGGGCCTCAATGAGTTAAAATATATAAATGGCTTTCAATAATGACTGGCGTATTGTTAAAGAGAGAGCGAGCATGCTCTGTTTTCAGACCTTCTGAGTTCAGGTACTAGCTTCTTCCCTTATTAGTTCAATAAACTTGGAGAAGTTATTTCATCCCTCTATATTTTTACTTTTTCATCGATAAAATGAGGGTAGTAACAGCACCCAGCTCCTTGCTCAGCAAAGAAATCAATCAATAAAATATAGGAGTAATATATGGAATGGCAGAAAATATATGCAAACCATATACTATAGACTGAATATTACGTTTCCCCATAATTCATAGGTTGAAATCCTAACCCCCAATACGATGGAATTAGGAGATGAGTCCTTTGGAGATTAGGTCATGAGAGTGGAGCCCTCATGAATGGATTAGTGTCCTTATGAAAGAGAACCCAGACAGCTCCCTCACCACTTCTGCACATGAGGACACAGCAAGAAGATGACCATCTATGAACCAGGAAGCAGGCCTTCACCACACATCAAATCTGCCCACATCTTAATGTTGGACTTCCAGCCTTCAGGACTATGTGAAATACATTTCTATTTTTTTTTTTTTTTCTTTTTCTTTTTTGAGACAGAGTTTCACTCTCATTGCCCAGGCTGGGGTGCAATGGCACGATCTCGGCTCACTGCAACCTCTGGCTCCCGGATTCAAGCGTTTTTCCTGTCTCAGCCTTCCGAGTAGCTGGGATTATAGGCACATGCCACCACGCCTGACTAATTTTTGTATTTTTAGTAGAGACGAGGTTCCATCATATTGGTCAGGCTGGTCTCGAACTCCTGACCTCAGGTGATCTGCCTGCCTCAGCCTCTCAAAGTGCTAGGATTACAGGCGTAAACCACCATGCCCGGCCTAATTTTTATTTTTCATAAGATATACGGTCTATGGTATTCTGTTATAGTACCCAAAATGGACTCAGATACCATATATCTGATAATAGGTTAATATAGAAAATATGCAAGGAACTCCTACAACTCAATAGCAAAAATCCAAATGACCCAATTACAAAATGAACCAAAGACATTAATAGACATTTCTCTAAAGAAGACACAAATGGTTACCAGGTTCAAATCAAAACAACAATGAGATATTACCTCACACAAGTTAGGATGCTACTATAAAACAAAAACAAATACAAGGGCCGGATGCAGTGACTCACACCTGTAATCCCAGCACTTTGGGAGGCAGGGGCAGGCAGATCACTTGAGGTCAGAAGTTTGAGACCAGCCTGGCCAACATGGCAAAACCCCGTCTCTACTAAA
This sequence comes from Papio anubis, assembly GCF_008728515.1. Lineage (NCBI taxonomy): Eukaryota > Metazoa > Chordata > Mammalia > Primates > Cercopithecidae > Papio > Papio anubis. Next base: position 11,235,861 of record NC_044987.1, read on the forward strand.
AATGCAAAAGTCAGCCAGGCGTGGAGGCATGGGGGGTGGTACACATTTAATTCCAGCTACTCGAGAGGCTGAGACAGAAGAATTGCTTGAATCCAGGAGACAGAGGTTGCAGTGAGCCAAGATCATGCCACTGCACTCCAGCCTGGGCAACAGAGCAAGACTACATCAAATAAATAAATAAATACAAAAGATAAGTGTCAGTGTGTTAAGGATGTGGAGAAAAGGGAACTCTTGCACACTGTTGGCGAGAATGTAAATTTGTGCAGCCACTACAGAAAACATTATGGAGGTTCTGAAAAAAATAAAAAATAAAACTACTGTATGATCCAGCAATCCCACTTCTGGGAATTTATCCAAAGAAATTGAAATCAGGATCTCAAAGAGATGCCTGCACTTCCATGTTCATTGCAGCACTATTCACAATAGCCCAGACATGCAAGCAACCTGAACATCTCTCAATGGATGAATGGATAAGGAAAATGTGGCATCCTTAAATACAATGGAATATTCTTCAGCCTTTAAAAAGAAGTCAATACTATCACTTGGGACAACATGGATGAACCTGCAGGACATTATGTTAAGTGACATAAGCCAGGTACAGAAAGACAAATATGCATGATCTCACTTATATGTAGAATCTAAAAAAGTCAAAGTCATAGTAACAGAGAATAGAATGTTGTTTGCCAGGGACTGCGAGAAAGGGAAATGAGGAGTGTAAGTCAAGGTGTACAAAGTTTCAGTTATAAAAGATAAATAAGTCTTAGACATTTACTGGCAGCATAGTGCCTATAATTAACAATACTGTTTTGTATACCCAAAAATTTGCTAAGAAGGTAGATATTATGTTGTTTCCTTATCACATAAAATAATAATAATAATAATAAAAGAGGGTGGGAAGAAATTTTTGAGGACAATGGACAGATTTATGGCACAGGTTGTAGTGATGATTTCACAGATGTATACTTATTCCTAAACTCACTGAGTTGTATACATTAAATATGTACAGCTTTTTGTATGTCAAGCATACCTCACTAAAGTTGTTTTTTAACAAGATATTCAGATAAAAAAAGAAAATATATAAATGACCAATAAATACATGAAACTTAATGACATTAGTCAACAGGGAAATGTAATAAAATGTAAATAAAACCACAATAGGATACCACTACACAGCTATTAAAATGGCTAAAATTTTTAAAAATTGACAATGCTAAGTGGTGACAAGGAGTGGAACAACTGGATTTCTCATACACTGCCAATGGGAGTATAAATTAGTACAAGTATGCTATGGTTTGAATGTGTCCCCTAGATTTCATGCATTCAAAAATTAATCCCGAAATTACTATGTTCATCTATTTGAAGGTGGGCTCTTTGGGAGGCATTTAGGATTAGATAAGGTTATTAGGGTAAGCTCTTATGATGCAAATGGCAGCTTTATAAGAAGAGAGACCTTAGCTGGCATGCTCTTGCTCTCTTGCCATGTGATGCTCTCTGCTATGTTATGACACAGCAAGAAGGCTCTCACGAGTACCTTCTTGAACTTAACTTTCCAGCCTCCAGAACTGTAAGAAATACAGTTTTTATACTTTTCTTCATAAATTATGCAGTCTGTGGTATTCTGTCATGGTAAGAGAAAATTGACTAAGATAAAGCACTTTGGAAAACTCAGTTTTTTAAACATAACATTTACTATATGACTGAGCAATTTCACTCCTGAGTATTTTCTCTAGAGGAATAAACTCATGTCTATGCAAAGATTTGTACCTAAATGTTCATAGCAGTTTAATTCTTAATAACCTAGAATTAGAAAAAACTCCAAAAGTCTATCTACAAGTTAATAGATAAATTATGGTATATCCAAACAATGGAATACTCCTCTTTAATAAAAAGGAACAAGCTAATGTAGATGAATCTCAAAACCATTATATATGCTGTGGGTAAAAGGCCAGATGGGAAAGGACATATTCTATGTACATATATATGGAATTCTAGGTTGGCCGGGCATGGTGGCTCACACCTGTAATCCCAGCACTTTGGGAAGCGGAGGTGGGAGTATCGCCTGAGCCCAGGATCGAGACCAGCCTGGTTAACATAGCAAGACTCTGTCTCTACAAAAAACAAAAAATAAAAAAATTAGCCAGATGTGGTGGCATACTCTGGGGTCCCAGCTACTTGGGAGGCTGAGGCAGGAGGATTGCTTAAGCCTGAGGGGTCGAGGCAGCAGTAAGCCATGATTGCACCTCTGCACTCCAGCCTGGGTGAGAGCCTGTCTCAAAAAAATTTTCTTTAAATCTAGAATAAGCAAAATTAACCTAGTGACAGCAAATCAATGGCTGCCTGGGTCAAATATTTTTCATTTGTTTTTTTGTTTTGTTTTGTTTTGTTTTTTGAGACAGTCTCGCTCTGTCAGCCAGCCTGGAGTGCAATGGTGTGATCTCGGCTCACTGCAACCTCCCAGGTTCAAGCAATTCTCTTGCCTCAGCCTCCCTAGTAGCTGGGATTACAGGTACCCACCACCACATCCAGCTAACTTTTTTTTGTATTTTTACTTTCTCCATGTTGGCCAGGCTGGTCTCAAACCCCTGACCTGAGAGATCCTCCTGCCTCAGCCACCCAAAGTGCTAGGATTACAGGCGTGAGCCACCACACCTGGCCTGTTTTGTTTTTTAATTGAACGAAGAGAAGCAGGAAAAATTTTTAGGGTAATGGAAACATTCTGTATTTTGATTTTGGTGTTATAAAATGTATACATTTGTCAAAACTCATCAATCTGCATTTTATTATATGTAAATTATACCCCAATAAAGTTGCGTTCAAAAAATAGTACTCAGCTTGCTGGATTGATATGAATATTAAATTAAGATGCTACAAGTAAAGATCTTGCCTCACACAAAATATTCAATAAATATTAGCTATCATTATCCCCATAATGCCAGATAATTAGCAAAGTTTCTGTTTTTCCCACTCTGCCCAAATTAGAGCAAAATGCACAAAATACTTCAACAGGACACCCCAGTCTGTAGCAAAGTCCTTGTCTCTAGGCACCAAGATATTCTTGTAAACCACAAAGTAAAATCCCTGAGGTCAAGGATAGGCAGTTCTCTCTGGATTCATCACACTTGGGGTGGGAGAGGCAGCAGAGCAGTAGGACACATGGTACAGCACTTCTAAGTCATAAGGAAATAGAAGTGCATATGGGGGCTGTGCGTGGTGGCTCAAGCCTGTAATTCCAGGACTTTGGGAGGCTGAGGCGGGTGGATCCCCTGAGGTCGGGAGTTTGAGATTAGCCTGGCCAACATGGTGAAATCCCGTCTCTACTAAAAATACAAAAATTAGCGGGGTGCGGTGGCATGTGCCTGTAATCCCAGCTACTCGGGAGGCTGAGGCGGGAGAATTGCTTGAACCCGGGAGGCGGAACTTGCAGTGAGCCAGATCACGCCATTGCACTCCAGCCTGTGCAAAAAAAAAAAAAAAAGAAAAGAAAAAAAATGCATATGGGGAAGCAGCAAGAGGACTTTTCCATGGAGGAGTCTGGTGGGTCAGGGAAGCCAAAGGAGCAGCAAGGAGGGTGAAAGAAACTTTCCTCTGTACCACAGCTGGGTCCATTCATCAACCCCAGCCTCAGTTTTTCAAAGAATGACCAATAAATAGAAGCTACTAATAAATAGGTTACAGTCTTCTAGTCTTTATCCTAGTTGCCTTTTATCTCTGATAACTCCTTTGAGTTTCCCCACAGTTCTGCAAGACAGAATATATTTTAAAAGGGAGATCTTATTTCACAGAAGAGAAAAAGAAGCTTATCTAAGGTCACTGAGTAACTTAGGTCTCTTCTTTATCTAACCAGGGCTCCTTGGTTGAGCACAGGGGTTTTCATCCTTGGCTATTCATTGGAATCACTTAAAGAGCTTTAAAAAATACTTTTGCCTGGGTCTCACCCACAAAGATTCTAATCTCTTTGGTCTGAGGTGCAGCCTGGATGTTAGAATTTCTAAACACGATTTAACTGGCTGTAATGTACAGGTAAGATTGAAAACCACTACTCAAGCATATGTGACTGCTTGGATAAGTAAAACCTACACCTCACCTGGGGATGCTCTGATATTTTCTTTGTCCTTTTTGGTGAGGAAGGTAAATAGGGAAAGGAAACCATGCAAACGTTCACTTTCGTTGTTGTTGTTGTTGTTGCTGTTGTTGTTGTTGTTGTTGAGAATGAGGACGGGCATCATTTGGCTCTATACGAAGGGGATGTTTTAGAAACTTGGGGAATGTATAAAGGGAAACATGAACCTCAAAGAAAGGAGAGTTCATGTTTCCCTTTATACATTCCCCCAATTTTACTATGTAATCTTATTTAATTTTATTTGTGTTTAGCTGAGAAAGAAAGCCACTTTTAATAAAAAAGCCTTTCCTTAGTATGAAAATCAATACAATAATATCTTTGCAGAAATGTTCTTTCCCAGAATCTGTTTTATTTCATTAAGCTAGAATTTATTAAGAATCCAAAACATTCAGTGGTTCACGCAACATTTATTGAGATCCTTGCTAAATGAGTATGATGCAGTCCAGTACTTAGGGGATTATAAACTTGTGGAGCGGATACTGTGTTCCAAATGTTTGTCCCCTCCAACATTCATTTTGAAATGTAATCATAACAGTATTAGGAGGTGGGAACCTTAAGGGGTGATTAGGCCATAAGGGCTCCCCACCATGGGTGGGATTGGTATAAAATGGTGACTTTGGCCCTCTCTTGTTCTCCTTTTTATCTTCTCCACTCTTCTGTCAAGTGAGGAACAGGGTTCCTCCCCTCCAGAGAAGGCAATGTTCAAGTTGCCATCTTGGAAGCAGAGACCAAGCCCTTACCAAACACTGAACCTGCTGGCACTTTGGTCTTGAACTCCCCAGCCTCTAGAACCGTGAGAAATAAACTTCTCTTGTTTGTAAATTACCTGCTTCTGTGGTATTCGGTTATAGCAGCACACAATGATTTAAGACAGGGAACAAGACAGGTACATAAATAACTACCAGAAAAAGTTTACGCTAAGTTCATGAACATACTTAGAATGGAGCTTAGCACATAGAAGATGCTCAAGTATTATCTAAGAAAAATGAAAGGGAGAAGAGAAGAGAGATGGGAGAAAGAAGGGAAGGACAGAAAAGGTAAAAAGTACTGTGAAGGTTTCAAGATGAAACGTCACAATGTGTTGGGAGGAGGCTACAATTGCAGCCTTGAAGAGAAGGTTGGAGTCTGCAAATATGGAAGTGGAGAGGCCATTCCATTTGGAGGGAATAGTATACACAAAAGCAAGAATATGTTAAAGCCTGGCCATGTCTGAGAGACACAAAATGGTATCATTGGATAGAGCAGAAGGAATCTCAATGCTGATAGTAAGGCAGAAAATTATAAACTAGAAAGCTGTTGCCAATATTTTAAAAATGGACAGAATAATGTTCTTATTCTTTTTTTTTTTTTTTGAGACGGAGTCTCGCTCTGTCGCCCAGGCGGGAGTGCAGTGGCCGGATCTCAGCTCACTGCAAGCTCCGCCTCCCGGGTTTACGCCATTCTCCTGCCTCAGCCTCCCGAGTAGCTGGGACTACAGGCGCCCGCCACCTCGCCCGGCTAGCTTTTTGTATTTTTTAGTAGAGACGGGGTTTCACCGTGCTAGCCAGGATGGTCTCGATCTCCTGACCTCGTGATCCGCCCGTCTCGGCCTCCCAAAGTGCTGGGATTACAGGCTTGAGCCACCGTGCCCGGCCATGTTCTTATTCTTAATATCAGGCAAAAGAATGACCATATGTCCTTGTTTTCTCAAGACAGTATTAATTTATATGTCTGGTTCATGCGTAATTGCTAATAGCATCTCATTTCATTCTCAAAATTGCTCTGGTTTGGATAATAAATTATATGATCATCTTAGCAACAAGAAATCTTTAAACTATTTTTTAAAAAATCAGAGTGCAAAAGAGTAGAATAAGGATGACCTTTTCAGAGTTGTATTTTACCAAGATTCATCAGGCAGTGGTATGGGATTTGCAATGGAAAGAGAATGAAACTGAATAGAGATGGGAAGATCATTCAGAGGTTATAGGTTTACTCTAGTCAAAGATAAAAAGAGCCTCAGTTGAGGTACTGGCCAAATATGGTAGGCAGACCACGAGACAGCTCCAATGATCGCCACCTTCTGGTGTTCAAGCCTGTGTAGTCCCCTTCCACATTGAAAAGGGTGGACCTGTGTAACCAAGAGGTATTACAAAGACAACAGAATGTGACTTCCGTGGTGAGCTTGTAAAAACAAAAAACAAAACAAACAAACAAACGAAAAAAGCACTGTGGCTTTCTCAGTCTCTCAGATCATTCATTCTGGGAGAAGGCAGCTAACGTGTTCTTAGGGTCCTCAAACAGCCCAAGGAAAGATGCATGTGGTGAGAAACTGAGACCTGTCATTATCAGCAGGCACTTGCCATCCCTGAGAGTGTGCCATCTTGGAACTGGATCCTCCAGCCCCAGCCAGTGCTTCAGATGACTGCAGCCATAGTTGCCATCTAAGCACAACCTCCAGAGAGAGCCCAGGCTAAAACCACCATCAGGCTTCTCCCAAATCAGATTCTGTGTGGAATAAACCATGGTTATTAATGTTTTAACTTGCTATGTTCTGGGTAATTTGTTATGTGGAAACACATAATAGACATTAGAGATAAAAAGGAGAGGATAAAGATAAATTGCATAGGGAAAGCTAAAGTAACTGGTATTTGGCTCTTCTTCCCAGAGCTTTCCATATTAACTGCGTGTTATTGGGGAAATTACTTAGTGTACAGGAGTCTTGATTTCCTCATCTGTAAAATACCCAGGCCTGACTAATGATCTTCAGTGTCCCTTCTAGCATCCAAATTAAATGATTTCATTATTCTAAAAGCTCATTTATTAGTCACAGAGCAGGGTTTAGAAATTATCATATTATCTGGAGAGCTCTCTGAGTGTCTGGGCCTCATCCTGTTCAACAATCTTATCAATGACTGAATTGAAGATACAAAAGGCATTCTTGTCAAAACCAAAGGCGAAGTGAAACTCAGAAGGAAAGCAATCACAGTGGTTGAAGTAAAACGCCCAAAAATCTTGAAATTCATTAACGATGAGCCAAATATAACAAGACGAAATGTAACAAAGACTCACAGGCAGCCTGTGAAGTTCTGAAAATTTATCTTTAGGAGTATAAAAGTATGGTAGGAGTAATATTAAGTATTAGTCAATAGTATGAACTAGTTGCCAAGGAATAAATCCTGCCTTTCTTTTATTGGATTCATGAATTCATTCAACAGTCACCCAAGCACTGCACTAGGCATTAGGGCTGTAGTGATGACTAAGACATAGACTTTATAGAATGATAAAACCTAAAATTAAGGGAGGAGAGAATCCCATTTTCCTCTTTGCTTGGTCAGACATACTGTATAATATGAGTATCAGGTCATAATTCCATAGCTTTATAGGTAGACTGAAGTTTGCTCTGAGGAGAGTTGCCAGAATTGATATGAAACTGACAATAATCAGAATCAACTAACCTTTATTGAGTGACTTCCCTGTGCTCTGTCCAGGGATAAGACATCCAAAGAAAAGAGAGGATGGCTTAGGGTAGAATCTTGCCAAACACCAACACTTAAAGGACAAGCAGAAGAGCAGAGTCTGAAAAAAGGCTGAGTAGGAGTGGCGGGAGGAATAGGAGAAAAACCTGGAAACTCAAACTAGAATGCATTTCAGAGGGCAAAGACATACGATCTGGAGACTTGTCCCTGCTTTCAGTCTCCTCTTCTACCCTTTCTAACTTACTCACTCTGACCCAATCACATGGGCTTCAGTTATTCTTCGAGTACACCACCATCCTTCCTAACTCCGGGTCATTATCTTTGCTGTTCCCACTGATGGCATGCTCTTCCCCCAGAATCCACGAATGGTCCAGTCCCTCACTCTATTCAGATCTCAGCTCAGATGCCACCTCCTCAGAGAGGACCTCACTGTTCAGCTGAGCTAAAGTAATAACCTCCACCCTCTGCCCTCAGAATTTGTCACTAACCTCCTGATATTTTGTAAACATACTTGCTCCTCTGTTTTTTATCCCTGACCCCATGCACACACAGTGGCTTGGAAGGAGCAGTGATACCACCTGCCTCTTTCACAGATGTATCCACATGGCACAGTACCATGTCTGGTACATTGTAAGTGCTTAATCACATATTTGGTGAAAGAATTAAGTAAAATTGGCCGGGCGTGGTGGCTCACACCTGTAATCCCAGCATTTTGGGAGGCCAAGGTGGGCAGATCACTTGAGGTCAGGAGTTCATGACCAACCTGACCAACATGGTGAAACCCCATCTCTACTAAAATACAAAAATTAGCCGTGCGTGGTGGCGGGTGCCTGTAATCCCAGTTACTCGGGAGGCTAAGGCAGGAGAATTGCTTGAACCCAGGAGGTGGAGGTTGCAGTGAGCAGAGATCATGCCACTGCACTCCAGCCTGGGTGACAGAATGAGACTTTCTCTCTCTCAAAAAAAAAAAAAAGTAAAATCAAGATGCCAAGAAGGACTTCAGTGATCTCGGCGGAGAGATTTCAGTGAGGTGACAGAAAGTTAGATATATAAGGGACAATAGATTATACAAAGTCTGAGAAAGCAGGAGGGGACGAGACCCACAACATGAATGGTGAGAGAAAGAGTGAGGCTGCAGGTAGGCTCCTGGGTACGGGGTAAAGAAGTCGCAAGAGCTCTCATCTCATGATTTCAATTTTGTTTTTAAAATAGTACTAAGAATCTGTCAGCTGAGATGAAGTGGGGCAAGTGGCAGGATTATGGGCTTGAGGAAAGTGGAGATCTGAAACAGCCAATGTGAACAAAGAGCAGAGCTGGGGAGGGAGAGAAATGTGATGTCCAGCAAGAAGAGCCAAGTTTAGAAACTGCAGATTTAGAGTGGCACAGGCCATGTGCTTGTGTCCTTCCCTCCAGTAACTCAGTGCCCTAGGAGAAGGAAAGGTGGGCAGCTGCATGGATCTAAGGCTGGGTTGCAAGATGCATTCAGTCAAAGGGCGGTGAGCATGAGAGTTAAGGGTACTGGGAAGAGAGTGGTAAAGTAAAGTGCCATGGAATCAAGTGAGATGGGAAGAAAACGAAGCTAAGGGAGCTCCTAGATGAGGTCGTGGAAAACAGACATGAGTTTGACCTAGATGGGGTCAAAGAAGAGTGGCATACCAGTCTGCCACTATCAACCAGTTGAAAGGACAGAAATTATCAATACTGCAAAGGAAATAAGCAATGGGAGTGAGGGAGACTAAAAAGGACATCTTCAAAAACTAGAAAAATTACCTGGAAAGATTGTATTTGGCATATATTCTATATGGACTCAAAACCATTATAAAATTCTATAAATAGAAATTACACACAGATTTGACCCATGTAAAAACATGCTAAGAATCATAACAGTAGTGAAAATTCACTAAAAAGATAAAAGCTCTTGTTTTGTTTTGTTTTTGGAAGGATATCCATTTCTAGAGATAGATGCTCAAGGAAGATTGGGAGGTTACGAGGAGAGGAGGGATTCGAGGAGCAGGGTGGTGCGTACAGAGTGCCAGACATTGCTCAGCAATGCCCAGAGACAGGCAGGAGGCGAGGAAGGAACCAGATGGGTGGACACACGGGCTCCTTCCCCACTGCAGCCAGAGGAAGTCTACATTTATTTAATGTCACTGGACTTCCACTTAATATTGTGTTTGGGTAGTGTTTTTATATGAAGAAATAAATGTCAAACACCATTTGACCAGGTGACTTTTAAGGTTCTTTCCAAGTCAGAGAGCCTCTTTTTTTAAATGAATTGATGTGAACATTAGCTATTTGTCAAATCTTTTTTTTTTTATTTATTTTAGAAGAGTTTAAAATTTACAAAAAAGTTGTGGCCAGGTGCAGTGACTCACACCTGTAATCCCAGTACTTTGGGAGGCCGAGGTGGGCGGATCGCTTGAGACCAGGAGTTCAAGACCAGCCTGGCCAACATGGTAGAACCCTGTCTCTACTAAAAATGCAAAAAAATTAGCCAGGCACAGTGGCATATGCCTGTAATCCCAGTAATCCCAGCTACTCAGAAGGTGGAGGCACGAGAATCACTTGAACCCAGGAGGCAGAGGTTGCAGTAAGCCCAGGTCGCACCACTGCACTCCAGCCTGGAAAACAGAGTAAGATTCTGTCTGCCCCTCCCCACAGAAAAAAGTTGTGAAGATAATACACAGAGCTCTTATAGACTCCACACCCAGTTTCTTCTATTATTAACATCTCACGTTAGTATGGTGCATTTGTCAAAATCATTATACCAATAATCAATATTAATACATAATTATTAATTAAACTCCATTCTTCATCCAGGTTTCCTTAATTTTTACCTGATTTGCTATTTCTATTCCAGGATTCCATCCAGGACACCACATTACATTTTCTCATCTTGTCTCCTTAGGCTCCTCTTGGCTGACAGTTTCTTAGACTTTCCTTATTTTTGATGACTTGGACAGTTTTGAAGAGTACTGGTCAGGTATTTTACAGTTGGGACTTTTTTTTTTTTTTTTTTTTTTGATATGGAATCTGGCTCTGTCACCTAGGCTGGAGTGCAGTGGCGTGATCTCGGCTCACTGCAAGCTCCACCTCCCAGGATCTCATCATTCTCCTACCTCAGCCTCGCAAGTAGCTGGGACTACGGGTGCCCACCACCATGCCCAGCTAATTTTTTGTATTTTTAGTAGAGATGGGGTTTCAACATGTTAGCCAGGATTGTCTCGATCCCCTGACTTCGTGATCCACCTGCCTCGGCCTCCCAAAGTGCTGGGATTACAGGCATGAGCCATGGTGTCCGGCAGGGATTTTTTTTTACTGATGTTTTTCTCATGATTAGACTGTGGCAGTGGGTTTTGGGGAGGAAGATCACAGAGGTAATGTGCCATTGTCAGCACATCGTCTCAGGAGTGTGTACTATTGCAATATCAATGTGACTCATCATTGATGTTGACCTTGATCACCGAACTGAGTGTCTTAGTCTGTTCGAGATGCTATAACAAAATACATGAATGTGGGTAGCTTTTAAACAATAGAAATCTATTTCTCACAGTTCTGGAGGCTGGGAAGTCCAAGATCAGGGTGCCAGCATGGCCGGGTTCTAGCGGGGCCCTTTTCCAGGTTGCAGACTGATGACTTCTCACTGTCCTCACACAGCAAAAGGGGCAAAAAAGCTCCCTCTGACCTCTTCTTTGTTTGTTTGTTTTTGTTTTTGTTTTGAGACAGGGTTTCACTCTTGCTCTGTTACCCAGGCTGGAGTAGGGCAGTGGTGCAACCTCAGCTCACTGCAGCTTCAACCTCCCAGGCTCAAGTGATCCTCCCACCTCAGCCTCTCGAGTAGCTGGGACTACAGGTATGTGCCACCACACCAGGCTAATTTTTGTACTTTTTGTAGAGACGGGGTCTTGCCATGTTGCCCAGGCTGGTCTCAAACTCCTGGACTCAAGTGATCTGTCTGCCTCAGCCTTCCAAAGTGCTGGATTACAGGTGTGAGCCACCATACCCAGCCCCTCTGACCTCTTCTTGTAAGGGAATTAAAGCCCCCATTCATGAGGGCTCCTTCTTATGACTTAATCACCTTCCAAAGGCCCCACCTCTACCACACAAGGGATTAGGTTTCAATATGAATTTGGGGTTAATATTGGAGGATACCAACGTTTAAACCATAACACTGAGGTAGTGTTTGCCAGTTTTCTCCACTATAAAGTTACTATTTTTCCCCCTTTCCATACTGACCATAGCTATTTTTTGTTTGTTTGTTTGTTTTTGTTTTTGTTTTTGTTTGAAGAGGAGGAGTCTCACTTTTGTCGCCTAGGCTGGGGTGCAATGGTACAATCTCGGCTCACCGCAACCTCTGCCTCCCAGGTTCAAGTGATTCTCCTGCCTCAGCATCCCAAGTAGCTGGGATTACAGGCGCCCGCCACCACACCCAGCTACTTTTTTTGTATTTTTAGTAGAGATGGGGTTTCACCATGTTGGCCAGGCTGGTCTTGAACTCCTGACCTCAGATGATCCACCCGCCTCGGCCTCCCAAAGTGCTGGGATTACAGGTGTGAGCCACCATGCCCGGCCAACCATAGCTATTTTTTAATAATCATATATAATCTATATTTGTGGGTCTGGTTATTTGAAAGAAAAAACGTAGCACATTCCTAGGCCAAACAGGCTACTTGTGGGGCTGGGCGGGTGGAGGCGGGAGGGCAGGGGCAGGCTGATGCTTATTTCTGTGCACACTGAGGGCCAGGAAACAAAACCCTGAGATCTCTGGAAATGCTGGAGCCAGAATCCAAGAAATAAAGAACTCGTTGGCATCCCTTGCTTTGTGGAACCACAAGCACAGAGCAGAGGCTGGCGGTGGGTGTTTGGTCCTTTGAGAAGCCTCCAAACCCACTCACCCGGCACAAGAGCCCACACTCCCTGCAATGACCATCTTTTATTTGCCAGCCAAAGAATGCTGCCTCAGTGACTTTGGGGAGTTTTTTTTTCCCTCCATTCCTTCTAAATACAGTCTGGCTGTGATGATAAACACTGGGCCTCATGTACATGTGTGTAGGCCTGTGTGTCAGCAAACACGCTGCCTTTCTGGAGTGCGTGGCATCCACTGCGAGCCGTGACTCCGGGAGAAGACTGTGCCAAATTAGTCCTTTACTGAAAAGTCTTCCTGGGGATACTTCACATCCAGAGCCATTAGTCACGAAGCCAGACGATACCTCTTACAATGCCAGCATCTTGGTATTCAACAGCTTTGCACTCCCTGACTTGGGAGGCTCAGAGACTGCTTCTAGCTGCTTCTACCTTTCACATCCCACCTCCTTTCTGAAAAGAATCCAAACTACAAACCTTCTCTGCCAAAAGACCCTCTAAGCACTTAAACAGCTACCATCATGGTCCACCAGGCACCCAACAAACACACGGTGAACTGGTTCCATGCTCATGAAATGGACTAGGCTTTCCTTCCTGTTTCCCTCACACAAACTGAAGACAGGGGCTGATGTCACCTTCCACCACTACGGACAAGCCCAGCAGGAGTGAAGGATTTGCTAAATATTTCACAGCCAAGGAAAGGGGTTCATCTGCTGAGCGTGCTCTGTCTAGCTGCTGCTACTGCCCACGCACTGTGGCCAGCGGGGACTGGGCAGCTTTCTGTTTTTTACGGCAGAAGTATAGTGTGAGGCTGGGCATGGTGGCTCATGCCTGTAATCCCAGCACTTTGCAAGGCTGAGGCGGGCGGGCGGATCACCTGAGGTCAGGAGTTTGACACCAGCCTGGCCAACACAGTGAAACACCGTCTCTACTAAAACTACAAAAAAAAAAAAAAATTGGCTGAGTGTGGTGGCGGGTGCCCATAATCCCAGCTACTTGGGAGGGTAAGGCAGGAGAATCGCTTGGATCTGGGAAACGGAGGTTGCAGTGAGCCGAGATCATGCCATTGCACTTCGGCCTGGGTGACAGAGTGAGACTCCATCTCAAAAAAAAAAAAAGTATATTGTGAGTAACATTCAAAGTGAAATTCTAAGAATGAGGGGATGGAAGAGATTGAGTGCCTTGAAAGCAAAAAGAGAAGGACACCCGTTGAGGAGGTCCCCCTGGATTCTCTCAAGGGGCCTCCTGTTCAGAATGCTGGAAGCCACCCCTACAAGTCAGTCCCTAAATCTTTAGAAATAGTGGAGAAAATGTGGTCGAGGGAAGGCAGATATGGAAGAGAAAAATATGTATGTAAAACCTAATTTAATCATAACAGCCCTATAAAGTTGATATTAGACTCTCACTTGACAGATGGGAAAACTTAGATGTAGAAAGAGGTTTAATAACCTGCTCAAGGCCCACATCTAGGTAAAATACTAGAATTCCAACTCAAATCTGTCAAACTTCCAAGCCTATACATATGATGTTCTGATATTCTAGGGTATCTGCCTGACAGAAGTGGACAAAGAAGTGAGAACATATTTTCCCATCCCTCCTTTGGCCACTTCACAAAGCATAATTGTGAGGACTAAGAAGAGAACAATAGAAGCACATGGAAGGAAGGAAGAAGCATCATTGCACACGCACACAGACACACAGTGACACAGGGAAGGACCTCCAATCTCCAGCAACCAATGGGACTCATCCCATGACCACAGCAAAGGGTTCTTGGGTTAAAGTTGTAATTCAGTTCCACAAACAACAATCTCCGAGGATGGGTATGCCATGGTCCCTGCCCTCAAGAAGCTTTGCAATACTAAGGGGGAGAAGAGAGGTGTAAAGAACCAACCCCAACCACACTACAAGGTAGAAGGGGAGTGCAGTGGGATAGGTGACTCTCCCAGGCTTATGGGGCTGGGGAGGGTCTCCAAGTGAGTAGCAGTTGACTTGAGACCTGGAGCATAAATAGGTTCATGGGCAGTGGACAGGAAAGGTATCCCAGGATGAAAGGAAAGAAAGAACAAAGGTATGAAGGAAGAGGAGCCAAGAAAGAAGTGAAAAGGCTGGAAACAATGTTAAAGAATTTAAACAGCATTCGGTAGGCACCAGGAAACTAGTGACAGGTTGGAGAGGAGTGAGGAGAATGGCACGGTCAGATCTGTTCAAGAGCAATGAGGATGATTGATTAGGAGAGAAGGCAGTGATCAAGGTTAAGGAGAGCTTGAGCTCAGCAAGGACTGAGTGAGGAAAGCTGCAGAGACGAAATGGTCAGAATGGGGTCATTGATTAGATTGGGGGAAGGAAAATGTAAAGGTGAAGCTATCTTAGGTTTCTCTCCCACAGTACCAGAAGAATTGGCGTAATATAAACTGAGTTGAGTATCACAAGTAAGTGGAGAGGCTTTTGGAGAATGAAGAAAGAGAAGATAATTCCAGGTCAGATGAATTGAATTTGAGGTGCCTTTAAGCCAATCATGTGACAGTTTTCACTGAACTGGAAACATAAGCTAGAGTAGGGTCCTGCAAATTATGACCCATGAGATGTGTGTTTTGTAAACAAAGTTTTATTGAAATCCAGACACACCTATTAATTGATATATTATTTATAGTTTCTTTTTTTTTTTTTGAGGCGGAGTCTCACTCTGTCACCCAGGCTGGAGTGCAATGGCCAGATCTCAGCTCACTGCAAGCTCCGCCTGCCGGGTTTACGCCATTCTCCTGCCTCAGCCTCCCGAGCAGCTGGGACTACAGGCGCCCGCCACCTCGCCCGGCTAGGTTTTTTTTTGTATTTTTTAGTAGAGACGGGGTTTCACCGTGTTAACCAGGATGGTCTCGATCTCCTGACCTCATGATCCGCCCGTCTCGGCCTCCCAAAGTGCTGGGATTACAGGCTTGAGCCACCGCGCCCGGCCTATTTATAGTTTCTTTCGCTTTACAATGGC
The DNA here is from genome assembly GCF_008728515.1 of Papio anubis. Classification (NCBI taxonomy): domain Eukaryota; kingdom Metazoa; phylum Chordata; class Mammalia; order Primates; family Cercopithecidae; genus Papio; species Papio anubis. The sequence continues at coordinate 11,251,282 of NC_044987.1, forward strand.
TGAGTTGAGTAGTTGTGATTGAGACCATATGGCCTGCAAGGTAAGAATATTGATTATTAGGTCCTTTCAGAAAAAGTTTTCTGACTCATAGACTCCAAAGAAAGGGGCCAGAAATGTCTCTGTCGGGAGAAGGGGGATATAGTTGAGAAGCAGCCTGAGAAAGTTACCTTGGAGGAATAAATTTTAAATCTATTCTCCATTCCAGTAGTATTTGCTAACACTTACTTTATATCAAGCACTGGGACACTGGGTTCAGTAGTGAGAAGAAAACACTAAACAGGACAGATAAAACCCCTGCTCTCCTGAATGTTACAGGAGGAGCAATAGGAAGAAACCGTCAAATAAATGACCAATTACTAGCAACATCTACACTTGTGTGCAAGAAAGAAAACATAAGTGACTGGAGGGTTTAGGGGAAGGGGGTTACCTGGGCAGGAACACTGAGAACCAAGAAAATACAGCAGCACAGAGACCAAGGAGGAAGTGTATTTCAAGAAGAGAGACATGATTGGGAATGTCAAATGCTGTGAAGCAGGATGAGGTCTAGAAATAGGCCATTGGATTTGGCATTGGGAAATTAATTAGACTGCTGAGCTCATTTTTGGCACAATGGTAGAAAACAAACAAGTCTGCAGGGGGTTGAGAAGTCAAAAGGTGGTAAGAAACTTAGGGCAATACGTGTATGCTGATTTTTAAAGATGGATGGATGGGCCAGGTGCAGTGGCTCATGCCTGTAATCTCCGCATTTTGGGAGGCCAAGGCAGGTGGATCACTTGAGGTCAGGAGTTCAAGACCAGCCTGGCCAACATGGTGAAACCTTGTTTCTACTAAAAACACAATGGGCATGGTGGTGCATGCCTGTAATCCCAACTATTCAGGAGGCTGAGGCAGGAGAATTGCTTGAACCCGGGAGGTGGAGGTTGCAGTGAGCCAAGATCATGTCACTGCACTCCAGCCTGGGCAACAGAGTAAGACTCCATCTCAAAAGAAATAAATAAATAAAAATAAAAATAAAGATGGATGGATGCATGCATTAATGGACAAATAGATAGACAGAAATATATATTCATGAATGGAACAATAGCCAAAATGTAGAAGCTAAGAGAATAATTAAGGTTGGGAGAGAGGTTTCTTTGTTAACATCAGGGAGATGTGCATTTAAGAAATAAAAACGAAAGACACACTAGAGAGCGAAAGATTAATGATGTAGGAAAGAAGAAGGAATTCATGAAGCAAAGTATAAGAGAAAATGGGTAGGCGTGACCGACAGCCCAGGTGGTGGATATGAGAAAAATAGCCAGTATTTGTTGAACACTTAACATGAATGAACCACTATACTGGGAGATAGAGATACTGACACAGATAAAGATATACAGTCTTTAATTCTTTTATCAACCTTGCAAGGATTTTAACATTACCAACATTTTACAGATTAGGAAACTGGAACTTGCAAGGTTAGTAACTAGCCCAAGGCTCACATTCAGTAAGTGGCAGAGCTAAAATTTCAAGCTAATATAATTTAGCTCCATAGCCCATGTACTTTCCATTTAATCAAGATACCACACATTGGAAACAAGGTTCTTCCCTACCACAGTGAGAAAGAAGCAGAATAGGTGAAATGAGAGAGACAGAGCAAAACTCTGAAGTAGGAAACACTCTTTAAGTTCAAGTCCAAGTAAGCCCCAGTTAATGCCTGAGTGTTCTCACAGTAAGCTCTTACCTGACCTACCATTACACATTCAACTCTGGATCTACTCTCCCTATGTAGAATAGATCCCCCCATCTTGCTCTACAGCCCCACAGTCCCCTCTTGCTCTGTGACCCAGGAGGCTGACCCTTCTCAGAAGTGTAACCAGTTCTCTTGCCTTCTGGCTTCTGGTTGGGTCCTGCCAAGGGAGGCACTGGGTGGATACAGGAGGGCAGGAGGAGAATTGGGACAGGGGCTTGTCCCTCAGCTGCTCCCTTGCTACTTCCCTGTGGATTGACTGCATCTCTGCACCCAAGGCCGCAGCTCAGGTCAGGTGACCTCTCTTGCATCATTTACCCTTTGTTCCATTTATCCTTTGCTGATATCCCTTTACTTTACTCACACCTTTAAAGAGAGTCCCTTTCCTAAACTCCCCCCAAGTGTGCCATCTGCATCCTGCCAAGTCTGGAGAAGCCACATGATCACCTATATTCCTGGATGCCTTTTCATAAATGCATAACATAGTCACCCACATTCATCCACTTTCCCACACACTTAAATATCACACTCCTATATGCAAATCAAGCAACTGCAGGGTCTTCAGAATGGAAACATTGAGGCAGTTTTCACAGTATAAGAGAGTTCTAAGCTAAACCTGGGAGTTCAATGCCAGTTTAAACCTCAGAGCCAAAATAATTTAAAAATCAATGATGCTTAATTATGGACCTTAGTGTTCTCAACTCCTCTGAAATCCCCTTAAAAAAAAAAAAAAAACAAGTTCTGGATTTGACTGGCCTAGGTTCAGAAGTGGAGAGAAATGCACCAGATCTGAAGCCACAATTAGGCTCAGGTTCAAAGCTCTTCCCAGCTCTGGTCTTGAAAGGGAGGCCAGTCAGTCCTTCTGTTATGATTCACACTCTGTGATTAGGAACCTAATTTAAAATATTAATTTATTTTTCAAAAAGATAATGAATGAAATCTGTATCCTCAGAACTGCTGCTTCCTTGTCCTCCCTTCCCCCCAATCCCCAGAAAAATCCCCTAGCTCTTCTACTGATATCATTCATTTATTCTGGGAAGACGAAACCACCTCAGTTTCACTTTTAATGTGTAGTTTCTTTCTCAGGCTCTGAGCTGCAGGAGTAGGCACTCATTGGTCAGAGGAGGCCTCCTTTGCCCAGTACAGCACTTTCCACAATGTGGGTGAACAGAGCAGTGGGAGCTGCCACTAACATTTACCCCACCCCAAGTCTCCGGTCCTAGCTGGGCGACTTCAGGCTAGTTGCCACCTCACTCTTTCTGTCTGAGCTCCTGTTTATTTCATTTGTAAGGTAATAGGTCTACAATAAACCAGTAGTTTGCAATTTTTTCAAGTATGGGGTTAATTTTTATCATTTAAAAAAATAGCATAGTTCCAAGAGATGGTGACCATGTTGATGTATTTGGTCCCCAGGCAGCACTCAGTGCACACATGGCTTCTTACAGCCTCTGCTGGAACTCCGCAGTCCCCCAGGAACCTTCAACCCATACATTAGAACCTCTAGACTCTGAATCCCTTCCAGTTCCAGCATGTTAATTTGCTTATATGCCTGCCTAAGACCTGCCATCATGGAAAGACCTGATGTACAAGAATCTCAACCTTCCAGTGATGATCACAGCCATGCCTTTGCCTCGGGAAAGCCTTTCCATCTCTGTCTAATAAGAGGAAGACAATGATGGTGATTTGGGACCCAGCTCTCCTAACCAGGACTTGTCTCAAGACACAACAGGAAGAATGGGATTGCCATTAAACACTGCCCTTTTCCTGGGAAGACACCAGATTTCAGGTTTCCTGCAGATGCCAAACAACCTACCCAGCAGCAGCCTCCTCCCAGAGTCCTGACCCTCAGGACCATCGTCACCACCATCTGTTCAGTCCTCAGATAAAGTCCTGGGGGCTCCTGAAGCATCTTATAGAGACAGGCCCAAGAGCTGCCCCAGGAAGAGCTGGAGAGGGAATTGGGGGAGGAGTGAGGGAGACAGTCCCAAAGCCCCTCAGAAATGAGCAAAGCTTGTGTATCTCACCTCTATTCAAGAGTCCCCTACCTCTGATCAGGGGTTTCCATGGAAACCTTATGAGTTCTATCTACAGGAAGAGAAAAAAACATGGGAAATAAGAAGCACGCTGATGTATGTATGAATTAGCTCCAAGGAAGGCAGGTAGAGAAGAAGGGAGTGGGAGCTCTTGTGGGAAGAAACAAGAGACAGTCATTATCCTGATACATAAAAAAACCAAACTGTCTCCAGTCCCGGAATCAGGAGGGAGATGGGGTGGACAGGCAGACATGAGGCTCTGGGGGTGCACTAGCACGTGTAAGCAACTACGTGGACAAGAGGGGACAAAAATCACCTCCTGAAAGGATTTCAGGCCAAGAGATCCAAAGGAGGAAGGACACAGGACAGAAGGCAGACAGCAGAGCTGCTGGCTGTGTTGAAACGGGGCTGGGCAGCAGCCTCCTATTCTCTTTATCACCTTATGCCAACTACAAAGAGTCCATCCGTCTATCACCCTTATTTACAGGTTTGAACACCTCAAAACTCAAGCCTTAATAAAAGCAATAATAAAGTCTTAATAAGAGTCATAATAAAGTCTGGAGATGTCTAGCATATTTTCGTCTTATAAAACTGCAACCTTTTGGGTCACTTGCAAGGAAGGACTCTGCTAAACTCTTTTTCCTCTAATCTTGATTTCAGATGAAGCTTGAATGAGGACTGAGTATCTGAGTTTTAAATGTCATACAACTTGCTTTTTAAAATTAGACCATGAGGATCAAAGACCTAAATGTAAGAGCTAAAACTATAAAACTCTCAGAAGCATTGGCATAAATCTTTGTAACCTTGGATCAGGCAATGGTTTCTTAGCTATGACACCAAAAGGACAAGCAATAAAAGCTGAGTGAACTGGACATCATCAAAATTAGAAGGTTCTGTGTTTCAAAGGATACCATCAATAAATGAAAATATAACCTGATGAATTGGAGAAAAGTTTTACAAATCATGTATTTGATAAGAGACTTGTCTCTAGAATATATAAAGAACTATAACTCAATAACAAAATAACAACTTTTTTTAAAGCTGGGGAAAGGACCTAAATAAACATTTCTCAAAAGAATAGATACAAATGGTCAATAAGTACATTTAAAAATACTGAACATCATTAACCATCAGGGAAGTACAAATCAAAACCACTATAGATAGCACTTCACGGCCACTAGGATGGTTATAATGTAAAAGACAGATGATAATAAGTGCTGGTGAGGAGATGGAGAAGTTGGAACCCGCATATACGTGCAGCATACTTACACTGAATGTAAAATAGTGCAGTCCTTTGGAAAATAGTCTGGCTGTCATTCAAAGTGTTTAACATACAGTTACTACATGACCCAGTAATTTCACTTCCAGGTGTATATCCCAGAGAAATGAAAACACATGTCCACACAAAAATGTGTGCATTAATATTCATAGGAGCATTACTCATAATAGCTGAAAAGTAAAAACAAACCAAATATCTATGAGCTGATGGTTGGATAAATAAACTGCGGTATTAACTATACAATGAAATATTATTCAGCAAAAAACAGGAATGAAGTGATGATAAATGCTAAAACATGGATGAACTTTGTAAACATTAAGTGAAAGAACACAGAACGGCAGAATTAAAGCCAGATGATACAAGTTTTTTTTTTTTTAAGACATCTCAACAAAAAGCAGTATCTCTCTTCACAGCCTGAGCTTGCCCTACAATCCAATGGCCTGCCTTGTGGGGTAGGCATTACCCTTCAGTGAAAGCATTCAAACGCAAAGCCTTCCTCGGATGTTGCAGATGCAGTTTAAATAATTAGATGAGGTTGCACCACATGCCTGATTGAGTCCCTTGCAAATCGGAGAGACTGTGAATCTGTGGTTCTTTTCTTCTCTCCCTTCTAACCTATTCTTCCTGCTGCAGTAAGTGAGAATTTGGGAGACATTCCTAAGGTATAACTCATTATTTTTACCTCATTCCATCCCTCTAACTTTAGCTCCTGCTCTAACTTTAACTTCTTCCTTATCTCCATCTTCCCTTGCTCCTCTTTAGACTGACACTGTATAATTCCACATGCCCTGCCAACTCCCATCAAAACTGGGGTATGTAAGAAGCCTCAAAAAAGAAAAGAATAACAAGAGAAGACTGAACACTGGTGGCTTGTCGTACCTGTGACATTTCGATGTTAAATCCTATTGCTCTTGTGCATGAGAAGAGTCTAAGCAGAAAAATAATTTTAAAATTAATGAAAATAAAATAAATAGTGTTGCTTGCTTGGTCTGGGATACATACAGATGTTCACTGAACTGGTTGAACCAGATTCACATGAATTACCCTCAGAAGGACCTACATATGCTGTAATCTTATGCACAACACTTAACTCCTTATAACATATTCAGTGTCTGTTTTCCCTGCTTCATTGGTTTTTCAAAGGCCAAACCATGACAGTTTTGGTCTCTGCTGTATCCTTGGGGAGGCGCTCAATAGATAGTAACTAAAGAATAGTAATCAAATAATTTCTCCTACCATTTCCCCATACATTCCGGACTGCTTGAGATTATACTCACGAAAGCCCTGCTTAAAACTAAGCATTAGACAGTGCACAGAACTTGAGAACTAGCCGGAATGTTAGAAAACTTAGCACAACCCTTCCATTTGACAGACCGAAGGCCAGAGTGATGAAATATTCAGCTAGGGAGTAGCAGAGCTGGGAATTTTAACTAGTCGTTCTGGTATCTGGGAGACAGATTGCCATAGGCAGTAAAAAACACAGGCTTTGAAGTCAGATGAACCTGGGTGCCAATGCAGGTCTTCCTCTTACTAATTCCGTGATCTTGGCAAGTTAATCAGTGTCTTCAAGTCTCGGTATCTTCATAAGTAAATGGAAAGATAGCACCTTCGACTACCTCCCTGGCACAGAGAAAATGAGTAACAAACAGTAGCTTTGACAACCATTACCAAGTCCAGTGTTCTGACCACTACAACACATGGGTCCTTGGCTTTGTGCCTGTGGACACAGAAATGTATCTATGCTAACAGGGAAAAAAGGACAGAGTGTGCTGAGCACCTTTCCATACTCGGTCTAAAACACAGAGGAGTCACATAGAAGGCGGCAGAGCCACTGCCATGCACACACATGACCACTTTTCAGCTGGAAACGCATGGTGGTGGAGAGCAATCCATTTCATTTGAGTTTGAGATATTTTGCAAGACTTTTCTTTAGATGGCTAACCTTTCTCCTCAAGTTCCTAGTTCAGGGTCTTCCATTGGGAGAATAACAAATGGAGAGTCACTGGATCTTCTAAGTAAGTGTATATTATCTTCCAGCTCTTCTGAATGTCACTTGCAGGAAGAGGTCAGGGAGCACGTCTAGTTCAGAGATTTGCCATCTTGGGTGCTCAATAAAAGCAAGCAGCAGATAAACAGAGAAGAACAATGAGCCACCCCTTCCCTTCCAGCCGGCCTCCTTGTCTCCTCATCTGTTGCTTTTGATATTCACCAGACCTGGCGCTGGCTTCCTGTGCATCACAGACCCCTTCTCTTCCTTGGTGGTGTTACTACTGAGATATCATACTCTGGCGACTGCTCAACTCTGTTTCTTCTAGGGGACCTTCCTTTTTCCTGCACCCAGCACACATCTTGCTCTCTTTGCTCTGATGCTTTACCCACCCAGAACATCTCATCAAACATGAGGATGATCATCAAGTTCACGTGAGTGAGATAAATCCCTGAATTAATTTGGTTGCTGATGTTTTTAAGCGCTTATCTTTGGATTTTTATAACAGCTATCATCTCAGTGCGAGGTGTACAGACAAGACAGAGGAGATGCCCCCAGGATAAATCCATCTAAAAGAAATGCAGTAATAGTGTCTTATTGGACCTATTTTTTAGACTGTCAGAAGAATTCAGGAGCTGAGCAGAGGAATGTTGAAAGGGAGATGCAGTTTGTTTGTCAAAGTCAATACTTGCGTTCTTTTAGAGTAGTTCTTGGAATTATTCGAGCAGGCAAAAATGGATGGGAGAGAGAAGGATACTGCTGATTAATACACATGGAACTCTGTGTACTTTTTATGGGCTTAAGATTGGCAGAACTGAACCACAGAACAAATTTCACACCTGTTACTTTAGTTAGCAGTTACTGAGGTTTCCAAAAGCTCATGGCAATTCTGAACACAGCAACTACTTGGATCACAGAGCGGGCAAGAACGGCAACTCAGGCACAACCACTGTGGGAGGAAAACTTCAAATTCCGAGGACTGGGTCCCAGTTCCCCCACATCCCTTATCTGAGAACATCCCTGTTCCTTAACCAGATGCCGGACAAAAGGGCAAGATTTGGGCAATTAAAAGCAAAAAAGGGAATCATGCCCATGTTCACAAATGGGAGATTGTCTTTGCACTTAAGCTGGTTCTCCTTAGGGACAGACGGAACTAGAGTGATATTTATGTTGCCCCTGCCCATCAGGATTTCAATTCTCAAGTCTCTGGAATCCATGCTGATAGTTCCGATTGTCTGTATCAGAATTCAAAAGCCATACCTTAAAAGCAGGATGCCTGAAAACTGTCATTGATCCCATCTCCATTTAAATAGATAACATTCAAAACAATGTATATTAACAACGGGGAAGAGGCAGCACACCTGGTTCCTGTAAACACTATGCATCGATGTTCATTTCCTCAACACATTTTCATGAGTTCTAACTCTGTAAATAAAGCAGGATGCAAAATTGTACACACCATCTGATTAGAAGCATGTGAAAAAGGCATTATTTCAACTAGAAAAGATTAGAAACCTTAGTTATATTAAGAATCGTAGAACTATGGGTGATTGCCCATTTCTTTTAAACATTTTTGTAACACTGCTATATTGCTTTGATTTTTTTTTCAAGTTTAGAAATAAATCAGTAAGATTGATATACCAAAGCTGGTCTCTTTCCTTCTGACATATTGGCCAGGGAAGAAAGGTCAGAACCAGAACATACTCCAGCAAGTGTGTGTAACTGTGAAGTTAAGAGAAGAGACTGCTGACCAAATACTAATTCCCATGCTTGCATGAGGCAGGCCAGCCAGACAACTCTGGAAAAAAAAAAAATCTACCTTTTCACCCTTCTCTCTCATTCTTCCCTCAGAAACTACTTTAAACAGCAGGCACTCAGTAAATATCTGAGGGCCAAATAGGTGGGTACATGAAAACTTCTTTCCTGGATAACTGACTCTTCATCTACCCCGTTCCCATCGTTCTCCAACCTTCAACAGCATGACACGCCTTGTTCTTCCTCATCCTTAGGATTTGTTCACGTCACCTCCCTGTTGTGAAATGTGTTTCTTATTTATTTTCCATCAATATAAACCTTGCCCACTGTGCAAGGCCCAGTGTGACTCTCACCTTCTCCAGACTTCCTCTTTATTCGTATAACATTTACTATGTTCCACATACTTGGCATCTAGTATATTGTTAGTTATCTTTTAAATGACTTCTTGGCCAATAACACTTAAAGCCATTTGGGGATGGAAAGTAACTTATGCTTTTGTGTACCCCAACCCCATAAATCTAATATAGCATCTTACGAAGAGGAGATGCCTGATAAATAGTTTCTGATTTCTTTGCTTGCTTGTCTCTCTCTCTCTTTTTTTTTTTTTTCGATGGAAATGAGATGTCTCTATGTTGCCCAGGGCGGTCTCAAATTCCTGGCCTCAAGGGATCCTTCTGCCTCAGCCTCCTGAGTAGCTGGGATTAACACGTGTGAGCCACCATGCTAGCTGATTTATTTGTTTAATATAACATAGTTGTGTTAAAAGCTCAGGCTCTGAAATCAGACCTAGATTTGAACCCCAGATCTGCACACCAGTAAAAATAACCTTAAGGAAGTCTTTTAGTCTCCCAAATCTCAGTTTCCTCCTCTCTAAAACTGGGAAATTAATAATACTGATTTATTAGTGTTGTAAGTTAAGTGAGATCATGAAGATACTATCCTTAGCGAGTGTTTGGCACATAGTAAAAGTTTCAATAAAAGATTGTTAGTAAAAACTAAATAAGTAAAAGATTGTTAGTGACGATGATGATAAGGATGGTAAAGATCATGTTACTTCTGATATATTAATAGATCAGACCTGGATCAATGCAAAGGTCAAACGAACATCCTTTGTTGAAACTCTGTGACTACTCTGCTCTTTGTGACATTGGGGAAGACAGATGCCACCCTGCCCCTGCCTCATGGCAATGCAGCACCAGAGCCTTAGATTATGTTTTAATATAGCTCATTCCTAGGATTGCTTCTCCCACATCTGTCATCGCATGACCCAAGCACTCAGCCCAGAATGAAAGCTCATTAGCCCTACCCTGAAGTAAGCTGGAAATAAAAGCAGAGGGTTGTTGTCTATTGCTTTGCAATAATTTAACCAAATAGCAGACAAGTACACCAGGAGGTTGTTATCAAAATAAAACTCGAAGGCTATAATGCCTGTAGGGTCAGTGATCTCAAGGATGCCAAGGCTATGTTTAACTTGGCCTTCCTGCATTAGACGTGAGTTAGGCTGCTCTCAAGCTTTTATTCCAAAGATAGTAAGTCTGTGGTTAGAAATCTCTGGACCTTAATGATACCCATGTTTGAGGGATGGCTCCTTGAAACTCTGGACTGTGGTTGCAGTTAAAAGTTCAACAGAGACAGTGGTTTATTATGAGAGAGGAAGGGGGCTATAAGTAGTAATGTTTATTTTGCATTACCATTTTTTGTCTTCAAGACTCAACGGCAAAATGGCTACCTTGTAATACTAGGCTCAGTTTGACTGGGGCAGGGGAGAATGAGACAGACACAACACAAAAGTATTTGATGAGTGATTTAAGAATAGACAGCAACACTAATATAGATAACAGAGAAACAATCCACACTACAAACACATCATTTATAACATTTTGGAAGCAGTTAGTAGCATTTGAACAGACCAGGAAAATAATCAAACCATAGGTACCATTGATATATTGAAATACCTACCACATCTCACATTTCTCTACACGGCTAGCATGTCTGAGTAGCTACTCAGTAAAGCTATTAACATGGATGACTACATGGCTGTTAACTGATAGTTTGTCCAGATGGGATTCTCCCTGGGGAAAGCAAAATTGGAGAGCAAAATAATTAGCAAATAGAAAACAATTCTCCAAAATGACCACACATGCTGTATAGCTAAACTCAGGGATCTCAAACTCTAGCAAAGGAAGCCTATCTGATTTTGCGGAGGGTTTCACAAAATAATTTATTAACTCCTATTCTATGGAGGCAGAGGGGTAACGCTTTCTTAGAGGACTCCCTTAATTTTCTTACAGCAATTTAATTGGTTCCCATTCAATTTCTTGTTCGTAGTCAGATAACCTTCTCCCACCCAAGTACGTAAGACATATGCCTTGGAGAGTTCCTTCTTTCAAAGAATGTTTTAACCTCTTCCAGTAGGCCTTTTCTGCAAAGTGACAAAAATCCCAGAGTTAAGGACATTTGCTTGGTCCCTGTTTCTGCATCAATAAGCATCGAATCTACCAAACTGACCGACAAGGCCCTGAGCAGTGACTTGGGAGAACTTCTACCTTTTCTGAAAGGGAATGCCAGAGTTGTAACAGCACTGATTCAGTCTCCTCTCCTGGGCAGATCACAGAGAGCCTGTGCCATACCTTGGCAGATCAGAAGCCAGGTAACAGATGACTGGCAATCAGAGAAACCAGTGCCCATGCTATCTAAAGCTCATCTACACCTCCGCGCCCTGTGGCTGTAAGGCCAGGTAAACCTTACTGCTGCTCAACATAGTTCTAGCCTCTCTGTTGTATAAGAGACCAGTGATATTTTAGAAAAAAAAAAAAGCTCTCAATTATTATTATTTTATTTATTTATTTATTTGAGACAGAGTCTCACTTTGTGACCCAGGATGGACGGCAGTGGTGCGATCTCTGCTCACCGCAACCGCCGCCTCCTGGGCTCAAGCGATTCTCATGCCTCAGCCGCCTGAGGAGCTGAGATTATAGGCATGTGCCACCACGCCTGGCTAATTTTTGTTTTTTGGTAGAGATGGTTTTCGCCATGTTGGTGAGGCTGGTCTCGATCTCCTGGCTTCAAGTGATCCACCCAACTCAGCCTTCCAAAGTGCTGGGATTACAGGCGTGAGTCACTGCACCCAGCCAGAGAGCTCTCAATTATTAACACAAATTTTTGCCTGTTAACAGAGAGTGACATATTATAAATAATCAGGAGATTAATGAATAGCAAATTTTTATTTGCTATTCATATGCATATGATATTAAAATGTGTGGTGGTAAAACAAAATTTACCTGCTGGAATTTTTTTACCTTAAATACACACCCACTAGAAAATGAGGGAAGGAGGAGAAAGATTTGGTGGGTACTGATGAAAAACTTTACAAGATAATCTGCTTGTAAGGCCAATGGAGAACCAGAATACTTTACATGTTGCCCCACAAGCTGTCCCCTAAATGACAGCACCATTCCACACCTCCTCAGAGTCCCCTTCTCCATCAACTAGAGGGTGGGGCTCCTCGCCAGAGAGCTTCAGAGCACTAAATTCTGTATCAGGAGATGGGGGTGCTAGTCCCAAACCTATTCCCAGACAGTTTTCTGAACCTGGATGACTGATTTCCATTTTCTTGGTCTCTTTTTCCTCATCTGTAGAAGCTTAAATGAGATGAATCTAGGTTCCTAAATGGCCAGGAACATATAAAGGTTAAGCCATAAAGGGCAACTGAGATCCTAATGTTTAGTATTTCTTACCTAGAATTCACCATAAAACCAAGTAACAACTGAATCATTAGGACACTCTAACAGATTGTTTTCTGTGTAATTGTGTTTGACGTCTAAATTGAAGTGCTGGGTAATTACATTTAGTCTCCTACTGTAATAACAGTGGAAGAAATCAGAACCACCTGTAAGGCAGGATAACGGGTTGACAAAGAAAGGACATTTTAAAACCTCGCTTCAGTGCTCTGTAATCAAAGCAAACAAATAAACAGGCAGATAAAACACAACAGAGATTTTTCTCCCCCCTGATTTTTAAAGCTCTTTTTGGATGATGTCAGTTGTTCACAGATACCTAGAGACCTATGTTCTTTTGGTATTTGTATGTAGAACAGAGACATGCAGTTCCACCAGACTGCAGATGTTACAATGATCGAACACCTAGATACAGGGGAAGCTTAAGGCTGAGCCTGGGGTAAGGACAGAGAGTAAGGATAGACAAATCATGGAGAACCGTAACAGAACAAGCCAGAAAGAGCCAGAGCGGCAGGGTTTTCACCTGCTGGTGCTGTTCCCTGCATGACAGAAAGATCCTTTGTCTGCCTCAGCAGGTTCATCCTACACCTGGTGCCTGGTGACAACACTTGTTAAAAAGCATGTGGCTGTGTGGTGAACCAACCCCACAGACTACGCAAGATTGGATGAAAATGCAAACCATGATATTAATTGGCCGGAGTGAAGGGATAGGGAATGGCCTAGAAAATTCACTTCATGGGCCTAAAATTTCATAAAGTGAGAGATAGGAACTGTTCTCTGGAAGGGATAAATTTATTGTAAGGCATTGTGACATAAAATGCAATAACTTAACCTTTTTATTAAAAAATCTGTGGTTTAAACCTTCAAAAGTCCAAGGTAGACAAGGCTCACAATTATAGGTTTTAGAAGCTTTTCAAAACACCTATTAACTGGGCTCTTTGCCTTTACATAATCATAAGGCCTGGCAGATAGGCCGTGAGACCAATCTGACTCCAGAGAGGCTCACACTAACTAATCCAAGATGGTGGGGATTACCCAACCTGGACTTTCACAGCCTTTCTCAGCCACCCACTCAACAATTCAACAGCTCCATCTTTTGTTCATGCAAAGAAGACCAGCATCAGTTTAAAGTAGGTGGTCACTGACATGCATGCCGCTGAATGAAGCAACCTTTTCTCCAGTGTCAGCCTAGGATCTTAAAGTGCCTCTGAGATCTGTCAAGATCTCAATCTCCAATCCACTGACATTTCTCATTCTATTCCTCCCTTAAATCTCTTCTTCAATCTCGTCGTTCTCCCAGTTTCAGGCACCTTCTAGCTTTACTCTCCCCTGGGTCTCACCAGCATGCTCAGCACCTTGTGATTCCGCCAGCCTTCCCAAAACATCTACCCAAGAGGACCCCAGCTCGCTGCTCATGGGCTATGGTGCAGATTGAGACGATCCTGCACGTAGAGCATGCTTTCCAACTCCAACAGAACACTGTATGGAAATCTTTTCCTTTGTCCCCAGTCAATAATTTTGACCCTTCAAAAACACTTCCATGCTTTCTGAGCTCCCACCTCACTCCCTATTTCACTCTCAGAAGATGACTTCACCTTCTCTATTTCACCTTCAGAGAGGAAATAGAAGTTATCTCTTGATAACTCTTGAAGGCGGGGTGCAGTGGCTCACACCTGTAATCCCAGCACTTTCGGAGGCTGAGGTGGACGAATTGCTTGAGCTCAGGAGTTCGAGACCAGCCTGGGCAACATGATGAGACCCCCGTCTGTACCAAAAATACAAAAACTTAGCCAGGTGTGGTGGCATGTGACTGCAGTCCCAGCTCCTCGGGAGGCTGAGGTTGGATAATTGCTTGAGCCTGGGAAGCAGAGACTACAGGGAGCCAAGATCGCACCACTGCACTCCAGCCTGGGCGACAGAGTGAGACTCCATCTCAAAAAAAAAAAAGAGATACCTTCTTTTTTTTTAGATGGATTCTCACTCTGGCACCCAGACTGGAGTGCAGTGGCGTGATCTCAGCTCACTGCAACCTCCACCTCCCAGGTTCAAGCAATTCTCCTGCCTCAGCCTCCCAAGTAGTTGGGACTTAAAGGCGTGCATCACCATCCCCCGCTAATTTTTGTATTTTTAGTAGAGATGGGGTTTCACCATGTTGGCCAGGCTGGTCTCAAACTCCTGACATCAAGTGATCTGCCTGCCTCAGCCTCCCAGTGTGCTAGAATCACAGGTGTGAGCCACCACACCCGGCCAAGAACTTCTCTCTTGAAGTGACTTCCAGGGGTCCTTCACATCTGCACTTCTGAAAGTATGACTAATCTTTGCTGTTTTCCCATTTTCTCCAAGAAAGGGGCATTCTTTATTTCCCTTTATGGTTTTTTTTTTCTTCTTCTTTTTTTGCAACAGGGTCTCACTGTTTCCCAGGCTGGAGTGCCCAGGCTGGAGTGCCCAGGCTGGAGTGCAGTGGCGGGAACTCGGCTCATTGCAACCTCAGCCTCCCGGGCTCAAGAGCTCATCCCACCTCACTCTCCTGAGTAGCTGGGAACACAGGCGCACGCCAGCACACCTGGCTAATTTTTGTATTTTTAGTAGAAATGGGGTTTCGCCATGTTGCCCAGGCTGGTCACGAACTCCTGGCCTCAAGCAATCCACCCACCTCAGCCAACCAAATTGCTGGGATGGCAGGCATGAGCCACGGTGCCTGGCCCCAGTTTATAGGGTTTTAATGAAAATTAAATAAATCGACAAATGTAAAATACCTAGCACCAATGTTTGGCAAACCATGAATATTGGTTCCCTTTTGTTCTTCCCTCTACAAATTTAATCCCTCAGTTTCCTTTGTTTATTTGTTCTTACTTTTTGCTAGATTCTGTTACCTTCCGAGTTCTCAAGTTTCTCTTAGTTGTCTCTTCTTCTTTCTATATTTGCAATCTCTCCCTATCTAGATATTTCTTATTTATTGATAAACATATTCAAGTGATTTCTTTCTTTTCTTTTTAGAGCTGGGATCTCGCTCTGTCCCCCAGGCTGGAGTGCAATGGTGTGATCACAGCTCATTGCAGCCTCAACCTCCTGCGCTCAAGTGACTCTCTCACTTCAGCCTCCCAAGTAGCTGAGACTGCAGGTGCGTGCCACCATGCCTGGCTAACTTTTTGCATTTCTATTTTTGTAGATATGGGGTCTCACTTTGTTGCCCAAGTCAGTCTTAAACTCCTGGCCTCAAGTGACCCTCTGGCCTTGGCTTCCCAACGTGCTGGAATTACAGGTATGAGTCACTTCCCCCAGCCTGACTTCCCTCTTTTGAAAGCTCATTTTTTTTTTCTTTCTTCCCCTGTAAGTTGTCATTCCATCTCCTTTTGTTTCTTTCAAATATAAAGTATAGGGAGCTCAAACTCTCAGCTGCCTTCAAGTTCTAAACTCTGCGCAATGTTTCTATCTTGCTCCTATCCCATCTTCTTCCCCTGGGGTTTCACTGACACTATTTTTACCAAGATAATGAATGAAACCCCAAATCTTCACTCCAATGGCCTCTTTCCAATCCTCATCCTGCTCAAATTTTGATTTCATTACCTTACTTTTCTGTCTTTCTTTCTTTTTTTTTTTTTGAGACAGAGTCTCTCTGTGTCGCCCAGGCTGGAGTGCAGTGATGCGATCTCAGCTCACTGCAACTTCCACTTCCTTGGTTCAAGCAATTGTCGTGCCTCAGCTTCCCAAGTAGCTGGGATTACAGGTACGCACCACAACGTCCAGCTAATGTTTGTATTTTTTGTAGAGACGGGGTTTCACCTTGTTGGCCAGGCTGGTCTCGAACTCCTGGCCTCAAGCAATCTGCCCACCTTGGCCTCCCAAAGTGCTGGGATTACAGCTATGAACCACTGTTCCAGCCTTAACTTAACTTTCAATCCTGCCTTTTCAGTACATTTTATCTTCAGTTATGGCCATTGACTTAGTTCAGATAACATCAAGCTAGAATATTAATGCAGTCTAGGGCCCCTCCTCTTTCTTTTCTTTTTTTTTTTTTTTAAGATGTAGTTGTGCACTGTCGCCCAGGCAGAAGTGCAATGGCGCAATCTCGGCTCACTGCAACCTCCACCTCCTGGGTTCAAATGATTCTCCTGCCTCAGCCTCACGAGCAGCTGGGACCATAGGCATCCACCACCATGCCCAGCTAACTTTTGTATTTTTAGTAGAGATGGGGTCTCACCATGTTAGCCAGGCTGGTCTCGAACTCCTGACCTCATGATCTGCCTGCCTAGGCCTCCCAAAGTGCTGGGATTACAGGTATGAGCCACCACGGCTGGCCCTGGCTCCTCCTCTTTCTTTGCACAGCCTCCATCATCCACCTGTTACCAAATTTTGATGACTATTCTTTAAACTAACTCTCAGATCTGGATGATACTTTCCAATCTTTCTTGCCAGAGTCCAAACTCCATCAGGTCTCACCTGGACCACTCAGCAGCCCCCTTCATGGCATCTGGACATAACTTTGAACTGTCCTTGTTTCTGTTCATCTTCCGCATTGCTTCTAGAGTTATATTCCTAAAAAACTAATCTGTTCTTCTCACCCTCCTGCTACCAAAAAAAAAAAAAAATGGTGTTGCCTCAGTTAACTACAAGCTGCATAACTGGACCTTCACAAGTGGCTCCAACTCCATCATGCCGGCCTCATTGCCTCTCTTACAGATGCCTTAGAGTCTGACTAAATGACTCTTCACGAACACGTCACATACCTCACAACTCCATGTTTTTGCACATGCTATCCCATCTGCCCGAAATACAATTTCACCCTTCTCCGTCTGGATCACGCCTACTCACCTTTTAGAACCCAGCTAAAATATAACCTCTTCTGAAAAAGCCTTCTCAGATTCAACTGGGCTGTTCTGCTCACTGCTTTGGACTTGGTGTTCCTATGACACTCATTCTTACCTCTTCATAGTCATTAATAAGGTGTCTAACTCTTCTGCTTTATGTTTATCTTCCTTCCTAGACCGTGAGCTATATGAAGAAAGAATTATGTCTTATTCAACTCTGTATCCTCAAGACCTACCTTGTTTCTATTTTTGTTTTTGTTTTTGAGACAAGGTCTTGCTCTGTTGCCCAGGCTGGAGCACAGTGGCACAATCATGGGTCGCTGCAACCTCAAACTCTTGGGCTCAAGTGATCCTCCCACCTCAGCCTCCCAAGTAGCTAGGACTACAGGTGCATGCCATCAGGTCTGGCTAAGTTCTTTATTTTTGTAGAGAAATGGTCTCACTAAGTTGCCCAGGGTGGTCTTGAACTCCTGGTCTCAAGCAATCCTCCCACCTTAGCCTCCCAAAGTGCTGGGATTACAGGTATGAGCCACCACACCTGGCCCATCGTTTCTTGTTTAACAAAGGTTTGTTGTAATAATCTAAAATGATAATGTGGAAAAAATGACAGAAATAAACAAGAACAGAATAATATTGGAGCAAGAACATATTACACCTTGTCCACAATTGGTAGAGATAAGATACCCCAGTAGAAAAGAACAGAAGACAAGAGCACTTCACCAGTGCTCTGAAAAACCTAGATTCCAATCCATCAACACACTTCTTTCCATTGCCCACAGAGGAATAAAACCCATAGAAAGTACGAATGTCTGTGTTCTTCTTACTCCTGTTTCATGCTTGTTTGTACTGTCTTTCGTCTTCTCTAAAGATCAATTGCCAAAACTTGATCACAGTCCCATCATTTCAGTGCAGTTATACAAGGTAGCCCAAAGGTTGGATACCTAAATTAAATCTGGCTGTTGCTAAGAGATATCAGGCTTCAGATAGAAAAGTCAAAACCCAGTACTAGCATTACGCACCCAGGTCCATGGGGCATGCAGGTGTCTTAAGAATTATACTTTAGGAGAAAGAAAAGGAATAGACAAAATTATGTTTTAAACCTAATTTTATAAGTCCTCTAGCCTCATCACAATTGGGCCAACACTCCAAGAAAATAGCCCTACTGTTCCTGCTAACTTGTTCCTGCTTTTTGACATTCAGCTTGGGTTGATCTAACTGCTAAATAAAGCCATCAGCACAGCCTTTTTACCTGGGTGTGCACTTTCTCAGACAAATAGCAGGAAGTTCGTGCATGCAAAAGACAAGCCAGGACCAGAAATTAGCATCTTCTATTGATTGCTGCCAACTGAGTTCAAATGGAGGGAATGGCCCCAGCCAAGATGAAGAAAGACTTCAAAAAGCCAATTTATAGAGGCTTAAATCCTAAGAGACTTGTCTCTGCTTTCTTTTGGAAGTGGTGGCCTCCCTCAAATTCTGCTATAATTTATTTGCCTTACAGAAATTTATTTAAACACTGGTTCAGCTGGAGCAGGCTATGGGGCAGGAGTCACCTTTACAGATAATATACATAACAAAGGAGGGAGATCACAGTTACAAGGAGCAGGTATAATGCCAACTTTTATTCAGCATTTTCTCTGACTTAGATGTCAAGAAAACTTGGCAGTGAGTAACATGTCAAAACCTAAAAGAAAGTCAGTAGGCCTCCAGAAAACTGATATAGGCTACTTCACTGTTCTGAATTCCTTTAATTCAATTTGCACGGGTATCCATATTTTAGGGCATCCCCTTATATATATATCAACTGCAACGAGATGCTTATAGACCCCTACCTGCAGAGGAGGAGAACTAATGACAGATGATAGGAAAAGTTATAAGAAAAAGATGGCATTGAAAATATAGGTTAGGCCAGGCGCGGTGCCTCATGCCTGTAATCCCAACACTTTCGGAGGCTAAGGCGCGTGGATCACCTGAGGTCAGGAGTTCGAGACCAGCCTGGCCAACGTGGCGAAACCCGTCTCTACTAAAACTACAAAAATTAGCTGGGCGTGGTGGCACATGCCTGTAATCCCAACTACTGTGGAGACTGAGGCAGGAGAATCTCTTGAACCCAAGAGGCGGAAATTGCAGTGAGCCGAGATCACGCCACTGCACTCCAGCCTGGGCAACGATGTGAGACTCTGTTTAAAAAAAAAAAAAAAAAAGGAAAAAAAAAAGAAAAGAAAGAAAGAAAGAAAATGTAGGGTAGAATCTACAAGGATAGCATGGTGTGGAAAATCATAGTTTAAAAATAGAACATTGGTTTGCCACTTACTGTCAATGTGATTTGGGGCATCCTGTCTCTAGGCCTCAATTTCTGCAACTATAACGTGAGTAATAACAGTTCCTTATGCAAAATATTTTTATGACAATTAAATAAAACAATAGAATAGTGCTGTAAGCAATAAGTTGTGATACAAATGACATTTTAGTAGCAATAAAATAAGAATAATGAAGAGTTCAAAGGTGCTTTTGTTTATTGGCCATACTCATGAGAGGGTTAACCATGCCATCCTCACTAGGAAAATGAAAGACTTTGTATAAATTCTCTACTTCCAAACAAGTTGAGAAACTTATTTTGCAAGTTTGTTTTTTGAAAGACTGGAGCCTGAAGAGGTTGAGGGCCCAAGTACAGAGTCTGGGGAAAAACACATGCCAAAGCAGCAATGGGGACAGTCACGTTCAGCTTGTGGGACTGCCAGTGAGAAACAGTTCAACTCTGGAGCATGGCTGAGCAGAGAGACCTGAGAGATGGAGCCTTATATCTGGGAAGCCATACTCTGAAAATGACAGTAGCAAAGGAAGTTCTGACCTGAGTTTATCTTATTCCTCTTCTTCCTCAATGTGCATAAAAACATTCCTTGGCTTCAAAGCTATGCCAGATGAACTGTCTGAATCAGATAGGCAAGAACAAGGAATGGTGAGAGAAAATGCACACGGATGCCTAATTAGAGGAGGAAAAGGAAAGAAGCTTCTGCCTTCCCCTTAATGGACTGTCAATCCTGCCTTTCCTCAGGTCCTTCAACACACACTCAGATGGCTCATGCCGATGCTCTCAATCGCTCCCTGCGTCAGAGACGAAGATACCTTTTTATAGTCACTGCAGGGAATAGTCTCTGGCTAGTAAACCTGTTTCATTTCAGAGGGAAAGATCAACCACTACAAGGCTAGCTGGCAGGAAGAAGCGCTCCTTTCCGAGTCCAACGGTGCCACCCATCACTCCCTTGGAAGTCAGACTGACTCAACATCACTCTTCATTGCTATCTAGTCTAGGTACTGAACTTGTAAAAACAGCATTTTAAAGGTTAATAGCTGGGGAATTATATAACCCTTCAATATATAAGGAAAAAGAGCCCATAAATACCCTGTTAAACACAAACACGTGCATGGCAGTAAGAAGCCTTCCGAACAGTCTCACGTTTTTACATCTACCCAACCAACCATGTCCGATTAATTGGTCCCCTTAACATGCGTTGTTGGTTTATGTTTTTGTTTTCCTTCAAAGGAATGGTTATGTGCAAAGGGGCATGCATTTAATTGCTACTAAATCTTCTGGGACTTAAGGAAGTAAGTCCGTGTCTAAACCAATAAAATATCATCTGCTTTGTGTTCTCACCAAGTACTAGATGTGCATCATTATGCTAGCTTCCTAAGCACTGTCCCATCAGCAAAGTACACACCAGCTTCCCTAACCAGACCAACAAATAGAGTGAGTGCCCAAATTCTAAGCAAGGCTTCCACTCAGGGCAAGTTCAGCCAAAGTGAGCCATTTTTAGCCGCCAATGAGATCTCCAAGGAGAACTGAACCACGAGGGCTCACAAAGTCTGGAATCAAACCCAGTGCCAAAAAAAAAAAAAAAAAAGAGTATGAGAGGGGAAATGCTAAACTCCACCAGAATTCAGTGAACTGGAATTCTTTTTGCTAACAAGCTCAAAAGCCAGATAACAAGGTTCCTTTCTGACTTCTGCCCACCCTCATCAAAACAGTGCTTTAAAAGCGGTTATCAAAGCCCAGCCTTCATGTCTGCCACTCTCTTGAGGATACCTTCTTATATGATTAAATAGAATATTATGCTAAATATTCAGCCACCCCAGCACTGGCTGTGTGGGTGGTGTGCTGGATAAAATCTTCATGAAAACGCCATCACGGGGTCATTTGTTTAATTTCCATTCTGCAAAATATAAAAATAGAACGAGCTGCCGTGAGGGGTTGAGGCTTGACAGCTTCAATGAGAAGCCTCCAAAGCACAAAAACCACGCTGTTCTGCTGGCTCACTTGCATTCTCCCTCTGCCAGAGGAAAACGGGGAAGAGAAAAAACCCGAAAGCAAGGTGCTGCTTTCACTTATCTTCTGCTCTTTTCCCCTCTTTGGCCTTTTCTTGCGTTCGCTCGCTGCATCTTCCTCCTGTTCCATCTGTTTCCTCTCCCTCCTCCTCCTTGGCTTGCTTCCTC
The DNA here is from genome assembly GCF_008728515.1 of Papio anubis. NCBI lineage: Eukaryota > Metazoa > Chordata > Mammalia > Primates > Cercopithecidae > Papio > Papio anubis. The sequence continues at coordinate 11,273,095 of NC_044987.1, forward strand.
TCTCCACCGCCCCACCCTCCCCTACCTCATCATTTCTATGTGTCATTTCTCTTTCTCTCCTTCCCAGGGACTGGTTCTCCTCCCATGCTTCCTGCACCCTCACCAGGGCTGCCCTTGCCTTCCGGGGCAGCCTGTATCTCCAGGTTTGCTGGATCTCACAAACTTTTCTAGGAATTGCTTCCTTCCATCCCCGCCTCTACCCCATCCCCTACCCCTTCCCCTAGTCCCAGACATGGAATATATCTAGAAAGATGGGATTTCAGAGATCAGTTAGATTGGATGGCAGATGAGCTGCAAAGATGACCTTTTCATACTTCCTCATCCAGATTAATATGTTTACTATCCATTGAGCTCAGTATCTCATGGGGTGGGGGGCGCAGGCAGGTAGTACATCACTGGTCTTGTGTTTTTGTACAAATCAATTTTTATTTTTATGAAGCTTTTTTAAAAAAATAAATGCAAGTTGCACTCTCCAATTCCGACCCCTGCAGCCCATGGCCACCCCCAAATTAACCCTGTTGCAAGCTTGGCTCAGAAAGGAAAAAATTCTCTTTTACCAGAAGCTCCAGAGTTGCACCAAAAGCCCATGAGGGTGCTGAGAGGAGAAAGATACTTCCTACTTTATGCCCATTAGGATCTCAAAAAGGTCTCACCATTTGACCTAGTTTCAAACCAAAGGATTCAGATTGTTTCAAGCCAGTTAGAATGGCTGATGAAACCAACACACTTTAGCTCATTCAATATGCCTAGAATATGCCTAGAATGGGTTCTTCACCTGTGGTGCTCATGAACAACTGGAGATATTCCTCTCCCCTGCTGTAGATCACCAGCAACTTTCTGAAGACAACATCGCTGTTGGTTTAAGGAAAGCCTAAGAAGAAAGATGGCTAACAGACCACTATGTCACAGATTCATCAATGTCAACCCATCCTAGAAAAGTACTTAAGTATCTTATAGATCCGTATATGAGTCTGCTGCCACATGGTCCACCATCTAATAAATACTGTTCTCATCCTACCAAATGAGACTTTAATAAATTAAAGTGGCCCTCATAAGACTGTGTGCCTACTTACGATCCCATTTCCTAAGATACTTTCTCTCTCTCTTTCTCTGCAGTAACACTGTTTCCACTCCTCCTGCCTGTTATTGGCATTCATTATGCAGATGTGCAATGCAGACCCGCCAGGTATGAAGCAGAGCAGATACTGGAGTATACCTTAGAAGTATACTTAGAAGTCAGAGTCTGTATACACCAAAATAAAGGGTATATGGAACTCTTACAGCTAAAAGATATGTGCGGTGTTTCTGGTTTGTACGTATTGATCAAATCAAGGAACGAAGGCTTTTTTTACCATTTGAAGAATGACCATGCCTAGACAGGAAAAGAAATGTGTTTCCCAATGCACCAATCCACAGGTGCAAAAGGGGGAAAGGAGAAGAAGAAAGAAAAACTCTTGATCAAGCTGAAAGATCCATGAAACGCAAGAGTATAAAGTGCAGCAGACACCCCAGGAGAAAGTGACCTCTTCTGCAGGGCAAGCAGAATGGGTGACAATGCCTAGCAATGTCGTAAACAGCAGCCCAAAGCCACAAACACTGAAAACTGCATGCCAGCTGTGCAAAAGCAGCAGACAGTGGGAGCAGCGCGGTGGAAACACCTCTGGAGTGCAGCTGCAGACCTAGGGCTGGTGATTTCAGTGACAAGCATACATATTACAGATGTGTGCATTGAGAGGTGCCACCAATGAGCTAATCTGCAAGGACATCAAATGACTACTATGGTGGAAAAGCAAAGGCTGGAAGGAGATGGCAGGGGCAAATGCCATCTCCTAAGAAGGATGTGTTTTCAGCCAGGTGCAGTGGCTCATGCCTGAAATCCCGACACTTTGGGAGGCCAAGATGGGTGGATCACGAGGTCAGGAGTTTGAGACCAGCCTGGCCAACATGGTGAAACCCCATCTCTACTAATAATACAAAAAATCAGCCGAGCATGGTGGCAGGCGCCTGTAATCCCAGCTTCTCGGGAGGCTGAGGCAGGAGAATCACTTGAAACTGGAAGGTGGAGGTTGCAGTGAGCTGAGATTGCACCACTGCACTCCAGCCTACGCAACAAGAGCGAAACTCTGTCGAAAGAAAAGAGAGACACAGAGAGAGAGAGAGAGAGAGGAAAGAAAGAAGAAAGAAAGAAAGAAAGAAAGAAAGAAAGAAAGAAAGAAAGAAAGAAAAGAAAGAGAAAGGAAGGAAGGAAGGAGAGAAAAAGAGAAAGAAAGGAAGGAAGGGAGGGAGGAAGGAAGGAAGGAAGGAAGGAAGGAAGGAAGGAAGGAAAGAAGGAAGGAAAGAAGGAAAGAAAGAAAGGAAGAAAGGTAGATGTTACTTCATACCAGGCCTATGATCATTGAACACAGCTGATCAAGCATCCAAATTGGGCACTCACTTTTTGTGACAATGTCAAATTGGCACCCCAGATTGACTAGGTTTTGATCAGTTGCTCATACTGGTTTCTTTCCAACACTGTCACCAAAGCACAGACCCAAACCTCCAAAACCAAACAGCTTTTGAGCATGGATGGAAAAACTAGAACTGCCACATGCCCTTTCAAGACCCTGGATCTCTTGAACACCAGTGACACCCAGCAGAACTCTTCATCCAAATTGCAAGGTGAGGATGAGATCTCCTGAGCAAGTTACAAATAAAGGTGCCAAAGGAAGGGGCCTTCAGGCAAACACTGGAGACCTCACTGTACACCATCAAAGGCAACTAAGGCTCTAAGATGCAGTGAAGGTGACATAAATAGGGACATTCAGTACGAGCAAGAGACATGATCTTCAAGTAAGGAACAAAGACAGGAGGCATAGTTGAATAGAGGGAATAAGAGTTACATGTCTACACTTTCCTGTCTAACCTCCTAAATATTATTAAATGAAAGAGAGAAGGGAGAGAGATAGGTGTGTGTTCCACTAGGAAGCAGGAGTGCCTCTCTTTGACTATATCTGTTCCACAGTGAGTTTCTATATCAGATTAGGAGTACAGTGGGATCTTGGGGTAATTTTCAACCTATTTCTACTACTCAGTTTCCTGAACTCAAAGAGAGAGCCCCAGCTGAGATCCGCCCCTCCTAAAAAGTTTCCAGGAGAAGGGCCCCTCATCCATAAAATACTACAAACACTATTTGTATCTCCAAAAGGTGATGTGCCCATGTGGGTGTTGGCAGAGGAGAAAGCTCAGCCCCCTGCACAAATTTCTTTGTCCTCGCCCAGAGTAGTGGGAGTTTTACATCTGCTGCTGTCATGAAACATTTTATTATTTTTTACAAGCCTTTTTAAAAATTATTATTTCCTAGGAGGAAAAAAAAATCTAGAGATTTGACAAGCATTCGTGATATGTACAGTCCTCCCACCCTACCCCTCTTCAATACTGGGCCTTGGGTGGAGTTGCCCCTCACAGGTGCTCCAGGCCCACCAGATAGGAAAGCCTGGGGGCAGGCAAGCAACTGTTTGTTCTTGTTACCTTGGTGCCTGCATATCCTGCTGAGGAACTTTTTGAGGAATGAAGTTTATCCAGGCATGAGGTTGGCTGATGGATGCAAACAAGTTGCTTGGGCTCTAAAAACTTCATTCTAATGACCACACCTTCTCATTCCTTCATCTACTCTACAAGAGTAACTCTGTTTTCCCTGGGATGGAGCCTCTCACTTCCACCCTCAGAGGAAATGAGAAGTGGAGCCTTTTCCTTATCTCCCTAGGTACCTCCATGATGGACACTTTGTCTTTTTGCCAAATCTTGGACTTCTACCATGCAAGCAGAATAGGCATAATAAGACTGATGAGGCAGCCAGGTACAGAGATGGCAGCACTGCCCAGAACAAGGGAAGCCAGTGCTTCCAGTTCAAACTTTTGCCAGCAAGATAGAGAGAAGGAGAGGCAATCTCCACGCTCAACCAGCCCTGTCCCCACTACCTGTTCTGTGCACATCTCCAGTACTGAATGGAGAAGGAAGCCAGCTCAGCCACCTCCAGAAATTCATGGAGGAGATAATCTATCTCAGAGGTTTCCTGGGGACACCAACTCTCAGGTGCGGGACGCCTCAGCCAAACCATAATCCATGTTAATAGCTTTACGTGGCCCTCGGGTAACTTTGATGTTTCACTAAGAAAATTCGGATGTAACAGCACCCCCACCCCCCACTCCAATGTTTCCACAGCCTCCAGTTTCACCCGGATCCCTCACCATCACTCGGCATCCATGTGTGTTTCTCCTAGGGCTCAGGAAAGTCAGGAAGTTCTTACCTGGATCTGCTGGGAGAGGCACTCATGTGGACACCCGGTCCGGGCGCGCGGCGGTCAGCAGCGTCCAGGGCACACCAGCTACTGGCTACTGCTCACCACGTCTCCCCGCGAGCTTGGCTTTGCAAAGAGGAGAGCCAGTCCCATCTGGAGGAGGGGAGGAGGAGCGCGGAGCCTGAGGACACCCAAACCCGAGCGGCGGGGTCGCGCTGGAGCCCAGCTCCGCGCACTCTCGCTGCGCCCGGGCGCGCTGCACCTTCGGAGCCGGGACGGCCGGCTGCTCCCAGGCGCGGCGGGGGCCGCTGGGGCGGGAGGAAGCGGAACTCGCCCGCTCTCCGTGGGCTCGGAGCTCCCACTGCCTCGGAGGCTAGGTGTCACCGCACCGCGTTCCGTCTTTCTCTCTGTACACTAATATTGGCCCCTCCCTGTGCATCTACGTTTCTTCAATGTCCGCCCCGACTCTACCTCTGTGGTTTCCGCTCCTGTCTCCGGCTCTCCGGTCTCAGTCCCTCTCTCTCCCCTTTCATTCCCCCTCTCTCCTCTCTCGGTCTCTCTCCTCCCCTCACCCTCCCTCTCTGGGTGAAGCCTGCTGCCTGGATTCTCCCGGTATTGCCTCGCTCCAACATTTAGCACTGCAGTGTAACTCGGGGACATACAACCAGACCGTTTGTTTAAAACCAACCCTTAAAATCAGACCATTAAGTTTAGTACGGAAACCAGCGCCAGAAGCGCCGCTGCCTTGCAGCTAGGAGGAGACAGTAGCCCATCTGGAAACCAGATTATCATGTTCCACGGGAAGATATGGAAAAGGTGTAAGAAGGCGAATGGCAGAGATGAGCAGGAGTGCACAGGTGACCCGGAGGATCTTCACGATGGGGAAGCATCTGGACTGGATAGTGTTGAAAGCATGGCACTGCAAAACAGGAGGACACCAAGGAGTCGTCAGGTTCAAAGCGCTCATTTTGCAGATGAGAAAACTGAAGCTCAGAGAGGTCCAGTTTTCTGAGACCTCTAGGGAGGCAGAGACTTGAGTTACCCCATTGCCAGGGCATCCAAGTTCCCAAACCTGGAAAAGAACACGTTTACCTGGGACTGGGTGTTGGGTGGCCTGGGGGGTAGGGTTGTCAGTCTAATTTATGCCAAGGGCATCCATGTCTCTGGGAGGTTGCCTGAGCCCATGAAGAAAATGCGATCAGCTGATTTACAAGTTCACACCCCACTCTCAGCAGAACCACTTCTAAGCCCTCTCTTCTTGTAGGAAGACCAGGAAGAATGAAAACCACCAGAGGTGCCACAGTGCTGATTTTGTTGGCGACCACTCTAAAAACTTGAAAGGGTGAAATGACTAATCTTTCTTCATTGCTTTCTCCCAGAGACCCAGCTAACAAGACCTGCTTTTTAAAACCCCCATTTTCCACTTATTACTTTCCATCCTCCTCTCCACCTTTCATGTCATTCTAACCACTCTCTGACACAGATATTTTTATGTTACCCACAAAAGAGACACATTTTCCCCCATTTGCTTCTTACACCTACACTAAAATACTACCTAGTGGTGAGAGCTTATAAATCAAAAGAGATTTCTCACTGGAAGACTGCCGAGGGGGTTGTAGCACTAATTTTCCTTTCCCAGAAGATGCTATTATCCCTGGCAGAGTCTTCTCCCTCCCAGATGTCCTTCTCTCGGGCATTCACTGGACTCCTCTGGAACTGCTTCTCAGGGCACCCTCTCTCCAGGTCCTTCCAACCAGGTGATTTCCAATATTTTGCATGCACTCATGCACTCTCTTTTGGGAAGTCGTGTTAACCTATTCCACAATTACGTGCACTGAGGTAACTCAGAGAATAATGAAAGCTCCCTTGCAGTTATACTATTAATCAAGAAGAGTTCTTTAGTCAAATTGTGGCCTTTGAGAAGCCGATTGCCAAGTAAGAGTTTGAACTCTGGGGCTGAAAATGCGAACGTTGGCCTGTATCATCTCCAGGCCTCCTAGCTGCATGAATCTATGATGATGACTGAATCTACAGGACATGATGAAAAATTAAAACACATGGAAAACACGGCAAGGCATGGTGACTCATGCCTGTAATCCCAGCACTTAGAGGGGCCAAGGCAGGCAGATCACTTGAGGCCAGGAGTTCAAGACCAGCCTGGTCAACATGGCAAAACCCTGTCTCAACTAAAAATACAAAAATTAGCCAGGCGTAGTGGCATGCACCTGTGGCCCAGCTACTCTGGGGGCTGAGGCATGAGAATCACTTGAACCTGGGAGGCAAAGATTGCAGCAAGCTGAGATTGCGCCACTGCACTCCAGCCTGGGCAACAGAGTGAGACTCTGTCTCAAAAAACAAAAACAAAAGCAAACCACATAGAGAGCACATTCCTAGATTCTGAGACTTTAAAATTAAAACACCAATGGTCTATTAGTTCCAACCTCTTGATTTCCAGTTACCAGAAGTGTGATTCTGAGCAAGTTTTAAACTTTTTTAAGCTTCATAGGGTTGCAAAGATTAACATAACATCTTTAAATTTTCTGGTACATAGTAAGTGGTAAATAAAAATGTTAAATTACTTTTCTTTCTTTCTTTCCTTCCTTCCTTCCTTCTTTTTTTTTTGAGACTGAGCCTTGCTCTGTTGCCCAGGCTGGAGTGCAGTGGTGCAATCTCGGCTCACTGCAGCCTCTGCCCTGTGGGTTCCAGCGATTCTCCTGCCTCAACCTCCTGGGTAGCTGGGATTACAGGCGCACACCACCACGTCCGGCTAATTTTTGTATTTTCAGTAGAGACGGGGTTTCGCCACGTTGGCCAGGCTGATCTTCAACTCCTGACCTCAGGTGATCCACCTGCCTCAGCCTCCCGAAGTGCTGAGATTACAGGCGTGAACTATCGCACCTGGCCTTTGCTTCTCTTTCTAAACTGCTCAAAATTGATCTCTACCTGGAAGCATTCCAACTACATCTCAATCACTCATGATCTCATTAATCCTTTACTTAAGATCCTTCTAAACCAGTTTATTTCATTTAAATGTACTTTTATCTTTTCCACATTTCCTTTTTTATTTAGCAAAAATTTATTAAACATTTATTATGTGCTGCCAGGTACTATACGCTGCTCTAACCTACATGTATTTCTTTTATCTAATTTAATATTCTAGCCAGGCATGGTGGCTCACACCTGTAATCTCAGCACTTTGGGAAGCCGAGGCAGGAGGACTGCATGAGTCCAAGAGTTCTATGTTCACAACACCATCTCACAAAAAATATAAAAATTAGCCAGGCGAGGTGGTGTACACCTGTGCTCCCTGCTGCTAAAGAGGCTGAGGTAAGAGGATTGCTTGAACCTGGAAGGCTGGTGCCGCAGCGAGCCATGATCATGCCACTGCACCCTAGCCTGGGATGACAGAGGGAGACCCTGTCTCAAAAAATAAAATAAAATAAAATTCCCAGAATTAGGAATGTATTTTCTACGTTTTAATCTTTCATCATGTCCTGTGGCTATAGCCATAGTCACAGATATATTGAGCTAGAAGGAGGCCTGGAGATTACACAGATCAACTTTCTCATTTTACAGCCCAAAGAGGAAAACTGATGTACACACATCGATAAAGCTGGAATGGAGCTAGTCTTTGGCCTCCTAATCCAGTGTCCTTTGCACTATGCAAACATTTCTTGACATCTGTTCCATGGAACACTATTTCCTTGCAATATTAATAGATGGCATTCCAACAAAGGGTTCTACGGCCAAGTGTGTTTGGGAAATAATGAGTTAAGCAAAGTAAATAAGTCATTTTTCATTTGGTTTTTTTTTTAATTGCAAGGCTTTTCAGAGCCTTTACTATGTTTATGGGCATCATGAATTTCCAAGAGAGGGATATACAGTGTCTCAGTTACTAATATTGAATCAGGAAATCCTTCCTCGTGGAACATCTTGAGGAATTAATGATCTAAGACACAAATTTAGGGAACACTATGCTACACCCTGAAAACACCAGCAGCCCATGTGACTGCCCAGTCTTTGTGACCTCCACAGAGAAGACCAGTTAGTGTTAACTCATCCTAGGCATTTGGTGAGTGCTGTTTCTAGGTCTAGAAACTTACCAGGTTAATGCGTCCTTAGATCAAAGGGGAACACGTCACCTTGGGTATGCTCTTCTCTGAGTTCCTTGCTTGGCATGGAGAAAGGGAAAGCAGTTGCTTCAGTCGATCTCCCCTGTTTGACAGACTTGGCCAAGCTGCAGAGATACAGTTTTCTGTCCCTGCTTTTCCCTTCTGTCCTCCCAGGGCAAATTTTCAGACCACTTGGGCTGTATAGCAAGGTGGTTAAGGGCATGGATTTTTAAGCTAGACCTTCCTAGGTATTAATCTCATCTGTATTTCTCACTAATTTTGGGATACTGGACAAGTTGCTTAACCTCTTAAGCCTCGGTTGTCTCATTCATAAAATCAGCATAATAACACTAGACAATAATATTATCGTATATAAACCCCTGGCACAGAGTTAACACCCAAAACTCTAGCAGTATTCCTAAGTGTGATAGCAGTGGTAGTAGCAGAGTAGTCATAGAGCATTGTTGTCAACATACAGCTTGGTGATACAGAGAGTTGTGCTGAACCCAAGAGCTCACAGAATCCAGAATGCAAAGTCAATCTTTCTCTTTCTTTTCTTCCTAGGCAGTACTAAGCCTATTATAGTCATCCCAACAACTGCTGTGTTCCTCCAGAGCTAGGAGGAAACGGGTACTAGATACTTTGAGTAAGCTCCAAAATATCTCAGTAGTAGATACTTTTGAGCAAGCCCAGAAATGAACAAAAAAGGATACTAATTGTTCATATAATTAAAAGCTTCCTTTAATTGAGCAGCTACTAAACACCAGGCACTGTGCTAGGGAATTTACAATAATCTATCTATATCTATATCTATATCTAATCTAGCTATACTCCTTACAGCCACTTCAAGAGGGAGGTAACCATATCCTTACTTTGAAAATTTAGAAAAAAAAAAACCCGAAAGTTTAGAAAATGTATGAAGTGAGACACCAAATTAATCCAACGACAAAATGTAAAACTACCAGCTTCCCTGTAGTCATTTCAGCCTTAGGTGAATGTAGGCATATTGTGTACTAGAACACACTTTATGGGATGTGGTGGGGCTGGGAATGTTTCTCTTTTTCTGGAGCAATTGTGGAACAGATGTTAATTAATGCCCAATTAAGTTAGAAATGGAACCAAGCAAATTAGTTTCTCACTTGTGTCCCTCAAGGTCCTGCTCACTGGATTCTGTGTCTATCAGCCTAGAACATGGGAAGCTTCCAGGGCTCCCATTAGCCCACTAAAAGAAAACAGGGCATTAGGTGATCACAGAGGACATTTTGTATCAACAGAGAAATAAAGACATAATTTTCTTCCTACCACTAGTAGGAACACGAGCATGTGGAATGAGGACAGTGAATGAGAGCTTCCTCTTTCCCTCTCTTTCTCACCCAAAATATCCTTTTGGATCCCTCCACATGACCCTACCCTTCCTCCCCAGCAAGAAAGCCACATCTAGGGTGAAAACGTGACTCCTTCCCCACTAAGTCACTGTCATTAGCTGTAGTTCATTCTTCCCAGTCCCTTCCCAGTGCAGTTAAGTCAAATCATCAGGTGACCTTTGGTAGCAGCCTTAGGATAAGAAAAGAGCCGGTTTTACCCACTCCAGGAGGTCAAAACCCTAACTCCTGACATAGAACACAACACTCTATTTTTGTCAAGGCGATTTGAAGAGACGCCAAGCTAGTAAGAGAGAAAAGGCAAGAGAGAAGAGCAAAAGCTTTGTTATTTCTCCAGGCAAAATACAACAAGAAACTTCTATTGTAATAATGGCACCTGCAGAACTGAGATTGGAGAGGACAAAACCACCCAAATGTTCACATCCTCTCATCAGGGGATTCCACTGAGTTTCCCTTTCTCAGAAAGATCTGCAATGTGAGTGTGTGGATGTGTATGGATTAAGGGGCTAGGGTGGGTAGGGGGTGGATAAAAAGCCAACATTTTAAAATAACTACTACATTTCAGATATTGTACTGAGTGCTATCAATATAAGATTTTCTGTAACCCTCACAGTCACCCCATGAAGTTTGTTTAATTATCTCTACTTTATAGAGATATCTACTTTATAGATAATTCTATAAATTAAGAATAATTCATAGAAAAGATGCCGATTCTTAACAATGGTTAAGTAACTTGCCAAAAGCCACATGGTAAGTATATAATGTGAGAATCGAAATCCTTTATGACACATAAGAATCTCTACTGTGTCTACTGTCTCACATTTGAATATAGCATTTCAGTATAGCCACATTCTTGTTGGCTAGCAAACAATCTTTTCAGATAGATCCAACACTTCTCCCCATTTGTACAAAAGGAAGCTGAGGCTCAGAGAGGTGAAGGAAATTCATCGAGGTTAACACAGGTAGAAAATGGCAGTGCTGGTCTTGAATTCTGCCCCTCCACTGCTCTAGCAAAAGAGGCATTTTCCAGATTTTGGAATCCTAATGCCCTCATGAATCAAAAAACATATCATTCCTTAAAGAATGCTCCTGATAAATTTCCATGACCAAGCCAGTCATCAGAAAGGTCAAATGCTAGGGACAAAATTTAAAAAAAAAAAAAAAAAGGAAGAAAGAAAGAAAAGGCCATAGCAAGGCCAGATAACTCCTTGGGATTTCCAGCCATTGAGCAGAGTTTTCAGGAGCTAGAATCTTTCTCTCTGTATCTCACAGACCTTCAGGCTAAATGTTCAGTTTTTGCTGTGCCAAAAAGAATAGAAAAGACATAATAATAATTATAATAATAGCATATACTTATTTAGTTCTTACAGATTTCAGACATTACTAGAGGTGCTTTACATTTTAGTTACTCATTTAATTGTGAGTCATGCTGTGAAGTAGGTACTGTTATCATCTCTGTTTTATAGGTGAGGAAATGAAGCATGGAGTGGTGAAGTAATTTGCCCAAGGTGAGACAGGGAGTAAGAGCAGAGTCGGGAGTTAAAACCAGAGTCTGATACCAGAGTCCAAGTGCAAAATTGCTGCTGGCTGGATGTTCTGATGAGGTCCTCTGAATCCCAGCTTACCAGGGATCAGGGAGGCTCTGAGGTCAGCGCCCACGTCTGAGGGAGGGGTGCCCTGGGACGCCATTCCCTTCCCCAAGGCTGGCCTTTGCCCATGGACACTTGGCTACTTCACTCTGGCCCTCTCCCTGCCAGCTTCACCAGCTGCCCCTTGTCAGCCCAGCACAAAGAGAAGCCAGATTGGTTGGGGGAGGGGCGGCCATGCCTGCACTATCCCTCTTGCCAAGTAGGGAACTTCTCTTCCCCTCCTCCTTTTCCCGGGAGCTCCCATCTGGCCTGTATCACCAGCTTATTTGTGCTTCGAAAAGCCAGCTTGCAAGTGAGGGAAATGGGATTCAGTCCTATGAACCATGTCTACTAATCCAATCAGGGGCATTTTCCCCGATTATGGGCACCACCCAACCCTGCAGGGCCTACGGCAGGCTCTGAAAGAAGGCTCTGCCAGGAGCATGGCCACAGAGAGGGATGAGGGCACATAAGATGTAGGTGTGCCCTCGAGGATTTCTGAAAGGCGTCTGTCATCCTCTTTCCCCACTGGGTGCTGTGGCTCATGGTTGGAGAAACAGAGGCAAAAAGATACCAGTGGGGTATGCGAGAGTGGCAACTTGAGCTGGTGGATAAACACAAGCGAGAGCTCAGGAGGTCCACGCTCTTTTTGTTCAAAGTTCGCTGGAATCAAGCTGTGTGACCATGGGAAAGTTACTTCTCTTCTTTGAGTCTCACTGTTTCTCATCTACAGAATAGGAGTATTTTGTTTTGTTGTTTTGTTTTTGGGACAGAGTCTCGCTCTGTCACCCAGGTTGGAGTGCAGTGGCACGATCTCTGCTCACTGCAACCTCGACCTCCAGAGTTCAGGCAATTCTCCTGCCTCAGCCTTCTGAGTAGCTGGGATTTCAGTCGTGCGCCAGGCTAATTTGTGTGTGTGTGTGTGTGTGTGTGTGTGTTTTGTTTGTCTTTTGTTTTTTGTTTTTTTTGGAGACAGAGTCTCACTCTGTTGCCCAGGCTGGAGTGCAGTGGCACGATCTGGGCTCACTGCAACCTCCGCCTCCCGGGGTTCAAGCAATTCTCCTGCCTCTACCTCCCGAGTAGCTGGGATTACATACCCATGCCACCATGCCCAGCTAATTTTTTGTATTTTTAGTAGAGACAGGGTTTCACCATGTTAGCCACGATGGTCTCGACCTCCTGACCTCGTGATCCTCCCGCCTCGGCCTCCCTAAGTGCTGGGATTACAGGCATAAGCCACCATGCTTGGCCCAATAGGAATGTTGAATTAGATGGATCCCATGAGGTTCCTTCCTTATTGTATGAAATGGAAAGGCTCCTCCAAGGTGTACTTCTTCAAGGAGGCAATTGGGACAGAGCCCGAAGTGGCGCTCCATCCCCCTCTGTCCCTCCCTCCAGACATTTCCTGGCATCTCTAGTGCACACAGGACTCCCATTCCCTAGGACTCTACCCATTGGCATGACATCTTGGGCACTTGTGCAGGCTGCTTGCTGTGCCAGAGTCTTTGACCCTGAAAGGGTGACTCCAGCACTTCCTTTTACTCCAAACAGCAAGTGCTCTAACTCTGGGTTCTAAGAAGCATCATGTCCCAGGCTCACAGATTCTCATCCACTGCAAATCTTAGGGTTAGATCTTTCTTTTTCTTTGGACTTTGCTTTTCTCTTTTGAATAATACAAAGAAAAAAAAAATAACAGAATGAAACCATATGGGATGCCAGGCAATTAGCTAATAAGTTTTGCAACATGAAGTGTCTCACAAAGAAAATCTATCAGACACCTCAACCATGTCAGACTCCATTCTTATAGGCAGTGGCTATTGAGAACAGCAACTGGTAAGATGCTTTATTTTTAAATGAGTTTTCCAGGTCTAATTTCTCCTAGCCTGAAAGAAAGGATGAGGCTAGAAAGAAATCAGGTTGGATCACGTGAGGAAAAAGTAGCATCAGGAAGCCAATATGGTGTCTTGGATTGTAGTACAAATCTTATGGGTGGGTGCTGAGTCTTGATTAGATGGCTTCATACAGCACTAAGTATAGCACCACATGCCAACAAGCAATCAGTAAAGCCTTTTAGTAGCGATGGCTGATGATGAAATGCCCTATCTTTTGTCAAAGTCCCATTGCTTATTCTGTGACACCAGATTCTCCACCTAATGTTAGAGACTACAGAATTGGAGTTTAGCTGCAAGACATTCCAAACAAAGGATCTCAGACCCAAAAGTTAAGTCTTCTGCTATGGATGGGGCCTATGCTTGGGGACAGACACAGTAGCAGATAATGAGAAAGAGCCCATCCTAGCAAATGGCACATGACATCTGGAGATACTGACAAGCATTAGGAAGTGATCTGAGCAGAAAGGCTCCCAAAATAGAAGACACTCTAAAGACGGGGTGCAATGACACAGGCAATGTGGGCTGTTCCGTGGGCAACAAGGAGGTCAGCAGGTGTCCAGTGTCTGGGTCCCCTCCCTGAAAGGGCAAATGAGAACAAACAGGGATCTGGGAACTGAGTAGGTTATAAAGTCAGAACCACTTGAAGATTAGAAAGGTAAGGACCAAGATTACATCACCAGCATGTGGCAGAGCTGAGATACAAACTCAGGGAACCAGAGTCCATATCCTAGATACTTAACCACTTTACTCTGCTTCCAGAACTAGGCTGGGGCTACATGTTAACGCAGTTTAGGGGCCTGAAGGGAACCCAGGAGGTCATTACAGAGTCAATCTTAGACAATGTTTACTGACTGACTATAAACTATCATGGGAAAAGCCTCTCCTGGAGGCCCTAATAGGAGACACTACAGACATGGCAGGCAAGCAATTAGAACCAGGAAGTGGAACCCCAATTCAGTGAACACTCCTAGGGAGAGCCTCTAGTCACTCTAAATTAGTCCAAATGTCCATGCTCAGACGATTTCATTCCAGAGTGCTAAAATTACACACCAAATGCAATCACAGACCAACAGTCAGTAACTCTGAGAAATCATGGGCAAGTAAAGGACTGAATTCTTGAGTTCAACTGTAGTTTCCAGAAAAGCAGAGGTTGGAGAATCTCTAACAAAGCAGTAAGAGAGATGATTAAATACATAATTTAGCAAAGGAGAATGAATCCAGAGTTCCTAGGTTCCAGTCACACCAATATAGATTAATTTACTGTTTGGACAGTCTTACTGTAGAAGTCAAAATACACTTTTAAAATCCTTGTGTACACCTTTCATTCACTCAACAAACAATGAAAAATCTGCTGTGTGGGATTGTTCTGGTCCATTTTCTATTGGTATAACTGAATGTCAGAGACTGTAATTTATAAAGTAAAGAAATTGATTTCTTATGGCTCTGGAGACTGGAAAGTCCAAGGTCAAGGGACTTCATCTGGTGAGAGCCTTCTTGCTGGTGGAGACTTTCTGCAGAGTCCTAAGGTGGCACAGGGCATCACACAGTAAGCAAGCTCATGAGAGAACCAAACTGGCTTTTACAACAGACCTACTCTCATGATAACCCATTAATCCATTAATCTGTGAGTAGATTAATCCATCCATGAGGGCAGAGCCATTATGACCCAATCCATTCTTAAAGGCTCCATTTCTTAATACTGTTACATTGGGAAGTAGATCTCAATATGAGTTTTTGAGCCGATAAACATTCCAACCATAGCAGGAACATACTAGCTGACTAGAAAATTAAAAATCTTTTCTCTCACTTAGTCTTCGGAAAAGAGTCAGAAACTCAGTATGTAAACAATATTACAGATAAAGTTAAGTGCTATGAAAAAAGTTAAGTATGGCAATGGATTACAGAATGATTAAGAATGAGGGTCACCATTAGCCAGGATGGTGGAGAAGCTTCTTCAAAGGTATTGGAGCCAAGGCCAGGATAAGAAGAAGCCTGACATGTCAAGACCGAGGGAGAAATTGTCTCAGGAAAAAGAATGAGTGAGTGTAAAGTTCCATATATTTGAACAAGTTTGGCATGTTTCAGAAATTAAAAGATGACCACCAAGCCTACCCTACAGGGAGGGAAGGGATAGAAGAGAAAGGGAGCTGGGGAAATGGAGAGCTTCACAAGCTTTTGTGCGCTGTGGTCAGGAGTTCAGATTTTGCCCTCAGAGAAATGGGAAGTAATTGAAAAATTTAAACAGGGAATGATATGATTCAAACTCCTTTTTAAAATTTTAATTTAACAATTTAATTTTTAAACTTTGTTTAATTTTTAATTTTTTTAAGGGGCAAGATCTGGTTCTGTTGCCCAGACCGGAGTGCAGTGGCGCAATCATAGCTCATTGTAACCTCAAACTCCTGGGCTCAAGCTATTCTCCCAACTTAACTGCTCACGTTTTTTCATTTTTGAACTGATAATCATAGTTATATATATTTTGGGAGTACATGTGATATTTTGATACTTGTATACAATGTGTTATAATAAAATCAGGATAATTGAGATATCCATCACCTCAAACTCAAATTACTTTTTTTTTTTTTTTTTTTTGAGACAGAGTCTTACTCTGTCACCCAGACTGGAGTGCAGTGGCACGATCTCACTGTAGCCTCAAACTCCTGGGCTAAAGTCATCCTCCTGTCTCAGCCTCCCGAGTAGCTGGGACCACAGGCATGTGCCACCATACCTGGTTATTTTTTATTATTATTATTTTTTTTTTTTTTTGAGAGGGAGTCTCACTTTTTTTAGCCCAGGCTGGAGTGCGGTGGCATGATCTCAGCTCACTGCAAGCTCCGCCTCCCAGGTTCACGCCATTCTCCTGCCTCAGCCTCCCCAGCAGCTGGGACTACAGGCGCACGCTGCCATGCCCGGCTAATTATTTTGTATTTTTAGTAGAGACGGGGTTTCACCGTGTTAGCCAGGATGGTCTCGATCTCCTGACCTCGTGATCCTCCCACCTCGGCCTCCCAGAGTGCTGGGATTACAGGTGTGAGCCACCGCGCCCAACTCAAATTACTTTTTAAGAAGATGGCTCTGGCTGCCATGTGGAGAACAGTTTGGAAGTAGAGCAAGGGTAAACCTGGGGAAACCAGTTAGAAATCCAATGATTTTGTTTAGAGGAGAGAAGCTGGTGGCTTGCACAAAGGTGGTCCCAGTAAAGAGGGTGCCGTGAGCCCGATTCAGGGTCTATTTTGGAGAGATAGATGATACATATAGTTTTTGAGTATATAATTTATTATTTGAGACAGGGTCTTGCTTTGTCACCCAGGCTAGAGTGCAGTAGCACTATCATGGTTCACTGCAACCTTGGCTTCAGAGATGCAAGTGACCTTCCTACCTCAGCCTCCTGAGTGGCTGAGACTATAGGCACGTGCCACCACACTGGCTAATTTAGTTTTAATTTTTTGGAGATGGGACGAAGTCTCACTCTGTTGGAGTGCAGTGGCATAATCTCAGCTCACTGCAACCTCCGCCTCCTGGATTCAGGCAGTTCTCCCGCCTAAGCCTCCCCAGTAGCTGGGATTACAGGCACACGCCACCACACCAGGCTACTTTTTGTATTTTTAGTAGAGACCGGGTTTCACCATGTTGACCAGGTTGGTCTAAAACTCCCGATCTCAAGAGATCTGCCTGCCTTGTCCTCCCAAAGTGCTGGGATTACAGGTGTGAGTCACCACATCCGGCATATCTATACATATTTTTTTTCTTTTTTTAATGAGCCCAGAGCACTCATTAAATTCCCTGGAGCTGAATTCTAAAGGAGCACTACTAGAGCTTTGTCCTTGGCCTTTTCTGATTTGTTAATATCATGCACCTCCTTTCAGGGCTTATGACTGTCTTAGTCAGTTCAGAGAACATTTTGGAAGTAGAGCAAACTGTCAGAGTTACTGCTGTAACAAAATACCATAAAGTAGGTGTCTTATAAACAACAGAAATTTATTTCTCACAATTCTGGAGGCTGTGTCCAAGGTCAAAGCACCAGCCTATTCATTGTCTGGTGAGGGTCTGCTTCCTGGTTCAGAGACGGCACCTTTTCACTTCCTCGCATGAAGAAACAAAAGGCAGCTCTTCGGGGCCTCTTTGATAAAGGCACTAATCCCGTTCACGGGGGGTCCACCCTCATGACCTAATTACCTCCCAAAGGCCTCGCCTCCTAATTACCATCACCTTGGGGGTTAGGATTTCCATATATGAATTTTGGGGGACACAGGCATTCAGGTTCATAGAGATGATTTGCACAATCCCTCCTAATACCGTGTTTTCCTAATGACCATTCCAATAACAGATCTAATGTGGCTCCCATACTTGTGAACTGCCTTCTCAGGAGACTCTGACCGGATACACACATATTTTTTGCAGCTGACTTCTCACTAGCTCTGGTCAGAGTGGTGGGGGACTAGGAGAGTGGGCAGGCCAGTGACCACCTCGTGTATAATGGCTGCAGATGGGAGTCCAGCATCAGGGGAGGATTTATGAGCCTCTGGCCTATTTCACCATGCTTATAGTCTAATTGGGTTTCTTGATCATTCCCATGGCTTCGAAGCCACAGATTTGGTTGCCCTACTTTTTCCTAGGCTGTGTACCATTTGCACAGTATTTTTTTTTTCTGCATTACCCACAAAAGTAATAGGACTGTATGTAGATCTTTCACTAATTGTACACAGAACATTTGGCTATCGCTAGGTCCCCAGTGAGCAAAGCCAATCACTTCAGTGAGAAAAAGGGACTGCCCAGAGGATTCTGAGGTGCTCCTTTTCTTCTTTTTTTGAGACAGAGTCTCACTCTGTCACCCAGGCTGGAGTGCAGTGGCACGATCTCTGCTCACTGCAAGCTCCGCCTCCCGGGTTCACGCCATTCTCCTGCCTCAGCCTCCCGAGTAACTGGGACTACAGGCACCCGCCACCACACTCGGCTAATTTTTTGTATTTTTAGTAGAGATGGGGTTTCACCGTGTTAGCCAGGATGGTCTCGATCTCCTGACCTCGTGATCCGCCTGTGAAGAAGAGAAAAGAGAGTTCTAACAGGAAAAAAAAAAAAAACCAACTTTCATGAAGTCCAAAGATCATAGAAATAGCCAGGCTTATGGCAGGAGACGAACTTCTGGTTTTATTGAAGCACCAGTTACTGAATCTATGCTAAGAATCTATTTCTCTTGCTGAAGCTCTGGCATATTTTATTATCCTCGAAGGGGCAGTTTACTCTGGAGACAGAGAGTCATATAGCATAATAACTCTTGCAGACAAATGGGAGGAGACAGCCATAATAAATATCCCTGCTAAAAGAGCATAAAGGAAGTAAAGGCTTGGATCTTCTCTGGAGCACCAGCTGCTGAATAACAAAGGCAATGATCACACAATTCCTTGGCAAGGCTGCAAAAACATCTTTTAGTTACAGGTGTCAAAGCCTGAGTGTCTGGCCCTTGCTTTATTACTGTCAGTTAGCATGCTGTTGGTGTCTGCTCTCAGCACAGACGCTTTTTCTGACACCAGAAATGCAATGCTTTCTCTCTTTGAATTCCCAGTGTCTCCCAATCCCAAGGTCCCTTTCCTCCTCTATTTTCTCCTTACCCAAGATTGTCTGATACCTCTGCTACAGAGAGACAGGAAACTTGATTTCTAGAGAGGCTAAATAATTGTATCTGTGTTCATTGAACTATTAAGCCCTGTCCTGTATGAGGGAAATGATTATACACATGTTAATGAAAGTAAAAATACTATCTTCTTCTTAATTCAATTGCATTTCTTGATCATAAGGCTAAAGAGTTACAAGAAGAAATAAGCTAAGTCCCTCAAGGAATTTGCTATCTAATGAGAAGATTGAGAAAATACAGGATTCTAGAAATAGGAAAGAAATATAATGGAAACAAGGGATCCTATGGGCTGCTAGGATCATGAGGCAGGAACAAATCCATCCAGTTGAGAAGAGAAAGATTAGGGATGCCTTCCTGAAAGAGATGGCATTTGAGGTGAATCTTGAGGGGTGGGGTTGAGATAAAGAGCAGTAGCAGAAGCTGGGGAAATGAATGGGGCCTGGATGAGAATGAAGAAATGTCTTAAAGAGACTGAGCTAGGCTGGGCACAGTGGCTCGTGTCTGTAATCCCAGCACTTTGGAAGGCCGAGGTGGGTGGGTCGCCTGAGGTCAGGAGTTCGAGACCAGCCTGGCCAACATGGTGAAACCTTGTCTCCACTAAAAATACAAAAAAATAGCTAGGCACGGTGGCAGGCACCTGTAATCCCAGCTACTCTGGAGGCTGAGGCAGAAGAATCGCTTGAACCCAGGGTGCAGAGGTTGCAGTGAGCCGAGATCACACCATTGCACTCCAGCCCGGGCAACAAGACCGAAACTCCATCTCACACAAAAAAAAAAAAGAGAGAGAGAGAGAGAGACAGAGAGAGAGACTGAGCTGTTAAGGACACCTCAGATGTCTTAGGCCCATGTCATCCAGTGTCTATGGATGAGGAAAAAATTAATGTAATCATAAACATATTGAAATCCAGAAGGTCCTTTCCATTGGGTGAAGCTAGAACTGTGAAATTCCAGGTGGTTGGATGAGACTGTTAAGGAAAAGTAAGCTGTGTTGTGATTCCAAGAGATCTGTTCATTTCCAGAGACTAACCAGGGTTTATAGGGATTAGAATCCCATCTACCAGGGGAGGGAGTTGGCAGAAACGAACCACGATAAGAATCTCTGTCAGGTAGGCAAGATTTGGGACCGACACTCTAATCCTGAGGTAATTATGGGGCTCTATGCAGGGTACAAGACAGACTGGAAAACTGTAAGGCCCAAGGTAAGAGTCCCATTCTGGAGCCTGAAACCAACTGAAGAGTCCAAAGGACTATGTCTCAGAGGTATGATCCTATCTTATTTATTTATTTATTTATTTATTTATTTATTTATTTTTATTTTTATCTTTTAAGAGATAGGATTTTGCTGTGTTGCTCAGGCTAGTCTTAAACTCTTGGCCTCAAGCAATCCTCCCACCTTGGCCTCCCAAAATACTGGGATTACATGCATAAGTCACCACGCTGGCCTCACCTGACTTAGTTCGTTTTTGTTGCTATAACTGAATACCTGAAATTGGATTATTTATAAAGAAATGTATTTCTTACATTTCTGGAGGCTGGGAAGTCCAAGGTCTAGGGGCCACATCTGGTGAGAGCCTTCTTGCTGGCAGGGACCCTCTGCAGAGTCGTGAGGTAGTACAGGTCATCACAGGTCAGGCAAGCTAAGCATGTGTATTAGTCCGTTCTCACATTGCTATAAAGAGCTATCAGAGACTGGGTAATTTATAAAGAAAAGAGGTTTAATTGGCTCACAGTTCTGCAGGCTATACAACAAGCATGGCTGGGAGGCCTCAGGAAACTTACAATTATGGCAGAAGGCGAAGGGGAAGCAAGCACATATTTACATGGCTGGCAGGAGAGAGAGCGAAGGGGGAAGTGCTACACACTTTTAAACAACCAGAGCTCATGAGAACTCACTCACTACTGTGAGAACAGCAAGCAGAAAATCCACCCCCATGATCCAATAACCTCCCACTAGGTCCCTCCTCCAACACTGGAGATTACAATTCAACATGAGATTTAGACACAGAGCCAAACCCAATCAGCATGCTAGCCCAGGTCTCTCTTTTCTTATAAAACTACTAATGCCCCACTCTCATGATCTCATCTAATCCTAGTTACCTCCCAATGTCCCACCTCTCAAATACCATAGTTGGATTTCCCATCCTCTTAATACTGTTACAGTGGGGATTTAGCTTCAACATGAGCTTCAGAGGAGGCAAATATTCAAACCATAGCACACCCCATCCAAACTCAGCTCAATCACATCAGATACTCAAGCTGGGCATGGTGGCTCATGCTTGTAAATCCAAACATTTAGGGAAGCCAAGGTGGAAGGATAGCTGGAGGTCAGGAGTTTCAGATCAAACCTGGACAACAGAGTGAGACTCCATCTCTATAAAAATACAAAAAATAGCCAGATGTGGTGGTGTGCACCTGTATTCCCAGCTAATTAGGAAGTTAAGGCACAAGAATTGCTTAAGTCTAAGGATTTGAGGCTGTAGTGAGCTATGATCATGCCTCTGTACTCCAGCCTGGGCAACACAGCAAGACCCTAACTCAAAAACAAAACCAAACCAGATACTCATGATAGTCATTTCTGTCTAGCAATATATCTTTTTTTTTTTTTTTGAAACAGGGTCTTGCTCTATTGACAAAGCTGGAGTGCAGTGGTGCGATAATGGCTCGCTGCAGCCTCAACCTCCTAGGCTCAAGCAATCCTCCCACCTCAGCTTTCTGAGTAGCTGGGATTACAGGTACGTGTCACCACACCCAGCTAATTTTTGTTTTTAGAGATGGGATCTCACTATGTTGCCCAGGTTGGTATCAAACTTCTGGGCTCAAGTGATCCTTTTGCCTCAGCCTCCCAAAATACTGGAATTACAGATGCAAGCCACCGTGCTTGGCACAGCAATATATATCTTAATGCCAAGTCTCACCAGATGCTAAGGCTGAGCTGCTGATATTTTGCCTGCCCTGAGCAGGCACTAGGCCTGCATACCTATAGGTAATGCCTTGTGTCTGTAGCGTCAGAGATGAAAAAAGCAGCGGAAAGGGAGACAAGGCGAACCTCTTCCTCCTCTGGTAAAGTCTGAGGGTGTGCTCCAAGATGATCCAGCTACGGACAGCAAAGCCTGGTAGAATACATTATTTGAGACGTCATCAGTCTCACAAGAAGAAAGAGATATGCTGCAAGAGAAAAAAAAAAAGAAAAAGATGAAGAGAAAAAGAGAGGTCAATCCTGATCTACCAGAGGATGAATGTTGGTTGCAGTAGTGCTGCCAGAATACCAAGTTTGGGGCCAGCCTCAAGGTAAGAAAGAGAGATTTGGGATTCCACTGTGAACTGAGACCCTCAAAGGGGAGCAGGGAGAATATAAGGGTGGGGACAAGGTCACTGATGCATTGACATAGTCCTAGATTGGTGGCATCTCCTGTTTTCTGTCAAAAGCAGGAGCAAATCTCTGCAGGAACACTTCTCCAATCCTTAATTTAAATGCTCAGATTTTTCACCTACTATGGCAAACAATGAGCTCACAATATCACTAAACATAAAATGAAAGCTACTATTACTGAGAATTGGCAAAAATAAAGCACAATGAATTTAGAATCCTATGGATTACAGATATGAGATCTGTCAGATATAGAATATAGAACAGCTACGCCAACACAGGATTATCTAATCCATAAATGACATTGGGGAGTGAAAAGATAAATTTGTGGGAAAAAAAATGGAACAATAAGAACTAAAAATTTTAATTGTTGATATAAAAATATTGAGTTAATTAACAGGTTAGACACAGCGGAAGACAGGATTAATGATTTGGCAGACATCCCTGAAGAAATGATCATGAATGCAATACTGAGAAAAGAATGGAAAATATGAAACAGACATTAATAGATTTGGAAGGTCTAATATACACCCAGAGTATCAGAAAGAGAGAGTAGAGGAAATGGAGAAGTAATACTTAAAGTGATATTGGCTGTAAATTTTTCCAACTTATGAAAAATGTGGATCTACAGGTCCAGGAAAAATAGCATATCCCTAGTGGGTAAACCTATTTTAAAGTCCATGCAGAATATCAAAGACAAAAGGAAGTTCTTAGTAACATCCAGAGAGTGAATGGAGCTGGGGGATCCATGCAGAAGACAGCGTGAAGGCGGGTACAAATGGCCCAAGAGATGAGGTCCAGCAAAATAACATGGCTGCCAAAGTGCTTAAGTTTATTGGCAAGTTTAGCTTGGCCTTAGGATTTGGCAGAAATAGTAAATGTGAATGCTGTTTCTTTAAAGTCCAGAATATTGTGGTAGGCATTTTCTTACCTCTTGGGTACAGAAAACAATGACCTTTGACTGCCGGATGGCATGAAAGTCATCGCTGGAAATAAACATTTATAGATTGTCAGTGTCATATGTTGCATCCTTTTCCATCCAGTCGCCAGACTACTTCCCATATCTTCATCAGCAACAGAGAGGACTGTGACAAGCATGGACTGCCATCCATCGCTATGGAGATCCTCAAGTGAGCAGTGGCTCACTTCGACATCAGAGATAGAGAGCTGGTCTCCAGACAGGTGAGCAATGCCCTGTCCAGCACGTCCTTGACACATCTGACCTTTGGGAAGGAGTTCTCAGAAGCAGTAAAATCCAAACAAAGCTCAGCAGGAAGCAGAGAAGGCCAGATTTGTGACAGAAAAGTCTGAGCAACAAAACAAGGCAGGCATCACATCTAGCAAGGGCAGAGCACAATAAAAAAAGTGAACATATCTATCATCCTCAACAGTTTTCTTGAGACTTTTTGTAATCCTTTCTCCCCACCCTTCTCCACTCTCCCTCCAAAACCATCCTCAGGCATCCACTCATCTGCTTATGTTGCTATAGATTAATTTTCATTTTCTAGAAATTTGTATAAAAAGAATAGCATAGTATAGTATTCACTGTTATTTTGGTCTGGCTTTTTTTTTTCTGTCTGACAAAAAATATGTCTTTACCTTCCTTTTTTTACAACTTATTTTAGAATCGGGGGTACACATGCAGGTTTGTTACCTAGTTATATTGCATAATGCTGAAATTGGGGGGACAAATGATCATATCATGTGGGTATTGAGCATAGTACCCAAAAGCTAGTTTTTCAACCTTTACCTCCTCCTCAACCTTTACCTCCTCCCTCCCCACTCTAGTAGTTCCCAGTTTCTATTGTTGCCATTTTTATGCCAAGAATACCCAATGTTTAGCTCCCACTTATAAATGAAAACATGCAATATTTGGTTTTCTGTTCTTGAGTTAATTTGCTTGGGGTAATGACCTTCAGCTGCATCCATATTGACGCAAAGGGCATGATTTTGTTCTTTTTCATAGCTGCATAGTGTTCCATGGTGTGTATGTAGTACCACATTTTCTTTATCAAATCAACAATTGATGGGTACCTGGGTTAATTCCATGTCTTTGCTATTGTAAATAGTGCTGTGATGAACACGCAAGTGCATGTGTCTTTTTGGTGGAATAATTTGTTTTCTTTTGGATATTTACCTAGTATTCAGATTGCTGGGTCAAATACTAGTTCCGTTTTAAGTTCCGTGAGAAATCTCCAAACTGCTTTCCAGAAGGGCTGAAATAATTTGCATTCCCACCAACAGTGTATAAGGGTTCCCTTTCCTTCATAGCCTTGCAAGCATCTGTTGTTTTCTGACTTTTTAATAGTAGCCATTCTGACTGGTGTGAGATGGTATTTCATTGTGGTTTAGATTTGCATATCTCTGATGAATACTGGTGTGGAGCATTTGTTCATATGTTTGTTGGTCACTTGTATGCCTTCTTTTGAGAATCGTCTGTTCATCGGTCGACTTCTTTCATTTAGCATAACTGTTTTGAGATTCATCCATGCTTTGTGTGTACTCATAGCTCAATATTTCTATTGCTAAGTAGTATTTCATTGTATAAATATATCATACTTTATTACCTATTATTCACCTGTTGATAGACATTTGGGACTATTTCCAGTTTGGAGCTATTAAAATAAAACTACTATGAATAGTCATATAAACCATCTTAGAGAAACTTTCCAGTTTCTCTTAGGCAAATAGTTAGGAATGAATGCCTGCCTGAGGCATGATGGGTGTTTGTTAACTTCTTCAGACACTGCTAAATTATTTTTCAAAACTATTTTCCAAAATGGTGAGAATCCTGGTTTCTTCATGTCTTTATCTGTACTTGGTATGATAAGTTTTTTTAATTTTAGCTATTCTTAAAGATGTGTAGTAATTTCTTTTTGTGGTTTTGATTTGCATTTTCCTAATGACCAATGTTTTGGGGCATTTTGTGTCTTGAGACAGCGTCTCGCTCTGTCATCCAGGCTGGAGTGCAGTGTTACCATCTTGGCTCACTGCAACCTCCACCTCCCAAGCTCAAGTGATCCTTCCACCTCAGCCTCCTGAATAGCTGGGTCTACAGGCATGCACCATCACACCCAGCTAATTTTTGTGTTGTTTGTAGAGACAGTCTCACTATGTTGCCCAGGCTGGTTCGGAACTTCTGAGCTCAAGTCATCGACCTGCCTCGGCCTCCTAAAATGCTGGTATTACAGCCCTGTGCCATGGCGTCTGGCCTGGGGCATTTTTTGGTTTCATTTGTCAGGTATATTCTTTGATGAAGTGTCTGTTCAAATCTCATTGCTATGGACTGAATTATGCCCTTCCAAAGTGCATATGTTGAAGACTTGTGTTCTAATCTGATTGTACTTTTAAAAGAAGCTTTTAGGAGGTAATTAAGGTTCAATGAGAACTAAGAGTGGGGTTCCAATCTGCTAGAATTAGAAGCCATATAAGAAGTGAAAGAGAGAGAGATTTTTCTCTCTCTCTTAATAATATAGAGAGATTTTTATCTCTCTCTGTGCACTGAAAGCAAGGAAAGGCAACATGAGCACAAAATAAGAAGGCATCTGTCTACAAACCAGGAAGACAGCCCTCACCAGAACCCAATCATACTGGTACCCTGACCTCAGACTTCCAGCCTCTAGAATTGGGAGAAAATAAGTTTCTATTATTTAAGCCACCCAGTCAAGAATATTTTATAGCCGGGCGCGGTGGCTCAAGCCTGTAATCCCAGCACTTTGGGAGGCTGAGACAGGCGGATCACGAGGTCAGGAGATCGAGACCATCCTGGCTCATGAGGTCAGGAGATCGAGACCATCCTGGCTAACACGGTGAAACCCCGTCTCTACTAAAAAATACAAAAAACTAGCCGGGCGAGGTGGCGGGCGCCTGTAGTCCCAGCTACTTGGGAGGCTGAGGCAGGAGAATGGCGTAAACCCGGGAGGCGGAGCTTGCAGTGAGCTGAGATCCGGCCACTGCACTCCAGCCTGGGCCACAGAGCCAGACTCAGTCTCAAAAAAAAAAAAAAAAGAATATTTTATAGGGCAGCCTTAGAAGACTTAGATGCAGCTACATATATCTATCTTAAGTCCTTTATACACACACACACATATATATATGCACATATATCTTAAGTCCTTTATACATTATATATATATATATCTTAAGTCCTTTATCAGATATATGCTTTGCAAATGTTTTCTCCCAGTCTAGGGTTTGTCTTTCCACTCTCTTAACAGTGTCTTTAGAAGACCTGGTGTTTTAATTTTGATGAAGTTCAATTTACCAATCTTTTTCTTTTATAGATCATGCTTTTAGTCAAATGTAAAAAGTCTTTGCCTAATCCAAGGTCACAAATATTTTCTTATTGCTTTTATTAAAAAAAAAAAAAATTAAGACCAGGTCTTACTCTGCTACCCAGGCTGGAGTGCAGTGGAATCATCATGACTCACTATAGCCTTGACTTCCCCCAGCTCAAGAGATCCACATCAGCCTCCTGAGCACCTGGAACTGCAGGTGTGTACCACCACACCTGGCTAATATTTTATTTTTTGTAGACGAGCTCTTACTATGTTGCCCAGGCTGGCCTCAAACTCCTGGGCTCAAGCGATCCTCCCACCTCAGCCTCCCAAACTGCTGGGATTACAGACATGAGCTACAGCATCCAGTTGAAGTTTTGTAGTTTTATGTTTTACTTTTAGGCCTACCATCCATTTTGAGTTAATTTTTGCATATTCTGCAAAGCATGGATTGAAGGGTTTTTTGGGGTTTTTTTTTGCATGTGGATATTCAATTACTACACTGTTTTCATTATTGTATTCCATAATAAATCTTGAAAGCAAGTAATGTTAATCTTCCAAATTCCTTTCTCTTTTTTTCAAAATTGTTTTGGCTATTCTAGGTCCTTTGCATTTCTAAGTGAAATTTGGAACCATCTTGTCCATTTCTATTAAAAAGTCAGGTGGGATTTTAATTGGGATTGTACTGAATCTATATATCGATTGGGGGGAATTAACAGTAGCATGTCTTCTGATCCTTGAATACAGTATGTCTCTCATTTATTTGGGTATTCTTTTAGGTTCTCTCACCAAAGTTTTGGAGTTTTCAGTGTACAGGTTTTGCATATTTTTTGTTCAGATTTATCCCTTTCCATCTCATTTTTAAATGTAATTGTAAATGGTAACTTTTATTGTTTCAGTTTTCAATTGTTGATTGCTAGTAAATGGAAATAACTTGTTACATATTAATCCTTTTTCCTGTAAACCTGCTTAATTCACTTAATAATTATAATAGCTTTTTAATAAATCCCATCAGATTTTCTACATATATAATCATGTCATCTGTGAATAAAGATAGTCCTATTTCTTCTTTTCCAATCTGAATGCTTCTTATTTTTTTCTTGCACTTCAAGAAACTTTTTATCTTAGTATAACTTATAATTTTACCGATGCAACTAAAGTTCAGAGAGGTGATATTTCAAGTCTCCCGTGTTGAGCATCTAAAAGTGCAAAACATCTCAACACAGTGTTCCTGAAACAAATAGGAAAAATAAATAGTAAAAGAGCAAAACAGAGATTCTACACAGCTGGGAGAATCTGCTAGATGTAACACTTCTAGGCTGGTATATCAGTTATTTACTGTTATAATAATGGTGTGTAACAAACAATCTCAGAACCTCAGTAGCATATAATAAATATTTATGTAGCTTATAAGTCTGCGGGTTTACCTGATCTGGGCTGGGTTCACTCATGCATCAACAGTCAGCTACAGGTTGACTAGGTCACTCTACTTATCTTGTCTGGACTCACTCTAAAGCATGATGTTGGCTGGCTGATGGCTGATCTAGGGCTTAGCTGGATTGAGCCCTGAATAAACTTTGTTCTACAGGTCTGCTGCCTTCTGGCATTCTAGCCAGGTCACAATTTTTTCATGGTAATAGTAGAAGTCAAGAACAATAAAGAGAAATGCACAAGCCTTTGAGTCACATTTGTTAACATCCTACTGGTCAAAACCATAGCCAAATCCATAATCTGTAGAAAGACCCTATAAACTTACATGACACAGGGCATGGACACAGATAGGCATGAAGAATTACAGCCATCAGTGCATTCCTGAATGGTTAAAGCTAAGGGGTTATTTAATATAGATGATAGCAAGGAAATATCATAAATCTCAGCCCCAAGACAATTACATGTGCATTTTAACTCCTCTAGCAGAATGACTGGTAAAGTTTACTAGCAGTTCCTTCTAAATTGCTGTGGCAAGATCTGAGAAGTTCAAGAGTAAAGGGGGGGATACGTGTAGACAGTTACATATGTCTAACTTTCAATAAATCTTCAAAAGCGGAGAAGGTGAGGCGATAATTAAGGATCCATTACATTAGTGGATTCCAGTGTCCAGAATATCATATATTAATTGGAACATTTTTGGTTGCAACTGATAGAAATCCAAGTGAAACTGGTTTAAGCAGATAAGGAATTTTGTAGCTCCCATAAGTAAAAAGTCTAGAAATAGATTATATTTCAGACACAGCAGATCCAAGTCTTCAAATAATGACATTTTGACTCAGTCTTTCTCCATCTTTTGGCTCAGAATTCCTCTTATATCTTCTTTCTCAAGCAAACTCTCCACATGAGGGCTGCCAACACCCTCACCAACACCAGACAGGCCAAAGGATATACTTCTCACATATTTTGCTTTGTGTCTTCATAACAAAAGACAGACTATATCAAAATGCTATGTTTTTGTTGGGAGCCGAAAAGGCCAAAGGGATCGTGACCAACTCAGCATTCCACTGGAGGCTATATGATCAAACAGCAAACTGTTTATCAAGAATACAAAATGTGGGCAAGCTGGCTTCTGTGCCTGCCCCAGGAGGTTTGCTGAGGGTCGTCACTCCCTGGCTCCTTGACGTTATCTACTGGAACATCTAGAGCCTATTGTTCGAGGAATGCAGTCTTGCAAGCCTAGTCTGGACAGAGCAGCTGACCTCTTCTTCCAACCCCCCTTCTCGCTATCTCTTTTGCCTAATAAATACGGAGGGAGGGCCGTGTAAAGCTCAGGACCCTTGTCCACTAGAGGCAAAGTGCCCCCTGACCCCTTCTTCCAAACATATTCTTTTGTCTCTTGTCTTTATTCCTGCATTCGTCCCACTTTGTTCAGTCCCCCAAGGTCCGTGCAGGTTACACATTTTGTGGGTTATGCTGCCCTAAGCATTGGAGATTAATCCCACTTTCGAGTAAGCAGAGGATTTCAGTGGCAGGAGCACTTAGGTAATTTTATATCTTTTTAAATTTTATTAATGTGCCATGTCCTTTCCCTCAGATAGCATAAATGTTATAGATTCTGGCCTAATGAAACATTTTTCTCTGCCAGGCACAGTGGCTCACACCTGTAATCGAGCACCTTGGGAGGCCAAGGTGGGCAGATTGCTTGAGCCAAGGAGCTCAAGAGCAGCCTGGACAACATGGCAAAAACCCATCTCTACAAAAAATACAAAAATTAGCCAGACCTGGTGGCCTGCACCTGCAGTCCCAGCTACTGGGTAGGCTGAGGTGAGAGGATTGCTTGAGCCTGGGAGGTCAAAGCTGCAGTGAACCTAGATTGCACCACGGCACTCCAGCCTGAGTGATAGAGTGAGACCCTGTCTCAAAAAAAACCCCAAATATATATATCGCATTAGTGCTAATTGCTCACTTTCCTCTCTTCATGTTTCATTTTACAGTTCCATAAATCCTCACAAATTAGCTCTACAATCACAAGCTGGCAGTTGAGAAACATTCTACAATATTAAATGATTCATATTACTCTTAAATATTCATGTATACATGAGTGTAGATATAAATATAAATACAGCATGCATAATATACAATGGTGATTTTTTACATAGGCAACTGGATGATCACTGAACATGAGAACTGTAAATATTTTTATTTTTTGTAAAACAAAAAAAGTGCGAATAAGATACCTATACATTCCCCCCCAAAAAAGTAAAGTTCCAACAGTTTAAATAATTTTTATTTAAAATTAGAGTTTGTTTGGCTTTTTGATTTTAAGATAATTTCAAGTATTTCAAAACAAAAATTAACATTTTTGAAAAGCTATATTAAAATAATTTTATATTTTTACATGTTTTATTTATGTTTTATGAATATACAAATACACTTTATCACTTTTATTGCAATGATATTTTATTTTTAATTCCTTTAGATCAGGAAATTGACAAATTATGCAAACTACGGCCTACAGGCTAGCTGCCTGTTTTTTAAATACAGTTTTATTGGCATACAGCCATGTCTATCTTTTATATATTGTCTAAAGCTGCTGTCACACTACAATAGCAGAATATGGTAGTTGGGGCAGAGACCATAGGCAATGCTAAAATATTTTCTATCTTGTCCTTTGGGAGAAAGTTTGCTCAACCCCATTTAAAAGTAGGCAAAGGACATGAACAGACACTTCTCAAAAGAAAACATACAGGTGGCCAATAAATGTACAA
The DNA here is from genome assembly GCF_008728515.1 of Papio anubis. Lineage (NCBI taxonomy): Eukaryota > Metazoa > Chordata > Mammalia > Primates > Cercopithecidae > Papio > Papio anubis. The sequence continues at coordinate 11,303,860 of NC_044987.1, forward strand.
AAAACTTTCAACATCACTATCATCAGAGAGATGCAAATCAAAACCACAATGAGACACCATCTCACACCAGTCAGTATGGCTATTACTAAAAAGTCAAAAATTAGGCTGGGCACAGTGGTTCATGCCTGTAATCCCAGCACTTTGGGAGGCCAAGGCGGGTGGATCATTTGAGGTCAGGAGTTCAAGACCAGCCTGGCCAACATGGTAAAACCCCATCTCTACTAAAAATACAAAAAAAAAAAATTAGCTGGGCATGGTGTAAAGCACCTGTAATCCCAACTGCTAGGGAGGCTGAGGCAGGAGAATCGCTTGAACCTGGGAGATGGAGGTTACAGTGAGCCAAGATGGTGGCACTGCACTCCAGCCTGGGTACAGAGTGAGACTCTGTCTAAAAAAAAAAAAAAGTCAAAAAATAACATGTTGGTGAGGGTATGGATAAAAAGAGACATTTACACATTGTTGGTGGGAATACAAATTAGTTCAGCCCCTGTGGAAAGCAGTTTGCAGATTTCTCAAATAACTAAAAATGGAACTACCACCTGACCCAGCAATTGTATTATTGGGTATATACCCAGAGGAAAATAAATTGTTCTACTAAAAAGACACATGCATTCACATGTTCATCACAGCACTATTCACAATAGCAAAGACATGGAATCAATCCAGGTGCCTATCAAGGGCAGACTGAATAAAGAAAATGTGGTACATATATACTATGGAGTATTATGCAGCCATGAAAAAGAATGAAATTATGTCTTTTGCAGCAACATGGATACGACTGGCTACTGTTATTCTAAGCAAACTAATGCAAGAACAGAAAACCAAATAGTGCATGTTCTCACTTGTAAGTGGGAGCTAAATCTTGAGTTCACTTGGGCATGAGGATGGGAACAATAGACACTGGTAACACCAAAAGAAGGGGGAGGGGGCGGAGAGAGGAAGTGGGGTAAGGGCTGAAAAACTTCCTATTAGATATTGTGTTCACGGTATAGGGTAATGAGAGTGATCGAAGCCCAAACCTCAGCATCATAAAATATACCCTTGTAACAACCCTACACATGTGGCAGGGCACGGTGGCTCACACCTGTAATCCCAGCACTTTGAGAGGCCGAGTTGGACAGATCATTTGAGGTCAGGGGTTGAAGACCAGCCCGGCAAACGTGGTGAAACCCCATCTCTACTAAAAATACAAAAATTAGCCAGGCGTGGAGGCGGGCACCTGTAATCCCAGCTACTCAGGAGGCTGAGGCAGGAAAATTGTTTGAACCTGGGAGGTGGAGGTTACAGTGAGCTAAGATTGCACCACGGTACTCCAGCCTGGGCAACAGAGCAAGACTCTGTCTCGAAAAAAAAAAGAAAAAAAAACCCTACACATATACCTCTGGAATCCAAAATAAAAATGAAAATTTCAAAAAAGAAAAATAAAAAGTTTGCTGACCTCTGTTTCAGAGTACTGTCAATAGAACATAAATTATATGAAAATGTTAATTTTAGTAACATTATTGTGCTAAAATGAAAGCAAAACAAATATTTTGTAGAATGGATAGATAATAATTTATAAAATACTTATTTTACTGTGCAGCAAAACATTGCCAGTCCATCAACACTACACTTAGATATGTGTACAAGTAATTAAATTCAATTGTACAATATTTGTTATTTTTGCTGACTTTTGGTCACATAAAAACCATAGATTAACACATATTTTTCAATTTTGAGATTCTGAAAGTAAAAGCCTAGAGCATATTTCATTAACAATTTGCCGACCATAACTTTAAAATATTTACATATATGGTATGGGGTCTCCATTTTAACTCTCTTCCTGGGACCTGCAATAGACAGAAACAGGACTTGGGAGGAGGAGTCAGTTTTCCCAAGGGGACCAGCTATTGTTATAGACAGAAGGGAGAAGGGAGATTGAAGATTATAAACAATAAGAGTCCATTAGAGCTCACAGTTTGCCAACAGGAGCAATTCTATCAATTGCCACTGTTCTCTGATTCCAAACCTGAGATTAGTGGGGACAGGGAGGAAACTATTAGAACCATGGAAGAACAAGCACGCTATCTCATGACATACCTTGTCAATATTTGATCAGAAACCGAATAGCCATTCCAAGGTCCTGCAGAAGGGATTCCTGCATTAGGGAGGAGCCCGTACTAGGTCAACTTAGTCAACAAACATTTGTTGAGACCTGTTATGTACCAGACTCTGCACTAGGTTTCATGGTTTGAACAATTTTATGATGCCAATGACCAGCTGAAAATGATGAGAATGAACAGACCAGTCCCCGCTTTGCTCAATATGCACAGTTCAGAATGAGCCTAGCAGGCAGTCTAGCTCTGCTATTAAGAAAGCTGTGGGTCTATTTATATATCAGAGACACACAAACTCAGAAGCTGTCACTAGAGGAGGCAATCTGAGAAGTTACCAGAGGACAGTCTACAGCCTTGACAGCTCATCTTCTGATGGAAGGATTAAGCAATTTTTGTAACGTAGATCCCCCAGATATAATTTTATTTCATCTAATCAGTCCACCAAAGGCAAAAGGTGAAATTCTAACAAATTAAATTAAAATGCAATATAGGCCACTCTGAAAAGCAAATTTCAAAACCTGTTTTTCACTGATTTCCTCTTTGAACCTGGAAGTTAAGAGGTCTGTGGGAGGGAAAGGATGCAGCCTCTTTGATCAATGTTAGCAAATCAATTTATTCTGTTTCTAAAGGAATTAACGGAAAAAGAAGAGTCATCAACGTTTTATCTCATAGTTAAAAGAACAGAGATGTTTTTATTTCTCAGAAAAACTCTGCAGGCAGATTTAGGTCAATGGCAATGAACAGCATTGTCTGTAGGGCTGGAATGTGTTGCCTCCCTCCTTTCCAGCCATTTCCTCCCTTCTTTAAAATCGTACTTTTTGCCTTCTATTAGTCTCAGCCTAAAGTTACAGAAGGCTATTGCTAACAGAAATCATTAAAATATGTTTAGTTCCTCTAAGCCTGTCATACCATAGCTGCCCTCTAGTTAAAGATTTTTAAAGCTGGAAAGTGCCTTAGAGATCACCTTAAAAAGCGCTTTAAGGCCAAGGAAAGTTAAATAACTGGCCCCCAGTTACCCAAAATTTCTGTTAGCAGATGAAAGTCTATAACCCAGATATCTCAACTTTGAGTTCTTTCAACTGCACCACTCCATATGGTGATAATAAGGAAGATTGGAGGCATTTTCTTGATAATCCACACATAAAATTTACTTTGAATTCCATTGTCTCTAGAACATTGACTTAGTGCCCAGATCGTCCACAGAGTTCTTTTGAGAAATCTTGGCTTTGGGTTCCGACTGTGACACTTCTTGAGTGTGGATCCCTTACCTTTTCAAACCTCAGGGTAATCATCTGTACAGTAGGGATAATGACAAAACCACCTGCAGGGATGTTTTAAGAATTACATGAGATAAAATATGTAAAGTGCTTCACAAATGGAAACAAAGCATATAAATGTCAGATGGTGTTGTTGTTAGACACAATGCTTATCCAAGAAACTTCCTGAAGTCCACATTCCATAATCTTGCCCTTTCCTGTCATTCATTCAACGTTCACTCATCTTTATCAGGTATCTGGTGTGTATCGGGCACCATTCCATGTGATGGAGCTTCAAAAATGAATGAGATAATCAGGTAATCGGAAATTCCCACGCTAGTAGCAGGTATATAAATAATTACAATCTAAAATGCTTCTGTGGATACAAAGTGCTGGGGAAGAACACAGGAAGAATTCCCTATGAAGGCTAGAGAGTCAAGGTGACATCTGGATAGTTTTGAATTAAAAGTAGTTCTCCAGACAGGAGAGGAAAGAGAAAAAAAGAGTAGAAATCAGTGCATTCCAGGCAGTTGTGATGGATTTGCATGTTTACACAAATCCAAGTGGCCTAGAAGTGGCTGATACCTAAGATATAACAATGACAACTACCGCTATCTTTTAAATGACTTCTAAGCTCCACATTTTTAACCCATACTTATAATCTGCATAATGACCCTTCGAGTTAGGTAGCATTACCTAAAGACTATAAGTAAGAAAACAAAGGCTCAAAGAGGTCAAGTAACTTGCTCAAGATCACATAGGTGGTATATAGAGAAGTGTGGCTTTCAACTGAAGCCCTTGTAACTCAAAAGTGTATGTCTTTACTTAATGTGCCATACTGCTACTCATGAAATGGGGAATGTCAGAAGAAGACTAGAAATGCAGGTAAAGGTCAGAGTTTGCAGAACTTGGAATACTAAAGCCAGGGAGTTTAAATTTTATTCTATAGATTGTGAGACTCACTGGAGGATTTTTAAGCAGATGTTTTAGAAAAATCAGTCTGGGGAGCAGTGTGTAGAATAAATGGAACAAGGAAGAGATTAGAAACAGGAAGATCAGCTACAAAACTATTACAATTCCAGTGTCTCATAGGATTAGGGTAAAATTTAAAAAAAGAAGAAAAGAAATGTACAAAAACCCAAGTCAGACAACATAAGAACTTCTGAAACTCTATGTTCATTTGCTCATTCATGCATGCATGTGGGCACAGATCATTGTTTCATTAAATAAAAACACTTATTATCTCACATAACAGAAAGAGCAGAGGTAGGGCAGGCCCCAGGACTGGTTGACCGGTGGTTTATTCACAGTCTTGGACTCTTTCCACCTCTCTGTTTTACAGTCTTCTGTTATCCTAATGTAGACAAACCCAGGACGGCTAACAGCAGCAGTTAGAAAGCCACATGTTTTTTGGTCACAATACATCAGAGAAAGGAGTCTCTCCCCACAAACAGCAGTACCATCTGTCTTGACTTTAGTCCGCTTAACTCACTTGGGCAACATGAATCAGTACCTGTAGCCATGGAACCCTGTGTTGATTGGCTTGGATGGGTCAGGAGCCTCCGCTGGGTCTGGGTTGCGGAAGTCTTTTGTGCCCTGTATGGTAATATAAGGTTTAATAACTGAACTAAATTAAAGCTTTATTAGGAAAGAGGAAGTGAGGAGTTGATGCCAAATGGGCAACAGACAGCATGCATGGTTGTCACCAAGCTGTAGGCATGGATAATTTAAGGGAATGAATTTGCATGTTTATCATTCCTAAACCTGATCTGCCTGAGTAGCTCCTCTCCAGCTTTCCCTTCCAAATCATCCTTCTCCCACTTCACAAAAGCAAAGCATGCTTCTCACCCAGCCCAAATATTCCTATAGCATGTTGCCTCGGGATAAAATTTTTTGATGTGCCAAAAAAAGGTGGGGTATTTAAAATACTAGGATCAACGCTGAGAAAGTGCATTAGTATAATGACTAGGTAACAAATACTTTTGCATATAAGATGGTTCCCAATTCTTTAAACTCAAAGAAGCTCTAATGGAGTTGTCACCTGATAAATCAGTAAATCTACTTTTAAAATGATAGATCAAGTTGGGCGCAATGGCTCACAACTAAAATCCCAGTGCTTTGGGAGACCTAGGTGGGAGAATTGCTTGAGCCCAGGAGCTCAAGACCATCCCGGGCAACATAGTGAGACCCCACTTCTCTAAAAAAATTTAAAAATTAGCCAGGTGTGGTGGTATACACCTGTAGTTCCAGCTACTTGGGAGGCTAAGGTGGGAGGATCGCTTGAGCTCAGGAGGTAAAGACTGAGCCATTGGGCTCCAGCCTGAGCAACAGAGTAAGATCCCATCTCAAAAAAAAAAAAAAAAGGTCACAATGTTATTTTTTACTTATAAATTAGAAAAATAATATAAAATGGAATAAAATTAGTGCTGAATCCTATTTTATTCTAATAATATGTTATGTCAACTACAGATACATAAACTGGGGAAAAAATGAAAGTCCCATCTATCTTATTAAGTGATACATTTCCAGTAAAATTTACTTTTTATGTTCAAAATCATAAAACATCAATATATTTATGTTTTAATTGATTGTGTACTGATAGTAATTCTCAAATAACTCATTTTGGACTCACATATTTATGCTACCAAAATAAAAATTTTTCTACCTTAATTTATATTTTTGTTGCAAAGAAGTATAAAGGGTGATCAATAAAATACTTCCAATCACTAAAGTGGTGAAAGTTAAATGGATATAATAAGTTCAAGGAAAAAACTATACAAACTTTTTCTTTTTTGAGATGGAGTTTCACTCTTGTTGCCCAGGCTGGAGTGCAATGGCGCAATCTCAGCCCCAACACAACCTCTGCCTCCTTGGTCCAAGCGATTCTTCTGCCTCAGCCTCCCAAGTAGCTAGGATTACAGGCATGCACCACCAGGCCCAGCTAATTTTGTATTTTTAGTAGAGACAGGGTTTCTCCATGTTGGTCAGGCTGGTCTCGAACTCCTGACCTCAGGTGATCTGCCTGCCTCGGCCTCCCAAAGTGCTGGGATTACAGGTATGAGCCACCAGGCCCAGCGAAAAATATATAAATGTTTTAACCCTTAACAAAGAGCTTGTTAGAGATCTAAGGTATGGTGGGAGGGTTATAGTTAGTAATATTGTATTGTATACTAGAAATTTGGCAGGAAAACATGTTTTAGGTACTCTTACTATAAACCAAAAAAGAAAGAAAGATAACTACATAAAGATGATTTGTTTGACTGTAGTAATCACTTCAATATTTAAGTGTATATCAAATAGCATGTTATACACCTTAAAATTTATATGGTAATATAAAAGAGCTTGTTAATGTATTTTTAAATGAATGATTCTGAGTATCAAATTAATAATAAAAATTTATCTGGATACTTTTTAAAATTCTATAATAGTTTTATTTTTTAACTGTTAATATTTAAAATATGTTAACTACACCTTTTGAAATAGATAACAGAAAATTTTAAAATGTGAAAGAGGTATATAGTTTTTCCAAATTATTTTGTGAGTGCAAAAATGTTGACCTGCTGCTGGTTTAAAAAAGCCAACCAAGCAGGATCAAAAGGAGTAGATTTGCCCCAGTGCAGGGTTAGGTGACATACAGAGTTCCATGCTAGTGAGACTCCTATGAAACATCTGAGTCAAGATGTCTTTCAGGAAATTGTAGTTCACCAGAGGGGTCTGGACTAGAGAAATTTAGTCATACACATACAGAAAGTAGTCAAATCAAGGAGATATTTGTGACCAGTGAGAGAGTATGATGGTTGGAGAAGAACAGCAGAATCATATTTTGGGAAATAACAATGGCAAAGGAAACAGAAGAAAGATCAGAAAAGTAGGAAGCAAGTCAGAAGAGCAAAACCAACAGAAAAGTTTTGAGAAGGAAGCAGTGGACAATAGTGATTTAAAAAAAAAAAAAAAACAAGTCCAGTAAGACAAAAACTAGAAAGAATCCATTGGGTTTAGCAATTAGGAAGTCAACAGTGACCTCAGTGACATCAATTTCAGTGGCGTGGTAGGACAGAAACTCAATAACTTGTCCTAAGGGATATTATACCTTTGATTTTAAGACCCAATAAAGAAAGATCAAGGAAGCATGACACTCTGGAAACTTTTCAGAGTATCATGCTGTGATCTCACCACTTGGTTTCCAGTCCGGTGGGTCTTCCAATCTCACATCAATAACCTGGCAAGGTAGGACATAATCTCCTGGCTTTTGCAATTAGAACCTGCTGACTAGTAATACTCAAGAAAATGAATAACTGTTTTTACCTAGTGTATTTGCAGGGTAACCTGCTAATCTTTTGGGGGTAAATCAAAGCTTTAAAAGCCTTAATCCCTGCCTAGAAAGAGTTCATAACTCAAGAAGACAATATTCACACAGAATTTTTTAAAAAGAGAGAGCAAGGCAAAATATGCTAATTTTTCAAGAACTCGTCTGAAAGAGACATTGTTGTTAGTTGAAAAGCCTTCCCAGAAATGGAAAGACTAGAATACTAGATACCAGATTCTAGGATACTAGAATACTAGAAAGGTATTCTAGGGTAGGGGCACTGGAACTACAGGGATACTAGGATAAAAGAAAGTATTTCAAAGACAGGGGACAGGAAGAACAATGATATGTCCAAAGTATTGAAGGGGGGTGATGACAAGATAGCCCTGGCTTGAGTGGAGGTCCAGGAATGTGTAATGGAGGTAAACCGAAAGCTAGACACTGGTTGCTCAGAATACTAGCCAAGGTGTTTGGACTGGATTCTGCCAGCAATGTGAACCATTAAAAATCTTAGGGAAATTGGACTGATAAATGACCAAAAACAGTGTTTTAGGAATATTAATCTGGCAATGGCAAGCAGGATAGAGTGAAGCTGAGGAGAAACTCTTCTTCATTTAACGATGCTTCTAAGTAGAATACCTCTTAGAAAACTCATACTTATCATTCCAGCCTGTGGAAATAAAATCTTGAATTAGGGCAGTGATAAACAGCATGGAAAGAATAGAAAAGAAGGAAAAGGAGTTAGAGGAAAATCTATAGACCTAGGACATTGGCTATAGGCGCCAGGGGTGGGACCGAGGTAGTGTCAAGCTAGTCAAACATGAATTGAGGCTCCAAGTATGGGTAAAAGAAATAAGCAAGTCAGAAAAGGGAGACACATGATTTTTCTCCTTGCTGGAAAGCAACTACAAGACGTTAAATGTATTAAATGTGATTCATTTGAGTATAGAAATTTGGGGGTTGAAAAGATCCAGGTTCAAGTGAACAATAAGAATTGGAGGTCTGAAATAAAGAGAAATTCATGTTGCATATGTGGACATGGGAATTCATGATGTCTTTTGGCACCAACTATATATGAGGTATGCATAAGGGTGCAAAGGGGTCAGAAACAAAGAAGACATTCGTTGCCTCAGTAATCACCTACACAGGCGTGTTGGCTGATGTACACAGTGAATGAGATCTGAGCTGAATAAATAGCCGAATAAAGAACAGGGGATCATGGTGAAATCTAGTAGTTTCGTCTTTACAATGTGTAGAGAAGTAATGGGAACTTCAGAAGCATGAAGCAATCCCCAAACCAAATAAATGTGTGGTTTGAAGAAGATGGTGCTATAGAATGCTACTGAGATCAGACAAATGGAAAAGTTGCTGGATTTAGTGATTAGAAAGTATTGGTGACCTTTGAGAAGGACATTTTAGTCCAGCCGCAGAGAGTTAAGAAACAAGTGGATGGCGAAAAAATGGGCACAGGTAGGCGTTGCTCACCTAGAGAGGCTTCTTGACAACTTTTCTACACAGCGAGTCCTTCTGCTGCATTGTGTTTCGGCTGGTATGGGAATGGCAGTGTGGAGATATTACACATTTGGTAATAGGCATTCAAGAATTTAATGTCTTTGAAGATGAGAAGTGTTAGGCAAGCCACAGTCGTGTTACAGTTATGGACTCTGAAATAGTGTGAATTTTCCTATAATAATGGCACTTATCACACCACTTAAGGCAAAGAGGATACTTTGCAGCTTAGATATGCTTTCTAATCAGTAGTTAAGGAAGTCTCCTTTCTGCACGTCCACCTTCTTAAATGATTCAATTAAACTTTTATCTTTCCCCTAGACGCCTAATCAAATATGTGGTAAAACCACTTAGAACCACATTATAAGTTTCCTTTCTTCCTTAACTTTTCTCTCATTGGCTATAAAAAAAAATTGGTACCTATCAAAGAAACAATAAAACGAAATCCCAAACACACTTCGTTAGCAAGACCAAGGGCTCTATTTTCATTATGAACCTGATATCCCTACACTCAGAGCATCCACCGTGTGGGGAAAGCCCAGTACAGTCCTGATATGGTTCTTCCTATTTCTGATTTGAGGATTTGAATCTGAGTGGAGAAACACAGACTCTCAAGCTTGAAGGACTTCAAACTATAGCTAGTATCTGTGCTCTCCACAACATTCCCTGTGCATTCAATGCCTTCCTCTCTGTTACTGAATCACATCTAAGTTACCTTGCTTGATTTTAGGTTTTTTTTTTTCATCTTTTCCTACTGGATTCATTCAACCTCATTTTATATTCCACTCTAATGTACACTCATCACTGAGTTGGTCTGGTTTTATCAATATATCTCAAACATACGTTCATTGATCACCAATTCTGTGCATGCTGTTATGCTGTTCTCCTTTCTGAAATGCTCTTCCCCTTGCCCACCTTAATTCCTTTTATCTTGTAAGAACCTGACTTAAACACCTTCTCCCTTTGGAGCCCTCCCATGTTATTGCAGCCTATAATTATCTCCTGTTTTTTCAAATGTTTTTAGTCTTTAGAAGCTAACAGAGCATGTTTATACCCCATGAGTACAAAGACATCTTGGTCACTTGTCTTGTATTATTCACTATAACATATATGTGTAGATATTATGCTTCTATGGAAGCGTGTGCCACAACTTACAGTTACTTTATTTTGTTCACTGGTATATCGCCAACCCCTGGAGCTGTGCCTGGAACATAGTAGACACTCAAATATTTGTTGAATAACTGAAAAGTGCTTAAGAAATGTTTATTGATTGATTGATTGATTGGCCTGGATTGGACAGATGATTAAGCAGAGCAGAAAACAAATAGCAGAGGACAGGCTGGGCACAGTGGCTCACGCCTGTAATCCCAACACTTTGGCAGGCTGAGGCGGGTGGATCACCTGAGGTCAGGAGTTTGAGACCAGCCTGGCCAACATGGCGAAACCCCATCTCTACCAAAAATACAAAAATTAGTCAGGAGTGCTGTTGGCACCTCTAATCCCAGCTACTCAGGAGGCTGAGGAGAGAGAATCGCTTGAACCTGGGAAGCGGAGGCTACAGTGAGCCGAGATTATGCCACTGAACTCTAGTCTGGGTGACAGCGAGAATGTCTCAAAAAAAAAAAAAAACAAATAGCAGAGGACAGGATATCATTTTTAAAAATCAAACAGTACTCCACATCCTCGGGTCTGATCCAGATTTGTGGAAGGAGAGGGAAGAAGTGGAGGAAGAGGTAGGCAGTCAACTAAGACGGTCACCAAGTTCTCAGGGGAGTGAGATGATGATGTAGGGAGCTCTGACTCATCTTGGGAAATCATCAGCACACTTCAACACTCCCTAAAAACAGCAGCCCCCGGAAAAAGCTTTGAGGCAGTTTTGGATCCTCTCTTGTCTTTCCCCCTTTGATACGAGGCAGCTCATTTTGCAGAATGACTTGTTCAGCGTCTCAGCTGCTGTGGTTACTTAGTATTCAGGATATGTTGGAGAGTGCCTGCTGGATCAGTCACCTTCATAGTCACATTTCTTCTGAGCCCAAGAAGCTACTGGAGACAGAAAAAAAATGGAGACAGGAAAAAAAAAATTGATTCAAACAGTGACACAAACCTGCACGTCCCAATTAAACACCTTCTTCGCCATTCCCCAAATCCTATTCCTCCAGTTCTGTTCTGTTTAGCTGATGGTCCCATCACACCATCTCAGCCCCAAATGCTAGCTCCCATTCTTTCATTCTGGTTTCCAACCTGTGGGTGGCCACCAAATACTGTCAATTCTACTCAAAATGTCTCACAAATCCAACTTCCCTTTGTAGTTCCAGTTCCCCTACCCTCATCAGGTCCTTATCATCTCTCGCCTACATTATCACAATAGCTTCCTGTTGTTTGTCTGCTTCAAATCTCTCCCCTTCTCCAGAGCATTCTTCAAATTGCCACTGCCGCCAGTAAAATCACAAAAGATCAGATCTGATGATGTCATTTCTCTGTTTGAGTAGAGTCTAAAACTCTTGATATAAAAGTCTTTCATATCAAATCATGACTCACCTTTTCTCTGTCCATCCATGCGGGCTATCTATTCTGCCCTATTCCTAAATGTTCTTCACCTTAAGAGTTCTCCAGCCTGTCAGGCCTCTGAGCCCAAGCTAAGCCATCATATCCCCAGCTACCTGCAGGTGCACATCCAGATGGCCTGAAGCAACTGAAGATCCACGGAAGTGAAAATAGCCTTAACTGATGACATTCCACCATTGTGATTTGTTTCTACCCCACCCTAACTGATCAATGTTCTTTATCATCTCCCTCACCCTTAAGAAGTTTCTTTGTAATTCTCCCCACCCTTGAGAATGTACTTTGTGAGATCCACTCCCTGCCCCCAAAACATTGCCCTTAACTCCACCGCCTATCCCAAAACCTATACGAACTCATGATAATCCCATCACCCTTGCTGACTCCTTTTTCGGACTCAGCCCACCTGCACCCAGGTGAAATAAACAGCCTTGTTGCTCACACAAAGCCTGTTTGGTGGTCTCTTCACACGGACGCATGAAACACAGCCAAAGTCTTATTTTTCTAAAACTAACTCATAGTTCCCCTTCCCTGGAAGTCCTGTTTTAATGAGTGGAAAAACTAGGAGCATTAAAAAAAAAAATCACTCCTTGAGGAGTAACAAGCAAAATTCAAATAAATCTAAAAGGCATAAAACTGAGGGATAAAGCCAAGCTCAATTTCAGTGTGATCTTGGTCAAGTGTCAGAAACCTGACCTGGGCATGCAGAGCAAGTCCAAAGGATGAAACGAGTTCGAGACCTACTTGGCAGATCTGAGGTGGGATCTAGCACTTGTGGAGGGCCAACAAGATGTAACTTCTACATTAAACACATGGACATCTATGATCTTGATCGATCTTTTCAGTAAACCTGTGGAGTAAGTGTTATTATCACCAATGTATTAGATGAAGAAATTCAGGGTCAGAGAGGTCCCAAAGGTTCAATGTCACATAATGAGCCAGGAGTGTAACCAGAATACAGACTCATGTCTGTCGGATTCTAAACTTACTGCTCTACCGCAGCACTCACAGTGAAGTGGAGAAACCTCGGAACCAGAGCACCAAGCTGATACAGGGTCAGGAACCAGCGAAGCAAAACAGGGTAACAGGCAATGGGGATCATCAGCACAGCATGAGAGTAGGGGCTTATTTCCAGCAAACAGTTGCCTTGCTGCGACAGGGTCCCTCTTAAAGCGTTGTCTTAGGACACTCTGGAACTTCACATCTTCCCTGATTCCCACATCTGCCCCTCTCACCCTCCTTCCACCCACATTAGAATCCTGCTTTTCTCTGAACTCTCCGATTCCTGGCTTCTGACACATAATATGCTTATATATAAGGCATAGCAATAATAGATACCGCAAAACTTAGTGGCTTAAAACAAGAGCAATTTTTTTTGGAGAGAACGGGTCATGACTCTGCAATTTGGGAGACCCTGACCGAACTAGAGGAATTAAAGACACACACACAGAAATACAGAGGTGTGAAGTGGGGAATCAGGGGTCTCACAGCCTTCAGAACTGAGAGCCCAAACGGAGATTTACCCACATATTTAATAACAGCAAACCAGTCATTAGCATTGTTTCTATAGATATTAAATTAACTAAAAGTATCCCTTATGGGAAACCAAGGGATGGGCCAAATGAATTGCAGCAGGAACATGCCCTTAAGACACAGATCACTCATGCTTTTGTTTGTGGCTTAAGAATGCCTTTAAGTGTTTTTCCGCCCTGGGTGGACCAGGTGTTCCTTGCCCTTATTCCTGTAAACCCACAACCCTCCAGCTTGGGTGTTAGGGCCATTATGCACATGGCCTAAAGTGCTGCAGAGACTTTATTTATGGCCAGTCTTGGGGCCAGTTTATGACCAGACTTTGGGGGGCTTGCTCCCAATAATAGTGTTGGCTGAGTCTGCTTGACTGGGACTAGAGGATCTAAAATAGTTTTGTTCACATTTCATAGCTCAGTTGGAGAGGCTGGAATCACGGGGACTGCCTGAATCTCTATCAAGCAACGTGGTTGGACTGGCTGAGATAGTGGCTAACTTCTATGACAGAAAATAACAGAAGCTCAAGAACTCTTACAGTTTAGACCTAGAAGTCACACAGCATCACTTCTGTCATAATCTATTGGTCAAAGCAAGTCACGGGACCAGTTTAGAGTCCAGGGAAGGGGAAAAACCTCCATCTTTTGATGGAATGTCAAAGTCACTTTCCACGCTGGGCATGATGGCGCACATCTGTAATCCCAAAACTTTGGGAGGCTGAGGCGGGTGAATCACTTGCTACTGGGAGTTTTGAGACCAGCCTGGACAACATAGTGAGACCCTATTTCTACCAAAAAAAAAAAAAAAATCTTGTAAAAAAAATTAGCTGGGCATGGTGGTGCACACCTGTCCTACCAGCAGCTCAGGAGGCTAAGGTGGGAGGATGGCTTGAGCCTGAGAGATCAAGGCTGCAGCGAGCAATGATTGTGCCACTGCACTATAGCCTGGGCAACAGAGCAAAACCGTGTCTCAAAATAAACAAACAAAACAATGGCAATTCCAAAGGGCATGTAGAATGTTGTGATTATCTTTGGAAATAATCTACCACAGTGATTTTTATATCCATCTGTTTTCTCTGATAGATTATTTTCCTGAGGTTAAATCTTTGTATTCATTTTACATCCCTCATAGCACCTAGTACAATAACCAAAGCTTAGAAAATGCACCAATAAATGAGAAACCAACTAACCCATAGATGGGTTTGCAGTTGCCCCACTCAATACTAGTCTTCAGGAAATGTAAATCAGAACCACAATGAAGTATCGCTGCATAGCCATTAGGATGGCTCTTATAAAAAGCCAAAACACAAAAACATCAAATAATGAGTGTCGGTGAGGATGTAGTGAAATGGGAACCCTTGTGCATTGCAGGCAGGGATGTAAAATGCTATGGGAAACGATGTGGAGATTCCTCAGAAAATTAAACATAGAATTGCCATATGGCCCAGCAATTCCACTTCTGGGTATAGATTACAAAGAAATTAAAACAGGGACTCAAAGAGATGTTTGTTGACCCATGTTCATAGCAGCATTCTTCACAATAGCTAAAAGGTAAAAGCAATACATTTGCTCATCAAAGGATGAATGGATAAATAAAATGTACATACGTACAACAGAATATTATTCAACCTTAAAAAGGGATGAAATTCTGACCAGGTGCGGTGGCTCATGCCTGTAATCTCAGTACTTTGGGAGGCCGAGTCGGGCGGATCACCTGAGGTCAGAAGTTCAAGACCAGCCTGGCCAACATGGTGAAACCCCATCTCTACGGGGGTGTGGCGCACATCTGTAATCTCAGCTACTTGGGAGGCTGAGGCAGGAGAATTGCTTGAACCCGGGAGGTGGAGGTTGCAGCGAACTGAGATTGCACCACTGCACTCCAGGCTGGGAGGCTGAGGCGGGAGAATTGCTTGAACCCAGGAGGTGGAGGTTGCAGCGAACTGAGATTGCACCACTGCACTCCAGCCTGGGCAACAGAATGAGATTCCATCTCAAAAAAAAGAAAAGAAAAGTGAGGAAATTCTGACATGCTACAACACAGATGAACCTTGAGGACATTATCCTAAATGAAATAAGCCAGTCACAAAAGAACAAACATTGTGTCATTTCTCTTAGACGAGGCTCCTATAGTAGTCAAATTCATAGAACCAAAAAGTGGAATGGTGGTTTCCAGGAGCTAGAGGGAGGCATAAATGGGGAGTTAGCGTTTCATGGGTACAGAGTTTCAGTTGGGGAAGATGAAAAACTTCTGGAGCAGGCCGGGCGCGGTGGCTCAAGCCTGTAATCCCAGCACTTTGGGAGGCCGAGACGGGCGGATCACGAGGTCAGGAGATCGAGACCATCCTGGCAAACACGGTGAAACCCCGTCTCTACTAAAAAACACAAAAAAACTAGCCGGGCGAGGTAGCGGGCGCCTGTAGTCCCAGCTACTCGGGAGGCTGAGGCAGGAGAATGGGTGAACCCGGGAGGCGGAGCTTGCAGTGAGCTGAGATCCGGCCACTGCACTCCAGCCTGGGTGACAGAGCGAGACTCCGTCTCAAAAAAAAAAAAAAAAAAAAAGAAAAACTTCTGGAGCTGGATAGTGGTGATGGCTGCTCAACAATGTGGATGTACCTACTGCCACAAAACTGTACACTTTTAAAAGGTTTTTGGTAAATTTTCTGCTATTTATATTATGCATGAATAGTACACATATTTGACCATCATTTAAAAAAGAAAAAAACCTAATTCACGCACTGGCTCTCAGACACAAATCTTCAGACTCCACATGCTTTAACCCTGGATCCTGATGCCGTCTTCCATCATTTATGCTGTCTAGCTCAAATCCCATGCACATCATATGTGCTCAATAAAAATCAGTAAGTGAATGGATATCTATAAATGAATGAATGCATTAATATTTACTTTTAACTAAGACGAGGGCTTCTCATCTCCTGGCAAAAAAAGCAAACATTTTGATTGGTGGTACTTGGCAGTCTAGAAATATCATGAAGTTTCAACTCAGTTTCTCACTTTGGAAAACCTAGAGGCTCTGTCCTCATCCCTTGAGTTCACCCCTACATGTTATCTATGTTTTAGCATGTGAGAGCTTGTTTTGCCTAGTGTATGTGGATTTTGAGTGTGTCCTCTGAGCAGAAACACCTTGAAGGCAGGGACATGTTTCTTTGTATCATCTACGATAACTAGTTCAGAGACCTCATATGCCCAACTGGTACTCCACAGTCCCATAGTAGACATAGGGGCTGGGCACAAGCAGAAAAGATTTTGAGACAAGCCCTAAGCTTTAGTCCATGCCCTCGCCAAGTCCTATTGATTGTTTACATATGAGATGGCTTCAACCTTCTTCATCTTCATTGCCACCGCCCTGATTAAAGCCACCATCATCTGGCACCTGACTCCACGCAGCAGCCTGCTAACTGGTCTCCTTCTTTCTCTCTTGCATGCTCCCCACTTTCTACTCCATTCCCCACAGACCTGCCAGACTATTTTTCCAGACTATTCGTATGATTATATTATACCTTGGCTCAAAACCTTGAGTGATCTCCCACTGTAGAAGGATAAAGACAAAACCTCTTATGTTGGCCTACTTGGCCCTTGGATGGTCTGGTTCCTGCATAAACATTCAAGCCTCAGAGCAAACCACCTCCTGCATCTTCTCTGGGCTCCAGCCAGATGCTGTAGGTCCTTGGCTTCTGGAATGCACAAGCGTTCCCATCACAAATCTTGATGTGTGCTGGCCCCCTCCCAATCTCTGCTCTCTCTACCTGTTTAATTCTCACTTCTCTGAGTGCAGTGGCATGATTTTCGCTCACTGCAACCTCCACCATCTGTGTTCAAGGGATTCTCGTGCCTCAGCCTCTTGAGTAACTGGGATTACAGGTGCCGGCCACCACACTCAGCTAATTTTTTTGTGTTTTTAGTAGAGACGGGGTTTCACCATGTAGGCCAGGCTGGTCTCGAACTCCTGACATCAGATGATCCACCTGCCTCGGCCTCCCGAAGCGCTGAGAATATAGGCGTGAGCCACCGCACCTGGCTAATACTGTTAAATTAAACTAAATTTGGCCCCAGGTTGCCTCCGTACATCATCAACTGCAACCTAACTTAGTATATACACTAACTAAAATCCTAAAGTAGGAGTATAGTTTTCTTTTTTTTTTCTGAGACTCACTCTGTCACCCAGGCTGGAGTGCAGTGGCACGATCTCGGCTCACTGCAAGCTCCGCCTCCCGGATTCCCGCCATTCTCCTGCCTCAGCCTCCAGAGTAGCTGGGACTACAGGCGCCCGCCACCACGCCCGGCTAATTTTTTGTATTTTTGGTAGAAACGGGGTTTCACCGCGTTAACCAGGATGGTCTCGATCTCCTGACCTCGTGATCCGCCCGCCTCGGCCTCCCAAAGTGCTGGGATTACAAGCGTGAGCCACCGCATCTGCCCTTAAATTAGGAGTATAATTTTCTAACAAATAATTGAGTTTCAGCCAATCATAGCAAATGAGCGTCAGTCAATCACAGGTGGTCAACTGATCTCATCACATTCAAATGAGGCAAACGCCAAGGTGTAACCAATGGAGCTGTCCTGTCCACAGAGGCTGCCTGCCCTTGCTGCAGAGTGGAGAGCTCTCTAAACCTCTTCTGGTGCTGAGACCTGCCCGATTCACGATTTGTCCTTTGCTCAATTAAACCCTGTTAAATTTCATTTGTCCAAAGTTTCTATTTTAACAACAACTGTCATCTCTTCAGTAAAATCCTTCTCGACCTCTCCTCACACCCTTCCTAGGCTAGGTCAGTCCTCTCTGCAATAAGCGCTCATGGATCAGTGTTCCTTTCCTTTGGGACCCTGCCCTCAGCTGGCCAGCACACATTCATTACATGTGGACTGACTACTGGATTCATGACAATCCCCTGCACTGGACAGACTGTAAGCTCCATAAGATGCCTTGTTTGCTTTTGCCCGTCATTGAATCGCCAATGCCTAGCAAGATGCCTGGCACGTAATAGTTGCTCAGTAAGCATGTGTGGAAAGAAGGAAGGGAAAAAAACAAAGGAAAAGAAAGAAGGAAAACGATAAGGCCCCAGCCTCACATTTTAGAAAACCACATAGCAACATAGTCACACAACACCAGTATTCTTTTTACATAATAACTGAAATTCAGCAGACAGGTTTTCAAGTTTTATCTTGGTTTTACAGACTTGGTTAAATCGCCAAAGTTCTCTAATGTGGGGTTTCTTTTATTTATTTTCGCATACAGTTGTAGAATGCCTACCAAATGCAAGGTATGTATTAGAAGAATGCTTCTCAACTGGCCACGTGTGGTGGCTCATGCATGTAATCCCAGCACTTTGGGAGGCCGAGGTGGGCGGATCATGAGGTCAGGAGATTGAGACCATCCTGGCCAACATGGTGAAACCTTGTCTTTATTAAAAATACAAAAATTAGCTGGGTATGGTGGTGCACACCCAGCTACTCAGGAGGCTGAGGCATGAGAATCACTTGAATTCAGAAGGCAGAGGTTGCAGTGAGTCAAGATCCCACCTCTGCACTCCAGCCTGGGCAAAAGAGCAAGACTCTGTCTCAAAAAAAAAAAAAAGAAGAAGAAGAAGAATGCTTCTCAACTGAAAGAGATGCCTACTATAGAGGGATGTATCAAAATTTCAAGGGGGATCTTATTCAGAATACGAATAAACCCACAGCCAACATGATGAGCACATGTTGGGTGTGTGTGAGCGGCAGGCAGAAAATGACGCAGAGATGAATAAGACACTTCGTGACATCAAAGAATTGTCTCTGTGATGTCAGAAAGACATGGAGCTACAACTACACAAGGCAATTTGCTGGAATAGAGAAAAAAGTGTGATGCAGAGTACAGAGTATAGAGAAGAAGTAGTTAATTTCAATTTGGAAAGGAGGGAAGAGGCTTGTTGGTAACTTGAGATGGATTCTGAAGGATAGATAAGAAGACTTTATGGGCAGCCAAGAGGGACAGTCACGAGGACCTTTTTCCAAGAAATATGGTGAAGGCTAACTAGTTAATGGGCAGAAAGTCCTCTGAAGCCTTTTATGAGAGGCTCTGTGAATATCAAGTACTGTCTCTGAACAGAAGATAATTCCAATACATTCAACTACACAGCAATTGTGCTTGGCTGACCAATGATATTACTCCTGAGAACTGAATATGTCTAAGGCTTTCTCCTCACCACCCAAGAAGGTCTTGATTTGCCAGCATAATCAGTTTATGGGAGAAATTATTCCAGCCATCAACAGAGGGGGATTAGCTAGGGAACGGCTGGTTCATATTTAGGACTCACTGATGATTATTTCTGTTCTCACTGAGCAGCCAGATGTCTGGCACTCTCTGAGACTTTATCGATTTAATTTGACCCCTGGAGAGACACATGAACAAGGGCAAGTCTTTCCAGGATATGATGTGGGAAAACAGAAAGCAGAGATGGTACTACACAAAACTGTGATACTGGCTGCACTTGTGTGGGAATGCTTGGTCTCTCTGACTGTGGTAGACCCTACTACTCGTAATGGTTAGCTCTTACAGGGTTCTGAGCATTATTCTAAAGGCTTCAGATGTATAGCGTCATTTAATCCTCACCACCACCTATGAGATAGGCGAAGTCAATGCCATTGACATTTTAGAGTAGAGAACTGGTGCACAGAGGAGCTCAGTAACTTGTTCAGGGTAACACAGAGGTAGGATTTGAACTCAGCTGGTCTTATTTCACAGCCTGTGCTCTTACTCAACATATTAGACTGTCTGTCATCCATAGAATTGAAAAAGGCTTTTCCATTCTCTCCTCCTTCTTCTTCTCCTCCTCCTCCTCTTCCTCCTCCTCCTCCTCTGCCTTCTTCTTTTTTCGAGACGGAGTCTCGCTCTGTCACCCAGGCTGGAGCACAAATGGCGCAATCTCGGCTCACTGCAAGCTCCACCTCCTGGGCTCACGCCACTCTCCTGCCTCAGCCTCCCGAATAGCTGGGACTACAGGCGCCCGCCACCACGCCTGGCTAATTTTTTGTATTTTTAGTAGAGGAGGGGTTTCGCCATATTGGTCAGGCTGGTCCTTCTCCTTTCTTTTTTTTTTTTTGAGACAAGGTCTCACTCTGTCACCCAGGCTGGAGTGCAGTGGCACAATCTCAACTCACTGCAACCCCCACCTCCCAGGCTCAAGTGATCCTCCCATCTCCCGAGTAGCTGAAACTACAGATGTGCACCACCATGTCTAGCTAATGTTTTGTTTTTTGTTTGGAGATAGGGTTTCATCATGTTACACAGGATGGTCTTGAACTCCTGGACTCAAGTGATTCACCCAGCTCAGCCTCCAAAGCACTGGGATTACAAGCATAGTCCATCGTGTCCGGCTTCTGTTTCGCTCTCTAGCTGTGTGATTTGGGGCCTATTATTTAACTTTTCAGTGGCATTTTCATTGTAATAGATCACAAAGCTTTACAGTGGGAAAAATTGGGGGTCTCAGCCTGCTACCCTCCCCATATCCTCAATCCCTAGCCCCAGCTGAGGCATTGGTTTCATTTCCTATATGCTCAGCTCCAAAAAGCTTGACCAACTCTGAGTAAGAATATGCTGGAGCAAGCTCAGCTATACCAATCCATGGAGGCCAAGTCCTAGACTGCTCAGCCTTAGTGTAATACTGGCCTCGGTGAGCCCCTGTGGGCCCTGAGCTTGCCTGTGCCTGCACCCACTTTTCCCTGGTGTGGCTCCTCTGTGCTGTGAATGCAACTCCAAGCCTTGCCTTCCTTACCCAGATCCCCCGCAATTCACTCTGTTGATATGACTAAGCTTCTGCTTTGACACCTCCTCCTAGCTCTAGTTTAGGAAGCCTATCTAACGCCCAGTCCTGGTATATGGGTTGGGCCCTGCCTTGCACTTTGCAGTTTCTTTCCCCATTTCAAACGAGCATTGCCCCTCAGGACAGCTCTCCCTCAGAGCTGGGCCTCTGCGCCCATAGCCTCTCAGTTCACTACTTGCCTGACCACTTGCAACACCTGTGCTCCCCAGAGCGCTCTATCAACAAGCGGATGATCTGACTCCCCCTTCCTCCCTCCCTCCCCTCTTTCTCCCTGCTTCCTCCTTCCCTCCCTTCCTTCTTTCCCCCCTTCCTCCCTTCCTTCCTTCCTTTCTTTTTCCCTTCCTTTTTTCTTTCTTTCACATATGACTCACATAAAAAAAATTCATCACTGTAGCCATTGTAAAGTGTATAGTTCAGTGACTTTTAGCATATTTTTGAGGCTGTGCAACCAATACCATTATCTAATTCCAGAACCTTTCCATCACCCCAAAAAGAAACCCCATATCCAGGAGTAGTCACTCTCCATTTCTCCTCCTTCAGCCCCTGACAATCA
This sequence comes from Papio anubis, assembly GCF_008728515.1. NCBI lineage: Eukaryota > Metazoa > Chordata > Mammalia > Primates > Cercopithecidae > Papio > Papio anubis. Next base: position 11,325,476 of record NC_044987.1, read on the forward strand.
TCAGTCTATTTTCTGTCACTATAGATTTGTGCCTACCCTAGACATTTCCTACAAATGGAATCATACAATATTTGTTCTGGTTTTCTGGCTTCCTTTCACTGAGTATAATGTTTTTTAGGGTTGTGCATGTTGTAGCTTGAATCAGTACTTTGTTTCTTTTTATGGCTGAATAATATTCCATTGTGTGAATAGACCACACTTTGTTTATCCATTCATCACTTGATGGACATTTGGGTTGTTTCTAGTTTGGGGCTGTTATGAGCAATGTTGCCATTCACATTTGTGTAGAAGTATTTCAGTTGTCTTGGCTATTATAACTAGGAGTGGAATTGCTGGTCATATGGTGTGTTTAACTTTTTGGGGAATTGCCAAACTGCTGATGAAGGAATCTGAGTCATTTTACATTTCCCAGCTGTGCATAGGAGTTTCAGTTTCTTCACATTTACCCCAAAACTCCTTATGGTCCTACTCTGGTATTTCTTCGATCTCCTGCCACTGGGTATTTTCATGCACTTTCTGATTCTTTGAATCAAGTAGTGAAACACATTTGATTTTGATGGCAGAGTCCTGAGATTCGGTCGGCTTCGCCATGCAGGATATTAAGGCAGGTACATTTTAGGGGCAAAAAAAAAAAAAAAAAATTATAATCCTCAGTTTTCTCATTTGCTAAATGGGAATAATAATAAGGTTTGGGGGCTGATTAAATGAGATAGTGCATGTAAAACCTTCAGCATGATGCTTATAAAGCCTTACCTCAAAAAACGCTAGCTCTCATTATCACTCTCTTTCTTTGTCCACACTTCTGGACCTCTGACCTGTCAGTCACTCCATCAGCCACTTGGTTAGTTAGCAAGTATGGACAGAGAGTCCCCGCCACATGCCTGACACTGTTCTAGGAACTAGTAGTACAGCACTAGACAAGAAAGAGCCATACCCTTAGGATCTAACATTCTCCTGGGGCAAGAGGCACAACGAACATCTAAGTGAAGAAATGAAGATAATTTTAGAAACTGGAAGTACCTGAGAAAATAACACAGGGTAATGTACTTGTGGATAGGGTGAGGGGCTGCCCAGATGATATGGCCAGGGGAAGCCTCTTGGAGGAGGAACATCTGAGTTAAGACCTGGAGGCACCCACACAAGGTCTGGAGAAGAAAACTCCACACAGAACAAACTCCTGACACAGAATTCCTGGGACAGGAAAGGCTTGGAGGGGCTGAGGGGCTGAAAGGAGGGAGGTGAGGAGGGAGGGGAAGGGCAGGAACCCCGAGCAAGCCAGGGATCATGGAGAAAAGGCAGCAGAAGCCAAAGGGGCTGCTGCAGCGCTGTGCTGGGGACAGCAGCAAGAAACCAGACTGTCCGTGGGGCCCCTGGAGAAGGACATCAGTGAAACTGGGCCAAACCCCAAGTGTGAAATTTGGCAGGGGTTCTGGGTACCGAATGTTCTCCATCGTTGGCCAGAGTCAAAGGAAGCCTCACCGGAAAGCTACAGCATGGCACAGCTTGTCCCTGAACGACACCGTCACTCGCTCTTGGGAAGTCCTGTCCTCATTCAGATTGCTTTATTTTTGAGACCAATCACCTGATCACACATCTGCTGCTAGCATTTGAGCCCTAACACAAGAGTGTGCATGAATATAGGGGATTGTGTTTCAAAAAGGAGGGAGGAGGCCTGAACTCTCCCTGCCTCTTGGAGTGCATTGTGTCTGGGGCCAGTACGGTTGCCCCTTGTTCTGCGATGTCACAAAGCACAAACACACGCACCAAGAAGTCATCAAAGACAGCCCAACTCACAGCCCATGAGGGGCCCTGAGTACTGCCTCTGACCTCCCTATGGCAAGCCAAACGGCCATGGGAAGACCCCCATGAGTGTCAGAATGATGCCGTTGAGGGCAAGGATTTTAGACCAGTCATGGATTCTGCCTGTGCACTGGGCTCTACCACTTTCTAGCTATCTGGCTATCAGCAAGTTACTTTAAGAGTCTTAGTTTCAACTTCTCCATCCATGAAATGGAAATAATGTCTTAGTCATAAGGGTAGCAAGTCTACTGCTGCATATCAGCATAGCACTGAGCCTGGCTCTTCGTAAGTCTTCAGTAAGTGTTATTCATTATAATGTATTATTATTATTGTTACTACTACTACTTCTTTTATTTTGTTTTATTTAATTTTATTTAATTTTATTTTATTTTATTTTATTTTATTTTTGAGATGAAGTATCGCTCTGTTACCCAGGCTGGAGTGCAGTGGCATGATCTCTGCTCACTGCAACCTCTGCCTCCTGCGTTCAAGTGATTCTCCTGCCTCAGCCTCCCAAGTAGCTGGGGTTATAGGTGTGAGCCACCACGCCCAGCATATTTTTGTATTTTTAGTAGAAGCCGGATTTCACCGTGCTGGCCAGGCTGGTCTTGAACTCCTAACATCAAATGATCCACCCACCTTGGCCTCCCAAAGCGCTGGGATCACAGGCGTGAACCACCGTGCCCAACCTACTACTAGTATTTTAAAAGCCTCTACCTATAAAGGATCCCAGTGCTTTGAAAAGGAAGTGCAGAGGTTGAAGGGTGTCTCAGGGAGGGCAGTGATCAAAACCATACTAAGCATTTGAAAATCAGAAGAAAAGGTTGGGTGAGGGTAGATCCTGGATGAAATAATATTATTAAATAGCTTTTCAAGTATAAACACTGAAGAGCTACAAGCTGGAAAGGGGACCAACACTAACTCGTTTTTTGGGCATACCTTACCATATGCCGAATACCAGACTGGAGGGTTTACATTTGTTACTGCGTTTAATCCCTCTGAGGCTGTTACTATCATTTCCACTTCACAGACAAGGAAACAGGCTGAGAGACACAAGTCAAACAGCCAAGGATGGGCTGATGTCTGTCTGACTGCAATACCAATGGTCTTTCCTCTATAACCTAAAGCAATGAAAACCCTGCAACATCTATCTCATTATTACAGAAATCATAAGGTTCAATATATCCCCCCACCACAACCGCTAATATCACAGCTGCACAAGGGCAGTCCTCACCGAGGAATGAATCCAGCCCAGGGAGGCAGACATGTGAGCGGCTAAGTATAATGTTTGAATGATAAAGGCTCTTTGTGTAGCAAGAACAAACCTCTGGCCCAGCACAGAGGAAGAGTGATTCTTTCTGCTGGAATCAGGGAAGGAGTAAAGAAAGCCTGGGCCCTTTTACAGAAAAGGAGAGCCAGGTGCGGCTGTCTAGGGTTAGCTGGGGAAAGGTCTAGGAAGCGCATTCATGTTGGATGTTGGCTGGGGCAAAGGAAGCCAAGGTATGGAGGTAAGGAGGCAATTAACTTGTTCGGGAAAACACTTAGACCAGCCAGGCAGACATGGGCCAGTGTACAAAGTGCAGAGGAGCTGGAAAAGTAGGATGCCACCTAAAGGCAAGATGCCTTGCATGATAGGCGATGGGTTTTAGACTCTGTTTTGCAGGCAGTGGGGAGCCACTGAAGGCTTCCCAGTAAGCGAACAGCCTGATCACATCAATATGTCAGGGTATTACATCTGATAACTGTGTAGAGGATGCAGCAGGGAGAGAATGAAGGCATAAAAGTGAGGTTCTTCCAACTCATGTTGCGGTAAGCCTGCCTTTGGAATCTGCAGGGCCCTTTTAGCAGGCAGTAAAAGGGGCATTTCAAGGAAGCCACTAGGTCTGGTCTTTCAAAGAGCTCACAGTACATGCCCATCTTTCCTGACCTTCCTCCCAGGTCCCTGATGAGGACTAGGTCTGGTCTTTCAAAGAGCTCACAGTACATGCCCATCTTTCCTGACCTTCCTCCGAGGTCCCTGATGAGGAAACCTGCTGGGGGAACAGCAGGACCCATCAACCTTCATTCCTACTGCACTGAAAGGCGAGGATGGCTTTGTTAGTACAAGTGCTTTAGGAAACAGACTTGTGGACTGAGACACCAGCATTTCCAGGACATACAGAAGTGGTTGTATCTAATACTTGAGAAGGCCTCAAAAGAGAGCAACAGTCCAGGACCTCCCTCAGGATAGGCGGGGAGAACAAGATGGTCTGGCACAGGAGAGGAGGCTCAGATCTCTGCCCATTTCTTCATTCATTCATTTGCAAGCGCACATTGAACGCTGCTGTGTACCATGCCTTATGCTGGGTGCCGGGCATGCCAAGGTGAAGGCGGTAACGTTGCTACTCTCAAGGTCACAGCCTAGTGTAGAAGATGGCAAAGTATAACAATAGAGATTCTCAAGGATCACATAAGAGCAACAACACTCAGGAGACAGAAGAAATATCAGGTACCTTTTTGTAAAGATCCTGTGCACTGAGCATGTATTAAGCTGCCATGTTCTGGGCTGGACGTCAGCTGTGTTTTGAAAAACGAGTAGCTAGATAACAAAGAGGTAAATGTTTCAGGCAGAGAAAATATTATCTACAGCAAAAGAAAAGAACATGACACCCTGTGGAATCCACAAGTGGCTTATACATATATATGTGTGTGTGTGTATATATATATGTATAAGGATCTTGCTTTGTCACCCAGGCTGGAGTGCAGTGGCATGTTCACTGCTCACTGCAGCCTTGGACTGCTGGGCTCAAGCAATCCTGCCACCTCAGCTTCCTGAGTAGCTGGGACCACAGATGCATGCCACCATGCTTGGCTAACTTTTTAATTTTTTGTGGAGACAGAGGTCTCTCTATGTTGTTCAGGCTAGTCTCAAACTCCTGGGATCAAGTGATCATCCTGCCTCAGCCTCCCAAAGTGTTGGGATTACAGGTGTAAGCCACTGTGCCCAGTCAAGTTTAATAAGGCTTAGAATAGAATGAAGGAGAAAAGGAGGTAAAGTTTAGAATACAATGGGGAGTGTGGGGGCTGCAGATGTGGACAGGAGTCTAATCACAATGGGTCTTATATGTCATGCTGAAGAGCCTGGAGAGTCATTAAAAGATTTTAAGAAGAGAGTGACATGATAACATTTGTATTATTATTATTTTTTTAAACAGGGTCTCGCTCTGTTGCCCAGGCTGGAGTGCAGTGGTGCCATCTCAGCTCACTGCAACCTCCACCTCCCAGATTCAAGCAATTCTCCTGCCTCAGCCTCCCAAGTAGCTGAGATTACAGGCATGTGTCACCACAGCCAGCTAACTTTTGTATTTTCAGTAGTGACAGATTTCACCATGTTGGCCAGGTTGGTCTCCAACTCCTGACCTCAGGTGATCCGCCCGCCTCAGCCTCCCGAAGTGCTGGGATAACAGGCATGAGCCACCGCACCCAGCCTGACATTAGTATTGTTAAGATCACTCTGGCTACAGTGATATGATCAGAAGATCACATGATATGATATCGCGATATGATGAGAGTATAGTTCAGAAAACTATCTTGAATTTCAGTTCCAAAACTGTAGTCAGTTAGAGCAACTGAGTGGAATTAATATAGATGAAAACTACTGAGACCCTGAACTAAGAGAAGGGCAGTGGGGATGGAGAGGAGGGAAACTGCTGGAGAGGTATTTGGGAAGGAGAATGAGAATTGGTAGGGCATGGTGACTGTTTGGGGTCAAGAGGGAACGTCAAGAGTCAAGAGGGAACATCAGGATTTGGACCTGAGCCAGGTATAAAGGAAGGCAGGAGATGGCTGGATTGGTCTAGGGATTGGGGTTTTGTTGAAGAAAAGCAAAAGATGAGGGTGAATGAGAAACAAGGATAATCAAACAATTATAATGGCCGGCGTGGTGGCTCACACCTGTAATCTCAGCACTTTGAGAGGCTGAGGTGGCAGGATCACTTGAGCCCAGGAGTTTGAGACCAGCCTGGGCAACATAGTGAGACCTCATCTCTGCAAATAATTTTTTTTTTAATTTTAATATAATGATGAAGTAATATATTTTGTTTTCTAGACTGGAGAAGGAAATTGAGGAAGAAGTAGATTGAGAGATGACTACAAATGGAGAGGCAACATGGCCAGAGATCTTATTAAAATTAGGGAATAGCCACAGTAAAAGCAGACAGGTTGGAGACATGGAAGGATAAGACACCATGGTCAGAGCGTGCCCATTGAGTTAAAGGTTGTGGAGATGAAACCATTTCAGATGAGGACAAAATCAGGGTGTGGCCATAGGTGTGAGTGGGTGAAGTAGAATGGCTGTGAGTGTCACTCTGAAGCTTGACTGTTGGATATGTCATCCTCATAGACATAGAAGTCAGGATGACAGCAGGCCTGGGGGTGAAAGGGAGTACCTAGAGCCAGGCCCTAAAGTCTTCCATGAGCCAGGAAAATGACACTTATAAGAAAGAATATGGCAGGAGGGTGTGGGTTTCAAAGGAGCAATGTTTACATTAGGACTGCAACATTGTATGACTTGGAAGCAGAACTGGGAAACTTTAAAGTTGTTTGTCAGGGCTACTTGTCTGGCTGGCACTGGGGATGGGAGAATGAGCATCCCTCAGAGGAGCCAAAGCAGGAGAAGCAGTGCCCTTGTGTAAGAGTGAATTTCCATTCCAATCAGGGTGCGGGATTCCAGGAAGAACTAGAGGAAGCAGGGGAGTTTATTTACTCTGGTGTAGTGTTCCAGAGGTCCTGCAGGAGAAAGATAATGAGTTAGGGAAGAGGCAACCCAGGGAGAATGAAGACAGGAGGACTGCTTGGTGGTGCTTGAGACCCTCGCCACTGCCACCTTCACAGTCCTCCTCATCTCCTCTCCCTCGCTCCACATCCGATTGGTAACCAAACCCTGTTGATTTTGAAATCAAAGTAAGTAGCTTTCTAGGCTCTCCCTGTCCTTTCTCCACTGCCCTTACCTGAAAGCTCTCATGGTCTCCTGTGTGAAGCGCTGCAAAGGCATCCTGTTTGGCCTCTCTGTCTCCTGCCTCAGTTATCCTTCCCCAGGCTACCTCCACCCTACTCCCACCTTCCTCCATGCAGCTGATAGAAGGTTCTTTTTTACCCACAAATCTGATCCCATCATTCCACCACTCAACATTCCTCGATGGCCCCTCAGTCTTCAACATGACGCAGTCTGTTCTATTGGCATGGCCTCCACAGTCCGTCAAAACTGGGGGCAGATAGTTGGGGAAAGATAATCTGATGTTAGATAACGGCTGCTCTGTCTGTCATCTTCTACTACTCCCCCTTCAGAATGTTATGCCCTAGTAGTGCTCAGTTATTCCCAGCTCGCAGAACATGTTACTAAGTCCTCTCATGCATCCAGATTTTGCACATTCCAGTCCACCTGCCTACATGTTATTCCCACTTACCCCACCTTGCCCCTGACAGACCTCCCTCCAGAATCCACTCAAATGCTTCTTCCTCTGTGGGCTCGGCCTTCACTCCTCTGGACAGCTTAGGTGACCTTTTCCTTGAGCTCTCCCCACACATTGCGTGACATGCCATGAGAGCAATTATGTACTGCACTAAATATGTGACTATTTCTCTACCACTTGACAATAAGCTCTTTTGATTTTTTGTATTTATTTTTGAGAGGGAGTTTTGCTCTTGTCGACCCGGCTGGAGTGCAATGGCGGGATCTCGGCTCACTGCAACCACCGCCTCCTGGGTTCAAGAGATTCTTGAATCTGCCTCAGCCTCCCTAGTAGCTGGGATTATAGGCGCCAGCCACCATGCCCAGCTAATTTTTGTATTTTTAGTAGAGACGGGTTTTCACCGTGTTGGCCAGGCTGGTCTTGAACTCCTGACCTTAGGTGGTCCTCCTGCCTCGGCCTCCCAAAGTGCTGGGATTACAGACGTAAGCCACTGCACCCGGCCAACAATAAGCTCTTTTTAGAAGAAAACACTGTTTTTCAATGCTTATCTTGACTACATATCACATTATCTAGCACGTAGTAGGCTAAGTACTTACAGAATTTGTGATTGACTTAGTAGATGTGTGTTTAGGGAAAGGTATCCAGTCCTCTAAGGCATGATGTAAAGAATTAAGCTCCAGGTTTCAAAGGAAGCTCTTCTATGAGCCATTTGGAAGCTCATAGACTACATCTGTTCCATCTCCAGACCTTTCATTTTCAGGGCCAGCACAATATTTTTTTGTATGGTGGAGGCTTAATAAATATGGAAGAAAGACAAAGTCCCTGCCCTCAGAAAGAATCCAGTAGACCAAGGAATATTTCTGCAACCATGCCATTTCCACTCCCTTGCTTTCTCAGTGATCCCTAAGAAGTGCCAGGACTCCAATCACTTGTTCCTTCATCCGTTTATCTAGCAAAGTTGTCATAGATCAAGCACTATGTTCTGCTTTTTAATTGAAAACCTCTGGAAGGGCAAGATTGTGGTTAGTTTGAGTTGTGCGTATTGTGCAAGCAGAGCATTCCATAGGAGTAGACTCTTTTCCTCACAGCATGTGATGCCCAAGACCTTGGGGTCCCTGGGAGTTTTCCCTACCCCTGCCTGGCTGACTATCCCAGCTCACCAGCTTCCTCAACTCTCTGGAGTCCTGTTGTGCTTGAGTCAGAACCAGACAGTTTGGCATTAATTGCTCTCTAATTGTTTCAAGTGTGCTATTTTTATCTCGCCAGTACTCTGCACTCTCCTTGCAAAGGGGCCTGGTCTTTTGGTTTCACATTGCCATTGTGTCCCAGTGCTCAGTGAAAGCTTGCCCATTGATTTTTCTATGCACTGTAATTATTTCCAAGGCTGCCATGGGACAGAGTTTGTTTGTTTGTTTGTTTGTTTGTTTGTTTGTTTGTTTGGAGACAGGGTCTCACTCTCTCACACAGGCTGGAGTGAAGCGTCCTGATCATAGCTCACTGCAGTGACTTCCCGGGCTTCAAGAGATTCTCCTACCTCAGCCTCCCAAGGAGCTGGGAAGTCAGGGAGTGATTCCAGCTAATTTTAAAATTTTTTATAGTAGAGACTGGGTCTTGCATGTTGCTCAGGCCAGTCTCAAACCCCTGGGCTCCAGGGATCCTCCCCTCAGCCTCCCAAAGTGCTGGGATTACTGGCATTCATCCCCTCGCCTGATGGAACTCTGTTGCTACTTCTATCCCTGCAATCCCCCTCCCCACTTTCAGAACTCACTGTTTCTTCTGCTAGTATCCAGCATGTTCTCATCTCAACACTTCTCTGCTCTCTTTTCTCCAAAAGCAAATCTTATTTCATGTACTGTCAATGCTCCTGAGCTTCTCTCTCTCTCTCTTTCTTTTTTTTTTTTTTGCTAGTCCTCCTGCATAAGGGCTCTCTTGGCAAGAAATGTTATTCTTATCAACTGCTTCACGATCTATTTTTACATCTCCACGCAACTTATTAAATGCTTGCAGGACCTGCTGGGGTAAAGAAAGCCTTCACTTTGATTGAATTTCCATGTTTTCAGTTTAATATTGAGGGAAAGATTGAGCTGAGGCAAAGTCAACTAGGAAGAGAGAGAATTCTTTACAGGACGGTGAGCAAAGAGTGCTCAGAAGTGAATGGCGAAGGGGAGGCCTGGGGGAGATTGCATCAGCCTGGCTCCCAGCTCCTTTCGACTTGGTCTCAGAGAAAAAGGCCATAAGATGGTAGGGACAGCTTAGAGGCTGGCTTAAGAAGTGCTTCCTAGAGTTCAGAGAGCTACCGAAGATTTTCTGAGAATTGCCAATATGCTTCTCCAGATGGTCTGAAATGACCCTGTTTACCCTGAAAGTTGACTGAATGAAAAGATCTGATAGATCGGGTGGGGCTGCAGAGACAGTTCTGTCCGGCCTCCCGCAGCGTGTGACCTCTCAGACAGGCTCTAAGTGAGCCGTTCTGGTGATTGGGAGCCCACACATTCACAAGGCCACTCATATTGTTAGGGAAAGGGTGGTGGTGGTGATAATTAATCTCCAAATCAATCCAGCACGTTTATTGGTTGCCTAGAATGGTGGTAGCAGAGCATCCAGGTTGAGAGGCTTGGCTTAGCTTTAAATTGACTTGGGTTTGAATCGCAGCTGTAGCCTTTCCCGTCAGACTCCATGCAGGTTACTCAAACTAAGTCTCAGTTTTTGCATAGATAAATGGGTATAACTGGTCCCACTTCATGATGTTATGATGAGGATTATGTGAGACACAGACAGCACTTAGCGAAATGCCTGGTTCACGGTAAGTGCTCAGTAACCGGTAACTCATAGTAATATGATTATCCTGGGTGCAACCTCCTTCCTTACCAGGACCCCATCCCAGTGCTCAGCCCACTCCTCTGAGGAACCTGGACAAAGTAATCTAGCATAGCCCCCTTTCAACGAGTGCCACCTTTAGTTTTCCATTTCCCTCTCATCGCTTTCCATCCTTCTCCACCACCCCTCATCAAAAAATACTCTCTTCAATCACTTGAATTTGGGAGGCGGAGGTTGCAGTGAGCTGGGATCGTGCCAATGCACTCCAGCCTGGGTGACAGAGTAAGACTCTGTCTCAAAAATAAATAAATAAATAAAAACAAGATGCTCTCTTTCTTGAAGCTTCCCTTCCTAGACCAGTGACTTCTACTTAATCTGGTGGAATATTCCTTGCCAGTCTGTCAGCTGAATGCTGCCATTCTCCTCTCCCCACCCAGATAATGTAATTATTCTAATGGGAGCTTTCTGGGAAAACATGTGATACTCTCGAACCCCACTGGGGATCTTGTGAATTTTTCCTGTGTGTTCAATTGGTTAGAGGGATTTAGAAAGGAGGACACAGTGTGACCCCGGCCCTTGCAAGCCTGTCTTGGTGCAGTAGAATTGACCTGGCCCTTTTTGTGGAGACAGGCCAACCCTGTCCAACAAAATATCCATGCCATAAGATATTCCCACCTCTTGCCAATCCATATTGTGATCTGGGTCATTTGTCAGATCAGTTAGATGACAGACAATACAGTGCAGGTATAAAAAGCAAATGATCTCAAGATAGAAATCCTGAGATTCAGGCTGGGCGCGGTGGCTCACGCCTGTAATCCCAGCACTTTGGGAGGCCGAGACGGGTGAATCACAAGGTCAGGAGATCGAGACCATCCTGGCTAACATGGTGAAACCCCGTCTCTACTAAAAATACAAAAATTAACCGGTCGCGGTGGTGGGCGCCTGTAGTCCCAGCTACACGGGAGGCTGAGGCAGGAGAATGGGTGAACCCGGGAGACGGAGCTTGCAATGAGTGGAGATCACGCCACTGCACTGCAGCCTGGGCGACAGAGTGAGATTCTGTCCCCCCACCAAAAAAAGAAAGAAATCCTGAGATTCAAATAATGCCTCCGTACTTTCTATTACATATCTTAGACGAGTTATTCAACCTTGCTAAGAGAGCCTTTGTTTCCTGCAATTTGGAGTCATATAAATGGTTTCTTATAGGGTTGCTGTGATGATTCAAAGAGATCATGTAAGAAAAACACCCAGCACGGTACCTGACACATAGTAATTGTTCCATAGATGGTGTGTTCGTTGTACTAAAAGAGTGGTAGTCAGTGATGATGTTGCTCCCTCACTGGGACACCCTTTGCTTTTTTTGCCCCTGCCTTGCGAGTACCTGGTACTCTTTTTTGTACCCATCCCTCAAAGTTCAGTTCATGCCAACATAGTCTTGAACCCGATTTAATCTGCACATAGCCTCATCAAAGCACTTCAGGTTACTGTATCTTCATCAGCAAAGCTGGGCCCAGAAGCCCTTAAGAACCTGGCAAAGTTCCTTCTGGCTGGCTTGGCACAGCAGGAAAACAGCAGTGTCAACTGCTTATTTCCTGCAAAGGCGGCAGACTCTGCCTTTCACAGTCCACAGCAGGCAGACATCACACACCCAGACAAGTTCCCAATTAACCGCACACAATCAGTGTCTCTCAAAAGTGCATACATTACGCTCTGCCCAACTAATTAACTGCACAAAACATGCCAGGGTTAAAGGTGGGGCATGGGTTATCAAAAAGCCTTTGAGAACCAGACCAGATTCAGGCCTGAGAAGACTCAAAATTTCTGCTTTAGTTTACCACCAAGCTGAATGGGATCTTAACGCCACTCTCTGCAAGCAGGGGCACTGCTGGAGACTGTCTACCTCTCGAGGTTGTTAGAACTTGGGCAATCGTAATGACCTATAGGAAAGTGCTCTGAGAGGTATAACAATGACATAAATGCACACTAAGAGTCCTCCTGGCCTTTGCTGTGACTGTCGTTTTTCCTTCCTGTGGCAGGAAAGGTGGCCAATCTTAAACAAACATGAGGTATGCATATGCCTTCTAAGGTGTGAGTTTTACACACATAATCTCATGAGATCCTCATGACCCCTTGTACCCATGAGGAAACTAAACCTCCTGAGATGGGCCCCCAAGGGGGTCACACAGATGGTGGCTGAGCCACAACTTGAATCCATGTTAATCTCACTTTAAAAATCTCGAGATTCATTCTCCTCCCTATCTCATGCAAAATAAAATTCTTCTTGCATAGCCCCTTTCAGAGAGTGCCACCCTTTAGTTTTCCATTTCCCTCTCATCCCTCTCCATCCTTCTTCTCCATCCCTCATCTTGCCCTCATTAAAAAAAACTCTCTTCAATCGCTTGAACCCGGGAGGCAGAGGTTGCAGTGAGCCGGGATGGTGCCAATGCACTCCAGCCTGGGTGACAGAGTAAGACTCATCTCAAAAAAACAAAACAAAACAAAAAAAACCTCTCTTCTCTGAAGCTTCCCTTCCTAGACCAGTGACTTCTATTTAATCTGATGGAATATTCCTTGCCAGTCTGCCAGCTGAATGCTGCCATTCTCCTCTCCCCACCAGGTAATATATTTATTTTAATGGGAGCTTTTTGGAAAAACATGTGATATTCTCGAACCCCACTGGAGATTATCCACTTGCTTCGTCTCCACTGGGAGTTGCCCAGAGCAGCCATGCTGATGGACATGAGGGTGCTCACAAGAGTGACATCAGGAGGTTCCACTAGGTGACATTTCTTCAAGGAGGTTACTACAGAACAGGGTAGAAGGTAGAGGGTACAGTAAGGAGTGGCTGGGAAATCCTGTGGGCAAAAACTGGATCAAATAAATTATCATGTGCAGTAGCCGGAGAACTAGCTTTACTTGGATACAACAGAGGGACCAGGGAAAACACAAGTCGCTTCTCTTGCAAAGCCTGCCATCTCTCCCTTCCCGGTTCTCTACTCAAAGCCCTCCTGGTCAGAGAGGCAGCTCTTGGGGCTATGAGTCACAGGTGGCTACTAAGAAGTGGGGTTTCATCTACCTCTAGGTTCCAGGCAGGGAAGGGGTGGTGGAGCGGGCCTCATCTGAGAGTTTTGTCGTGGAATCACTTGGAAGAGGAGGTTGATGCCACATGATCACCCTCAGGAGTTATTTTCTACGATTGCAGCAGAGATAATGACTAGGAGTTGCCGTGTTTCAGCACAGGAAGTATGCCCAGCACCGAAGCTGCACCTCGCTTTGCATCTATTCTGTCTGTCATACACACACATACATACACACAACTGCAGAAATTGGGAGCAGGTGGACAGTGGTTCATTATTGCTAGACACCACACAGAGAGACAAAAGTCCAGAAAAAATGACGTGATGCGTTATAAATTTAGCGAGACGCCGATGCCTCTGCTTCCTGTCTGCCTGCTGTAGCGTTGCTCGACCCTCCTGGCCTCCTGTCTCACTCACACCTGCAGTCAGAAGTGAGGCCCTTCAAGAGTGAGGTTATTTAAGTCAGGAAGCATTAATCTGAAGAAATGCTTTGAAGCAAAGGCCTAGATGTTCAAGTCCTCCCTCTTACTGGAGTTGCTGTTACCTGTAAGATTTGATTAAAAGTGGTTCAAAAATCTCCATCCCCTCTGCAGTGGAAAAGGTCCTCCTCACAATATCACTGCAGTCTCTCAATCCCTAGATCCTGCTTGTGCTGAATTCTTTCTCTCTCCTGCTCCCTCCTGAATTTGCTCTCACCTTTCCTAAATGAATCACCCCCACTGGACACCCCCACATCTTGTCATGTCTTCACTCCCTAATTGCTGCCACCTCCAGGCTCTGTGTTAAGCAGACATTTCTGAAGGGAAGGGCAACAGAGAGAAGTAACACCATTCTGCTGCTCAGTAAACGACAGACTGAATATTACGCATTCCAGTTTTTAAATTCCCCTTGAGCCATTTCTGCCACCGGAGGGGTTTTACTGACTTCCTTTCTCATTGGCTTAGTCACTAACTCCTCGCAACGCCTCTGGCCCTTTCCCCCTAACCTCTCTTCCTTTCCTTGCTAGGCAGGTTGCCCCACCCCCTAAAATTCCTATACCTTTTTAGGCAGAGAGATTTAACTACCTCTTACCCATTGTCGGCCATGCCCTAAGGCTTAAGGGACGTCTTTTCACAATTCAGCAAGGCGTTTTGCTAAACCTGCGCGGTCTAATACTTTAAATTTAATGAAAATTAAATACAATTTAAAATTCAATTCTCTGATCACCCTCGCCGTATTTCACGTGCTCAGTGGCCACCTATGGTTAGTGACCTCTGGGCTGGACAGTGTAGACAGCAGCGTTCTACTGGACAGCTAAACCCAGATTCATTTCTCCCCTAAGGGACTGTCATTGGCTATTCGACTGACACTTTTTCCTGCCTACTTCCTTAATGTGGATGGAGCCCTTATGCTGTGTAAGGCGCTTTTCCCGCGTTGTCGCCCGGCAGCCTCCTAACAGTTCTCTAAAGCGGGCAGCGCTCTCCGCCTGGCTCAGGGAAGGAGCCCGAAGTCCGCAGCCGGAGCAGCGGTCGTGTCCGCTCCACCAAGCCGGAAGCCCGGGCCGCGACAGTGTGTCACACAAGGCAAGTAGCAAGTAGGGAAGGGCTTCGTCAACCACGTGTGATGTGATCGTTCCATTAAACTTTAGGAGGGGTTTTCTTAGTCGCAAGGGTTCAGTCCCCAAAGGGGGTTCACTGAAAAGGAAGCTCAAAGACTGTTTTCTCCGGAGGATGGAAGGCACGCTTTGCTGGGATGGATGCCGCCGCTTCAGGCGGCTGGTAAGGCCCAACGCATGTGGAGGGAGAGAGGGCTCCCTTGAGGGCAACCAGCAGTAAAAGGAGACAGGCGGCGAAAGAGCCCCGAATTCCTCCCACGCCGCCCCTGCTCTACGCTCTGCAGCGCAGCCAGCCAGGCCGCCGCCGCCCCTGCTGCCTGGGAGAGCGGGCGCTTGTGCAGGTGGGGCCGCCGCTGACCCGCTTCCCTCGGCACCCGGGGGAGGCCGGGTTCGGCGACCGCGCCACCTGCTGGCGTCTTCCCGTGCTGCCGCCTGCCCCTGGGCCCCTCCGTCCCTGCCCGCAGCGCCACAGCACTGGGGAAGTCGTTAGATGCAGGTTCTTGGGCCTCACCCGAGGCTTACTGAACCAAAAACTCTCTGGGTGGGTCCTGGTAGTCGAGTCTGAACAAGAACCCTCGAGTGATCCTGATGCACGCTAAAGCTTGGGCACCAATGATTTGGGAGTCGACCTAAGTCCACCATTTATTCATTAAGTCAAGTTTTTGTTTTGTTTTGTTTTGTTTTGTTCAGAAAGAATCAGATAGGAGCAATCAGGGTGTTGCAAGTTCTGATTACACAGAGACGTTAGTCACATTTCATGCATCTCCAATCATCATGTTCTACCTGCCCTCCAAAAGGAGGAACAAGGAAGGGTTATCCCACCTGACAGTTCATTAAGCCAAATATTAATGAGCATCTTCTAAACAATATGGAAATACAGGAAGCAAAACAGACATGATCCCTCCCCCACTCCCTCCCCAACGCACACATAGATAGAATGTAGAATGGCTTACCTTATCGTCACATCTCTGTGCAATAGGAAAGGGAAGCATTACAATCACCCTTATTTTACAGACAGGAAACTGGCCTGGAATCAAACATGTGGTAAACAACTAGGTCAGGTCCAAAGCTTAGGGGCTTTTGTTTGTTCGTTTGTTTTTAAGACTGGCAGGAGCACCAATCTCAGGTCATCTGCATGTCAAATCAATCAATCAATGTCAAACCAGGTCAATCTTCATGTCAAAGGCTGAACTTACTTACCAAACCACATACCACCAACTTTTGTAGATTGACTTGTGGTTTTAGAGTGGAGAAGATGGGAGAGGAGAAATCTCTCCAAATCAAGACAATTCCCTCTCCCTCCTACCAGACTGAAACTTCTTACACTGCCTTAAAATTGCTGGCATCATTCCTGAAAGCTAGCAAATAAATTATCATCCTCCTATAACCCTTGCCTAGCTGTTCCCTCTCCACCCTTTCCAATGACGATATAGGACATTATGGTGCAGGCTGTGATGGGGCAGGCAGGGAAGGGTTAAATATATGGTGTGGGTCCTGCCCGAGGGGCACAGCTTTAGGGACTCACAGGAAGGTAGGAATTTAACTTGAACTGCCTACTTGGGGATTGAGATGGGAAGACAATGGAACCAAAGAGAAGCAGGAAAATGCTGAAGAGGAGAGATAGGAACAGAAGACAGACTTGGTCTCCTCTATCATTAATTTAGCAGCTTCGAGCACCAGATAGGCTGTTTATTAACAGCACCCAGTGGCAGCACCTGTATGTGCAGGGCATTGGGTCAGGTCGCTGCCTTCAAGGGACATCTACTTTGCAGGCATGTAGAGGTGAAAGACTTAAATATATGTGGTATTTCTGTGTTTAAAATTCCCTTGGCCATATATATATATACACACACACACACATATATATATATATATATATTTTTTTTTTAGACAGAGTCTTATTTTGTCACCTAGGCTAGAATTCAGCGGTGCAGTCTCAGCTCACTGCAACCTCTGCCTCCCAAGATCAAGCAGTTCTTGTGCCTCAGCCTCCCAAGTAGCTGGGATTAGAGGCATGTGCAACCACATCCAGTGAATTTTTCTATTTTTAGTAGACAGGGTTTCACCACATTGGCCCGGCTGGTCTCAAACTCCTGGCCTCAAGTGATCTGCCTGCCTCAGCCTCCCAAAGTGCTGGTGTCACAGGATCCTTAGATTGTCACTTTTCCAGCCAGAAATCTCTGTGGCCGGTGGCATCTTTGCCTGAGTTTTGCTTGGGCCCACTAGGCTTGTTTCACCCACTCAGCCCCGCAAGCTATGCTTGGCTCACATTACCAGCTTGGATCCCATGCCTACCAAGGGCAAGTCAGTTGCAGAACAGCAAAGGGTGTGTGAGCAAACACAGGGTCTGGCCACTGTGTACAGCCAGGCATGCCAGCTGCAGCAGGGTGAGCAGCTCCAGGAGCCAGCACAGGCACCAGCTCCACGCAAGGCTGCAGCTGGACCAGGTGTACCACAAGCGGCTTCCACTGTGGGCACCAGGGAACATGGTGGCATCCAGAAGTTTGGAGATGCCAGGAACCACAGAGCCCCAAAGATGGCGTCACAGCCCTTGCTCAGAGAGCCCTTAGGTCTAGGGTTGCCAAAGGGCAGCAGCTCTTCTCTCCTTCTCATCGCCTGCAATGTGGTGAACTGGGGTGGGGGAGAAGAAGGAATGTGTCTCAGCCCTCTTTGTGTTACAGCTCTTTCAGTCCTGCAGGGTCCTGAGTTCTTGTCCTGCATCCAGGAAGAATGAGAAACACAGAAAACTAGAGGGTGAGCAAGGTGGAAAGGAGTTTCAGAGTGACAGAACAGCTCTCAGGAGACCTGAAGTGGGTAGCTGCTTTCCACAGGCAGGTCATCCTGACCAGTCCAGGAGAACCTAAGTTGGTAGCTCCTTCCTATAGCTGGTAGTAACCATGTCTCTGTGTGTCTGGCTGAGTCTGGGGTTTTTATGGGCTTCAGAAGGGAGGAAGTGTGTGCTGACTAGTCCATGAGCAGCCATGGGCAGGCCAGAAAAAGCACCATAAATTCTCACTCTGTGCCATGAACTCCACCTAGACCTGACACTCCCACCCCTAGGCTTCAGGCCATCTGGGGCTTGAGGGTGGGTCTTCACTGGGGACCTGACCCTTTCTGCCCAGGAGCCTGTCTGCCTCCTGCTGCCATCTATATGTCATCCGCAGCACCCAGACTATTCATACCAACGGCTGCCTGCAGGCCTGTGCTGAGCCACCCTTAGCCCTTTCTTGGCCTCCCTCCCGTGCTCATCAGTGCCCAAAGTCTGGAGGGGGCTGAGGCAGCTGGGGGCTGGTGTGTCAGTGCCACCCTGAGTGTGCACACACCCAGACAGGTCACAGCAGCACCTGGGCTCAGCCACAACTTTGCTCCACCCCAGGGCAGGCTCCGAAAGCAGGGAGAGACCAGTCACCCAGAGCAGGCACTTCTAAGCCTGTGGGGGAAAGGGGGCTTCCCAGGTCCCTGAGAGCACAGGAATCCCCGGGTCTGCAGCCACAGAGGGTGGGGCTCCCACCCTGCCAACTCGGAAGGAGGCGGGGCTTCCTCCCACCTATTCCCAGCTCCACTGGCTCCATGGGGTGCACAGTTCTGGCTGTGTCTCCCACCTTGCAGTAGGTGTCTTCACAGCGGCTGCTCCAGACGGGCTGCTGCTGCCGTCACTAGGATTACAGGCATGAGCCACCATGCCCAGCCCATAAAAATAAATTAACAAACAAATAGGAATATTTTTATAGTAATAATGGTAACACTTATTGAGCACCTAACTAAATGTTAGACAGCATTCCAGATAATGGAACTAGGGTAGCCAAGAAAATTACAACTACCTTGGAAAGTGCCATTTCTGGTCTTTAGCTTTGCAGGCCTGAGAACTGGATTTTACTAGTTCCCTCCCTGCTTATCTGATGCATACCTAACAGGTTCACAAGAAAATATACTAACCAGGATAACATGTCAATTAACAGTCAGATTGATTACTGCCGAGCGGTTGTTCGTCACATTTGTGAGACAGCACCTTCTCTTTCCTATGAAAATCTACAGGAGAAACCAACTTCAGTGGCTTGGTGGGATAGGATCAAAGCAAGGTGCACTGGATGAGGGTATTGGAGCGTGTTAAAAGGTTATATCACAGATGTCTGCTCATTTTCAGCACAGGAAACACATCTGAGATGGGTCAAAACGCTGGTCACATGAAGGGCTCCTGAAAGGGAAGGGCTCAGGATACCCTCTGCCTGGGTCAGGGCTGGGACACACGAATGGACACGTACTCCCTTCCTGCCTCCTTGCATGACTTCAGAAAGGCTGCAATGCAGGTCGTCTGGTTTGAGCTTTAGCCTCAAGGTTCTTTGGTTCCCTTGGTTGTAGTTCTTCTGCTCTCCACTCCCCAGGATTATACTCATAACTACCTCTCAAGGTAGTTTCATCAGTAGACAGCTCATTCTCATCTATTCTGGGCTGACTTCAGGGCTGGGCACAGTGGCACATGGCTGTGGATAACCCCAGTGGGTAATCCCAGTGGATGCCTATAAATCACTTAGGGATGTCAAGGCAGGAGGGCCCCTTGAGACCAGGAGTTCAGAACCAGCCTGGGCAGCATAGCAACACTCTGTCTACACACACACACACACACACACACACACACACACACACAGACAGGCACACACAAATGTGCCAGGTGTGGTGGCACACACCTGTACACCTAGCTGCTTGGGAAGCTCTGGTGGAAAGATTACTTGAGCCCAGGAGTTCAAGGCTGCCGTGAGCTCTGATTGTACCACTGCACTCCAGCCTGGGCAACAGAGCGAGACCCTGTCTCAAAAAAAGCAGGTTCCTCTATCAGGAAAATGGCCTTTTCCTAACCACATCCCCCAGGGCCCACGCTGCCCTCGATGCTGACTGCTACACAAGCCAGAACAGGCATCTGCTCTCAACCCTGTTTTTAGCCTTTCAGTTCCCCCCATCCTTACCTTCCACTAATACGGAGACTGAGAGAACTGGAACAGAACCGTCACGGAAGGAGCCCTTGAACCTTCTGCTTACTTCTCTGCCTTTGCTAAGAGCTGTGTCTTTCATATCCATCTTTGCGTCCCCAGATGGTGGAATAGTTCCTAATAATCATTAAAAATTAATAAATGAATATGTGTCTTCTGGATGAGCGGAAAGAGTTCTGGTCTGCAGATCAATACAGTTAAAGCGTAAAATTATTTTAATATAATCATGAACATACTTTGGGACATTTTACTAACAACTCGATTGCTTTGTTCTCCATTTTGCCAAATAAGAGAATCACCTCTTCTCCCTTCCAGCCTCAAAAGAACATTTTGAGGAAGGTGTACTTGATCACTGCCAGGGATTGTAATTCCATGAAGCAGGGGTGTATGTCACTGTTTCTCACCTTTTCTACCCAAAGGAAAGTAATAAAGCATAGACGCTTCTAGGCATTGAAAAATCTGTTTTCAGTTCCATCATGTCAGTCTGTGTTTTAAAACACAGGAAGAAGCATCTTGTCGCATCAAACTCCTGAGAATAGTGAGACTGTGTCTAAGTATTTGATGGCTCCTAAAAGTGCTATCGATAAAGTTGCACCATTATTTTGGCTAGTGATTGACTGCATGTGTGTGGTTTTAATACAGAGAAGACATTATTTTAAAAATTTAGGAATTAGGACTGAAAAATAGGTATGCAATGGAATGTTTGTTTCTATTCTAGAATTTGGTGATTCACAGCTCTAGGTCAAGGAAGCCTTGGGACCCAATGAGATTATGGGTTTTCTAGTGAGCACTGAGTCATACCTCATGATATCAGGCCCTGGATGAACAGTGTGGGGACTCTGGTCACTGCGCTTCTTTGCTGGTGGTCAAGCCACCCGCGGGGCATTGCGTCCTGTGGGAGACTGACTCTGGTCAACATTGTATTTTGCAGAAGATCATCCTGGCTTTTCTTGGTTCTTATTTAAGGCTCTGCGTGTGCTCTACCCTTGGCCAGCGGTACATGTACACTTTCTTCCTTCACACTAAAAGTCGAGGTTCTTAAAGGCTAATGATAAAATCATTTCTCCAGATTTTCAAAGGACAGACATAATAGGCTAAAATCCATTTTGAAGCCTGGGGCGCAAGTGAATAGCAGCAATAGAGTAGGGATAGTTTATCATCACTAATCTTCTGTTCACAATATTTCTTCCTATCTCCCCTGATCATCTTCTCCCTTTCCACCTCTCTCCCCTGCCTTCATTTTTCCTGCTCCTCTTATCCTCCTTGACTAAAATACATATTTGAAATGGTTTTTGTGTTCATACTTTTTAAAATTAAGATTGTAAAATCTTGCTGGGCATGGTGACTCACACCTGTAAGCCCAGCACTTTGGGAGGCTGAAGCGGGTGGATCACCTGAGGTCAAGAGTTCTAGACCAGCCTGGACAACATGATGAAACCTCATCTCTACCAAAATTAGAAAAAAATTAACTGGGCGTGGTGGTGGGTGCCTGTACTCTCAGCTACTCAGGAGGCTGAGGCAGAAGAATCGCTTGAACTTAGAGGGCAGAGGTTGCAGTGAGCTGAGATCACGCCACTGCACTCCAGCCTGGGCAACAAGAGTGAAACTCTATCTCAAAAGGAAAAAAAAAAAAAAAAAGATTGTAAAATCTCATTTCTTAATTTTAAAAGCAGTAGAGTTGAACATTTTGCACTGCCTAAAGAAAAAAAAAAACAAGTTTCTATATTTATTTGTATGTGGGAAGGGTGAAGCGTGGGGCAAGGGGCAATAGTGTGGAAAGAAAAATAATCTATCCTTGACACTAGGCTAAACTTTCCTATGTGACTTCTGAGCTTTTCCTAATTTGGTGCCACTATGTAAGCAGCCATATTTCCAACTCCTGCAGCATGGACCCTGGTCTGTAGCCAGGACAGTCTCCCTAAGGTCCTTGCTCCTGTCTCTGTGGCCTAAGGATACAGTTCTAACACCAGTGTGGCCACTTAGTAGGTGTGACAGATCATTCCGTCTCTCTGAGCTTCAGTTTTCTCATTCACAGCTTCATGCCTGACATGCCTAACTCACAGTCAACAAGAGAACACAGTGATAAAGTTGTGGAGATGTGAAAGTGTTCTGAGAAATGTGAAGTTTTGTGTGAATGGTCAGTGCCCTTTTCCCAATCTCCAAAATGAGTTTCCTTGTTTTCCTGGTCAACCAGGTCCAATTTATCTTTCAATGATCACCGTCAATCCCCACTTGTTTTCTCTTTTCTTTTTTTTTTTTGAGACGAAGTCTTGCCCGGTCACCCAGGCTGGAGTGCAATGGCCAGATCTCGGTTCACTGCGAACTCCCAGGCTCAAGCAATTCCTCTGCCTCAGCCTCCCGAGTAGCTGGGACTACAGGTGCCCACCAACACGCCTGGATAATTTTTGTATTTTTAGTAGAGATGAGGTTTCACCATGTTGTTCAGGCTGGTCTTGAACTCCTGACCTCAGGTGATCCACCTGCCTCGGCCTCCCAAAGTGCTGGGATTACAGGCATGAGTCGCCACGCCCAGCAAAGTTAAACACATATAAAAGCAGAGAGAGTAGCATAAAGAATGTCCAGATACCCATCACCCAGCTTCGGTGATTATCAACATGTGGACAACCCTTCTCATTTATACTCCCACTTGCCCCCTGATTATTTGGAAGAAAATCCTAATTCCTAGATTTTTAAAAAGTCTTCAAAATATTTAAAATAAATAAGTAAATAATGACCACAATACTATAACATGCCTTTAAAAATAAACAGTGACTCAATATCAAATAACTGGCCAAATTTATTGGCCAGGCATGGTGGCTCACACCTGTAATCCCAGTACTTTGGGAGGCTGAGAAGGGTGGATCACCTGAGATTAGGAGTTCGAGCCCAGCCTGGCCAACATGGCAAAACCCTGTCTCTATTTAAAATGTAAAAAATTAGCCGGGAGTAGTGGCAGGCACCTGTAATCCCAGCTACTTGGGAGGCTGAGGCAGGCGAATTGCTTGAATCCAGAAGGCGAAGGTTGCCTTGAGCTGAGATCACACCATTGCACTCCAGCCTGGGCAACAGAACGAGACTTTGTCTGAAAGAAAAAAAAGAAATCAAATTCAGTCTCTTGATATCACACACACACACACACACACACACACGCACGCACACACACAGAGTCATATGCTGCATAAAATGATGAACCGCATAAACAAATAATGGTGATCCCCTAAGATTATAACGAAACTGAAAATTTTCTATTGCTTAGTGGCATCACAGCCCTCATAACATTATAGCACAACGCATTACCCACGTGTTCGTGGTGTTGCTGGTGTAAACCTACTGCACTGCCAGGCGTATAAAAGTATACCACATACCATTATGTACAGTACATAATACTTGATAATGATAATAAATGACTATGTTACTGGTTTACGTATTTACTATGCTACACTTTTTTTCATTATTCTGGAGTACACTCCTTCTACTTCAAAAAAAAAAAAAAAAAAAAAAGCTAACTGTGAAACAGTCTCATTCAGGGCTTTCAGGAGGTTTCCAGAAGAAGGCATTGTTATCCTAGGAGAGGGCAGCTCCATGCATGTTATTGTCCCTAAAGACCTTCCAGTGGGTCAAGATGTGGAAGTGGAAGACAGTGATACTGATGATCTTGGCTCTGTGTAGGCCTAGGCTAATGTGCATGTTTGTGTCTTAGTTTTTAACAAAACAGTTTAAAAAGAAAAAAAAATTAAATTGAAAAAAGCTTTATAGAATTAAGATATAGAGAAAAATATTTTTGTACAACTGTACAATATGTTTGTAATTTAAACTAAGTCTTATTATAAAAGAGTCGAAATGTTTTTTAAGTTTTTTTTTTCTTTGAGACAGAGTTTTGCTCTTGTTGCCCAGGCTGAAGTGCAATGGCGCAATCTTGGCTCACTGCAACCTCTGGCTGCCAGGTTCAAGTGATTCTCCTGCCTCAGCCTCCCAAGTAGCTGAGATTACAGTAAAAATTAAAAAGTGAAAATGTTACAGTAATGGACTGGCACAGTGGCTCACACCTGTAATCCCAACACTTTGAGAGACTGAAGTGGGAGGATCACTTGAGGCTCGAAGTTCGAGACCAGCCTGGGCAACACAGCGAGACTCCATCTCTACAAAAAAAAAAAAAAAGTTAGTTGGGCATGGTGGTATGCACCTGTAGTCCTGGCTACTTGGGAGGCTGAGATGAAAGAATTGCTTGAGCCTGGGAGGTCGAAACTGTAGTGAACCGTGATTGTGCCACTGCACGCCAGCGTGGGTGACAGAGTGAGATCCTGTCTCAAAAAAAAAGTAACAGTAAGCTAAGCTTAGTTTATTATTAAAGCAAGAAAAGTGGTTTTTTAAACATAAATGCAGCGTAGTCTACATGCACATCGCTCATCAAGTCTATGGTGGTGTGTGGTAATGTCCCAGGCCTTCACATTCACTCATCACCCGCTCACTGACTCACCCAGAGCAACTTCCAGTTCTGCAAGCTCCAGTCAGGTGGAGCTACACAGGTGTTCCTTATTAAAAATATTTTATACCTTATTTTTACTGTACCTTTTGCGCTTATTAATATTAACAGATACACAATTTAGATACATATTTATATTTAGATATACAAATGCTTACCATCCTGTTACAGTTGCATACAGTGTTCAGTACAGTAACATGCTGTACAGGTTTATAGCCCAGGAATTACAAGCTATATATCATATAGCCTAGGTGTGTCAGAGGTTGTGAGATCTAGGTTTGTGTAAGTACACACTGTGATGTTCACACAGGATGAAATCGCCTAACCACGTATTTCTCAGAACGTATCCCTGTTGTTAAGCCATTAATGAACGCTACTTATTCATTATATATGTGTATATACCTATGCATATATATACACATATGTGTATATCTATATACTGCACATATATATATGTTGTATTTATATATTGTTGTGTGTATTTATATATTTATAAATAAGTTGGTTTATATGAATGGAGTCAAACAAGTTTCACCCATTGTTTTTGGTGGATATGTCTTTCTAGTATCTTTTTTTTTTTTTTTTAAGACAGAGTCTCGCTTTGTTGCCCAGGCTGGAGTGCAGTGGTAGGATCTTAGCTCACTGCAACTCTGCCTCCCAGGTTGAAGCGATTTTTACAGCTCAGCATCCTGAGTAGCTGGAACTATAGGCATGTACCACCCTGCCTGGCTAATTTTTGTATTTTTAGTAGAGACAGGGTTTCACCATGTTGGCAGGGCTAGTCTTCAACTCTTGGCCTCAAGTGATCCGCCCGCCTCAGCATCCCAAAGTGCTAGGATTACAGGGGTGAGCCATGGCAACTGGCTTCTAATATCTTGTTATTTATGTCGTCTGTATCTCTATTGTTTTCTTGCAGTTTATTTGTTGAAGAAGTTGACGCTAAGGGTTCTGTATAATCTATCACATTTTAGAGCGGGCTGATTATATGCCTGTGCTGTTTTTTAATATTTTTCTCCTTCCCCTGTATTTCCTATAAACTGCAATTGGAGCCTGAGGCTAGATCCCATTCAAGTTTGATTTTTTGGTGAGGCTATTTTGCCGAGTAGTTGAGTACTTCCTGTCACTTCACAGGCGGAGATATAAGACACAAGGCATTTCTATTTGTGTGACATGACTTCCATCAGTGGATTCAGAATGTGCCAGCGAAATCCTTTACCTGTGGAAGTCCCTGCAGCCTCTTGCCTAATGGCTTTAGCAGCCATCCATGACTATGGTGGGTTTTTTTTAACACGTCTACCTAGCTAGATCAGACCGTATTTCCCAGAGTTCCCTTTTCCCATACGTTTCTGGCTAAGATGAGCCACGAGGGAGATTCTTGGGAGCTTCGGAAGACGGAAGTGAGGCAGTAGCCATTTGGTAGGTCACACATGTGGGGGCATCTGCTGGCCCCTCTGGTGGGCACGAGGCACAGCTGGCCTGCAGCTCCCTCACCTTCCCCTGCATACTCTTTCAGCGTCTCCCCAGCTTGGGCTAGTGTGCGTGCTCAGCCCAATTCAAAGAGCCCTGGCTTCTGCAGGACACGCAGACCATCAACGTCAGAGAACTGACATAGCTCTCAGTCCATCTTCGTGAATTCCTGCTTGTTTTGCTCCCCACAGTTTACATCCTTCCCCCCGTTCCAGCTGCCTGCCCTGTGAACTTCAAGTTCTAGCCTCAAATTGGATGTTTTTTTATTAGGGGTTGCAAAATGGTGACATTCTAGTTGTAATATTCCTTCTGCATTAATTAGCTGACATTTCTGAGTTGCAGTCTAAACAGGAAAAGCAAAATAAATACTTCTTTCCCTTTAGTTTTCTCCTTTATCAGTTTTCACAATGAGTGGGTTCCTTAGCATTTTACAAAGATCGTGCCACTGCACTCCAGCCTGGGAGATAGAATGAGATTCCGTCTCAAAAAAATAATAATAAAAATAAATAAAAAGAGCCTGGTACCTCCCCCACCCCCTTGCTTCCTGCCTTGCATGTGATCTCTGCACACACCAACTCCTCTTTACCTTCTGCCATGACTGGAAGCAGCCTGAGGCGAGGCCAACTCCCCTTCACCTTCTGCCATGACTGGAAGCGGCCTGAGGCCCTCACCCCATGCAGCTGCCAAGTCATGAAATTTTCAACCATCAGAATCGTGAGCCAAATTAACCTTTTTTCTTCATAAATTACCCAGCCTCAGGTATTCCTTTACAGCAACTCAAAATGGACTAAGACAATATACTTAATAATTTCATAATAATAATAGTAGTAGTAGTGATATTATAATTACTGAGAACAGTTTAAGATTTATTTACAATCCTATTTATCCTTTGGATATATTCCTCTAAGATTGTACAGTCCAATTCCTCTGTTTTAAAAGCAATTAAAATTCACCTCACTCCTGTCAAGATAGCTACCATTAAAAAAAAGAAACAAGTGTTGGCAGGATGTGTAGAAATCAGAACCCCTGCATAGTGCTTGTGGGAATTTAGGGAGTGCAAAATGGTGCAGTCTCTATGGAAAACAGTGTGGAGGTTTCTCAAACAATTAAAAATAGAACTACCATATCATCCAGCAATCTCACTTCTGGATATTTCTCAAAAAAATTGAAATCAGGATCTTGAAGAGATATTAGCACTTCCATGTTGATTGCAATACTATTCACAATAGCCAAGATGCAGAAACAACCTAAATATCCATTGACAGATGAATGGGAAACCAAAATGTCTATATATGCAATGGAATAATATTCGGCCTTAAGAAAAGAAGGAAATCCAGGGCCGGGTGCAGTGGTTCCCGCCTGTAATCCCAGCACTTTGGGAGGCCTGGGCAACACGCTGAAACCCTGGATCTACTAAAAGTGCAAAAAGTAGCTGGGTGTGGTGGTGCACACCTGTAGTCTCAGCTACTCGGGAGGCTGAGGCATGAGAATCGCTTGAACCCAGGAGGCAGAGGATTCAGTGAGCAGAGATCGCCCCACTGCACTCCAGCCTGGACAACAGAGGGAGACTCCATCTCAAACACACACACACACACACACACACACAAGGAAATCCTGCAATGGGTGACAACACTAATGATCCTTGAGAACATTATGCTGAATGAAATCAGCTGGTCACAGAAGGACACATACTGCATGATTCCACTTACATAAGGTAACTAAAACAGTGAAATTCATAGAATCCAAGAATGGAATGGTGGCTACTAGAGGCTGAGGAAAGGGGAATATGGGGAGTTACAATCAACTGGCATAAAGTTTCGGTCAAGCAAGATGAATAAACTCCAGAGAGCTGCTGTCCAGCATTGTACATACAGCCAGCAATGCTGTGTTACACATTAAAAATGTGTTCAGCATGCAGATCTCATGTTAAGAATTCTTACCATAATAAAATAAATGAAAATAAAGTCATTGAACTTATTTCTTTCTCTATATTTAAATAATCAACCTGAAATATGCTTAGGTTTATTGTTTTTGTTTTGTTTTCACTGTTTAGGGACTGCAGTTTCTTGTTCAATTTTATTTAACTTGCTTTTATAATTATATAAATCATTAGTATGGTTCCAAACTCAAATATATAAAATTAAGTTTTATAGGGATATAAAATATGTCCACAAATTATTTAACACACCCTTAAAAAGGTGAAGCCTGATTCCACTCCCTTTGAGTGTGGGCTGGACTCAGTATGTTTTTGGTTTTATTTTTTAAATAGAGACAAGGTCTTGCCACGTTGCCCAAGCTGGTCTTGAACTCCTGGGCTCACGCAATCCTCCTGCCTCAGCCTCCCAGAGTGCCGGGATTACAGCCCCCCCACGTTCACTATCTTGCTTCTAACAAATAAGATGCAAGTGACAGTATGTGACTTCCAAGACTAGGTCATAAAAGGCATTTCAGCTTTCCCTGCTTTTTTAGGATACCTTGTTATAGAAGCAGCCAGCTGCCATTTCATGAGGATGCTCAAGCAGCTCTGTGGGGAGAGAGGTCCATGTAGTAAGGAACTGAGGCCTCCTGCCAACAAGGAAACAACTCAGGTGAGTGACCCATTATGCAAGTGGGTTCTTTAGCCCCGGTCAAACCTTTAGATGACTGAGACTCAGACCAATGTCTTGCCCACAATCTCATGAAATGCCCTGAGACAGAACCACTCAGTTAAGCAGCTCCTGGAGTCCTGACCCACAAAATTTATGTGAGATGCTACTATTGTTATTTTAAGCCACTACATTTTTTGACTAATCTATTTTGTGGCAATAGTTAACAAATACAGGTACAGTCAGACAAGTCTAGCTTACGTTCCTGCCTCCTCCATCCCCCCAAAGGTAACCAATTTTTTACTTGCAAGGTTGTCCTTCCCCTGCTTTTTACTTTAAATATAAACAAATATGTAAATATTTCCATTATCCACCCTTTCTTAGACAAAAGAGTACCTTATGTTCGCTTTTCTGAGACTTGCAGTTTTCAATTAATAATATTTACTGGAAATCATTTCCAAGCAAAATGTAGAGCTGGTCTGCATTCTTTTCAAGAGTTGCTTAGTATTCCGTTCTGTGGATGAGCCACAGATTATCCAACCAATCCCCTATTTGTGTTGTGCAATGCTAGGCTTTAGAATTGCAAATAGTGCTGCAATGCATATGTTTTTTCACGGTTTTCCCAGTCTATCTTCAGAATAGATTCTTACGTCCACTCCTTTTTGAATTGTTTCCTATTGCCTAGGCTGTCATGAATCTCGTTTCCCCTTTCTTACTTCAGAGTCTATTTCAGAGAACGTAGGACTTATTTGCCTTTATTTTGTATTATTCTGAGTTTCCCACGTGTACCTTAGTTCTGTACTTATGAGACTGTGCCGTGGTTGCCCGTTTAAAGCAGCTATAGCTCTGACCTACTGCTGTCAGGATATTGGGTTTAATGCTGAACTTGTGGGGATTAAAAAATATCTAAACTAGAAAAGGTGGCAAGCAGAGGGGATAATAATAAGCCAAAATTTTTCAGCAGGTATCCCAAACATGAAACAACTCTTCTCGCAAAAGAGAGAAAAATGTAATTCTCTCCACCCCTCTCAGGATGACAAGAAAGACAATGCTGCTGTCAGCCAAAATCTAAGATATGGAATAAAGGGTACTCAGGTTAGAGAGAGAATTCATTCCTAGGTTAGCCAGCAAAGCAGGCAGCAAACATCTTGCCAAGCACATTGGCTGGAAGTATAGCCTTTGCAGAGAAAGATTATATTTAAAGCAGTGTTGCTATGAGGTCACCTCATATTATGCTACTGGTAAAGAATACTGACAAGCACATGGTAGCAATAGATCCTCAGAAAACCCCTGCTCACTGATTAGCTTCAAATTTTCATCACAATTAGATTCTTATCCTGGCCTTTCTCTTCTGTTTTCAGGTGAATTAAACGTCAGTGCATATGAGCCTTTATTTTTACAGTAGATGAAATCCTTATAAAGTTGCATATAAATCTACTTTTTATTATCAATGATAAAGTTTTTTTTTTTTTTCCTCTGAAACATGATCTCAGCTGTGTCACCCAGGCTGGAGTGCAGTGGTGTTACCATAGCTCACTGCAGCCTCAACTTCCTGGGCTCAAGCAATCCTTCCAAGAACCTGGACTACAGGTGTGCGCCGCCACACCCAGCTAATTTTTCTAGTTTTTGTAGAGACAGGGTCTCACTATGTTGCCAGGGCTGGTCTCAAACTCCTGGCCTCAAGCAATCCTCCCACCTTGGCCTCCCAAAACGCTAGGATAACAGGCATAAACCTCTGCTCCTGGCCAACAATCTACTTTTATACACACAATGTGCAAGTCACTGAAGATGCAAGTGCATGCCCGTAATAGATACAATTTCTGAATTTTAGAAATTGATTACTTAGTTGGGAAAATCAGGTACAAACCCAAACATGAAAGAAATCACTAAAGGATTTGAGTAAGGAGCTCACTTGGGGTGCCACCTGCTGGAAATACCATTCAGAGGCTGGAAGAGCAAGTTGAACTCAGGATTTTGATGATAGATAAATGGAGAAAAGGAAGGAAGGTTTTTGGCAGGAGTGGTGTGAGCTAAATTGGGAAACTGGTAATTTGCCATATTGTTAGATTAACTGCGATGAGAGAGGGGAGTATATCCCATCTGAAAAGAGGAGTTTTCAGCTGGAGAGGAAGAGGGTGGCATGGGAAGAAGAGGGATCGGCAGGAGTGTGTAAGGTTGGAGGCAGGCAAGCTGAATCAATGTCTGTAAATAGAATGGCATTTTTCACACTTCAGATTGGGAGTCCAATGACAACTGATCACTTCAGAGCAGTTTCATCTTCATTTCTAATTAAAGTTTAATTCTACTTCAGCCTCAAGTGTCTGTCACCATTCAACTTCAGTACCTACATATAAATACTGACAAAGAGTTGGCTTTCTATTCTTGTTAAACCTTTTCAGAAAAGTGAGGAAATGCTT
Organism: Papio anubis; assembly: GCF_008728515.1. Taxonomy (NCBI): domain Eukaryota; kingdom Metazoa; phylum Chordata; class Mammalia; order Primates; family Cercopithecidae; genus Papio; species Papio anubis. Next base: position 11,356,151 of record NC_044987.1, read on the forward strand.
AAAAGATAAACTAATGGCTGGTTAATTGGCTTCTGGCAAATTTCAGTCTTGCATGAGTAGGATTGCTCCAAGTGGGGCACACCTGTATTTCCTCTGTGTTTCCTCTGTGTGTGTATAACTTACTCTAAGGAGCTCTAGGGTTTTTGTTTGTTTGTTTTTTGTTTTTTTTTAACTTTCCTTCACAATTGGGAAACATCCCCAGCCCCAAGAAACAGGAGAATACCTGTAACTGCGATGCATCCCTCTGTAATAGACTGGCGAAAGATAGGGTTGCTTTTTATTTCTTTTCAGGAATGTGGGAGGGATGGAAACATCAGGGAGAAAAAACTTTTCCTCTACCCTTATGTTCAGTAACTAGAGGCCTGCAAATTGAACAACAGATTAACAGGAGAAAAGGCACACAATGTTTACTAATATTTACAGGTATGGGAGTTACTAGAAGAGAAATGAAGCTGAAAGTAGTTAGAAGCCAGGCGCTATGGCTTGTGCCTGTAGTCCCAGCTACTCTGTAGGCTGAAGTGGAAGGACCTCTTGAACCCAGGAGTTCAAGTCCAGAAAGAAAGAAGAGAGAGAGAGAGAGAAGAAAGGAAAGAAGGAAAGGAAGGAAGGAAGGAAGGAAGGAAGGAAGGAAGGAAGGAAGGAAGGAAAAGAAAGAGAAAGAGAGGAAGGAGGGAGGGAGGGAAAGAGTGGTTAGATTCTGGGGCTTATATACCATTTTAAACAAAGAAAAGGAAATTTAAGTTTCAAGGGATGGGAAATCATGAGTAAGTGACTAAGAATATGTGGGAGAACTAATGGAAGATGAGTTATTTTAGTAAAGTTTTTGTATGCAGACTTCTCTCAGTGCCGACTCTCCATCTCTGTGATAAGAGTCACTCTCCTCTTCCTGGTGCCAGAAGAAGGGGACACCATCATTAGGGAAATTTATGCCACCTTCTCAAAGATAAATTTATGCCCTGCTCTTAGATGGATAAGAGAAGGGCAGGAAACTCTTGTGCATCTGTTGATTCTCCATTGCCTTTGGCTCAAAATAACCCTCCAAAAGTGGCATATTTGGGGGAGGCATATCCTGATCCTCTTCAGAATCTAACATGTATTGCATACCTTTTTCAAGAGCTGGGTTTTTTTGTTTTTTTGTTTTTTTTTTTCATGCACTACTTCATTTTATTATTACAGCAATCCAAGGAGTTGTATTAGTCCCAATTTACAGGTAAAGAAGACGGAGACCCACAGAAGTGAAATAGCTTGCTTAAGATAACAAGCGAAGGCCAGGCACGGTGGCTCACGTCTATAATCCAAGCACTTTGGGAGGGCAAAGTGGGCAGATCACAAGGTCAGGAGTTTGAGACCAGCCTGGCCAACATGATGAACCCCATCTCTACTGAAAATACAAAAATTAGCCAGGCGCGGTGGCCCAAGCCTGTAATCCCAGCACTTTGGGAGGCCGAGACGGGCGGATCACGAGGTCAGGAGATCGAGACCATCCTGGCTAACACGGTGAAACCCCGTCTCTACTAAAAAAAAATACAAAAAACTAGATGGGCGAGGTGGCGGGCACCTGTAGTCCCAGCTACTCGGAAGGCTGAGGCAGGAGAATGGCGTAAACCCAGGAGGCGGAGCTTGCAGTGAGCTGAGATCCGGCCACTGCACTCCAGCCTGGGCCACAGAGCAAGACTCCGTCTCAAAAAAAAAAAAAAAAAAAAATTAGCCAGGCGTGGTGGCGCAATCCTGTAATCCCAGATATTTGGGAGGCTGGGCAAGAGAATTGCTTGAACTTGGGAGGCGGAGGTTGCGGTGAGCCAAGATCATGCCATAGCACTCCAGCCTGGCCGACAGAGCAAGACTCCATCTTGAAGGGGGGAAAAGATTACAAGCAAATAGGAGGCAAGGCCAGCAACACACACACTTCAGCCTGATTTTAAAACCGAAGTTCTTTCCTCCATCCCACAGCACCATTCTCCCCTTGGAGGGGGAGTTGTAGATTTGCAGGCAGGAAGAGAGAGACCACAATGTTTGAAGAGAGAGGGAGTGATAAATAAATGTTACCTACTAGTCAGGGGAAGAATGATGACATAGTGCTGTTACAGCTCAGCTCTGCACTGCCCTTCAGTTGCAAAGGTTGGTTGGTGCTGGGAGATGAGGGTTTTTCCCACATGGGGTTATTTGTTGTAGAGAATTTGTGAACCATATCACTAAATCACAATTGCTGCTCATGCTGTGAAGCTTTGCTGCCTGGAATGAGCCCGTGCCCTCAACTCCTTCTTCAAGACTCTGCGCAGACATCCACTCTCCTCTGAATCCTCTCTTGGTGCTTTTCACATGGAGTCTCCTCCGTCTACCTGCAACATTTGGGAAAGGATTCAGGTGTCAATTCTAAAAAATAAGCCATCTTACCAATCCAAACCTACGTAGGCTCCCGAGCCCTCTGCTAAAGATTCCTGACCTTTTCTTGGTGGTTTACTTTTCGACAAACTGAGTAAGTCCGACATGGATGAATGTCTGAAAGTCCTTCCCCTTCTCTATTCTTTTCTCTATTTCTCTTCTCTATACCCCCACGTTCTTCCCTGTCTTGACCACCTCTCTGTTTTCTCTGCCAAGACCCCAACTCTATCCTAGAAGCTAAAAGTGAGTCTCATGAAGGCGATTGTCCTTACCGTGCTGGGGTGGTGGCAGTGTGGCAGTGGTGGTCTCTGTGCCTGCTCTCGGTAGGGCAGCCTCTACAATGGTGCCTGCCCAGCTGGAGGCCCTTGGTAAGGATGCGCTGAATGATAAACCCAGGGACTATCCCTGAGGCCATTCATATTCTCTAGATTGGAAAATGCGCTAGACTTATAAAGATCTCTTACTGTTTTGTGTTTGGGTTTTTTTGTTGTTCTTCTTGTTATTCACAATATTTCTGACCTCTTAAGACACCTTTAAAATGTCATTGCAGAGGGCATGTATAGTTTTGCTCACACAATGGCATTTACTGCCCCTTTGTGTTTTCACAATGTTCAGGTTTTCTTCAGGGAACAGGGAACCTACGTACTCCAGTCTCAGACCCTGGGCTTTGGCCAGAGCTTTGTTAAAGAACAATATTCCCTTGGCTGGAGCCCTTACCACGCGCTGCTCACCCACGTGTTAGCCTAGAAGCCCTCTTCCATGCCAGTTCTTTCTTTTCTTTTCTTTTCTTTTTTTTTAACTTTAAGTTTTGGGATATCTGTGGAGAACGTGCAGGTTTGTTACATAGGTATACATGTGCCATGGTGGTTTGCTGCACCCATCAACCCATCATCTAGGTTTTAAGCCCCACATGCATTAGGTATTTGTCCTAATGCTATCCCTCCCCTTGCCCCTAACCCCCCAACAGGCCCCAGTGTTTAATGTTCCCCACCCTGTATCCATGTGTTCTCATTGTTCAACTCCCACTTATGAGTGAGAATATGCAGTGTTTGGTTTTCTGTTCCTGTGTTAGTTTGCTGAAAATGATGCCTTCCAGCTTCATCCATGTCCCTGCAAAGGACAGGAACTCATTCTTGTTTACGGCTGCATAGTATTCCATGGTGTATATGTGCCCCATTTTCTTTATCCAGTCTATCATTGATGGGCATTTGGGTTGGTTCCAAGTCTTTGCTATTGTGAATAGTGCTGCAGTAAACATATGTGTGCATGTGTCTTTATAGTAGAATGATTTATAATCTTTTGGGTATATACCCAGTAATGGGATTGCTGGGTCAAATGGTATTTCTGGTTCTAGATCCTTGAGGAAGTCTTCAACAATGGTTGAACGAATTTACACTCCCACCAACAGTGTAAAAGCGTTCCTATTTCTCCACAGCCTCGCCAGCATCTGTTGTTTCCTCAGTTTTTAATGATCGTCATTCCAACTGGAGTGAGATGGTATCTCACTGCTGGAACCAAGAGGCGGCCCAGGGGTGACTGCAGGGAGTAGGATGGAGCTCCAATGTGTGGCTACGCTGCCTTCACAGGCAGGTCAGAGCCAGAAGTGAAAAGGGAAGGGAGAAGGCTGCAGGCTGGGGCGTAAGGAGCCAAAAGCCAGCTCTCCCCACAACCCATGTTCTTTTTTTTTGAGACAGAGTCTCGCTGTCACCCAGTCTGGAGTGCAGTGATGCGGTCTTAGCTCTCAGCAACTTCTGCCTAACCGGCTCAAGTGGTTCTCATGCCTCAGCCTCCCAAGTAGCTATAATTACAGGTGTGTGCCACCATGTCCAGCTAATTTTTGTATTTCTAGTAGAGACAGGGTTTCACCATGTTGACCAGGTTGGTCGTGAAGTCCTGGCCTCAAGTGATCTCAGCCTCTCAAAGTGCTGGGATTATGGGAGTGAGCCACCACGCCTGGCCATGCCCCATGTTCTGACACGCAACTCCAAGGGGTCCAATAATTCTCGTTATAAACTGGGCCTTCTAGGTCGTTATACAGATCTATGTATTAAAGTAGAAGAAGAGGACATATTTAATGAACAATTTGTTTTCCGGTTCAGAACTTGAAATATTCAGAGGTAAGTGGGCTTCCAGATGGAGTCTTGCCTCAGGTCACGATGTTAGGGGTGGGCCTATTCCGTGTGAATCCGCTTCTCATAGAGCTCATGGAGTACCCCTCATGGAGTCCTCCCTGGTCCAGCACTGCTCTGAGCACTTTACACATATTCTTACCTTGTCTTCATAACAGTAAAATAAGACAGAAATCTCCAGGTCCCACATGAAAGTTGTGATCAGAAGTTGTGTGAGAGTGGGATTTTTCTCATGTCCCTTATCCTGCAAGAAGACTGGTCTATAAAAAAAGATAACTCTCTCTTGCGACTCTAAATATCCTTTAAAAATACCAAATAAACCCAGGAGTTTGAGACCAGCCTGGGCAAAATAGGGGAGACCCCATCTCTACAAAAAAGTTAAAAAATTAGGCGGGCATGGTGGCACACACCTGTGGTCCCAGCTACTCAGGAGGCTGAGATGGGAGGATCGCTTGAGCCTCGGAGGTCAAGGCTGCAGTGGGTTGTGACTGTGACTCTGCACTCCAGCCTGGGCAACAGAGTGAGACCCTGTATAAAAAAAAAAAAAAAAAAAAAAAAGCCTATTAAGGAGAACTGTAGTCATATCTAGATTTTTGGACAATCCCACTACATTATTTTCCTATCCTGCTGAAATGAAAACAGCCAGGACAACTATTAAGCTGCCCTGATAGGAGGAGCTGAACCAACCTGGATGCCAGGAAATTTGAATCTGTTGCTGATAAAACCAGGCCTGGCTTCCAGGTAATGCTCTTGTTCCCAAGTTATCACCCTCGTCTAATAGAAAATCCTAGCCCAATTGCCCACCTTAGGTGAGAGATAATAATTTTGCCTTTGGGGAGGCCTTAATTTTTTCTAAATGTACTGAATTAAAATGCCTTTGTCCTTTTTTTCAGGTATGTATCAAAAAGGCAGGCCGGGCCCAGTGGCTCATTTCTGTAATCCCAGCACTTTGGGAGGCCAAGGAGGGAAGGTCACTTGAGCCCAGGAATTTGAGACCAGCCTGGGCAACATAGTGAGATTCCAACTCTACTAAAATTAAAAATAAAAAATATTAACTGGGTTTGGTGATGCATGCTTGCAGTCCCAGCTACTTGGGAGGCCAAGGCGGGTAGATCGCTTGAGCCCAAGACTTCAAGATCAACCTGGTCAACATAGTGAGACACCCATCTCTACAAAAAAATGAAACAAAAATTAGCCTAGTGTCTTGTGCCTGTAATCCTAGCTACTCAGGAGGCTAAGGTGGGAAATTGCTTGAACCTGAGGGGTCAAGGCTGCAGTGAGCTGTGATTGTACCACTGCACTCCGGCCTAGTCAACAGATCGAGACCCTGTCTAAAAAGAAAAAAGAAAGAAAGAAAAGAAAAGGTAGTTGCGGATGTCTAAAACAATTGCCACATCAATGCTGAAGGAGAGTGCACCAGGGGATTGGGAATCAAGATGAGACAGCAAATCTAGCACCTTCCTTCCACCAAGTTGAGTGAATAGGCTATTATCAAGAGGCAGTGAACCTAGCAAGACTATTACATGGAGGATCGATCAACCACACAATTCTTAGCCTCATTGTTTTCTTCTGCCCATAACTGTAATGAGGCATAATAACCTAATACAACTAGAGCAGTGTCTTTCCCTACAAGTGCCTCTCCAATGTCTCTCTAGTGACTCAGGTGTGGTCATTATGGAGATGGAGAGCGTGAGAGTCACCAGAACTCAGCACTAGCCATGTTCCAGCTCTCATATAATTGCCTTTTTTCAGATGTAAAGTCATAAATGGAATGAGGATAGGTGGGTGGTCTTTCCCCAGAGCCATTATCAATAACCTCTTTCCGAGGCTGGCCTGCTTTGTCCTCTTAGTTAAAAAATAGTAAGAGAAGGAGGAGGAGAGGTTGGGGGAGGGAGGATGAGCAGGAAATAGCTTGCCTTTTTTCCCCACTTAAGCTGGAATCTGGGAATTTGCCTCTGGCTTTCTCTTTCCAGCCAAGCAAAAAAAATTTAAAAGTGAAGTCTAAAGACAGCCCAATGAATTTAGTGAAGAGTTTTCAATCTAGGCTGGGCACAGTGGTTCACACGTTTGGAGGCCGGGGTGGGAGCATTGCTTGAGTCCAGGAATTCAAGACCAATCTGGGCATCATAAGAAGACATGCATCATCCCTACAAAAAATGAAAAATTAGCCTGGCGTGATGGCATACACCTGTAGTCCCAGCTACTCGGGAGACTGAGGTGGGAGAATTACCGGAGCCCAGGAGCTCAACGCTGCAATGAGCTGTGACCACGCCAATGCACCCAGCCAAGGCAATAAAGACCCTGTCTCCAAAATAAAATTCAATCTAAATACTTTGTAGAGGCTGGAAGGAGGCATAAGATTAGATTATAATTGGAGCAAAAATAGTTTTTGTTTTGTTTCTGGGCATGTGGTTTCTTGTCACCAGATTGTGCCCAGAGTTTCTTCACCTGAGATTATCCAGACTGCATCCACCTGGCCCTCTTGCATCCCATATTTGTATTTTAATGCTCACCGTGTTGCACAGTAATTTGGTTAACATCTTAGGTCAAGTTCCCCAGGAAACAAACTCTAAGAGGGAGATTTGAATGCAGAAGGTTTATGGGGCACGTTCTGAGAAACACCTGTAAGGGAGTGAGGGAAGCGGAATTGGGCAAGGGAGAAGCCAAACTGTTGTGTTGCAATCGAACCCACATGGAACCTGGAGCTGGGAAGGCTCTTCAGAGTCATCCCCAACTGGGATGGCGACTTGGGCTTCTGTAGCTCCCTATAGATGGGTCACTGGATGGGGGCTGTCTCCAGTGAGGAAGGAAGAGGTAACTTTGGGCCAGGCAGTGCCTTGAAGCCAAGAGCAATTCCTAGAGAAGGATGGAGATGGAAGCCAGAAATCAGAGGGAGTAAGTACGTTGGTCCTGAAGGGGGAATCTGGGTAGCCTGCCACATTACTCACTATAGCTAGGTACTTCTTCCTCCTTGCCAGAAGAATGCCATGTGGATGAGGCAGACATCTGGTATGTTTGTTTCCCAGTTGTATCCTCAGTGCCTACAGCAGTACTTGGCACATAATAGGCACTCACTATACCATTGTGGAAGTCACAGTGAATGAATTAACACTTTTTACTCTACATAACTTCTTCATTGTTTTAAAATGATGGATAATATATTCATATTACACATTTTCCCCAGAAATATTTAAACAATCATCTCCTGAGACCCAAGGACAGTCTCCTATGCAACTATATTAAAATGGTCACCATTAAGAGATTTACATTGATAGAATACTATTATCCAACATAATCTGTATTCAAGTTTTCCAATTGTCCTAATAATGTAAGAAAGCTTTGTATCTTTCTTTCTTTTTAAATCCAGAATCCAGTCTAGATTTACACATTGTATTTAGTGGCCATGTCTCTTTAGTATTTCTTTCTTCTTTTTTTTTTTTCTGTTTTTTTTTTTTTTTCGCCCAGGCTGGAGTGCAGTGGCAAGATCTCGGCTTACTGCAATCTCCGCCTCCGGGGTTCAAGCAATGCTCTTGCCTCAGCCTCCCAAGTAGCTGGGATTATAAGCACCCGCCATCATGCCCAGCTGATTTTCATATTTGTGTAGAGATGGGGTTTCACCATGTTGTCCAGGCTGGTCTTGAACTCCCGACCTCAGATGATTCACCTTCCTCTTTTTAGTATTTCTTACTCTGGAAAGCTCTTCAGCCTTTTAAAAAATCTGTCATGGGCCGAGCATGGTGGCTCATGCCTATAATCCCAGCACTTTGGGAGGCCGAGGTGGGTGGATCACTCGAGCCCAGGAGCTGGAAAACAGCCCGGTCAACACAGCAAAATCCCATCTCTATAAAAAATACAAAAACTAGCAAGGCATGGTGGCCCAAGCCTGTGATCTCAGCTACTCTGGAGGTTGAGGTGGGAAGATTGCTTGAGCCTGGGAGGTGGAGATTGCAGTGAGCCAAGACCTCACTAATGCACTTCAGCCTGGGCGACAGAGTGAGACTGTGTCTCAAAGAAATAAATAAAAATAAAAATGACATGGCTTTTTTTTTTTTTTTTTTGAGACAGAGTCTCTCTCTGTCACCCCAGGCTGCCATGCAGAGGTACGATCTCGGCTTACTGCAACCTCTGCCTCCTGGTTCAAGCGATTCTCCCACCTCAGCCTCAGGGTAGCTGGGACCACAGGTGTGAACCACAAGAACTGGTTAATTTTTGTATTTTTAATAGAGACAGGGTTTTGCCATGTTGGCCAGGTCAGTCTTGAACCCCTGCACCTCAGGTCATCTGCCCGCCTTGGCCTCCCAAAGTGCTGGAATTACAATGCGAGCCACTGCACCTGGCCAACATCGGTATTCTGGAAGGGCTTGAACTAGTTGTTTTATACAGTGTCCCTCAATTTGAATTTGGCTAATTTTTTCCTCACAATGCACTCAAGTCATACTTTTGGGTTTTTTTTTTTTTTTTTTTTTTTTTTTTTTGAGATGGGGTCTTGCTGTCACCCAAGCTGTAGCTCACTGCAGCCTCAAACTCCTGGGCTTAAGTGATCCTCCTGCCTCAGCCTCCCCAGCAGCTGGGAATATAGGCATGCACCACAACACCCAGCTAATTTTTTTTTTTTTTTTTTTTTTTTTTTTTTTTTTTTTTTTTTGGAGCCCAGTCTGCGCTGTGTCTCAGGCTGGAGTGCGGTGGCGATCTCGGCTCACTGCAAGCTCCGCCTCCTGGGTTCAGCCGTCTCCCGCCCTCCCAGCCTCCGGTAGCTGGGACTGAGAGCCCGCCCTGCAGCCCGGCTAATTTTTTTGTATTTTTTAGTAGAGGCGGACACCGTGTTAGCCAGGATGGTCTCGATCTCCTGACCTCGAGATCCGCCCGTCTCGGCCTCCCCAAAGTGCTGGGATTACAGGCTTGAGCCACGGCGCCCGGCCCACCCAGCTAATTTTTTAAAAAATTATTTTTAGGGATGGGGGTCTTGCCATATTGCCAGGATGGTCTCAAACTTCTGGCCTCAAGCAATCTACCTGCCTCAGCCTCCCAAAGTGCTGGGATTACAAAATGAAAAATGGCAGTCCTAGACAAAATGACATTTATTTTCAGTGTGTTTTTGATCCACCTTTCAGCATCTAATTTCTTTCTTAAACACCCATATAAGCCTCCTCCTCTGCCTCCAGTTGGTCCTGGAGCCCTCAGGTTCCAACTCTTTCCCTTAGTAAAACCCACTGTTACAATTTTTTAACTATAAAATAATTGTCATTTAGATGTAAATGACTACTAAGACTGAATGACCACTTTGCATTATCTTTTTTTTTTTGAGACTGAGTCTGGCTCTGTCGCCCAGGCTGGAGTGCAGTGGCCGGATCTCAGCTCACTGCAAGCTCCGCCTCCCGGGTTCACGCCATTCTCCTGCCTCAGCCTCCCGAGTAGCTGGGACCACAGGCGCCCGCCACTTCGCTCGGCTAGTTTTTTGTATTTTTTTAGTAGAGACGGGGTTTCACCGTGTTAGCCAGGATGGTCTCGATCTCCTGACCTCGTGATCCGCCCGTCTGGGCCTCCCAAAGTGCTGGGATTACAGGCTTGAGCCAATCTTATTTTTTAATTGACAAATAATAATTGTACATATTCTTAGAGTACATAGTTCATTACGTATAACATGCAGTGATCACATCAGGGTACTTAGCATATCCATCATCTCAAACACTTATTTCTTTCTGTGGGGAACATTCAATATCCTCCTTCTAGCTATTCGAAACTATAAATTATGGCTAACTATAGTCATCCCACAGTGCTATAGAACACTAGAACTTACTCCTCCTATCCAGCTGTAATTTTCTATCCTTTAATAAGTCTCTTCCTCCCTTCCCCCAATTTGCATTTTAATGAGAACAACTCAATTCAGAAAACATTTGTGAAGTACCCTTGAAAATGTTTTATTGAGTGAGCTGGAGATGAAAAACAGAAACTCATATTATTCTCGAGGTCAAATCAAATTAGGCTCTGATCCAAATGGGGTCAACCAAAGAACTCTGTGTGTCACACCCTGGATGCGTACTGGGCTTGAGCATGTGGGTGGGCGAGGTGGTGAGTGGGACAAGATGCCTCTCCCTTTCTTGTGTTTTTTTGTTTTTGTTTTTTGTTTGTTTCCCTCTCTCTCTCTCTCTCTCTCTCTCTCTCTCCCCTCTCCTTCTTTCTTTCCTTTGAGATGAAGTCTCGCTCTGTCGTCCGGGCTGGAGTGCAGTGGCACGATCCCTCCTCACTGCAACCTCTGCCTCCCGAGTTCAAGCAATTCTCCTGCCTCAGCCTCCTCAGTAGCTGGGATTACAGGCATCCACCACCACACCCGGATGTTTTGTAATTTTAGTAGAGACAGGGTTTCACCATGTTGACCAGGCTGGTCTAGATCTCCTGACCACAGGTGATTCACCCACCGCAGCCTCCCAAAGTACTGGGATTACAGGCGTGAGCCTCCATGTCCAGCCTCCTGTGTCCTTTTTCTCTCTGGGGCAGTGAACATGAAGAGACTGGGAAGTTATCCGGGATTGTTGGGTCATCAGCTATCTCAGAGAGATAAAAAGACTCTAGTGGGCTGGGCGCGGTGGCTCACGCCTGTAATCCCTGCACTTTGGGAGGCCAAGGCGGGCGGATCACGAGGTGAGGAGATCGAGACCGTCCTGGCTAACATGGTGAAACCCTCTCTGTACTAAAACTACAAAAAATTAGCAGGGCCTGGTGGCGGGCGCCTGTAGTCCCAGCTACTCAGGAGGCTGAGGCAGGAGAATGGCTTAAACCCAGGAGGTGGTGGCCGGGCGCGGTGGCTCAAGCCTGTAATCCCAGCACTTTGGGAGGCCGAGGCGGGTGGATCACGAGGTCAGGAGATCGAGACCATCCTGGCTAACATGGTGAAACCCCGTCTCTACTAAAAATACAAAAAACTAGCCGGGCGTGGTGGCGGGCGCCTGTAGTCCCAGCTACTCGGAGGCTGAGGCAGGAGAATGGCCTGAACCTGGGAGGCGGAGCTTGCAGTGAGCCGAGATCGCGCCACTGCACTCCAGCCTGGGTGACAAAGCGCGAGACTCCGTCTCAAAAAAAAAAAAAAAAAAAAAAACCCAGGAGGTGGAGCTTGCAGTGAGCTGAGATCCGGCCACTGCACTCCAGCCTGGGTGACAGAGCGAGACTCCATCTCAAAAAAAAAAAAAAAGCAAAAGCTCTAATGAACGGAATGTCAGTGAGGAGATGAGTGTTCTCATCTCAATTTTTTTTCTATTTTAAATTTATTTTTTTCCAATCACAAAAATAATTGTGGTATAAATTTCAAACAGAATAAATGAATCCTGTGGAAAGTGAAGCATACTTCTATAGGCCTCGCCCACGAGGCTGCTGACTATTTATAGCACAGAGGTGTATGCAGCCTCATTTTTCTTATGTATTTCTAATCATCTGTCGATCTATTTATCCATCTCGCTACATACATATATATGTAAATATTCATGTTTACACATTTTAAAAGGCTTTTTCTACGTAGACTTATAGATTAATTGTAGATAACTGATATATAAAGTGACATGTAAGTATACATAAAAGGACAGGTTGCCTTGATAATTAAATATTTTTATTTAATTATATTTTAAATTAACTTTTAAAAATTTGTATCAGGTATTTATAGCTTAAAAAGTCAAATTGCTGTACAAGCTTTGTCATGGAAAAGAGCAGTGACCCATCCTACGCCCCTCCCCCCACTCTCCAATTCCCCCCCTCAAAGCCATTCGCTTTATGCTCTCTTAGCTATTTGTTTCCACAGTTCTAGACGACTCATTTACACTGTCTTTTCTGGGTTTTCAGTCTTAGAGCTTCTCTATTTGATGTCCTACTGTGGAAAATAAGTGTTTGGTTCTTTTATGTCTCCCTACACAACATATGCATGTTCTCACACATGCTTCCTCCTGTTTGTTCTATAACAAAAATATAATTATCATCTCAGTTAGATTACAACGAAACGTTCACATTGCTATGGTTATGTAATTATTGTTCAAGTAGTTATGTAGGGCACTATAATTTCTTTTTTTTTTTTTTTGAGATGGAGTGTCACTGTGTCATCCAGGCTGGAGTGCAGGGGTGCAATCTCATTTCACTGCAACCTCTGCCTCCTGGGTTCAAGTGATTCTCCTGCCTCAGCCTCCCTAGTAGCTGGGACTACAGGTGCCCACCACCATGCCCAACATTTTTCTGTTTTTAGTAGAGATGAGGTTTTGCTGTGTTAGCCAGGCTGGCCTCAAACTCCTGACCTCAGGTGATCTGCCCACCTTGGCCTCCCAAAGTGCTGGGATTACAGGCATGAACCACCACGACCGGCCTCATTTCTTTTCTTGAGTAATTTTTGTTTTGCTTGGTGTCAATAATGCTTCTATTTCTTCCTTTGCATAATTTTCTAACTACCTTTGCATAATTTTCTAACTACCTTTCATTAATGCATCGCCACTGAGCCAGCAGTATAAATCTCTTCTCACTCTAGGCATTTACATCAGAAACAGTAGATTTTTTTTTAAACTAACATTTGTATCTAGAACATCTTTCCATATAAGCGTGGGGATAACTTATTTTTATTATTGGACTATAATTCATTTGATCGACTGCCAATTCATGGATATTTGGATTATTTCCAACCCTTTTTGTTGTTAAAGGAATGACAAAAGAAACGCCCTCCAGTGAACATTTCTGGGAACACTTGTGGGCATTTCTGAACAACAAATTTTAGAAGTGTAATTGCTGGATGCATTTTCAGTTTCACTGCTGTCTGATACGTGCATGAGCAGCAGGTACCTGAGCTCTGTCAGATTCTGCCTGGACAGACCTGGGCCCCTGCTCTCCCAGAAACCAGATGCTGGGAAACAGCAGCCTCTTCATTCATGATGCAGATGGAGCCCTTGGGTCGTGTTTAGAGCAGAGTATTGATCCCAAGATTCTGCTCAAAGCAGTCAGCGATGTACAGCTGAAGATGAGATGGGTCCACACGGCAGGAGTTTAAAATCCTTTGTGATGAGAGAAACAATGGCACTGAGGAGGAACCAGCTGTGCTTTCCTTTCCTCTGAAGTTGGAAAGAAATAGATGATCACATGACATCTAATGTCTGCTCTGACCATCTTCACGGGCACCAGTGAACATCCCTCTTACACGGTAAACAGTATTACATGAATAAATAGAAGAGAACAGAGACAGCAGCAACTACCAAGGCTCTGATGAAATCATGATTACATATGTCTCAAGTTCGGTGACAGCACTGAGGGGACCACTCAGAAGTGACTGTCAGTCTCGCCTCCTTGCCTGCCCAGAAATCCAATCCTCCCACGGCAGGCTCACAGGCAACCCCGGCCTGGCCTGTGCACTCCCCTGTCCACCTGGCAGCTGTCTGCTGATCCCTGATGCACCTACCATTTGGGAAGGAAAGTAGATGCAGTTACATTGTTAAAATCTGTGCTTCAAATAGGAGGGCGGGAAAGAAGCTCAAAGTCCTGGCTGAGGAAGTCATGAAGTTACAAAAAAATTTTTTTAGCAGTGCATTTATTTCACTTTCTGAGTGGTCTACGTACCAAGTTGGGTTAAAATACGAGGACAAAACAGAAACAAAACCACAAAGACAAAACAGAGAACCCAGCACCTAACACTTTCTTAATGTTTTGTGAACTTCCTGTCGGATCTACTTAACTCCATTAAAGAGAATTTATACATTAATCGTCCTTTTTTTTTTTTTTTTTAAAGACAGGGTCTCACTCTGTTGCCCAGGCTAAAGTTTAGTGGTGTAATCAGGGCTCACTGCAGTCTCAACCTCCTCCTGGACTCAAGCAATCTCCCACCTCAGCCTCCCAAGTAGCTGGGACTATAGGCACACACCACCACACCCAGCTAATTTTTGTATTTTTAGTGGAGACAGGGTTTTGCCATATTTCTAAGACTGGTCTTAAACTCCTAGGTTCAAATTGGCCCCGTCTTCATGTATGCATTTTTTTAAACAGCAAGGTAATCTATCTATAACATACTTCAAACAGAAATTACCCATAATAGGTGTCATTTATTGAACATTTTCAAGAGACAAGAGTTTTATATGTGTTATCTTATTTGGATGCTCACAACTCCTTGAAGTTTAAAAATTGCACTAATGACCGGGCGCGGTGACTCACACCTGTAATCCCAGCACTTTGGGAGGCTGAGGCGGGTGGATCACCTGAGGTCAGGAGTTCGAGGCCTGCCTGGTCAACATGGTGAAACCCTGTCCTACTAAAAATACAAAAATTAACCGAGCATGGTGGCGGGTACCTCCCAGCTACTTGGCAGGCTGAAGCAGGAAAATTGCTTGAACCCGGGAGGCAGAGGTTGCAGTGAACTGAGATTGAGCCACTGCATTCCAGCCTGGGTGACAGAGTGAGACTCTGTCTCAAAAAAAAAAAAAAAAAAAAAATTGCACTCATATTTTAGCCCCATTTTGTAAATGAGGAACCAAAGCCAAGAGAAGCTAAAGACATCACCCAAGGTCACAGGCTAGTAAACCACAGGATTGGAGCCCAGAATCCTGACTCCTGAGCCCATATCGCGCACTACAATAACTACTTTAATTTCTTCAAATTACCTTCCAGTCTTCATCCACATGCATGTGGGTTTTGACAGTTATATTAAAGTGTACAAAGTATTTTGTGCTCCACTCCCCCATGCCTGTTCATCATATCAAATATGTTTCCATGTTTCTCCCCAGTCAGTATATTTGTAATTTGCATTTTAATAGGTTCATAGTATTTCATTGAATCATCCTGGTATCATTTAGCAAGCCACTTCCTCCTGTTGCAGTTTTATATCTTCACTATTTTTGTTAGCATAGATAATACTGTAATGAACTTCTTTGGGGTCTCAGCTTTGGCTTTAAAAATATATATTTCCTTAGAATAAATTCCTAGGAGTAGGATTTGCCACATACTATCATATTGCTTTCAAGAGTGTTGGACTAATTTACAGCACTACCAGAAGCAAATGAGTAGATACATTTCACTGTATACTCACTAAAATTAGCCTAATGGAGCACTTTCAAACAGAAATATAAAATAAATGGGGTATTATCATGATTATTGTTGCAATGAAAATTACCACCAGAAATCACATTGTCCGCAGAGCTTCTACTCCTTATTTCTTTGTAGTTTTCTTCCCTGTGGCTTCAATATCCTCATCTGATGTCACAAGTGCTATGTTTGGCTTCTTTACAGGACACCAGCAACGAGGATACAAATTGAAAAAGGCCATTGTTCGGATACTAACAGCTGGCGCTAACCTTGCTCCTTCTCCTGCCTTCCCAATTTCTATTCCCTCTTACATTAACAAAAGACTTGGGAACATCTTGACTCTTGCCCTCACCCTAGTTCCTAAATCAGTTATCACAGCTTCCACCATCTCCCTTCCAAAGCTTACCCATCCTCTCCATTTCCAGTGTTACTGTGCCGAATCTGATCCTTGCAATCACAACCCGCACACAAATTTTACAACAGGACACCCTTCTTGCTCTGAATCACCCTACGCACAGCTCCCAGGTGAACCTTCCTAAATCACAGCCTCTGGTCATGTCATTTCTCAGCCCCAAAGTCTGTACCGGTTATCAGGAGCCTCAGGAATGGCACCCAAACCGGCGTCTACTGCGCTCCCAAATGTGCATCTTCTGCTTCCCTGCCTCACCTGCCAGCACTTGTCTCCATACTAGTTTCCTGGAAGCCTCAATATTCCTTGAAACTTGGTCTTTACGGTCAGACACGGTATCTCTGCTGGGAGGGCCCACCACACAGAAGCTCAGGTACAGCCTTTCCCCTCCATTCATCTGCTTTGAATCCCTTAGGCTGGGGGAGCCCAGGCAAGTCTCTCACACATCTTTAAAGCCACCAAGGACACAGCCTCTCAATAGCTTCTCTGCCTTGAGCTTTGCCAACTCCCTTTCCAGATCCAGCCTCCACTCAGTTGCTAGAGTGAACTGTCTACACTGCAGACTGGGTCACAGTCCTCCCCAGCTCTCCACTGTTTCTGTAGCGTGTTATCCCAGGCTCTTCGGGAGCTGGTCCCTTTCTACCCCTGCAGGTTCGACATCCCAGAACTCCACCCCACTGATGCTGTGTGTCCAGCCCTCTGTGCAGCCTCCCATGCCTTCTTAGAGGTCCCTAAAGGAGATGCTTCTGTGTACCTGCCAGCCAACGTGTGCTGGCATCTGCCTCGGGGGCTTGCTCACTCCTTCACCCTCCTGGCAGACTTCTACTTCATGGCTCAAGTCAAACGTCACCTTCTCTGGGAAGTTGTCTGAGACTATCACAGAATTAAGCATTAATGATTCCATGATGCCAGGCACTTAAGTTTGTGCTCACACTATGTAGTATTGATTTATTGGAGTCTGTCTCTCCACTGGTTATGAACTCCTCTAGGGAAGGGACCATGCTTGGTTCATCTTGGCTTTCCCAATACCTGGTATCATCTCTGGCACAGGCTAGTTGCCTCTGGGTGAAAGCATAATCAGAGCCCCTCCTCCTCTAAATGGAATGGGCCAAATCTCCAGCCTTATAAACTCCTGGAAGAGTCTCACCATCTAGAATGGAAAGATCTAATGTGGAACAGAAGAACTCCTACCCCTGTACCTCCCTCTCCCCTGGCTCCATTAAGGAAAAGGCTGAAAAGTCCTCCAGGACCCTCTTGGCTCTGGGTAGAAAAAAAAAAAGAGGAAAGGAAGCAGAAGTTGCCTCACAATCACTGTGGAAAGAGAGGCTTGCGGGTTTCCCCCAGGTCCACATGTTTCCAGACTCAAGGGGCAAAGGAAGAGTAGATCATGGGCAGGAAACGATCGAGACTAGCAGGTGTTAACTGACTGTGTACTTTTAACGGCCTGTTTTTCAGTTTTGAAAAAAGGTTTAGGGACATGAAGAAAAACATACGCCAATCAAGATTTACCCCTGGGTCTGGAGAGGGGAGCCTGTGTTCCCCTAATGCCTTATCCAACTTATGCCTGAACAGAACTGAGGTTCTGTAAATAATGAGGAAGAGAGTATCCTGGTTAACAAGCTGTTGTCTTTCCATTGCAAACCCACCATTGTACACTCTGCTCTATGATGCCGAGCCTGGGGCTCATTTCTCCTTTGCTAGTTACGGTCATCAGGGACACTAGTGGGAGACAGGAAAGCTAGAGGCAGGAGACGCACCGTCCGGCTCTTTTTGCTTGCTATTGCTGACAATATCGTTGCAACAATGGTTCTTCATGCAGCAGCAGCAATTTGTCCCAGTTTCGAGGGACCTTCCGCTCTCCTGAATCAGCCTCATGGTGGTTGGAGGTTCAGGTCCCAGCCTTCAGGACCCTGCTTCAGGCTCCAGAGGTAGCAGCACCAGCTGAGCAGGGACACCCTCCTCAGAGATCTGGGCCACACTCGAGGAAGCTCCTCCTCTGGGCTTCAGAGTTTAACAGCCGCAATCCCTTCTCTCTGTTCCTCCAGCCCTAGGGCTGGCAGCTGCTGCTTCCTGCAGTAACTATTTCTGTATTACTGCATTAGCCCCCTTTTGCTTTTTCAGTTCCCCAATCCCTATAACCAATGTCCCCTATTAAATTATCTTTTTTCTTTTTTTTTTTTTTGAGATGGAATTTCGTTCTTGTCACCCAGGCTGGAGTGCAATGGCTCAATCTCAGCTCATTGCAATATCCGCCTCCCAGTTTCCTGCCACAGCCTCCCAGGTAGCTGGGATTACAGGCGCCTGCCACCACGCCCAGCTAATTTTTTTTGTATTTTTAGTAGAGACGGGGTTTCACCATGTTGGTCAGGCTGGTCTCGAACTCCTGACCTCAGGTGATCCACCTGCCTCAGTCTCCCAAAATGCTGGGATTAAAGGCGTGTTAAATTATCTCTTAAAGTAATGGGCATGGTTTCTGTTTTCCTGATAGGACCCTGACTGATACAGGGGGAACAGGTGTCAGAGGGCTTCCGCTAAGGTCTGGTTCAATTGCAATTTTACAGTCACCTCTGATCACAGAAAATTATAATAATGATTACCACTTACTGAATATCTGTGCATGTCACGCACCATGTGACAAGCTTTGAATGCATTGAGACTGGCTATACAAACCGACAGTGGCCAGGTCATATGTGACAATAAAACTCCAACCCGCGACCTGCAACAATCAGCCTGGAAAACAAACTGCAGCCTCTTCAACAACAATCAGCCCAGAATGGCCAGGACATGGCCGATGACTGGCAGCTTCCCTCGTTTTTGCCCTTGCTTCCACCTGAGCATCAGAGAACGCCAAATATGCTCCCCAAACCAATCACAGAAGATGCCCTGCTTCCAGATGCTGGGCCCTCTTCAGCTTCCAAGTGCCAACAGCCTCCAATCAGAGCAGACCTGAAGCCTTTCCCTTTCTTCACTCTAAAGTTTTTCCATTCCCCTGCCTGCCTCTGAGTCCCTGGCAAACCAAGCAGTGGTGGCTAACTCCCTTGCTATAGCAAACTCTGTTTGTTCTCATTAGGCTGATCTTCATTTACTTCCACAATTGAGCCTATTTCCTACTACAATCCAGCAAGGCAGACATTATTATGTCCGTTTTACAGATAACGAAACTGACACTCAAAGAAACCAAATAATTCCTCCAAGTCCTGTGTACAAGCAAGTGACAGAGCCAGGATTCAAACGCAGGTGAATCCGATTCCAAACCCTGACCTGGCCCTATTATACCTCTCTCCTGGCTCTCCCCACCTACCGTTTATTGTCTCCTATTGTGATTACATCTTAACAAGGCTGTCTCCCTAATCAACCGTGCCTTTCGCAAAGTTAGAAAATGTGACTTACAAACGTTGTATTCTCAGCTCTTACTCCAGGCGTGACACACAGCTGATGCTCCTACATCTTATTCAGGAATAGTGCTCAGGAAATGCCTGGTTGTACCCCACCAGGCAGGTGACTGAGAAACATCTTGAGAAGGAGATAGAATCAGTTGAGTGACTGGTCTGAGATAGTCCCGAACTTTCTCATTTTCCTCCTGGGCTGTGGTGTCGATGGAGGATGCCTCGGAGAAACGTGGAAGAAGAGGCCCCTGAACGTGTGTGGATGGGAGCAGTTATCAGTGGGCCCAGGGATCTGAAAGAGGCGGTAGTCAGGGTTTTCTCATCCTGTATCCGCATGAGGTCACAACAAACAAAATTGTCAAGCCCAAAGATCTGTCATCACAGTTATTTGGAATTTTACAGTTACATGAACTAGATGATTTCCTCGCACGTCTTCTCCTCACACTAATAGTGAAAAAACCTGCTTGAGGACCTAAAGAAGACAGAGCTCCGAAGCCCCACCCCACCTGGCAGGAGTCAGTGCCCGCGGACCGGCAGACGCCGGGGCAGCCACTAGGTGGCACTAGCTCTGAGCTAATGTAAGCTCCGGCCTTCCCGCCCACCCTTCCCTAGGCCACCACGTTTAGTCACAGAGGTAAAATAGAGACTGGAGCTGGGAGTAGTGCTGCTTTGATAATCAATCCCACAGCAAGCCTTTTATGTGATTGTGACTTTTATCATTCATAGCGCATTTGTTCTGCACCAGGAACCTGAATGAGCCGTGGTTTAAGAACTGACAACTGCCTAATGTTTAGAGCAAGCTAAGCAAGGGCACCAGGGCGTTCGGAGGAATGACCTGAGCGTTCTCCCCGCCGGATGCATGTAAATGAAGCTTGCCTTTCATTAGCTTCGTTCTGCTGCCCTGGGCTTTCAAAAGTACAGGTTTTCTGAGGATCACAGTTTAATTACATAATCATACAAAAATAATATTTAATGAAACACCGAGCAAATAAAAATGACAGCAACATTTTCCAAGCTCTTACTGGCTACTGGAGGCAGCTTGGAGAGTGGGTCTTGGAATTGAACCTGGGTTTGAATCAGAGCTTTGTCTCTTCCAAATTCCTTATCTTTGGGCAAATTCTTTAATCTCTCAAAGCCTAAATTTCTTTATTAAAGTAGGGACTAAGTATGGTTCATGCCTACAATCCCAGTGTCAGAAGTGTTTCAACCAGAGCAACTCCATCTTGAATAGGGGCTGGGTAAAACAAGGCTGAGACCTTCCCAGGAGGTTAGGCATTCTTAGTCACTGGATGAGATAGGAGGTTGGCACAAAATACAGGTCACAAAGACCTTACTGATATTAAGAAAACAGGTTGCAGTAAAGAAGCCATCCAAAACCCACCAAAACCAAGATGGCCACGAGAGTGACCTCTGCTCGTCCTCACTGCTCATTATATGCTAATTATCATTCATTAGCATGCTAAAAGACCCTCCCACCAATGCCATGACAGTTTACAGATGCCGCGGCAACATCAGGAAGTTACCCTATGTAGTCTAAAAAGAGGAGGAACCCTCAGTTCCGGGAATTGCCCACCCCTTTCCCAGAAAACTTATGGATAATCCACCCCTTGTTTAGCTATAATCAAGAAGTAACAGTAAGTCCAAGCAGCTAAGCAACCCCCGCCGTTGCTCTGCCTGTGGAATAGCCACTCTTTATTCCTTTACTTACCTAATAAACTTGCTTTCACTTTATGGATTCGCCTGGAATTCCTTCTTGCGTGAAATCCAAGAACCCTCTCTTGGGGACTGGGTTGTGACCCCTTTCCAGTAACACCAGCACTTTGAGAAGCCAAGATGGGCGGATTGCTTGATCCCAGGAGTTTGAGACCAGCTGGCAACATGGTGAAAAGTACACAAATTAGCCAGGCGTGATGGTGTGCACCTGTGGTCCCAGCTACTCAGGTGGCTGCAGTGGGAGGATCACCTGACCCCAGGAGGTGGAGGCTGCAGTGAGCTGGGATTATGCCACTGTGCTCCAGCCTGGGTGACAGAGTGAGACCCTGTCTCAAAAATAAAATAAAATAAAAAGTAGGATAGTAGGACATACTTCATAAAATTGTGAGGGCTGGCCAGGCACGGTGGCTCACACCTGTTATCCCAGCACTTTGGGAGGGCAAGGCGGGCGGATCACAAGGTCAGGAGATCGAGACCATCCTGGCTGACACGCTGAAACCCCAGCTCTACTAAAAATACAAAAAATTAGCTGGGCATGGTGGCGGGCGCCTGTAGTCCCAGCTACTTGGGAGGCTGAGGCAGGAGAATGCTATGAACCCGGGAGGTGGAGGTTGCAGTGAGCCGAGACTATGCCACTGCACTCCAGCATGGGCAACAGAGTGAGACTCCGTCTCAAAAAAAAAAAATAGGAGGGCTCAATGCACTGTGCTAGGCATTTAGATGCCACATACCCTTTCCTGCTCACCACTACAAGGCCTTGCATCAATAATTAAAGTGGATACACTCTTCTTTTGTAGTCTGCATGCCCAGGATTTTATTCCTTTATTCCTTTAAAATCATTCCTCATCAACCTCTCAATTTTGCTTTGCAAGTTTTGGGACACGCTTCCTAGGGCAGAGGGATGTGTGGATGGAGGGTTTCTGTTTAAAATGCAGATTAAAGCTAAATGCAGACCTCTGAAATCAAGGTCTGTGCTAGCACCTCCCACATGGCTTGCTTTCAGAAGCCCTGGGCTGTCCTGATGACAAGCTCTCTGCTAAGGTGGGAGAAGAACAGCACATTTGTCGTCAGCAGCCTTCCTGCTTCAGGCTTCTTCCCTTAGAAATGTGGAAATAGAGCTGTGGGTTTGGTCTGGTTTTGAGGTGGGCAAAACAGAAGGACAGGATGTGATTTTGAACTATCTGACACCTCTCTCCAAGACTTCTGGAGGTCAGAATGCATCACAATTTCTCACTTTCTCCTAAACTCTTAGTCAGAAAGCTCAGTGGGAGCTGGGTGCTTGGGGTACATTGCTGGGCATGGGGGGAAGGCACTTTGCTGGATTCTGCAGACACAGACTTGCCTGGCTCTGCTACTATTGTATGATAAAGAATTTGTCTAGTCTTTATCCCCGGTTTAGAACTGAACTTCTAAATCCATTGGACTTTCCCAAGTGATAGGAGTGGCTTTGTTATTCATGAGCTGCTTGAATCACACCTGAGTTTATGATGAGCTGGCTCAGGCCAGGTGCTGTGGCTGGCATCTGTAATCCAGCAGCTCCGGAGGCTGAGGTGGGAGGATTGCCTGAGGCCAGGAGTGTGAGATAATGAAACGACTCAGGATGGAGGCTGGTTATCAGAAAGACCAACCATGCAATTAGAGGGTTGGGGCTTTGAACCCAAAAAAGGGAGGGGGCTGGAGATTGAGTTATCAATTATGTCTATGCAATGAAACCCCCAATAAAAACCCTAGACATTGAAGCTCATTGAGCTTCTTGGTTGGTGAACACACCAATATGCCAAGAGGGTGATGCACCCTGATCTACAGAGAGAGGACACAGAAGCTCTGCATTCAAGGCCCACCCAGACCTCTCCCTACACATCTCTTCATTTAGTTGGTCCTAATTTGTATCCTTTAGAATAAAAGTAGAATCAAGAATAGCACTTTCCCGAGTTCTGTGAGTCATTCTAGCAAGTTATCAAACCTGAAGGACATTGAAGGGACCCCCAGATTTGAAGCCAGTTGGTCAGAAATGTCAGTGCCTGGGGACCCCATTTGCAGCTGACATCTAAGTGGGGACAATCTTGTTAAGAATGACGCCTTTACTGCCAAGACCAGCTCAGTTGGGGAGAGCCTAACCCAGCTGCGCTAGAGGAATTAAAGACACACACACAGAAATAGAGAGGTGTGAAGTGGGGAATCAGGGGTCTCACAGCCTTCAGAGCTGAGAGCCCCGAACAGAGATTTACCCACATATTTATTAACAGCAGACCAGTCATTAGCATTGTTTCTATAGATATTAAATTAAATTAAAGTATCCCTTATGGGAAACGAAGGGATGGGCCGAATTAAAGGACTAGGTTGGGCAAGTTAACTGCAGCAGGAACATGCCTTTAAGACATAAATCGGCCAGGTGTGGTGGCTCAAGCCTGTAATCCCAGCACTTTGGGAGGCCGAGACTGGCGGATCACAAGGTCGGGAGATCGAGACCATCCTGGCTAACCCGGTGAAACCCCGTCTCTACTAAAAAATACAAAAAACTAGCCGGGCGCGGTGGCGGGCGCCTGTAGTCCCAGCTACTCGGGAGGCTGAGGCAGGAGATTGGCGTGAACCCGGGAGGCGGAGCTTGCAGTGAGCCGAGATCCGTCACTGCACTCCAGCCCGGGTGACAGAGCGAGACTCTGTCTCAAAAAAAAAAAAAAAAAAAAAGACATAAATCGCTCATGCTATTGTTTGTGGCTTAAGAATGCCTTTAAGCGGTTTTCCGCCCTGGGCGGGCCAGGTGTTCCTTGCCCTCATTCCCGTAAACCCACAACCTTCCATCATGGGCGTTAGGGCCATTACCAACACGGTACAGTGCTGCAGAGATTTTGTTAATGGCCAGTCTTGGGGCCAGTTTATGGCCAGATTTTGGGGGGCTTTCTCCCAATATTTACCTTGTGGAGTCTACACTAACTTCAGGTGGTTAATGCCCACATGGAACTGCAGTACAACCATTGGTGTCACCATAGCCATTTACTGCTACCTGGTCTCCAGCAAGTTACTCACCCCTGAGGTTTAGTTTCTTCATCTACGAAATGAAGCTAGCTGGAATGACCATTATAGTCAATCATGATAAGACAGTGTCAGTGAAAGTGCTTCGTACACTGCCTGGTACTGTATAAAATGCTTGTTTCTGTTCCTATTGATCCACCTGGGGACCTCAGGCAAGCTCAGCCTTCCTGAGCCTTAGCTTTCACATCAGGAAAAGAGGCCCGTCTGTTGCCATACCTCACAGAGTTTTTATGAACACAAACTGAGATCAACATGTGGGAAAGCTTTGGAAATTACTTTGTATTATTTTCAAAGTATTTTCTATCTTTTTTCTAATTAAATGGATCACACAAAGATAGCAGAATTCATTTTTGCTAAATTTGGAGAGTGTTTGGGACAGTCAGGCTTAAAATATAGGCCACGAGGTAATAAATAACATTCATTCCAGAAAGCACAAGGGACGCCTCAAATAACTAAAGAACTGTCCGCCTGAGCAACAGAAACTGAAAAACAATGAGAGGTCAGAGCGACTGCTACACTCAGGGTATCATAGACACGAATATGCCACGTAGGGAGAAAACAAGCACGGGTTTTAATACAGGCCCCAAGAGGAGAAGAGATAAGGAGAATTACAAGTGTTGATCTGCAATGAATTAATGAATTTAATGAATTTAGTTTTCACATGATGGTTAATGTTTCTTTCTTTTTTTTTTTTTTTGAGATGGAGCCTTCCTCTGTCACCCAGGCTGGAGTGCAGTGACACAATCTTGGCTCACCGCAAGCTCCGCCTCCCAGGTTCTAACGATTCTCCTACCTCAGCCTCCCCAGTAGCTGGGATTACAGGCATGTGCCACCACACCTGGCTAATTTTGTATTTTTGGTAGAGACAGGGTTTCTCCATGTTGGTCAGGCTGGTCTCGAACTCCTGACCTCAGGTGATCCACCAGCCTCAGCCTCCCAAAGTGCTGGGATTACAGGCGTGAGCCACCAGGCCCGGCTAATGGTTGATGTTTCTTTCCAGGGCCTCTAGGCAGGCCAGCTCACAGGGATGAATTTAACCCTGCTGTCAATTTGGATGGATAGGCCTCGTGATCAGACTAGAGATTTTTCAACATTGTGAGACTCTGATGAATAAAATCCTTTCCCCCTTCATTTCAGTTTGATTCCTCTCGTGAGCCAGGATGGGGACTAGGAGGGTGACTCTCTTCAGTTCAATATGAAAAAGCAGAATTGAAGTGGGTGGCTTTGTGCCCAGGTTTTGCACTGAGAGCTCAGCCTGTGCAAAGTGGAGATGCTCTTCCATCCCCCCCAGCCTGCTTCTCTCCTGTGGGAATGCGGATCACTTCCCAATCTTAGTGGGAACTTCATGGAGGCCACGATGCATGCTGCTGCCCTAATGAGAAATCTGGTCACTCTCGCCTCACCCCATACTTCCAATTCGTTAACAAGTTCAGCTCCTTCTGCCTCGTAAAGATATTTCTCACATCCAATTTCTGCTCTCCTGCCCTTAGTTTTTTTTGTTTTGTTTTGTTTTTTGGAGACAAAGTCTGGCTCTCTGTTGCCCAGCCTGGAGTGCAGTGGCACGATCTCAGCTCACTGCAACCTCTGCCTCTCAGCTAGCTGGGATTACAAGCATGCACCACCACGCCCTGCTAATTTCTTTGTGTGTGTATTTTTAGTAGAGATGGGGTTTTGTCATGTTGGCCAGGCTGGTCTCAAACTCTTGATCTGAAGATCAGCCCTTTTATCACTTTGTACCCTCTGAAGGCACTCCCACCCCCAGTCTTTCTATCCTCTCACTCAAATCCACTAGAAAATGCATATTCTGAGATGTCTCAGGCCTAAGTTCCTCTGAGACCTCATTTTGGCTCCCTTCCAACTTGCTCAGCTAACCACTGCAATTGCACAGATGTTAGGTGAAACCCTTCAATTAACTGCCTTTCATTCCAAGAGTCAGGACATTTCAAATGGGTGGAGCAAGAGTTCCTGCAGTTGTCATGGCAACGACAGCCAGCCCGAGGCCTGTGTTCTCCTCTGCCAAGCCCCACACACAACGCTCACACCCTTCACCCAATAGGTCCTAATCCGTCATGGTTTCTTTGATTGTTTTCAGCCAAAAGTCCAGTGGTAGTGACAGACGTGGAAGTGAATAATACCAGGATAAAAAGCAGAGGTTATATAACTCTGGGTAAAACAGGCCCCTCTCATGAGTACAAAATTTGAGACTCAAGCAAGAATTCACCACTTTCCTGAGAGATACTTGGCAAAGAGACAGGAGCATTGGTGGGTTTTGCTCTCCTTAACCCCTTTAAGCTAAAGCCACTGATGGCCCATCTCCCACCAACTGTTTTCTCCGCCTTCCAATTCCCTGAATACATCTGTATCTAGCTGGAGCTTTACCCACAGACTCAGGCCTGCCTGGGCCAGAACAAGGGTCAAAGTCAAAGGACAGGGGAGGCCAGGTGCGGTGGCTCACGCCTGTAATCCCAGCACTTTGGGAGGCCGAGGCGGGCGGATCACTTGAGGTCAGGAGTTCGAGATCAGCCTGGCCCAC
This sequence comes from Papio anubis, assembly GCF_008728515.1. NCBI lineage: Eukaryota > Metazoa > Chordata > Mammalia > Primates > Cercopithecidae > Papio > Papio anubis. The sequence continues at coordinate 11,382,764 of NC_044987.1, forward strand.
ATGGTGAAACCCCATCTGTACTAAAAATACAAAAATTAGCTGGGCGTGGTGGCGGGTGCCTGTAATTCTAGCTACTCAGGAGGCTGAGGCAGGAGAATCACTTGAACCCAGAGGCAGAGGTTGCAGTGAGCCAAGATTGCACCACTGCACTCTAGCCTGGGTAACAGAGTGAGACTTCGTCTCAAAAAAAAAAAAAAATCATTGTTTAGAGGAAAAGACAGATATGAAAAGAGGTTGAGGATCTAGATGGAAGGGGCAGGAACCATCAGAGTGAAGTTTCCATATTTGAGACAATCACTACTTGGTACTTTTCCTATATGGGGACTTGCTTAATCTTCATAACAACGTAGTCAAATAGTTATGTCTCCATTTAACAGATCAAATAACCGAGGAAGAGAGCTTAAATCACTTGCCAAGCCACATAGCTATTAAGTGGCAGACCTGGGTCTCAAACAAGAGTCTTCATTTCCAAATCCTTGGGTTGCCTTTACCAACCATACCATTCTGCCTGCAACACATTCACAGGCACCCACTCAGCTTAATTTCATCTGTCCAGAAAGCTCTGCCCATGCCCTTGGCCTGCATTCCCATCCTCACGTTCCCAGACACACCTCACCAATTATCATCCTTTTCCCTTGCCACACATAGGCAATGCAGAATTGTTAGGCAGAAACAGACCAAAGCCCCCGCAGCGTGGTGGCTCACACCTGTAATCCCAGCGCTTTGAGAGGCCGAGGTGGGAGGGTTGCTTGAAGTCAAAAAGTTTGAGACCAGCCTGGGCAACACAGCAAGACCCTATCTCTACAAAAAAATTTAAAACTGAGCCAGGTGGGGTGGTGCATTCCTATAGACCCAGCTACTCCTGAGTCTGGGATGGGACAATTAAGCCTGGAAATTCCAGGTTACAGTGAGCTATGATCACGCTACTGCACTCCACCCTGGACAATGGAGTGAGACCCTGTCTCTAAAAATAAATAAATAAGTAGATGTTGGAATTTTCGAATCTAAAAACTAAAATAAAGAGAGAGACCAAAGCAGTTCTCCAAGAGTTTGGTTTTGTTTTATGTTTTTAACCACAAAAGTCTAGAATGAAGAAAAGACACTCACGATAAGCATGATATTATAAACAATTTGGCCAGCGAATAAACCAGCCTCCTTCCGATGGGTGAGCCCTCTGCTTGGAAGGAAAGCTGGCCTACCATCTGTCCTGTGCTTGTGAAACCTGAGCTGCTTGCCATGACCTAAATAGAAGCCCTCTGGAAACCCTGCAGTTCTTACTGCCCACAAGAAATGAAGTCGGAAAAGAGATTGCAACTGGGGGAAAGAGAATGAGAGAGAGAGAGAAAAACGAGGAAAGAAGAAATAAGGAAGAAAGGGAGGGAGGGAGGGAGAAAGGGAGTGTCTTAGTCCATTCATACTGCTATAACAAAATATCAGAGACTGAGCGGCTTATACACAACAGGTTTTTATTTCTCGCAGTCCTAGAGGCTGGGAAGTCCAAGAGCAAGGTGCTGGCAATTCAATTCCTAGAGAGAGAGCTCTCTTCCTGACTTGCAGACAGCGGCCTTCTTGCTGTGTCCTTACATGGCAGAGAGAAAGAGAGCTCTGGTCTCCTCCTTCCTTTTATAAAAACATGAATTCCATCTTGGGGCTCCATCCCCATGACCGCACCTAAACCTCCTGAAGGTCCTTCTTCCAAATACTGTCACGTTAAAGGCTGGGGCTTTCAACATGTGAATTCTAGGGGATGGGGGGCACAGACATTCAGTTCATAACAAGGAGGTAAGGAGCAGGGAGAGAAGGAAGGAGGGCGGTGGTATTATGTTAAAGCCCAAAGTAAGAGTCTGAGTACTTACCTTCTATTGTTCAGTACCATCAACTTTCTCTAGAGGTTTGTAAGGGGAAGGTAACGCCACAGTGTCAGATCAATATTCAAATTAACTGTTTAGGAACAGTGGGATTTGATGCCTTTCTCAAAGAATTCACTGACAGTACCACTTGGCAAACTTTTTTTTTTTTTTTACTTTTAAGAAAGCACATGGGCCAGGCACAGTGGCTCATGCCTATAATCCCAGCACTTTGGGAGGCCAAGGCAGGTGGATCACCTGAGGTCAGGAGTTCGAGACCAGCCTGGGCAACATGGTGAAACCCCCCTCTACTAAAAATACAAAATTAGCTGGGTGTGGTGGCACATGCCTGTAATCTCAGCTTCTCGGGAGGCTGAGGCAGGAGAACCCCTTATAACCTGGGAGGCAGAAGTTGCAGTGAGCTGAGATCATGCCGCTGCACTCCAGCCTGGGTGACAGAGAGAGACTCTGTCTCAAAAAAAAAAAAAAAAGAAAAAAAGAAGAAAGCACATGTTCTACTGCACTGTCCCAATCTTCAGTCTTTTAAAATATTCCCAGAAAATCCATGTTGTTTAAATAACTGAATATTTGTGATGTCCCTAGGTAGCCTTATTTCAAGACAAACCAAAAACTAAGTGTTGCTTTCCCATGGGGGCAAAAGCAGGAGAGGGGCCATCTGTCCACTTAAGTGAGTGTCCAGTGTGGGCACCACCTGTCCTGGGAACCAGAGGGGAACCTGGGGAAAGAGCGGGCTCAGGTCCAGCCCTCCAGGAGCTTCCAGAACACCCACAGCTGTGGCTCAGGCAGTCACGTGGGAAGACGAGCCCTTTGCTGAGACAGGGTTGACAGAGGAGTGAGCGACTCTTGGGGGTGGGGGTAAATAATGAGTTCCATGAGCTTAGGCGATCACTGACTGGAGTGGAGTAGGTGGGCAGATAAGTAGATCTGGAGCTCCACAGAGAAATTTGGATGGAGATGCAAACTGAAGGCACAGGACTGAGTCATCTGTGGAATGAAAAAAGAAGGCAGCCTTGGTCTCAGTTTATCTTTATTTGAATGAATGATTGGATATATATATATGGAAATGTTATGAGTTAAAGCTACAGAAATAAGGGAACTTGGCATCAGATTGCAGAAGTCTAGGTGACAGGGTGGCAGGGTTCCAGGCTCCTCTCCCTCTCCGGGTATTTTCTGAACAATCTCTAGCTTGTTCATGTCCTGCCAAGTACACTTCTCAGGAGTGAATGCAATTGTCTACTTGCACCATAAACATCCAGGAGTGGAAGACGACCCTCTCCTCCCTCATTTTAGATGCTATACTCCTATTAATGCAGCTCAAACTCATATTAAGCTTTCTGACTGTGGCATCACACTGATGATGTACTGGGTCTACTACCTGCCTGCCTTTGTTTTCTGTAGCTGCTGTCACAGAGTACCACAAACTGGGCGGCTTGAAATTATGGGAGGATGGAGTCCAAAATCAAGTTTCTAGCAGGGCCAGGCTCCCTGTGAACCCTGCAGGGGAGAATCCTTCCTTGCCTTGCCTCTTGCCGGCTTTGGGTGGCAGCCAGCAGTCCGGGGCCTTCACTGGCTTGCAGCTGCATCATTCCAATCTCTGCCTCTGTCGTCACTTGGTGCTGTCCCTCTGTCCCAGTTTCCCCCTCCTTGTAAGGATCCCAGTCATACAGGATGAGGGCTCACTCTAAAGACCGTGTTAACTTGATAGCATCTGCAAAGATCCGATTTCCAGACAAGATCTCATTCCCAGGTATGCAGGGTTAGAACCTGACCATATTTTTTTGGAGGACACAAATCCACCCATATCCCTACCAAATAAAAAATCCAAGTCTCTCATTCCCTTTGCTGCTGCCGCCTTCCCAAGCCTCATCTGGTTTCTCCACCACAAGTCTCAGTTTCTCTTGAGTACAGAGAAAGTAGAAGGACTCAGTCCCACACCAGAGAGACACCGAAAATGACTGTGAGTCGCCCTGGCATCTCTTCTCAGCAGGTTTTACAGCCTCAGAGTGAAGAACCTGAGAAAACATCACCCACCCACCCTCACTTCTCGGGTTTCTAGCTTTCCACCCTGTCTCTGCCTCGGACTCTGTCTCTGCCTCTGCTGTCTTGCTGTTTCCCTCTCTAGGCTTTCCTTTTTTTTTTTTTTTTTTTTTTTGAGACGGAGTCTCGCTCTGTCGCCCAGGCTGGAGCGCAGTGGCCAGATCTCAGCTCACTGCAAGCTCCGCCCCCCGGGTTTACGCCATTCTCCTGCCTCAGCCTCCCGAGTAGCTGGGACTACAGGCGCCCGCCACCTCGCCCGGCTAGTTTTTTGTATTTTTTTAGTAGAGACGGGGTTTCACCATGTTAGCCAGGATGGTCTCGATCTCCTGACCTCGTGATCCGCCCGTCTGGGCCTCCCAAAGTGCTGGGATTACAGGCTTGAGCCACCGCGCCCGGCCTAGGCTTTCCTATCTGCCTCTCCTCTGTGTCATCTTTCCCTCCTTCACAAATGTGCTCAGACATACACATGCTCGCTCACAGACACAGGCGTGCAAACACACGTGCACACATGCGCTCCCCTAGTCCATCCTGCCTGAGTGATCACAAATCCAAACGAGACAGCGTGAGGAAGTCCAACAAAGGGAGCCCTGACGAGCAGACGGACAGCCATTGGGTTTGCATTTCTTATTCACAGAAGGAGCTGGAAATGTGATGGAGAAGTGTTGCTGCCAGATGTCTCATGTCGCGGCTTCATTGATCTCTCTTTCTCAGCATCAAATGAGTAACAGCAGGACCAGGAGAAAAATGCTCCTAAAAGCTGGAACAAGCTGTCAGTTGGGTCCATAGGATCCGATTCATTATTTTTCAAAACCCAGACTTGGGCCTGAACATAAAGCAGATTTCTTTTAGTTTTTAAATTTTTTATTATTATTTTTCTTTTCTATGGTGCTGAAGTAGGTTTCTTAAGTCAAAATATTGTTCAGTCTTCTCTCTCTTATCCTCTGTTTTGAATAAATGAGGATGTGAGGAAGGCGAATGGTTTGGTTGATGAGATCTTTGCAGCCATTTGGGCTGTTAAACAAAGCTCACGTGAAATATCCCCCAAATTACTCAGAGCACAAGTTCTTGCCACGAAAAATAGTAATATTTGCTATAAATAAATACATTTAAAATGTAGTATTTTAGTAAGGCTACAGACACACACACACACACAAACTATAAACAACACTGAAAGGCAAACATTTCTGAGTCTTCGTTTCTGCCCTAAATCCAGTTCAGCTGCAAGTCCCATGAGCTCTTCCCTCAAGGATTGTCTGGGGCTCATTGTCTTCTCCCCACCCCAGTGGCTGCCACCCATAGCTAAGCCATCATCACATCTTATCTGGACCGAAACACAGCTTTCCTCACTGTCTGCGGTGCCCCCTTTGCCTCCCTCACTGTCCTTTTGCCAGAGAACCGCCTGCATGCCCTTTGAATAATGTAAATGAGACCATCTGTTATGCCCATAAAATCCTTCATTTCCAACCTCATCTAAGATAAGGACTGAATTCACCACGGTCTCACTACCTCTCTAACCCCATAGCCTCCCGCTGTCCCTCTTCTTGTTTGTTGGTTTTTGTTGTTGCTGTTTTTTGAGACAGAGTCTCATTCTATCACCCAGACTGGAGTGCAGCGGCACGATCTCAGCTCACTGCAGCCTCAACCTCCCAGGTTCAAGCAATTCTCATGCCTCAGCCACCTGGGTAGCGGGGGCTACAGACACAGCTGGGCCACATTGCCCAGCAAATTATGTCTCTCTCGTTCTCTATGCCGTGGTATCAACAGCCTTCATCTGGACACTGGTGCAGCAGGCTTACTTGCACTGTGGGGTATTGGCCCTTTTTCTGGCTTCTGTCTGAAGGTTCTTCCCGGGTTGAAATGTTGCTGACTCCTTGTCCTGGTGTGGATCCCACCTAATCAGAGCAGCTCTTCCCAACAGCCTCAACTAAAGGAACAACCTCCCCCATCACCTTACTTTGCTTCAAAGTACTCACCTGAGGGATGCAGTGACTCACACCTGTCATCCCAGCACTTTGGGAGGCTGAGGCAGGAGGATCATTTGAGCCCAGGAGTTTGAGAACAGCCAGGCCAACATAGTGAGATCCAGTCTCTACAAAAACAAACAAACAAACAAAAAACTTTTTTAATGAGCCAGGCGTGGTGGTGCATGCCTGTAGTCCCAGCTACTTAGGAGGCTGAGATGGGAGGACCTCTTGAGCCCAGGAGGTCGAGGCTGCAGTGAGCCACTGCACTCCAGCCTGGGCAACAGAGAGAAACCCTGACTCAAAACCAACAACAACAACAACAATAAAGCACTCACCAAAATCTAAAACTATTTACTTGCTTTCACATTTCTCTTCCCTCTTCACTTAAACTCTACAAAAGCAGAAACCCCATCTGTCCTTTTGTAAATCACTGAATCTCCAGAATCTAGAACAGCACCTGACAACACATCCTATGTGCTGAATGATTGTTGACTGAATGCATGAAGGTGTTGAATATGGTGTTGAATGAATTAATTAAATTTTTTTAACTTTAATGACAGACCTAGGGTTAATAACTCTAATATGTAAGAGCCTTTATTATTCAGCAAGAAAAATATGAATAAGCCCAAGAAAGGCTGGGCCAGAAGTTCTCAGCCAAGATCCAGGAAAACATATTCTCAGCCCAGACAATAATACTTAGACACCATCTTTTTCTGTCTCTTCCGTTGAAAATAAAAAGGATGTTAAAGGCAAAAGGGAAGGAGGTATCTGACCCTGTAGAAGGGATCGAAAATAGAGAGACAAGCTGGGAGTGGTGGCTCATGCCTGTAATCCCAGCACTTTGGGAAGCCAAGGCAGGTGGATCACCTGAGGTCAGGAGTTCAAGACCAGCCTGGTCAACATGGTGAAACCCTGTCTCTACTAAAAATGCAAAAAGTAGCTGGGTGGGGTGTTGGGTGCCTGTAATCCCAGCTCTTAGGGAGGTTGAGGCAGGAGAATCGCTTGAACCCAGGAGGGGTGGAGGTTGCAGTGAGCCAAGATGGTATCATTGCACTCCAGCCTGGGCAACAAGAGCAAAACTCCATCTCAAAAAAAAAAGAGAGAGAGAGAAAGAGAGAAAAAAGAAGAAAGAAAGAGAGAGAGAAGGAAGGAAAGAAGGAAGGAAGGAGAGAGAGAGAGAAGGAAGGAAAGAAAGAAAGAGAAAGAGAAAGAGAGCAGGAAGGAAGGAAGGAAGGAAGGAGAGAAAGAAGGAAGGAAAGAGAGAGAAAAAGAAAGGAAAGAAAGAAAGAAAAGAAAAAATAGACAAAAAGAGGTCAAGGAAGGAAGAGGAAGAGGGGCTATGTGGTACAGTTGGTACTTTAAATGACCAGGCCGGGCAGTCAGAGAGGGTGCTGTCTCATTTCAGGATAACTGCAGCCAGCCCCAGTGAGGCAAGGCCAAGGAATAAAGCATTGTTCACTTTCTATCACTGCCTAGTCTCCATTCCCCTCCTCTCTTCTCTGTTTTCTTGTTCCTGGAATAGATGAATAGAATTAAAGTGGAACCAGAGAGAGAAAAGTGGGCAGTAGGAATATTGAGGGGAGAGGTATATATTAATAGAATAATATAACAAAATATCTGTTTCGTAAGTGATAGGCTTGTGGCTGTAATTTTTAAATTTTTCTACAACAAACATATGACTTGCATAATTTTGGACTTTAAAAGAAAATAATTCATCATGGGGTGTGGGCCATATGTATTTGCAGAATCCCATCGGAGGTACCAGACGCCATAGCTCCCCGATCCACACAGCTCCCCGATCCACACAGCTGTAACTGGGTAGTTCTAACATTTGTATCGCCCCAGGTTAGCATGGAGGTGATGGAAATTCAAATGGTGGTAGAAGCTCAGGGCAGGAGAAAGAATAGAAAGACAAGGCATGGGCATTTAACCAATGACCTCCTCGAGGAGATTTGAGCTGATTAAGCTGCTCCCGACAGGAGCCAGTGACACCCGCTGCCCACAAGGGGGCGGTATCTAACCAACTGCAAACCCAGCTAGAGGGAATGCGGCACCTGAACCTAGCTATTTGGAATACTCGAAAACTGAGATTTTTTAGCCATTGATTAGTTTACGTGTCTTTCTTGCTATCGTTTTAACCCCACAGTGCACCAAAATACTGAAAGCTCAGAAATGGACGCCAATTTTCAGGAGTAACTTCTCATAAAAGATCAACAGCATTTAGTGCCAGTCCTTTGATGACCTCCCTCTCTGCCCATCTCACACAAAACCCAAAGCCTTGTTAGCCCTTAAAGTCACAAATTACATTAAAAAGAAAAAAGGGAAGAAAAATTCAAAGTCTGGTTTCAGAGCCAAAAATGGAAGGTGCTGGCCGGGCATGGTGGCTCATGCCTGTAATCCCAGCACTTTGTGAGGCTGAGGCAAGCAGATCACTTCAGACCAGGAGTTCAAGACCAGCCTGGGCAGCATAGCGAGACCCAGTCTCTACAAAAAACACAGAAAGTAACTGAGCGTGGTGGCTTACACCTGTGGCCCCAGTTGCTCAGGGAGACTGAGGCAGGATGCTTGCTTGACTCCAAGAGGTCGAGGTTGCAGTGAGCTGTGATCAAACCACTGCACTCCAGCCTGGGTGGCAGAATGAGACCATGTCTCAAAAAAGAAAGAAAGAAAGAAAGAAAAATCCAAAAATGGAAGGTGGAGAGATGTCTCTAAATAAGAAAAACATCTGAATAGAGGATATCATCTGGTCCTGGTGTCATCTTAGCCCTCCCATCCCACTCCCAAAGCCAGATGGGCCCCCCAAAGACAGAGAAGCCTATATAAAAACCCAGAGCTGGCCAGGAGCGGTGGCTCACGCCTGTAATCCCAGCACTTTGGGAGGCTGAGGTGGGCAGATCACGAGGTCAGGAGATCGAGACCATCCTGGCTTACACGGTGAAACCCTGTCTCTACTAAAAACACACAAAAAAATTAGTCAGGTGTGGTGGTGGGTGCCTGTAGTCCCAGCTACTCTGGAGGCTGAGGCAGGAGAATGGCATGAACCCGGGAGACAGAGCTTGCAGTGAGCCTAGATCGCGCCACTGCACTCCAGCCTGGGCAATAGAGCAAGATTCCGTCTCAAAAATAAAAATAAAAATAAAAATAAATAAAATAAAAACACTGGAGCTACGCTATTTGAGGCTGGGATTCAGGACCACTTCAAATCCTCAGATCTCAACAGACCACAGAAATCAAACTCTATTTACTTCTGCATCCCTCATCCCAAAGACTTAGCCTGACAAGGAAAGAGAACAAACAATAGAACCAGACATCAAAGACCAAATTTAAATAATGTAATTGCTCTCCAATTACACCTCACTGGTTTAATTCCTTTAGATTAACACCCCACCACACCCACAAACATAGTGTGCTAAACCTTTATCTAGAATCAGGGGTTCTCAAACTTCAGTGCACATCAGAACCCTCTGAAGGGTTGATAAGCCAGAACTGACTGGGTCCCTCCCCTGGAGTTTTTCATTCAGCAGGACTAGGGTGGGCCTGAGGATTTGCATTTCCAACAAGTTCCCAGTGACGCTGATGCTGCTGGCTGAAGGACCACACTTTGAGAACCACTGTTTATTAATAATACAGTACAGAGGGATTGGCCTATTTATTGACTACATTATCCTTAAGCACGAGAATGCTCAGAAACTAATATCCACCAAATAAGAAACTAATGTTTATTAACACTACCACATGCTGGATGCTTTACATTAATTATCTCCTCTTATTTCCTCTTCACAAATTTCTGCAACTCAGTATCACTATTCCCATTTTCAGATAAGAAAGCAAAGGCTGGGAGGTTGTTTGATTGAGGTCATCCAGCTAGTAAAGTGTTAGAAACGGATTTGATCCAGCTTCAAAGTCCATGCTGAATATTCATTCTATCTTCCATATGAAAAGCAGATGAACTGAAATGAGCAAAAAGAATAAAAATAAGCAGTTTTTTGTTATTACGGTGGTTGTTGTTGTTTGAGATGGAGTCTCGCTCTGTCGCCCAGGCTGGAGTGCAGTGGTACCATCTCAGCTCACTGCAATCTCTGCCTCCCGGCTTTAAGCGACTCTCCTACCTCAGCCACCCGAGTAGCTGGGATTACATGTGCCCGCCACCACTCCTGTCTAATTTTTATATTTTTGGTAGAGATGGGGTTTTGCCATGTTGGCCAGGCTGGTCTCGAACTCTTGACCTCAGGTGATGCACCCACCTCAACCTCCCAAAGTGCTGGGATTACAGGCATAAGCCACCATGCCCAGCCAAAAATAAGCAGTTTTTAAATGAAAATGAAAAAGAAAGCAGTAAAGGGCAGCTTTATAGCCACAACTGGTATCGGAGGTGGATATGAGGTTGCCCTGGTGCCCCATGAAACACGTAGCTCTTGGAAGAGGCCAGACTCAGGGAGCCCAGCCAGTGTTTAAGCTGAAGTAGCAACGAGAGGTCCTACCTCAAAGAGAACACTAGACATTATTTAGAATAGCAAGTCGTTTCTATTTTTGCAGTCTGAGGAGAAGAGGTATTCACATAAAAGAGTGTTAGGGATGTTTGTTAAAAGGTTTTTTTTTTACAGATCAGAAATCCCCAAGCTGGAGGCTTTTTAAAATGATGAATCAAAAAAGTGGAAAAACAAATGTGAGGAATGCTTAAATGGCCGAGAAACTGATTAACCACCCTCACAGCTTTCAGGTTTCTGCCTCAAAAAGCAAGTGTTTGCTTCCCTGAGCATTCCCTTTCTGTTTTATTAGTCAAACAGGAAGCATTTTGATTCTGAGGGTTTTTTTGTGTGTGTGTTTTTGGTTTTCTGTGTGTGTTTGTTTATGTGTGGGCAGGGGAAGTTTCTATTCAAAGTAATGCATTGTCAGGAAATATACCTTTTGCATAAAATAATCTCAATATCCAACAAAGACTCATATAGTTGGTATGTCTTGGAGAACAATTAAACAGATTTATATAATTAGCAATAGCGTGAAAAAAAATCTAATTTCACCGTATTAGGTTACATATCATTTAATTCAACCAACAGAGCCTCTTCTGTGCAAACAAGGCATTACCCACAAGAGACTTGTAATTTAATCAGAGTAGTAAGATGGGTATACTAATAATTATGATAACATGATCCGGCAGGAAGGAAGCCTGTCATGAAGAATCACTGCTTTCTTCACAGTCCCTCTCACGGGTCTCTTTCTGCTCCTGTCCTGGCGTATTGTCTGCCAGCTGCCATTTAAACGATTCTAACCCTTCTGACGGCTTTGTTGCCCCAACTCGGACTCACCCAACTCGCTGCTACCAGGTTTATCTTCCTAAATCGGAGGTAAATTTGATGCCCCAGCTCAAAGTCTTCCTGGGGGTTTTAGTTACCTGAAGAACTAAAGTTATACAGGTTATCAATGTCCTCCACAACTCAACTGCAAACCACCTCACCAACATTATCCCCTTTTACCCCTCTAGGAAAGGCCTCAACTCCAGGCAAATTGACATCCTCGTTGTGCCTGAGACACTACAGACCCTCCTACCTAGAACCCAATGACACTGACTGTACCACTCGTTTATTGCCACGGCACCACAATAAACACATGCTGCCTCGAGACAGTATTTACTACGGTGTGTCTATCTCATGGCTCACCACGATGCCTTAAGAGGCGGAATTGTGCACTATTTGCCTTAGTACTCAGCACAGGCTGGATGCACAATGACCCTCGATAAATCCAGCTAGCTGAGACTGTGGCTTTAATGAAAGGTATCAAGTCTTGTTTTCAAATCTTGCTTACAATGATCCATATTGAAGTCCACCAAGATAAATCTGAATGTACAGAGTCATCTCAGAATCTCTTGGAGTGACACAAAGTATATTGAAGAGTTAAGACGCTGATATGCCTCAGGTGGACATACCTGTTATTCTTTGATAGGGTCATTTCCCTGGTCTTTTCAAAGTATGTTAAGTGTCACGCAAAAATATCACGAGGGGGTATAGGCATCCATTCAGTTTTATTTATTCCTAGGTTAAGAAGACGTGGCCTTCTATGAAGGGGGCCAAGCAGGGAATCATAGGAGCTTTTTGGCGGTACAATCATCTGAGACAGCCGAACCAACTGGGTGTGAAAAGCCTTCTGATGACCCTGCTAGATTCTTCAGGCTAATACGCAGTTTTCAACAGAGACTTCAACTCAAATGCACCTTTTCATGATAGGGTATATTTCTTCTATTTTTTGCCTGATGATCTTTCATGCTGTTTGGGCCAGTTGGTTACTTTTTTCTGACTTGAACAAAGATAAAGTAAGATAGTTACTTTCCTCAGATCTAAAAACATAGTTTTGAGATATTGTTTAGGATTGATGATAATAAATTAGAATAGTAGAATGCACACAATTTGTAAAATGCTTCTCTCTTCCCTCTTTCTCACCACCACACACCTCACCTCCCTTCACCAAAATGGCTTATTATCAATTCAATTCCATGCAGGAAAATGATGACAATTATTAAGTGTAACTCTGAGAACAACGAGAACAGAGCACCGCCGGCGTGTCCCTCCACAAACACCCCTCCCCAGCCACCCTGAACAGCAGCTGCATATAGAACATGCATTATTTACTTAAGAGCTGATGAGCCAGACAAAACTTCAGTGGTTAATCAGTGCTTTTGCCCATAATTGATTTCCAACTTGGCAAAATTGCAGAATCACCAGCACACGGGGTTTTGGAATACAAAATAGTTGAATGGTTCAGGGTGGAGAAATTGCTCAGAATTGCTGACTCTGAACAGTGCGGGGAAGGAGGAGGCAGTGTCCTCGTGAATTTTCAGTATTTTAAATTTTGTATTCCTGATTTAGATCCTTTTGGATTTATATTTCAGTATTTTAGTATTTCGAGATTTTCTTATTTTAGAAGTCTTACTTTTACATAAGTATTTCCTAAATTGTTGAAGACAAAAACCTCACCACATGAGTATAATGAGTGGAGAGACTTGGTCCTCTCCTGCCACCCACTCCTTCCGGCGCCTCAACGTGTGTACTTTCCAAATTAGAAACTTCCAAAATATGCAAGAACATCATCAGTGCTGCCCTCTGCATCCCAGTCTATTGCTTGAAGTGCAAATGCTTATCTAGGCATTTAATCCTTCCAAGTCCAGGACTAATCCAGGCACAGTTGCAGGTGAGTGGAACCTGACACTCCTATCCCATGTCCCATCACTCCCTCTAAATCCACATTAGACTGCCCTACTCCCATGTTTTGTCCACTTTTGACAGTTTCTATAAAACAAACAAGCGATGATTTATCACCTACTGTGCACCAGACATTTTCATAGACTGTCCATGGACGTAACAGTTCAGTGTCAGATTACCTGCGACCCTGAAGCTTCAAGTCTTCCCTCTCCAGATTGTCCCCCTGCTCTGGTGCCTCTTTCCTGCTCCATTTCACTTCTACAAATTCTACTCATGCTCCAGGCCCAGAATAGCTCTGTCTCTTCCTTAAATCTTCCCCCACTCTTTAGAGACATCTCCCTCCTTGGAATTTGTAGCACTTACTGACATTTAAGTACTGTTCATAGTGTCTTGATTTATGTATGTATTTTGCATGTGTGTGTGTAGGATTTCTTCAACCAGACTGAAAGCTCCTTAGAACAGGAGTCATAAATTGCCAGTGGTGTTACTCAGCGCAATGCACAGAATAGGTGCTGAATAATTATCTGTTAAGTTAAGAAACATGACACTACTAGATGTGTCTAATACTGTTCTTGCTGCAGTCTGTCTCCTGAAATTGAACTAATTCGGGAAAATAGTTAGCTAATGAAAAAATGCAGACAGATGCTAAACAAACAAAGTCTTTTGGAGACGATACAGGGAAGGAGTCAAGGTTTGGAGGCTTGTACTATCTTTAATGATGACAAAGAATATCAGGATGAAAAAAAGATAAAAAGAGATCTGTGGCTGTAATCAACGGTAAATGGAGATTTGGGCAAGAGCAATGTGGCTATAAGATTGGCCTAATCCTTTCAGGAAGGTGCCCAAGATAAATGACTGCCTCTCGGAGCACCAATCTCACTTGCCTAACACCTACTCTGTACAGGTCATCAGGAGGCTACAAAGCCATATTAACTCAAAGCCTGCTTGAAAAGGATCTACAACTTAATTGGCCAGGAGGACAAATGCCTACAGAACAAAAAAAACTGAGGGGAGATGCTGGATGTGCTCAGGAGAGTGGAGACTCTTATAAGAGCCACGTCAGGAAGATTTCACAGGGAAGATAGTACTAGAATTGCACCTTGAAGTAAGGGCAGGACTTAGAGAATGGGTCATGGAAAGAAAATTCCAAGCAAATGAGCTTTGAGCACTGGTGGAAACCCAAATTCCTAGGGAAGGCCACGTAAACATATAGAGGCCCCATCCCGTGTTAGGCTGCTTATATTATGACCCGGGGTAATACCTATCTAATTATACTGCCTGTTATCACTTTGCAGTGGTACAAAATAAAATAAACAAACAAAAAAATAGCCAAACTAAACAAGTTTGTGAGCTCCCTGTTTGTGACAACTGACAGGTAGGAATCAAGTGATATGTTTCCAGCTTGGTGCTAGGGATTGTGGAGGGAAAAATGTAAACATGAGACATGGCCTTTTACTCAAAAATCTAAATCCTTATTTTGAAAGCAAGACTAACTCACATGGAAATGTTCAAATATATGTTCAAAGCCAGTATAATCAAGGCTAAATTATATTCTTCTGATTGTGTAATATAAAAGTATTTTAGAGACTAAAAAATATTAGTATGGACACAGGTGTTTGGCAGCAATAACATTACAGTAAATTCCCTGAGATGGGCCATGAAAATGCAAATCCACTTTAGGCTGAGTTTTTTCCAAATTTCTACTTGTGCAATCCAGCTTACACCAGACACCTAGGATCTCCTGCAAGTGTTTCAGAAGTATTCAATTCTAACCTGAAACCTTTAAGAAAGAGAACAATTTCAAGGCCAAGCAAGAGTCATCTGACTTGGCAACTTGGAACCTGGAAGAAGCTGGTGATGCCATCCTCCTGCCAGATTCCATTTCTGCTGAGACCTGCTAAGTGAGAGACACCCGGTCAATCTGCAGGATATTAAAAGCAGTAGACACAGTCACACTGTGAGGGGCACTGCGACGCCCAGAACTGAGTCAGTGTATTATTCATGAGCCATCTTCTAATTTTTTCTGGTGATAAAACCCACAAAAACCAGTCTACGGCAGAAGCAGCTATTTTATGCTGCCATTT
Source organism: Papio anubis (assembly GCF_008728515.1). NCBI lineage: Eukaryota > Metazoa > Chordata > Mammalia > Primates > Cercopithecidae > Papio > Papio anubis. The sequence continues at coordinate 11,397,910 of NC_044987.1, forward strand.
AAAAATCTGTCTGAAATCGTACGTGTCTTATTTTAACAGTTCCCAAAATGTTACAGCAACACACCGAATTCAGCTCTTGAGCTTGCTAAAATCTCCTTCCTACAGAGTTCTCCTCATTGTCTCTGTGATCTATAGGAATTCAGCAGCCCAGGCAAGGTCTCCCTCATGAGTCAGGCCTGGAAAGAAAGGATGCATAGGACTCCTCTCCCTGGGAGCATGGTGACTCCCTGGCGGTGTCACCTCTACAGAAGGAAACATTAATCTCTTCTAATGACTGAACGGAATGCAAAACCAGCCATAGATGAAAATGAATTCAAACACTGAGGAGTCAATCGCCGGGTGACACGTGTGCTTCTCTTACTGTGTGAGGAGAAGCGAGGAGTGCTGTGTCTAGCCAGTAACTAAGGGCTCCACAGACACTTGTTAAACGCATGAATTAGTGAATGAAGTCACAGGTCTCTACAAACCAGGTGCCAGACTGAAATGGAGAAAGAGGCGTTCATAATAACGGATGCTACCGTGACTGAGGATTCTTATGTGCCAACCACTCCTCTAAGCCTCTGGAGTGCAGACTATTATTCTCCCCATTGTACAGAGGCAGAGATTATTATTCACTTGCTTGACTTGACCTAGTAAGAGGCAAAAGTAAGATTTGAATGGAGGCATTCTCACTCTAGGACCCAAGCTCCTTATGCTCTACGGTCAGATTTACAAGACATTAAGGACATGTATTCACTCACTCATGCATTCATGGTCCCTGCCTTCAGGATGGCTTGGAGTCAAGTTGGGGCAGGCCAATGGTTGTGCCCATGATTGTGTCACAATGTGAGCAGTGCTATGAGAGACGTCAGCCTGGAAGTCAACAGGAGGACAGAGGAGATTAGACCAAGCGCTCTGGAGTAGTGGTTGAGTGAATTTTGAAGCATGAGTGTGAGTTAGGATTGGAGAAGAAGGGTGTGGTGGATTTTCTGCAAACATTTCCACAATTCTTCACTCCTCCCTGTATCCTTGCCCGTTGCAATTGACTTTGCAGCTCTTCTCATGAGAAGTTCCTCCAGGCCTTGAATCTCGCAACTTCCTTTGGCCAGTGGAGTACAGTGGAAGTGGTAACACGCCAGTTCCAAGCCCAGGCCTCCAGAGGCCTCTCATGTTTCTACTGTCTTTTTCTTGAACTTTGCCACAGACATGTGAAAAACCTGGGTGAGCCTGTTGGGTGATGACAGACCATGTGATCCAGTTACCCTTGCCATGTCAGCCAACAGCCCACCCACCACTGAGTGAACTCATATTGTAGCAGCCAGCTCCCAGGCCAAACCACCACATGACTGCAGAGACCTAAGTGAGCTCCATCAGTGTCAGACAAGCCTGGCCCAGTTTAGCAGAACTGCCCAGCTGACTCTGGACTCACGAGCAAAAGTTTATCATTGTACGTTGCCTAGGTGCTGTGGTTGGTGGTTATACAGCAGTATTATCATAATAGAGTTTGGCAGATCCTCTTTTATAAGGCTAAAAGCAGTATGGTACAAGCTTCACTATAATCCTACTACACTTTGCTTGCTTTAGAAAAGAACTGGGTCAGAGGTTGTAGTTCATGTCTGTGATCCCAGCACTGTGGGAGGCCAAGGAGGGAGGATTGTCTGTGGCCAGGAGTTCAAGACCAGCCTGGGAAACATGGTGAGATCTTGTGTCTACAAATTTTTAAAAAAGAAAATTGAATTGGTCCAGAACAGGGATTCTCAAACATGGCACTATTGACATTTTTGGGCCAGATTATGCTTGTCGAGGAGGGCTGTTCTTTGCAAAGTAAGATGTTTAGCAGCATCCATGGCCTCTACTCACTAGACACACCAGTAGGTGCCAGTAGCACCCCTAATTATAAAACCAAAAAAGGCTCCAGACATTGCCAGATGTCCTAGAGGGGGCCAAATTGCCCTCAGTTGAGAACTGCTGGTCTAGAAACCAATGCAAAGACGTTAGTTACCAAATACCCAAAGCTCAGTAATCTTTCCTACAAGATAGTTCCAGTGGTGGACCAAGCTCAGGCCCTGTGCAAATACAATGCCTTCTGTGGGAACGTGAAGTTGGATTGGCCAAAGCCAGGTGGGGTTCACCAGGGAGGCTTTTCTGAGTCATTCTAGCTCGTGTTAAAGCTTGCTCTGGGTGCAGCAGGTGCTGACTGAGCACACTATGTGCTGTCCATACACTGAAGTTCAAATGAAAAGAGTAAAGTAAAATGCAGATCCTGGCTGGGCGCAGTGGCTCATGCCTGTAATTCCAGCACTTTGGGAGGCCGAGGCGGGCAGATCACCTGAGGTCAGAAGTTCGAGACCGGCCTGTCCAACATGGCAAAACCCCATCTCTACTAAAAATACAAAAAATTAGCCAGGCATGGTGGCAAGCGCCAGTATTCCCAGCTACTTGGGACGCTGAGGTAGGAGAATCACTTGAACCCAGGAGGCAGAGGTTGCAGTGAGCTGAGATCGCGCCTTTGCACTCCAGCCTGGGCAGCAAGAGCGAAACTCCATCTCAAAAAAAAAAAAAAAAAAAAAAAAGAAAAGAAGAGAAAAGAAAAGAAGCTGGGCACGGTGGCTCATGCCTGTAATCCCAGCACTTTGGGAGGCCAAAGCAGGTGGATCACCAGGTCAGGAGATCGAGACCATCCTGGCTAACACGGTGAAACCCCGTATCTACTAAAAATACAAAACAATTAGCCGGGCGTAGTGGCGGGCACCTGTAGTCCCAGCTACTCAGAAGGCTGAGGCAGGAGAATGGCGTGAACCTGGGAGGCGGAGCTTGCAGTGAACCGAGATCGCATCACTGCACTCCAGCCTGGGCAACTGAGTGAGACTCTGTCTCAAAAAAAAAAAAAAGAAAGAAAGAAAGAAAAGAAAAGAAATGCAGATCTTTTCAGGTGGCAGGAGTTACAGGCCACCAAGTAGATCAAACCACTTGTTTCAAGGGTTTCTCCCAGTTTCCTTCTGACTTAACTCTTGTTCCCACTTAATTGCTTTCCATATTGAGACTCTTGTGAAAAAGAACAATTTCGTCATCACTTTCCCACACACACCTGAATATTCCACATGAGGATTCCAATTGCAACTCTTCTATTTTATGAGAGTTTCTTTTGGAACTAAGAAAGGTGGTTAATATTTCTTCTATTGCAAAACTGAAGTTTAAATCAACATCTCTAATCATACTTGCACATCCCAGCAGCTCATTCCACCTCATGAGAGAATGTCGGATCCGGGTCTTTGAGTAAGTTGCCTTTTCTTGTTTGTTTGTTTAAGATAGGATCTCACCTGTAGCCCAAGCTGGAGCACAGTGGTGCAAACATGGCTCACTGTAGCCTCGACCTCCTGGGCTCAAGCAATCCTCGAGGCTCAGCCTCTGGAACAGCTGGGGTCACAGGCATGCACAATCACACCTGGCTCATTTTTTTTATTTTTATTTTATTTATTTATTTATTTTTTGAGATGGAGTTTCATTCTTGTTGCCCAGGCTGGAGTAAAATGGTGCAATCTCGGCTCACTGCAACCTCTGCCTCCCAGGTTCAAGCGATTCTACTGCCTCAGGCTTCCGAGTAGCTGGGATTACAGGCATGCGCCACCATGCGCAGCTAATTTTGTATTTTTAGTATAGATGGGATTTCTTCATGTTGGTCAGGCTGGTCTCAAACTCCTGACCTCAGGTTATCTGCCCACCTCAGCCTCCCAATGTGCTGGGATTACAGGCATGAGCCATCGCACCCAGTCTATTTTTTTAATTTTTTATAAAGACACAGTCTTTCCATGTTGCCCAGGCTGGTCTTGAACTCCTGGGCTCAAGCAATCCTCCTGCTTCAACCTCCCAAAGTGCTAGGATTACACGCGTGGTCCACTGCGCCCTGCCGGTTTGTTTTTTCTTAACATAAACAGCATCATCAGCCCATTCACTGGTTCCGGCAGATGGAAAGCAGCGAAAGAAAGTTCAGCATTTGCTGACTTCGAACTCACCCACTGACCCACACGTTTTATTGATAAGCATATTTGAGATATGTGTCCTTTGGAACTTTAAGTAAATTGCTTAACATCTCCAGGCTTTCGTTTTCTTCTAAGTAAAAAACAAAACTTACTTTTCCTGCTGTACAGAAAAAACTGATGGGTTAAACCACAAATATGTGTTTCACAAATTCATGGAAACTAAAGAGAATATCCATTAGAAAAAAGAAGGACAAATCAAAGTTGAAGCTATCTTGGATTCTAAATTCTCAGCATCTCACAGGCCACTGTGTTTTCCTGATTTATTTAGCTTCCCAGTGGAACTGTGCCCAGTCGTGCATTTTAGAGGAGTGCTTCAGGAGAAAAAGCTGAAGTCGTAGATTCTTAGTGTCTCAGTGCTGGACGCAGCCCGACTATGAAAATGGACTATTACTTCACTTTCTGTAACTGAATTGCTATTTTTCCTGCGGGAATGTTGGTGATGGTTCAGCCTTGGGAATACATAGGCAGATTATGGTGGAGAACAGAGAAAAGGTTTTGAGAGCTCAGGTGAGTTTGTCAGAAGGTTATTTTGGGAATTCACATCAAATCTGGATGTTGGGTATGACAAATTAGTCATAGGTTTCAACAAGTGTGAATCTTTTTGGCAGAACAAGAAATGCAAAGGTAGTCTCCACCGACCAGTGGGAAGGGAACGCTCCAAAATGCACACTTAGAGATGGTCAAGTATCTGCTGAAGGCTGGGGGAGGCAGTCCCCGTGTACCCTGACCCCACGGTTCCATCGACGACCAGCAGGTGTCACTCAAGAGCACTTGGCACGCCTGCCAGGCCCAGATCGCACAGTAGGCTACCCATGTTCAGTTTGGAAAGAAAAGATAAAGCTTACATCCTTACCCGTAGTACACTCACAGTCCAAAACCTTGCCTTCTTGTTTCAGCAAACCTAACAAATTACAGTGAGAAGAGAAATGACAATTTCCATCTATATTGCATCTCATAGAATTCACAGTACTTTTTCAGAAATTATCTTGTGCAATCCTCAAAGCCATCTAACATATATAGGAAAGTGATTGTAACCCACATTTTTAAAATGAGGAGACCGCAGGAGTGAAAGGCCTGGCCCATGATGGCAGGAATTAGGGGTGGAACCCAGTTTTTCTGTCCCCAGATCTTTCTGCCCCCAAAGTTTGAGAAAACACCTCAAACTTTTTACCCTACCCATGTTTGCTTCTCCAAGCAGACCTGAACATTGGGAAATATGGCATCTGAGTGATAGTCCCCTGACCTCAGCCACTTGTATCAGTGCCACTTTCTCCTGCCCTCACTCTTGTTACTAGACCAGACTTAAGGAATTTAGCATCCATGGCCGGGATCCTCTGGGAAACTGAATACAAACCGGTGAGGCAACAACGTCTCTCCATTGATAATGATACAAAACCTTAATTCCTTTTAACCTCTCCATTTATTCAGGACTTGGTGGACATACAATAAGTAATACTAATAACAGTTAATAAATCCTAACTGATTAAAACGTGCCTAGCATTAGATTTGCTGTGCGTGGTTATGGGGGGTGGGCTTTGTGGTTATAGGGGCATCCTACCCAGGGGCTGAATGGAGCTGAAGTCCAGCCTGCCGCTTCACTCAAGAGTCTTGTCCTTTGCACAGGGCTGTGCTCACCTGCAGATGGGGCACCTTTTATCTATGTGTTATATATATATACATGCACATATTTTATATATATATACACACACATATGTTTTATATATATATATATTTGATATATCAGATACATATATTTGAAAGGAGGGTTTCACTCTGTCGCCAGGCTGGAGTGCAGTGGTGTAACCATGGCTCACTGCAGCCTCGAACTCCTGGGCTCAGGCAAAAAACAGAACTGTTTAAACCCTTTATGCTTGCAGATCTGAGTCAAGCTCCTCAGGCACAAGTTTCAAAGGTGATAGTTCACACTTTATCACTCCTATTGCCCAAGAGAACCAGAGAACAAAACTGGCGCAGATTTTAAATGCAATAAGGAACTTTGACTTACATTTTATTTTAGAAATCAAAAGGATACGAAGAGACAGAACAAAGACTGGTTTCTTAATCCCGAAGAGTTGATGAGGCCGGGAACAACCAAGTCTTTCCCTGAGACCCATTGGTCCCCTTCCTCCCATCTCCATAATTAAATACTCTTCCTCCACAGCTGCTGCCACAGTAACAGCTTGGGTCACGTGACTGTCACCTGACAATCTGCTTGTGGAGCTGCTTGTAATTCTCACACCAAGGCATAGTGACAGCTCATTTAGAATCAATCAAACATTTATTAATAGAGAGAAAACCAAGGGACACAGTCTCCTAATTGAAATTCCCTGGTTCCATGGCAAGGGCAAGAACAGAGTGGGAAATAACTCACAGCTGGGGGGTTGGGAGACATATTGTGTCGGGGAAAGACCACTTTGCAGAATCTGGACAGACTGAAGGGTCAAAGCCTGACTCTGCTACTTTCTAGCCATGTGTTCCAAGCAAGTAATGAAACCTGGCTGAGTTTCAATTTCCTGTAAGAGGTTGTTGTGAGGCTTACAGATAATGAAAGTAAAAGGCCTGACCCCTGGGAAGGCCTGGATAACTAGCTAGCATTAGAAGAGAGTTGTAAAGATGGTGTCTTAGCTCAGCTGTTATGGCACAATACCATAGACTTGGGGGCTTAACAATAGAAATGTATTTCTCACTGTTCTTGAGGCTGGGAAGTCCAAGATCAAGGCCCTAGCAGGTTTGGTGTCTGATCGGGTCACTCTTCTTAGCTAGTAGACAGCTGTCTTCTCTTTATATCTTCACAAGGCAGAGGGACTGGTGTCTCTTCTTTTAAGGGTGCTAATCCCATCCTAAGGACTCCACCTCATTCGACCTAATAGGACCTAATTACTACCTATAGGTCCCATCTTCTAATACCGTCACATTGGGGGTTAGAATTTCAACATACGAATTTTGAGGGGATGCAAACATTCAGTCTATAGCTGATGGAAAGTAGAGGAACAAACAATCCTGATTCAAGTTTGACTGCTAAAGAAATGGGATCATTTAGCCTTGAAGTTACTTTCAAGCAGCACTTTCAAGCACAGAAGATATCAGTGGTACAAGCAGAAAACAGGAAAAGGCAGAGTCGTAGGGAGCTGTAAGGAAGAACTCATGAGAATGAAGTTTGTTTTTTGTTTTGTTTTTTACCAGACACGTAACTAGGGGAACGTCTTGCAATATCATCTCTGTTGTTCTTTTGTCTGTTGTATGATCTCATCTTTATGACATAGGGGGTCCTATTAGAGGCCCATGCTGGGTGCGGTAGCTCACGCCTGTCATACCAACACTTTGGGAGGCCAAGGTGGATGGATCACTTGAGCTCAGGAGTTCAAGACCAGCCTGGGAAACATGGCAAAATCCTGTTTCTACCAAAAAAATGCAAAACTTAGCTGGGTGTGGTGGTCCACACCTGTAGTCCCAGGTACTCAGGAGGCTGAGGTGGGAGAATGACTTGAACCCAGGAGGAAGAGGTTGCAGTGAGCCAAGATCATGCCACTGCACTCCAGCCTGGGCAATAGAGCCAGACCCTGTCTCAGAAAACAAAAACAAAAACAAAAAAAGAAGCCCAGCAGTAGCTTGTACAGTGAGTGTCTGGTGTCTACCAAGCCTTTGTGACATAGTAGTTGAATAAATTCATTTATTCAATGGATCTAATGATCTTACAATACCACTTAGACTTTATGAAAAAGGGAGAAACTGATGCTAACACTCGGTTTTTTCTCTCTGTGTCCTAGTTTCTTACATTTAAATGTGTTAAGTATTCTTCCTGGCAAGACATTTGGAAAAAAAATAAAAAGCTGAGATGTCCAGATGGATCTGACATGGGTGACAATCCCCAGAAGTGAAAAAAACTCAAAGATTGATGAGTAAATCTCCTCCATCCAGACTGAGCCACTGGGGTCTCATCCAACATTTTTCCATTTGAATTGTTTATAGTCAGAAAGATGAAATTGACTATAGTCTTCTTCTGGCATCCTGGACCTCCTCTCGGCCAGCTGAAGTGACTGATGGAGGCAGGGCAGGCGCCTTGGGCAGCACAGTGCATGACAGGCAACTGAGCAGAACGCATCCCTGTCTATGACCTGCCTCACTTTTTCCTTTCCTGTTTTATCTCTCCAGTACTTTCCTCTTTTTTCTTCCTTTCCTCCTTCTTTTTTTATTCTTTCATTTTTCTTTTCTTTTTCATCTTTATTTGCCAGTGCTAAGTGGTTGTTATTTGACATCAATGTTACTCAGAGCTGAAGAACTTGCTGCTTTTCGGCTAAAATAAAGTTGCCTTGTCACCCTGGGTCCCTGAAGATTCCAGCCGTATGCCCACATTCAAGATCTTACATGACTAATCCATTTAAATGCCACGGTAGTGAGAGCCATAAATCCCTACACGAGTTTTCCTCCTCTCAAAAACCTATCCTACATCATCTTGTCCTACCCCCACCCTTATCCAAGATGACTCCAATCTCTCTCCCAAGACCTTTATCAGAGGCTTCGCATTCCAGAACGCATGAGCTGCTTGCACCATAGCGTCTGTTTAGAATGAGTTCAGTAAAGTCTGCTTCAAAGTCCGTCTCTGAAATGTGCACCCATCTTTGCACTGAGTTGCTGTTGCTGTGACTTTTCCCACAACTTGCCCCAAAGAAATATAATTTCTTAAACCTGTCACTTGGCTGGGCACGGTGGCTCACGCTTGTAATCGTCCCAGCACTTTAGGAGGCTGAGGTGGGTGGATTGCTTGAGTTCAGGAGTTCAAGAGCAGCCTGGGCAACATGGTGAAACCCCGCCTCTACTAAAAAAACAAAAATTAGCAGGCATTGTGGGTCGCAGGTGTAGTCACAGCTACTTGGGAGGCTGAAGCATGAGAATCACTTGAACCCAGGAGGCAGAAGTTGCAGTGAGCTGAGATTGCGCTGCTGCGCTCCGGCCTGGACGACAGTGAGACTCCAACTCAAAAAACCAAAACCAAAAACACATGTAAAACCTGTCACTCATCTGCTCAAAACCTCCAATGGCTGCTCATTTTTCACAGGATAAAGTCCAAATGCTCTGCCTGCCACTCAGTACCCTCTAAAACCTGGTCCCAGTTTACCTTTCCAGCTGCATCTTCCTCCACATAAACCACCCTACCTTCTACAGCCTTGGCATTCTTTCTGCTTTTCTGCCTCCTCACCCTGGCTCTCCCTCACTTGGATTGGATTCCCTTTCCCATCTCTACCTACCACACTTGGGGGCCCTCTTTCTGTACCCCATCTAAATACTTCTCCTCCAGAAATCCTGCCCTGGTTACCCCAACACAAAATAATTGCATTTTTTCTCTGCTGTCCTGCAGCTCCGATATGGTGTAACCTCATGCGGCCCCGTGCATGTGACAGAGAGCAGCTACCACGCCTTAAGCAACTGCCAGAGCTCAGGGCTGCTCTAGGGAACTCACACAAATTATCTTGATTCCTCTCCATAGTCCCCTTTCACAGATGGAGTAACGGTGATCCTGCCCCAAGTCTCACAGCTGATAAAAGATGAAGCTGGGAATACACCAGGTATGGTGGATGCCAAATTTCTTTCCATTGCATTAGACTCTCTCAGAAGAGATAAGACCTGTGCACGCTTCTCACTCACATTCATTCATTCAAAAACAGTTATGTGTATAGAACAGGCAGCAGGCAGGATACTGAGAGGCAAGTTGGGGAGATGAACAAGGGACCCAGGGCTTAGGTAAGAACAAAGGTACAAGTATGGATTACTTTTTTTTAACATCTACATATTACATCTGTGAGATTGTAAACTTTTTGAGTATATATAGATATGCAGATGTGTCTGTGTGTGTATCCCACAATTTATTTTGCTACATGAGTAAAAATTTTTCATCTTTATTTTTCTTATTGGTTTTTTGAGACAAGGTCTCACTCTGTCACCCAGGCTGGAGTACAGTAGCTCAATCACAGTTCACTACAGCCTCAACCTCCCGGGCTCAAGCAATCCTCCCACCTCAGCCTCCCAAGTAGCTGTGATTACAGACATGCACCACTATGCCTGGCTAATTTTAAAAATTTTTTGTAGCGATGAAGTCTTGGTATGTTGCCTAGGCTGGTCTTGGACTCCTTGGCTCAAGCAATCCTCTGACTTTGGCTCCCCAAAGTGCTGAGATCACAGGCATAAGCCACCATGCCCATCCTTTTTTTTTTTTTTAATGGACTTAAGTTTATGTGGCTGCTCCTTGTGCTTTCAGATGTCATCTTGCTTGTGAGACCATCTAGTTCTTATCTGTTTTTTTTTTTTTGAGACGGAGTCTTGCTCAGTCATCCAGGCTGGAGTGCAGCGGCACGATTTCAGCTCACTGCAACATCCACCTCCTGGGTTCAAGCAATTCTCCTGCCTCAGCCTCCCAAGTAGCTGGGATTACAGGCACCTGCCACCACACCTGGCTAATTTTTGTGCTTTTTAGTAGGGACAGGGTTTCACTGTGTTGGCCAGGCTGGTCTCGAGCTCTCGATGTCAGGTGATCCAGCCCTTAATTTCTTTTTAAAAGTTAAAGAAAAACTTAGTTCTGGAGAGGGGAAACCATCTGCTCAGTCACACAACACAGTGGCGGGTGTCTTCATTCATTTGTGCTGCTACAGCAGGATACCTGAGCCTGGATAACTTATGAAGAACAGAAATGTATTTCTTACAGTCCAGAGGCCGAGAACTCCAAGATCTAGGCACCAGCTAGATGGTCTGGTGGGCATCTTCCATCCCGTCTTCACATCCCGCCTTCACGTGCCTAAGGAGGCAGAAGGGCAAGCTAACCTGAAGCTGCAGTGAAGCCTCTTTACAAGGGCCTTAATCCCACTAATGAGAGAGAAGCCTTCAGGACCTCATCACCTCTTATAGGTCCCAGCTTCTGCTGCTATCACATTTGCAACACCTGAATTTTGAAGGGGACGCATTCCAATCATTGCACAGGGTCAGGATGAGAAGGCAGGTCTTGAATCCTGCATGGATTATTTTCTACTTGCCCACAACGGCAGGTAAAGACCCAAGGCCCTTTGCTGCTGCCATGCCCTGGCATTTTATATTCTCCCTCTCTCTCCCTGAGTTAGTTGTCAACATTTAGTCTTGGATTGTTTCCAAGTCTTAGGTCAGTAGACGCCTGTGAGTTGCAGTGCAAAATTTCAAATTTGACACTTGCCAGTTTCTGTTGAGCTCTGGGTGGGAAATGTCCCTGGTCTCATCCATTTTTAATGTCACAGTCAGTCTAGCGGAAGACATCACCTCCAGGTAAAGTCATTCAGAACAAGGGCTTGATCATTTTACTGCCATTCAACTGAAGTGGATCACAATGTCACCCTTGCGGCTCTCCAGTCCTGGACTTCCCAGAGGGCAGGGCCTGGGACAAAGGATGAAGGCCAGTTGTCTCTGCACTCCATCCCTCCCCTGCCTGAGGGCACTCGGGCAAATCCCCATGATGGCAAAGCCCAGGACACAGTTTCCTGGGGCTCAACCCTCGAGAACACTGGGCTTGCAATTCTAGTCCTGGTTCTACTGCTGACTAGTGTGTGACCACTCACTTACCCTCACATGTCTGCCATTTCCTCTTTTTGAAAAGGGGAAAGGCCGGGCGCGGTGGCTCAAGCCTGTAATCCCAGCACTTTGGGAGGCCGAGGCGGGTGGATCACGAGGTCAGGAGATCGAGACCATCCTGGCTAACACGGTGAAACCCCGTCTCTACTAAAAATACAAAAAACTAGCCGGGCGTGGTGGCGGGCGCCTGTAGTCCCAGCTACTCGGAGGCTGAGGCGGGAGAATGGCGTGAACCCGGGAGGCGGAGCTTGCAGTGAGCCGAGATCGCGCCACTGCACTCCAGCCTGGGCGACAGAGCGAGACTCCGTCTCAAAAAAAAAAAAAAAAGAAAAGGGGAATAATAGCACTATATCACAGCTTTATCTTGGAAAACTAAATGAGACCATCGTAAAAGCAGTCGGTAAACTATAAATCACTGTGTAAAGTGTAACGCGCCACATTTTTCAGGTTATATCAGGCAAATGCCCAATTTCGTTTAGGGTACAAAATACCGGGAGTGGGGATGGGGCAGTGTTCACGTCTTGAAATAGAGAAAAGATCCTTCTTTGCAGCTATCTGTTTAGGTATGCTTCACAGCACCCAGGAAACCTGCCATTCTTAGAGTCATCTGCTTTTGTTCATCCTGACAAAGAACAGAATAAGAGGAAATCGTCGTCAGTCAATAAACACCACATATTCAATTATTCATTCCTTTGAAGAACATCTATTAATCACTGAGTTGTGCCAGGCATTACACTGAGCTAAGTGCTTGGCACACAGAGATGAATGAATATCAACCTCTAAATATATAAACATTTAGAAAAAAGTCTGGAAGGATATCTACCAAAAGGTCCTACCTTTTTTCCTTTCTTCCTCCCCTTATTCCTTTCTTCCTTCTTTCCTTAAGTCAAAGTTAATTTCACAAAACTTTAAGTCCTGAGTCAAGGTAACTTGAGGCGGTCAGCCCTGTGGCTCAATGGCATCTGCTCAGCCATCCTCAGGCAACCTCCCTTTCAAAGCCAAGATGCACACGAAAACATGACACTGACGAGCAGAAGCAGCATGCTCTGTCTTCCTATGGGGCCCTTTTTATGTTTAAGGAGACATTTTCAAGTAGGTTGAAAAATCCCATTATGTCTCCTTCATCTGAACTGGGTCACATGTACTTCCTGAGTCACTGGTAAAGGAAATGGTATCAGTGGCCTGGACCAGTGGCCCTCAAATTGTGCTATGGGGATCCCCTGGGTACCTCAGAGCCCTATCTGGAGGCCTCTGAGGTCACAATTATGTTCATAATAAGATTTTTTTGCCTTTTTTATTTTCATTCTCTCACAAGTGTAGAGAAAGTACAAAAAGTTCATAGATATGAAACTACCACTTCTTGAATTTTGATGTTATACCACATCAGAATATCAACAATTACGCTAAAGTGTTATCAAAATTATTAAAATATTCCTCCTTTTTCTAAGCACTTGTATGTGAGATCAGATTTTTTTCATATATTGAACAACATATCACAACAATTTAAATGCAGAAGGCATTAAAGTCCAGTCGTCTATTATGCTAGACATATAAAAATGTGTAAAAATGTAAAACATCCCATTCCTCTCACCAAATATTTTTTGTTCTGAAAAGCATATTTATTATTTTGTCATTAAAATATTATTTATGGCAGTCTGTAACAAATGTATTATTGTTATTCTTAATGAATTCGTAAATAAAATATTTTAAACTTTCTTTTAACATTGAATATGATAAATCTCAATAGATGCAATGTGCAGGGACTAAAGTTTCTGGAGGTCTTTACTAATTTTAAGAGCATAAAAGGGTCTTCTGGATATGTCTGTAACTGCAGCACGTGTGAGTTGAGGTCAGTACCTAAAGTTTGCCACAAAGGAAGACGGAGGAACATGATTGTTGGTGCAGTGCCTGCAGTGCTATGGCCGTAGTCTCTGAATTCTGGGGTTATCCATTATTACCACTTTTGATTTTCTCTGTGTGTTGACTAAACTTTTAAATGAGAATGTATGGCTTTTACAAGCAAAAAAAAAAAAAAAAATTAATAGGACTATGTTTGCTTTGAAATAAATAAGTTAAAATAAGGATTAATAAGATCTTTTGTTACAAGAACAGATAATGAAACAACTAACTTTGAGCATGGCTTCCTTTTTCTAAGAGCTTTGATATGAACAGAAGAGAAAGGAGGTTTGGGTCAAGAAAGGGTGGATTTCTTTTAAGTAAGAGAAACAAGCAAATGCGCACATGCACATGCTGAGGGAAAGATCCAGTGGAGAAGGACAGGTGGAGAGAGAGTTGGAGACAATGGATGGAACAAGGTCCCTGGGGGACAGAAGGAGCTGGCCCCAGAGCAGAGGTGTAGGCATTCATGTTCAACAAGAAAAGGAGCCCACCTCCTGAGATGGGGGAAAAAGGAATGGATGAGCGCCAGCCAGAAAATTTAGAGGTGGAGGAGAGAAGAGGAGGGAGTTCTGATCATGTTTCTTCTTTGTAAGGACAACCATACCAGAAACTCACATGTTAAGAGGCACAAAAGATGGGACCCTGTAAGCCTTCCAGGAGCATGCAGGCTGAAGAGAGATTGACAAATAAAAATTCAATAGGAACATGCAGGTTGATCAAAAGTAAGTTACTTACAGCTTACCAGAACTTTTACTAATCTATATCGACATCTAGGAGCCTTCCAAGAGAAAGTGTTCTTCATGTTTGAAGAAGATGGGGCCATCGTTTGGCAGGAAATAGGAAGGTCAAGCCAAGACAAAAGTATCCACCGAATGTCCCTGTGCACCAGCATGTGGGGTGTTACAGCAGGCAGAGTCCCTGACGACCTCCACCTCCGGCCACCACCATCCACACAGGAGCCTTTATCAGAAGTGCCGTCTCCTGTGTTTGCCCGCCTTCTGGATGTGTGTGCGGAGGGCTGCAAAGAGTTGGAAGCACTGCTGAGGGAGTGCAAGTGGAAGGCAGGGCCTTGGACTTTGTGTGCACAGTACTGCCATCTACCCAGGGAGATTTATTTACTGCAAAAAAAATCAGAGAAAACCCCCAGGCTACATTGTTTGGTACACATTATATATGCAAAGGGATCTATAGTTATAAAGAGTGCCTAAACTAAATAAAGGTTCAAATGCCCTCCCAGAATGGTTTTCCAAATGAATGAGGGAAACTTTTGTGTGTGTGTTTTTTTTTTTTTTTTTTTTTTTTTTTTTGAGACGGAGTCTCGCTGTGTCTCCCAGGCTGGAGTGCAGTGGCGTGATCTCGGCTCACTGCAAGCTCCGCCTCCCGGGTTCACGCCATTCTCCCGCCTCAGCCTCCCAAGTAGCTGAGACTACAGGCGCCCGCCACCACGCCCGGCTAGTTTTTTTTTTTGTATTTTTAGTAGAGACGGGGTTTCACCATGTTAGCCAGGATAGTCTCAATCTCCTGACCTCGTGATCCACCCGCCTCGGCCTCCCAAAGTGCTGGGATTACAGGCTTGAGCCCCCGCGCCCGGCCAAGGGAAACTTTTGAATGGAGATCTTATTTGCTTGGACCTGCTTAACATTGTTCAGATATCACTGCCACCCCTAGGCTCGACTCCAATTACCAAACGTTGTTTTCCCTTCTGTGCTTTTTAATTTTTATTTTTATGTTGTTGTTGTTGTTTAACACAGAGATGGAGGGCTCACTGTGTTGCCCAGGCTGGTCTTGAATTCCTGGGCTCTAGTGATCTGCCTGCCTCGGCCACCCAAAATGTTGGGATTACAGGTGTGAGCCACCACATCCAGCCTTTTTAAAAATTGATGCATAATAAATGTAATAGCTTCATGGTACATATGATAATTAAATACATTCATATAATTTGTAAAGATAAAATTAACATACTTGAAATATTAATCACCTTAAATGTGTGTCTTTTCTCTATGCTAGAAACCTCTGAGTTATTCTCTTCTAACTATTTTGAAACGTACAATAGATTATTGTCACCCCACCAATCTATCAACACTAGGTCTTATTTCTTCTATCAAACCATAGATCCTTCTTCTGTGTTCACCTCCTTTCTTTACCCACTTCTTCCTTCCAGTCTTTCTCCACTTGCTGTCCTCTTTCCCACCTTCCTCCTCACTCAATCAATCCTTTCTGTTCATTTCTCTCTCCAATCTTGCTTTTTAAATTATTTTATCTTAGCAATGAAATACAAAATGTTCATTTGTGACAGGAGACTATGACTAAATGAAAATACAGCTCCACCCCCAAAAATACAACTTTAATAATCTCTAAATCTCTAACTGCTTTTAACCCTACTATTTATATAGGCATAATTTATATAATTGGTACCATAAAGTTTATATGAAAGCAATTTTTGCTGAAGATGGAAATTGGAGACACAGGTGCATTCTCCCTAGTTTTAAAGGCACTGCTCACGTGCACTATAATAAACAGTCAGATACTTCCATTGCAATAGCATACCAGTGAGCTCTATAAAGAAAAAAATACCAGCAAAAGAAATGTCACTCTCCAATAATCAATGGCACAGGGTACGAACTCTCTCAGGAGCCCCTCATCCTCCTCACACAGAACTAACCTGCCAAATTCAGAGTCTCCGCAGTTGGGTAAAGTGTCTTCTGTCTCCTCTTCCTCATCCAATAACATGCTAGAAAATAAGCCTATTCATTGCCAGCCTTGGGCTGTCTTATATTTCTATAAGCTGTCATTTTATGTAAGTACTAATTTGGGAATCTGGATCCACAGCCTTTAAAAAATCATTTAGCTTAACTTTGATGCTCTTTAAAGTTATTTGCTTAATCAGCCCATCCTCTCATCACTTTTGGTGAAACAACAAATGAACAGAAACAACTTCTGAGTGAACCAAGAGGCATTTTCACTTGAATCTTTTATTTATTTATTTTTTTATTTATTTATTTATTTATTTATTTATTTATTTATTTTGAGATGGAGTCTCACTTTGTCGCCCAGGCTGGAGTGCAGTGGCGCAATCTCAGCTCACTGCAACCTCCCCCTCCCGGGTTCAAGCGATTCTCCTGCCTCAGCCTCCCAAGTAGCTGGGACTACAGGCGCCCACCACCATGCCCGACTAATTGTTTGTATTTTTAGTAGAGACAGAGTTTCACAATGTTAGCCAGGATGGTCTCAATCTCCTGACCTCGTGACCTGCCCACCTTGGCCTCCCAATTCACTTGAATTTTGAACAAAGAGTCAGTCTGGGGTGGGATAAGGCAGTCCTACCTAGAGGCTGGGGATTTTCTCATTTAATCTTCATAATAACTCTGTGTATAGGTAATATAACTAGCACATTTTACAGAGAAAGAGACTGAGGCTTGGTTACATGTCAGAATTATGTTAATAGTTGTCTTAGTTCATTTTCTGTTGCTTATAACAGAATACAGGAAACTGGGTAATACATAAAGAAATTTATTTCTTATGGTTATGGAGGCTGAGAAGTCCAAGGTCAAGGGGCCACATCTAGGGAGGGCCCCCCTGCTGATGGGGTCCCTGCAGTGTCTCCAGGTAGTGCTGGACATTACATGATGAGGCGGCTGAGTGTGCTAGCTCAGGTCTCTCTTTCTCCTCTTATAAAGCCACCAGTCCCACTCCCATGACAACCCATTCACCCATTAATCCATGAATGAATTAGTCTACTCATGTGGCAGAACCCTCACAACCCAATCAACTTTTGAAGGCCCCACTTCTCAATACTGCTACATTGGGGTTAAGTTTCAACATGAGTTTATGAGGAAACAAACATTCAAACCATAGCAATTGTTAATGGCAGGATTAGATCCAGTCCAAGCAGTCTGCCTCTATATTAGTCTATTCTCACATTGTATAAAGAACTACCTGAGACTGGGTAATTTATAAAGAGAAGAAGTGTAATTGGCTCGCAGTTATGCAGGCTGTACAGGAATCATGGCTGGGAAGGCCTCAGGAAACTTATAATCACAGCAGAAGGTGAAGAGGAAGGAGGCATGTCTTACATGACTGGAGCAAGAGGAAGAGAGAGACGGGCAAGATGCTACACACTTTTAAACAACAGATTTCATGAGAACTCACTATCTCAAGAACTGGAAGGGGGATATCTGCCCCCATGATCCAATGACCTCCCACCAGGCCCCTCCTTCAACACTGGGAATTACAATTCAACATGAGATTTGGGTGGGAACACAAATCCAAACCATATCAGCCTCCCGTCTGACTCTAGAGTCTATACTCTGAAACTTCACACCACACTGCTTCCTCAGGCCTTGGTTGAGGGTCATGACCTCTGTGAGACCTCCCTGCACACTAAGAGTTCTTCCTCTCTCCTCCCAGAGCATTCCAAAGCAAACTTCTGCAGAATGCAAGGGCAGGAAGTTGGCCATTTTGACCTTTCTAACCCCAACCTCTAGTTCAAGGTGCTTTCCCAGTAGATGTCTATAGGTTGAGTAGATGTCTTATAAAACATAGAGGGTCTTAGAGAACAAATGTATGTTTTGTATTGTGTCATCTGGTAGCTTCTCAATCTATGTTCAAACACTATTTTTCTCTCAGTCATTTAATCTTCCCTCCTTGTCTTAGTCTGTTTGGGCCACTATAGTAAAGTACCACAAACTAGGTGGTTTAAGAACAACAGAAATTTATTTCTCACAGTTCTGGAGGCTGGAAGTTTGAGATCAGGGTACCACTATGGTCAGGGCCCTCTTCCAGGTTGCTTGCTGCTGTCTTCTCCTTGTCTCCTCACATGGTGGAAAAAAGGCTAAAGAGCTCTTTGGAGTATCTTTCATAAGGGCACTAATCCCATTCATAGGGGCTGCACCCTCATGACCTTCTCACCTCCCAAAGGTCCCACCTCTTAATACCAACACATTGGGGGTTAGGATTTCAAAAGGTAAATGTGGGGGAGACACAAACATTCAGTCCACGGCACTCCCCTTTGTCAGACCTTGGAACTATTTTTCCTAATTGCAATCTCTTTCACAATTACCCTTCCCTTCTTCATCATCACATAAAATGCATTTTTTTAAAATTTGGTTTAATGTATTTCTCTTGGTGTGTGCTCTTGTCTTTGTTATTCATATTTATTAGAGACCATAAATTCTAAGACAAAAAAAAATTGTGTAATAAATATTGGCAGAGGATTTTAAACCCAGCATGTGCTTAATAAATAAACAAGTATAATTCTCCTGGCACATCTTTAACACCACACACAATTCAGAACTCCCTCAAGATTTATACACTCATTTACTGATTGATTTATTCATTGAGTAAATGAACACATGGCTATTACATATAAAGACATGTATTACAGACTGGAAGTACAAATATGAACTGGACATGAACTTAACCTTCAGAAAGCATACGTTTACAAGGAGAAATAAGGAGTGTTCCACTAAAAAGAAATAAAGAATGTCTATAACCATTTCCAGCTAAACAGATTAGGAAAGGCTTCATGAAGAAACAGGACCTTACAGAAGACCATAAGGATACGTAATATTTAGAAATTTGGCAAAGAAGGAGACAGAAGGGCATTCCAGATGGAGCAATGGAGAGAAGAATTTGAGCAAAAGCAGAAAAGTGGGAAAGCCTGAGGCATGGACTTGAAACAGAGCAAAGTTCATCTTGCTGAGGCGTAGAGTGGGGAAAGAGGAGGGTAAGGAGCTGAGATGGAAATGTTCATGAACGCTGGATGATGAACCAAACCCAAATGAGGCCCAGGCTGGGGATGTCAAGCCACTGGAAGAATTCCCCTAAATTGCATAGCTCTTCCGTGGAACACAGTGTGAGCAGCCCACAACAGATTAAAGGTGTCTAGGAGCTTGACAGCCTATGTTGCAATCAGAGACAATCTTCCAAATATAGGAAGAAGGAGCCATAGGAAAGAATTCAGATGGAAAAGCATCATGATTGCCTTTGAAGTCATCATTACTGAGGACCTATTGCTGTATTTAGCTCCAGTGTGTTGGCTACTCCAAAAGAAACTTTCAGGTCAGCGAGGGTTTGTCACGCCTGTAATCCCAGCACTTTGGGAGGCTGAGGTGGGTGGATCCCCTGAGGTCAGGAGTTCGAGACCAGCTTGTCCAAAATGGAGAAACCCTGTGTCTACTAAAATACAAAATTAGCTGGGTGTGGTATGCCACATCACTTGCAACCCTAGCTACCGGGAGGCTAAGGCAGGAGAATTACTTGAACCCGGGAGGCAGAGGTTGCAGTGGGCCAAGATCAAAGGCCATTGAACCTGCTCCAGCCTGGACACAACAAGAGGAACTTCAATTCAAAAAGATTTAAAAGAAACTTTCTGTGAGCTTGAGTAAACTTCCTTGCCTCTCTAAGCCTCAGTTTCCTTATCTGTAATATGGTGTGTGGTGGAGGCAGTGGAACAGAGAGGTTGCTATCACCTGTCTTGCAAGAATATTGTAACTATAAGCTAACTGTAAAAGACTTAACACAGGCCGGGCTGAAAGGTAGCTCAAGCCTGTAATCCCAGCACTTTGGGAGGCCGGTGATCGGTGGATCACGAGGTCAGGATCGGTGACTATCCTGGCTAAATACAGTGAAACCCCGCCTACTAAAAATAAAAACTAGTCAATACAGGTGAATGACGCCTGTAGTCCTGTAGCTACTGGGAGGCTGAGGCAGGAGAATGCTGCAGAACTCGAGGCGGAGCTTGCAGAGCTGGAGATCCGCCACGCACTCCAGCCTGGCTATTGAGTTTGAGACTCCGCCTCAAAAAGACTTAACACAATGCCTAATAACTAAGGGTTATTGATAACTATTTATTGTGAAAATTTTAAATTTATGTGTGTATGTATATATTTTATTGTGTGTATATATTTCCACCTATGTAAATCCGCACTCATATATAGATACGTAGTGATTTGTCACAATATCCTGATGAGGTAGGGAAGGCAATTTCCCAAAGAAACTAATCCCATAGAAGAGTTAAGGCATTTGCCCAAGGTCTCACAATGGTTTGGATTAGAACCCAAAGCTGCTTCCTCCTAGTCCCAGGCTCTTTGCAGCACAGCATGATACCCAAGTACACTTCAAGACCACCCAGGTATGATTATAAGTGAGAATCAGGAAGTGGGCTGAGAGGACTCTCTCACCAGAGAAGGCAGGGGAAGGAACTATCAATTCTCCTGCAGGTGGCTATTTTTTGCCTAAGTATGTCTAGTTCTTCTGCACCTTCTCAGAAGAACCAGAGGCCACCTTATAAGCTATCGATCATATTTCTCTTCTGGGCTGCTTTATTTTATTTTATTTTATTTTATTATTTTATTTTTAGTAGAGACAGGGTTTCACCATGTTGGCCAGGCTGGTCTTGAACTCCTGGCCTCAAGTGATCCTCCCACCTCGGTCTCCCAAACTACTGGGATTACAGGCATGAGCCACCGTGCCTGGCCTCTTCTGGTCTTTCTTTAAATTCTTGGTAAGATTTCCTCAGAGGTGGGAGCCCCGGCTAAGTTCACTCTTTCAAATAAAGGAGCTGAGGGCAAACCTCTGAGAGTTCCTCAAAGCCAGGGTGCCTGGCTTTTAAATCTTTGTCTCCCCAGCAACCAGAGCCTTGTGGGCTCTCAGGGCACCCTGCAGACCTGTGGTGAGTCAGGTTGTAAGGGTCTGGGTCCACACACCCAGTAGTCCTGGTGTTGGCTGGAAGACAGAGCCAGGCCTCAAGCACAGAGGAAGGAGCAGCAGGCAGTCAGAAGGAAATGGGTCACACCAGGCATGATTCAGGGAATAGTGTCTTTTGGGACCATGGCCCAAACCTGCCGAACTGACAGCTTCTCCAGCTGGCTTTCTTTCGTCTTACTTCATATTCTAAGGTTTCAGTCAAGAAGAGTATAAACAGAAAGGCATGACATAGATGTCTCAGAGCACCGAGGCAAATAAACCCAGGAAAAATAAGCAGGCTAGGAATCTTTGGTTAGCTGATCAGATTGCAATTATGCTGCTACTATGGTAGAGAGTGACCCAGACCTGGTTAGTTGGCAAGTTTTTCTTTGCAGCAATCAGCTGATGAAAACATACCCACCTCGGCACGCTCTCGTCTGACACAGCGCTGTGTCTCCAGAAACTGTTACCGGAACGGGGTCCCGATCCAGACCCCAAGAGAGGGTTCTTGGATCTTGTGCAAGAAAGAATTCGGGGCAAGTCCACAGTGCAGAGCAAAAGCAAGTTTATTAAGAAAATAAAGGAATAAAACAATGGCTACTCCACAAGCAGAGCAGCAGCTTAAACTGCTGGCTTGAGGATACTTATAGTTATTTCTTGATTATATGCTAAACAAGGAGTGGATTATTCATGGAGTTTTCTGGGAAAGGGGTGAGCAATTCCTGAAGCTGAGGGTTCCTCCCCTTTTTAGAGCATATAGGGTAATTTCCGGACATTACCATGGCATCTATAAACTGTCATGGCATTGGTGGGAGTGTCTTTTAGCATGCTAATGTATTATAATTAATGTATAATGAGCAGTGAGGATGGCCAGAGGTCACTCTCATAGCCATCTTGGTTTTGGGTCTTGGCTGGCTTTCATTACTGCAACCCACTTGATCATCAAGGTCTTTACGACCTGTATCTTGTGCTGACCTCCTACGTCATCCTGTGACTAAGAATGCCTAAACTCCTGGGAATGCAGCCCAGGAGGTCTCAGCCTCATTTTACCCAACTGCTATCCACAATGAAGTTGCTGTGGTTCAAATGTCTCTGACAAAATCATAAAGAAAAACTAGAAACTCCATATCCAGGAGCTAACATGAGTCAAGCTGAAGAAAATCAGGTCACAGACTTTAGGGAGTTTTATCTGAACTTTTGAACTTAGATTTTTTTTTTATTAGCTAGACTTTTAATAAAGATGAGAGAAAGTGATGGACAAAGGCTTTGAGACACTAGCATATAATTTTACTCCCTTATGCTGCAGTTTGAGCCCCAGATTCTCAGGCAACATTGGAAAAATATAGGAAGTCAAACTACTCTTGTGTTTTCTCATGCTAATACCCACCAAAGAAGCAGGCAGAATGGAGGCCCCAGAGCCCCAACGAGTAACCCCACATTCCCTCCAGGGTAAGAAAAAAATCAGGCTGAAATTAAAGTGTTATCTTCCTGGCAAAAGAAGTGTGAAAAACTGCCGTGCCCTTTTCTAGCAATTCCAATGAGCTCATGTATTTTCATTTTGAGGTGTTAAACATTGCCAGAGAGAGAGAGCCTTCTATGAGTATTTAGGTCAAATGCTAGGATTTCTTTTAACCCTTTAGAATTCCAGTCGAATTCCAATGATACTAAATTGAAAACCCAAAATGGATGTAACGAAGTTTTTCTGGAACCTTTACAGAGTAATCACTAATATTGGAGGGGGCAGGGGTGTTTGGTTTGTTTTTTGTTTCTGTTTTTGTTTTTTTTTGAGACGGAGTCTTGTTCTGTCGCCCAGGCTGGAGTGCAGTAGTGTGATCTTGGCTCACTGCAACCTCCACCTCCTGGGTTCAAGCAATTCTCCTGCCTCAGCCTCCTGAGTAGCTGGGATTACAGGTGCCACCACTACCACGCCCGGCTAATTTTTGTATTTTTAGTAGAGATGGAATTTCACCACGTGGGCCAGGCTGGTTTCAAATTCCTAACCTCAGGTGATCTGCCTGCCTCGGCCTCCCAAAATGTGTGTGTGGTTTTGTTTTTGTTTTTGAGACAGAGTATCCCTATGTCACCTAGGCTAGAGTGCAGTGGCGCAATCTCAGCTTACTGCAACCTCCACCTTTCGGGTTTAAGCTATTCTCCAGCCTCAGCCTCCCGAGTAGCTACGACTACAGGCGTGTGCCACCACACCGAGCTAGTTTTTGTATTTTCAGTAGAGATGTGGCTTCACCATATTGGCCAGGCTGGTCTCAAGCTCCTGATCTCAAGTGGTCCACCTGCTTCGGCCTCCCAAAGCGCTGGGATTACAGGCATGAGCCACCGCACCCGGCCTTAATATTGTGGTTTTTTTAAAGGGTCCATCTGATCTCAGACAGATGGCATGATTTCTATCTGCCCCCCATAAAAGGATCCCAGTTGCGAAACTTCCATGGAGCTTCAATAATGTTGCACAGTGGCTCTTCCCCATGACCAATTCTTCTGTCCCCACTGTGTGCATAAATTCAACTGGATCTCTGGTTAGATGAGGATAACCTTCCTTACCTAGTCATTCCCAAAGTAATTTTTTTAGGTTTTTAAGTTAAAAAAAAAAAAAAAAAAAGGCCGGGCGTGGTGGCTCACGCCTGTAATCCCAGCACTTTGGGAGGCCGAGGCGGGTGGATCACGAGGTCAGGAGATCGAGACCATCCTGGCTAACACGGTGAAACCCCGTCTCTACTAAAAATACAAAAAATTAGCCAGGCGAGGTGGCAGGTGCCTGTAGTCCCAGCTACTGGGGAGGCTGAGGCAGGAGAATGGCGGGAACCCGGGAGGCGGAGCTTGCAGTGAGTGGAGATCGCCTCACTGCACTCCAGCCTGGGCGACAGAGCAAGACTCTGTCTCAAAAAAAAAAAAAAGTCATTCCTGAGACCACAGAGCAGACCTCAGCAAGCCATTCAGAAGCCCGAACACTGGAACTAAAAGCCAACTTTCAAAGACATCCCTAAGAAGGAGCTAATCAATTGCTAATGATCTACTCTTTATCCTGGAACAATAGATGAAATCAATGTTTCCTCTTTCTTCCTCAGCATTAACTGTCTTGAAACCTTAAGCCCCAACTCCCAGCCAGGCGTGGTGGCTCACACCTATCATTTTAGCACTTTGGGAGGCTGAGGTGGGTGGATTGCCTGAGCTCAGGAGCTCAAGACCAGCCTTGGCAACACGGTGAAACTCTGTCTCTACTAAAATACAAAAAAAAAAAAAAAAAAAATTAGCTGGGCGCGGTATGCGCCTGTAGTCCTAGCTGCTCTGGAGTGTGAGGCAGGAGAATTGCTAGAACCCAGAGATGGAGGTTGCAGTGAGCTGAGATCGTGCCACTGCACTCCAGCCTGGGCGACAGAGCAGGACTTCGTCCCAAAAAAAAAAAAAAAAAAAGCAGTAGCCCCAGCTCCCAAGAAGGCAGACAAAGGGTCACTCAGTCAACAATTAGTTATCTTAGGAGCTTGGTGTGGGGTGTTAGAGTTAACAGGACAAGGAAACCCAATAAACTGGCTCATACACAATTATACACAGAATTCAGTAACTTTCATATATGAAAACAACAAAACAATAAAATGAAACATCTACCTTATAACAAACAATACCTGGGAATAAACTTAAGAGTTATGCAAGATGATCAAAATTTTAAAATGCTGCAACTAAACTAGATGGGAAACTTGACTAAATGGAAAGGCTTATCATGATTTTTGGTAGCCAAGCATAGCATTATTAAGAAGCCAATTCTCCCCAACATATCCATAAATGTAATGCGCTCTCAATGAAATACCAACTGGTTTTTTGTTTTGTTTTGCTTTGTTTTAACTACTCCAGCTGATTCTAGAGTTGACATGGAAAAAGAAACATTAAGTTTTGTCCTCGAAATGTTTTAAAAGAAATATAATAGGGGCTGGACGTGGTGGCTCACACCTGTAATCCCAACACTCTGGGAGGCTGAGGTGGGCGGATCACCTGAGGTCAGGAGTTCAAGACCAGCTTGGCCAACATGGCAAAACCCTGTCTCTACTAAGAATACAAAAATCAGCCAGGTGTGGTAGTGGGTGCCTGTAATTCCAGATACTTGGGAAGCTAATGCGGGAAAACTGCTTGAACCCGGGAGGCGGAGGTTGCAGTGAGCTGAGATCAACACCACTGCATTCCAGCCTGGGTGACACAGCGAGACTCCAACTCAAAAAAAAAAAAAAAAAAAAAGGAAAAGAAATATAATAAGGAGAGCACTTGCCTTACCAGATACTAAATATATTCTACAGTTACATTAACATAAATCATACAGTACTCATGCAATAAACAGACAGATCATGGCATGGGGAGAAAACTTAAAAAACAAACACAAGGACATATGGCAAATTAGTGAATAATCAAGCTGGGATCTCCAATCTGTGGAAAAAGATTATTTTATAGGCAGCTTAGGGACAATATGGGAACCATTTGGGAAAAAATAAAGTTGAAATCATATTTCGTATCTAACACCAGAATAAACTCCAAATGAATCAAAGATTTATATGTGAAACATGGGACCATAAACTTACCAAAAAAAAAAAAAAAAACTGGGAGGGTTCTTTCTCATCATCCCAGCTGGGGAAGACCTTTCTAACTATGACAGAAAACTAGAAGCCATAGAAAGAAATATTGACAAATTCGACAATATCAAACAAAAGTCCACATAGTAAAACCACCATAAACAAAGTTGTTTATTTTTTTAAAGAGACAATCTAGGGGAAGATGATATTTACAACTTGTATCACAGACTAATGAGCGAATAGAAACATTGGCAGTGGATATGAAAAGGCAGTTCCCAGAAAAAGAAATTATTCTCAAATATATTTTAAAAGCTTCATCTCATTATTAACTAAAGAAATGCAAGTAAAAACTATGAGATACTGTCTCCCATCTTGAAGTTCAAAAATGTCAAAATACACTCTGTTTCGGTGTTGGCAAAGGCTCTGGAACATTCCCGGCAAAAGTGGAAATAAATTGATACAAACTTGCTGGAGAGTAATTTCTCAAAAACGTCAAAAATTATAAATGTGTATGTTCTTTGACCAACCAAATTCATTTCTGGGAATTAATCTCATGTATATATGTATATATCTATACATGTGTGTGTGTATGTATATACACACACACACATGCAAAATGACATATGTACACAGTTATTCAATGCATCATTGCTCATTATATCAAACAATAGTGAACAACTAAATATCTATTAATAAGATCCACTTTGAGGCATTTGGATCGTACACACACATAAATAAAATAATGGTTAAATTATGGTAAACTTATCCAGTGGAATAGTATATAGCCATAAAACAATAAAGGAGATTTTTTTAGTTTTTTGTTCTTTATGCACTAAAATTCAGTAACCTCCAGGATATATTGTTAAGTGAAAAGAGGAAGTTGCAGAACAATGATATGACTATTCATTCTACTATTTGTAGAAAAGAACAAACGAAAAGAATATATACACATATTTGAAGGTATATGTAAAATGAAATGGTAGAAGTCATACGTGTTGTCTTGGAGAAGAAGCCTGGGATAGTGATGCCTGGGATAGTGATGGGAGCAAAATTTTCACTATATACCCTTTGAATTTTTGAATTTGAACCATGTGGATGCATTATCTACTTTTTAAAAATCGGTAAACACAATTTTAAAAGAATTTGCAGGATACAGAGAGTGACAAGACAAGCAAAAATAATAGTTGTGACTAAAATGCATAAACATCAGTGCGCGAACAGCCTCGGCGTGGGCTCCCGATCAGCAGATGGAGGAGAAAAGTGTGACTTCAGTAGCATAATATGATGGAAGGAGCTTGGAATACAAAGCTTTAGAAGCATAATTTCCAGAAAAGACTTAAAAACATGATTCTCTTCCAGATTAAATGAGCACTTGCCAAAGATTTCATTTAATTTATTAATCCATAAAGGGAATCAGTAGGATGAGAAAGCTGAGGCCCAGAGCAATTGAGGAAGCAGGGTTTTTATAGCCCGTAGGGAAAGGCGCACCACAGGAAGTTTTTTAAAGTCAGGGACAAATCTAGTTAATGTTCCACAGGACAATAAAGTATAGATTACCCTTGCTAATGGACAGAAATCATTTGCTTCCCTACCGGATCCATATCTACAAGTTAACAGGCAACTTCACAGAGCTGAGCCCTTAATTGCAAATAACAAGGTCAGTTGGGATATTTATTATCCTAGAGACAAAATCAGCTACACAATTTGCTGGACCCAGTGCAAAAAAAATTCAGAGGCCTTTGTTCAAAAATTATGAAAAATTTAGGCCAGGCATGGTGGCTCATGCCTGTAATTCCAGCACTTTGGGAGGCTTTGGCAGGCAGATCACTTGAGGTCAGGAGTTCAAGATTACTGGTGAAACCCCATCTCTACTAAAAATACAAAAATTAACTGGGCGTGGTGGCAGATGCCTGTAACCCCAGGTACTTGGGAGGCTGAGGCAGGAGAATCACTTGAACCTGGGAGGCCGAGGTTGCAGTGAGCCAAAATGATGCTACTGAACTCCAGCCTGGAAGACAGGAGTGAAACTCCGTCTCAAAAAAAAAAAAAAAAAAATTAGAATTTCAAGACAGCAACAGCTGAGCATTAAACAAATTAGGCCCCCCCTAAACTCAGCGTTCTGAGTTTAGGATCATTGTGCCACAGGTTGCATGCCCAAGAAGCTGACTTTGCCTACAGAACTAAATAATCGTTAGAAGAGTTTTTAAACAGTGCCCCAGTGTGACATTTAGAGGACATGCAGTCACTCTCCCCCTTTATTTCCAAGTTTTGGATAATTTTTCTTTACAGAGTCAAAAGAACCACTTCCTAGTTGTGTGGTTTTGGGTAAGTTACTTAACATCTGCAATGCTCCATCACTTGGCTGGTAGATGAGAATTATAAATAATCCTTGCCCTGTATAATTCACGGGGTTTTAATGATTACTAAATAAGACAGGCATTTGACAGTTTTGTGCAATAAGTTTTATACAAACCTTTACAAATACTTTGTATCAGCACGTAGTTTTGGCATCCCAGCCTGGTATTCTTATAGATTCTCTTTGGAGAGTCAGTTCTCCTAGCTTAGTCGGAGAAACCTTCCTGGGAAAAATGACCTCCGATTTCATTGTAAAGAGAAGAAACATGATATGGTTGTCAGGAGGTGAGAGCTTGTCTCAAACATAAGTGACTGTTTGGACAAAAGCTTGGAGAAAGAAAGGGTGAGCCCATCCCAGGAGACCACGAAATAGCCAGCCTCAGGGTCTGACAGGAAATGGGAGACCAGTCAGGTGGGCAGAGAGTGCAGAACCCTAAGAACTCATCTACCCCAGGGGACATCGGGCAGCTCCCGTCACATTCTCCCCAAATGCTCCTAATGACAGAAGAAAGAAAATACCTCTTTCAATAGGTCACTAGAATTGGGACACTTCTTTAAATTCTTGTGTTTATCTTCATAAGTTCATTAAAATTTTATATTCTATTTCATCATATACTCACAATTATTTTAATACTAAATATAGCAATCCCCCCTGAAAAAAGAGTCTCTGGTAAAATTGAATCCCATCAAGGTGTTCCGTAATTCTTTTGTGGTTCCCCTAATCCAAGAGGCTGAAGTATCCCAATCTGAAAAGCACTGTTCTATGGCATTGCTCATGACACCTCGATGATAAAGGCACCAAAAGGTCCACACTTGGCTGAGGCCCTTTTGGCACTTTAGGGACCGGGAATCCTTGGATGAGGATCAAAAGAAGACATGCCTTGAGCAGAGATTCCACTCCCCAGCCACGGTCATGCCCAGACTTCTCGGCAGCCGTTTCCCTTTGCATACACTCCCACCCAAGTGCCTTCCACCTCACCTCTTCTTGACTGGCTTAAGGATATTTATGACTACTTGAGTTTTTCCAAAATTCCTTCACCCTCCTTCGTTTGCCCCTCTAGTTTTTCTACTCCATAATTGGGCATGGAAGTGGAGCAGAATAAACCGGGCAGAGAAAGGGGAAGGGGAGCTGCAGACTCAGAACAGAGGGATTTCCAAGAGAAGGGGGGATGGGGAGCCAGAGCAGTTTCCACAATCTGTGACTTGCAGACCACCCAGACTCCAAGCCTCCCAGCTCTGACGATAGCGCCTACCTACTGCACTAAGCCCCTTGAACTGTGCACATATTTCTGCTCTCTAGAGCTTTACCCCCCCCCCCAACAGATTAGAATATTATTTGTTTATCATTAGGATCAGGCTGCTGGATGCAGAGCATACTCTAGGAAGCACAGATCGCAGCCCTTTTATTTTTAACTGATCCGGGGATGGGCTTCTTTGCATTGCCCTTTGTTAAAGTCTGCATATGTTGCACAGATACTTGGTGACAATTTTAAGGGGCAAAATAAATGACTGCTTCTTTGTGTTTAAAAGAGGAATTAAGCTGGGCGTAGTAGCTCATGCCTGAAATCCCAAAATTTTCTGTTGTTGAGGAGGGAGGATTACTTGAGTCCAGGAGTTTAAGGCTAGTCTGGGCAACATAGAGAAATCCCCATCTTTAAATTTTAAAATAATAATAATAAATAAAATTGGAATTAAAGGTAAACTGATGAGTCTTCCTTAATCCCTTCTTCCCATCTTCAGAGCTTATTTTTATTGCCAGCAAAGGGGCTGCTGGACTGGAAAATAGGAGCTTAGAATGGCCAGTCTGATATTTTCTCCTGATTTGCTTCAGAATGATGGAGGTTGAGGAGGGGGTTCCGGATAAAGATGGAGCAGATGAAACTGATCAGCCTGGCATAGATAATTGTCAAAGTTAGGAGTTGAAACACAGAGGTTTCACTGTCCTATTTCATTTTAGGTTTAAAATTTTTTTTAAAGTTTTTTTAAATTCCTGCTGTAGCTTATATTCTCTCTGAAAACAGAGGCAGTGTGAGAGAATCGCGACACAGCAGGATGCATGGGGCTGGTGCCCAGCTTTCTTTGGCTCTGCTCTGTCCTTTGCCCATGACCAGAGCTTCACCATCACCTCTCTGCAGAAGGCTCCATGCCGGAGACTCTTGCCTTTACCTCTCTGCCCAACTCCTGCCAGACTGGGGCCCACATAGTTCTTTCTTCTCCGACTCCAAAAAAAGTAAAGGAAGAAAACCAGGACCACTAGATTCTCACCTATGGGATTGGCCTTGCAGTCAGTAGTCAGGACCAGTTCTGAGCAGACAAAAGCTACTCTTCCCTGCTAGACGAATGGCTAAGACCAGAAGGAGAAGAGAAACTTTAAAAACAGATGTCCAGGCTCTACCCAAGATATGATGAAGCCGACTTGGGGTGGGGAGAAACGATGTGTCATTTTGAGACTCCCCTTGAGACTGCTGCATTGCCAGGTTTGGGAGCCCCTGCAGCAGACCCGTGCTCAGTCTCGGGTTGCTAAGGCAGCCAGTCTGACCTCGAAGAACATCTCCACTCTAAAAGTTTGGTTCAAACTGCTGTTCCACCTCAGACACCCACTATGGCCTGGTTGGTCTCAAACTCTTGACCTCAAGTGATCCGCCTACCTCGGCCTCCCAAAGTGTTTGGATTACAGGCGTGAGCCACTGCACCCAGTTGAGATTGCCTTTGAGAAGAGAATTGGATGGTTGGGGATGGAGAGGAGGCAGAGCTCTGTTCACTGTGCCTGGCCAGAACCATAATTCTTCTTGTCATCCTGGCTTAAAATCAAAGTCACGATTGACCTCTCTCTATCCTCCACCATCTCCTATGCCCCTCTCTAATCAATCAAAAAAATCTCTTTACTCTCTATTCAAAAATTTACCTTTGTCATCTCTTTCTTCTAGACACCTGGCCTCTTTACCTCTCACCTAGAATACTGAAAGCCTTACAGATAAACTTTCCATCTCCAGTTCCTCCCCAGCCTTTCTCTCCACCCTCCCCCAACTCTCCTTCCCCCACTTCCAATCCCGTTCCTTTCCTTCAGGTGTTTACAGGTAAATCCAATCCATCTTCCTTTGACTGTGTTGCTCCCCATGTCAAAAACCCTTAATAACTTCTTTGTCTACTGGGCTTCCATCCCCTTCTTACTTTTGAGCAGAAATTGTACCTATCCTTCAATGCCCCAATTTCAACGTCACCTTCTCCATGAAGACTTCCATGGTCACTCCTGACAGATGTGACCTTGTGCTCCTGGACCCCAAGATGAATGTACTTGTCTTATGACAGTTCTCCCACTCGTTCTTACTGAAGTTATTGATTATGTTCATAACTCCCTTACCTTCCCATAAGTGTCATTAGGGTATGTAATTTTATTATTTTTTTTATTTTTATTTTTTGAGACGGAGTCTCACTGTGTCTCCCAGGCTAGAGTGCAGTGGCGCGATCTCGGCTCACTGCAAGCTCCGCCCCCCGGGTTCACGCCATTCTCCCGCCTCAGCCTCCCAAGTAGCTGGGACTAAAGGCGCCCGCTACCGCGCCCGGCTAGTTTTTTGTATTTTTAGTAGAGACGGGGTTTCACCATGTTAGCCAGGATAGTCTCGATCTCCTGACCTTGTGATCCACCCGCCTCGGCCTCCCAAAGTGCTGGTATTACAGGCTTGAGCCACCGCGCCCGGCCCAATGCCCCAATTTCAACGTCACCTTCTCCATGAAGACTTCCATGGTCACTCCTGACAGATGTGACCTCGTGCTCCTGGACCCCAAGATGAATGTACTTGTCTTATGACAGTTCTCCCACTCGTTCTTACTGAAGTTATTGATTATGTTCATAACTCCCTTACCAGACCATAAGTGTCATTAGGGTATGTTTCTTTATTCTTTTTTTTTTTTTTTTTTTGAGACACAGTCTCACTCTGTCACCCAGGCTGGAGTGCAGTGGCATGATCTTGACTCACCACAACCTCTGTCTCCCGGGTTCAAGCAATTCTCGTGCCTCAGCCTCCCAAGTAGCTGAGATTACAGGCATGCACCACCATATCTGGCTAATTTTTGTATTTTTTGTAGAGAAGGAGTTTTGCCATGGTGGCCAGGTTGGTCTCAAACTCCTGGCTTTAAATGATCCACTCACCTTGCCTTCCAAAATGCTAGGATTACAGGCATGAGCCACCACGGCCAGCCAAGTATGGTTCTTTACTCTTCGTTACATCCTCTACTGTGTCTAGCCTAATGCTTTGCACTAAAGAAGCTGCTCAAAAGCTGTAAGTGTTGACAAACTGAGTTAATGAAGACACTGTCTTTTTGTTTTTGTGTTTTTAATTGTCTTACTCTGTCATCCAGGCTGGAGTGCAGTGGTGTGATCTCAGCTCACTGCAGCCATGATCTCCCGGGCTCAAACGATCCTCCTATCACTTCAGCTTTACGAGTAGCTGGGACTACAAGCGCACGCCACCATGCATGGTTAATTTTGTTTTTTGTAGAGACTGGGTCTCACTATGTTGCCCAGGCTAGTTTCAAACTCCTGAGCTCAAGAGATCCTCCCACCTCAGTCACCCAAAATGCAGGGATTACAGGTATGACCCACCACCCACAGCATGAAGAAATTGATAATAGATTATACTCAAGAGAGGAAGGTTGATTGGCACCTGTCACAGCCTTGCTCATTCTTAAATATCAAAATAGTTCCATTCTGGTTGGGAAGTTTAGCTGCTACCCTGGGCCGAGAGTGGCCCCTCAGCTGCCCTGGATCCTCCTCTGAGAGCCCCTGGACCCCTTGTCTGATCCAGCACCTCAAGAGATAATACCTGACACAGCAGAAACTCTTGAGAATGTCATTGATGGCTCCACAGTAATTTCAATATGACCCCTGGGGAAAAGCAACATCGTAATCAAATAGAGTTAACAAAGTAGACTTTATACAGGATACTCTACTCACCTATGCACAAAAAGAAATAGAAAAATAGATACGGTTCCTGCACATTCCAGAACATTCCAGTAGCTAGAGGACATATGAATGTCTGTGTGTGATTACTACTGAAATGTGGGTTGCTATCATTATTAGTAGTAATAATAACAAGAATAACCAGCATTTACTAATGCAATTTTCACAAGAACTCTTGGAAGCAACTGTTATTACCTCATTTTATAAGTGAAGAAGGAACCTGAGGACCAGAGAGGTCATACTGTACCCAAGTTCCCACAGGAAGAACACAGCCATCTGAGTTCACAGAGCTTCTTGTCTATTTCATACTGCTTCTGTCCCAGACAGCAGTGACACTGTGCACCTCAGAAGGAAGGTAAAAGCAGAGAGAGAGAGAGAGATTGAGAAATTAGGGGAGGGAAGGAAAGGGAAAGAAGCAAAGAAGAAAGAAAGGAAGGGAGGAAGGAAGGGAGGGAGGGAGGGAAAAGAGGGGAGGTAGGAAAAAAACAAACTTACAAGCAACAAGCATGGACATTTTGAGGACTTCATGGGTCTTTGAGCCCCCACACATCGTATTAAACATATTAAAATACACTCAATCCCATTATTTTTTAACTATAAAAATACTGCAGTATTTTTTATAATTTTACTTTTGAAATTTGGCCCAACAATGATTTCTCGGCAATCACTGTGCATAATCAGGAATTCTTGCAATGAGAAAAAACTCGCCTGTAAATTGTTGTCAAATGTGTAAAAATCTTGTAACAATCAACGTAACCATTAATGAACATGACATCACATGTCTTTGTAGACCTACTTCTTAGCAAGTGAGGTGCTTGTTCATTTCAGTTTAGTTCTTTCACATTTTTAGATCTTGAACTCAATCCCTAGAGATAAACAGTCCTGGTTGCCAGGGTTCGAATAGGTCAGAAGGGCACAATGATGACTTCACAGGGATGCTTGAGGTTACCATGGAAATGCTGTCGGCTCCCTCTCCCCAAGTCATCTTCACACATCTTCATGTGGGAAGCAGGCATTTGCTTCCATGATGGAGTTGACTCCATCTCCCAAAAGGCCTCCTCTGGAAATTCCCTCCCTGTGTTAGATCTGGCAGAGCCACTGGGAGACAGAGCAGCAGAGGGACCCGAGTGACACTAGGTGAGAAGCTGTGCGGCCAGACGACTTGAGCCTGGTGAGCTCCCTGCCTCACCCATCCCTGGGCCCAGAGGGAGAGACACAGAGTGGTTACCAGTGAACACTGTTTACTGGGCCAACCTGAGCGCATTCCGAGCCCAGGCTGCAGTCAAAGACGACACTAAACAGTCTTCCTTTGCTTTTCAGGTTGCTATGACAGCCAGGAATTTGCAAACCAAACCAGACCTGGAGAAGGAGTCTGTCCTTGGCCCAAAAAGTCTGCAGTTCCAAATGGTTCTGCTCAAGGTCCCTGTTGTCTTCTTTGACACCTGCCAGATGGAAGAACCTCTAAACCTGGGATTTGGAAATGACCCAACAGAAAGGCTATTTCCAAGCTGGCTGAAGCTGTGTTCAACGGAATTGAGGTGTGATAGAAGGAACTTCTTGGCAAGAAAAACTGGAAAATATTACAATAGGTCCCAGAGAGAACCTCATTATCTTCTCGAAAAAATTTTTATATTTGTTTAGTGTTCCGTGGTTTGCTAAGCACATTCACATAAATTATCTAATTGGATCTTCACATCCGCCCGGTGAAGGAGTAAAAATAGATATCATAATACTTGACCAAAGACAAGGAAAATGAAGTTCAATAAAAACAAGATCAAACAGCCAACAAGTAACAGAGCTGAGATTCGAATCTTGGTTTTCTGACTGTAAATGTAGCTCTTTTAATTCTATTATGATAATCCCCCAAAATATAAAAGAGATCACATCTGAGCTGGACAGCTTAGAAACAGGTTTTTTTCTAAAATAAAGTGATGTTGTAGATAATTTTTTTGTGGTAAAATACACATGATGTAAAATTTACCACTTTAATCGTTTTTTTGTTTTTTTTTTTGAGACGGAGTCACACTCTGTCGCCCAGGGTAGAGTGCAATGGTGTAATCTCAGCTCACTGCTACGTCCGCCTCCCAGGTTCAAGCAATTCTCTGCCTCAGCCTCCCCAGTAGCTGGAATTACAGGTACGCACCATACCCTGCTAATTTTTGTATTTTTAGTAAGACGGGGTTTCACCATGTTGGCCAGGCTGGTCTCGAACTCCTGACCTCGTAATCTGCCCGCCTCAACCTCCCAAAGTGCTGGGATTATAGGTGTGAGCCACCATACCCAGTCGCACTTTAATCATTTTTGAATGTACAGTTGACAGTCATCAAGTACATTCATTATCGTGCAACTGTCACCACCATCTCTCTAGAACTTCTTCATCTTCTCAAACTGAAATTCTGTACTCTTTAAATAATAACTCCCCAAGCCCCTCCTCTCAGCCCCTGGAAACCATCATTCTACTCTATGAATTTGACCACTCTAGGTAACTCATATAAGTGGAATTACACAGTATTTGGCCTTTTGTGACTGGCTCATGTCACTTAGTAGAACGTCTTCAAAGTTCAGCCATGTTGTAGCGTGTATCATAATTGTCTTCCTTTTTAAGGCTGAGAATATCCAATTGTAAAGATATACCACACGTTGGCTATTCATTTATCAGTATATGGCCACTTGGGGTTGCCTCCACCTTTTGGCTATTGAGAATAATGCTGCAATAAACATAGATGTACGAATATTTCTTTGGGACCCTGATTTCAATTCTTTTGGGTATATACCAAGATATAGAGTTGTTGACTCATACAGTAATTCTATTTTTACTATTTTAAGAAATTCCTATACTACTGTTTTTCATAGTGCCTATACCTTCTACATTTCCACCAAAGGTACACAAGGGTCCTAGATTTTCCACAGCCTTGCTAACATTTGTTACTCTCTCTCTTTCTCTCTCTATATATATGCAATCCTGGTGGGTATATAAATGAATGTTTTTTAAACATGAGGTTATCCAAGTTGGTTCATTCAGCTCAGTTAGAAAATAGTCCTAGTGGGCCGGGCATGGTGGCTCACACCTGTAATCCCAGCAGGTTGGGAGGCCAAGGCCAGTGGATCACCTAAGGTCAGGAGTTCAACACCAGCCTGACCAACATGGTAAAACCCCGTTTCTACTAAAAATACAGAACAAAAAAATTAGCCAGGTGTGGTGGTGTGCACTTGTAGTCCCAGCTACTTGGGAGGCTGAGACAGAATTGCTTGAATCCAGGAGGTGGAGGTTGCCGATATCATGCCACTGCACTCCAGCCTGGGCGACAGAGTGAGACTCTGTCAAAGAAACAAAGAAGGGAAGGAAGGAAGGAAAGAAGGAAGGAAGGAAGGAAGGAAAGAAGGAAGGAAGGAAGGAAAGAAGGAAGGGAGGGAAAGAAAAGAAAATAGTCGTAGTGAAACCAGGTTAGCTTCTACTTGACATGCCAGCCCCAACCCCAGCCACGAATCTCACCGAAGCATTCCACTCGTCTCCAGAGAAAGTACTCAGATAACTGGAGCATATCCATGACTTGCTTTTAGGGATAATGAACTCAAAGTACATATCCTACTCATAGGAATTTCATGTCTTCAATATGAGCAAGAATTCATCATACAGATTCATGTTACATAAAGGCATCTCCCACCACATCTGGAGGGTAGGTGTGCGAGTCTACGTGGGTGAAGATGAGTGAGTGTTCCAAGAAGGATTACATAGCTGAGAGGATCAGCAGGTTCTCTTCTCAAACAATTCAAACTTTGGGAAGTTCCTTTGTGTCTATGAGGTGGCTTCTTTATCTTTATCCATCTCTGCTCACTTCAGAGGCATGAATTAGACTGTATCTTTAAAGGGCTTCAGAAGATGGTGCTTTGTGATTAAGGGGCGGGATGATATCTGATCATCTCCAGAGTTATTACATCACCTGGCAAGAATCATCAGATTCCCCATAATGCAGTTTGGAAGAGTGAAGGAGCTCAGGGCATCTGCGACTGGGACTGGCAATCACGTCCGAATCTCTCAGCCTTGGGTGTTCAAGTCCTATCAACCTCAAATGCCCCCTCCTCCGTGAAGCAGTCCCTGATCGCTACACAGGAAGAAATAGTTACCCTTGAAATTCAACAGCTCTTCATCTCTGCCTTTATCAGGGCAATGACTGTGTTTTGTCTTAGATTTATGGTTATTTAAGAGTGCATTATATATCCTAAGAAAATTAGCCCTTTAGGGACTAAATCCAGTTCTGGTTTGCACGGAGTATAAAGCAAATATTTCTCCTAAGCTCCCTAGCAGACTTCTCTTATCCACTGATAAGACTGCTTGGCTAGAGTCCTGTCACATGGCCTTCCCTGGGGGCAAGGAGGCCTGGAAAGCAGATGTCTGACCTTTTAGCTTCTATGGTGGAGGTAGGCAAGAGAGGGTATTAGGAACGGGGCTGCGTGAGCCAGTCAACAGTGTCTTTCGGACCTGTCCTTGTGCTGGGCACATCCTCCGGGAAGTCAGGGGAGAGGCCCCACCACGAGTCTTGGGCCCAGCTCCTGTTCCCTCTGTGTCTGCTCTGTCTGTCATGGAGCTCCACACCAGTTTGAAATGGATTGATTCTCTACAACACGGCGTACAGAGAAGCATGACCGACTCAAGTCAGGTCCTGCCAGTTCCTGCAAGCTACACTCCTTTATCATGCTTACCTCACATTCATAAAGAACTTAAGTTGACAAAGCACTAGCTTCCCTATTTTCTCCAGATACATAACTGAGACCTAACATACATAACGTACATTCATAACAGAACCTCATACAGAGAGGTTCATCGTTTATTCAAGTTGACTCAGTAGGTGACAGTACGGGAGAGGCTGCATCCTGGTCTCCTGACGTCGCCCCTCATGCTCTATCCAGCATCCTCCACTGAGTCTTGGATACTGGTTTCAGGCCATGGCTGGCATATCCCCCACTCCACCTCCTGGGACAGTGTCATCAGGAAAGGTGCACATCAATGCAAGAAGCTGCAAGACTGTTCTGAGTGTATGTCACGCATCTGTGCGTGTGCGTGTGGTGGGTGGGAAGACGGGGGATGCTTCTCCTCCCCTCCCATCTCCTCAGCCTGGCCATCGCTGCCATCAGTCTTGTCACTGAGCAGCTGCAAGCAGCTGCTGACAGCTCCCAGCATCTCAGCCACAAAATAAATGAGTTCCCCGCAGGCAGGACACCAGTGGCATAATGAGGCCTCGCATAGATTCTTCTTGGTTTTATTTTATGGCTTCTAATGAGCTTCATCCAATACGAAAAAAAAAAAAAAGCCCAGCTCTTCCCTGGGCCCTGGCTCACCTGTTTCTGCCAGCAGACACCATGAGTTTTTTATTCTCATTCCTGACCTTTGAGGAAGAGGCAGGGTCACTCTGTGTGGTAATCTTCCACACTCTAGAAGGAAAATGGGGCTGGTCGCTAGGCAACCTGCTTTCCAGCTTGACTCTGTCTCTAACTTGAGTTTGACCCAGAGATAGCACATCTCCTGGCTGGGATTCAGTCTACAAAGTGAGGAAGTTACACCAAAAGGAACTCTAACGGCCTGCCCAGCTTGATAGTGGACACAGCAGCTGCATAGAGGTGGAACAAATGCAGACTTACAGGCTGGAGACACATTTTTTAGGCTGAATGAATGAAAAGTACATGAGCGCGTATGCTAGCTGAGGACAGCTAGCTGCCCTTGTCCAGCTGGGAAGATAGGAAGATTCCGGTCTGTGGTTTGGTGGTCTGTGTTCTCTGCCATGTGCTTACATGCCAACAAAGGGAAACATGCTGCTGGATTTTCAGAAAAATCACCAAGGGGTCTGGCTGGAGAATGAAGCCAGACATGCGTCTGGTCACCTACCTGATGGCTTCTCCCTTTGGGGAGAGGTTGCTCACGATCACAGCAGGTCAGCACAAGACAGTAGCAAGAGCGCTGAACGAAGAGTCAGGCGGGGGTTCTTATAACTTTTGTGCTACCAACTAGCTAGTTGGCCCTAGCCACGTTGCCGTCCCTCTCTGCACTTGTGTCGTTTTCTGTAAAATATAGAGGTTCGATTGAATGTCTCTGATATCCCCTTCAATCTAACAATCTGAAATGTATTGCCTGTTCTTATTCCTGTCTCATTTGGCTCCCTTATGAAGACAGCTTGTCTAGTGGGTAATTCTGAGTATCATTAACCAAAGAAAAGCCTGCTTTTGATCTCAACCCAGAGCTGGGGACCGATGTGAGGGAGCAGAGAGCATGAAAACACTTTTTACTACTCCTTTTGCTGTGTGTTTCTAAGGAAGTCACTAGACTTCAATTCCCCACCTAGAGGAAGGAGATGTTATCGTCCCTTTTCTCTGAGAGGTGAAAGGACCCCTGAAGATCCAGTTACAATGTATCCTGGAATCATGGCATATTTTGTTGCATTAATTAAGGGGGAAGAGAGGAGGGCATCACTTGCTGAGCAACAACAGTGTGGCTGCCCTATCCTTCCTTCCTTCCTTCCTTCCTTCCTTCCTTCCTTCCTTCCTTCCTGCCTTCCTGCCTTCCTGCCTTCCTGCCTTCCTGCCTTCCTGCCTTCCTGCCTTCCTTCCTCCCTCCCTCCCTCCTCCTCCTCTTTCCTTCCTTCCTTCCTTCCTTCCTTCCTTCCTTCCTTCGTTCCTTCCTTCCTTCCTTCCTTCCTTTCTCTCTTTCTTTCTTTCTCTCTTTCTTTCTTTCTTTCAAGTCTCACCCTGTTGCCCAGGCTGGAGAGTGGCACGATCTCGGCTTGCTGCAACCTCCACCTCCCGGGTTCAAGCGATTCTCCTACCTCAGCCTCCCAAGTAGCTGTGACTACAGGCACGTGCCACCAGGCCTGGCTAATTTTTTGTATTTTTAGTAGAGAGGGGTTTGTTCCATGTTAGCCAGGATGGTCTCGATCTCCTGACCTCATGATCCACCTGCCTTGGCCTCCTAAAATGCTGAGATTACTAGGTGTTTTCTTTATGCGGTCTCCGTTATCTTCTCAACAACCATATGAGAAATCTTACAGATGAAACAACGTAGGCTGAGGTTAAGAAATACACCCAAGTTAGGCACAGTCAGGAGAGTGGCCAGAATTCACAATCAGCCTGTCTTCCTCCAGAACCACCTCTGCCGGGGTAACTTTAGCAGGAATGAAAAGTAACATGTGGGAGAAACTGGAAAAGCCCAGACCTAGCCGAGGCCAGGCATGAAGCTGGTTCACACAGCAACATCCTACTGTAATGCCTTAGGCTCCGCAGCAGCTACAGACACCTTCTCTGCTTTTTGTCTTGGCTCTTTACTCTCCCACTGGCCCCGGGAAGGCCTGCTGGGCTGGAGGGATGCCTCTATGCATCCTGAGTGCTAGCGGGAAGACGGAGGCTGAGATCTTTTCTTCACCATCAAATGTCCTGCAGGAAACATCAAGCCCACAAAGTCCCTGCCTCCTCAGCCGACCACATAGATCAGTGCTTGGGACTGTCACTGTACAACGTGTGCCTTACCCTCTATTAGCACACAGCGTTCTCAGTCACAGTCTTAAAAAAAGTTGCCCAGTCAAGGCCCTGAAAGCCAGCTGGGACCTCTTACTGTCCAGCCATAAGAGAAATAACGCACTGAATAGCCAAGCCAAGAAGCATCCTTGCAGGACAGGAAAGAATATATAAGGATAACTTTGTTTTAATAAAAAAAAGGAAATGAGACAGAAATTGGCTCTTTTACTGCAGGGAATGGAATCCTATGAACTCAACTTTAGTTTTAGTTGGAACAAATATTTTCTGAGCCTCCCATGTGTGATACACGGCAGCAGGCACCTCCTCTTATTGTAATTCCATTTATTCGTCCCCAGGTCCTGGGCTCAGAAGAAAGAAAGGCTCAGTGAAGTCAAGGGGCCTATTCAGAACTACTGGAAGCCCAGACTTGCTGCTTTTTCACCCAGAACTCTTTCCATCATTCCACAGCTACCTTCTCCTAAGTGTCCTCATGAGCTTGTATCATCATCTGTAAGGTTGGGCCTGGACCTCAAAAGGTGGATTCTGGACCTCAGAAAGATTAAAAGACATGGACCATGGCCAGGGGCAGTGGCTCATGCCTGTAATCCTAGCACTTTGGGAGACCGAGACAGGCGGATTGCCTGAGCTCAGGAGTTCAAGCCCAGCCTGGGCAACATGGTGAAACCCCGTCTCTACTAAAATACAAAAAAATCAGCCGGGCATGGTGGCAGGCACCTGTAATCCCAGCTACTCAGGAGGCTGAGGCACAAGAATTGCTTGAACCCATCAAGCAGAGGTTGCAGTGAGCCGAGATTGTGCCACTGCACTCCAGCCTGGGCAACAAAGCAAAACTCTGTCTCAAAAAAAAAAAAAAAAAAAAAAAAAGACATGGTCCCTGGTTGCCAGGTATGAGATGAGAGAAGAGCACAGGTCTCCATCTCCCCCTCAGTTCACAGCACTTTTCTCCCGGGATGTCTTTTTGGCATCTCCTACACTAGGTGTAGGGTCCTGCTGTGATCTCCATAGCACTCTGCCCTTTCCCGAGCACAGCATTTCTCACTCCACGTTGTAATTGCTTATTGGTTGTTCATTTCCCTTAACTCACCAGAAGCTTCTGCAGGACAAGAACAACTTTTCCTGTATTCACCATTGATTTTCCAGTGTTTGGTGTATTGTAGGTGTTTAACAACGATTTGCTGAATTATTGATTGAAAGAAAGAATAGAAAGACGGATGGAGGGATGGATGGAGGGATGATCATTTATCAGCTCTTCAGTTACCATGTCTCCAAGTAATTGGGTAATTTATCGTTCTATTCCTGACAAGCTAACTTACCCAACTTCCCTAGTTTGTCAGCAGTACTATCAAAAGACAGTGAGGTGTAAAAGTTTGAATCTCCTGACTTTATACCCTGCTTCAATCATTTACTAACCATGGGATGATATGCAATTTATTTAATCTTGTTAAACCTTAGTTTCTTCATTGTAATACGATATTGTGATTCTTATTAATCATGCTTATAATCTCTGGAATATACCAGGGAGTAGAAAAATGGTGGGTATCAATCTTGGCATGTGTAACAATGTATGTCATTTATACTCAGATTTGGTGCCTCTTTTCTCTTCCACTTCTTTCACCCACAATGATTGCTGTGTACTTAACCCTATCTAATCTTTCTTCCCAATGTCTTCTACATTGTTTCACTACCCTCATCTTACCTGCCTATTTAACGCAATAGGTCCTAAACCGTTCCTGTCCTTCAGGTTTCTTTTCCAAAGCATCATACACTCCTGTTGATGGCTCTAGAATTCCTGTAAAGGAGAGGTTTAAGGTGGTACTCTTCGGCGCCCCAGAAATTGGGAAGGACAAGGGAGTGTCTTGAAGCTGCATATGTATATCACTCCACGACAAAGGCAGCTTGATAGATACGAAAGGGTCGCGAAAGTTCTCCACCCTGGCCAATCCTTGGAGTCACCTCTGGGCAGAAGCAGCCAATTTCCACTTCCTGAAATACGGTTCTCATCAAGGTGATTTTTCTTAAATTTGTTTCAAAGAGCCTGGAGGAGACACTGCATAACGAGTTCTAGAATCCTTTGCCTCACATTCAGAACCTGTCACAATTTTGCCCCCCAGGGCATTTTGCTTCAACAACCATTTTTATTTCAAGCATTTCATTTCATTCAAGGCCCCTCAATATGCTATTCCTAACTCCATGTCTTTGTCCAGGAACTCCCCCGCTCCTGGCTCTCCCCAGCGCCTCTCTTCTAATGAAATTCTGTTCATCCCCCAAGGGCTGGTGCCATCATTGCCCTCCTCCGCAATCACCCCAGCCTAAGGTGCTCCTTCCTTTCTCGGAGTTCCCACTGTTTTTTATCGTCAGGATAACGTACCCTGGCATTTAACTATCTAACGTTCTTGTATTGTTGTTGAAACATTTCCCATGTTGGTGTTTTTTCTCCCTCTGAACTGAGAGGTCCATTCAGGGTAAGGACTATCTCATACTCTTTGGATCCTCCAAGACACCCAGCCCAGAGTGGGTCCCAGCACTGGTAGGGATGGGATGTGAGTTACAAACCACCCCAGAAGCACTCTCTCTCTGCTCTTCCTGCCCGCAGACCCATGACAATAGAAAAGAGGTTTCAGATTTAGAGACAGACATCTTCAGGGACCCAAAGATCCTCCTCCAAAAAATATGTGTAATACAAGCTACAAGACTTGGGATTGGGAAAATTTGAGTGTTTGTGACCCAATCTCAGTCTAATCATTTCCTGTGCTGGTGACTAATGACCTAGAGCCGAAGGCTCCTGCTACCTTCGGCTTGAGCAACTGGGTTTAAACACTTATCTGCCTACACCCACACACATCTGTCTTCATGCGCACACCAGCCCTCAATCAATAAACAGCACGGACAGTACCAAGTTCTCCAGAAAGGCTATGAGCAGTGGTCGGGTGGAGGTGGGGCTTTAAAACTTGTGCAAAAACCCCACCTCTAGAGAGAAATAAAAAGGGGGAATCTGGGTGAAGAATTTTTGTACTATTTTTCAACTTTTTTGTAAGCCCGAAATGTCAAAAAAAATTTAATTATAAGGCAGAAAACAACAAAAAAGTTACCTTCTGTATGTAGTTTTTCTGCCACTTTCTCCAGCCTTTAAGAATTACTGATTTTGGCTGAGGATGGCTCATGCCTGTAATCCCAGCACTTTGGGAGGCCGAGTCAGGTGAATTGCTTGAGCCCAGGAGTTTGAGACCAGCCTGGGCAACACAGCGAAACCCAGTCTCCACAAAAAATACAAATATTAGCCGGGCATGATGGTGTGAGCCTGTAGTCTCAGCTACTTGGAAGGCTGAGATGGGAGGATCACTTGTGCCCAGGAGGCAGAGGTTGCAGCGAACCTGGGTAAGAGTGAGGCTCTGTCTCAAAAAAAAAAAAAAAAAAAAAAACAGTGGCGGCTTTTTTCAATATATTCATTTACAAATTATAGTTGTGAATGTATCTATTTCCCCTGTTAGACAATTAGTATAAAATGGAAAATAAAGTTACTTCAGAGTCAGAGACCTTTTAAACACCTCTCAATATAAAAAATAATATTTTTAAATATTAGAATATTAATATTGGAATAGAAGCATTTTAATATTTTGTGATCTGGGGCAAGATACTTAGGCCTAAGTTATAGCTTCCTTGTCTTCCTATTTATGCTAAGGTATGGTGATTTTTTTTCAATGACTATCCCTTAGCAGTATAATAAGAATGATATAAAAAGTCAATAATATGATTCTGGGTCCATAGCTGGTGTTCATGACATACTCCTTCCAGATTTTTTCAAATGTCAGCTTCCAAATTCTACTCACTTTGTGCCCTCACACCTACACTTTTTCTTTTTTTTTTTTCCCCACACCTAAACATTTTTAGGTGAAGCACCTGGCACAGTGTGGATGCCTAACACATCAGTATTGAAGGGGTGAAGGAGTGGAAAAT
Organism: Papio anubis; assembly: GCF_008728515.1. Classification (NCBI taxonomy): domain Eukaryota; kingdom Metazoa; phylum Chordata; class Mammalia; order Primates; family Cercopithecidae; genus Papio; species Papio anubis. The sequence goes on from NC_044987.1 coordinate 11,442,456, forward strand.
GCTGCAATTCTTCTAAAGCAACGCTCCAGCTGATCCGCGAGCCCTAGGAACAGCCCCTGCTTTTGCAAATCCTCTGAGTGACCTTGTGAAACTTCCATAACCTCTCCAGGCCTTTGCTTTCCTAGTCTGCGAAATGGGACGGGTTTTCATTACACATTTGCATCTCATTGCACATGTGTGACTCGGCAGCCCACCGGCCCTGGCGGGTTTCATCTTTCTTCTCAAGAGCGCTGGCCCCAGCTTCCACCTTGGGCTCAGGGGAGGCCGAAGGTGAGCGATTGCGTCCTCATGCCTCCGGGCGGCTGAGGGAGAAACCCTCCAGGGACATTCAGAGACAGGGACCAGAGTTTCTGAGACGCCCTGGGCACAAGGTCGGGGCAGGAGGTCCAGGCAGCCTTTCCTGGTCTCGCCGCCTCCCGCTGCCGCTGAGCAGCAGGGTAGTGAAGGGCAGACTCCCAGGGGCCGACCCTGGGGCTGGGCTGCTCGGTTCCGCGGAACCCACCGTCCGCCCCAGTCCGGCCGCCAGCCTCCTGCCCTCCGCGAGCCTCCTGGGCCGGGTTCCCGGAGCCAGGGGGATTCTGCTCCCTCTGCCTGCTGTTCTTTCTGAAAGGGGGTGGTGCACATTTTGGCCAGGGCCACGTGCAGAGCACTTTGCTGCAAAGCATCTCAACAGACCTCTTTCCACCGAGCTGTGGGTCCCCTTCCCCTGGGTGCTGGCTAGCCTAGCTCTTTTCGGGATCTGAAGGAGCGCTGCTGCAAATACCCACAGCAGAAAGCGAGCGAACACGAAAGGCCCCGGGAAAGCCAGGCCAAGGGGGGTCGCCGGGTGCCAAATTAGGCAGTCGGTGGGAAGAGCCCTGGCCGGCCGGGCGTTGGCTGCCTTCGCTGCCTACCTCTGCCCCCCGCCGTCGGCCTGGTCAGTCTGGTGCTTCACACTAACAGAACCAGACGGGGAGGGAGAGGAGAGGCGAGAAGAGGGCAGAGTACAGAGGGGAGAGGGCATGAGGAGACGAGGAGGGAGAGGCAAGAATGCAAATAAGGAGACCTGGAGACGAAGAGATGGAAGAGAGAAATGTCAGATTTGTGAGAGACAGGGAAGCAGAGAGAAACGAGAGTAAAAAAGAAGCGAGAGAGAAGTGGAGAGGGCAAAGTGAGAGCAGAGCTCTAGGAACGGACAAGGCCTCGTCCACGGGCTCTCAGCCGAGGTGTCACCAATGCCCCGCGCACAGAATCAATCCTACGCCCGGCGCCTCTTAACCCATCCGCCGCTGCACGGCCCCAAGTCTCCCCTGGCCCTCCCTGCCCGGTCAGCTCACGCTTCTCCCCCACCGGCCCCCACCGCTAACCCCAAACGCTGCGCGGGAGGGAGGGAGGGAAGGAGGGAACAGCGAGAGAGCGAGGGAGGGGCTGCGGTAGGAGGCAACCATGTGGTTCCAGCTGAATTTTTTTTCCCCCTCTCTCTTTCTTCACTCCTTTTTCTTTCCAAACAGGGAAAAGTGTTCCACGAAGCGGTAGCGCCTTTCCGCCTCGCGTTTCCCTCCCTGACCCTGGTCCCGGCTCCTGTCCCGGCGCGAGCTGGTGGGGCGAGCGCCGGGAGCCCATCTGCTCCCGGGGGCGCGGGGCGCGGGGCGCGGGGCCGGCTTCCGCCCGGCACATGGCTGCAGCCGCCCAGCGCGCACCCCGAGGCGCCGCGCCCAGCTCGCCCGAGGTCCGTCGGAGGCGCCCGGCCGCCCCGGAGCCAGGCAGCGGCTGAGCGGGGAAGCTCCCGCGTCCGGGAATCGGGATGTCCCTCCTCCTCCTCCTCTTGCTAGGTGAGTGCCTCTGGGAGGGCGGGAGTTTGGATGGCCGTGGGCAAACGCAGCCCTGCGTCCGGGAGAGACGCTGCTTCTGACCCGAGTGTCCCCGCAGCCCCTGGAGCGAGCCGGCTTTTCCGTCCCTGCCTCCTGGCCACGGAGGAGCACATCTGGCAACCGAGGGCCGCCCAGTCGGCCATCGAGATTGTCTCGCACATCTGGGCCCTTGAACAGACTTGGGGAATCGTTTGATGTGCAGGGTCCTCTTTAGGGCGGTGTTTAGTTTCTGGTGTATCTGGGGAAAGTGGAGAATTGGTGGAGGGAAGGTTTATCCAGGAATTTTTGTGCCAGGTTCCTGAGGGTGGGGGTTTTTTGTTGTTGTTTCAAACAGGCGCCTCCGAGGCTCAGATTAGAAACAGATGTGTTAAAGGGTGAGCAGAGTGGGGGACAGGCAGGGTGGGAGAGGAAAGGGGAGAGGGAAAAAGGGCAGGGCCCAAGGAGCACCAGGAAGATGCAAATGCCCCAAGTGACCCAGGGAAGGAAGGAAAAGGGGAAAGGATACGGGTCGGGAAGGAGAGAGAAAAAGAGGAGAACAGGAATGTGAAACAGAAGGGCAAGGCTGGGGGAGACGGAGCACAGAGAATGAAGAAGACTTGGAAAAAACGGAGCAGAGGAGCCAGAACAGAGGGAAATGAGCAAGCACCACTTTTTCCTGAAACAGGCTCCGGAGCAAAGGGAAGAGTCCTCCTGAGCGTCCCTTCCTGGGGTCCCCCAGGCAGGATCCTTGGGGCCTCACAGGCCCTTAGGCAGAGGCAGGTTTGCAGGAGAGGACATCAGGGATGTGGGTGGTAGGAGCCCACAGGAGGGACTGGGAATATCTGAGGCGCCACGGCAGGAAAGGCAGGCACGGAGAGCCAAGGGCATGTCATACTATGCACGCTGAAGCGTGGGATCCACTGGAGACAGGCCCAACAGTTAGCTGGAGATCCGAAAATCAAAGAGCCAGCCAGGTGTGGTCAAGAGTGAGCACTACCCTGAACACCAGGCCACGGGAGAACTAGTCCTGGTTTTAAACTGACTAGCTGGGTGGCCTCAGACAACTTACTCCTTATCCAGGGCTTCTATGTCTTTAGCTCTGGAAAGAGAATATTAGATGGTTCCTAAGTCCCTTCTAGCCTACAACACCAGAGGTTTGAAGGAGGCTGGTGTCTAGAAGAACCGCCAAACCCTGAAATACGTGGCTAGAGTGCTCTGTCTTTTTTGAAACTTTACAAACCAACTAAACTATATGCATAGCCATCTAGGCCAGCCTCAGGCTGATAATCACTCAAGTTAGAGAAATGAAAGAGGTGGGCTAAGCCAAACTATTGCTCAAATAGGGCAGGTGGGGAGGGGTTATTTTCTAAACTCCTTTAGACATTAGCCAAATATTGCAATACTGTTCCTGTGCGCATCTGGCACAGCTGGATGGCACCTTTGTTCCCTTTACTGGACTCTACCACTAAGTTACCAATCACCAGATATTCAGTTGAATGAAACTTCAGAGCTGCGTTATTAAAAACAGCTAATAGTCGTTGTTATACTGAACACTTTATATGTGCTATCTTGGTAACTCATTTGTTCTTCACACCAAGCCTATTGACTGCCCAGCCATCCCTGTTGGCTACCCTCATGTTACAGATGAAGAAACCAAGGTGTAAAAAGGCCAGGTAACTTGCTCAAGGCCGCACACTCATAATTAGGAGAGATGGAATTTGGGTGCAGGCTACCTGCCTCTAGAGAGAGCTTCCTAAAGCTCATTGCTTTCCAGCCTCCTGTGGCTGCAGAGATCCTCAAAGCGCTTACCCTCTACCACACCTGGCTGGCTCTTTGATCTCACCAGCCTCTTCATGGAATGTAAGATGTCAGCGTGACCTATAGGAGAGAGGTCTAGGAAAGGGAAACAAAAGTCACACTTTTCGAGCACCTGTCCTTGTTTAAGAAGTGGTTTGGAGCCATGGAATGCTTGGACACTGTTCAGCAAAGCCAGAAAGAAAACACACCAAGTTGTCTGAGTCCTGAAATCATCATACTGGTCCTTTAAAGGGGCAGTTCCAGGGCTGCTTCTGATCATGGCTGGCATGATTTTTGGCGTATCTTTTTCTAATGATTGCAGAGTATCAAACAAGGGCTGGGAGGGTGGAGAGTCTTCATTGTCTGAACTGTGGGCCAGTTGACTCCGTGCTTCCTGGACCTTCCAATGAGTGAGGTCAAATAACCCGCCTCTCTGATGTGAATGAACAAGTAGTGCTCTGAGCCCCAAGGAGAAGAGAGAAGGGGCTCCGGCTCAGCCCCTCTTCTGACCCACTATCCTGCCCCACTCCCCTAACGTTCCGGTCCTCACTGTGCCACCTTAACTTCTCTCCTTGACGACTATAGCAGCTGCCACATTCCTGCCCTGCCTGTCCTCTCTCCTCCATTCTGCACACTGCTACCCAAGTAACCCTGTGAGGCCGCTGGTAGAATGCACGAAGCTGGGACTTAAGAGTCTGGCAACCTCTCCAGGTTCTTGTTCTGACTCCCTTATCTGTACAATGGGCATAGGGGTGGGGGAATGTTAAATTCAAAATTTCTGTAATTCTATGGATTTTCTCCTTTCTTCCAAAAACCTTTAGTAGTCTCATTGCTTTTAGTGTTGAGAACAAACACTTCATTCTGACATCAAAGACTTTACATGTCATTCACAGCTCTTCCTCTCCTCACCCCCAGATACTCAGTAGGGAACCTGAATTACTTCATGCGCCCAAAACACGTCCCATGCTTCTTTCTACTTCTATACTTTTGTTTATGATAATCCCCCCACCAAGACTGCCTCCTTATTTCCTGCCCCTGCAGATCAAAATCATATTCATTCCCCAAGTTTCACCTCAAATGCCACTTTCTCCATACACCTGTCCATGTTATCACCAGCTGAATATACTTTTTTTTTTTGAGTAGTCTATTGGACCTTTGAGTCCCAACAGCCTTCGTCTTATGACACTTTGTATTATGTTGTTCCAAATGCTTATCTAACACCCCATTAGAATGGAAGCTTCGTGAAGACAGGGACAGTGTCTCATTCACCTGTGAACCACGTTCAGTACCTTGCATAAACACTTGGGAACTATTTGTTAAGAGATAATTGGATTTTTAAAATATTTGAAATGTTTACGTTCAAGAGAGGTGAAAAATTTGGAAGATCACTAACCTTTGACTGGGGGATAACCCAATAGCGAGGAGCCCAGTTCTAATTCAGCTTGCTTTAAGCTTCCTTGTCTATTAATGCAAATAGGACCAGTCCTATTTTTAAAAAATTCTACAAAGAACATTACAGGGACAGGGACCAGATAATATATTTGTCATACAAATTTATTTTGTTATCTTGTGTGTGCTAGTGCCAGATTAAAAATAAGACTTCTCTGTTGAAACTTCTGCCAGAATGGGGAAGGAGCTTGGTTTCACAGAAAGTGAGTTTGAAGAAGGCATGAATGCATAGTCCATTGGTCTGTAGGATAATGACAGGTCTCAGTAGGATTCCATGTCCTACCCTCATCTTCCCACGTTAATGGTGATGGTCATAATAATGATATATTCCCCGTAGGCTTAAATCTAGTCACATCCTATTTTTGTCTTTTTCTCATCTGGGCAGGGTACACATGAGTATTATTTCATGAATGTATCTAATGATGATGGATATTTTTTAAAGGTAGAGTCAAAGATTGCCGGAACTGGAGGAAAACTAAGAGACTACTTAAATCAATGGTTCTTAAATTTTTGAGTCCCAGACCCTTTTTAGAATCTGATGAAAATCACAAAACCACTTCTTAGAAAAAGACATGTATACTTCAAGTTTGCCAATAATATTTAAGACCTCATTGAGACCTCCTGATACCTTTCCTTGGAACCCAAGTTAATCTTTGATCTAAACTTACCCCTTCTTTTAGCATGAAGAAACCAAAGTTCAGAGAGAGGTTTGGCGAAGGTTATACAGCTAGCTTGGTAAAAGGGACAAGACTGGAACCCTAATTCCATGATTTGTCCTATTACACATTTTTGAAATAGAAAAATGTCTCTACTTCCTTTTCAGCTCATGTACTTAAAGCTTCAAGATCACAGCTGCTCTTGTGATGCTTCAGTTAAGTGAGCTAAATGCTGAATAATTGGCATTGGTTTTTATTATATGAGAAATTGCCTGCAAAATCAGGCAGGCGTCATAACATTTCAATTTAGTCAATGTAATTGGAAGTCCTAGGAACTCTGCAGTGTCATGTATGTCTAGTGTATTCAGGAGAAAGGAATTAATACCCAAAGTCCCAAAGATGTGGGTGTATGTGTACAAGGAACAGGACTGGAAATCAATAGCTTTAGCTCCTTAATCATTTTTCTGGGTGAGCCTAGGAAAATCATACCACTCTGAGCCTTAGTTTTCTCCTTTGTAAAATGAAAATATGAGATTAAGATTATCTCTAAGTTTCCTTATACCACTAACATTCTCTGAGTTTTTTTAATTCTGAGAATTTTCTGGCTGGTCCAGATGTGGTTGTGATCAGGAACAGATGGATGTCACCATGCTTATTGATTTTTTCAGGCACTGTTCACTCATGGCAATTGGTAGCACATGATGATAAACCCAGAAGGGTCAACGAACTAATTGGAAGAGAACAGTAGTAGCCTCCATCCTGGAACTGCCCTGTGGCACTGTTAGCCAGGGAGCACCATTCAGGTTCAGGGTGATGGCCCGATCCCCCCACCCAGGAAGTTCAGTAACTGAAATACTCACCAAAATGACCTCATCTTTTTATTTTAATTTTAATTTTTTTTTTTTTGAGATGGAGTCTCGCTCTGCTGCCCAGGCTGGAGTGCAGTGGCTGGATCTCAGCTCACTGCAAGCTCCGCCTCCCGGGTTCACGCCATTCTCCTGCCTCAGCCTCCCGAGTAGCTGGGACTACAGGCGCCGCCACCACGCCTGGCTAGTTTTTTGTATTTTTTAGTAGAAACGGGGTTTCACCATGTTAGCCAGGATGGCCTCGATCTCCTGACCTCGTGATCCGCCCGTCTCGGCCTCCCAAAGTGCTGGGATTACAGGCTTGAGCCACCGTGCCCGGCCAAAATGACCTCATCTTAAGCAGGGTTACCTACAGAACAGCCTCAAGCATGGACACCCAGGATAGACTTCAGTGCAGAGGGGCTATGGTGTAAAATTATTTGTAAGCATAAGCTCTTTTTTTTTTCTTTTTTTGAGACACAGTCTTGCTCTGTCACTTAGGCTAGAGTGCAGTGGTGCAATCTCCACTCACTGCAACCTCCGCCTCCCAAGTTCAAGCGATTCTCCTGCCTCAGCCTCCTGAGTAGCTGGGATTACAGTCATCCACCACCACATCCGGCTAATTTTTTGTATTTTTAATAGAGATGGGGTTTCACCATGTTGGCCATGCTGGTCTCGAACTCCTGACCTCAAGTGATCTGCCCACCTCGGCCTCCCAAAGTGCTGGGATTACAGGCGTGAGTCACTGACCCCGGCCATTTTCTTCTACTTTTAAAATTAACGCATAATGTGCATGTAAAGCACACCTAGTAAATGTATAGCTTAATGGATTCCTTGCCTGGATTTGAACTTGTAGTTGGATTTTGAAATATGAAATGTATTACTAGCCCACTTGTAGTACTCTGAGAGGGGATTATATGGGCGGGAATACTGTGACAGTATAATTAATTTCTAACATTTGTACAAGGTTTAGCAGTTTACGAAGTACATTAACATACCTTATCCACCTCAAATCACTCTTTGAGAGTATCATTATTACTCCATTTTACAGATACATAAATGGAGGCTCAGAGAAGTAAAGTGAGCTTCTTTCTCTAGAATACACTGTGAGTAAACAGCTGAGCTAGGATCCCAACCCAGGACTTTGGATTCCAAAAACCACGTGTTTTCCACTTACCAGGAGACACACGGTTATTCTGAAATCAAGGCTCTGTGTTACTAAGAGTGGATCAGGCTGAAGCAGAGGCTTCATCTTTAAACCCCAAAGTGGAAAGTTCTGCCGAACATTTATTACCCATCCCCTTGCCCCACTCCATTCCAATGGTTAAGAAATGTGTTTGGATGACTATTGTGTATAACAGAACTACTTCTACATACATTGTATATGGATTACTAGTGTTCCTTCTAATACATCAGAAGACCCTTCTAGTGTTCAAGAGGTCAGATGCTTTGGGGTCAGATGCATGAGCTTCCCTTGTTAGTACTATCCTGCGACTGTGGATGATGAGGTTTATGGATTGGGTATGACTCACCTAATATGTTGCTTTTTCTACTTAAAGCCCTGTTTTCAGCAGTTCCGACTTACTTGTTTCCTAAAGAAAAAATGCAAACCATACCTTCCTCCCCTTCAAGTTCTGGTTATCTGAATGTCTGGATTCTGGAAAAATAAAAGTTTATTTCCTTTGGCACCGTACAGACCAAAATGGGGAAGAATGCCGAAACGAAACCTTTATTTTGTTAGCAGCAGTCAGTTGGGTCACTGTGTGTGGAGCCTCAGCCAAAGCCTGGCGGTGATAAGACTCAATGCTGCTTTGTTTCAAGAGCAGGCAGGGGAGAAAGCTGTTTCCTTTGTGCCCATACTGAGAAGAGAAAATGGGCAACTATCTTCAGAATAGTCCCTCAGTGGGTGTGGAATATTGAGGGTTTTTGTAAGAGGGGCAGCAAGGGGGATGTGGAAAGTTCAGGTCATCAACGGTGGCAGAGGAGAAGAAAGGAGAGGAGGAGGAGGAGGAAGAAGAGGAGGAAGAGGAGGAGGAAGGCATAGAGACTGTAGAGGATGAAAAAGCTAAGCTAAGCTGACCTCCTGGTGTTTACAGAGCAGCCTCTGAGCACGTTCTGTTTCACGGATGGCGGGAGCAGCTCACTGATGTCCCTTTTAAGATCTTCTTTAGGGCTTGCATCCAAGCTGTAACATTTCCTACTTCAGGCACACGCTCTCTCACACAAAACAATTACAGAGCGGGTGCGCCTGCTACAGTTCGGGCCCCTAGCTGGGCTCTGAGACCCCGATCACACAAAAGGCTCCCTTTCTACCTTCTAAGAATTCAGATCAGTGGGAGAGATGTATTCACAAACAAGGAATGTCAGATACATGAGGAGGCGATTCTGGAGGAAAGTACCAAGGATTCTAGGAGTCCCAAAGAGGAAGCTGCTTCATTACGTGCTGGCTGCTGTGTAGTTCTTCTCATGCAGGTCTTCAGGGGCTGTGTCTGACATCCCTGTGCCCCTCACAGCACTTGCTCATTATTGAGATCGCGCTAAATAAGCAGTCGGTGGGTTGATGGATCACCCATCAGCGTCAGAAAGGAGTAGAATTAATCAGTGCATCCTTGGCATTCAGCCAGGAGCTTCCTGGAGAGATTGAGACTCCCAGTGTCCTTGCCTATTGAAGGTTATGGTCTCATTCTTCATCACAACCTGCCAGCGACATAGCTACCTCTAGGTCCTCATCCCTCATGGGATGTTTTCTGAAAAAAGGAAAGAAAAAGATGTGTAACTGTGAATTTGGATCTCTTAATTAAAAATGGCCATATATTCACCCCAGGTTTGTATCTTATTACTCCACATGGAAAATGAATAGAATCAAGCTAAAGAGGAATTTTCTGTTCCAGGAGAAATTCATTGTACTAAGCAGAGACTCAGCCCCAAGTCATACTTCTTTTCTTGGTCGGGGAGGAAAGAGGGAAAATGAAATCCCTGAGAGGGAAATTGCTTTGTGACTTCATTGTTTAAATTTAGGCTTGGGTTTGTGGGGATCGTTCAGACTTAGAGCAATAAGCCTTCTAACCCAACCTCTGTCACTTCTCATTACTTCCAATGACAGTTCCAATTATTTCCAATCACTCTTCAAGGGAACAGCAGGGAAGGCACACATGGCTTCCACGTAGACCAACCGTGGAGCAACCGCTGTAAGAATCGGCCCCTGGGGTCCCTAGACCCTGCTGGAAGCCAGGCTTGTCCACTTCAAAATTGTGTGACCTTGGGCAAGTGACTTCACCTCCCTAACCTCAGGTTTTCGTCAGCCATTGCATCTAGTAACGATGTCATAGAGTTTTTTTTATGAAAATTACATGAGGTGATGCATAAGAATTTTAACGCTCTGCTTGGTACGTAATAAATAGTAAATGAATATCTGTTGTTATTATCATGAGTTTCCTTTCTGGGGGAGGGTCAGTTCATGGGTATTTGGAGGGTCTGCTTGAAGTCAATGACCACCAGGCCGTCAGCACCAGCATTGGGGGCTTTGGCCACTGTGGTTCCTCACCCTACAGGCGAGTCCCTAATGTCCTTTGGGGAATATTGCTCTGCTCCAGGTCCACAACGGGCTCACAGATTCTGGCCGGGCTCAGTGGCTCATGCCTGTAATCCCAGCACTTTGGGAGGCCGAGGCGAGTGGATCACTGGAGGTCAGGAGTTCGAGACCAGCGTGGTCAACATGGTGAAACCCTGTCTGTTCTAAAATAATGTAAAACTTAGCTGGGCGTGGTGACACACGCCTGTAATCCCAGCTACTCAGGAAGCTGAAGCAGGAGGAGCATTTGAACCCGGGAGGCGGAGGTTGCAGCAGTGAGTTGAGATCGTGCCACTGCGCTCCAGCCTCTGGGTGACAGGGCAAGACACCATCTCAAAAAAAAAAAAAAGATGAGGCTCGCAGATTATGCCCCAGCTCTCCACAGCCGCTCTGGGAGAGCAACTTTTTGTGTTATTTAGCCCTAGGAAAGAGGTGCCCTTCTATGCCGCTTGGCATATCACAGCTGTGAGTCTTCTTTTCCTGGGTTCTACCCTCTTGACTCATGCCCCCGAGTACCTGTGCCAACTTAGGCTGCCTCAGCCTGGGCATATAACTGGTTGGTTCGTTTCTGTTTTCAGTGTTAAGTGATGTTTAATTGAGCAAGTACTATGGACTAGGCAGTGTGCTAGGGATTTCCAGACAAGTAATTTTTTATATTCTTACAACAACCTGTGAGATTGGTATTATGGTCCCTATATTACAGGATACGAAAGTGAGACATAAGAGGTAAGGTATTCCATCCTAGGCAGTACAGCTTGAATAGAGCAAAACAGCAGACGCGAGAGAATTTGCCCTCTCCAGCACTGATCTGGGAAGTAGGCATGACGAGGCAGCCAGGCCACATAGGTACAGTGACACACAAACGGACGGGAGGCCACTGGGAGGCCTGACCTTGGCCTAACAAGGAGCTGCAAGTTCCTTATCCCCCAGTTTTCAGGCAGTCATTTGTCCTGATCAAAACTAGACTCCACCGAGCCCCACACCCACATTCAAGATGTGTTGAATTATGTTTCTTTTTTAAATAGGAGGAAAGGAAAACCTCAAGGTGAGAAGAAAAATCTGTTTGTTTTTTTCTTCCCACTGACCTGAACAGTAAAGTGCGATTTTTCTCCTCATTAAAGAAGGCTAAACTGGTGTCCCAGATTCCTGCGAGCCTAGAATTCCCGCTCAGAATGAAGTCCTGGGCCAGGCAGGCAGAGCCTGGGTTTTCAGCGGAGGCCTGGTCCCCATCTGCCTTCCCCTGGGGGAGCTCTACCCCACCCCACTCCCACCAGTAGCAAAGGGCAGCCGGCTCCCGCCTTGCCTGCACTCCACCCCCGAGGAGGGGAGGCCGGAAACGAGGCCACCTCTCCGCAGCCTCCTTCTCTGCTCCACTGCCTCTCACACCCTGTTCCTGGAGCCCTGCAGCTTCCCAAGCCCTGGGGAATGCAGGTGACCATCCCTGCATGCTGCTGCCTCAGCCTGACCTTCCTCCTGCTCTCTGTCTGTCTCCCCTGGCGCCAAATTGGCCTGCTCTCAGATCTGGCACTTAACGAGACAGACAGAGAAAGAACAAAGACCAGCTGAACTCCGTCAAGCTCATCTTTCATGTATTGCCCCTTTTCCTCTCTCTCTCCCTCCTCCACTCTCCCAAATTCTCTGTGAGGCACCCACTCCTGAAAGCCTTTGCTCTCCTCAGCCTAAGCTAATAGTGGTGCTTTGTCCCCGGTCCCCCACCTGTTCTTGAAGACCTCCACGCTGTTGCCTTCCATCCCCTGTGACCAGCTACCTCTTTACCACTTCTGCCCTGACCAGCTTCCTCCCATCCACCGCCTCATCTGCAGAGGCTTTCCTGACGCTCCAGGCACAGAGCGGTGCTGGCCCCTCTGAGCCCCCGGAGCACCTTGTCCACACCTTTAGAGTAGCTTGTGGCATGTTATGGTACAGTTTGGGGTTCTCTGTCTTTCCTGGTGACTGTGAGCAGGGAACAGTGTCATATTGTCAGGAATACCAAGCCCAGTGAGCAGCTGGCACGTGTTGGATTCTTGCCAAATGAATGAATGAGGGAACAAACAAACATGTGAACGCACAAGTGAATGCATGTCAATCCCCTCTCAGGGGAAGGGTGGCTGAGTCACTTTTCACTTAGTAATTTTCAGGACATGTGGCCTCTCCTTTCAGCTTTAGTTTGAACTTTAGCCTTATTAGTGGTCAAAGCCCTTCCAGCAATATTGACTGACTCCTTCTCTGACCCTTTTAGGTCCTCTGCAGAGAATGGCAGGAGTTGTGTATGGGCTCTTAGCCAATTCAGGAGCTCCTTCCGTGATGCATGGAGTTTAAGGCCCTCTTCCTCTCCTTTCCTCTTTTGCTTCTGCCTCACCAGGTTCACCCTGCTCATCTCTAACCTTGCCTGGGTATCACCGAGGCAGCATGAGCAGAAGAAACACAAGTCAGCCAATGAGCACAGAAAATTTTGGTGGGATTTTTAAGTTATTATTTCAGCCAGGCACGGTGGCTTACGCCTGTAATTCCAGCATTCTGGGAGGCGGAGGTAGGCGGATCACCTGAGGTCAGGAGTTCGAGACCAGCCTGGCCAACATGGCGAAACCCTATCTCTACTAAAAATACAAAAACTAGCTGGGCGTGGTGGCACATGCCTGTAATCCCAGCTACTCGGGAGGCTGAGGCAGGAGAATCTCTTGAACCTGGGAGGCAGAGGTTGCAGTGAGCCGAGGTCACACCACTGCACTCCAGCCTGGGCGATGGAGCGAAATTAATAAAAAAAATTAACAATTAATGAATTAATTAAAATATGATTTCTAGGCTAAGTGCTTGTCCATGTGTTAGCACATTTAATCTTCAAAACAGCATTGTGAGACAGATGACAGCTTTCATTTTGCAGATGAGGATCAGAGAGGTTAAGAAATTTTTCTGGTGTTACCACAGCTAGTTAGTCAGATTAAAATTTGAAGCCCTGTCTTCTGGCTCCTAAGTCATTACTCATCCTACTGCCCCACATGACCAGGAGCCCCATTGTGAGTGGCAGTCGCACCCCACCACACTCAGTAGGGCTCTGTGCTGATTTGTGGCTTCTGTGTCTCGTCCCCACCCCAGTGCATCGGGTGGGTATATCAGTGAGCTTTCCCTGAAAGATGGTTGCCAGGTAAGGCTGTTTCCTCTGGGAAGCCTTGAGATTTGTTTCATGCATACGGTGACCAACCACCCTGTTTGCCCATGCAGGATTCTCAGTACTAAAACTGGGACAGTCCCAAGAAAGCCATTTAATTGGTCACCCTAGTAGTAGAGTATCTCGCTACTCAGAGAGTGACCCTCAGGCCAGGTGCAGTGGCTCACACCTGTAATTCCAGCACTTTGGGAGGCCGAGGTAGGTGAATCACTTGAGATCAGGAGTTCGAGACCAGTCTGGCCAACATGGTGAAACCCCATCTTTACTAAAAATATAAAAATTAGCCAGGCATGATGGCGGGTGCCTGTAATCCCAGCTACTCAGGAGGCTGAGGCAGGAGAATCGCTTGAACCCGGGAGATGGAGGTTGCAGTGAGCCAAGATCACACCACTGTACTCCAGACTGGGCAACAGAGCAAGACTCTGTCAAAAAAGAAAAAAAAAAGAGTGACCCTCAGACTAGCCACAGTGGTTTCACCAGGGAGCTTGTTGGAAATGCAGAATCTCAGACTCACTCACCCCAGACGCACTGACCAGAATGCACGTTTTCGCAAGATCCCCATGGAAGGGGAAAAACATTTTGGAAGAGGAAGTACTTAAGGCACATTCGACAGAAGTTACGGAAATGAAGATTCATACCTGAATCATCTGACCTGAGAGAGGTGATATCCTCACTTTTCCAAGCTTGCATTTTATATGTGATGGTTTGCTCTATACCTCAGGTGATGCACATTGGCACAAAAGACTTAGGTTTATAAACCGAGGAAGAAAGGAGTTATGGGTCCACATTCAGTCCAAGTGGAATGAAAGGCTGGAGGGTGCGTGAGTACTGGGTGAGGGTGTGTGGGCATTGAGTGATTTCACAGTTAAGCCTTTCTTGTGTCTTTGAAACGATGATGTTCTTACGAGGGACTTGTAGTTCTCTGGATTCGCTGGCCTACACCCTTTTGCCGAGGTCGGGCTGGAGTATCACAGCGGACAGCAAATAAACCAGACTGTGAGTGAGGACAGCAGCAGCCTGTGCTCTTGGGCCTGAGGATTCAGCAAAGGGAAATAAACGCCCAGAGGGAAAAGCATATAATAGGAACCACGCTTGCTGAAGAGTAGACCCTCAGTAGTTATAACTGGAGAAATAATTAGGCCACCAAAGAGGTGTTCCAAGACTACGTGTTTTCCTGTTTGATGCCTGGCTCTGAATCTAGGTCTCATTTTCACCCTGGCCAAGGAGAGATCAGAAGGGAAAATGTGTAGGTCCCTTCCCTGCTGCAAGAATCTAACCCAGATTTGGAAATGAGTTATTCATGGTTCCCCAGCCTGTGCTACCCTGTGGTGATGACCTCGCTTGGATGGAAACAGAAGTGATGGAATCTGTGCTCCAGGTGAGAAAGTGGTTGGCCAGCTCTTCATAGGATGCTTCAACAACTTCTCTAGGGCCTTGGCTTATCTCAAAGCAAACCTGGGTCAAAGCAGTTGTTCGGTCTTTTAAATTGGTGCTGTGTGTCATCCTGGGTCAAAGTCATTGTAAAAGTCTTTTAAAGGGGTGCTGAGTGTCATCTTTTGTTAATGTTTTTGCTCTAAAACCAGACTGTCAGATGTTAAAATAACAGGCACCAAGCAAGGTACGAAAAGACATTTGTATTTCTAGGATTGCAGAGCAGCCTTGAACTAAAAGAAGCATAACCCACATTTGTCGACTTTCTCTCTATTCCAAGTCACATGCCCAGTAGGGAGCCCAAAATAAGGGCAGCCCAGGGGAGGGAATGACAGGCAGGCCTGGAGATGGATGTGTTCATCCGTTGAGTTGGAGCTGTTTCAGACAAAGCTGATTTCTGCTGTGATATTAATCCCACCCGGACAACAAGAAATCAAACTGTCACTTTTCTCAGAATGAGGTGAAATATTTCTGACCTAGGTTTGGTTTTATAACAATTTCTTCTGTGTGTGTTGTTTTCCCTGGGATCTCAAAGGGCTCAGTTGGGGGTGGATCTTAGAAGAAAACACAGATTTCATTTATGGCGCAACTTCCTTGCCTGGTACTGTGAGTGGACATAGTGCTGTGCATGACCTGAGAGCCTGGTCGGGGAGCAGATTGACAGAGGAGAGAAACTGGGGAACAAAGGCAGACAGAATGGAATTCATTGCCAAAATGTTTGGTACAGATAATAAGTGAAACAAAAGTTTTGGGAGAAGATAGTAAGGAAGGTGGAGGAACCTAACCTCACTCACAGTGGAGCACGAATACCTACCGCGAGGTGAAAGCAGTCGCTTGAGGGCATTGCACTGGGGTGAGCGAGGGCAGGAGCTGCAGAGCGCCTGGGACCTAGGAAGAGAGCAGGAGAAAGGACATGCGGGGGCAGGGAGGAGACGGTTGTGAAATTGTTCAGTCTCGCTCTGGAAACAGTACACATCATAGTTTATAGGCCAGTTTGGAGACCTCCTCAGGCCGCGTGGCGGTGTTGGGAAGTGGCTGAGCAACTCACCTCTGGGTCTCAGTTTTTCCCCTGCTGGAGGAGAGACTGAAAGGGAGAAGGTGTAGGTTCCCTCTCTGCCGAAGAGGTCACGCTGTGTGGCATTCCTTTGTGGGGAGCTATAGACTGGATTGCGCATTGTTCTTTCCCCTGCAGGCAGCGTGAGCTGATGCTCTTGACCCTAAGGTTGGAGGCAGAGACCCTCTTACCTGCACACACCCCGGGCCCCCTGGTCTCCTTGCTGCTGCTGGCTCTGCCCCCAGTGCTTTCCTATCACTAAGAATAGAGGCCTTCTCTCCAGGCATCCAGCATCCCACACAGTCTGACTCTGCCCAAGCCTCTGCCCTTGAAGATGCCAAAGTGGTTTCTGTCTCAGAGTCTTTGCGGTTGTTTTTCCCTAGCCCAGGAACGCTCTTTCCCCAGATGGCTGCAAGACTGGCTCCTTGCCTTTCAGGTTTCAGTGCAAACACCGCCTCAGTGAGCGTTTTCCTGAAACCCTCTCACCCCCATCCCAACTAACCAGGGCCTCGGCCTGGTCACTATCACTTTGCCCTGTTATATTTTCTCCCTAACACTTACCACTGTCTTTTTTTTCACTCCTATGCATTTCTGTCTTTGTCTGTTCAGGCCGCTTAACTCATTACTATAGACTGGGTGACTTATAAACAACAGAAATTTATTCCTCACAGTTCTGGAGGTTGAGAAGTCCAAGAGCAAGGCACAACAGATTCGGTGTCTGGTGAGGGCCTGCTTCCTTGTTCACAGACAGCCGCATGGTGGAAGGGGTAAGGGAGCTCTCTGGGGCTTCATTTCTAAGGCTCTGCCCTCATGACCTAATCAGTCCCCAAGGCCCCACCTCCCAATACCAGCACCTTGAGGGGTTAGGATTTCAACATATGAGCTTTGTGGGAAACACGTACTTTAGACCGAATGTGCCATGTACTTGTTTACTGCCTGTCTCTGCAATAGCCAAGACTTCGTCTATATCATTTAGTTCATTTACTTCTGCATCCTTAGTGCTTAGGACAGTGCCTGACACAGAGGTGCTCATGTACTCACTGAAGGTTACCCAGCTGGTAAGCAATGAAGTCTGAATGTGAACCCAGGCAGTCTGACTCTAGAGCTGGTGCCATAAATTAATGTTATTCAAGTCATCTAAGCCCCTGCTTCTCAGAGTTTTAGAATTTACCCGGGAAGCTTGTTAAAAATGCAAGTTCTGATTTAAGTCTAGGGTGGGGCCTAGGACTCTGAATTTCCAATAAGTTCCTAGCCGGTGTTGCTGGTCCATGGAAAAAGGCTCTCAGGAAGAAAGAGAGGGAGGGAAGGAGAGAAACAGAGGCTCAGTGAAGTTAGGATGGCTTTCCTTAAACTATAAAGCTAGTTGGTGGCAGAGTTGGGACTCCAGCCAAGGGGCCTGGCTCCCAGCCCAAAGCTCTTTGAACCCCCAGCAAGCCCAAGGATTTTAAGGCATACTTACATCTTGAATTCCTAATTGCAAAGGGGGCCCTGCGGATCACTGGTACTTGGTTGCCACTGGGCCTTCCCATTACAGGGCACAACAGTTCATGTTTTGAAAGACAAGAGTGGTTTCCCCAGAATTTCCAAACCCCCTTCTAGCACAAACACTGAAGTATATAATCTCCACCCTCTCTGCCTCACAAACAAGACCCCTCTAGCGGCTCTAGGGTTTGCCATTATGGTATTTGTTATAACGAGTGTCAGCTCATTTGTGCGGCCTCCACCCTTCCCCAGGCTTCCTTGTTCTTTTCTTTCTGACACAGGAGATGAGAGCTAGACCTGTTGGAAACTTTTACAAATCTCTCTGTCCCGCCTTCCACCCAATAGAAATCCCTTTCTGAAAGATGATCATGCATCCTTCATTTGAGCTAACAACAGGACTCAGCACTTGCAAAGCCCTTTCCACTCTCAGGCAGCTCCTTCCATGAGAAAAGGCTTTCTCCTCTGAACTGGAGTTTCCTTTCCTGGCATCTTCCACCAACCGAGGCAATAAATGTTAGTAATGGCCATAACTGCCTCACAAGCAAAGGGTCCTCCAATTTACAAAGCGACATTTTAAAAACATTTATCAAGCTGGGTGTAGTGGCTCATATTTGCTAATCCCAGCACTTTGGGAGGCTGAGGCAGGAGGATCACTTGAGGCCAGGAGTTGGAGACCAGCCTGAGCAACATAAGGAGACACCATCTCTTAATAATTTTTTAAAAATTTATCTGTAACAGACACTGTGCTAGCATTTTCATGTATGTGACACTTCATGTAATATAACCATACCCCGAAGTACAAAGCACCAATCCTCATTCTACCAATACATAAACTGAGGCTCAGAGGATTTAAATGACTTGCCCAAAGATAGAGGCCCCATAAGCTTCAGAGGCCATGTCCTTTCTAAGACACCACAGTCGCACATCCTCCTGCTACTCAAAAACCCTTCAGAGTCCTTTCATTTGCATCTCCCATCCTGCTCTTCTTTTACAAATGAAACACTCGTATCCCTTTAACCTTCCTTTCTAGTAATCACAAGAATGCTAACCATCATGAATGGCGGTCATGTTACATCCCAGGCACTCAATATGTAGACTAAGTTAATCTCCATAACAACCATCAAATAATTCCATTTTATAGATGAGCAAACTGCTGAAACTCAGAGAAGCAATTTGTTCAATGGCACTCAATTAGTGACTGTCAAAAAGCTAGGATTCAGCTTGGGTCTCTGTGAAAATGAGAAAAATGCTAGAGTGAAGGAATGCAACGAAGGCAATGGGAATCCAAGTAAGGAATGATGCACACTGGACATTCTCCCATTTGAACCGTCTTTCTGGTGTTGGCACGCTTGACCTCTCCTACAGAATGACTTAGCACAAAAGGGGGCTCTTCAGGGGAGTCTAATCTGGGCAGGGGAGTAGGGCCTGAGGTATGGAGGCCATTGTTCTGTGGAGGTCATTTGACACCAATTCTAAGTACATTTTTTAAAAGCAAGATTTGGCTCAGGCAGGGTGGCTCATGCCTGTAATCCCAGCACTTTGGGAGGCTGAGGTGGGTGGATCACCTGAGGTCAGGAGTTCGAGGCCAGCCTGGCCAACATGGTGACACTCCGTCTCTACTAAAAATACAAAAAAATTAGCCCGGCGTGATGGCGCGTGCCTGTAATCCCAGTTCCTCTGGAGGCTGAGGTAGAAGTATCGCTTGAACCCGGGAGGCGGAGGTCGCAGTGAACCAAGATCGTGCCATTGCACTGCAGACTCCAGCCTGGGCAAAAAAGTGAGACTCCGTGGTAAAAATAATAAAATAAAATAAGTAAATAAAAATAAATAAAAACAAGATTTATTGGGATATAATTAACATACAATGAACTGCAGATATTTGAACTATATAATATATGAGTTTCATATATCACCACAATCAAGATGTTTTAAACATGTGTCATAAATCCAAAAAGGATGGCATCTCAAGGCTGGGCATGGCAGCTCACGCCTGCAATCTCAGCTATAGTCCAGACTGTACAGAACCTGTCGTCCTCCCTTTGCTTCTAGATTCCCATACAACTTTGCGGTTTGATGATTAGTTTTGATCTTAAGGCCCAGAATCCACATTTACAGCCCTGTTTGGCTTTTTCAGATTCCCATGAACCCCTCATGTGAGTTCAAGAATACATTTACCGTCAAATTCTTGGGGCTGAAAGATAAAGTAAATGTAACCCAAGGGTGTTGGTCCTCCAGCTGAGGGTTCCTGACTCAGCAAGGATGAAGTGACTCACCAGAGCCTCCAAGAAGATGCTCAGGAGACAGGAGGGAGGCACAGGGCCAATGTCCACTTCCCACCCTCCCATCTGCTTCCTATTCCCTCACTTTTTCTTCCTAAGGCCGCACCTCCCAAATACACTGCATCAAAGGAGAAAAACACCCCAAAGCAGTGAGGATTTTGAGGGAAGGGCTCTGAATTCAGACAGAAGCCTGCTCTAGGACTGCCTCTAAATGGCCTAAGTACCATCTTTACCCTAAGACGGTCTATATTCCCCTCCATCAAATTAATCTCTGTCTACTCTAAGCTCTCATGAACTTTCTGTTATGGCAACAATCACCTGCTACCCTTCAAAATGTGATGATTCACACATCTTTCACTTTCTAGACCGTAAGCTCTCTGCGGCCATGGTGCTGATCTGATTCTTCTTTGCATCCTCTGTAGCGGCTAACGTGGTACTCAGTGGGTACTTGTTGAACGGACAAGTGAATGACCTACCTTGTCCTAAACCTCAGGGCAGGTCTTAGAGCTGAGCATAGCACTACCCTTGTGTCTCTCACACCACATGCTACGTGTGGAGTATGAGTGGACACCCAAAATGGTGATTCTCTGTGTGTGTGTAATATAAATAGAACTAGGGAGATGCATACACTGTCTCCTTCACATACAATGTTAACTCTCCCAAAGGTAAGGCTTGGCTTAACAGATTGTCACTGGTAAGTCTGCTTCCTGGGAGAGATATAGCTCCCACCTCCAACAGTACCAGCAGGTGCTAAGGAGCCAGGAGAGAACGGGTATTCAAAGCGGGAGGGAATAGTCAGCATGGGGGTGGAATCTCCGCAACTAGGGTCCCATTGGCTCAATCTCAACCTTCAAAGGAAGCCTATGGAGTCGTGGTGGTGCCTGCGGCCACCAGCCTACCATTTCCCCTTCCAGAGATATTCATTCCTTGAACAAAAGGCCCAAATGGTTAAGCTTCCTTAGGTCACTCAAAGAGGAATCTTTACACATCAGACAAAATGTGATTTCAAATATAGACATGCCTAAATGAGTGTTTCTCAATTTGGTTTTAATTTCAGGAACTAGTATAATTTCAAAAATAAATTTGGGCACAAAATCAGGGGCTCACTTTTAAAATATTATTGACTATAGTTTTAAACAAAAATACAAACTACCACCCTGCTGTTAAAATTATTCCTAAAAAGAAGCAGAATTTCAAAAACAAAAATAGAAAGGCAGTTGGCAACCATTCATGGACAGCTCTCTGTTTCTAATAGCTAACACTTAGTGAGTGCTAAATGTACACTAGGCACTATTCTAAGTATTTTAATAATATCTCATTTTATACCCATGCAGATTACATCATCTATATTTTTTCTTACTCCCATGTGAGGCAATGAGAATGTCAAGGACCGGTGGCATAAGTTTATACTCTAGTGCTAGGCAATCGCTAGCATTTTGGTAACTAACTAAAATAAGATTTCTTGAGGCAACTCGCAGCTGCAGGAATCAAAACTTTTATGAATCTTCAAGTTTCCATGTGATGCAAAGGCCAGGATGTGATCTTTCAGAGTGACCTCTTCTATGCAGGATCTAGATGACAAACATCTTCCTCTCAAGTTTTCTTCAATATATGGAACCCACTGAGTTCTGTTCCCAGTTGACAAATGAGACTCATAAGATTGTAGCCTTTGTCAACCAATGCAGTGCCCCAAATAAATAATCGTTGAGCCAAAGCTAAAATACTTCAAACTGTATTTTTGCATAAGAGATAAAGGAAGAGCAAGCTGGGTGTGGTGACTCACACCTGTAGTCCCAAGTACTCGGGAGGTTGAGGAGGGGGGATCTCTTGTTCAGCCCATCAGCCTGGGTGATATAGTGAGACCTCGTGATATTGTTTGGCTCTGTGTCCTCACTCGAATCTCATCTCGATTTGTTATCCCCACCTGTCCAGGGAGGGACCTGTAATCCCCACATGTTGAGGGAGGAAGGTGATTGGATCATGGGGTGGTTCCCCCATGCTGTTCTCATGATAGTGAGTGAGTTCTCGTGAGATTTGTTGGTTTTGTAAGGGTTTAGAAGTTCCCGTTTGCTCTTCTCTCTCTTGCTGCCTTGTGAAGGTGTCTGTTTCCCCTTCCACCATGATTATAAGTTTCCTGAGGCCTCCCCAGCCATGCAGAACTGTCAAACCTTTCTTTATAAATTACCCAGTCTCAGGGAAGTTCCTTATAGCAGTGCGAAAATGGACTAATACACCCCATCTCTTAAAAAATTTTTTAATAAGTCAGGCATGGTAGTGCAGGCCTACAGTCCCAGCTACTAGAGAGACAGGGGCAGGAGGATCACTTGATCTCAGGAGTTTGATGCTGCTGCAAACCATGATTGCATCACCATGCTGCAGCTGGGGCGGCAGAACGAGATCTTGTCTCTAAAACACGAAGGAAAAGCTACCACTTTTGCAATAGAGAGCCCCTTTCCCCTCTTTCCTTGCCTCTACTTCCAAAGCACAGGCATTAACATTCCACTAGTATGTTTCACAATGAGCACACACCAGATGGCTTTAACCCGGGGAAGGAATGCTGGGTTGAGTAACAGGGCGATGAATTAAATAACCCTTCGCTAACCATTTAAAAAATCCTAAGTGCTTCCTAATTTCTAGATTAAAGAAAATTCATGGGGCCTTAAAAAAGACAGAATATAAAGGACCTTAGGTTGCCGCCTCTAGACAGAAGGGCCTTTAGAAGATGGATAGACCAGCAAGGTCAACCACTGCAAAAGTCTCCCCAGAGACCGGACACATCTTCCAAAGGAGGAAGGAGGCAGCAAGTGGGAGGATCTTTTATTTATTTTTTCAATGCTTAACCAAACAGCCCAAGGAGACCCAATGTCAGGCCTACATGTGAAATATTATATTTTGGGAGATAGTGCTTTAGTGTCCAGACGGAAGAGAAGCTGGATTCAGGATAGGATGTGGCCTAGTCCAGATAATCTTTGCCTATGTCATCCCTTCCCATTAACCGTCTTGCTTCCCCGAATAAGAAGGAAGGAAACAATCAGAATTTCCTATTATACATAGTATGCAACAGAAAACTTTTAAACTATTTCCTGTTCCCAAAAAACTGGATGTGGAAGGAGATATGAGGTAGCACAGTGTAGTAGAAGGAGCATGTAATTACGTGTAGGAAGAATTTGCTCTGAAGGACAATGTCTTGGCCTCTATGTAAGGTGGAAAGGTTAAGGTTAAACTTAAGAAGTTTACATTTCTAGGCTTGAAATTTTTATTTTTTGTTTTATTAAAAAAAATTTTTTTTGAAACAGGGTCCCACCTGTTGCCCAGGCTGGAATGCAGTGGCGAGATCACAGCTCACTGCTGCCTTGATTTTCCAGACTCAGGTGGTCCTCCCACCTCAGCCTCCCAAGTAGCTGAGACTACAGGCATGCACCAACATGCCTGGCTAATTTTTTGGATTTCTTGTAGAGATGAGATTTCACCATGTTGCCCAGGCTGTTCTCAAACTCCTGAGCTCAAGTGATCCACCCACTTTGACCTCCCAAATTGTTGAGATTACAGGTCTGATCCACAGCACCCAGCCTAGGCCTGGCATTTTTTTTGATGTGGTGAAGGAGTGGGGTATCCTGGACAGTGCTGTTATTTATCAGCTCTGTGATCTTAGGCAAGTCACTTATTCCTGAGCTTCAGTTTCCTCATCTGCAAAACAAGGACACTAACTCCCATTTTACAGAGGAGGAGGATGAGGCTCTTAGAGGTTAAGAAACGTGGCCAAAGTGACAAACTAGTGTATACCTTATTGCCAAGCCTGTGCTCTTTTCCTTAATCACCCCAATCCTCAAGATGAGATCATATGCATTAAAATGTTTTGCAATGAGCCAGGCACTATGCAGTCATTCCCTTGTGGTTATTACACACAGACTTCCATCTGGCATGTATAAAAAGGAATGTCAGCCCACATCTACATGTGTCCATGAATGCATTCATGTAAGACTGTGCATTACAAATAGAAGTCGCTTTATGGTCTGACTGGCGTGAGAATACTTTTGCAATAACAGGATAGAACAGGGACTCTCCAAGAAAACCCAGGCTGTGTGCTGGCTCCAGCCATAAAACAGTCTCGTATCATGGGCGATCGCACGAGCTCTCATACCAGCACTGCAGCTGGCACTGGCTTGTTCCCAACAGGTGATCCTACCTACCATCCTGTCCCAGAATCGAGCTCTTTCTAAGAGGTTAAAGCAAACCATATCTGCTTTTACTAATAATTGTTCTAGAGAAGTCTAGGAAAAGAAGATGCTAACTTTGAGAGTGAAGCTCTGGGTGTGTATCTAAGGGTGCAAGGTGTGACATCTCATGCATCCTGAAAAGGTGTCATGCAAAATGGTGACGAGGAAAATACTATGGCCCTTATAGAAACATCCCTCCAGAAGTGCTCATACATTATTAGTGGGGTGCAGACAGCACAAACCTCTTTAAAAAACATTTAAAAGTCAGCTTCAGGAATTTTAAAACCATTCATAGTCTTGGCCCAATAATTCCATTGTTAGAAATCTATGCTAAGGACATAATAAAATACAACGTGCAAAAATGTTTATTGGCTGGGCATAGTGGCTCACACCTGTAATCCCAGCACTCTGGGAGGCCAAGGCAGGTGGATCACTTGAGCCCAAGAGTTCGAGACCAGCCTGGGCAACATGGCTAAACCCTGTCTCTACAAAAAAAATAACAAAAAATTAGCCAGGTATAGTGGCTCACGCCTATAGTGCCAGCTACGTGGGAGGCTGAGATGGGAGGATCACCTGAGCTCAAGAGGTTGAGGCTGCAGTGAGCCAAGATGGTGCCATTGCACTGCAGCCTGGATGACTGAGAGAGGCCCTGTCTAAAAAGAACAAATAAATAAACAATAAAAGTTTATTGCAACATAAACACTGGCACAAACTAAACATCTCAAAATAAGAAAATGGCTAAGTAGGCTGGGCGCGGTGGCTCAAGCCTGTAATCCCAGCACTTAGGGAGACTAAGGCAGGTGGATCACGAGGTCAAGAGATCGAGACCATCATGGCTAACATGGTGAAATCCCGTCTCTACTAAAAATACAAAAAGTTAGCCAGGCGTGGTGGTGGGGGTCTATAGTCCCAGCTACTCAGGAGGCTGAGGCAGGAGAATCGCTTGAACCCAGGAGGCACCTGGGAGACAGAATGAGACTCTGTCTCAAACAAAAAAAAAGGGAAAGAAAGTGGCTAAGTAAATTATGATTCATGAATCTATATAATCAAATATAGTACTTCTCATAAAACAGATGACAAAGAAATTTTATGACTTGGATAAATGCTCATGATATAATGTTGAGTAAAAAAAAAAAAGAATACGGAATTATATATACAGTATAGTAAAATCTCTACAGTGAATATGTCTAAATGCTTAGAAAACAGCCTGGAAGGAAATCTGCACTGAAGTGTTAACAGCCGACACAGATGATGGTTATTTTCTTCATTATTTTTGTCCTTATTATCCAAGTTTTGTATAACAAGTATGTATAACTTCTATTTTTAAAGTATTACTTTAAACATCTAAATGTCTAAGTGCCACTCGTCCTTAAATGGCTTTCTCTCTTGCTTGAATTAGTACGACAGTCTTCTAACAGGCCGGGCGTGGTGGCTCATGCCTGTAATCTCAGCACTTTGGGAGACCAAGGAGGGCGGCTCACTTGAGGCTAGGAGTTCAAGACCAGCCTGGCCAATAGGGTGAAACCGCGTCTCCACTAAAACACAAAAATTGGCCGGGCATGGTGGCACGCACCTGTTAATGCCAGCTACTGGGAAGGCTGAGAAAGGGGAATTGCTTGAAATCAAGAGGTGGAAGTTGCAGTGAGCTAAGATCACACCACTGCACTCCAGCCTGGGTGACAGAGTTAGACTCTGTCTCAAAAAAAAAAAAAAAAAAAAGCTGAGGGAATAGTCTCCCAATTACCCTCCCTTCTCCAGTCCCACCCCCTTTCCAGCCTGCAGTCTCCAAGGTTACCTTCTGTGGATTCTAAGGGACCAGCTAGCCCTTAGCTTAATGCAGACTTTATCTACTTGGTGTCTTTAAACTACAAGAACCCTTTAGACTTCCTGGTATGACTTGCTGTTCCCCTTGCAGGCCAGACCCTTTCAGATCTTCTGGTCTTCATGCATGTTCTTCCCTCTACTTAGAATGACACCCTTTCCCCATTTTTCTACCTGGAAAATGCTTACTTGGCATTTAAGGCCAAGCTCAGAGGTTAGCCCCTCTGGGAAACCTTGCCCATCAACCGTAAGCAGAGCTGGTTGCTTTTTGCTGTGGTCCCCAGAGACTTTGCTCATACCCTGGTTTTAACAAATACCATAATGTGTTGTGATAAATGTATTGGAATGTCTCCCCACATAAGACCATATGATCGCAAGGATGAAGTCTGAGACTCATTGGTCTTGGTATCCCCAGTGCCTGGCACAGAGCCCTCACCCCGCGATGAACAGATAAAGAAACTGGTTATGAAGCTGAGACCAGGGAGGCAGCAGGGAGTATTAATGCCAGCAAAGAGTCTTTACAGGACAACAACGAGCTGATCGTCATGCCTCACAGCGGCAAGAAAAAGCAGGCTTCATGTGCAACACAGCACTTAAGTCGGCCACAAGGAAGAACTTCCACAGGTTGTTACTGAGGACTAAATTCTGACCTTTTTTCTTCTCTTCCCCAAATTACTACCTAAGGGGCCTGGGGAGTTCGCCCTCCAAACCATGAAGTCTCACCAGAGGGATTTGATTTCACCCTGTATAATGTGGCCTGCTTTCCGACCTGACTCTGGCACGTCACATAACGAATAAGGAAGGAAATCAAATTAGTTTCACCCCAAATATATTTCCTGGCCATATCCTGAAATTGCCCTGCAAAGCCATCTCTTGGGGTTAAAAGTCTACATTCTATAGAGAATCTCCTTTTCCTCTTCCAGACCCTTTTCCTGATCGAAGAGAGAATCCACTAAGAGTCTGGCACCTTTTTAAGTCTGATGAGAAATTTACAATCAATTGTCTCTGAAGGGGTACCTGGAGACATTATCTTCATAATAAGAACCTAGGTCTCTACAACCCCTTAACTCAGACACTTCTATTGAGTCTAGGTCTTTAGATAAACTCTTTCAACCAACTGCCAATCAGAAAAATTTTAAATCTACCTATAACTTGGAGGCACTGCCCACAAACCCCCCAACACCCACTTCCCCTGCTTCGAGTTGTCCCACCTTCCTGGACCAAACCAATGTACATCTTAAATGTATCCTAAAATGATAAAACCGAGCTGTCCCCTACCACCTTGAGCACATGTTGTCAGGGTCTCCTGAGAGCTGCGTTATGGGCCATGGTCACTCTTATTTGGTTCAGAACATGTTTCTTCAAATATTTTACAGTTTGGCTCTTTTTATTGACACTACGATTGCAATGCATGAAAAATTGGGGTAAGAGGGATGTCTTAGGAGTGGAATATAAAGCTCCCTATCTAAGAGGGGTTGGACACTGTCCTTCTTGGAGACTGGAAGATGGACAAGATGACCTCAGTCAGACCTAGGCTTCAGTGTCTTGTCCAAGGAAACAGGATGGAAGCTTTCTTCCAGAGCCCACTGTGATTCTGCCATAGGTGTGGGCAGGTTTCCATGTCAGCTGCACTAAAAATCCCAGATCTGCAATTCGAACCTGAGGCTTTGCAGACAAAGAAGACTGTGTGAAGAGTAGACCCAGTTACTTGCAAACCCAGCAGGGCTCTTGGCTCCTCAACGCTCATTAGCATCTTAAGTTCACATAAATATATATGAGGC
This sequence comes from Papio anubis, assembly GCF_008728515.1. Taxonomy (NCBI): domain Eukaryota; kingdom Metazoa; phylum Chordata; class Mammalia; order Primates; family Cercopithecidae; genus Papio; species Papio anubis. The sequence goes on from NC_044987.1 coordinate 11,469,834, forward strand.
CTGTGGATTCCTCTGAGAATCCCAGAGGCCCTCAGAGCCAAAGCAAAATCTCTTCCTCTTGGCACCTCCTCCTGGACCTTTGGAGCCCAGCTGCTTTGGGGAGCCCAGCTGCCTCCAGGGATTCCCCAGCAGGGACCTGACAGCTTATTTTCAGAGTGCCAAAATAGACACTTGGTCCTTTGGGGGACCAGAGCTTTGTTCTGTCCCTCCCTTTCTTACGGTGGTCTTTCATATTCACGGGCCCCTGAAGAGCAGGGTCTCCCCACTACCCTCTCATATGCCCCAATCCTGAGTGAGTGCTTGGATGCAGCACATTCTGTGCGAAGCCCGGAGTAGAGGCTGCATAACCCAAGGAGGGCAGGTGCAAGAGGGTTGAGGGGAATGAGACACAGAATATTTTGTTCTTAAAGGACTCCCAATCTAATGCAATATACAAAATAGAGAAGGAAGAACAAAAAGTATACACTTAAGATGCAGCATCCACCTCACATAATCAGCAGCGTGTGAACCTTGTAAATTCCACAGAGATGAGGCAGGACAAGAAAGAGTTGCTGCTGGATCCTATTGCAGAGGACTTCTTGGAGGAGGTGACTTTTGACAAGAAAAGGATGGGGTTTGGAGGGTTCTGACTGTTGGTCAGGGTTAGCTGACCCTGTCCTACCCGGCTCCCAGGGGACACTGCAAGGCAATTCAGTGGCAAAGAGAAAAGTAGCCCCAAGGCTTCCTCATTCCCCAAGAATATCCCTGCCTTATTCCCAACTAACTTGCCCAGCTATCTCAGTTATTTCCAAATCTGGAAGGAACAAAGGGCTTTCGGAGAAACGCCACAAAAAGAAGACAGTGGAATCCAGATGTAGATAGGAAGAGCCAGGGGGGGTGGCTGCCCTAGATGCTGTCTGGCCGAAGCTGGAATGCCGTGGCCCCAGCTCCAGGGTGTGAAGCTGCAGCCCTAGCCCTGCCCTGGCCATATACATGGACTTCCCTCTGCAACCTGCTTTGTGAAAAAAGCATATGTACCACTTAGTGGACCTGGGGTGGGGGGGGGGGGGGGGGCAGGCAGTGAATAGAAGTGGAAAGAGGAAATGATGGCGGCAGATGTTCAACCCCAATCATGTTTTTCAGCTCAGATTCTTAGGACGGCATTTCTCCAGTCCTAATCCTTTGTTGACCATGGCAGGCTGGCATCCCTCTGTCAGTTTAAGAACAAGCTTTCAGCTTCTGGAAATATCGTTCATGCTAAGTAGCCTGTCTGTCTGCCTGTCTTTCCTTCCTGGGTTTGATAAGAGAGACTGCACTCTCTCCATTTGCTTCTCAGGAACTCAACAATCCTCCCTCATCCTCACAAGCTTCCTTCTGGACAGGGAAGGAGGCACGTTCCCAGCTAGGGAAGAGCTTCCCCTTTCCTTGAGATCTTCAACTTGGAGTCACAGCAGGTGAGATTGGAAGAGTCCTTTGAGGTCTTTAACTTCAACTTCTACCACAAGCCCAGAGTGAGGAGGTGACATATGAAGAGCTGGGGCTATAATCCAGGGTCATTGCTTTGCCAGCAGGGTAAGAGGTAGCATGGAACGGAGGCTTCAGCACAATATCTGCAACCAAACTGGCCCAGCTTCACTAAAAAGACATCTGTCTTTCTAACTGGATGGCGTCAAGCTTTCAAAACCTTGAACAAGTTGAACTTCTCTGAATGTCTGTTTCCTCAGCTTCCCAAAACAAAGGATGATAATAATAATACCTCTTCATAGGGTGATCTATAAGATTATTGATAGTAATCGCTATCACTCATCAAGTACCTACTATGTGCCAAGCACTGTGCTAAACACTATATGTGCCCATTACCCCAAGGTACCTAGTACCATGCCTGGCACTTAGTAATGTTAACTGTAATGATTGATTACTACACTCAGAACACAATGATCCACATTAGCCAAGGACATCTCTCATCTTTGGCGGCAGATTTCTTTTTTTTTTTTTAAGTTTTATTTTGTTTCTGATCGACACATAATAATTGTACGTATTTCTGGGGTGCAATGAGATGTTTCGATGCATGTATATGATGGGTAATGATCAAATCAGAGTGATAAGCATTTTCATCACCTCAAACATGTATCGTTTCCTTGTGGTGAGAACATTCAAGATCCTCTCTTCTAACTATTTTGAAATATACAACACACCATTGTCAACCATAGTCACACTCCCATGCAACAGAACGTGAACCGTTTCCTCCTATTGGCAGCAGACTTCTGAGATGGTGGAACTCCTATGGCTCCCAGTTTCTGAAAGTCAGGAAGACCTAAAAGCAAGAGAGCAGCTCATGTTCAGGCTGCACCATGTCTTGCTGACCTGTTCTCCCACACCGGGGAGGGGTCACTGGACTTCCAGTCCAAACACGGCCTGCTCTCATCTTGTTTAAACAAGGCCCAGAAGGCAGGCAGGCTGTCTGTGGTTGGGGAGGAAGCTACAAGGCTGTTTGGGATTCCATGCAACAGACTCTGGGCTATTGAAGCTGTCAGGCTGATACACAAGCTCTGTCAGGCTTGTAGTTCTTGGCATTCTGGCTGCTTCCCCCATGGCCATTTATAGTCAATCCCTCTGAAGAGGGTGTAGCCCTGGGGTTTGGCGAAAGAGAGAAAGTTGGAGAAGAGGCACCTGGATGTAGGGATGCCCACAGTAACTACTAGAAAACCTCCCTACATCCAAACACTACCAGTGTCCCAGAACTTGGGCTCGACTGCTCCCCCTTCAGGCCTGAGAGGTAAGAAGCCTTAAGATGCGGAAAGGAGGTTGGAAGGTGGAATGAATGGAAGGACTGTGGCTGCAAATCATGAATTTATAGTGGCATTTTGATGTAGGATGAGTCCATATGGCTATGTAGTAGAGAATTCAGATCTTATGCCCGTTGAATTTAAAATTTTTCTCTTGAAATTTAAGACCGTTTTAAGCATACTGGAAGTAGCAAAACCTCCATAGAACTTGGGAAAATGAAAGATGACTTGACAGTGTTGACGGTCCAATCTGGTTGCTGACTGTGGCAAGTCCAGCCTCTACATCACCTTGCTTCCAATGGTATCTTCCTGGGGAGAGGGCACACTAGGTCTCACTTGTCCTGGGTAGACCCTGTGCTCTCTTAGTCCTTGAGCTGATGAAAGATTAAGGGAGGGTTTGGGAATGGTCCCTACAGTCTTTGGGCTGGGTACAAAGAAGACTGCGTTTGAAGCTGGCTCGCTGAATTTCTAGCAAGTCAGGAAACTGAAAATAATGATGCTAAAAAGAGGAAAGCTTTTAGTGGCAAGCTGTAAGGCCACAGGGAATCAGTACTTTAAGATGGTCACCATGGACACCATGGGCCTTCATGCACCTGCCAGAATGCAGAAAAATAATAAAGTCCTTGTTAACTATGAGAGGAACATCTGGGCATGGAGGGAAGGGATGGTCAGGAACAGGGCTAGAGTATTAATATCATGTGGCAAGTATTAGATACTGGATCGTGGACTTCATATACACTATTTTGTTGTTTTAATGTCATAACTTCATATACACTATTTTGTTGTTTTAATGTCATAATGTCATAATTCATTCTTATGAATGAAACTAAAGTTGTAATAGGTCAAGTCAATTGCTCAAGGTTTTGGATTTACCATATGTTGGAGCTGGGATTCAAACTTCTCCCTACTTTCAGGCTGTTTTTAACAGCCTGTTCATACCGAGGTTAGCTACTTGTTTGGAAACACTCCCTCCTGGGGGATGCCTTGTCGTCAGAGGGCAGCTGACAGAGCAGAAGATGCTATGGTGGATATGAGGATCCTTCCATCAGGCTGGTAAAAACTGGAGAAGTTGTCTGTGGTCTGAAGAGGTGTCTGTTGTAGCCTGTCCCATGCACAATCTAGAATGATACTGTCAAAATCACATTTGTACAGTCCTTTTTCTAGAACTTTGTAGAGATCATGACCCTTCTGTTATGACATCCTTTCTTTCTTGGACATATTTGAATATACTTGATTATGGTATAACATTCTTTTGTTAGTTTCAATTCCAATGATTCTAAGGGCACTTTTACTAACTTTAGGGGTGTATTATTGTGTTTTAAAAACCTATTAGTGCAAACTTCAAACTTATTTATTCATCTAAGTTTTTTGAGCACTTACTTTATTGAGGCTGACACTAGGTTCAGACTGGGAACAGGAAAATGGATAAGCTCATCTCTTCCCATATGAGACGGATGCATAAACAAGGGCAATGCTGTGTGCCAAAGCGTCATGGCGTTTAAAGTGCTATGCAGATAGCTACTCTCACTTGATTGGTTTTTCATTCATTAAAAAAAAAAAAAAAAAAAATCAAGCCAGGCACAGTGGTTCACATCTGTAATCCCAGCACTTTGGGAGGCTGAGACGGGTGGATCAACTGAGGTCAGGAATTTGAGACCAGCCTGGCCAATGTGACGAAACCCTGTCTCCTACTAAAAATACAAAAAGTAGCGAGGCGTGGTGGCACATGCCTGTAATCCCAGCTACTGGGGAGGCTAAGGTGGGAGAATTGCTTGAACCTGGGAGGCGGAAGTTGCAGTGAGCTGAGAGTGGGCCACTGCCCTCCAGCTTGGTGACAGAGCAAGACTTCCTCTCAAAAAATAAAATAAAAATAAAAATAACTAAATCAGTGAGTTCCTACTAATTGTGAGGCCCTATTTTAGGCACCAGGAAATCCAAGGGGAGTCTATGAAGGTAAACAGACAATGAAATAGATAAATTATATGATACAAAGGGGGGTAAATATAACAGATAAGGACAATTTTTGGTAGGCACTTACTATTGATTTTCATAGAAGCAAATTATTTAGTACTTCCCCTGGAACAGAGCAAACACTAATAAATAAATGGTAGACCATATTGTTGTTAATATCACTATCATCACTATTGGTAGAAAATAAACAGTTGGTTAATTAACTTGGATTTTTTTTTTATATAAAGCAAAATGTGGGCACTATTGTCATTGCTCCATTTTACAGAGGGAACCTATAGACGATGTGATTAAGTGTCTCCACTGTACAATGATTTGCAGCAAAGATTCAAAATTTAAGCAGAGACACTCTAGCTCCCAACATCTTCCTCTAGCTGTGGGCCTCAGAACCATAAGCTGGTCATTAGTCTGGTCCTCTCGGCCTCCACACAAATTAATTCTGACTCTACCTCTAACCCCTATGATCCAATCCTTGAAAGATCTGACATTACCTTAGGACCTTCTCCCTCTCCTACCCCCTACACTCAGTAAGTTGCCAGGCCCTAGTGGCCAGTGGTTCTCCCCTTTTACTGAAGGCTCCTGGCGAACTGCAGATTCTGATTCAGTAGGGATCTGGGTGGGGCTCTCGGTTCTACTTTTGTAATAAGCTCCCAGGTGCTGCTGCTGCCACTGGTCCCCAAAACACATTTTGAGAAGCAAGCCATAGATTACAGCTCCATAGTGTCTCTTTCAACTCTCTCCCTTTCTCTCACTCCTGCCATCTCCAGCTCAGGCCATGCTGACTTCTCCTCTGGAGTCTAGACCAGGCTTCAGCCTCCTGAGTGGTCTCCCTACCTGTAGCCTGTCTTTCTGCTCCATGCTACATGTGTCTGCTAAATTAATCTTTCTAAAGTATAACTTTCCCAGGTTACTTCCTTGCTGAAACACCTGCAGTCACTCCTCACTGACTAGCAAACAGGACACAAATTTCTCCGACTGAAGTGAAGACCCTCTAAGATCTAGCCATGTCATTTTCAATGGGAACTCTCAGGATTCCCACTGGTTTATCCTATTCTTTGTCTGCATTGTCTCTTTGCTTAGGGAATTTGTGGACACCCTTCTTTCCTCTGACTCTTCTTCCTGCTTCCAACTGTAGCCCTAATCTCTCCTTCCTTCAGCCCCCAAACCCTCTCCCTTCTTCAAGGTACAGGTACCCACTTTCCCAGCTGGGAATGATCTCTCCTGCCTTGAATCTGCCATGGCTCTTTGCCTAAATATGGTTATTTATGTTAATGTTTTTGCTTTTTGGTTTTCTTCTTTTCTTTTTTTTTTTTTTTTTGAGACGGTCTCACTCTGTCACCCAGGCTGGAGTGCAGTGGCATGATCTTGACCCACAGGCAGCTTTTGAGCCTAATTGAGCTCAAGTGATCCTCCTGTCTCAGCCCCCCAAGTAGCTGGGACTACAGGCACTTGCCACCCATGCCTGGCTACTTTTTTTTTTTTTTTTTTTAGAGATAAGGTTTTGTCATATTGCCCAGGCTGGTCTCAAACTCCTGAGCTCAAGCGATCCGCCCACCTTGGCATCCCAAAGTGATGGGATTACAGGTGTGAGCCACCACACCCGGTCGTTTATGTACACTTTTATCTTCCCTTGTGGACTATAAGCTCCTTCATCTTTCTCAGTAAACCCCATAGCACCTCTGACAGTGTCTTGCTCTCAGCAAGCCCTCAATTAATTCATCCCAGGTGCCCAACAGATCTATTTCCCAGTTCCTCTTAATGGGTCTCTGTTCTATTTGCATTATACATGCATTATACATTATACATGTTCCTGTTTTGGATGTGTTTTAACACTATAAACCACCTCAAGTCCTTTTTGGAAACTGGTGCGCTATAAATCATAAATAATCAGCTGAAGAGTGGACTCTCAGGAAATGTTTGTGAAATGAATAAATGGATGCTTTCTTTAAAGCTGAGTCGCTGTCTGTTCTCCCCACTGTTTCCTGCCTCTGGCCCTTCTTCTCATCTGTCCCTCTGAGAGATCTTCCTGTGGCTCTTTAAAATCCTGCTCAACTCTAAAATGAGCTCTATGTCCTCCAGGAAATTCTCCTTAGACTGAGCTGTTCTGTGGCACTCAGTAGCATTTGGTTTAACATCGTCCACTAAACTGTGAGCTTCTTCATGCTGGGGCCATGTTCTCGGCATCTCTGCATCTTTCCTGTTGCCAGTGCAGGGGTTCTCAATCCTGGCTGCACATCGGCGTTCTCTGTGCAGCTTTGCAGGTATTCAGGAGCTCAAAGCCTCACATTGTACATGAGGCCTACTGAATCAAGTGCTTCTCCAATTTGAGAGCCAGTGCATTGTTAGCACCTGCAGGGCTTATGAAGACACAGATTGCTGGAATCCACCCCCAGGGTGTTTAGGTCCAAGAGTCTGCATGTGTAATACGTAACCAGATAATGGTGATGGTCCAAAATCTACTCTTAGGAGACTGCTGTTCTGAGGGGTGATGCCCAGCCATTCTGTATTTATTTTTGTTTATTTGTTTGTTTATTTATATTTTTAGAGACAGAATCTTGCTCCATTGCCAGGTTGGAATGCTGTGGTGCAATCTTGGCTCACTGCAACCTCTCTCTCCCGGGCTGAAGAAATCCTCCTATCTCAGCCTCCCAAGTAGCTGGGACTGCAGGCACATGCCACTATGCTGGGCTAATTCTTTGTATTTTTTTCTTTTTTTAGAGATGGAGTTTCACCATGCTGCCTAGGCTGGTCTCAAATTCCTAGGCTCAAGTAATCCACCCACCTTGGCCTCCCAAAGTGCTGGGATTACAGGCATGAGCCACCACACACACCTGACCCCATTCTGCATTTAAAGAAAAAAAAAAATCGGTGCTTCTCACATGCAGGCTGAACATGACTGGTTTAGTGCATGGTAAGGGCTTGATAAATATTTAACAGGTTAAATTATTTGCTCCATCTATCTTAGTTCTACCCTCTCAAATAGATTATAAGTAACTTGTGATTAGAAACCAAGTCTTAAATCACTGATCTTACAAATCTCACTGGGCAGGGCCCAGGGCTAGGCCCAGGGCTGGGTACCTAGTAGGCACCCGGTACACACCTAGTACATACCTTTGGACAAGCAACTGCCTTTCCTGCCCTTTTCCAGTGCTGCTGTCAAAAGAAGGCTAAGGAAATCTGACGCTGCCTGTTTCAGTCAATAAATAGGAAGGCAAGTTTCTTGTCACTTTTTTTTTTTTTGAGACAAGTTCTTACTCTGTCACCCAGGCTGGAGTGCAATGGCGTGATCTTGGCTCACTGCAACTTCCACCTCCCGAGTTCAAGCAATTCTCCTGCTTCAGCCTCCTGAGTAACTAGGATTACAGGTGCGCACCACCACACCCAGCTAATTTTTGTATTTTTAGTAGAGATGGGGTTTCACCAGGTTAGCCAGGCTGGTCTTGAACTCCTGACCTCAGGTGATCAGCCCGCCTCGGCCTCCCAAGGTGCTGGGATTACAGGCTTGAGCCACCGCGCCCCTTGACCTTGTCAGTTTCTTTGAAGAATTCATTCCTGAGATATAGAGGAAGAGGCTTCACAAGAAAGAGAATGGAAGTAGGACCAAGCCATTATGCATCTGGAAAATAAGTCAATTAGAGATTTGTCTCTAACTTGAGCCAATCCAAATAATTCTGCATAATTCAGCTCCTTTCCCAAATTTCTTGTTGCCTATCTGCTTCACTCTCTGATTTTCCCTTGAAATTAACTGCGTCCATGTGAGTCAGCATTTAGGAAATCATTAAAAAGTGCAGTGAAGACATGCAGCAAAACATGCTTCTAAGCACTGTCCGTCTAAAAATGTCAGTATCTATTTACCTTCTCAGGAAAAAGCTCAGGGTATAATTGGATTATTGAAATAAATTCTTTTTTTTTTGAGACAGTCTCACTCTGTTGCCCAGGCTGGAATGCAGTGGTGCAATCTTGGCTCACTGCAACCTGTGCCTCCTGGGTTCAAGCAATTCTCCTACCTCAGCCTCCTGAGTACCTGGGACTACAGGCACATGACACCATGACCGGCTAATTTTTGTATTTTTTAGTAGAGACAGGGTTTCACCATATTGGCCAGGCTGGTCTCAAACTCCCGACCTCCAGTGATCCTCCCGCCTCAGCCTCCCAAACTACTGGGATTACAGGCGTGGGCCACCGCACCCAGCTGGGATTATTGAAATAAATTCTTACCATCAGGGTCCGTTTTGTGGTTCTTCGAACATTTAACAGCTTGTTACAAAAGTACAATTATCATCATCATCGGGCAGGAGGTCTTAAAAACAAACCAATGTGGTAGACGTAAAAAAAAAAATTGATATGTTCCTCATTTTTCTTCCTTTTGACTAGAAATCAAAAGTAATTTTTTAAAGCAACAACTATTAATTTGACTGAGAGGATTGGCAGAGAATTATGGAAAACACCTACTCATCCCTGCAGACTCAAGGCGCCACAGCCATCCTCCAAAAGCCACCCTTCCTGTGTGCCCCCTGGGCCTCCCGCCACCTCACTGCCTTGTACGTGTCAGCTGCCCCTCCCTTATTCTGTTAAGTGTGAGATAATTATGCCAAGATTGAAACAGGAAGACTAACATAAATTAAAACTGACGCAGCGCACCAATTTTATTAATTCCTTGACTCCAACCAGCAAGTGACAGGTTCTCATGTTCTCATTCAGATGCTGCCCACACTCAGACGCTGCCTGCAGGGTGTCCCGGGCTGCCTGCTCCCAGGAGACCTGAGAAGACACACTGTAGCCTCCTCACCCACCGCGCCTGTTTCTTCCTCCTCCTTCCTGTCACGTGCAGACTTACCCCATCACTGGGCCAAGTACAGCTCCACCTTCGTGGCCTGCAGGCTCCCACATGGGTTAATTCCATAATCTACTATGAGCACATTCTGGAAAGCTGATATTTACCTTCTCACTGAAAGTAACTGTTAAACCATTTCCGGGAGATACTGGGTTTTTGCTGGGCTTTCCAAACACTGCTTTAAGTATTTTTTAAATAACATATACACATCCAATTTTAAGCACAGTGATTTTGTTAATGCTTTGACAGATCTTTGGCTTTTCCCACATTTTCCAAATGTCGTAGAACTAGGCCTGCATAGCAACTACTTCGTGAACTGCTTAAGGGAGGTCTGACTTATATTTGACTCCCAAGTGCCTAGCACAATCCCTGGCACATAGAAAGGGGTTCAATGCATTAGACATAGAATAGCAATGGTCATAGCTAATATTCACTGAACATTCTCTCTATGCCACACATCGAAGCCCTCGATGTGATTATCTTATTCAACCTTAGTAACCATTACCTTGTGTGCTGTGTATCACGCGCACTACCCTTTGTAAATGAAAACAACCTGGGGCTCAGAGGGGTGAAGAAACTTGCCCAAGTTCAACAGCCAGGGAGTGACAAATCAGATTTCGAACCCAGGTCTGTCTAGTTCCAAAGTCCCTATGTTTAACCCAGCACAGCATAAGGACAACAGTTGAACTAACCCTGATTTTAGAGACTGTAAATAATCGGATAGTCTCCTGGCTTTGTGGTCTACTGCAAAACTAAAATAATACACCCAACAGCATGACACGTATGGAAAAACAATGAGCAGGACCCTTTTAAAGGGGGAGACAGTGAGGCCCAGAGAGGAGGGCAGGTCCACCCAGTGCTGCAAAGGCATCAGGCCAGAGCAGCACAGTCCCTGGAGTCCCCAAGACTGATTTCCAGCATTGGAGGAGACTGACACCCAAACCTTCCACCGATCCTGAATTCGCCACCACTGTTCTAGCCGTTGAACAGCCTTCTCCAGGAGGGAAGCATTTTATTAAGATTGCAACATTCTATTATCTAGACGCACTGAGAGTTAGCTGGGTAACTCATTAAAAAGGATTGCTTCCGCTGACTGATGGGATGGCAGACTATAATTGGAAGGGCACTTAGAAGCTGAGAGGCAGTACGTGACTTGCCTAAGATCCCAGTGCAGACCAGTGGTCAGTATTAGAGACCCAGCCTAACCGGGCGGTAGGGGTGCTTTGCGTTACACCAGCTTCCTGCCCTGACAAAGCCTTGCTGGGTGTCAGAGTTCTAGTGAAGCAGTATTGAGTACTTTTCAGGTAGATTGAGTAATGTATGTGAAAGCCTGGGAGACTGAAACTGGGGGTTTTGTGCAGAAGAGAACGGGTCGGAAGCAGCAGGAAAAAAATAATGTAATGAAGAAATGGCTGTGGGGAGGGCAATGGGGAGGTACCAGGTTGGTTCCAAAATACCACTTGGAAGAAGAAAATGGCCCCCACTCTCTCCCCAGTGCTAGAGGGCAGTGAAACCACTCGCAGTTAACATCCAGAGACCAGCGTCCCAGTCTCTGCTCCATGACGCACATGCTGTGAACCCAGGCCGTAACGCCACTCTGGGCCTTCACTATCTCTCTCTTTTTTTTTTTTTTTTTTTTTTTTTTTTTTGAGACAGAGATTCACTCTTTTGCCCAGGCAAGAGTGAAGTGGCGCGATCTCAGCTCACTGCAACCTCCGCCCCTACCCCGCTGGGGTTCAACTGATTCTCCTGCCTCAGCCTCCTGAGTAGCTGGATTACAGGCATGTGCCACCATGCCTGGGTAATTTTGTGTTTTTGGTAGAAATGGGATTTCCTCCACGTTGGTCAGGCAGGTTTCGAACTCCTGACCTCAAGTGATCCACCCACCTCGGCCTCCCAAAGTGCTGGAATTACTGGCGTGAACCACCGCACCTGGCCCTCATTTCTTCTTTATTTGTGACATAAAGAGGTTGTCCTGGGTGACGTCTAAGATATCCTGGCTCTGCCACTCAAGTATTCTTCTGGACTGGGATGACTGAAGGTTACATCTGATGTCCTAAAACTACTCAATATTCCACCCTGCTGTGGCTACTCTGTGATGGTCACCTCTCCGAGTGCCTCTGAGTTTTGTTTTGGATTCAGAGCCAGCTGATAAATTGGCCCTAGGCTTTTAACCTCTGGGATTCCTGTTTTCCTGGGGGTAAATGTGTCCCTCAGTGTTTCTGTTCCTAATGCTGTTAAGTGTTATTTTGGTCACAAGCCTCAGCCACTGAATAGAAATCTTAACCAAAACAATTGCTTAGGGAAGTAAAAGGCAGAGTCCTGGAAACAAAGTGTCCAAGCAGTGATTGATATCCATGGAGGTTTTGCCTGCAGCCATGTGCACTGCTGCTGGGGAAGCTTAGCAACGCTTTCTGGGAAGAAGGAAGCACATTTGTGGGATTTTTATCTGTGGGATGGAGCAAAGCTGGGCATCTCTCCCTCACATTTTTCCACCATTTTGTATAGCTGAAAGAAGAAAGCATCTCCATACCACAAGTAAAGACTCGCAAACGATGCTTCCTTCTTCCAGCTGTACAAAATGGCAATGGGCTTTAACGCCTTGGGACAAAAGACCCTCTCCCTCACTTCTTCCATCAGTTATCTATTACTACAGAAAAAATCCCCCCGACCACCACTTAATGGTGAAAACAACAAACATTTCTTATTTCACAGTTTCTACGAATCGGGAATTCAGAAGCAGCTTAGCTAGGTGTTCCTGGCTCAAGATCATGCCTGAGTTTGCAGCCACAGTCCTCTGAAGACTTGGTTGGGGCTAAAGGATCTGCTTCTGTTTTAGCCTGTATGCTCAGGCTGTCATAAAATGACACAGGCTGGGTGACTTAAATAACAGACATTTATTTTCTGAAAGCTAAAATTCATGATCAAGGTGCCGACAAATTCAGTGTCAGGTGAGGTCTGTCTTCCTGGCTTGTAGATGGTTGCCCTCTTGTTGCATCCTCACACGGCCTTTCCTCGGTGCCTACGTGTGAGGGGAGAGAGAGAGAGAGCGATCTCTCTGGTGTCTCTTCTCATAAGGACACTGATGTTGTTGGATCAGGGCCCCACCCATTTAACCTTAATTACTTTCTTAGTGGCCCCATCTCCAAATATAGCCACATTGAGGGTTAGAACTTCAACATATGAATTTTCCAGGGGACATAAACACTCATTTTATCACAGTTCCTAAGATGGTATATTTACAGGTTTTGGTTGTTGGCAGGAAACCTCAGTTCCTCCCCACGTGGGCCTCTCCTTGGGCTGCTTTGTCATTCTCATGCCATGGTACCTGACTTCCCACAGAGAACAATTCAAGAGAGCAAAGGAGAAGCCATAATATGTTTTATGACTGAGTCTCGGAAGTCACACACTATCATTTCTGCAAAATCCTACTGGTTACAAAGCTCAGTCTTATTCAATATAGGGACTATACAAGGACATGAATACCAGGAGGCAAGAGTCCCTTTAGACCATCTTGGAGGCTGGTTATCACATCTCTGGATGAAAAGACATTATGGTATCAGAAAAAGAATATATGTTTTGAAAACCAGTAGACCTGGAACTAAAGTAAAATTCTAGCTCTACCACTTGTAAGTTATGCAAAACTAACCCCTCTGAGCCAGTTTCTCCATCATTAAAATAATAATACCTTCCTCATAGGATGGGTGTAAGTACCAAATGAGAGAACGAATTTGCTGTGTTACAGCTAGCAATCATCTGGTAAACACTCTTGCCCTCCCCTGCCTTCCCTAGTCTCTCACCACCTCGCTTTTCCCATCTTCGGCACTTGCCTAGGCTTCAACACTTCCTTGTGCAATGGTAATACAAGTCAAGAATTCTAGAATGCCAGAGTTAGAAAGGTCTTCTGAGGTCGAGCATGGTGGCTCATGCCCATAATTTCAGCACTTTGGGAGGCTGAGGCAGGAGGAGCCCTTCAGGCCAGGAGTTTGAGACCACCCTGGTGAACATAGTAAGACCATATCTCTACAAAAAAAAAAATTTAAGGCCGGGCGCGGTGGCTCAAGCCTGTAATCCCAGCACTTTGGGAGGCCGAGACGGGTGGATCACGAGGTCAGGAGATCGAGACCATCCTGGCTAACACGGTGAAACCCCGTCTCTACTAAGAAATACAAAAAAGTAGCCGGGCGAGGTGGCGGGCGCCTGTAGTCCCAGCTACTCGGGAGGCTGAGGCCGGAGAATGGCGTGAACCCAGGAGGCGGAGCTTGCAGTGAGCTGAGATCCGGCCACTGCACGCTAGGCCGGGCGAGAGAGAGAGCCTCCGTCTAAAAAAAAAAAAAAAAAATTTAAGTTAGCTGGGTATATGGTGGTACATGCCTGTAGTCCCAGCTACTCAGGAGGCTAAGGCAGGAGGATCACTTGAGCCCAGAAGATCGAGGCTGCAGTGAGCTGATATCATGCCACTGCACTACAACCTGGGCATCAGAGTGAGACCCTATCTCAAAAAACAAAGTGATTTCTGTATCATCTATTCTAGTAGTCCCTAACTTTTTAACCACCAGGGCTCTTTCTATTATTTTGCTCCCAATGAGCCCCATATTTTGAAATAGTTTTGACCACCAAACAAATTACAGTAACTACATATTTCACTTCCCATTATATTCATCAAAAGCATGTATAACTGCCCATCAGAACATCTGATCAGTGAGTGAAAATCTGGACCTTCACAGTGAATTATAACCATTTCAGTGAAAAGTAAAGTAGTTATTATTTTAGGGACCCAGAAAAATGAGGGGGATTTATCCAAAGTCATTCAGATTAGTTGCTGATAAAACTAGGGCTCAATCCTGGACCTCCTGACTCCAAATCAGTGATCATTCCCTAATCCTAAGTGGTCACTTTACTTATTTGACATGACATGCCATATCATGATATCTCTTATGTCATGATATCTGACGTCGGAGATTTAAATCCCTTCTAGCCAAACAGTATAAAACTGCAAAATAAAATATCTACTTTTTCAAGGCCCTACTTGCATGGCTAACACAAATGGACAAGACTTTGGCACCCCTAAATGTGGCTCATCAACACCACAGAACAGGCCATTGCCTCGGTGGCCTCCATGCTGAGTTGTCTCCCCAGCCAATGTGCCTATAGGTTCTAAAGCTACTTAGTCAGAGCTATAGGATAGGGGGCAAGTTTTGCGTGTTCAAGTGTTCTGGTCCATACCAGCTTCTCATTGACGAGTAAGAGTCAAGTTAGAGTAAGGTGCAAGGAAGTCATCCTTGAGCCTACCTAAATGGAGGAGGGGGTGAGAGAGGGCACGGTTTGGCATTGACGCCGTCTTGCCATGGAGAGCCAGAGCTGAGAAGCATGAGGGCTCCATACTCATCCTGGTGTGGGCCATCAACCTCATTTATTGGCTGGAAGGTCAGCATTATGATAGGTATCCAATCCCAACACCTTCTATAAAAGGGAACAAAAAAGAACCAAAGGAAGAAAAGCCTAAGAATTAAAAGGGAGGCCAGGAGAGGTGGCTCACGCCTGTAATCCTAGCACTTTGGGAGGCTGAGGTGGGTGAATCGCTTGAGCTCAAGAGTTCAAGACCAGCCTGGCCAACATGATGAAACCCCATCCCTGGAAGAAAAAAAAAAAAAAAAGTCAGTAGTCCCAGCTACTAAGAAGGCTGAGGTGGGAGGGTCACATGAATCCAGAAGGTCGAGGCTGGAGTGAACTGAGATCGTGCCACTGCACTCCAGCCTGGGGGACAAAGCGAGACCCTATCTCAGAAAAAAAAAAAAAATTAAAATTAAAAAGCATTAAAAGGGAATCCCTCTGGCCATGCAATGGAAATAATTAGTGCCTATGAACTAGTTGTTTAAAAACCAATACTTCACAAAATTTGTATGGTCTTTATGTGTGTGTGTTTGGGGGGAGTCCTTCCCTTTAGTTCATAGTAGAGTTCCTTTTGAATGCTGCAGCCACCTCAGCTTTATTAAGGAACACAAGGAAAGAGGATTTTGTCTTTTCCATATTTGGGCCAAAATTTTACATGGGAGAGGTAAATCTTTAGGGACAAGTGTGGTCATGGCAATAGGATGAAAAGGAGAGAAACTGGCAAGAGAAAAAAAGAAATTCAGAGACAAAGATTAGATAAACGTTTTCAATTGAGCCCTCCCTCTTGGAGAGAAAATATCTGAAACTTATATTTGCTCAGACGCTAGAAGCTGTTCTGTGCCCGGGGGAAAGAAGAGTTCGGTGTTCCAGATGACTGGCAAGCTTGAATGTCAGCCTTGCTACAACACAGGCCCTGAAACCTTGGGAGCTCCATTGGCGTGGTCCAGAGAGATGCTGTAATGTCAATTACATTTAATGTCACTGCTCTGTACTCGCTCATCCAGATGTGTTCCATGGCAAGAGATGTTGTTTCCTAAAGAAACCTTTAGAAAAAAAGAATAAACGTCCCCAGTGAGCTTCCTTTGAGGGCAATTTGTATCCTCCAGTGGCTGAACCACTTTATCCAACATCCTTCTGTCCCTCCAGATATTTCTCACACAACTTCTGTGCTCAAGATCCTTCACCGGCCGGTAGCGGTGGCTCCAACCTGTTATCCCAGCACTTTGGGAGGCGAGATGGGGCGGATCGAGGTCAGGAGGGTGAGACCATCCTGGCTAACACAGTGAAACCCCATCTCTACTAAAAAAAAAAAACAAACAAACAAAAAAAACTAGCCCGAGGCTGATGGCGCCTATGAATCAACTACTCGGGAGGCTGAGGCAGGAGAATGGTAAACCGAGGCGGAGCTTGCAGTGAGCTGAGATCCGGCCACTGCACTCCAGCCTGGGGGACAGAGCCAGACTCCGTCTCAAAAAAAAAAAAAATCCTTCACCAGGCCCTCCTGAGTGTGTTTGGGACATATATGCTATAAATAGGAAAGGATACAGGGGGCAATGGGGAGGCAAAGGGAAAAAGCGGCAAGGTCCTTGGCAAGTATTTAGCTAAATTGAGCTAAAATTACCTAAATCAAAAGTAACCTGTCCTTGAGGGATGTATTTTTTCTCTGGGGGTGCCAAAACAAAGTACCACAGACTGGGTGACTGAAACAACAGAAATGTATTTTCTCACAATTCTGGAAGCTGGAAGTCTGAGATTAAGTTTTTGGTAGGGTTGGTTTCCTCTAAGGCCTCTCTGCTTGGCTTTTATTGTATTTATTTATTTATTTTATTTATTTATATATATTTTTGAGATGGAATCTCGCTCTGTCATCCAGGTGGGAGTGCAGTGGCACAATCTCAGCTCACTGCAACCTCTACCTCCTGGGTTCAAGTGATTCTCCTGCCTCAGCCTCTGAAGTAGCTGGGATTACAGGCACGCACCACCACGCCTGGCTAATTTTCATATTTTTAGTAGAGACAGGGTTTCACCATGTTGGCCAGGCTGGTCTGGAACTCCTGACCTCAGGTGATCCCCCTGCCTCGGCCTCCCAAAGTGCTGGAATTACAGGTGTGAGCCACCATGCCTGGCCCCTCTCCTTGGCTTTTAATGGCTTTATTCTCCCTGTGTCTTCACATGATCTCCCTGCACCTGTTTATGACCTAATCTCCTCCTCCTATAAAGGCATATGACTGTACTTGTCATATTAAATTAGGGCCCACCCTAATTACCTCATTTTAACTTTTAAAAGACCCTTTCTCCAAAGACATTACCTTCTGAGGCACTAGGAGTTAGGACATCAACATACAAATGGGATTGGGGGCACAATCCAGCCCTTAACAAAGGGGATTTCAGTTTAGAGGACGTAGCAATTCCCACACATGTGGAGGAAACTCATGTAAATCTATAACAAGGCTGTTGTGCTACAGGCCAGGTGTGTGGGACTATGGGGAGGGAACTCAGGAGAAACTGCCAACAGGCGGAGTGGGTAGAAGAAGCCTTTACTGAAGAGGTGGGAATGGAGTTAGCTAGAAAGGGAAGTAGATCTGAGGAAGGTGGAGAGAGGGAGAGCAGGTGGAGGAGAGAGCATTCCAGGTGGGAGGACTAGTATGGAAAATGTTCAGCCAAGACTCTAAGACATGCTCAGAGGACATTGAACAGATCAGTCTTCAAAGGTTGGAGCATTCATTTTATGAAAGCAGAGAAGAGCCCGGGTCCAGTGGCTCATGCCTGTAATCCTAGCACTTTGAGAGACGGAGGTGGGCGGATTGCCTGAAATCAGGAGTTTGAGACCTGCCTGAGCAACATGGTGAAATCCTGTCTCTACTAAAATACAAAAAAATTAGCCGGTCACGGTGGCACACACCTGTAGTCCCAGCTACTCGGGAGGCTAAGGCAGAGGCAGAGGCAGAGATTGCAGTGAGCCAGGATCTTGCCACTGCATTCAGCCCGGGCAACAGAGCAAGACTCGGTCTCCAAAAAAAAAAAAAGTAAAGCGAGAAGAGAAGAGCTTGAGAAAGTGAGAGAGTGAGCTGAAACTAGAGGGTGGAGGGCTGGGCTACACATAGACTTCCTCCCGTGAACCCTTCTTCTTCTTCTTTTTTTTTTTTTTCAGACAGAGTCTTGCTCTGTCGCTCAGGCTGGAATCTCGACTCACTGCAACCACCGCCTCCCAGGTTCAAGTGATTCTCCTGCCTCAGCCTCCTGAGTAGCTGGGATTATAGGAGCCCACCAACAGGCCCAGCTAATCTTTGTATTTTTAGTAGAGACGGGGTTTCACCATGTTGGCCAGGCTGGTCTCGATCTCCTGACCTCATGATCCACCCGCCTCAGCCTCCCAAAGTGCTGGGATTACAGTCGTGAGCCACCGTGCCCGGTCACCACGAACACTTTTAGCTGGGCAGAGAACATAACAGCAATAATATATGTGTATAGCTCCTTATAATTATTAAGATTTTTCATAAACGATCTCATTTTCATCACTACCAATACTCAATGAAATCATCAGGGCATCATTTGAATCATTCTATAATGATTATTATAGGAAATTGAGGGGGAGAGAGTTTAAATTGCTTAACCAGCAGATTTGAGGGCTGCAATCACAACTGTGCTGTAGGCAAATTCATCTGACAGGCTTGCGAAGAATGCTCTGGAGAGGGAAGAGGAAGGAGGCAGGGAGCTATTCAAGATGAGAATAGGAGTGAAGCGATAAAAGCTGGAATTAGGGGAGTGGTACTAGAACTAGAAAAGTGCCACAGAGGAAACCAGCCCTACCAACAACTTGGTGTTGGCTTGGATAATAAACGTGCTGAAAAAGAATATGCTATGAAATAAGCAAAAAGGCCCTGGGAAGGGTAATGCATTTGGTTCCTATCATACTTCATATCTCAGCAGGAATTAATTGATCAGATTCTTCCCCGCCTTTGCTAAGTAGGAACACGAAGAAGGTGCAGCTCTGTTCCCACATGTCTTTCACAGGCATTTAGTATATTACTCTGTAATCACATATTCATATATTGTCTCCCCCACTAGAGTATGAGTTCCTCCACTGGAAAAGTGGCAGGACTAGAGATTGACCAAACCCAGGCTTTTTACAATTAAATTGGTCAAAGTTAAGCCTGGAATTTATATTCTGGGGCCATTTTGCTCCCCTTGGGAAAAGCTCACCTGAAACGAAGTCAACGCCAAGATAAACAGAACCCAGAGATGGTGGCTGGTATATTTCTGATGACATGACATGTATAAGCACCTGCATTTAGTCATGCCTAAAGCCAGAAATCCCTGGATTTTCAGATATAAAAATGTATTAGTTTCCCAGGGCTGCTGCAAGAAATCACCACAACCTGGGTGGCCTCAAACAACAGAAATATATCCTGTCACAGTTCTGGAGGCCAGAAGTCTGAAATCAAGGTATAGCAGAGTGGTGTTTCCTCCAAAGGCTCTAGGGAAGAATTCTTTCCTGCCTCTTCCTAGATTCTGTAAACACTTTCTTAGCATGGCTCTGTGGGCTCTGCAGATGAATATGTGGCATGTACTTTACAGCCATCTCCTCTGGTGGTAATTTAGACACCCGCTTCCTGAAAATTCAGGGCCTTTGATATTTTGCCCACCCCTCACCACATCCCAGCCCATCTCTCCTTGCTTGAGCCCATTGTTTAACTAAACAGAAAACAGATTCTAATTCCTGTCTTGAAAGCAACCAGTGAATGCTCTATAAGGATATAGCCATGACAGGGTAGAAGTAGCATTCAATGTCCTCTCCTAAAAGAGGCTGATGTTTCTAGAAGAAGATCAGACATTAGGCACACACTAGACCTCAGTCTTTATGGAATATAACAGAGGCAGTAAGTTGGTGAAGAAGTCTTGCTAATATATATTTCTTAGTAATGACTAGAACCTGGGCCATGCTTGCAGTTGACCAGCTTCCCACTATAAATGTCAGGCAGGTACAGATGAGGCTTCTAGGAGATGAGGGCAGAAGTTTAGAGGGGTTGGCATTCAGACTTGAAGTTCTTCGAGGGAGAATCTGTTCATCTCTTAGGTCTGAAGTCTGGAGGTAAAGATTCCCACTGTCCAAGGAAACAATCTTAGGCATCCAATACCCTTCCCATCTGCTAATCTAAGTCAAGAGATGATCTGTGACTAGTATGAGACAGAAGAAAAATAGAACGGGAACCAACTTATTTTGTGGACATGTAAATTTAGGCTATTCCTATTCATGGGATTGGATTTTCTCCTCATTCTCTTGCCATAGGCAGGTACATTCTTGCATGCTAAGCTCTATGCTGCCAGAACTGTGGACCACTGATGTTCTTCTCCCCTTCTTCAGATTCCATCCAAATGTTCTTGTGCAGAGTTCAGACAAATCTGTGACAGCAGGGCATAGTGAAAACAGCATAAGCTTTGAGGTCAGAAAGACCTGGACTACATGCCAGCTTTGAAAGCCACTTAAAAGCCCTGCTGCCCTAAACATACACCTGCTGGTGAAGAGCAGAGTTGTGTCTGATGCGCATAGCATTTAAAACATGCCAGGTACTATGCTATGTGCCCTACACATGTTAACTTACTTAATTCTCACCACTAACTCATGACGTTGTGTACTATTAACATCCCTATTTTATAGATGGGGATGTTCAGGTATGGAAAGATCAAGTAACTCGCATCCAGTTAAGCTGCAGAACCAAGATGTGAATTTACACAGTCTGGCTCCAAAGTTAGTGTCTAAACCATGCATGGTGGCTCATGCCCCTATCATTCCAGCACTTTGGGAGGCCAAGGTGGGAGGGTCTCTTGAGGTCAGCAGTTCGAGGCTGCAGTGAGCCATGATCACATCACTGATCCAGCCTGGGTAACAGAACAAGACCCTGTCTCAAAAAAAAAAAAAAAAAAAAGGTCAGTGTCTTTACCCACTAAGGCAAGTTTTATTACCTCCTCCATTCATTTCTTCAACAACTGTTTCCTGAGTGCCTACTCTGTACCCAGCACTGCATAAGATGCTGAAGATGCAGTCAAGGACATGGTCCTGACCCTCCAGGCACTGACATTCTAGTGGGAGAGGCATCACAATACACAGTGCTGGGTTGCAGGCGTGCTATGGGAATCCAAAGAAGGGGCAGTCGAGAAAGGCTCACTGCTGGGCATAGTGGCTCACACCTGTAATCCTAGCACTTTGGGAGACTGAGGCAGGAGGATCACTTGAGCCCAGGCGTTCAAGACCAGTCTGGGCAACACAGTGAGACCCCATCTGTAAAGAAAAAACTATGTGAGATTGGAGAGCCAAGCAAAGTCATATTTCCAAGGGTCTTTCTATCATACTAAATTTGAAGTTGAATTTGAAAAAAAAATGGCATTTTTAGAAACCCTAGTGAATGCACTGGAAAATATAAAACTGAACGCAAAGGGTCCATTTTACACAAAGATGTGAGAGTTTGCATTAAGCGGGTTAACAGGGATAGAGAAAGGTCAGAGTCAAAGGTATTCAGGAGCTCGAATATATAGAACCAGGGCTGGCTGAATGTAAAGCAAAGGAAGAGCGAGGAATCAAACATGACTCGCTGGTTCTTGCTAAGTAGGGAGTAGCCCTGTTCAGTCCGATAAGTGATGCAGGAGGCACAGCCCCGAATTTGAGGCGCTTGTGAGACCTCCAAGGGAAGCCACCTTGTCTGGTTATACTGGTCTTTGGGGAGGAGGTTTGGTGGTAAATTTGGAAGTTATTAGCGTCTAGGTGTGCACAGGCCTAGGGGTGACAATGACACCAGGGTAACTGGGGAGGAGAGATGAAAGAGAGCTGAAGTCAGAACCAGTGTTCACAACACACACCCATGGAAGAAGAACCAATGGCAGGGAGCGGGAAGAAGGAAATCCTAGAGAAGAGGGTGTCATGCAGGCTAAGGCCAGAATTTTAAGAATGAGGATGTGTCACAGAGCTGAGAGCGGGCCGACCTCTACTTGTAGGTGGGTCTGCACGTCTAACCCTCCACCAAGACTGTGATCGAAGAGCAGAACTGTGTCTGATGCATCTGTTTTCCCAAAACAGCAGGTGCTTAATGTGTAAGGAATAAGGAAATAATAAGAGCCAATATTTATTGAGTGTGTACATGCGCCAAGCACTAGACATTTTGCATGGATAATCTCATTCAGTTCGCACAAGCATGCTATTAGGTACATGCTTTTTTAATATATATACACATATATATATAGACTCCCAAAGTACTGGGATTACAGACGTGAGCCACCGCATTCAGTCCTGATATCTGATTTTTACCAGGGAAAAAATCCTTTGAATGGTTAATCTGACGGAATTTTCAGCATCACTATTAGAACTGAGAAGAAAAGATGCTGGGAGGTGTGCCCAAAAGCCTCAAGATGTAAATTCACGTCTTGATTCTGCAGCTTACCTAGATGCAAGTTACTTGATTTTTCCATACCTGAACATCCCCATCTATAAAATAGGGATGTTAATAGCAGTCATGGTGCACACAGCTGGCCTTGCTCTACCCTGAGCCCCTATGCAGCGTTAATGAGCAGCTGGGAGCTACCTGCACAGGCCCAGACCTGCCTGCTGGTGTTACGGGCCTTCCCCTCCAGCGAGGGCTACAGGTGGGAGCTGAAGAGCAGGAGGAGATATGTAAAGTAGCAGACAGTGCTAAGGTAGTAGGCGCTGATTTCCTAGTGCACTTATCAGGCTCACTAAGGCAGGGAAGTGCGGGACTGTTCTGCCTTCCACAGTGAGGAGCACAGCTCAGTCAGCACATTAAAACCAGCCGCAAGGCTGGGCACAGTGGCTCACGCCTGTAATCCCAGCACTTTGGGAGTCCAAGGCCGGCGGATCACTTGAGGTCAGGAGCTCGAGACCAGCCTGGCCATCATGGCAAACTCCGTCTCTACTAACAATACAAAAATTAGCCAGGCATGGTGGCAGGCGCCTGTAGTCCCAGCTACTCAGGAGGCTGAGGCAGGAGAATCGCTTGAATCCGGGAGGCGGAGGTTGCAGTGAGCCCAGATGGCGCCACTGCACTCCAGCTTGGGCAACAGGGCAAGACTCTGTCTCAAAAAAACAAAAAACAAAAAAACAGCCACAGAGCTGAACCCGCTCATGGAGCACACGCTGACAAAATCTGTGACGTGCAAGTAAAAGGAGCGTCCTCTTACTTCAGTTTCTGGTGACCCAGAACTAGACCTTGGGCAGTAGTTCTCAACCTGTGCGTCACAGAGGTTGGCAGGAAACAGATGAGAGCACAAAGTTAACCCTTTAATAGCACTCTAGAGCAATGCAGTCCAATAGAAAATATAGAAATAGAAATAGAATGTGAGCCCCCACGGAATTTAAAATTTTCTAGTAGTCATATCAAAAAGAGCAAAGAGAAACAGGGGAAATTAATTTTAATCTATTTTCATTTAACCCTAAATATACAAAATATTATTTCAACATATAATCAATGGAAAAATTACTAACAAGATTTTTTACACTCTTTTTATTATACTAAGTCTTTAAAATCTGGTGGGTGTTTCACATTCACCATGCATTTCAATTCCAGTTAGCCACATTTCAATGGCTCCATTGCCGCATGTAGTGGCTGGTGCAGCACTAGAGCCTGCTGTACCAGGCTCTGTAAGTCTGAGAAGCCGGGACAGCAGGAAAGTCAGGCCCCTGACACACAATCAGCCAGTGAAATCTGAGGAATGGGGTCGAAAGGGATCCACCAACTGGTACCTGAGGTCCACATACAATCAACTCATAAATCTCCAAGACAGAAGATATCCCTGCACTTCAAAAACTCTGTCTACTGCTTTATATGACTTTTTTTCTGTCACAATGCTCACCTTCATGTCCATTTAACTTCAGTTTACCAAAAAATATCATTATCCCCGCTGGGTGTGGCGGCTCATGCCTGTAATCCCAGCACTTTGGGAGGCTGAGGCGGGAGGATCACCTGAGGTCGGGAGTTCGAGACCAGCCTGACCAACATGGAGAAACCTTGTCTCTACTAAAAATACAACATTAGCTGGGCGTGGTGGCACATGCCTATAATGCCAGTTACTTAGGAGGCTGAGACAGGAGAATCACTTGAACCCGGGAGGTGGAGGTTGTGGTGAACCAAGATTACACCATTGCACTCCAGCCTGAGCAACGAGAGCGAAAGTTCGTCTCAAAAAAGTATATATATCATATCCCCAAATATTTATTGAGAGTACAGGATGCCTGCACTGTGCTAGATATTGGATCCAGTAATGTCCTCTGCATCTACAATGCATTGCAGATTACAAAGCCCTCAACACAAACCAAAGAAGTGGGTGTATCAATTATCTATTACTATGTAACAAATGGCTACAAATTCAGCAGCTTAAAACAACACACACTTACTACTTCATCATCTCTGTGGGTTAGGAGTCCAGCTATGGCACGGCAGAGTCCTCTGCTTAGAATCTCACAAGGCTGCCCGGCTCAGCGGCTCACACCTATAATCCTAGCACTTTGGGAGCCTGAGGCAGATGGATCACTTGAGGCCAAGAGTTTGAGACCAACCTGTCCAACATGGTGAAACCCCATCTCTACTAAAAATACAAAACTTAGCCAGGAGTGGTGATGCACACCTGTAGTCCCTGCTATTCAGGAGGCTGAGGTAGGAGGATTGCTTGGACCTGGGAGGTAGGGGTTGCAGTGAGCCGAGATTGCACCACTGTACTCCAGCCTGAGCAACAGAGTGAGACTCTGTCTTAAAAAAAAAACAAAACAAAAAACTCACAAGACTGTAGTCAAGGTGTTGGCAAGGGCTGGGTCCTTATCTGGAGGCTTAGCTGAGGCTTGCCATTGAAATGCAAGTTGTTGAAGCTGTTGAAATGTGAGCCTAAGGTCAGGGTGGCTTGATCTGTGAGGATGTGAGGACATACTTCCACCCTCACCACTCACATGATTGTTAGCAGTATTGAGTTCTTTGTGGCTGTAGGACAGAGTCAGCTCTCTGCTGGATTTTGATCAGAGGCCACCCACTGTTCCCTGTGTCATGGCCCTCTCCATAGGCAGTTCACATGGCAGCTAACTTCTTCAAGGCTGGCAGTGCTTCTAATTCCAGTCTGCTGCAAGGTTGTTTTATACAATTTAACATAATCATGGAATTGACAGTCCACCACCTTGGCCATATTCTATTGGTTGAAAGCAAGTCACAGGTCCACCCCATTCTCAAGGGCCTGTGACTACACAAAGGCATGAACACCAGGAGTTGGGGATCATGCGAGCCACCTTAGGGTATGTCTACCACAGTGGTATTATCCCAATAAATAACACAGGTAAGCAATGAGGGTTGGGGACAATGATTGGCAACAGTCACTCAGCTTGTAGGGGAAAAATTCATGACTAAGGTCCATGGGTGCTGATTCCATGGCCAATGTCCCTTCTAACACAGACAGTGAAAAGTGGCTCCTGCCCTCAGGCAGCTGGCTAAATAATTAGGGATGGGGGCTGGAAATAAGCTTACCCAGAACTGCAGTGTCCCCACACATGTGAGAGGCTTGGCCCAGGGAATAGGTTGTAAAGAACCTCCACTGGGTTCTTGAACTGTCCCTCCCTGTACATAGGCGGGAATATCAGAGATGAGACATGGGACTTTGGCCTGGTGAGAAGAAATCATGGTCTCACGTCTAGGAGTAGGACTGCCTATTTTAAGAAATCTCATCCAGCCAAGAACCTCATCCATAACTGTTCCTAGGAGATTTTGCACTGTAACTCCTAAATTCCCCCTTCTCCCACTTAGGGCTTGACTGTAGGATGCTAAGGTCAAAGCTACTTACTACAGGTTTCCCACCTTCTCTGCCAGGCACTGTGGATACCGCCCTGATCTTAGGCTCACATTTCAACAGCTTCAACAACTTACATTTCAACAACTTGCATTTCAATGACAAGCCCCTAGTGGTATATCTGAAATCAGTACCTGGACAATCGGATCTCCTAATGCCTCTGCTACCCCATCCCCAACAGGTAGAATTAAGGTCAAACTTGAAGAATTTTGGCTAGATCAGCCAGGCGCAGTGACTTACACCTGTAATCCCAGGACTTTGGTAGGCCGAGGCAGGAACTGCTTGAGCTCAGAAGTTTGAAACCAACCTGGGCAACATGGTGAAACCCCATTTCTACAAAAAGTACAAAAATTAGCCAGGTGTAGTGGCACGCACCTGTATTCCCAGCTACTCAGGAGGCTGAGACAGGAGGATCGCTTGACCCTGGGAGGTCGAGGGTCCAGTGGGCTGTGCTTACACCACTGTACTCCAGCCTGGGGGACAAATGCAAGACAATATAAGCCACTTCTTAAACATCATTAAAAATAATAAATTAATTAAGTTTATATGGTTAAGTAAAAAGTTACTATATACACTAAACACCTTAGCATTTCACGGATAGAACAGCCCATTCAGAACTAGAATCAGATAACTCGATTTGGGCTTTAGAAAGAGACCTAGGTTTAGCGCCGTGGTTCTCAGGTGGGGGCAATTTTGTTTCCCAGGAAACATTTGGCAATATCTGAAAACATTTTTGATTGTCACAACACAAGGAAGGAGGAAGGGTTGTGTTAGTCTATTTTGCATTGCTATAAAGGAATGTCTCAGACTGGATAATGTATAAAGAAAAGAGGTTGATTACCGCTCTGCAGGCTGTACATGAAGCATAATGCTAGGCACCTGCTTCTAATGCGGGCCTCAGGAAGCTTGCAATCATGGTGGAAGGCAAAGGGGGAGCCCACATATCACATGGCAAGAGAGGGAGCAAGAGGTGAGGGATGCCAGGCTCCTTTAATCAACCCACTCTCATGTTAATTAATGAATGATCCAGAAGTCACTACCATGGCGGGGCAGTGCGGGGCACCAAGCTATTCATGAGGGAGCTACACCCAAGACCCAAACACCTCCCACTAGCCCACCTCCAACATTGGAGGTCATATTTCAACATGAGATTTGGAGAGGACAAAACATCTACATCATATCGGGGGTATAGAGAGGTGCAACTAGCATGTAGGGAATAGAGGCCACTGTACAGTGGATGCTGCCATACATCCCACAATGCACGGAACGCTCCCACAGCAAGGCATTACCTGACCAGAAAAGTCAGTAGTGCTGAGGTTGAGGATCCCTGGCCTAGAGTTGGCTGAGAGGAAGAGAGGAAAGCTTTGGGCAAAGGTTATGTGTGGGAGTGTGAGGCTTGAGGGGTAGAGGGGAGGTATAAGATGGAGGCAGGCGGAAGAACGATAGAAACACCAGGCCACCACCCCACATTGTAATCCAGAGGAAGATTCCCTCCACCAACCAATGATAACTTATCTTCTGACTTACTGATCTCCATTAGAAACAAATATAAGAATCCCTTTTATATTTCACCTTTCATTCCTGCTCACCTTTTATTCCTACATGAAACAGGATCTCATAACCCTTCAGGGGTTTCTTCAAACTCTGACAAAATTACCTTCCACCCCTACTATACAACCAAAGGTATTTTAGGCTTAATTTGTCTCCTCCTCCTCCTAATAACCCTAGTACTATTTTCACCTGACCTCCTGAGCGACCCAGATAACTACACTTTAGCCAACTCCCTCAACACCACATCCCACATTAAGCCAGAGTGGTACTTTCTGTTTGCCTATGCAATCTTACGATCCATCCCTAACAAACTAGGAGGCGTACTGGCCTTTGTATTCTCCATTCTCATTCTAGCAGTTATTCCTGTACTTCGCACGTCTAAACAACAAACCATAATATTCCGACCATTGAGTCAGTGCCTGTCCTGAATCTTAATGGCCGAACTATTTACACTCACATGAATTGGGGGACAGCCAATCGAATACCCTTTTATCGCCTTATCGCCATTGGACAGATAGCATCTATTATGTACTTCTCTACCATCCATTTTATTTTATTTTTTTTTGAGACAGTGTCTTGCTCTGCTGCCCAGGCTGGAGTGCCATAATGCAATCTCGGCTCACTGCAACCTCCACCTGCCAGGTTCAAACAATTCTTCTGCCTCAGTCTCCTGAGTAGCTGGAACTACAGGTGTGTGCCACCATGCCTGGCTAATTTTAGTAGAGATGAGGTTTCACCATGCTGGCCAGGCTGGTCTCGAACTCCTGACCTTGTGATCCACCTGCTTCAGCCTCCCAAAGTGCTGGGATTACAAGCGTGAGCCACAGCGCTCAGCCCTTCTACCATCCATTTTAGAATCTTAAAATGTTACCACCGAAGCTTAGAGATCCAGCCCAACTCCTTTGCATTGCAGATGTGGAAACTGATCCCTAAAGAGACAGAATTGAGTGCTCAAGGCCACACAGGTTTCTAAATAGCAGAACCAGCTGCAGAACCCAGGCTCCTAACTCACTGGCCAGTCCTATTTCTTCTGTTTTATTTTTGACATCTAACAGTCCAATAACTTTTTGAACATCTCTCATACAAACCTCTGAGCTGCAGAATAGTTTTCAACTCAGTAGGAACCTCCTGAGATTCCTATTGAGTTGAAAACTATTCTGCAGCTCAGAGGTTTGTAAAACTTTTCTGCAAAGGACCAGAGAGTAAATATTTTAGGCTTTATAAGCCAGAGGATTTCAGTCACAAATACTCAACGCTGCTGCTGTAGTGTGAAAGCTGCCATACACCATACATAAATGAATGGGTGTAGCTGTGTTCCAGCAGAATTTATTTATAGACACGGAATTTAAATGTTATACAATGTATGTGTCAGAAAACGTTACCTTTTCTTTTAATTTTCTTTCACCCATTTAAAAATGTTAGAAGAAGGCTGGGCGTGGTGGCTCAGGCCTGTAATCCCAGTACTTTGGGAGGCCGAGACGAGCGGATCACGAGGTCAGGGGATCGAGACCATCCTGGCTAACACGGTGAAACCCCGTCTCTACTAAAAATGCAAAAAAATTAGCCGGGCGTGGTGGCAGGCGCCTGTAGTCCCAGCTTCTAGGGAGGCTGAGGCGGGGGAATGGCATGAACCCAGGAGGCGGAGCTTGCAGTGAGCCGAGATAGCACCACTGCACTCCAGCCTGGGCGACAGAGCGAGACTCCATCTCAAAAATAAATAAATAAATAAAATAAAATAAAAAAATTAAAATGTTAGAAGAGTCTGGGCGCAGTGGCTCACGCCTGTAATATCAAAACTTTGGGAGGCCATGGCGGGTGGATCACCTGAGGTCAGGAGTTTGAGACCAGCCTAGCCAACATAGTGAAACCCCATCTCTACTAAAAATACAAAACATTAGCCGGGTGTGGTGGTGCAAGCCTGTAATACCAGCTACCGAGGAGGCTGAGATAGGAAAATTACTTGAACTCGGGAGGCAGAGGTTGCAGTGAGCCGAGATCGTGCCATTGCGCTCCAGCTTGGGTGACAGAGCAAGACTTCATCTCAAATAAATAAATAAATAAATAAGAATTATTCTTAGCTCCAGGCCACATCAAATGGTGGCAGGGTGGGGGACGGGGGGTGGGGGGCAGGTGGGAGCAGGGAGGATGTTACCAGATTTGGACTCTATCAAAATTGCTGATATGCTGCTATCAGAAAGTAGATCTCCAAAACCAGCAGGAAAAAAATTTAAAAACTCCAGAAAAGTGCAATAAATTGCAAACAATACATACCATAAATACTGTTGTTGCTAAATGTAAGATAAAGTTTCATATTTCTATATGTACACACACATACACATAAGCATGAGAGAAAGATCCAGAAGGATCTTCATAAAATTCATAACAGGAATTACTTGGGGGGGGAGGAGGCTTGATTGGAATAGGTCAAGGAAGGCCTTGCAGTGTTTCCATGTGTTTTATAATGAGAACATATTTATGTCTTAGTCCTGTAACTTTTTAAAGTTTTAAATTTAAAAAGAATCCATGTGTACCTTATACTAGTTTAATGAATTTGCCTCACCCCTCACAAATAAACTTCATCCCTCCTTGCTGCCGCATCCGAGGGAATCAGGGACAGAGCTGGAGAAGCCCAGGACAGAGCTTCAGCCCCTGCTTAGCAAGCCACCGGGAGGCAGCCCCGGGCCCTGGGGATTTCTGATCATTTTATGGTTTGGGGGAGGGAGGGAAGAAATGCTCTTTCATCAAATTAAAAAAATAAAATAAAATTACTACTCTTTCTGCTGGGATACTGATGGTCTAGGGCTCTTAGAGGATCTGACTTTGGAAACCCCAAGGACAAAGGAGACCTAAAAAGCAGCCGCAGCCAGTCCCCTGGTGTCTGGGTCGCTGCTCTTGAAACCTCCAGCACATGTGGTTTCAATCACCGAGCCTGGCGCCTTCCGCCACTCAGAAGCCCAGCAGCTTCGGGGCGCCCAACTGACTTCTTTGTTTGCGAGGAGCTGGGCCCAGCCAGGGTGGCCGCCTTCGCCTTCGAGAGAGGTTTTAGGCTCAGCCTTCCCCTTTCTATAAAATTCCGGAAATCTCAGGGCAGCCCCAGGCGACAGGCTGCAGGCAGCCTGCAGCCTGCTTGGGGGAGTTCTTATCTCCGGGGACAGCCTAACCCTGAGACCTCTTGGCCAGTGCCGTCCAAAGCAAACAGCAAGCAGATGGTCCAAGCTCGGCCTCTGGTGAAACTGTTTATTCTTAGGAGATGGCCATCTCCCCTCTGGGACCCTGCCGGCTCCACCAGCCTTTGCTCCTCTTTCCCTTCCGCATCTCCCCCTTTCTCCTTCTAAATGGGAGTCCTCTGAATTTGATACCACTTTTGAGCTTTAAGAAAGGTCTACCCCGTCTCTACTAAAAATACCAAAAAAATTAGCCGGCCGTGGCGGCGGGCGCCTGTAGTCCCAGCTACTCTGGAGGCTGAGGCAGGAGAATGGCGTGAACTCGGGAGGCGGAGCTTGCAGTGAGCTGAGATTGCGCCACTGCACTCTGGCCTGGGCCACAGAGCAAGACTCTGTCTCAAAAAAAATAAAATAAAATAAAAAATAAAGAAAGAAAGAAAGAGAAAGATCTGCAAGGAAAAGTCAGCATTCCTTCCATTGTGGAAGGTTAATTTGGTTTCCTAGAGGAGAAGGGTTGAATGGAAACATATGGGGCTAGAGAAACTGGACATGGGAGGTTTACATTCCCAGTTTGGAATGAGGACAAACCTTGTTTGCCTATGTTGGCCGCCTGTCACATCTAAAACCAAATGCCATTAGCCAGCCCCATAAGTAAGATTCCATTTATGGTAAGTTATTAAAGTTATACTTTCAGCAAGTTAAAGGTGACAGGGCGTCGTGGCTCACACCTGCAATCTCAGCACTTGGGAGGCCGAGGCAGGCGGATTCTGTGAGCTCAGGAGTTCGAGACCAACCTGGCCAACATGGTAAAACCCCCGTCTCTACTGAAAATACAAAAACTAGCCAGGCCTGGTGGCATGTGCCTGTAGTCCCAGCTACTTGGGAGGTTGAGGCAGGAGAATCGCTTGAACCTGGGAGGCGGAGGTTACAGTGAGCCGAGATCGCGCCACTGCACCCCAGCCAGGGCGACAGAGCCAGACTCAGTCTCAAAAAAAAAAAAAAAAAAAAAAAAACTTGTAATAACCCAGGTTCCAGCCATGAAATATTACACCGGAGAGAC
The DNA here is from genome assembly GCF_008728515.1 of Papio anubis. Taxonomy (NCBI): domain Eukaryota; kingdom Metazoa; phylum Chordata; class Mammalia; order Primates; family Cercopithecidae; genus Papio; species Papio anubis. The sequence continues at coordinate 11,501,400 of NC_044987.1, forward strand.
CACAGACTTCCATCTTGGCCTAGAGCGGACCTTAAAGCGCCAGGGAGAGGAGGGCGGGGTGGGGGGGACCACCCCAGAACTGGCCCCCCGGCGGTATCATGGCGACCTGAACCCCGCTCCCCAAGAATATGAAAGTGATGATGACTCTTACGAAGTGCTGGATTTAACTGAGTATGCACGAAGACACCAGTGGTGGAATACAGTGTTTGGCCACAGTTCCGGACCTATGGTGGAAAAATACTCAGTAGCTACCCAGATTGTAATGGGTGGCGTTCCTGGCTGATGTGCAGGATTTTTGTTCCACAAAGTTGGAAAACTTGCAGCAACTGCAGTAGGTGGTGGTGTTCTTCTCCGTCAGATTGCTAGTCATTGTGGCTATGTGCAGATTGACTGGAAGAGAGTTGAAAAAGCTGTAAACAAAGCAAAAAGGCAGATTAAGAAACGAGCGAACAAAGCAGCACCTGAAATCAACAATTTAATTGAAGAAGCAACAAATTTATCAAGCAGCACATTGCGATATCCGGTGGATTTGTGGGAGACTTTTTGCTCAGACTTGCATCTTAAGGACATGAATATTCTCACATAGTAGATTCAACTACGAGAAGAGAAGTGGCAGCAATAAGGAGTCTCTCAAAAGTACATGCTGCCAGAGTCTCTAGGGCAAGGAGAACAACCAGCTGGAAAATACTGAATTCACAATTTAGCATTTTGCCATCTAAAGCTAGGCAAACTAGTATCTGCAACAGTAGTGTTCCTGAGCAAAACATGGCTTTCATCACTTTGTAAAAATTTGCATCTGTTTAGAAATTAGCCTATAAAATATCACCATTGTAGACAGAGAGAGAAAAGAAATATGTTGGATTTATTGCCTACTAAAATATTATTCTCTTTTTATGTAAATAAAATGTTCTTCATTGTGAAAAAAAAATAGAAATACTACAGTGGAAATACAAACCTGCAGGCAATCATCTTACCTTAATCAACCCAATTCCTAGCCTGGACTCCTGAAATATCTATGACAGACACCTCATTCAGGACTTTGTTTTTTACTGTTCCCTCTTGGGACATTGTCAGTCCTTAGCTTTGGACATATATACATATACATATGGTATATAGGGTCTATAAATCAGAGTCCCTTTCCCCCACCTTCTTTTTTTAACTTTTGAGAACAGCACAAACACTGCAAAGATATTTGACAATTTTCTCAGGTATTTTGTTGTTCTTTTTTGGGGGGCGGTGAGGGACAGAGTCTTGTTCTATCACCCACGCTGGAGTGCAATGGCACGATCTCGGCTCACTGCAACCTCTGCCTCCCGGGTTCAAGCCACTCTCTTGCCTCAGCCTCCCAAGTAGCTGGGATTACAGAGGCCCGCCACCACGCCTGGCTAATTTTTTGTATTTTTAGTAGAGATGGGTTTTCACCATATTGGCCAGGCTGGTCTCAAACTCCTGACCTCAGGTGATCCACCCGCCTCAGCCTTCCAAAGTGCTGGGATTACAGGCATGAGCCACCACGCCCGGCCTATTTTGTTGTTCTTGAAGTAAATAAGGAAAAAAAATTTCAAAACCAGTAAATTTGTTTATTGCTGCTCTCGGATTTATGACAGCTGGTATCCATGAAGCAAAGCGCTCTCCTGACAGTGCGCTGGCACACTGACAAGCTCACATGCTAGAGAGCAATTTTTTTTTTGAGACAGAGTCTTACTCTGTTGCGCAGGCTGGAGTACAGTGGCACAATCTCAGCTCACTGTAACCTCCACCTCCTGGGTTCAAGCGATTCTTGTGCCTCAGCCTCCTGAGTAGCTGGGACTACAGGCATACGCCACCTTGCTGGGCTACTTTTTTGTATTTTTAGTAGAAATAGGGTTTCACCATGTTGGTCAGGCTGGTCTTGAACTCCTGACCTCACATGACCCCCCCCCACCCCTGCCTCCGCCTCCCAAAGTGCTGGGATTACAAGTGTGAGCCACCGTGCTCAGCCTAGAGTGCAAATTTGAACATGAAATGCCCTTGCTTAAAAACCCCAATGGCTCCCCTTTGCCTAAGCGCCAGGGACAAATTTTAATCATCTTAGTATGCTATTGTGAAAGAAAAAATTAACCATATACTTGTTAAAGATGGTAAGAAATACACTATTCAAGGGAAGTGTAAGAGAGAGAAAAAATCTTTTCCTTCTACCCTTTTTCATTATTTGCTGGGGCTTTGTAACAAAAGACAGATTAATAAGAGAAAAGCATACTTTTTTTTTTTTTTTTTTAGACAGAGTCTCTCTGTCGCCCAGGCTGGAGTGCAGTGGTGAGATCTCGGCTCACTGCAACCTCCCCTTCCTAGGTTCCAGCAATTCTCATGCCTCAGCCTCCTGAATAGCTGGGATTACAGGTGTGCACCACCACGCCTGGTCAATTTTTGTATTTTTAATAGATATGGGGTTTCACCATGTTGCCAGGCTGGTCTTGAACTCCTGGCCTCAAGTGATCCACCCACCTTGGCCTCCCAAAGTGCTGGGATTACAGCCATGAGCCACTGCCTACAAATTTATTTAATATAGTCTTATGTGACATGAGAGCCTTCATAAGAAAATGAAGCCCCAGAAAATAGTTAGACATGTTTTTACTAGGTTTGATGAAGAGTAAAAAATCATGGGAAAAGGGTATGATCGAAGGGTAATAAGCTGGGGGAGACAGCAAGGCTCGCCACTCAGATTCCTCTCAGTGTTCCTGTCTTCACAGACAAGGACGCTCCTTCCTCTGGGCATAGGGAGTTGCCTCTCATATCAGGGGCTTATGACCTTCTTGTGGGGAAGGTTAGACAGTCCTTCCTGCACCTGCTCTTTCTCAAATTTCTTTGGCCTAAAATACTCAATATGCCAAGGTGTCATATTTTGGGGTAGGATGTTCTGAACCCCATCACAGTAGTGGCTACTATGATGGGGTTTTGTAGTATGGGCTAGAGATGGGGCTCAAATCCAGGGACAATAAGGAAAAGTGGAGATTTATAGCCAAGAAACAAGGTAGGGGAATCAATGGATGGAAAATCACTAGGAAGTAGGGTAACTCTGTTAAACTGACTTAACAAGATTTCTGCTGAAAGGAAGCCAGGGTAAGAAGATGTTGACGGTGGTCAGACTGAGAGGAGGATCCCACTAAACTCACTCAGTAGGATCCTTGATAAAACTGGAGTAAGCAGACCTAGACAGAGCCAAAGGTTGGGCCTAGTCAAAAGCAGGACCCAGAGGAGCCTGACTAGAGCCCGATCAAGGAGTCTGCGTTCATGCGAACTTCTGATTTCTCCATTACCCTTTTCCAGCCTCATTTCCAGTCATTAGAGCCTGTGGATTCTATACTGATGTCATTACAAACTTCCCATCTTTCCCTAACATATCTCCAGGTCATCCCAACAACTCTAGAATTCCATGGCGGACAGTTATAGTCTCAGAAACCAGGCACAGTGGCACATCCCTATAATCCCGGCCTTTGGGAGGCTGAGGCAGGCGGATCGCTTGAGGTCAGTAGTTTGAGACCAGCCTGGCCAACATGGCGAAACCCTGCCTCTACCAAAAAATACAAAAATTAGCTGGGCATGGTGGTGCATGCCTACTTGCGAGGCTGAGGTGGGAGAATCGCTTGAGCCCAGGAGGTGGAGGCTGCAGTGAGCGGAGATCACACCACTGCCCTCCAGCCTGGGCCACAGAGTGAGACCCTGTCTCAAAAATAAAATAAAATAAAAATAAAAAACAGGGCCAGGCGCAGTGTCTCACTCCTGTAATCCCAGCACTTTGGGACGCCAAGGCGGGTGGATCACTTGAGGTCAGGATCCACCAACAGAGTGAAACCCCATCTCTGGCCAACAGAGTGAAACCCCGTCTCTACTAAAAATACAAAAATTAGCTGGGCGTGGTGGCAGGTGCCTGTAATCCAAGCTACTTAGAAGGCTGAGGCAGAAGAATCACTTGAACCCGGGAGGCAAAGGTTGCCGTGAGCCAAGATTGTACCACTGCACTCCAGCCTGGGCAACAGAGCAAGACTGTCTCAAAAATAAGATAAAATAAAATAAAATAAAATGAGAGAGACAAAAATAAGATAAAAAAAGGAAAAAGTTATCACCTCAGAGCACAGAGGAATAGAAAACATTGGGGAAACTGTGATTTAGGAAACAGCCACATCTCCATGTGGACCTTCTGAATAGCTTTCCATATTTGACAGTTCCCCAAAGTAATCATTCCTTTGCTGAGTCCTTAATAGGGCAGCTGCCCACTCACCAGCCGTGTGCCCTGGCATGGGACTGAATCAGCCTGCAGGAAGATAGGAATCATATCTTTCTGCAATTTGCTAAAAAGAAAAAAAAAATGCTATTTGTGGAGCAGAGGTTCTGCCTCAGCACTTGGTTCAGTTCTGCTCCTTCCTGAGAGGTTTCTTACACGTATGCACCCCAGCAAAGATTATTACTTTCCTTCACTTTTGTACTTCTTACTATAATAGCTAAGATAGATTTTATACAACGTGCTTTAAACAAGATTATATTTAATCCTTATGACAGCATGTGAAAAGGTACTATTATTATGCTCATTTTATAGATGATAAAAGTAGGTTTAGAAAAATTAAGGATCTTGGCCAGCTGCAGTGGCTCACGCCTATAATCCCAGCACTTTGGGAGGCTAAGGCGGGTGGATTGCCTGAGGTTAGGAGTTCGAAACCAGTCTGGCCAACATGGTGACACCACGTCTCTACTAAAAATACAAAAATTAGCCAGGCATGGTGGCGCATACCTGTAATCCCAGCTACTCGGGAGGATGAGGCAGGAGAATCACTCAAACCAGGGAGATGAGGGTTGCAGTGAACCGAGATCACACCATTGCACTCCAGCCTGGGCAACAAGAGCGAAACTCCATTTCGAAAAAAAAGAAAAGAAAAAAGAAAGAAAGATAGATTAAGGGCAGAGTCAGGACTCGAATGTGACCCAAACCCACTCAAGTAACCATCCTCCACACTGTGTTTTGAAACCCAGTATTTAAGAGTTTGGAAAAGGTTAGTTTTGGGCTTATTTTTGCTTATTGTTCATTTGTTTGTTTTGTCTTGCTTCTAATCTTAAATACATAAAATTAAAGTAAGAACAGTTAGAAATTCCCTCCAAGAGTCAAAATATTTCTTTTTCAAAATATTCTTTCTATATTTTTCTTTTTTTCTGTATTTTTTTCTAATCTTTGTGGTTACCATGAAATATTTCTCAATGGAACTGATGGAGCAAGAGAAATTTCTAGGCTCTTTATATTTGAGGGATGAGAAAAAGATCTAAAACAAAACAGTCATAGTATTTGGAGGGAAAGAAAAATGATCACCTAAGTACTATTTTGGAATGACAGATATTATTTTTGAAATCCAGCTGGACACGGTGGTTCACGCCTGTAATCCCAGCACTTTGAGAGCCCAAGGCGAGGTCAGGAGTTGAGGTCAGGAGTTCAAGACCAGCCTGGCCAACATGGTGAAACCCTGTCTCTACTAAAAATACAAAAATTAGCCAGGCATGGTGGTGCACACCTGTAATCCCAGCTGTTTGGGAGGCTGAGGCAGGAGAATCATTCAAACCTGGGAGGTGGAGGTTACAGTAAACTGAGATAGTGCCACCATGCTCCAGCCTAGGCGACAGAGTGAGACTCTGTCTCAAAAAAAAAAAAAAAAAAAAAAAGAAAGAAAAAAGAATTCCATTTGGGGAAGGAAAACAAAGAACTTACCACACTTTTCATGCTGTGTGTGAATATCATATACATGTATGCTATGATGGTGTTTAGAAGCAACTCTGAATGGAGTTTTAGATTTGTGAACTATTTTCTGACTCCTGAACTACTTTTTTCCCCAACCCTTTTCCAAAGCTCAACCCTCACCCTCCCAGAATGCCTGCTGTCCATTCCCTGGCATGTGCAGGAGGCAGGAACTATGCATTTCCCAGTGGGTGCCTGCCAGGGAAGGTGGGCTTCTGTCCATCTGGGCGAGGGCATCATCAGCTTGTGTCAAAGGAAAGGTGATAAAAATTTTTCTTTTCCCTCCTGACTTGCTTAAACACCATCCAGACCTTACCATTTTTCTTAATTTGCACTGGGTGGACAATAAATAATTTTTCTCCCTTTTTAATTTTGCCAAACCCTGCCCAGAAAGCAGGGCAAAGCCTTGGTGGCCCTGGGGCCATTTCCCAGCACCTCCCAGGGAGCTCTACCAGACCACGGTAACTCTGAGTGAAAATGATGGGAAGTGATCTTCGTCCACAAAAGGGCCAGCTTTGAGGCCTCTCCGGGCAGTTACATCCCTTGGACTCCCCTGTACAGTTCCCAGAGTTTCAAATTTCTGAAAGATGAATACCATACAGTGTTCTCCAGCCCCAACACTAATTTTCTTTACCTCCTTTTCCCTTGAATATTTTTACTCTTTCTCACCATCTGCATTCTTATGAAGAGAGGTTTCCATTCAATCCTGCTTTAACATGCTGTTTTCTGAGTGTGGGCAGAGTCTTCTCTGTGGCTTAGTGGTTTTGAATGCTAAACAGAGCAGGAGACAAAATTTGATCCCTGGCTCTGTAACTTATATTTATTCTCTAGTATTTCAGGTCTGGAGCCTCCAGGAAAAAAAAAAAAAAATGTGTTTTGATAAAAAGGAAGGAGTAGGTGGATTAGATGTGAAACACCATTTCTGAAAACAACAGGGTGTCAGAAGTCAGAAGACCTGGGCTCTAGTCCCAACTTTGCATTAACTTGCATCAGTTGGCTTGTCACTTAGCTGCCTAATGTATAAGGTAAAGTGGTCAAATGAGAAGTGGTACTGAACTATATATATATGTGTGTGTGTGTATATATATTGAGATGGAGTTTCACTCTTATTGCCCAGGCTAGAGTGCAACGGTATGATCTCGGCTCACTGCAACCTCCGCCTCCTGGATTCAAGCACTTCTCCTGTCTCAGCCTCCGGAGTAGCTGGGATTACAGACACCCGCCACCACATCAAGCTAATTTTTTTGTATTTTTGCTGGAGATGGGGTTTCACCATGTTGGCCAGGGTGGTCTCCAACCTGACCTCAGGTGATCCACCTGCCTCGACCTCCCAAAGTTCTGGGATTACAAGTATGAGCTACTGCTCTCGGCCCTGAATAATATTTAGAAGCACAAATTTTAGGCCGGGCGCGGTGGCTCAACCCTGTAATCCCAGCACTTTGGGAGGCCGAGGCGGGTGGATCACGAGGTCAGGAGATCGAGACCATCCTGGCTAACATGGTGAAACCCCGTCTCTACTAAAAATACAAAAAACTAGCCGGGCGTGGTGGCGGGCGCCTGTAGTCCCAGCTACTCGGAGGCTGAGGCAGGAGAATGGCGTAAACCCGGGAGGCGGAGCTTGCAGTGAGCCGAGATCGCGCCACTGCACTCCAGCCTGGGTGACACAGCGAGACTCCGTCTCAAAAAAAAAAAAAAAAAAAAAAAAAAAGAAGCACAAATTTTAAAGCAGACAGACCTTCAGTTCTAACACTGGCTATGCTAATTATTGGCTGTATTTCTGCAGAGAATGTCTTTGACTTCCCTAAGCCTCAGTTTCATCGTCTATACAATGGGAATAAAAATCATACCTATTCTATGGGGTTGTGTAAGGATTAAATAAGATAGTGTTCACAGAACTCTCAGCAAGTGTTCAATATAGGTAGCTATTTGTATAAAAGTTTCATAAAATTCTTCCCACCTCTATATATTTTAATATTCAATTTGAAAAAAAGGTCAAATTAGTTGACATATACTGATGATTAAACTTTTAATTATTTTTCACTTTTTAACTTGCAGTCTTTTTCTCTTTTTTTGAGATCATGGTCTCACCATGTTGCTCAGGCTAGAATGCAGTGACATGATCATAGCTCACTGCAGCCTCTACCTCCTGGGCTCAAGCGAAAATCTCACATCAGCCTCCCAAGTAGCTGAGACTACAGGCATGTGCCATCACATCTGGCTACTTTTTAATTTTTGGTAGAGGCAAGATCTTGCTATGTTGCTCAGGCTGGTCTCAAACTCCTGGGCTCAAGCAATCCTCCCACCTCGGGATTACAGGCCTGGACCACCATGCCAGCCTTATAGTCCTACTTTGTTTTCGTTTTTTTAAAGAAGTCCCCTTTCTTCCTGGTTGGCTGAGTTGTTGTTGTGTTTTTTTTTTTTTTTAATCACGAATGGGTATTGAATTTGTTAGTCTTTTTCTTCATTCTCCATCTGCTGAAATTATACTGCTTTTCTCCTTTATCCTATAAATATGGGGAATTACAATGATTAATTGATTTTTTTATTGTTAAACCAACCTTATATTCTGAGGATAAAACCTACTTGGTCTGATGCATTACCTTTTTTTTTTTTTTGAGACAGAGTCTCACTCTGTCGCCAGGCTGGAGTGCAACGGTGCGATCTTGGCTCACTGCAACCTCTGCCTCCCTGGTTTAAGCGATTCTCTTGCCTCGGCCTCCTGAGTCTGGGATTACAGGCTCACACCATCACACCCGGCTAAGTTTTTTGTATTTCCAGTAGAGACAGGGTTTTGCCATGTTGGCCAGGCTGGTCTCGAACTCCTGACCTCAGGTAATTCGCCCGCCTTGGCCTCTTAAAGTGCTGGGATTACAGGCGTGAGCCACCGTGTCCAGCCACATTACTCTTTATATCTATTACTTGATTTGATTTTGTTAAGGGATGATTGCCTGTAAGTTCATGAGTGATACTGGTCTGTGATTTTCTTCTGTGTGTATATGATATCTTTATCTGGGTGTTGGGATCAGAGTAATGTTGATAAAATGAAAAGGAAGTGCTCCTTTTCTATTTTCTCAAAGAGTTTGGGTAGAATCACTATCATTTCTCCTCTCTGAAATGTTTAGTTCTGGCTTTTAAATGTAAAACAAACCGCCCCTTTTAGTCCTCCCTCCCTCCACACAATAAGTCTTAATTACAAATATGGAAAATAAGCCATTATAAAAAGAGGTGGGCTGGGTGCGGTAGCTCACATCTGTAATCCCAGTACTTTGGGAGACCGAGGTGGGCGGATCACTTGAGGTCAGGAGTTCGAGCCCAGTCTGCCCAACATGGTGAAACCCCATCTCTACTAAAGATACAAAAATTAGCTGGGCATGATGGTGCATACTTGTAATCCCAGCTACTCAGGAGGCTGAGGCAGGAGAATTGCTTGAATCCAGGAGGCGGAGGTTGCAGTGAGCTGAGATCGCGCCATTGCACTCCAGCCTGGGTGACAAAGAGAGACTCTGTCTCAGAAAAAAAAAAAAAAGAAAAGAAAAGAAAAAAACAAAATTATTTAAAGATGGAATTATATGTTCATAGTTTCCTGTACTTTTCCTTTATAGCATTTATCACATTTATACACTTAATTATATTTAACTTATCACATTTAATATAATTAAATTCTTATAATTATTTCTCTCTTATTACTATGAGTCTTTTTCATACAATTGTAAGTGTCATGAGGGATGAGACTAGTTCTGTTTTCTTATTACTGTCTTCATAAACTTAGCTCAAGAGTAGAAAGACAGCTGACCAGGCGCAGTGGCTCACCCCTTTAATCCTCACACACTGGAACACTGAGGCTGGAGCACTGCTTGAGCCCAGGAGTTCAAGACCAGCCTGGGTAACACACTGAGACCCCTGTCTCTACAAAAAAACAGGACTGGTAAATAGTTGATTAATACATGGATAAATTAATTAATACATTACTTAATGTTTTCAGATTAACTTCCCGGAGAATTTGCATGTTCCTCTGAAAAATTAATTAATTCGGCTTGCATCCATTGAGGGCCTATTTGGTGATAAGCATTTTGTAAATACAAAGAAGAACTGAAAAGAATGGCCCTGCCTGGGGAATTTAGCATGCAGTAGGAGAAAAGATGAGACACTATATAGGCATGACAAAATGTAAGATCTATTATAGAAGTGTCTACAGAGTATTACAGGAAAATGGATTAAAAAAGAAATTCATGCTATTCAGGCAAAGCAATATATTCAGGCTGGCCCCTTGAAAGAGAGGAAAAGATTTTCTAAGCAGGGAAGGTGAGGCAATAAGCAGGGTGAGCAGCATGTGGTGGGTGTGGCTAGGAAGGTGTCTTTGTTATACTCTAGCCCAGCACATTGTCCAGTGGGTGCTTCCTATTTGCTCCTGCTGTTGAGAAAAGATAGCAGAAAGCAAAGACAGTGGGCTGGGCTCAGTGGCTCACACCTGTAATCCCAGCACTTTGGGAGGCCGAGGCGGGTGGATCACATGAGGTCAGGAGTTTGAGACCAGCCTGGCCAACACAGTGAAACCCCGTCTCTACTAAAAATACAAAAAAATTAGCCAGGTGTGGTGGCACATGCCTGTAATCATGGCTACTTGGGAGGCTGAGGTAAGAGAATCACTTGAACCCGGGAGGCAGAGATTGCAGTGAGCTGAGATCATGCCACTGCACTCCAGCCTGGGCAACAAAGCAAGACTGTCTCAAGAAAGAAAGGAAAGGAAGGGAAGGGAAGGGAAGGGCAGGGAGAAGAGGGGAGGGGAGGGGAGGGAAAGTGAGTGCTGGGGAACGTGGCCCCCAGTCCATATCCTGAAAAACCTTGAGTGTTCGTACAGGAGTCTCCTCTTGATCTTGTAGGCAGTGATAAGGCCACTTGAGGTTAAGTAGGGCAGTGCTTTGCAAACTTCTCCATGAGTGCTCCTAAAGGCAGAGTAGTGTGCACGTGGACCTCTGGAGATTTGGGACATAGCCCAGAACAACCTGCCAAAGCCTGGCATTGCTTTGAAGTCTTGCTTTAGCTTAAAAATGCATATAAGGCCAGGTGTGGTGGCTCTTGCTCATAATCCCAGCACTTGGGGAGGCCGAGGCAGGCAGATTGCCTGAGTTCAGGAGTTTAAGACCCTTCTGGACAACATGGTGAAACCCTGTCTCTGCTAAAAATACAGAAAATTAGCCAGGCATGGTAGTGCACACTTATAGTCCCAGCTACTCGGGAGGCTGAGGTGGGAGGATCACTTGAGCTTGGGAGGCAAAGGTTGCAGTGAACCGAGATCTCACTGAGGAAGGAGACCACTACTACTCCTGCTGCCCTCCTCCCCTCACCTTGCTTAGTTCACAAGACAGGAGGAAAGAGAGAAAGAAACAAAAGTAAGATAAATAGCCAGACAACCTTGGCACCACCACCTGGCCCTAGGAGTTAAAAAAAGTAATAATAATAACATCAACCCTTGACCTAAACTACTTGTGTTATCTGTAAATCCCAGACACTGTATGAAAAAAGCATTGTAAAACTTTCTGTTCTGTTAGCTGATGCATGAAGGCCCCAGTCACGTTTCCCATGCTTGCTCGATTTATCACGACCCTTTCACGTGGACCCCTTAAAGTTGTAAGCCTTTAAAAAGGTCAAGTATTTCTTTCTCGAGGAGCTCGGCTCTTAAGACACGAGTCTGCCGATGCTCCCGGCCGAATGAAAAACCTCTTCCTTCTTTAATCCAGTGTCTGAGGAGTTTTGTCTGTGGCTTGTCCTGCTACATCACCACTGCACTCCAGCCTGAGTGACAGAGCCAGACCCTGTCTCAAAAAAGAAATGCATATAAATTTTGTATTCCACTCCACATATATATATATATTTAAAAACAGGGCAGTGTTTTCAATTACTTATTTAGTAAACTGACGCTCCAAGAAAATACTGATTACATAATTATCTTAGAATGCTATGTGTTTCTGTCTCACTGCCCAAAACCCTCAGGGATATGTACACATTTCTGGGAGGACAAAATAAAGGAGAACATCCATTTTGTTCACTGCTGTATGCCCAGCACTGCAGATGGTGCCTGACATATAGCAAGGGCTCAATAAGTAGTTATTAAATGAATGAATGACATTAAATGACTGGTTATTCTAAAAAGTGATATGAGCAAATGACTGTTAGATTATTGCAGAGGCAAAATCCAGAGAAGTAGAATTTGGCCCTTCTAGTCTCTGCTGCCAGATAGTCCTGCATGCTGAATGAAATACATCCAACTCCCTAATGATTTCAGTTCACTCACCTGTGATACCACAGCCCACCAAAAATCCTGGATATTTAAGAGGGGTTTTGGGAGGTAGGGGTGAAATAGATCTCTACTTGCCTCTGGATTAATCTCAAAGATTAGCTAACCAATCAACTGGGAAAACTGTGAGCTGTGCATGGCAGTTCATGCCTGTGATCCCAACACTTTGGGAGGTCAAGGCAAGAGGATCACTTGAGGCCAGGAGTTCGAGACCAGTCTAGGCAACATAGCAAGACCCCCATCACTACAAAACAAGAAAGAAAAAGAAAATTATAGATAAAAGCAGATACTTGTCGTTAAACTAAAAATAACACCAAAAATATATAATACAGCTGTTCTCTGTAGGCCAATTCCAATAATATTTATCTAGAAGTTTCCTTCTCCTAAGTCTCCCCTCACATGAATTGCTCTCTCCTCACTGCTCCTTTTCTCTTTCCCTTGCAATCTAACCCTGAGTAATGAGTTCACTCCCACCCAACATCCAGAGCTCATTCCTGCCTTTCTCCTTTACATTTTCCCTCCATTTGTCACTCATGTTTCATTTTCTGCACTGATTTTCATCATTTATGGGTCACCATCTCCTCTGAGCTGCCACAGCATTAGAGGTAGTGTCAATTTTGTGCTGTCTTATAGTATTTGCTAATTTTTTCACATGCTTTACAACTACACTGGATGCTACATGAGGACAGGAGTCAGGAATTGTGTATGGATTGTGTCTATTCTCACATGTTCCACAAAATCCCTGTACAATGCTATACATAACACATGGCCACACTGCAGGTTCCCTGACTGACACAGGAACTAACAGTCAAAGAAATCTGCCTGTGTGTACGCCACACTTCCTCATGGCACTTGCCACCAATTTCTCATGTACAAAAACCTTGACCAGGCGCAGTGGGATTACCACTGTAATCCCAGCACTTTGGGAGGCCGAGCTGGGCAGATCACTTGAGGCCAGCAGTTCAAGACCAGCCTAGCCAACATGGTGAATCACTGTCTCTACTAAAAATACAAAAATTAGCCAGTATGGTGGCACATGCCTGTAATCCCAGCTACTTGGGAGGCTTAGGCACGAGAATGGCTTGAACCCAGGAGGTGGAGGCTGCAGTGAGCCAAGATCACACCACTGTACTCCAACCTGGATGACAGAGCAAGACTCTGTCTCAAAAAAAAAAAAAAAAAGAAAGAGAGAGAGAGAAAAGAAAAGACAAGGAAAGGAAAGAGAAAAGAAAAGAAAAGAGAAAAGAAAAGAAAAAAATCTTCAGATCTCTGCTAGAATTCTGCAGAGTTCATGCCCCCAGAAGGGTCACAGCTGGAGGCCAATATGATATGCCCAGAAAAGCTGATTCCTGGACTAGAAACCAGAGTGGCTTTTAAAGACCACAGAGAAAATGAAAGATGTGAACAAATATTTTTCCTAAGAAGACCTCAGTGTCTGGTAGGGTTTCCAAGCTGCAAACACAGCAAAAGGGATGAGGGTGCAGGAACAAGTTCTTTTGGGCAGAGCAGGCCTTGGTTTACAATGGACATGATGGCTTCATCCTGAACATTTCTGTATTTCTTTAATTTGTTCCGAAAGCCTTGATTCATTTCCCTTAGTCTGAACCAAAATAGCTTAAATACAACATGCCTGGTGAGTAGAAAGAAAGGAAGAAGGAAAGGAGGGAAGACAGGGAGGAAGAGAGGGGGAAAGTAAGAAAAAAACAAGACATGAAAACAAAATCCCACACGCATTTTCTCTTTGGGTTTCATAGTCAAAATTAGCAAAATGAGGGGCAATTCCCTCATTCCTGATGAAACCTGGTTTCAGGTTTCTCTGCTACCTTTTTCCCAGATAAGGTTCTCTGGATAAGAGAGAGCCTATTGGGAAATAGAAGCTTTTTCTCCTTTTCTATCATTCTAAGCAGAGGGTGTTGCAACAGAAAAGCTTTCCAGTAGGAGTGTGGCCTCTGTGTATCCAACATGAGCTTCCTGAGTACACTGACAAGCTGTTCTGTTTCCCGGAGGACTGTCCTATCTGTCCCAGGGTTAGAGAGCCAATATCACAGGCAGTATCGCAGTTGACAGACACAACCCTGCCAACGATGACTGACTGTTGAACAGGGGAAGTCGGAGGATAAAAAGCCACAGATCAGATTAAATATTTTGTCGTTCTCAAAAAATGGAGCAGAGCACCTGGCATGGTGGCTCACGCCTGTAATCACAACTACTAGGAAAGGTTGGGAGGGTCTCTTGAACCCAAGAATTCAAGACCAGCCTGGGCAACATAGCAAGACCTTATCTCTAAAAAAACTGAAAAATAAAAATGGAGCACAGAAAATGTCTATAGTCTAGAAGACAGTACCTGCCCCCTAAATCACTTACTGATATTTTAGGTAATGTGGTAGATTTAACACATGTATTTTTCTGTTTCCTCCCCAAAACTCACTAAAATGAAAGTAAACGGCCAGACACAGTGGTTCCCAATCCTAGCACTTTGGGAGGTCCTAGGTAGGCAGATTGCTTGAGTCCAGGAGTTCAAGACTAGCCTGGCAACATGGCAAAAAGCCCATCTCCACAAAAAAATACAAAAATTAGCCAGACGCAAGGGCACATGCCAGCAGTCAGTACCAGCTACTTGGGTGGCTGAAAATGGGGGAGAAAAAAAGGTGAAAGAGAAATGTCAACAAATGTTTGGCTGATCAAAGCAGGTGGAAGAGAGGTAACTGACTTACAAAAACACAGTGGCTGAAACCCCAGTGCTTATAAGCCAGTTCATTAAAAGGCTCAGGGACTGGAATCTATATAGGTATACTCCTGACCCACTACACCCACTCAGCTCAGAGAATATTGGCAGTCATTACCCACCTCCCACTGACAGACATGTGATTTTAAAATTTTTCTCTGGCCAGGTGAGGTGGCTCACGCCTGTAATCTCAGCACTTTGGGAGGCCAAGGCGGGCAGATCACTTGAGGCCAGGAATTCCAGACCAGTCTGGCCAACATGGTGAAATCCCATCTCCACTAAAAATACAAAAATTAGCCGGTCGTGGTGGCACATGCCCATAATCGCAGATACTCAGGAGGCTGAGGCAGGAGAATTGCTTGAACCTGGGAGGTGGAGGTTGCAGTGACCCGAGACTGTGTCACTGCACTCCAGCCTGGGTGACAGAATGAGACTCCATCTCAAAAAAAAAACAAAAAACAAAAAACATTTCTCTGGAGTAATTCAACAGCTTCAGAAAAAAGACCAGACACTGACATTGGGAATCCCACAATCAAACAGCCTACAAAGAAGCCCACTGTAAAGTCCTGCTCATTCACAGCATTTCCAAACAGCTTTTTTTGTTTTTGTTTTTTGTGTTTTTTTTATTTTTATTTTTTATTTTATTTTTTTAATTTATTTTATTTTATTTTTTTGAGACGGAGTCTCGCTCTGTTGCCCAGGTTGGAGTGCAGTGGCGCAATCTTGGCTCACTGCAAGCTCTGCCTCCGGATTCACACCATTCTCCTGCCTCAGCCTCCCGAGTAGTTGGGACTACAGGCACCTGCCACCGTGCCTGGCTAATTTTTTATAGTTTTAGTAGAGATGGGGTTTCACCGTGTTAGCCAGGATGGTCTTGATCTCCTGACCTCGTGATCCACCAGCCTCAGCCTCCCAAAGTGCTGGGATTACAAGCATGAGCCACCATGCCCAGCCACAAACAGCTTTTTAGTATCTCTCAATATAACATGAGACATTTGAGAAAAGTAAGAGAAAAGCAAATAGAAACAAAGACTATGCAATGAACCCTGTGTTAATATCCTGAGAGACATAATGGAAGACATAGTATCCATCAAACAAGAATACGATAATAATAACAATAATAGCAATATTTATTGAACATTTACTATGTTTCAGACCTGTGTTAAACTCAATTCTCATAACATGCTTTAATAATCATTTAATCATCAAATAATTGAATACAATTATTTCCTCCATTTTATAGATAGGAAAACTAAGACAGAGAGGATAAAGAACTTGCCCAAGCTTGTAGAACTAAAAAATAATTTTTTCTGGTATTTGAATTGCTGATTTTAACAATTATCTTATAATGCCATCCAAGAGATCCCTTGACAAACTCTTGGAACAACTCAACCAAACAACATGGGAAAAAAGATCTAAAAAAATAAGAGGATCAGTCCAGGAGGTCCAACATCTGAAAGATGAGTATATGAAAAAGAAGGGAAAATGATGAATTATTTTTATTTTTATTTAGTATTACTTTTTTATTTTTGTGGAGATGGGGTCTCACTGTGTTGCCCAGGTTGGTCTCAATCTCCTGGGCTCAAGCAATCCTTATGCCTTTGCCTCCCAAACACTGGGATTAGAGGCGTGAGTCACTGAACCCAGCAGAATTATTTTTAAATAGTACAACAACATTTCCTGACACTTAAATGAGTCTTTAGATTAAAAGACATATCAAAGTAAGTTAATGGAAAAAAGTCTTATACCAAAACACATCACAGTAAAATTTTACAACTCCAGGGATAAAGATAAGACCCTAGGTCAGGCGAGGTGGCTCACACCTGTAATCCCAGCACTTTGGGAGGCCAGGGTGGGTGGATCACCTGAGGTCAGGAGTTCGAGACCAGCCTAGCCAACATGGTGAAACCTTGTCTCTAATAAAAATACAAAAATTAGCCGGGCTTGGTGGTGCTCGCCTCTAATCCCAGCTACTTGGGAGGCTGAGACAGAAGAATCGCTTGAATTCAGGAGGCAGAGATTGCTGTGAGCAGAGATTGCGCCACTGTACTCCAGCCTGAGGGACAAAGCCAGACTCGGTCTCAAAAAAAAACCAAAATACTGTGAGACATAAAATGTATATGAACTAGTAGGAGGGAAACTGAGGGCCACGTGTGAGAGAGACTTACTTTTCACTGCATACTATTTTGTTCTGTTTGAATGTTTACCATATGCTTACATTACATTATTCAAAGAAGTGTTTAAAGGCTTTTTAAGGGATGCTAATAATTAATTAGATTTGTGAACTGCCCATCTTAGATACTAAGTACTTGGGTGATTTCTTGTTCTTCGTTACCCCCTGTAAGCATGAAGCACACCGGGTCTACAGGAAAGACGGTCTGCCAGAACTGGTTTGATGCTCTGATGAAAATGCAAAGATCAGCCGGGCTCGGTGACTCATGCCTGTAATCCCAGCACTTTGGGAGGCTGAGGCAGGTGGATCACCTGAGGTCGGGAGTTTGAGACCAGCCTGACCAACATGGAGAAACCCCATCTCTACTAAAAATACAAAATTATCTGGGTGTGGTGGTGCATGCCCGTAATCCCAGCTACTCAGGAGGCTGAGGCAAGGGAATCGGTTGAAACCGGGAGATGGAGGTTGCGGTGAGCCAAGATCGTGTCATTGCACTCCACCCTGGGCAACAAGAGTGAAACTCCGTCTCAAAAAAAAGAAAAGAAAGAAAGAAAATGCAAAGATCACCTGGAAGACAATTCCCTGGCAAGACAAACTCAAGACTCATAGTTAGGTCACTTGAGTAAACACATGAGTGAATGAATGAATACATGAGTGTGAGGCAGCCATTTGAGTCATTTGGGTGTGAGGGAGGGACAGGAACAAAGTAAAGTTAGGGGAAATGACTTGGCATTACAGATCTTCCCTTGCTGAGATGTGACGTTTTCTGCTAGGATATAAACTGGGTGTAGGAGCCAAATTGCAATGCTGGATCTATTCTTGCCACCTTAATGAGAAAAGCGGAAGTCTGGTTTAGCCCATTTATCTGCATACCATCATTAAGTTGCATACAGATCGAGGTCCAGATTTTTAATCGCACTGATCTGTCTCTGGGAGAAAAGAAGCTCCAAGATTTTCTTTGTCAAGCATGAGCTAAGTTTGATTATAGTTCTGCCCACACATTTGATGTAAGAAGCAGATTAAAGTTTATTGCAGTCTTGGCTGGGGGTGGTGGCTAATGCCTGTATTCCTAGCCCTTTGGGAAACCGAGGCAGGAAGATCACCTGAGGTCAGGAGTTCGAGACCAGCCTGGTCTACATGTTGAAACCTTGTCTCTATGAAAAATACAAAAAAAAAAAAAAAAAAAAATTAGCCAGGCATGGTGGTGCATGCCTGTAATCCCACCTACTTGGGAGGCTGAGACAGGAGAATCACATGAACTCCAGAGGCAGAGGTTGCAGTGAGCCAAGATCGTGCTACTGCACTCCAGCCTGGGCAACAAAGTGAGACTCCATCTCAAAAAAAAAGTTTATTGCGGTCTTTGAGAATTTATACACTTGTTGTTTTAAAGCCACTTAAAAAGTGTGTATGAAATGAATGGCATGATGCATATGGTCAGCTTTCCAAGAACACATTCATAAGAATATATTCCAAAGATTTCTCCAAGTGATCATAGGTGAGTAGTATTAGTGTCTTGGAGAAAGATTGCCACATTCTTTAGTGTTGTACACAAATGCCATACAGAGAGTGAATTACTGCCTTTCATATTCTACCTGCCATAATCTTTGAAGATAATTCCTTTTTTCCCCCTAAGATCAGGATGGTACAGCTTTTGTAAAAATTGCCCTATGACAAATTACAGGAAAATATATTATCAGGGTGGCATGAACAGCATTATACTTTATTTTATTTATGGAGGTTAAAAGGTCTCAGCCAGGCATGGTGGCTCACGCCTGTAATCCCAACACTTTGGGAGACCAAGGTGAGTGGATCATCTGATTTTAGGAGTTCAAGACCAGCCTGGCCAACATGGTGAAACCCTGTCTGTACTAAAAATACAAAAATTAGCCAGGCATGGTGGCGAGTGCCTGTAATCCCAGCTACTCAGGAGGCTGAAGCAGAATTGCTTGAACTCAGGAGGCAGAGGCTGCAGTGAGCTGAGATCGTACCACTGCACTCCAGCCTGGGCAACAGAGCAAGATTCTGACTAAAAAAAATTTTAAAAATAATAAAAATAAAATAAAAGATAAAAGGTCTCAAGTCAAACTTAGTCGAAATTTTGGCCCTACCAATTATTATCTCTTAGATCTTAGCAAATAAGCCTTTCTGAGTCTCAGGTTTTGCTCTGCAAAATGAGGCAAAATTTTGCTTTGTAGGATTGTTCTGATTAAATGGAATTTTATATATATATATATATATATATTTTTTTTAGATGGCGTCTTGCTGTGTCGCCCAGGCTGGAGTGCAGTGGCATGATCTCAGCTCACTGCAAGCTCCACCTCCCGGGTTCATGCCATTCTCCTGCCTCAGCCTCCCCAGCAGCTGGGACTACAGGCTCACGCCACCACACCCAGCTAATTTTTGTATTTTTAATAGAGACGGGGTTTCACTGTGTTAGCCAGGATGGTCTCGATCTCCTGACCTTGTGATCCACCCGCCTCAGTCTCAACAAAGTGCTGGGATTACAGGTGTGAGCCACAATGCTCGGCCGAAATTATAGATATATATTTATATCCCTTAGTGCATAGTGACCAGTATATTGTATGCATTTTACAATTTTCAGAGTATTATCAGATAATACTCTGAATTAGTATTTCAGAGTATTCAGGGTGGTGCCTGCCACCATGCCTGGCTAATTTTTGTATTTTTAGTAGAGATGGGGTTTCACCATGTTGGCCAGACTGGTCTCGAACTTCTAACCTCAGGTGATCACTCACCTTGGCCTCCCAAAGTGCTGGGATTACAGGCGTGATCCCCCGTGCCTGGCTGAGACCTTTTATCCTCTATAAATAATATAAACTATAATGTTGTTCATGCCACCCTGATAATATATTTTCCTGGAATTTATCATAGGGAAATAACACTAAACTACAATTCTCACGTATTCTGCATAATAAAACTCAAAATATGTATGAAAAAGAATTGTGAAATCTGAAAAGTGCTTTGCAAACATAAAAGTGGTCATATCAAGCTTATTACATTTCTGTAAAACAGAAAGAAGAATTCATGTCATAACCTACTCTTATGAGATGTCATGGTTGCCAAAAAACTAGTGAATTGTGAAAGCATTTTTAATTCTATAAGACAGTGATTGCTATTGTGAGTGGGGAGGCAGAGGACACATATGGATACTTTTTAAAGCTTTATTTATTTTTTTGAGATGGAATTGCACTCTTGTTGCCCAGGCTGGAGTGCAGTGGTGCAGTCTCGGCTCAATGTAACCTCTGCCTCCCAGGTTCAAGCAATTCTTCTGCCTCAGTCTCCCGAGTAGCTGGAATTACAGGCGCCTGCCACCATGCCTGGCTAATTTTTTGTATTTTTAGTAGAGACAGGGTTTCATCATGTTGGCCAGGCTGGTCTCGAACTCCTGACCTCAGGTGATCTGCCTGCCTTGGCCTCCCAAAGTGCTGGGGTTATAGGCGTAAGCCACTGCACCAGGCCTTTAAGTCTTTATTAAAGTGTGTGGTATGCAGCCTTTAAGATTGCACCTGATGATTCCTGCCTCTTAATATTCCCCTCTCCTTGAGTGTGGGCTGGAATTATTGAATTGCTTATAACAAGTAGAATATGGCAGCAGAGATTAGATGTCTCCTCTGAGACGTCTCATCTTGTGCTTTTTTTTGCATCACTTACCCTGGGGGAAGCCAGCTGCCATGTGGTGAGGTAGCCCTGTGGAGAGGTCCGTGTGGTGAGGATTGAAACCTGCTAACAACCTCATGAGCGAGCTTAGAAGTAAATCTCCCTCCACCTCATGCGAGCCTTCAGATGAGACTACAACCCCATCCAACAGTTTGTATCTCATGAGAGACCCTGAGTCAGAGCCACCCAGCTAAGCCATGCTCAGATTCCTGACCCACAGAAACTATGAGATAACACGTTTATTGTTTCGAGCTGCTAAGTTTTGGGACAATTTGGTATGCAGCAGTAGATAATATAAAGTATAATATACATACAGAAGAATGTGACCATCATAAATGTAGAGCTCAACAAGTTTCATGAAATGGTCACACCCAAGTAACAAGCACCCAAATCAAGAAACAGAACCGGTACCTTGGAAGGCCCCACCATGTTCCCTTCTATTCACTACTGCTTACTCCAGGAGTAACCACTGTCTAGACTTCTAACAGCACAAATTTTTTTTTCTTTCTGTTTCTGTACCTTGGAATCATATAGAATGGAATCCTATAGAATGTACTCTTTTGTGTCGACTTGTTTTTGATTAGCATTACATTCATCACATGTAGTTTCTGAAAGCCTACTCTAAAATGCCATTGCTTAATCATAATATTTAATCTATTCCAAATAACAGTAAAGAAGACTGTGAGTTTATATATATGTAAAAAATGGGAGTCTAAGTAAAGAAAAATTGAAAAACATTTCTAGGCCAGGTGCAGTGGCTCACACCTGTAATCTCAGCACTTTGAGAGCCTAGGAAGGAGGATCGCTTGAGCCCAGGAGTTGGAGACCATCCTGGGCAACACAGCAAGACCTTGTCTCTACCAAAAAAAAAAATTTTAATTAGCCAGGCGTACTGGTGCACACTTGTAGTTCCAGATGCTCAGGAGCCTGAGGCAGGAGGATCACTTGAGCCTAGGAGATTGAGGCTGCAGTGAGCTATGATCACACCACTGCACTTCAGCCTGGGCAACAGAGTGAAACCCTCTCTCAATATATACTTTTTTGTATATGACCAAGAGTAGAAAACATGATGATAAAAGCTTTGAGGGACCTCCAGAGCAAAAAATTTGTGTTAGCTACCTATACTGGGTAGCAGTCCAATATATACTGTTCAGCATATAGGTCTTAGAGTTAAATGGCTGGATTAGAATAGTGGCTTAATTGCTCATGATCTGTGTGATCTTGGGCAAGTTAATCTTTCTGCATTTCAGTATCTGCCTGTAGAATGAAGATAATAGACAAGATTACTGAGAAGATGAAGAAATGGAAATGAATATAAATGAAGTAGCAATGCTTTGCACATATAAGTGCTCAAAAATTACTATTATTAAGAAGTGTTTCATTTGGGGGTTTTAAAAATTATAGGTTGCCAAATTTGTACTATCTGTGATTTTTATCATGTAGGAGGTGATTTTCCTGTGAGTAGAAAATGCAGGGCTGGGAGTGGTGTCTCATGCCTGTAATCCTTGCCCTTTGGAAGGCAGAGGAGGAAGAATTGCTCGAGCCCAGGAGTTCAAGACCAGCCTGGGCAACACAGTAAGACCCCCATCTCAAAAAAAAGTAAGGAAGGAAGGAAGGAATGGAGGGAGGGAGGGAGGGAGGGAGAGAAAATGCAGCTCCCTCGATTCTTTGTTTCATGGCTTTTCTGCCCCTCCCTAGGGAGAGCGAATGAGAGAAGCAGGGATGAAGTTCAAACCAGTCATCTTCTCTCTTTGTTATTAACTTTGATAGGAAAGTGGAAGGGGCAGGATAAAACTAAAGGCTGAATTGAGGCTTTGTCAGTGGATTTTTATTATCAACATAATCTCAATTCTTCATGGCCATGGATCCCTAACAATCGATTATTTTCTTTTTCATAGTAAGTCCGTGTCTATTTTTAATTCCCACCCACTCTGCCTCTGTTCGAATCTCTCTGATGAAGGTAATAAAAGATTTAGATTTAGACAGCGACTTCGCATTTGGAATGAGACAGCGACTATAAATAGACATGTCACTGAAGTAGGTTAGTGTGGGATCTGGATCTCTGAGAGTCTCAGAATCAAAGGCACACATTCTTGCCTGATCTGTGTACTGGCACAGGCATTCTTGCCAGGGTCTCCCAAACAGTTGTGTGTATGCATGTTTCTGCATGTGTAAACATGAATACATGCATGGGACATATACAAGCATATTATCAAGGACAGAATTCAGAGAGGCACCTGCTGTATTTCTGAATGGTGGAGTGATCTTTGTGGACCAGATTGTTATCCTTATCCTGACAATTATTACTGGAGAAATCAACACAAAACATTACTCCCAAATAGTCAACTCCCAGTCTGTAGAATAGCGGCACAGCTTCCAGGCGCAGTATGTTATATTACTGACCATCCTCCTTCCCACCACCAGACTTTGAGAACCCATCAGGACAAAGGGTCCACAGTGATGTTCCAATCTGCCAAACGCAGAGGTCAGCTTGGCAACTGGTTTGCTAATCACGAAGGCTGCCATTCAGTCTGGAAGGTCATTGCTCGCCATGTATAGTTGCTAAAATTCTAACCTACTCTTCAAGGTCTGGGATAAACATTTCTTTTACTATGAAACCATCCCTGATCACTTTAGTGATCTTCCTCCTCTAAATTCCTAAAACAGTTTGACTCTTACACAATACTGATGATCGTATACTGCCTTGAACTGGATGCCTATTTTGTTTTTCTATTTGATTGTGATCTCTGGATACACAAAAGACAATGTCGTTCATCTCTGTATCCCTGGCAGCACCTAGGATGGTAACAGGTGCTGCTCACCTTTATTGAACAAATATGCACTCCAGGTTACTCGCCTCTGGGTGCCAACTATTTTGTCAATGTACTTGCTAATTTGTGGCACCCACAACTGGAAGCATAAGGGGTGTTTAAGGAAATGTTGTAGCATCAGTATCCCTGAATATGTTATGATATACAATAATTAAAAATTGGATACTAACAGACCTGTCAAGATCTTGGAAATGTTTTGCTGTGATTTCAGATCCCAGTGACAATAAGAGAATGTAAATAACTTGATACCTCTCAGCTGACTAGTTTTGAATATGAAATTGGCCTGCAGATGGCCGAGCACAGTGGCTCATGCCTGTAATCCCAGCACTTTGGAGGCCGAGGCGGGTGGATCACCTGAGGTCAGGAGTTCGAGACCAGACTGACCAACATAGTGAAACCCCATCTCTACTGAAAACACAAAATTAGCCAAGCATGGTGGTGGGCGCCTGTAATCCCAGCTACTCGGGAGGCTGAGGCAGAAGAATAACTTCAATCCGGGAGGCGGAGGTTGTAGTGAGCTGAGATCACACCACTGCACTCCAGCCTGAGCAACAAGAGTGAAACTTCATTTCAAAAAAAAAGAAAGAAAGATATTGGCCTGAAGGCAAGATAGTGACCTAGATGACCTTCTGTGGGCCTGCCCACGCTTGAGATTCTACATTACATATAGTCAGAGCATTCCAGGATTCCGTAAGTTACTGGCCTAGAACAAAGACTAAACTTCAAGATTGACAGAGCCTTAAGAGTTATTTTGCCAATTCCTTAATCTCCCTGAAACCATTGGGGCAGACTTATTCCTTCCCTTGTTGCCTTTTCTTGTTAACTACCTAGAGGCCATAGTTGACAACATCTGATGAATTGATTTGTTTCATGATAAATTCTGCAGTTAAAATAAGTTTTTTCCGAGCCAGGGGGATCACTTGAGGCCCGGAGTTCAAGACCAGCCTGGCCAACATGTTGAAATCCGTCTCTAAAAAAATAAATAAATAGGCCGGGCGCGGTGGCTCAAGCCTGTAATCCCAGCACTTTGGGAGGCCGAGACGGGCGGATCACGAGGTCAGGAGATCGAGACCATCCTGGCTAACACGGTGAAACCCTGTCTCTACTAAAAATACAAGAAAATTAGCCGGGCGAGGTGGTGGGTGCCTGTAGTCCCAGCTACTTGGGAGGCTGAGGCAGGAGAATGGCGTGAACCCCGGGGGGGCGGAGCTTGCAGTGAGCCGAGATCGCGCCACTGCACTCCAGCCTGGGGCACAGAGCAAGACTCCGTCTCAAAAAAAAAAAAAATAAATAAATAAATAAATAAATAAATAAAATAAATAAGTCTTTTTTGGTCTTAGACAAAGTAAACATCTGCTGCAGTTAGAATAAGTTAAAACAGTGATCTTAAGTTATTAAAATAGTGTATGTTTCTATTTCCTGGGAAAAGTTCCTCTCAAATGCCTAACCATATTTTCTAAGATTTTCATTTTTTCCCTGGGCCCTTGAACATAAATGCGCATGGTTGGAAATTTAGCACATAACTACAAATGGCAGCAAAGTGCTTATAAGCTTAAATCCAAAGTAGTCTGTAATTCTTTGTCCATTATAATCCTTGTTACTAAGAATACCTCAAAGGTGAGGCCTGGCTAATCCTCCATAAGTAAATTCTGCCCCCTTGTGGATTAAAATAGCAACAGAAAGGAAAGAAATGCTGTAGTTGTATGGGCCAGTTCAAGATGGTTGAAAGAGCCCTTCAACCATCTTGAAAAGTCATGTTAATGAGGGAACATAACTATGGCCAGGTGTGGTGGCTCACGCCTGTAATCCCAGCACTTTGGGAGACTGAGGTGGGTGGATCACCTGAGGTCAGGAGTTCCACACCAGCCTGGCCAACATGGTGAAACTCTGTCTCCACTAAAAACACAAAAATTAGCTGGGTGTGGTGGTGTGCATCGGTAATCCCAGGTACTCAGAAGGATGAGGCACTTGAATCCAGGAGGCAGAAGTTGCACTGAGCCCAGATCATGCCACTGCACTCCAGCTGAGGCACACACAAAGAAAACCACATACACAATAGGACAAAACTTGACCTTTTGTATAAATTGTGTAAGTGCTCACTGATGGTGACTAAATACACTGACAGTAGTGTACACTTGTATTTTATATTTTGCATCACATTCAACTAAGACAGGGTCCTGAATATGCTAATCACTCATAATTATTAACAGTTCTAGTGGGCCAGGCGCGGTGGCTCACGCCTGTAATCCCAGCTCTTTGGGAGGCCGACGTGGGCGGATCACGAGGTCAGCAGATCGAGACCAACCTGGCTAACACGGTGAAACCCTGTCTCTACTAAAAATACAAAAAACTTAGCCGGGCGTGGTGGTGGGCACCTGCAGTCCCAGCTACTCAGGAGGCTGAGGCAGGAACATCACTTGAACCTGGGAGGCAGAGCTTGCAGTGAACCCAGATTGCACCACTGCACTCCAGCCTGGGTGACAGAGCGAGATTCCATCTCAAAAAAAAAAAAAAAAGTTCATAGAACATTATAGTTAGAAAAGACATTAAATATTGGGTTTAACATCCACATATAGGGATCCCTTTACAGCTCCTCACACACCCTCATTTGATTGACTCCAGTAATGGAAAATTCACTAAACAGTAGAGCTTTTTCTCTTATCAGACAGGGCTGTTACAGAGTCAGTCAACATATTAAGCCCAAATTGCATAAGCCCTTTCCTTTCTTTCCCTCAACTTCTCCCTTTTCCTTCACTCCTTTTCTCCATCTTTCTTCTCCTCTAAAACCAACCCACAGACTGGGAAGGAGGTAGAAGCTCAATATCTGGCCTCCTTGACTGACACCCCACAGCTCAGGCTGTCACCTTGGTCTTTGTACTCCCACCATTTTTCTTTTTCTTTGAGAAGAAGTTTCACTCCGTTGCCCAGGCTGGAGTGCTGTGTCATGATCTTGGCTTGCTATAGCCTCCACTTCCTGAGTTCCAGCGATCCTCCTGTCTAAGCCTCCCTAGTAGCTGGGATTACAGGCATGGTTACCACAACTGGCTAATTTTTCTTTTTCTTTTTCTGACACAGAGGCTTGCTCTGTCACCCAGGCTGGAGTGCAGTGGCGCAGTCAGGGCTCACTGCAACTTCCACCTCCCGGGTTCAAGTGATTCTCCCATCTTAGCCTCCCAAGTAGCTGGAATTACAGGCACCTACCACCACGGCCAGCTAATTTTTGTGTTTTTAGTAGGGAAAGGGTTTCACCATGTTGGGCACACTGGTCTTGAACTCCTGACCTTGTGATCTGCCCACTTCAGCTTCCCAAAGTGCTGTGATTATAGGCGTGAGCCATTGTGTGGGCGACACCACTTATTTCAAGGCCTCCAGGAAGAAACATCGTTGATTCCCTAATTCTGACCAAAGGAACAAAATGCAGTAAACCCATTATTTGTTTTGTGGCCTTTAAATGTTGGAAGGTAGCTACGATGTTGCCCCTTGGTCTTCCATCCTCATAATTTATTCACCTATAACTGCATTAGCTGTTCCTCATATATTTTTCTGACCCTATCATTTGCCGGTCATGACTCCCCGAATGCCCCTTTTTGTCAATGTCCCTCCCAGTTTTCAGCATCTAAAACTGAACACAGTTGCTCTGGATATGCTAGGTTGGCTAGTATAAAGTACGATGGAGCTGTTACTCCCGTGTTTGGAACATCAAACCTCTATGAATGCGGCCACATCATACTGGTGGTCAATATAAATCTCTTAGTTCCCCAGGTCCTCCAGGTCTTTCCCACCCTGAACTTGTGTCTCACTGAAACTTTTAACATTTGCCTCCATTCAATTTCTTCTTGCTTTGGGTTGGAATCTCAGCCACCAGCAGGATAACTATGTACCTCAGTGTGTCCAACCAGATTAGCTCTGCTACCTAGCTCTGTGCCATCTACATTTACAAACATGATCTCTGTGTTTCCAACCTGCCAGTTTCAAGGAAAAGACAATCATCTTTGGTGTGGGGAAGAAAAAATAATAAAAACTAGAGGTGGACTGTCAGCAGTGTGGCCTCAGCTGTGTGGTCATCCTCAGTTTTCTCTTCTTTAAAAGACAGTTGGTAACATTGGCTCTCAAGGGCTCAGACTGATAACAAATGATAACATTTGAGTTATGGGCTCACATGAGATCGTGCAGTTGAATCAGTTAATTGTTCGTTGTTAAATTAATATAAGGTATCAACAATCATCTTTCAAAGGATTTGAAGGAGTAGGAGAGACTGTCATCACCTTTGTATTCTTAGCACCATCCTTGCCTGATAGGTGAAGAGCTCAATGCAGTTTTTTAATGTGGATAAACACCTGCAAAGTTCCTATTGAGACAGTTTTTCACAGAGGGGAAAGGAGACAAGTCGACCATTTTTCTCTTTTCTTTTTTCAGTGAGACAGAGTTTTGCTCTTGTTGCCCAGGTTGGAGTACAATGGCACGATCTTGGCTCACTGCAACCTCTGCCTCCCCGGTTCAAGCGATTCTCCTGCCTCAGTCTCCCGAAGTAGCTGGGATTACAGGCATGCACCACCACAACTGGCTAACTTTGTATTTTTAGTAGAGACAGGGTTTCTCCATGTTAGTCAGGCTGGTCTCGAACTCCCAACCTCAGGTGATCCGCCCACCTCAGCCTCCCAAAGTGCTGGGATTACAGGCCTGAGCCACTGCACCAGGCCAAGTTGACCATTTTTAAATCAGTTTGTGTTTAATCTGAAAACTTCTCCAACCATCCATCAGTGTCAGGTTCTCCTTTTTCCTCCTTCTGCTTCCTCCCACTCTCTTTCTTTTTCCTTCTGCCATCCCCCACTTCCCTACCTCTTCCCTTCCTTTCCCTCACCCTCTCTCTTTTCCCTCACTCCCTTTCCCCATCCTTCTCCTCCCCTAAAATCAACCCACAGGCTGGGAAGGAGGTAGAAGCTCAATATCCACCCCCCCTGACTGAAGCTCAGACTGTCACCTGGGTCCTTGTATCCACACCACTAATTTTAAGGACTCTAGGAACAAATATCCTCTTTGGAGGGGTGGGAGGAAATAACTAGGCACCGTATTGATTCCCAGATGTCTGAAATTCCACTGATAACTTGCAAGCTTCATTCCTTTGGCTTTAGGCTTTAAACTGTTTAAATACCAAATGTATGTTTGTATTTGAAAAGACGGTAAAACGTCAGAGATTTAGCAGCTCATAGTAAATATGGTCTTCCTCTTCTGAAGACTCTCATAAAAGGAGTGGACTGGAGAGATTCTGGGGTTGGGCTGGGTGTGGGATTGGGAAAACAAATGAGAGAGGAACTTCACTAGTTCATGACAAGGGAGGCTGGGGGGAACTGATCGGCGAGGACAAGTGGTGCCATTAGCTTCCAGGTGTTCCCTCCTCCTAGAATGCTCTTCCCTCCATCTGTGCGGTAAAAACATGCCTGTCTCTGCAGAACTACCTCCATCCTTACTCACTGCAGTCTTCCTTAATTGCTCGTCAGGAATGACCTTCTCTACAATATTATCAATCTTCTTAAGTGTGCTAATATTGTTGTTGTTGTGAGGAATAACATGCTTATTTTTAGGAGATGCACACTGAAAAATTTAGACTTAGTGTCATGCCATCCACCACTTGATTTCAACGGTACAACAAAAAAAAATAGAGAGGAGAGAGCACACAAAAGCGAGCAATTATAGCCAAATGCTAACAGTGATCAAGCAAAACGACTTCCAAACTTTTCACAATCCTGGTTTGTCCTCATGGTATGTTTTCTGGTTTTCCCTGTCTTTCAAAATGCAGCAAGGTGGTGGCTCATGCCTATGATCTCAGCACTTTCAGAGGCTGAGTGGGGAGGACAGCTTGAGCTCAGGAGCCTGAGCTTGAGCCCAGGCCAGCCTGGGCAACATGGTGAAACCCTGTCTCTATAAAAAAATAAAATAAAAATTTTTAGGCCGGGCATGGTGGCTCGCGGCTGTAATCCCAGCACTTTGGGAGGCTGAGGTGGGAGGATCACCTGAGGTCAGGACTTTGAGACCAGCCTGGCCAACACGGTGAAAGCCCATCTCTACTAAAAATACAAAAATTTGCCAGGTGTGGTGGCGTGGGCCTGTAATCCCAGCTATTCACAAGGTTGGGGCAGGAGAATCGCTTGAACCAGGAGACAGAGGTTTTGGTGAGCTGAGATCACGCCACTGCACTCAAGCCTGGGCGACAGAGTGAGACTCCGTATAAATTAAAAAAAAAAAAAAATTTAATTAGCCAGGCATGGTGGTGAAAGCCTATAGTCCCAGCTGCTTGGGAGGCTGAGGTGGGAGGATCACTTGAGCCCAGGAAGTTGAGGCTGCGAGAGTTATGATTGTGCCACTGCACTCCAGCCTGGCCGACAGAGTATCTGAGACCCTGCCTCAAAAAAAAAAAAAAAAAAATATGCAGCAACTACAATTATTAATAGTAGTCACCATTTGCTGAGTGTGTGCTACATACCATGTGCCAGTGCTTGACACTTTCATACATCATGTATAATGCTTACAATAACTTCCAAAGTTGATGTTTTTATTTTCCTTTTACGGAAAAGTAAACAACTCAGAGCAATCAGGGAATTAATTGGTCTTACAGCCACTACTCAAGTCCAGACCTCTCAGACTCCAAAGCTCATGCTTTTTCCATTGCATCATGCTCTGTCGTGAACTGCATACAGTGTTCCATAAACAACCTGGAAGGCAGGCGCGCGCGCGCGCACACACACACACACACACACACACACACCCCTCCTACAGAATTATATATACAGCCGGGGTCAAGGGAAAACTTCCTATCTGCCTGCTGAAGATTCATTGAAAAGCACTGACAAGAGGCAGATGAACAGGAGAAAAGGCATACAAATTTATTAAACTGTTCAAGAGTGTCCAATCTTTTTGCTTCCCTGAGCCACACTGGAAGAATAATAATTACCTTGGGCCACACATAAAATACACTAACACTAACAACAGCTGATGAGCTTAAAAAAAAAAAAAAAAGTAAAATCGCAATAAAATCTCATAATGGCAGGGCGTGGTGGCTCATGGCTGTAATTCTGGCACTTTGGAAGGCCGAGATGGGTGGATCACTGAGGTCAGGAGTTTGAGACCAGCCTGGCCAACATGGTGAAAACCCCATCTCTACTAAAAATACAAAAATGAGCCAGGCGTGGTGGCGTGGGCCTGTAGTCCCAGCTACTTGGGAGGCTGAGGCACCATAATCGCTGGAACCCGGGAGGCAGAGGTTGCAGTGAGCCAAGATTCCGCTACTATACTCCAGCCTAGGTGACAGAGCAAGACTGTCTCAAAACAAACACACACACACACACACACACACACACACACACACACACACACAGAGTTACTCCTGCCCACCTCTTTGAAGGGGGTGTCTTAAGGTTCAGGAGAATCTTTAAGAAAATGTAAATACAGCCTGGCACGGTGGCTCATGCCTATAATCCCAGCACTTTGGGAGTCCAAGGCAGGCGGATCACCTGAGGTCAGGAGTTCGAGACGAACCTGACGAACATGGTGAAACCCCGTCTCTACTAAAAATACAAAATTAACCAGGTGTGGTGGCGCATGCCTGTAATCCCAGCTATTCACAAGGCTGAGGCAGGAGAACCGCTTGAACCCAGGAGGCGGCAGTTGTGGTGAGCCAAGATCATGCCACTGCACTCCAACCTGGGCGACCGAGCGAGACTCCATCTCAAAATAAAAAAAGAAAAAGAAAGAAAGAAAGAGAGAGAAAGAGAGGGAGAGAGAAAGGAAGGAGGGAGGGAGGGAAGGAAGGAAGGAAGGAAGGAAGGAAGGAAGGAAGGAAGGAAGGCAGGCAGGAAGGAGGGAAGATGTAAATACCTTTTAGAGGATAAAACTTTAGTCTTAACTGACTGTAGGCAACAGTCATCTGAGAAAAAGTCCCTTCTAGCAGAGATGAGCAGGGGAAGAGAACTAACATTTTAGTGGGAGACTCCTATGTGCTTTCACGGTGCTAGCTGCTTTCCTCAGTGTCTTCTTTAATTCCCATTTTGCAGATGGAAACACTAAGGCCCAGAAGGTAATTCTCTCAAGCTCCCAGAGGTCCTTTGATAAGTGCCTGAGGTGCAGGCAAAAGCTCCCACTTAAGGAGCTCAGGCGGGCTGATCACCTGAGGTCGGGAGTTTGAAACCAGCCTGGTCAACACGGTGAAACCCTGTCTCTACTAAAAATACAAAAATTAGCCAGGCATGGTGGCGCACTTCTATAATCCCCGCTACTCAGGAGGCTGAGGCACAAGAATCAGTTGAACCTGGGAGGCAGAGATTGCAGTGAGCCGAGATTGCGCGACTGCACTCTAGCCTGGGCAACAGAGTGAGACTCTGTCTTAAAAAAAAGAAAAAAAAGAGAGAACCCAGGCCCCTCTCTGCTTAGGTGGGTTAAAAAAAAAAAAAAAAGTACAGAAGATCCTTTGAGCAATGTAAAAAAATGTAAAAGAGTTAATGTGAAGAAAAAAGAAAGAAAGAAAGAAAAGGACAGAAGGAGAAGGACCTTAGAAATCTGTAGAAATCGCAGTGGCCTCCTGGAGTCTAACCAACTGAAGTTCAAGGAAGACTAGAAGTGTATGCGCCCCGATCTCGTGGCTCCCTGCCTTGATAAAGCCATTTGTATTCACCGAGGGGCTCCTCCCTGCACTGCTGTATTTAATTCTGGATATGGTATAAATAGGACTTGGCTGACTGTCAAAGCACACCCACCACAATGTTCCGGTCTTTTTGGGACATCAACCGAATATGAGCCTTTGATTCCCTCTAGTGGCTTAAATTGGCAACTTTTGTAGCTGGCTTTTGGCATTTGTTATTGAATGTTTAAGTATCTATTGTATGCACTAAATTGGTGCTGGGTTCTCTAGCTCTGCCTGGAGTGTAGGGCACTGGTTTCATTTGAGCATTTTTGTGTCTAGTGGAAAGTGATCAGGGTTAAGCCAGAGCTCATTCTTACAAAGCTCCTTCTTACAAAGCTTAGCTTAGTATAGTGCAAACCAGTGAATTTCCCAGATGTTCTAAAGCTGCTTTATTGTAATTCTGGGAGGATGGGTTATTATACGGATTTTTTCTGCCACTAAACGAGTTGTAGGACCTTGCGCTGTCTCTTTTACCCCTGGGAGTTAGTTTGTTCATTGGTAAAAATGAGCATGTGGGTTACACTCAAATAAATTCAACAAATATTAATTGAACACTTGCAGTGTGAGACCCTGGGCTGAGTACTATGGGAAGGCAGTAATGAATGGTACTTGATCTCAAGGAGCTTACAGGATAATGGGAGAACCAGACATCCTGGAAGCCACATAAAATTGGGCAGGAGGAGGCTGGGCATGGTAGCTCACACCTGTAATTCCAGCACTTTGGGAGGCTGAGGCAGTTGGATCACTTGAGGCCAAGAGTTGGAGACCAGCCTGACCAACATGGTGAAATCCTGTCTCTATTAAAAATACAAAAAAAAAAAAAAAAAAAAAGGCGTGTTGGCACATGCCAGTAATCCTAGCTACTTGGGAGGCTAAGGCAGGAGAATCACTGGAACCTGGGAGGCAGAGGCTGCAGTGAGAGGAGATTGCGCCACTGCGCTCCAGCCTGGGTGACAGAGCAAGACTGTCTCAAAAAAAACAAAAACAAAAACAAAAACAAACCTGGCTGGGCACGGTGGCCCTCGCCTGTAATCCCATCACTTTGGGAGGCTGAGGTGGGCAGATATCACAAGGTCAAGAGATTGAGACCATCTTGTCCAACATGGTAAAACCCTGTTTCTACTAAAAATACAAAAATTAGCTGCGTGTGATGGCTTGTGCCTGTAGTCCTAGTTACTTGGGAGGCTGAGGCAGGAGAATCGCTTGAACCAGGGAATCGGAGGCTGCACTGAGCCAAAATCGTGCCACTGCACTCCAGCCTGGTGACAGAGACACTCTGTCAAAAGAAAAGAAAAGAAAAGAAAACCTGGAAAG
Organism: Papio anubis; assembly: GCF_008728515.1. Lineage (NCBI taxonomy): Eukaryota > Metazoa > Chordata > Mammalia > Primates > Cercopithecidae > Papio > Papio anubis. The sequence goes on from NC_044987.1 coordinate 11,534,845, forward strand.
ATAGCTCAAAGGGCCAATCTTAGGTTCCACAATAGTGGTGTTATTTGCAGGAATAACTAGGGAAGTTACATACATACCTTTTTTTTTTTTTTAGAGACAGAGTCTTACTCTGTCACCCATGCTGGAGTGCAGTGGTGCAATCATGGCTCACTACAGCCTCGACTTTCCAAGCTCAGGTGATCCTCCCACCTCAGCCTTGCATATCTTATCACCTCTGGCGTAATGGCTGACAATGGCTTATGTCTGCGCCTAACCAGGATTTAGGCTCCTCTCCTTCCCAGCCTGATGGTCCTCCCATTAGCTTTGCAAAAGCGGTTGAGTTTTGGGCAAGGCCTATTATCATTTGAACTATAACCTAAATGTCTTCCAAAGTTATCTTGACCCAGTAGCCCGGGAATAATTAAGGGAAAGGGAAGATCCAGGGTGGGTTAGTTTAGCTTACTGTTATAATTTTCCCACTGATATAACACTTGCAAAGGCCATTTCAGATGCCTCTGAGGGCTCCTCCCCTGCAGGCTCAGCCCAAGCAGCCTTGCTGTAGAATGAAGCACAATCGCCCCTGCTCCATTCTTCCTCATCTCATTTCCCTGAAAGCAAGAATACCAGAAGCCCTTTTCCTTCCCACAAATTGGCTGCTGATCAATTTTGGTAAATAAACAGGGAATTAGAGAATTAGAAAATAAACAGAGAGGCCGATTTGTGGCTCACGCCTGTAATCCCAGCACTTTGGGAGGCCGAGGCGGGTGGATCACCTGAGGTCAGAAGTTCGAGACCAGCCTGGCTAACATGGTGAAGCTCCGTCTCTACTAAAAATACAAAAAAAAATCAGCCGGTGTGGCACACGTCTATAATCCCAGCTACTCCAGAGACTGAGACAGGAGAATCCCTTGAACCCGGGAGGCAGAGGTTGCAGTGAGCTGAGATCATGCCACTGAACTCCAGCCTGGGTGACAGAGCGAGACTCCATATCAAAAGAAAAGAAAAAGGCTATTTCATATTTTGAAACCATCTGACAGAAAGCTACAGAGAATGGAAGATAGAACTTGGGGTGATACAAGAATGTGTGTTTCTAAGGGAGGCAAGAACTCCTTGTAACAGCCCACTTGTTCCCCAAGGTATTTCTGCACTTACAGAGAGGTCGGAGGTCGGGGGCCGGGGGCGGGCAGTGGGGGAGGAGGGTAGTAACCTGTCTCTAGGAAGGCTCTAAGGAGCAACCTGGAACCCAGCCCGTGACCTGGTATTGAAGCCTGTTTTGGGGAGGATGCCAACCCCTGACTTCCAGTCTCAGTAGAAGGAAAAAAAGTGTTTTTGTGGAATAAGCAGAGAAATTAAGGGACCTGAGACAGTTTAGCCCAGGCATAATGGATGGAACAGAAGTATTTCCAAGAGCTTTATTTAGAGGCACAAGAGAAATGAAAAATGAAGAAATAAAGCAAAGCAGGGCTGTGACTTCCTCTAACACAACAACTGAGGGTGGACACTATTTAGGAAGCTGTGTGAGCATCAGCAGTGGAAAGGGAGGTGCTGTGGTTGGGGAAAGAACACAGGGATGCCTGTTGGACAGATGCCTGCATCACAATGGACTTGAATCTAAACTCAGTGCCTACCCTCCCCAGCTCACCCCCAAATAAAACACATCGTACTACTGGGCTTCCCCATCACTGCTACTGTGATCACCATCCTACCAGTCATGCAAGCTTAAAAACAATCTTTGCTTTTTTTTTTTTCTGAGAGAGAGTCTCTCTCTGTCACCCAGGCTGGAATGCAATGGTGTGATCTTGGCTCACTGCAACCTCTGCCTCCCAGGTTCAAGTGATTCTCCAGCCTCAGCCTCCTGAGTAGCTGGGATTACAGGCACCTACACACATGCCGGGCTAAGTTTTGTAGTTTTAGTAGAGATGGGGTTTCATCATGTTGGCCATGGTTGGCCAGGCTGGTCTCAAACTCCTGACCTCAGGTGATCTGCCCTCCTCAGCCTCCCAAAGTGCTGAGATTACAGGCATAAGCCACCGTGCCTGGCCCAGTCTTTGCTTTTGAATCCATTTTCTTTCTCCTCTCAGATCCAGTCAGTTGCTGTATTCCGTAGTTTTGACTATCACATTACCTCGCAAATCCACAATTTGTTTTTTACTACCTTCACCACTATCCTAGCGCAGTATCTCTTACTTGGAAAAATTTAATAGCATTTTCACAAATGTATGTCTCAATATTTCCCTTTTCCTGTGCATTCAACACACAGCTCCTAAATTATCTCTTCCTTAAGCAAGAGATCATGTCACTGTGCTCACTGCGGCAGGAAAGGGCTTTTATCCCATCAACTGCTTCACTTTTCCAGCATAATTTGTTTTATTTTTACGCACTTCTTCACACCAGCCAAGCTGAACTATTACCATTTACTGAATATCCGCCCCTGCCGCCTCTCCCATCCTGTGCCTTTGATCCTGTCATCTCCAACATCTTAACACCTTTCCTCCTCTATTCTATCCACATGAATTCCATTTTCCAAGCTCCATATCAAATGCCACCTTCTCCATAGTAAAATAAATTGCCTTGTATTCAGAGCCACTCGGTGCTAAACACTATACTAGATGATTTACATACTCTGTTTCTAATATTTACAAAACCTTGGAAGGATTTAAGCTTTTCCTGAACCCTATAATTAATTGCCTGTAATTTCTCTCCTCTAAATTTGCATAGCCCTTTCATCATGAATAATTTCCCTTTATACTACACTATTTGTGTAATTGTCTTTTCATCCTTCTAAATACATGCTACTGGTCAGCAACAACTGTTACTAGATTTAAAGAAAATAAGAAGGTTCATCTCTAAGGTTTTCTCCAGCTTCAAATGGCTATGACTCTATAACTTAAGAACATGAGTTTTTGGGCAACTTAGTGCAGTTTCCATGAGTATCATCTTCTTGGAAGCCTCTGCTAATAGAAGACAGAAAGATCAAAAAACACAGTTGTTTCCAGGCACAGTGGCTCATGCCTGCAATTCTAGCACTTTGTGAGGCCAAGGTTGGAAAATCGCTTGAGCCCAGAAGTAACCTGGGACCTGACACAATAACAGAGGAAGACCCTGTCTCTACAAAAAATTAGCCAGCATGGTGGCATGTGCCTATAGTCTTAGCTTCTCTGGAGGCTGAGGAGGATTGCTTGAATCGGTGAGGTCAAGTGTGCAATGAGCCATGATTGCACCATTGCATTCCAGCCTGGGCAACAGAGAGACACCTAATCTCTCTAAAAACAAGCAAGCAACCAAGCAAGCAAAAAAACAAACAGGCTGGGCACAGTGGCTCATGCTTATAATCCCAGCACTTTGGGAGGCCAACGCGGGTGGATCACCTGAGGTCAGGAGTTCGAGACCAGCCTGGCCAACATGGTGAAACCCTGTCTCTACTAAAAATACAAAAATTAGCTGGGTGTGGTGGCAAGCACCTATAATTCCAGCTACTTAGGAGGCTAAGGCAGGATAATAACTTGAACTCAGGAGGTAGAGGTTGCAGTGAGCCGAGATCCTGCCACTGCACTCCAGCCTGGGTGACAAGAGCGAAACTCCATCCCAAAAAAAAAACAAAACCAAGCTGACATGAGCAATTTCATTGTTTATAAAGACCAAGTAAGGTAAGAAAGACAGGCACTAGTAGGATGTAATTTGGGGTGGTTAAAGAAGATGTGATGAATTCAGTTAACAGAGGAGCCAGTGTGAGACCAGGACTTCCAGTACTCCTAGTCTAGGACTCTTGCAACCTCTTGACACGCCCTTGCCCACAGGAACATCCCATAATTTTTTGTTGTCATATCTGTTCCCCATACATTGCCATCCAGTCTCTGCATTACTCATTAAAGATTTTCTTCTTCCAGTTTCCTACTATGTTGGAACCTTGGGGACTCACACTGAGATCAAGAGAGTGGCAGAGGAAAAGGTCACTTTGCCCTGCCACCATCAACTGGGGCTTCCAGAAAAAGACACTCTGGATATTGAATGGCTGCTCACCGATAATGAAGGCAACCAAAAAGTGGTAAGTAGACACCTGGCTGGAGTCCTTCCTCCTTCTTCTCCTTCTGCATTTGCCTTTCTGCAGTCTTCCAGTCTTTCTTATTGGCTCTGAAAGAGTTAGAATTCCTTTTTCATCTGGCTTCTACTTGAAAGACTTTAGACACAAAACTATAGAGACGAAAGAGTATTGCTGGGCATGATGGCTAACGCCTGTAATCTCAGCATTTTGGGAGGCCAAAGCAGGTGGATCACCTGAGGTCAGGAGTTCGAGACCAACCTGGCCAACATGGTGAAACTCTGTCTCTACTAAAAATAGCCAGGTGTGGTGGCCCATGCCTGTAATCCCAGCTACTTGGGAGGCTGAAGCAGAAGAATCACTTAAACCCAGGAGGCAGAGATCGCAGTGAGCTGAGATCATGCCACTGCACTCCAGCCTGGGTGACACAGCAAGACTCCATCTCAAAAAAAAAAAAAAAAAAAAGAAAGAAATAATAATTAGCCAGATGTGGTGGCACAAACCTGTAGTCTCAGCCACTCGGGAGGCTGAGGTGGGAGGATCACTTGAGCCCAGAAGTGCAAGGCTGCAGTGAGCTATGATCACACCTGTGAATAGCCACTGCACGTGAGCCTGGGCAACATAGCAAGACCCTGTCTCTAAATAAATAAATAAGAAGTTGTCTGGCCGGGTGCAGTGACTCACACCTGTAATCCCAACACTTTGGGAACCTGAGAGGGGTGAACTGCTTGAGTCCAGGAGTTCAAGACCAGACTGGGCAACAGAGACTCCCTCTGTACAAAAAAAAATTTTTTTAATTAGCCAGATGTGATGACACATGCGCATAGTACCAGCTTCTCAGGAGGCTGAAGTAGGAGGATTGCTTGAGTGCAGAAGGATCACTTGAGCCCAGGAGGTCAAGGCTGCAGTGAGCTGAGATCACACCACTGTACTCCAGCCTAGGCAACAGAGCCAGACACTGTCTCTTAAAAAACAAAAACAAAACAGAAGCAAAAGAAAGAAAAAAGTTGTCCTTTCCTCTTCTCTGTCTATACCACTAATTTTATAACATGGTTTATGTTGGGAGGAGCTAAGGTCTTCACTGAAAACAGATTTCAGGATCACTGTTGTAGTTTAACTTGCTTAAACAGCTATCTACATCACTTCATAATATTGATATTGCTTGTCATTTTGTTCTCATACAGTAACATTCTAAGATACTATCTGTTCTCTGTAGAGCGAGGTCACCTTAACCTGAGTAGGTTTATTGATTTATTTTTTTACTTTGAGATAGAGTCTCACTCTGTTGTCCAGGCTGGAGTGCAATGGCTCGATCTTAGCTCACTGCAACCTCCACTCACAGGGTTCAAGCGATTCTCCCGCCTCAGCCTCCTGAGTAGCTGGGATTACAGACGTGCACCACCATGCCTGGCTAATTTTTGTTGTTTTTAGAGATGAAGTCTCACTCTGTCGCCTAGGCTGGAGTGTTGTGGCGCCATCTCGGCTTACTGCCACCTCCGCCTCCTGGGTTCAAGCGATTTTCGTGCCTCAACCTCCCAGGTAGCTGGAATTACAGGCGTCCACCACCACACCCAGCTAATTTTTGGTTTTTTAGTAGAGATAGAGTGTCACCATGCTGGTCTGGAACTCCTGACCTGAGGTGATCCGCCTGCCTCGGCCTCCCAAAGTGCTGGAATTACAGGCGTGAGCCACTGTGCCCGACCTCTGAGTATGTTTATTTTAACAGCTTCTTGGTCAGCCTAGATTTGATACTCTCAGTTCTGAATGAAATGATGTTCATGTTTATTACAGCCCATGTTCCTGTAATAAAAATCCAAGAATGACTCTGATAGATTCTCTTCTTTGATCACACTTGAGGCAGGTTCCTAAGGTCTTTCTGACTAGAGCTAATCTTGGGCTTCCCTTTCCGCCCTCGTAGAATACCTTTTGAGCAAGAATGCTGCTAAGTCAGGTTAGTGAAAATGCTCCACTCTTGGTATCTTATCACCCTGTCCTGCCTACAATAATAATCCTATCAAGCAGGTTCAGCCAGAAACCCCATCACCCCGATGTTTCCTCTCAGTAATTTCACGACCCCCATCCTGCTCCTTGGTTGTAAACTCCTCTTGTTCTTGCTGGAATCAGAGTCAAGCCCAATCTCTGACTCACAGTGGTCTTCATACCTATTACCGTGGCCCCTCTGGAATACAGTCTGTCTTACTATCTTTAACAAGTTTCGGCCGGGTGCGGTGGCTCACACCTGTAATCCCAGCACTTTGGGAGGCCGAGGTGAGTGGATAACCTGAGGTTAGGAGTTCAAGACCAGGCTGGATAACATGGTGAAACTCTGTCTCTACTAAAAATACAAAAAAATGAGCCAAGCATGGTGGCATCTGCCCATAATCCCAGCTACTCGGGAGACCGAGGCAGGAGAATAGCTTGGAGCCAAGATCGAGCCATTGCACTCCAGCCTGGGCAATAGAGCAAGACTGTCTCAAAAAAAAAAAAAAAAAAAAGTTTCACTGGATAATTTTCTCATTAACAATTTCACACATCTAACTTTCACCCAAGTATTTTCATTTGATTTAAAGAAAAAAGGACTTGCTTGGTTATATAACCAAGTGAATATAAGGATTAGGATGTTAATTATTGATTTCAAAAAGCCCCTGATATGGCTTTAAGCAGTCACAATTCCCTACTTGTCTTCAGTTGATACTGTGAAGCAAGGATGTCCATTTATTCAATCATTCAGATTACACAAATTTATTTAGCACTTACTGTATGCCATGCTAGGTACCAGGATACAATACTGAAGAAGACATCATAGTCCTTGCCTTCTTAGAGGTTATAGTGAAAAGACATTCAATAACTTTACAAAGAGCCTGGCACAGTGGCTAGTGTCTGTAATCTCAGCTACTCAGGAGGCTGAGGTGGGTGGATTGCTTGAACCCAGAAGTTTGAGACCAGCCTGGGTGAGACAGTGAGACTCTATCTCTTAAATAATTTTTTTTTTTTTAAGAAAGGAGGGGAGAGGTAGGTAGAAAGACAGGAACAAAGGAACCAATAAAAATTAGCAATATGCCAGGTACAAATCTGTTTAGCACATATTATCTCATTTAATTTAATATGTGCCAGTTGCAGTAGCTTGTGCCTGTAGTCCCAGCTACTTGGGAGGCTCAGGTGGGAGGACTACTTGAGGCCAGGAGTTCCAGATGGCCTGAGCAACAGAATGAGAACTCCCATTTCTAACACAATTTTTAAAATTTGTTAATGTAATACTCATAACTAGAATTAATGGGCTCATTTTACAAATAAGGAGCTGAGGTATACCCACATGTTCGTAAACACACAAACATAGTGAACAAATTGCATAAAGTCACCTAATTTGCATTTTCAAATTAGGCACCCTGGGCTGGGCTGGGCGGGCACAGTGGCTCATGCCTGTAATCCCAGCACTTTGGGAGGCCCAGGCGGGAGGTCCACTTGAGCTCAGGAGTTCAAGACCAGCCTGGGCAACATGGTGAAACCCCACCTCTACTAAAATTACAAAAATTAGCGGGGCGTGGTGGCACGGGCCTATAATCTTAGCCACTTATGAGGCTAAGGTGTGAGAATGGCTGGAGCATGGGAAGTCGAGGCTGCAGTAGGCAGAGATGGTGCCACTGCACTCCAGCCTGGGTGACAGAAGGAAACCATCTCAAAACAAAACAAATGAACAAAAAACAAATTAGGCAGCCTGACCTCAGTGCCTGCTCTGCGAACCACTAGCTGTATTACCTTCATAAATAATTTGAAAGTGCAATATGTGCTATGTAGGCTTCTTCTCCAAGAAAACACCAAGTGGCGGAAAAATCCTGATCTAAAACATCAAGAGAGATCTGCATCCATCTCCATTCAGAGTTTTACAGTTGCTCTGCAGGCGATGGCACAGAATGACTGCCAGAAAGTTGAGCTGCTCCATCTGTTCTATACAAGTCCTAACAAATTGTTCCAGGTCCACCAGGAATGACACAATACAAACAGCCCCAAACCACTAAAATTAGTATTTTTAATTTTTTTCTTTGTTTGCAAAAGGACTAAATTGATGTTCATTTTTCTCCCATCAACACCCTGATGAACTGCTTAGTCTCAGCACCATATTTCTGAGAATTAAAAACAAAATAGGCCAGGCACAGTGGCTCGCACCTGTAATCCTAGCACTTTGGGAGGCTGAGGTGGGCAGATCTTTTGAGGTTAAGAGTTTGAAACCAGCCTGGCCAACATGGTGAAACCCTGTCTCTACTAAAAACACAAAAAAATCAGCCAGGCGTGGTGGCAGGCACCTGTAATCCCAGCTACTTGGGAGACTGAAGTAGGAGAACTGCTTGAACCCGTGAAGTGGGTTACAGTGAGCAGAGATCGCACCACTGCACTCCAACCTGGGTGACAGAGTGAGACTCCGTTCCCCCCGCCCAAAAAAAGACTATCTTGCAATTGTATAATTTCACCTTTCCAAAGATGTCAGATGCTTGCCTGTATGTTATCCCTTTTTTCTTCATTAAATATTGAGACAGTCTCAGCCTAGGCAACACAATGAGACCTATCTCTTAAAAATATGTGAGTGATGGCCAGGCGTGGTGGTTCACACCTGTAATTCCAGCACTTTGGGAGGCTGAGGCCGGCGGATCAGGAGGTCAGGAGTTCGAGACCAACCTGACCAACATGGTGAAACCCTGTCTCTACTAAAAATATAAAAATTAGCCAGGAGTGATGGCGGGTGCCTGTAGTCCCAGCTACTCAGGAGGCTGAGGCAGGAGAATCGCTTGAACCCAGGATGAGGAGGTTGCAATGAGCAGAGATCACACCACTGCACTCCAGCCTGGGTGACAGAGTGAGACAACGTCTCAAAAAAAAAAAAAAAAAAAAAGTGTATGTCAGCCTGGGCACAGAGGCTCACACCTGTAATTTCAGCACTTTGGGAGGCCAAGGTGGGCAGATCACGAGATCAGGAGCTTGAGAGCAGCTTGGCCAATATGGTGAAACCCTGTCTCTACTAAAAATACAAAAAAAATTAGCTGGGCCTGTTGGCACACACCTGTAGTTCCAGCTATTTGGGAGGCTGAAGCAGAAGAATCACTTGAACCCGGGAGGCGAAGGTTGCAGTGAGCTGAGATCGCATCACTGTACTCCAGCCTGGGCAAAAAAGCGAGACTCCGTCTCAAAAAAGAAAAAAAAATTGTGGCCGGGCACAGTGGCTCACGCCTGTAATCCCAGCACTTTGGGAGTCCAAGGCAGGCGGATCACAAGGTCAGAAGTTCAAGACCAGCCTAGCCAATATGGTGAAACCCAGTCTCTACTAAAAATACAAAAATTAGCCAGGTGTGGTGGTATGTGCCTATAGTCCCAGCTACTTGGGAGGCTGAGGCAGAAGAATTGCTTGAACCTGGGAGGTGGAGGTTGCAGTGAGCCAAGATTGTGCCACTGCACTCCAGCCTGGGCGACAGAGTGAGGCTCCGTCTCAAAAAAAAAAAAAATAATAATAATGTGTGTGTCTTTGTGTGTGTGTGGAGACAAGATTTTAGGGAAAGCGAGGAAAAGCAGATGGAGTCAGACCTACCTGAATGTACTATGCACTGTGATAGAGGTATGCCCCAAACACCAAAGGTTGAAGCAGGGAGTCACCATTCTAACTGAGGAGTCAAGAAAGACTATATACAAAAAGTGGTCCTGGAGCTTGATCTTGAGGCCTTGTATAGGTGTCGTTGAGGCAAAAATAGAAGAGGAAAAGGCATTTCAGAAGGAAAAAACTGCATAATCAAAGCCGAGATCTATCAGGAGGCACTGAAACAAGAAACATCAGATTTGGGGACAACGAGGTTCAGAGATGTGAGGGCAGGGGTCAAAGGTGAGGTATGGTCCAGACTGCATTGGCACAGGTGTAACATTCAGAAGGCCAGGCCATCATCAGTGCGCACAGGTGATTGGGAAACAGATTTTCAGCCCGGAGAGTTTTGCTACATAAATGTGTGGAATTGTGGCAGGCCATTTCTCCCTAACAATCAAACAGACGGGCCTGCATGACAGTCACACAGACAGGCATGCATAGCACTCCAGTTACACAGATGAATTTCCACAGCACTGCCTTAACACTGAGCAAATAATTAAACCTAGGGAAATTGGTGCCCAGACATCAAAGCTAGAAATGAAACATATGGTCAGTAGGAGACTTGCATAGGCTTCTTCCTATCCTGGAGCAAGTCAAAATAATGGAGACAATCTCACTTTCCTAGTGCCAGAAGCCGTCTTGGGTTGACGAAATCTGAGACAAGTCAAGGTAACAGAGGCAGTTGTCTGAATAGATTTATTGGAAAGTCTAAGGCAGCTCTTCAGACCAAGCAGTAAATGAAATAAGATAGAAATAATCACTCCAGCTGGGCACGGTGGCTCGCCTGTAATCCCAGCACTTTGGGAGACTGAGGTGGGCAGATCACTTGAGGTCAGGGGTTTGAGACCACCCTGGCCAACCTGGCGAAACCCCGTCTCTTCTAAAACTACAAAAATTAGCTGGACGTGGTGGCATGTGCCTGTAGTCCCAGTTATACAGGAGGCTGAGGCATGAGAATCGCTTAAACACAGGAAGCAAAGATTGCAGTGAGCCAAGATAGCGCCACTGCACTCCAGCCTGGGTAACAGAATGAGACTCTGTCTCAAAAAAAAAAAAAAAAAAAAAAAAAGAAAAAAGAAAGAATCATTCCAGTACCACAGTAGATAGGCCTTGAAGATACTGGGACCCTCACAGCTTAATCGAACTTAGCAAGCATTTTTTTTGGCCTCTGACCTTCTAGTTGAAACAAAATTAGTTACTTACTGACTTAGGCAAATGCTATACTGCACACAGGCACATAATCCCAACCTATATAAGCACTAAGAAAATGGTACACTTTTGAGTTGGTCCGGTGGAATTATCTCCAGCATTCTCTCTGTATCTGGTTACAGTGATAAATTCCCTTCTTTCCTAGTTTGTCTGCTTCTCGTTATTGGGCCGTGAGAAAATGCAACCAGACCCAGCTCTTTCCGGGAACAGAATGACTAGTATTCTTTGGGTATTGGGCCAAACAATTTTTAAAACCTTAGGGGCCTTCTTGAACCCAGAACCGGGTTAATAAAAATGATAATGCTACACTTGAGTGCTTACTATCTCATTCCCACAAAAATCCTATGAAGTAACGCAGCCCCCATTTATAGTTCAGGATCTTAAGGCTCAGAAAGGATACGTGATCAGAGCCAGGAACACAGCTGTCGGTGGAGAGGCTTCCGTTTGGAGATCATTTGACTTCCCAGACAGCAATCCCAATCACTGCGGCCTGGCAGAGTTTTTTTTCTTTTTCTTTTTCTTTTTTTTTTTTTTTGAGACGGCGTCTTGCTCTTTTGCCAGGCTGGAGTGCAGTGACACAATCTGGGCTCATGGTAACCTCCACCTCCTGAGTACCTGGGAGTACAGGTGCACGCCACCATGCCCGGCTAATTTTTTTTTTTTTTTGTATTTTAGTAGAGACGGGGGTTTCACAATGTTGGCCAGGCTGGTCTCGATCTCCTGACCTCGTGATCCACCCGCCTTGGCCTCCCAAAGTGCTGGGATTACAGGTGTAAGCCACCACGCCCGACCTAGCGTTTTTTCAAAATCTGTATCACGACCAATTAGTGGATCCTAAATGACAAGAAATTTTGTTTTTGTTTTTGAGACAGAGTTTCGCTCTTGTTGCCCAGGCTGGAGTGCAATGGCGCAATCTTGGATCACTGCAACCTCTGCCTCCTGGGTTCTCCTCCCTAAGCCTCCTGAGTAGCTGGGATTAGAGGCATGCACCACCATGCCCGGCTAATTTTGTATTTTTAATAGAAACAGGTTTCTCCATATTGGTCAAGCTGGTCTCGAACTCCCGACCTCAGGTGATCTGCCCGCCTCGGTCTCCCAAAGTGCTGGGATTACAGCCGTGAGCCACCGCGCCCAGCCTTTTTTCTTTTCTTTTTTTTTCTTTTTTTTTTTTTGAGATAGAGTCTTGCTCTGTCACCCAGGCTGGAGTGCAGTGGCGTGATATCGGCTCACTGCAAGCTCCACTTCCTGGGTTCACGCCATTCTCCTGCCTCAGCCTCCCAAGTAACTGGGACTACAGGTGCCCGCCACCACACTCGGCTGATTTTTTGTATTTTTTAGTAGAGACAGGGTTTCGCTGTGTTAGCCAGGATGGTCTCAATCTCCTGACCTCTTGATCCGCCCACCTCAGCCTCCCAAAGTGCTGGGATTACAGGTGTGAGCCACTGTGCCCGATCATTTTGTTTTCTTTTAACACAGACTAGACAATATCAGAGCATACTGCACATATACTCATGAAACTTATGTTTCAGTTATATATGTATATGCTGTGTCATTAAGAAAAAGATGGGTTTTTTTTTGTTGTTTTTTTGACTGAAGCAGTGGCATGATCTTGGCTCACTGCAAACTTTGTCTCCTGGGCTGAAGCAATTCTCCTGCCTCAGTCATCTGAGTAGCTGGGACTACAGGCGTGCGCCACCATGCCCGGCTAATTTTTGTAATTTTAGTAGAGACAGGGTTTCACCATGTTGGCCAGGCTAGTCTGGAACTCCTGACCTCAAGTGATCTGCCTGCCTTGGCCTCCCAAAGTGCTGGGATTACAGGCATGAGCCCTGGGACAGAAAAATGTATTTCTTAATGTGAGTCTGTTGAAAACAGTTTTAAAGTGCTTGCTGTACTGTTCTTCTAGCAGTCCAAAGCAGCCTGGTTCTACTTTGGACCACAGCTACTAAGATTCTTCAAATTCAAATATACATTTCAAGACAAAGGCATCTCTGGATGCTAACCCAAATACTAAAATAAACAAGCAGCTGGGCGCGATGGCTCATGCCTGGAATCCTAGCACTTTGGGAAGTTGAGGCAGGTGGATCACCTGAGGTCAGGATTTCGAGACCAGCCTGACCAATATGGTAAAACCCTGTCTCTACTAAAAATGCAAAATTAGCTGGTGTGACGGTGCATGCTTGTAATCTCAGCTACTTGGGAGGCTGAGACAGGAGAATCGCGTGAACCCAGGAGGCGGAGGTTGCAGTGAGTGGAGATTATGCCACTGCACTCCAGCCTGGGCAACAAGAATGAAACTCCATCTCAAAAATAAGTAAATAAAATAAAATAAACAAGAAAGAAATTCCAAAGTCCTCAGGCCAAAAAGGTCACCCACCTCTCAAAGCCCACAAAACCCCAAAGTTCCTAAAAATTACCCAGTGCTTCACTGTCTCCTAGGTTTTGCCTCTCTTCATTCTCCTAGAAAGTACAAACTGACTTCATTGTAGGTGATTATGCATCTGGGGGAAATACGGACAAATCAGAAAGAAAGAGAAACATTAATAGAGCACCTATTAAGTGTTCCAAGCTTACCTGCCTTATCTCCAGGTGTAAGTCCCCCTTACTTTCAGTCTTTGAATGGAGACAAACTCTAGAGCTTCCAGTTTTTTCCTGTTGTTAATGCATTTCCTTCTTTTCCAACTATCCCAGCAATTCTGCATTACTAAGGCAGCTCTACCAACTGCCAAGAAACCTACCCTTCCAGCCGGGCATGGTGGCTCACACCTGTAATCCCAGCACTTTGGGAGGCCGAGGTGGGCAGATCACCTAAAGTCAGGAGTTCTAGACCAGCCTGACCAACATGGAGAAACCCTGTCTCTACTAAAAATACAAAATTAGCCGGGCGTGGTGGCGCATGCCTGTAATCCCAGCTACTCAGGAGGCTGAGGCAGGAGAATCATTTGAACCCGGGAGGCGGAGGTTGTGATGAGCCAAGATCACGCCATTGCACTCCAGCCTGGGCAAAAAGAGTGAAACGCCATCTCAAAAAAAAAAAAAGAAAGAAAAAAGAAAAGAAACCTACCCTTCCTATGGAGTACAACAGGATGTTGGGCCAACACCCCACAAACATTTGTTTTGTTTTGTTTTGAGACAGTCTCGCTCCATCCCTAGGCTGGAGTGCCATGGCGTGATCTCGGCTCACTGGAACCTCTGGCTCCCAGGTTCCAGCAATTCTTCTGCCTCAGCCTCTTTAGTAGCTGGGACTACAGGCGTGTGCCACCACACCCAGTTAATTTTTGTATTTTTAGCAGAGATAGGGTTTCACCATGTTGGCCAGGATGGTCTCGATCTCTTGACCTCGTGATCCACACGCCTTGGCCTCCCAAAGTACGGGGATTACAGGTGTGAGCCACTGCACCCAGCCACAAACATTTATTTATTTCTTTTTTTTTTTTGAGACAGAGTCTTGTTATGTTGCCCAAGCTGGAGTGCAGTGGCATAATCTCCACTCACTGCAATCTCCGCCTCCCAGGTTCATGTGATTCTGCTGTCTCAGCCTCCTGAGTAGCTGGGATTACAGGCACACACCACCACACCTAATTTTTTTCTTTTTTTTCTCTTCTTTTTTTTTTTTTTGAGACAAGAGTTTCGCTCTTGTTGCCCAGGCTGGAGTGCAATGCCACAATCTCGGCTCAATGCAACCTCTATCTCCCGGGTTCAAGTGATTCTCCTGCCTCAGCCTCCCCAGTAGCTGGGATTACAGGCATATGCCACCATGCCCAGCTAATTTTGTATTTTTAGTAGAGACAGGGTTTCACCATGTTGGTCGGGCTGGTCTCAAACTCCCGACTTCAGGTGATCTGTCCGCCTCAGTCTCTCAAAGGACTGGGATTACAGGTGTGAGCCACCGTGCCAGGCCACCTGTCTAATTTTTGTATTTTTTAGTAGAGACGGGGTTTCACCATGTTGGCCAGGCTGGTCTCGAACTCCTGACCTCAAGTGATCTGCCTGCCTTGGCTTCCCAAAATGCTGAAATTACAGGTGTGAGCCACCACACCCAGTTACATTTTTTCTTTTTTTTTAAATTTTGTTTATTTTTTGAGACAGGGTCACATTCTGTCACCCAGGCCAGAGTGCAGTGGTGCAGTCTCGGCTCACCGTAACCTCAGCCTCCTGGGCTCAAGCAAACCACCAGCCTTGGTCTCCCAGAGTGCTTGGATTACAGGGGTGAGCCACCGCGTCTGGCCCCCACAAACATTTAGAACGAGTACCACATCCAGGAGAAGGGCTGTGATCCTAGCTCTTCCCTGTCTGTGCCTAAAGCAGAGGGCTTTCCCTTGAGTGCTAGGAACCTCATGGAATTATCTGCAATATGTGAATTTTTTCTGGGTCAGAGTTCATAGGTTTTATCTAATTGAGACAACCTTCTCAGGAAAGGATCTGAGGAGCTGCGGAGCATCATGTGATCGAGGGCAGGGTCGAGGACTTGAGTGAAATGATTTGGAACAACTGCAGCTGAAATGTGCCTGGGAGACGTCCATATGCTTGCATGCCTTTTTTAGTGCCCTTCTGTGTATCTGGAATGCTCCGTCCCGGCCTTTTCTCCTTGCCTCTCAAAGCTTAGCTCAAATGCCACCAACTTTTCTGGGACACTCTCCTTGATACTATTTCAAAGAAATCATTTCTTTTTCTCTGTTTATGTCTTTCCTTGTTAATCTCACTTGATTATAAATCACTTGAACCAAAGAAGAGATTTGCTGGCCTGGCGCCGTGGCTCACACCCGTAATCCCAGCACTTTGGGAAGCCAAGGAGGGTGGATCACCTGAGGTCAGGAGTTTGAGACCAGCCTGACCAAAATGGTGAAACCCCGTCTCTACTAAAATAAAAAAGTAGGGCCAGGCGCAGTGGCTCACGCCTGTAATCCCAGCACTTTGGGAGGCTGAGGCAGGCAGATCATCTGAGGTCAGGAGTTCAAGACCAGCCTGGCCAACAAGGTGAAACCCCAGCTCTACTAAAAATACAAAAATGAGCAGGGCGTGGTGGCATGCATCTGTAATCCCAGCTACTCAGGAGGCTGAGGCAGAATTGCTTGAACCCAGGAGGCAGAAGTTGCAGTGAGCCAGGATCGCACCATTGTACTCCAAACTGGGTGACAAGAGTGAGACTCCGTCTAAAAAAAAAAAAAAAAAATATATATATATATATATATGTCCGGCTTAGTGAAATAGGGCAAAGGAAGCAATCAGGTATGCATTTATCTCATGTGTGCAGAGGGGTAACTGTGAGTTCTGTCCATCCTTTGTCCACAAGCAGTCTCCTTGTGGGCAAATTGTGCAGGAGTACTGTAAGCTTTTTTTTTTTTTTAAATCTTTGTAGCTATCTTATTTGTTATTCAGGAACAGAATGGAAGGCAGGCCAGGTGTGGTGGCTCATGCCTGTAATCCCAGCACTTTGGGAGGCCAAAGTGGGGTGGATCACTTGAAGTCAGGAGTTCAAGACCAGCCTGGCCAATATGGCAAAATCCTGTCTCTACCAAGAATACAAAAGTTAGCTGGGCATGGTGGTGTACACCTGTAATCCCAGCTCCTCAGGAGGCTGAGGCAGGAGAACTGCTTGAACCCGGGAAGCGGAGGTTACAGTGAGCCAAGATTGCGCCACTGCACTCCAGCCTGGGCAACAGAGCGAGACTTTGTCTCAAAAATAAATAAATAAATAAAACCAAGTAAACAGTCCTGTCTCATAGAAGTCTCTCAAATACTTTAAAAAAACAAAAACAAAAAAAGAACAGGAGGCAGGTTTGCCAGGCACAGTTCCAAGCTTGACCTTCCCTTTGGCTTCCCGAGGGGTCCTGAGGTTTATTTTCCTTTCACAAGTCTTTGCCTAATATACGCGTAGCTCTACACTTGCACATTTTCCTCCTTTCCTTGACTTAGCTATGTGAACTTCAGTATGTAACTCAAACTTAAAATTCCTTACCTGTAAGACGGAGTGGTTCTGAGCATTTAATATTACTTTATAACTAAAAATGCTTCACAAATATGAAGTGTTACTATTTTTGGAAGGAGAGGCAAGGCCTAGGCAAAAGTACTGTACTTTTAACTTTTATTTAGAACAGAGGTCTTGTCGGTGGCTCACGCCTGTAATCCCAACACTTTGGGAGGCCAAGGTGGGCGGATCACAAGGTCAGGAGATCGAGACCATCCTGGCTAACACAGTGAAACCCTGTCTCTACTAAAAATACAAAAAAATCAGCCGGGCGTGGTGGTGGGAACCTGTAGTCCCAGCTACTCAGGAGGCTGAGGCAGGAGAATGGCATGAACCCAGGAGGCAGAGCTTGCAGTGAGCCGAGATCGTGCCACTGCACGCCAGCCTGGGCGACAGAGTGAGACTCCGTCTCAAAAAAAATAAGAATAAAAAAAGAACAGAGGTCTCTTGGACTCTTAGTCCCAGGCTTGACTATTTTGTGCCACTGGGAGTACTCCCTTTCCTCTTCTTCACACCATCAGGAAAGGCAGGCCGAGAGTTACACTGCTTGACTCTGCCTCGGTCTATCCCACAGGTGATCACTTACTCCAGTCGTCACGTCTACAATAACTTGACTGAGGAACAGAAGGGCCGAGTGGCCTTTGCTTCCAATTTCCTGGCAGGAGACGCCTCCTTGCAGATTGAACCTCTGAAGCCCAGTGATGAGGGCCGGTACACCTGTAAGGTTAAGAATTCAGGGCGCTACGTGTGGAGCCATGTCATCTTAAAAGTCTTAGGTAAGATAGCATGCCAAAGTGAATGTCTACAGCTTATTTCTAAGGTATCTAAGAGGGATAGTCATATGCATCACGGTGGTACAAAAGTTCATGTTCAGTACTTTGTATTATACATTCAGAAGTCACCTCGTCCAGTTCCCTGGGAAGAAAGGTGTATCTTCTGTATTATAGCCATAATAAAAAATGAAAATATAAGAGCAATTTTCCATAGTTGTCCATTACAAAACATAAATATTCTCTAATATTTAAGTAGGATCTTCATATTTAAGTCTCTCAGATATGATTCAAATTCACTTGTTTTTTGACAGCAAGAGCTACTAAGTTCTACTTAATTGCTTCCAAATTAATACACTGCTGTATCAGCAAAACCATGCTCAACTTTCCTAAAATGTCCAATAATAATGTGTCTTCTTTGAGAAGTAATGAGGCAGCCTCTGACCCAAAAATTACAACAGCACCACTGGAGTTGGGGGTATGTGTGCTTAGGGGATGGAGGTGGATGTTTTTCTGGGGGTAGTGTAAAACAAGGCTAGTTGAATCCCCACTCAAAAGTTGACCAAAACGGATGGCTGGAGAAGCAACTCAATAGGACATAATTTTTCCATTGAATCTGGTTTTTCCATTGAATCTGGTGTTTGGGGATCTTTGAATCGTTACACTTTTGCTTGGTGGTGTTGTTGCCAGTGAGACCATCCAAGCCCAAGTGTGAGCTGGAAGGAGAGCTGACAGAAGGAAGTGACCTGACTTTGCAGTGTGAGTCATCCTCTGGCACAGAGCCCATTGTGTATTACTGGCAGCGAATCCGGGAGAAGGAGGGAGAGGATGAACGTCTGCCTCCCAAATCTAGGATTGGTAAGTCATTTTCCTACCAATCTACTGAGCCAACAAAACAGTCCTCTATCCAAGAGCTCTAAATCAGCTTTGTCAGCATTTCACTATGTGACCTGAAATACCCTGCTGAACCTCCTGAACATCCATTTTTAAAATCCATTAACTAGAACAGAAAATCTGCCTTTCCTTTCCTCAAATGACATGTAAAAGCAGTAAAAGAGATTAGAAGAAATGTACTACATACATCCACTGTATCTAAATATTATGTTTAGTATCCCTTAAATGGTCACAATCTTTTGTAACTTTTGAGGATGTGCTGCAACTTAAAAAAAATGTTTATCTTTATTCTCATGTTCCCATAGCGTATCTTTTCCATCATTTCATTCTTATCAAATAGTATTACAGAATCTCAGGTCAGTGACAAAGTAAAAAATAAATACAGATACCATCACTAAAGGGATTTACAGTCATTCTTTCTGCTTGTGCAGACTACAACCACCCTGGGCGAGTTCTGCTGCAGAATCTTACCATGTCCTCCTCTGGACTCTACCAGTGCACAGCAGGCAACGAAGCTGGGAAGGAAAGCTGTGTGGTACGAGTAACTGTACAGTGTAAGCATCCAAAGGGGTTTTAGTTTCATTTTTTTGTTTGCTTTTGCATTGTAGATCAATGTTAAGACATTCTAATCATGAGTAAGAGTAAGGTTAAGGTCAAAATCTTTATCTCCAGAAGGATATGGCTATCACCAAAAGAAATTCAGTAGTTCCAAAGACCACTTAACAATTGACTGGTCAGGCACAGTGGCTCATGCCTGTAATCCCAGCACTTTGGGAGGCCCAAGTGGGCAGATCTGTTGAGGTCAGGAGTTCGAGACCAGCCTGGCCAACATGAGTGAAACGTTTCTACAAATACAAAATTAGCTGGGTATGGTGGTGGGCCTATAATCTCAGCTACTCAGGAGGTTGAAAGGGCAGGAAAATGGCCCTGAACCTGGGGGCCCGGAGGGTTGCAGTGAGCCAAGATCATGCACTCCAGTCTGGGCGACAGTCCCGAGACTCCCTCTCAAAAAACCAGCCAGGCGTGGCGGCTCCGCCTGTAATCCCAGCACTTTGGGAGGCCGAGGCAGAGTGAGATCCCACCCAAAGGTCAGGGAGTTTAAGACCAGCCTGACCAGCATGGGTGAAACCCATCTACATAAGATACAAAAAATTAGCCAAGTGTGGTGGCACACACCTGTAATCCCAGCTACTGGGAGGCTGGGGGCAGGAGAATGGCTTTAACCTGGGCCTTGAGGGGTTGCAGTGAGCGAGATGGTGCCATTGCCTCCAGCCCATGGACATCAACAAAAGAAAGCAAGCCAGAGCTACTAAAAAATACAAAAACTAGCCAGGCGGTGGCCGAGCTGTAGTCCCAGCTACTCGGGGAAGTGAAGCCCAGGAAAATGCGTGAACCCGGGAAGTGAGGAGCTTGCAGTGGCTGGAATCCAGCCACGCCTCCAGCCACAAGCGACAGAGCCAGACTCAGTCTCAAAAAAAAAAAAGAAAACAAAACAAACAAAAGAAAACACCAGTTGACTGTATTTACAAATATGGCCGTTAGCAATACCCCTAAAAGAAATTCACTATATCTAGGAGGTGCCAAACACCATTCCTAAAAACAAAACAAACAAAATGCTTGAAGCTAGTTATATGCCACCTACGATTCTAGGCAAGCAAGGTAAAATTTCTCCTCTCTCCCACAGAGAGTATTCGTGAATCCATATATGCATGTGCGATGCCCGCTGCGATGTGTGTACGATGTTATAATCAAGCATTTGATTTGCCTCAAGTAGAGATGAGAGATAGTAGCAGGTGACTAAGACCTTTAGCTGTGGATTCAGATAGCTGCCTGGATTTCAATCACAGCTATCACTAACTCTGGCGTACCCATGGCATATTTTCCAATCTATAAAGGAGAATAATAGTTAACTATCTCATGAGTTTTTCTTTTCTTTTTTTTCTGGAGACAGGTCGCCATAAGCCCATGCTGGAGTGCAGTGTGAAGCGATCTTGGCTCACTGCAGCCTCTGCCTCCCGGGTTCAAGTGACTCTCCTGCCTCCACCTCCCGAGTAGCTGGAATTGCAGGCACATGCCACCACACCTGGCTAATTTTTGTATTTTTGTAGAGACAGGGTTTCGCCATGTTGGCCAGGCTGGTCTCGAACTCCTGGACTTAGGCGATCCACCCTTCTTCACCTCCCAGAGTGCTGGGATTACAGGCATGCGCAATGGCACCTGGCCTCTTAGAGTTTTTCTGAAAAGTTAATAAATGAACACATTTACTTACAACTGCCTAGGAACAGAGCTTGACATACAGTGGGTATTTGATAACATTAGCTATTATTATTATTTCTCCTTAATCAATGTAGTAACTTTAGACTTTTGAACAGAATCCTACAGCCACAAGCCATGCTTGCAGTGTTAACATTTATTTGGCGCAATAAATAGTATGCCAGGCTTATAATCTAGAGATTGAGTCTTGAAAAAAGACAGGATAAACCAAGTTGAAAGATAAAAGGAGGCAGGGCGTGGGTATTAATCTTTGTTAAATTGTCTTCATAACATCTTTGTTAAATTGTCTCTAATTTCTCAAATGCTCCTTGGACCACTTTTAAAATTTTCCTAGCCTCCACCCTCTTTTTTTCTTTTGAGACGGAGTCTCACTCTGGCACCCAGGCTGGAATGCAATGGCGTGATATTGGCTCACTGCCACCTCCACCTCCCAGGTTCAAGCGATTCTCCAGCTTCAGCCTCCCGAGTAGCTGGGACTACAGGCACGTGCCACCACACTTGGCTAATTCTTGTATTTTTAGTAGAGACGGGGTTTCACTATGTTGGCCAGGCTGGTCTTGAACTACTGATCTCGTGAGTCACCTACCTCGGCCTCCCAAACTGCTGGGATTACAGGCATGAGACACTACACCCAGCACCCCCTTATTAATAAATTAAATAAAACCTTTGTCAGAATCAATATTTTACTGTTTTCAAAGTTATAATTCAACATTCTGTGCCCATTTTGGTTTAGCTGTTTTTTCATTGATTTGAAAGAGTTCTTTATTATGTATTTATATACTCTGCTTATTAGATTTTGCACTCTGGTGGTTTAAAAAATATATCTATGTAATTATTTGCTACTTCTCCCTTCAAGAGGTATACCTTTGTCCAGGTGCAGTGGCTCACACCTGTAATCCCAACACTTTCGGAGGCCAAGGTGGGCAGATAGCAAAGTCAGGAGTTCAGAGACCAGCCCCAGCCAACATGGGTGAAACCCCATCTCTACTAAAAATAGAGAAGATTAGCTGGGAGGCATTGGCTGGCCACATGCCTGTAATCCCAGCTACTTGGGAAGACTGAGGGCAGAATCCAGCGAACCCGGGAGGTGGAGGGTTGCAGTGAGCCCCTAGGTGCACATGCACTCCAGCCTGGGCAACCCAAAATGAAACTCCATCTCCCAAAAAAAAAAAAAAAAAAGAAAGTACACCTTCATTCTCATAGGTATGAGATCTGAACTTAGTGACGCATTTCTGATGAATATAATACAGCAGAAGTGATGGGTAATACTTCTACATCTGCAAAAGCACTGCAGCTTGCTTTCTTAGATGTTAGATCTCTTAGATCTCAGATCACTCAGATCCTCTCCTAGATCACTCACTTTATGGGAAGCCAGCTGCTTTAAGAGCCTTATATAGAGGCCCACTTTTTTGTTTTGTTGTTTTGTTTGTTTTTCAGATGGAGTCTCACTCTTTCACCAGGCTGGAGTGCCAAAGTGATCTCGATGCTGCAAGCCTCACCTCCTGAGTTCACACCATTCTCCTGCCTCAGCCTCCCGAGTAGCTGGGACTACAGGCACCCACCACCACGCCCGGCTAATTTTTTGTATTTTTAGTAGAGACGGGGTTTCACCATGTTAGCCAGGATAGTCTGGATCTCCTGACCCTGTGATCCGCCCGCCTCAGCCTCCCAAAGTGCTGGGATTACAGGTGTGAGCCACCGCGCCCAGCCAGAGGCCCATGTTTTATGTTTTATTTTAAGCAAGGAAACTGAGGCCTCCAGCCAACAGCCATGTGAATGAGCCAATTCAGAGGCAGATCATCCAACACCAGTCAAGCCTAGGAACAGGGCTTGACACATTGTGGGTGTTCAGTAACACTAGCTATTATTATTATTAACAGCTTGCTGGATTAGACATCGAGCTACAAAGTTGCAGACTATAATTCCTGAGGTCATCTGTTTAACTGGTAGAGAAATTATTTCCATCTCTACTAGACAGAGATCTACAAGTTGCCCTTACAGAGTTGTATATTACTAAGCTCTTTACTTCTTTTGTCTATTTCCAAGTTTCAGATAACTTTTCTTAAAAACACAACAGTCAGGCCAGGCGTGATGGCTCACACCTGTAATCCCAGCACTTTGGTGGGTCGAGGCGGGTGGATCATGAGGTCAGGAGTTCAAGACCAGCCTGGCCAGCATGGTGAAACCCCATCTTTACTAAAAATACAAAAAATTAGCTGGGCATGGTGGCGTGCGCCTGTAATCCCAGCTACTCGGGAGGCTGAGGTAGGAGAATCACTTGACCCCAGGAGGCAGAGGTTGCACTGAGCTGAGATCAGGCCACTGCACTCCAGCCTAGGTGACAGAGAGAGACTCCATCTCAAAAACAAAATAAAACAAAAAAAAAGTAACAGGCAGTTTTCGGGAAAAAAAATAAAAAATGGTCAATAAACATAAATACAGAGGCCCCCCAAAATCCTTTTTTTCCCCACTAGGTTGAGAAAAAAAATCACCCTTTTAATTTTAAGCTATCAGTTTAGTAAATATAAAAACTGTAGAATCGATATTAGAAAGGTTATGAGGAAACACGTTCTTTTACATTTTTGACTAACATATACATTGGGAGCACAATTTAGCTTTATCTATAGATTTCTGAGGGGTAAAATATATTAAAGTAAAACTTATACAAAGAAGAAGGATAAGAGTACAACTTGATAGATTTTCTTTTTTCCTTTTTTTTTTTTGAGACGGAGTTTCGCTCTTGTTGCCCAGGCTGGAGTGCAATGGCACAATCTGGGCTCACCGCAACCTTCACCTTCCAGGTTCAAGTGATTCTTCTGCCTCAGCCTTCCGAGTAGCGCTTGCGCCACTACGCCCAGCTAATTTTGTATTTTTAGTAGAGATGGGGTTTTTCCATGTTGGTCAGGCTGGTCTTGAACTCCTGACCTCAGGTGATCTGCCCACCTCAGCCTCCCATAGTGCTGGGATTACAGGTGTGAGCCATAGCGCCCGGCCGATAACTTGATAGATTTTCAAAAGTGAAGGTAACTGTGTAATCATGATTAAGAACCTGTTTCTGGCCAGGCACGGTGGCTCATGCCTGTAATCCCAGCACTCTGGGAGGCCAAGCTGAGCGCATCACATGAGGTCAGGTGTTTGAGACCAGCCTGACCAACATGCCAAAACCCCAGCTCTACTAAAAATACAAAACTTAGCCAGGCAAGGTGGTGCACACCTGTAATCCCAGCTACTCGGGAGGCTGAGGTAGGAAAATCACTTGAATCTGGGAGACAGAAGTTGCAGTGAGCCGAGATTGTGCCACTGCATTCCAGCCTGGGCAACAGAGTGAGACTCTGCCTCAAAAAAAAAGAACCTGTTTCTAACTCCTGCTACCTCTCCATAATCCAGGTTTCTAACTTTATGGATTACTTTTCCTATCTCAAAACTTTAAATAAATGGAATCATTCCATTGTGTCTGGTTTCTTTCATTCCCTATTATATTTCTGAGACTCATCATTGTTGTTGCTTATAGCTACAGTATGTTATTTTTCATTGTTTTAGGGTATTTCATTGTATAACTGTACAATTAGTCATTCATTTTATTTCAGATGCAAAAGTGCATTCCATTTTATCCAGCAATATTTCTGTGAATTTATCTTTTAGATACATGCCCCAAGTGTCCAAATACATATGGAAAATAATGATATATAAACATTTTTTTCTTTTTTTTTTTGAGACGGAGTTTCACTCTTGTTGCACAGGCTGGAGTGCAATGGTGCGATCTTGGCTCACTGCAACCTCCGCCTCCCAGGTTCAAGAGCTTCTCCTGCCTCAGCCCCCTGAGCAGCTGGGATTACAGGCCTGCGCCCCACGCCCAGCTGATTTTTGTATTTTCAGTAGAGACAGGGTCTTGCCATGTTGGCCAGGCTGGTCTCGAACTCCTAGCATCAAGTGATCCATCCGCCGCAGCTTCCCAAACTGCTGGGATTACAGGCATGAGCCACAGCACCCAGAGATATATTATTTTCAATTGTGAGAAATTGAAAGCGACCTAAATTTCCATTAACAGATAATCCATCTAGATTATATGTCCTGGAGCTGGGGCAGTGGGGAAAACAGCATTCTCTATTTGAAATTACTCAGGTAAAATAACTCCATTCCTTTGAGACCTTAAATAAAAATATCCAAAGTCCAATTTCTTTAAAAAATAAAATTTTGGCTGGGCATGTGACTCACGACTGTAACTCCAACGTGCTTTGATGGAGGCGGGTGGACCACCTGAGGTCAGGAGTTTGAGACCAGCCTGACCAACATGGAGAAATCCCGTCTCTACTAAAAATACAAAATTAGCCAGGCATGGTGGCGCATGCCTGTAATCCCAGCTATTTGGAAGGCTGAGGCAGGAGAATCGCTTGAACCTGGGAGGCAGAGGTTGCGGCGAGCCAAGATCGTGCCATTGCACTCCAGCCTGGGCAACAAGAGCGAAACTCCGCCTTAAAATTAAATAAATAATTATATCATTTTGTTTTAATAAGAATAAATAGGCTGGATGCAGCGGTTCACACATGAAATCCCAGCACTTTGGGAGGCCAAGGCAGGTGGATCACCTGAGGTCAGGAGTTTGAAACCAGCCTGGCTGACATGGTGAAACCCTGTCTCTACTAAAAGTATAATAATTAGCTGGCCATGGTGGTGCACGCCTGTAATCCCAGCTACTCAAGAGGTTGAGGCAGGAGAATCACTTGAATCTAGGAGGTGGAGGTTGCGGTGAGCCGAGATCGCGCCAAGCCACGATAGTGCCATTGCATCCCAGCCTGGGCAACAAGACCAAAACTCTGTCTCAGAAAAAAAAAAAAAGACCTGGAAATACTCATTCTGTCCAGAGCTTAAGTTTTTTTTTTTTTTTTTTTTTGAGTTCATGTATTTCCTAGCTTATGTTTGGTTTTACTTGTGCTTTTGCTTCTGAGAAAATAGATGTACAAAGCATCGGCACGGTTGCAGGAGCAGTGACAGGCATAGTGGCTGGAGCCCTGCTGATTTTCCTCTTGGTGTGGCTGCTAATCCGAAGGAAAGACAAAGAAAGATATGAGGAAGAAGAGAGACCTAATGAAATTCGGTAAACTTCTCAAATCCCCACTTTTACGGGGCTTCTGTTTTAGGGCCAGCACTATAGTGACCAGTCAACATAAATGTTCTCAGTTTTCTCTTAACCATAAATCTGTTAAAAGGATTATCCTGGTAGGTAAGAAGTTCCAGTCTAGGGACAGAATGTATGGTTTACCTGGACTTTGTTGTAAAACTGTCTTACCCTCAACAAACACTTAAAAGTTAAATTAGGCTGGGCGTGCGTGGTAGCTCATGCCTGTAATCCCAGCACTTTGGGAGGCCGAGGCGGGAGGATTATTTGAGGCCAGGAGTTTGAAACCAGCCTGGTCAACATAGACTCCATCTTTACAAAAGAAAAAAAAAGGCCAGGCGTAGTGGCTCACGGCTGTAATCCCAGCACTTTGGGAAGCTGAGGCAGGTGGATCACGAGGTCACGAGATCGAGACCATCCTGGCTAACAGGGTGAAACCCCGTCTCTACTAAAAATACAAAAAATTAGCCGGGCGTGGTGGTGGGCTCCTGTAGTCCCAGCTACTCGGGAGGCTGAGGCAGGAGAATGGCATGAACTTGGGAGGCAGAGCTTGCAGTGAGCTGAGATCACACCACTGCACTCCAGCCTGGGCTAAAAAAAGCAAGATTCCGTCTCAAAAACATAAAAAATAATAATAATAAAATAACCAGGCATGGTGGCCCATGCCTGTGGTCCCAGCTACTCGAGAGGCTGAGACAGGAGGATGACTTTAGCCCAGGAGTTTGAGGGCACAGTGAGCCATGATTGCACCTCTGTACTCCAGCCTGGGTGGCAAAGCAAGAGCATGTCTCAGAGAAAAAAAAAAACAAAAGTATATGTGTGTATATATATGTGTGTGTATATATATATATACACACATAAAACAGTTCAACTTACATTACTTCTGATTCACTTCTACTCATAATGGGCATACAATGAAGAATGGGCATACCTATCCTATAGGCCATGAAAGGGTTTATGCAGACAAACCGTGAATCAGAAGGAGTGCTGTCTAGACCATCTCAATGGTAAGATCCTATCCTCCCAGTATAATAGAGCTGACCTGTAGGCTAACAAGATATACATTTGCGTGAGCCAAGCATTAAGTCTTAAGATACGAGGAAGTATCTATGTCTCTAAATGGTTGCCTTCTGATGGTATTATCTGAGGTTTACAGCTTAGGAAACCTCAGAAGGAAGCAATCATAGTGGAGCAATCACAGATCTGCCAGTGTTAAAGTTTATCTTTGCTGTTTTTTCTCTTCAGAGAAGATGCTGAAGCTCCGAAAGCCCGTCTTGTGAAACCCAGCTCCTCTTCCTCAGGCTCTCGGAGCTCACGCTCTGGTTCTTCCTCCACTCGCTCCACAGCAAATAGTGCCTCACGCAGCCAGCGGACACTGTCAACTGATGCAGCACCCCAGCCAGGGCTGGCCACCCAGGCATACAGCCTAGTGGGGCCAGAGGTGAGAGGTTCTGAACCAAAGAAAGTCCACCATACTACCATGACCAAAGCAGAAACCACACCCAGCATGATCCCCAGCCAGAGCAGAGCCTTCCAAACGGTCTGAATTAGAATGGACTGGACTCCCACACTTTCCTAGGAGTCAGGGTCTCTGGACTCTTCTCGTCTTTGGAGCTCAAGTCACCAGCCACACCCCTCGAACCAGATGAGAGGTCATTTAAGTAGCAGTGAGCATTGCACAGAAGAGATTCAGATAAGCACTTTTCTTATATGATACCAAACAAGCAAAAGGATGTAAGCTGATTCATCTCCAAAAAGGCATCTCATTGTGCCTTTAGACCAGAGTAAGGGAAAGCAGGAGTCCAAATCTATTTGTTGACCAGGACCTGTGGTGAGAAGGTTGGGGAAAGGTGAGGTGAATATACCTGAAACTTTTCACGTGGGATATTTTGTATCAGTGCTTTGATTCACAACTTTCAAGAGGAAATGGGAGGCTGTTTGTAAATTTTCTATGCATTTCTGCAAACTTATTGGATTACTGCAGTTATTCAGACAGTCAAGCAGAACCCACAGCCTTATTACACCTGTCTGCACCATGTACTGAACTAACCACTTCTAAGAAACTCCAAAAAAGGAAACATGTGTCTTCCATTCTGACTTAACTTCATTTGTCCTAAAGTTCGGATATTAATTTCAAGGGGAGTTGTAATAGTGGGAGATGGAGAAGAGTGAATGAGTTTCTCCCACTCTATACTAATCTCACTACTTGTATTGAGCCCAAAATAACCAAAAGGAGACGAAAATTTATGACAAAGGATTGTGAAGAGCTTTCCATCTTCAAGATGTTATGAGGATTGGTGACAAACATTAGAAATATATAATGGAGCAACTGTGGATTTTCTCTCAAATCAAATGCCTCTAAGGACTTTCCTGCTAGATATTTCTGGAAGGAGAAAATACAACATGTCATTTATCAATGTCCTTAGAAAAGATTCTTCCAGAGAAAAAGGGATCTAGGAATGCTGAAAGAGTAACCAACATACCATTATAGTCTATTCTTTCTGAGAACATGTGAAACCAGAATTGCAAGACTGGGTGGACTAGAAAGGGAGATTAGATCAAACTTATCTTAATATGTCAAGGAAGGTAGCTGGGCATGGTGCCAGGCACCTGTAGGAAAATCCAGCAGGTGGAGGTTGCAGTGAGACAAGATTGTGCCATTGCACTCCAGCCTGGGTGACAGAGCGAGACTCCATCTCCAAAAAAAAAAAGTCAAGGAAGGATAAAAGGAAGTTCAGTATTGTACCACACTTGGAACTTCCTCTATTTCTTCCATTTTAGAAGGATGTGAACCTGGAACTTTTGATGATTCTAAGCCTTAAATTATCAAAAAGATCAGGGATTGCCAATGCTTCTAATGGCACTGCAAGTATATATCATAATCATTCCCTCCTAAAAGTGATAAATGAGAGAAATTCAGTATTTTCCCAGGCTCACCTCCAGAAGTCTAGCTCTGGGCTGGAAGAAAAGGGAACTAATATTTAGGGAAGAGATGAGAATAATTAGTGGGTGGCAGGAGAGGGCAGAGCTAGTGCCTGCCAACATTTTAGTTGTCAGTATCTTAGAAAGAATTAGCAAAAATAATTCACCAGGATAGCTGCTGAAGAGATGATGAATGGGAGAAGAAAGATGTTTGAGAAATAAAGAAAACAGCACCCTCCAATACAGTAACTTGCCTTTTTAATAGTTTTGACTACCCTTGATACCTATAGCACAAATGCTGGACCTGAATCAGCCCTTCAAGGACCCTAGCACAAATGTCAACTGATCACCACTGGGAGAGTAGAAAACTTTTTTTTTTTTTGAGACGAAGTGTCACTCTGTCGCCCAGGCTGAAGTGCAGTGACACCATCTCCGCTTACTACAGCCTCTGCCTCTCGGGTTCAAGTGATTCTCCTGGCTGGTCCTCCCGAGTAGCTGGGATTACAGGTGCCTGCCATCACACCCAGCTAATTTTTGTAGTTCTGGTAGAGACAGGGTTTCTCCATATTGGCCAGGCTGGTTTTAAGCTCCTGACCTCAAGTGACCTGCCCACCCTTGGCCTCCCAAAGAGCTGGGATTACAGGTGTGAGCCACTGCACCTGGCCCAGATTACTTTTTTTTTTTTTTTGATAGAGTCTTGCTCTCATCATGCAGGCTGAAGTGCAGTGGCGCATCTCAGCTCACTGTGACCTCCACCTTCCGAGTTCAAGCGATTCTCCTTCCTCAGCCCCCGGAGTAGCTGGGATTATAGGCGTGCGCCACCACGTATGGCTAATTTTTGTATTTTTAGTAGAGATGGGGTTTCGCCATGCTGACCAGGCTGGTCTCAAACTCCTGACCTCAGGTGATCCACCCGCCTTGGCCTCACAAAGTGCTAGGATTACAGGTGTGAGCCACAGCGCCCAGCCCAGAATACTTTTTAAAAGAACAGCAGGTTAGAGGAAAGAAAAAAATTAATGCTGAATGTGGTGATGAAAGCATGTTTCTAAAATGGGAAGCTGATGCTTAAAGAGGAAAGGCTAATCTGGGATTTTGCCCCATTTCTCTGGTTTTTCACTCCTATATTTAATTCTCACAATCGTGTCATCACATAGTGCAAAAAACAAAATTCTTGTAAAGTCCCCAGGAGTCTATCCTTGGGTGAAAGTTTTAACCCGAGTGTCTTCCTCTAAAAAAGGTGGGAAATGAGACATTGAGGAATTAACATATAAATGTCTACTATGGGTTTAAGAGGACTGGTGTATTTGGAATGCTTCTTATACTAACACTGTCTCATTGTAAAATATAAAACCCCTCACTCTGACTACATTTTTATTCCTCTGGTAGTGTGGTATCCAGGCAACATATCACTTCTGCTATGTAATTCTGAGAATTCTCATTTCTAGAGTACCTGAGCCAAACAAATACACTATGGAGGCTGCAACTGTATCATCACTAGCAATTTGCTCTTATCATTATTTACTACCTTTGAACCTAAGATTTCCTGCCTATGCTTTTGAAAGCAAAAATCAGTCTCCTTTGCATGAAAAAGAGCCTTAGATTTTTAAACGTTAATTACCAGAAAGCTAAAATACCAGTTGACTACCCAAATTATTTTGGAAATCTACCCATCATGGAAGTCTACAACAAACGAATAAAACAGATTACACTAAGAGCTGAGAAATTCAAAGGAATTGAAGATTCTGAGAGATAAACTGTTCAAGTCTTAGCAATGATATTGCACTTCTCTTTGACAGGTTCTGGGCTTAAGTTAGAGGCCCTACTGGTTCCAAACCATATTCCACTGATTTTGCAAGTAAAATAAATGATTTTGAAATAGGAAACAAACAAAAAAAGGAGAAATAACTAAATAGTAGAAGAAAAACTGTAGGAAGAAGATGCAGATGGAATGATGTGGACGTTGAGTAACCATGTCAATAAAATATATAAACCAAACTTAAATTTGTGAAATAAGGAAGTTGGTACCTTTGTTGTTACAGTGTATAAAAACAATTTCAGAACTGCTGTTGCAAAAAGACATATATAGTTTTGCTTCCTTCTGGTGTTAAGCTGTTTATATTTCAGTTTCAGTTTTAACTTCTAAGTTGCCTTGTAATTGGGACTGTGTTTGAGCATCACAAAAACCAAATATTTATTATGGATGCATCTGTATCAGCAATTAAAAAATAAACAAGTAAAAGTGATACTGTAGGAGAAGCTGAAGCTCATATAACCTGGACTGGAAATTTGTTTATCAGCTTGCTGCCAACAGAAGAACAGAAGAACTCAGACTGAATATGATCTATTATTTATCAATTTCAGTCACAAATTTACCAAGTACTTTTTTCTCTCAAAAGGCAAGATGCTAGGTATAAGTTGCACAGGGGACACCAAGAGAGTTGCTGTCCTTAAGGACTTTATCAAAATTAATGAAATAATAATTACTAAGCAAGTATTTTGTGCCTAGGTGAAGTGCCAACAGAGATGCACACACTAAGGGGTTCAACTAAATCTGAAAAGTACACACTAAGAAATTCAAATACATCTGGAAAATGCTTCACAGAGGTCATTGTAAAATAACAGCGATAATAGTAATCATCACTTACTGAGCCACCGTGTGCCGGTCACGCTAAGTACATTATACATTTTGTCTCAATTTCATACTCACATCAACCCTATAAGGAAACATTTGTACTCACATTATACAAGTGAGAAATGTAAGGCTCAAAGAGGTTAAGTCAGTAGTAGAGCCAGGATTTATTTTTACTTTTATTTTTATTTTGAGAGTCTCACTCAGTCGCCCAGGCTGGAGTGCAGTGGCATGATCTCAGTTCACTGCAAGCTCCGCCTCCTGAGTTCACGCCATTCTCCTGCCTCAGCCTCCCAAGTAGCTGAGACTACAGGTGCCCACCACCACACTCGGCTATTTTTTTGTATTTTTAGTAGAGACGGGGTTTTACCCTGTTAGCCAGGATGGTCTTGATTTCCTGACCTCATGATCTGGTTTGGGATTACAGGCGTGAGCCACCAAGCCAGGCCCTAGAGCCAGGATTTAAACCCAGCCACTGTTAGTATACTCCATCAGAACTGACAGATCCTGATTAATCACCATCTTCCCACCTGAAATCCTCAAACCTTTACACTCAACTATAGGCTTTCTCTTCTCTTTGCTTTCTTCCTTGCCCTAAACCTTTTCACCATACTTGGGACACACTTAGCTCACTCACACAAGTCCAAATCCTTTAGTTTTCCCTTGTTCTGCAAAACAGGGTACAATTCCCAACTTTATAATTCCCTGATTTGTCTTCAAATGCTAATGATGGGCTTAGATCATGCAATTTTTGTTGACTGTTACGCACAGAGTATTTTGAGCACATCACGATTAAATCTGTCGAATCATCTGAGAGGCAAAAAGATAAGGTGCATTGAAACTATAAAATAATAGGTACAGTTGATTCTTCCAAGATGATACAATCATATCAATTTATTTAAACTGTAGGCTGGGGGTCATGGTTCATGCCTGTAATTCCAGCACTTTGGGAGGCTGAGGTGAGTGGATCACTTGAGGTCAAGAGTTTAAGACCAGCCTGGTCAAGATGGTGAAACCCCCATCTCTACTAAAAATACAAAAATTAGCTGGGCGTGGTGGCATATGGAAGCAAATAATTGTAAACATAATTACTAAACATGGGGTCTTTGAACTGTATAGTTTTTTTTTTTTTTTTTTTGAGACAGAGTCTCACTCTGCCGCCAGGCTGGAGTACAGTGGTGTGATATCGGCTCACTGCAGCCTCCGCCTCCTAGGTTCAAGCGATTCTCCTGTCTCGGCCTCCCGAGTAGGTGGGACTAGTGGTGTGTGCCACCATACCCAGCTAATTTTTGTATTTTTAGTAGAAACAGGGTTTCAGCATGTTGGCCAGGATAGTCTCCATCTCTTGACCTCGTGATCCTCCCACCTTGGCTTCCCAAAGTGCTGGGATTACAGGTGTGAGTCACCGCGCCCTGCCAAAAAAAAATCTTAAAAATTAAGGTGCTCTGATAAAAATTTCAACTTTAAAAAATTAAAATAGGCTGGGTGTGGTGGCTCACGCCTATAATCTCAGCACTTTGGAAGGCTGAAGTGGGTGGATCACGAGGTCAGGAGTTAAGAGACCAGACTGACCAACATGGTGGAAACGCATCTCTACTAAAAATGCAAAATTAGCCAGGCGTGGTGGTGTGCGCCTGTAATCCCAGCTACTCACGAGGCTGAGGCAGGAGAATCGCTTGAACCTGGGAGGCGGAGGCTGCAATGAACTGAGATCACGCCATTGTACTCCAGACTGGGCGACAGAGTGAGACTCTGTCTTAGATTAATAAAATAAAATAAAATAAAATGATAAGGAGCACTTTTTTTTCTTTAAGAGACAGGTTCTCACTTTGTCACCCTGGCTGGAGCTCAGTGGCACAATCACGGCTCACTACAGCCTCAACCTCCCAGGCTCAAACCATCTTCCCACCTCAGCCTCCTGAGTACCTGGGACTACAGGCACACGCCAACACGCCCAGCTAATTTTTGTATTTTTTGTAGAGATGGGGTCTCCTTATGTTGCCCAGGCTGGTCTTGAACTCCTGAGCTCAAGCCATCCACCAGCTTCGGCCTCCCAAAATGCTGAGATTACAGTGCCTGGCCAAGAGCACATTTTATACAGCACCTCCTCTCCATAGTGCAGGGGCTAAACAAGATGACTACGAGTTTGAAAGTAGAAAGCAATCTAGCCTGAGTTAGAAGCATAAGCTGTGGAATAAAATCTGATTTTGAAAAATTCAGGGTCAGCTAGGGATCTTAAGCAAATTATTTGACCTATTTGAACCTTAATTTCTTTATCTGAAAATGGGGACAATATGATCTGCCAAAAATAGTTGTGAGGGTCATGTAAGAGAATATATGTCAAATGCTTAGCATGGTGCCCTGTGTAAAGCATTGAATAAAACATCAATGGCAAGGACTCTACTACCAGAAATACATTACAATAGGCATGAGAATGTTCTAAAGCATACAACCTGGTTTAGGAAGGCAAAGCATAATGCAGGGAAAAGATATTGGGGCTATTTTTATGTATGCTGTTCTCCAGTTGCAATAATTTATACATGGCTGCAGTTAGAAATCAAAATATTAATAACAGCTTGCATCACTCTGGTTTCAAATTTCCCTGATGCAATGCAGTACATACACTCAAGTATTTGGGCAATCAGGGCATACATATATTGCATCTTTTAGTCATGTCACTGGGTCACGGAAGGGTTGTTTTCAGTATCTGAGTTTTTGAAGCAAGGGACTGTAAGTTTACTATTCTTTAATACTAATTTTTAAAAAATGCATATTTAGTAACAGTACACCACATAATCCTAATACAAATTACCCAATGAAATTCTAAACCTTAAATTTTTTCCATTTTTTTGAGACAGGGTTTTGCTCCGTCACTCAGGCTGGAGTGCAGGGGCACAATCATGGCTCACTGCAGCCTCTACCTCCTGAGCTCAAGTGATCCTCCCATCTCATTTTTTTGGGATGGGGGTCTCACTATGTTGCCTAGGCTGGTTGAGACTTTTCAACAGAAGCAACCGAAACCAGATAACTATTAAATCATTTATTCATAAACTGAGGACGGCACAGTGGCTCACTCCTTAATCCCAGCACTTTGGGAGGCCAAGGCGGGCAGATCATTTGAGGCCTGAGACCAGCCTGACCAATTGGTGAAACCCCATCCCTACTAAAAACACAAAAATTAGCGGGGCGTGACGGTACGGGCCTCTAATCCCAGCTACTTGGGAGGCTGAGACAGGAGAATTGCTTGAACCCAGGAGGTGGAGGTTGCAGTGAGCAGAGACCACACCACTGCACTCCAGCCTGGATAGAGTTAGACTTCACATCAAACAAACAAACAAACAAAAACAGGCCAGGTGCGGTAGCTCACGCTTGTAATTCCAGCACTTTGGGAGGCTGAGGCAGGCGGATTACCTGAGGTCAGGAGTTTGAGACCAACCTGGCCAATATGGTGAAACCCTGTCTCTACTAAAATACAAAAACTAGCCAGGTTTGGTGGCGTGCACATGTAGTCACAGCTACTCACGAGGCTGAGGCAGGAGAATCTCTTGAACCCGGGAAGCGGAGGTTGCAGTGAGCCACGTTCGGCCACTGCACTCCAGCCTGGGGGACAGGGCGAGACTCCGTCTTTTCCGGGAGACTCCATTGGGAGATTCCATCTTTTCTGGGAGACGGAGTCATGCCTTAGACTCCGTCTACAAAATGACGATCATAATAGTTGCTACCGCTTAGATTTACGGTGAGAATTACAGGAGGTAAGGTTGGCATGCGGTAGGCACACAAAAATGTTAAATCATTATCCTTTTATCCAGTCAGAAGTCCTAGGCTCAAGACTCCACTGCAGTCCCATGCAACCAAACTTTAATTTTAGATCTTAACTGTGTCATTTGAAACCCTGTGCGTTTAAAGTGGTGGAGACAGGACCTTCATCATATTCTGAGCTTTAAATATATGAATGCTAAATCATTCCATTTAATAAGACATAGCCCAAGTCCCAGAACACGTTTGAGAGTAACCAGAAACAGAGGTTATTTGTTCTGCTTTCTCTAATCACTGCTATTGGATGGGATATCTCAAACAAGTGGATGTGTGCCCCAATTCTGTTTTCCACTGGTTCAATGATTAACATAATTACAAAAATGCAAAATACAGCACAGGGTGTAGTTTGAAATGTGTGCTTGTTAAACTTTAGGCTCTGGGGTGTGAAAAGAAAAATTCCAGATAACATTACTAGCAGTTAGCGTGGGGGACGGGAGGTTCCAAATACCAAAGGAAACTGAAAGCAGTGGCTCACAGTACACATCCTACCTCTTTCTGGAATTGAGTTGAATGTATTTCCAGGAAGGAAATTACACTGTAGCGTAACTAACAAAAGATATAAAATAAATCTTGAACCCAAAAAAAGCTAGATTTGATTCTAGCTTACCCAGCTGCTTACCTTCCCACAAATGGTATCTTTGAGCCTCATTTTTCTCCTGATATAGGGATGAATAATACACACCTTAGAGAACTGTGATGATGATTAGATGACAAATGAAAGCATTTTGTATGTAGTGAAAGCATTGTATAAAATTAAATTCTTGGGACGTGGGGAGAGGCTAAGAATATATCTCCATGAACTCTAAGCCAACATTCCTCCCCAAAAGGAAAATATGAAAAGGAAATTCTTCATATGTTTTGGGTCTGTCTCTACCCTTTAAAGGCTTTGACAAGGACAAGATGTCCTCGCTCTTCTGAAGCCTTTTTCGCAGTCTACAGACCTTCTAATTCCAGCCCTGCTACTGTAAGTTCTTTTGGTGTAGCCTTAAAAAAATCTTTTCCCCCATCGGTGCCTACTTATCTACTAAACAGGAATAATAGCTACCCTGCCTGCCTGAAAGGACACAGGGAGTGTTCAAGGTACCTGAGACAGGCTCTTGGAACAAGGCCCCACATGTCCGCGGCCACGCACAACACTGCACAATGTAAAATTCCAGGCACCACTGTTTTGCGCACCAGCTTAGTCACGTTTTCAAAGCGTCTGCATGGTCTGTCGTTTAATTTTTGATGAAAGTCAAACCAGTAAAGATACCACCTCATGTTACTGAAAATACAAACGTTCATAAACTCTAAATCAAGGACGCACGGCTACTGGAACCTATGATTCCTAACCCCTGGTTCACCTAACGGAGAACACACTCGCCACCTTTTAAATGTTTATTTTATAAACAATGGGGAAATGTGGGGCTTGGGCTAGTAGGGGAAGAACTGAGCCAAGAAGCCGAATCTGTTCTAGACGGAGGTGGGAAGGGGCCTAGGGG
This sequence comes from Papio anubis, assembly GCF_008728515.1. Classification (NCBI taxonomy): domain Eukaryota; kingdom Metazoa; phylum Chordata; class Mammalia; order Primates; family Cercopithecidae; genus Papio; species Papio anubis. The sequence goes on from NC_044987.1 coordinate 11,571,565, forward strand.
TCGGGGGTTCAGAGAAGCGGGTTCGCCTTTTTTTCCCCGGAGAAGTCCAGACACGACCGCGTCCTGAGGCGGTTCTGAGAAGCCGGGCCCCTTACACTTCTGCGTCGGGGGCTGCCTCCCAACAGTTCCCGTAGGGAAATGCGGGTGCTGGGGTGCCTGCCGAGCTAACCCGCCCCACCCCGCGGCGGCCTGGCGGCTCCCTCCAATCCCAACCCTGGGTGCCCCTGAGCGAGCAGCCCTAGTAGCACTCTGAAGCCGGAACCTTCGCCCACGCCCCTCGGGGTCAGCCCTTGCCCAAAGCCACGCTATGAAATATAGGTTCGCGAAACCTGGGGCACTCAGAGGATCGTCTGGAACATGGAGATGGGGGATGGGAAAAGAGGAATGAGGACGTGTGTGGGGGAAGGGAGCAACAACCTTCGCAGCCATTTTGTCCTCGCTCCACTTCCGTCTTCTCCTCCCCGGCTCCCGCGCCCGAACCCCTCCCTTCAGGCTCCGCGCGATTCCTCCCCCAGTTCTGCGCGGGCCAAGAGCGCGGCAAGCGCCGCTGTCATTGGTTGGTTCCAAGTTTTGCCCGCCCCTCTTCTTCCAACTTTTTCCGCCCCCTCCTGCCCGCGCAAGCTGGGGGCGCATGCGTAGAGGCGGACGCTCCCCTCCCCCGCCCGGGGTAACTGAGGACTCCCGCGCGCGGGCTGTCTGCGCCCCACCCTCCCTTTCCCCGGAGCCGTCCGGAGAGCGGGGGCGAGCTTGAAAGTTCCAGAACGCTGCGGTGAGTGCGTTATCGCGAGGCGGAGCGCGGTGGGGTGGGTGCGGAAGGGGGCGAGGCCCGAGGAGTGGAGCCGGGCTTGTGATTGGGTCTTGTAAGGGCAGCCTGGCGTCTATTGGCCGGGGAAGCCGTAATGGCAGGCAGCAGGGGCGGGCCCCTTCTGGAAGGTTCTGAGATAGGGTATAAGAGGGAGGGTGGCGGGCGGAAACCGGTCTCATTGAACTCGCCTGCAGCTCCGGGGTCTCCTGTGACTTTTGTCTTTATCGGAGCCAGGCCTACACGCCAGGTAAAGGTTCTGCTCGAGAGTTGGGTTATGGGTCTGGGAGCGTGCACTTTCCACACTGACCGGTTGAGCTTGTTGCGGCTTGGAGAGTTCTGAGAATTTTGTCGAGGCGAGTGTGCGGCCGCTTCCACTGGCTTAAGGGGCCTCAGTTTTCGGTGGGGTGGCAGCGGCGCTTGGTTGCAGCCGGCAGGACAGAAATATAGGAGTTGGGCCGCAGCCCCAGGGGAGCCTGGGAGACGCCCGGCGACCGCGTGGCGGGGGAGGGTTGCCGCATCGCCTACTCTGGCGCGCAGGGAAGTGGAGCGAGGGTTTTCTTTATCTCGCTTCCTTGTATAGTCCGGTCCCACCATGGTTCTTCAAAGCCGTACTTGGCGTGCTTCCAATATGGGGGTGCATTCCGGATCAGTCAAAACCCCAGTTGACTCTCAGGGACCCTGGCACCTGGTGAGGGAGATGGGATAGATACGGCTCAGTTCCAGGTTAAGACCACGTGCTCAGCAACGCCCCAGGCCCTCTGGTGGGTGGTTCATCCAGGGTGTGCTTGGCAGCGGTTGGCACGGCAACCCGGACTGCAGCACTAGTTCTGAACCTTTGGTGTGCTTAAACAAGAGGTGATGGTCACTACCTCTTGGTAGTGGCCATATCTTTTTCCTGGTTACGCGTTGTTTTAAGGGTTGGGGGAAATATTTTGATTAACTGGATTTTTAAACCGGATTTTTCTTTTTTTCAGCAACCATGTCCAAGGGACCTGCAGTTGGTATTGATCTTGGCACCACCTACTCTTGTGTGGGTGTTTTCCAGCACGGAAAAGTAGAGATAATTGCCAATGATCAGGGAAACCGAACCACTCCAAGCTATGTTGCCTTTACGGACACTGAACGGTTGATCGGTGACGCTGCAAAGAATCAAGTTGCAATGAACCCCACCAACACAGTTTTTGGTGAGCTACTAATTTTAAATGACAGAACAAATTTAACAGGTCTAGGAAGCAGAAGAGTTTATGAAATGTGAAGGGGGAGCTTTTTGTTTTTTGAAAAATGAGCTGAAACTTGTTCTCAAGTCTGTTACAAAACGGGTTATAGAAACCTTTCAGGCTGAAAATCTAGGTAATGTAGGATGTCAAAATTTGAATCTTTGCTACCTATATGGTAGTTGAATTCACCTACCTATGAACTTCGGCATTTGAGTAATCATGGACTTGGGTTTTATCAGAAGAGGTATGAAATTGAAAGTGTTTTCATTTGATACCTTTTACAGATGCCAAACGTCTGATTGGACGCAGATTTGATGATGCTGTTGTCCAGTCTGATATGAAGCATTGGCCCTTCATGGTGGTGAATGATGCTGGCAGGCCCAAGGTCCAAGTAGAATATAAGGGAGAGACCAAAAGCTTCTATCCAGAGGAGGTATCCTCTATGGTTCTGACAAAGATGAAGGAAATTGCAGAAGCCTATCTTGGGAAGGTGAGGTTTGTTTTTCAGTATGTTTTTCAGCATTCTGGAGTAGTTAAAAGCCCGTTGATTCCAGTGGGGCACTGGCACCTGGTGAGGAAGGGGAACAGATGGGGCGCAGCTCTGGGTTAAGACCACGTGCACTGCCTCCAGGCTCTTTGGGAGGCTGGGTCAACACCAGAAACCAGTGAATCTTGACAATTAGTAATTTACATTTTTGGGGGGTGCTCCAGCAGTTTTTGTTTCACCAGCATTAATCCATTTGCTGGAGTTTGTGTATCTAAGTATAATAGTTTGATCTGTGGTCTCTTCCTTATTCGTAGACTGTTACCAATGCTGTGGTCACAGTGCCAGCTTATTTTAATGACTCTCAGCGTCAGGCTACCAAAGATGCTGGAACTATTGCTGGTCTCAATGTACTTAGAATTATTAATGAGCCAACTGCTGCTGCTATTGCTTACGGCTTAGACAAAAAGGTATGTACCATTTGTGATGCAGAGTCCAGATTATTTTAAGATTAGTTTGATTGTCAGAAATATAAATGAGATTGTTTTCAATGGCAGGTTGGAGCAGAAAGAAACGTGCTTATCTTTGACCTGGGAGGTGGCACTTTCGATGTGTCAATCCTCACTATTGAGGATGGAATCTTTGAGGTCAAGTCTACAGCTGGAGACACCCACTTGGGTGGAGAAGATTTTGACAACCGAATGGTCAACCATTTTATTGCAGAGTTCAAGCGCAAGCATAAGAAGGACATCAGCGAGAACAAGAGAGCTGTAAGACGCCTTCGTACTGCTTGTGAACGTGCTAAGCGTACGCTCTCTTCCAGCACCCAGGCCAGTATTGAGATCGATTCTCTCTATGAAGGAATCGACTTCTATACCTCCATTACCCGTGCCCGATTTGAAGAATTGAATGCTGACCTGTTCCGTGGCACCCTGGACCCAGTAGAGAAAGCCCTTCGAGATGCCAAACTAGACAAGTCACAGATTCATGATATTGTCCTGGTTGGTGGTTCTACTCGTATCCCCAAGATTCAGAAGCTTCTCCAAGATTTCTTCAACGGAAAAGAACTGAATAAGAGCATCAACCCTGATGAAGCTGTTGCTTATGGTGCAGGTAACAAAAGTATCTCAACCCTAAAGGAAGGCAGGCAGGCAGGAGATGAGGCGGTGACTCGCTGTGATGAGTGATTGTTAAACATTCGTAGTTTCCACCAAAAGCTTGGCTAATGATGGCAACACCTTCCTTGGATGTCTGAGCGAGTGATAGTGGTTAAAACAGGAGCTACGCACTGGGTTTTTTTGTTTTAACTTTCTAACGTTAACTTTTTTTCTTTGCTAGCTGTCCAGGCAGCCATCCTGTCTGGAGACAAGTCTGAAAATGTTCAAGATTTGTTGCTCTTGGATGTCACTCCTCTTTCCCTTGGTATTGAAACTGCTGGTGGAGTAATGACCGTCCTTATTAAGCGTAATACCACCATTCCTACCAAGCAGACACAGACCTTCACTACCTATTCTGACAACCAGCCTGGTGTGCTTATTCAGGTATGTTTTCTGTACTTTTCTTGCTTGGCTTACTGATACCAGATAGAAGTCTGGACTGACTCGCTATGATGATGGATTCCAAAACCATTCGTAGTTTCCACCAGAAAGTCTTATGTTGGCCAGTTCCTTCCTTGGATGTCTGAGCGACCATTCTTCCTTAGCAGGACTCTAGCACTAGCAGAGATGTGAAGTCCATTGTAGTAATTTGTTTTATTCCCTACCAAGGTCTATGAAGGTGAGCGTGCCATGACCAAGGATAACAACCTGCTTGGCAAGTTTGAACTCACGGGCATACCTCCTGCACCCCGAGGTGTTCCTCAGATTGAAGTCACTTTTGACATTGATGCCAATGGTATCCTGAATGTCTCTGCTGTGGACAAGAGTACAGGAAAAGAGAATAAGATTACTATCACTAATGACAAGGGTAAGTAAACACACATGGCACTGTCATCTTGTCTTGACAGGGATCGTAGTGGTATTTCAATTGAGTTTCTGGTGCCTCAAGGGTATCTAGCTAAGAGAAACTAGAGTTATACGGGAAATGTAAGGCTTTTTTACTTAAAAGACTTAATTTCTTTCCTAGGCCGTTTGAGCAAGGAAGACATTGAACGTATGGTCCAGGAAGCTGAGAAGTACAAAGCTGAAGATGAGAAGCAGAGGGACAAGGTATCATCCAAGAATTCACTTGAGTCCTATGCATTCAACATGAAAGCAACTGTCGAAGACGAGAAACTTCAAGGCAAGATTAACGATGAGGACAAACAGAAGATTCTGGACAAGTGTAATGAAATTATCAACTGGCTTGATAAGAATCAGGTTTGTGATTTTCCCCATCCCCCACTCAATGGAGGGAGAGGGGAAGGGGATGGTAAAACCAAGCTTGAGCTGGATTTCAGTATAGGGTCACAATGATGAATGGTCCAAAACATTCGCGGTTTCCACCAGAATTCAAGGTGTTGGCAACTACCTTCCTTGGATGTCTGAGTGACCCCAAGATGTTAAGAATAAGGCCCTATTTTAATGTTGACAGTTGGCCATCTTGTAGGAGTTGGTGTCAGCGACTTAGCATCAGGTTGCATCAGGGTTAGAGAAAGGTTATTAACGTTACAAGAACTTGTAGTAATTCCTTTTTTCTCTTCCTCAGACTGCCGAGAAGGAAGAGTTTGAACATCAGCAGAAAGAGCTGGAGAAAGTTTGCAACCCCATCATCACCAAGCTGTACCAGAGTGCAGGAGGCATGCCAGGAGGAATGCCTGGGGGATTCCCTGGTGGTGGAGCTCCTCCCTCTGGTGGTGCTTCCTCAGGGCCCACTATTGAAGAGGTTGATTAAGCCAACCCAAGTATAGGTGTAGCATTGTTCCACACATTTAAAACATTTGAAGGACCTAAATTTGTAGCAAATTCTGTGGCAGTTTTAAAAAGTTAAGCTGCTATAGTAAGTTACTGGGCATTCTCAATACTTGAATATGGAACATGCACAGGGGAAGGAAATAACATTGCACTTTATAAACACTGTATTGTAAGTGGAAAATGCAATGTCTTAAATAAAACTATTTAAAATTGGCACCATAAAATTGTTTTGAGTCTTTAGTTTCCCAGGTCAGCTGCTGGGAGTAGTAGTCTTAGGTGATTATGTGAATCTTACTAACTTCCCCCCTTCCTCTTAAACTAAGCTTGAGTTACAAGGGCTGGGTGGCAAGTTGCCCTTCAGAGCATTGTGGATAGTACGTTTTAGAATTGAGAGCTTTCAGAAGGGGAAGCATGAGAAATCAGATCTAGATCAAACTAACCTTAGTCCTTACATGGAGAGGCAGAAAGCTGACTTAATGGTGTTTTGTAAACCTGTGTAATCCTGCCTAGGAGCAGAGGCTTACTTGCCTGGAGCTTTGTGCTAGATGACGAGTAAGAATTTAAGAGATCAGAACCAAATACTTGGGCAGTGAATGTTAAGCTACATGGCAGAGATAACTTTGAATCTCAATCTCTTGTATGAGCCACTGCCCTGTAGGTTTCTATTTCCTCTTCCTAAAATGATTGAGAGCGCCAGGGGGATGGAGCTAATCTGCCACCTGATTCATTTGGGTCCCAACAGCGAATTGTGATAACCTAGGGGAGCAGGCTGTTAAGTGTCATTATGTAGGTGACAGATTTCAGTGGATTAGCTGATCTTTGCCAAAAAGCTAATTCGCGAAGGAGCTGCAGTTTTTCCCTTTGGTACTGAAGGTCTACTAATGTCTGGGTATTTCAATGGGAATTTATAGCACGATTTCATACACTTCTCATTCCAAATTTTCTCCGTTAGAAAAAATGACAAGTAGCACACATTTTTACTTTTGTTGAAGGGTTTTTATTCTTGTTGCACGGGCTGGAGTGCGAATGGCACGATCTCATTGTATCTCATTAAGAGTGTAATGGTGCAACCCCTGTCCCCTAGTTCAGGGGATCCTCCTGCCTCAGCCATGTGCCACCACGCCTGGCTAATTTGCATTTTTTAGTAGAGACGGGCTTTCTCCACGTTGTTCAGGCTGATTTCCCTACCTCAGGTGATGCGCCTGCCTCAGCCTTCCAAAACGCTGGGATTACAGGCGTGGGTCACCGCACCTGGCAGTAGTACAAATTTTTGGCATGTTTCTTTGGGTGAGAATTTTACCTGGGCTTTAGTTTTCCTTAGGGGTGTGTGCTCACTTGTACAGGCTGGACTGGAACTGGCCCCAAGTGGTCACCCAGCCTTAGTTCCAAGTAGCTGGTTCTGGAAGCGTATGTTAATGCACATGGGCGTACCATGTATCTGAGATGGTTACAAACTTTTTGATGCCTTAACTCAAAACGAGACTAAAGGGTAAATAACACTTTTATCTTGTTTCACATGGAATCTTAATGTGGAAGGTTTTCAGTGGTAGCTGTTACTGCAAATTTTTGAACTTCAGGTTAATGTTAGCTGAAACATTAGTGAAACATGAAGTTAGAGTAAATATGGCAATGTTTCCCCTATACAGATAACACCTTGTTGGACATGTATAATGTATAGTAAGGAATTGGGGCTTGGGAAGGTGGGAATATTTGCTAGGTTTTCTCAGTTATTTGTATTTTTTCATCTGTTTATAAACCAGAATGTGTTTATAGATGACACTGAGGCTCAGGTGGAGTACCCTTAATGTCATCACGTAGTCTAATCTGGGGAATTGGATTTTTTTTTTTTTTGAGATAGCCTCCCTTACCCAGGCTGGAGTGCGGTAGTGCGATCTCACTGCAATGTTTGCCTCCCACCTTTGCATTCTCCCACCTTCCGAGTAGCTGGGACACCATGCCCAGCTAATTTTTATATTTTCTGTAGAGCGGGGGTTTTGCCATGTTGTCCAGGCTAGTCTTGAATTTTTGACCTCAAACGATCTTACCGCCTTGACCTCCCAAACTGCTGGGATTACAAGTGTGAGCCACTGCGCCTGGCCTATTGTTTGTAATTAGGGTTCTGCTGTGGGCTAGTAGTTTAAAAAGCCAGTAAAGATGTTTAAACCATGTAAATGTCGAATTAGCTGTTTATTAGGTAAGCTTTAGAGGAAGAGAAGGTAACCATAGGGACAACAATGCCTACCACTTTCCATTCAATTTTGAGTTAATGGCATTTGCTTCTCCCCTTACTTGATTCTCCAAATAACCTTACAATGGAGGGATGGTGGATGCTCTGGCTGTGCATGCACAAATCTACACGGTGGCAAAATTTGCTTTTACAAGTTACTGTAAAGAGGTTTTAGTTGATAGAAGGAAACTCCATGACTTAGATGGTTGGTTCTGTCCCTGCTGCACAGGGCGCTACTGGATTGGGAAGACAGGCCAAAAAATTTAATCTCCAGGTCCAGTTTAGGAGTTTCTGCTGAACTTGGCAATATGATTATATTCTAAAATGTGTTTTTATTACTATAGCTTTTCAAGTTTCTATTTGACCTTATTAGATGTTTTTCTTTTCTTTTCTTTTTTTTTTTTTTTTTTTGGAGATGGAGTCTTGCTCTATCGCCCAGGCTGAAGTGCAGTGGTGCAGCTTGCTGCAGCCTCCACCTCCCGGGCTCAAGCAATTCTGCCTCAGTCTCCCGAGTAGCTGGGACTACAGGCGCACGCTGCCACGCCCAGCTAATGTTTTGTATTTTAGTAGAGATGGGGTTTCACCGTGTACCCAGGCTCAGTATCCTGAGTTCAGGCAATCTGCCCACCTCCCAAAGTGCTGGGATTACAAGCATAAGCCACCACGCCCAGCCCTTAATAGACTTCTAAGGGAATAATTGTCTAAAGCTATAGCAATAAATAGCAATAAATAACTTATAAGGGAATAATTGTCTAAAGCCATTGCAATAAAATTCTCCAACAATATTACTACAATATTTATGTTACATATAAAATTAATGACAATGCCCGTGAAAAGTCCTTTGTCCAAACAATGTTGAATACTTAAAATATTCTAGGCCTTAGGCTTTCAAAGGAAAAGTGAGTGGTCTTTTGGATTCCGTTAAGATTGGATGAAGTGGTTGTAAGAAATAGGAAACGCTGAGAATTTTCATTTCCGTGGGGCAATGTACTGATGTAAAGTCATCTTTGTCCACTAGATGGCAGTAGCTATTTACGAAACTATCAGAGTACGTAGTCGGCGGGGGAAGCTGCTGTAACGTTGTGCTGTTGTGCTTTTCAGCTGGAAGCACAGTAAATAATGAAGAAAGTCAGTCCGAAATATCCACAATTGCCTTCCAGGCAAAGCATTCTTTTATTTTTTTCCTTCTTTTTTTTTTTTTGAGATGGAATTTCGCTCTTGTTGCCCAGGCTGGAGTGCAATGGCAAGATCTTGGCTCACTGCAACCTCCACCTCCCAAGCTCAAGCAACTCTCCTTCCTCAGCCTCCGGAGTAGCTGGGATTACAGCCATGCGCCACCATGCCTGGCTGATTTTGTGTTTTTGGTAGAGACAGGGTTTCTCCATGTTGGTCAAGCTGCTCTCGAGCTCCCGACTTCAGGTGATCCACCCGCCTTGGCCTCCCAAAGTGCTGGGATTACAGGTGTGAGCCACTGCGCCCAGCCCAGCATTCTCAACTGAGCAAGTGCCCTGCTCAGGTGGGAGTAATGGCTTGAGTTGGGAATCTCAGGATATTTGGGGGCTGGTTGTGGAGGGATGGGTAATACAGACAGGTTTAGAATACGGAGGGTGAGGTGAAGAAAAAGCTCAGAATATAGCCTTTCCTGATCCACACTGGCTAGTTTAAGTCCCCATGTTATTTCCCTCATCCCCCTGAAGTGCTTCTGGGTTTCTCAACACACTCTGGTGAAATGCTTAAATTCCTCACCAAGTTCACCCAAGAAAGGAGAAACAGCTGTGTGCACACCTGTGTTCCCAGTGTCTGCCGCATAAGCAGCATATATTTGTCAAGTGAATGAATAAAAAGTGGTGGGTGGAGCAGGTACCCAAGAGAGTAGAATGTGCTCCCTTTGTGCTTTATAATAGTCTGCTCATGATCATCTCTCTTGGAAGAGTGGGAGAGTGGTTGCTGGATGAGCTCAGACTCTCTGTTCCTTGCAGGGTAGGGAGCCAACATTAGAGTTGCATGCAATAAGGAGAAAGTGATCAAACCTGGAGCAACTTTGGGTGAAGGAAAGTTGGCAATAACAGAATTGCCAAGATCTTGACTGGAATGAAGGTCCACTTGGTGTCTTCACATTGCCTCTGAGATCTGGGCACTATCTCAGACTGGGCACAGTGTAGCTAGTCTGCAGTATGAGAAGACTGTCAGGGCCTGCCTTGAGCAATGGGACCTCTGCTAGAACACTGGAGCACAGCACAGAACATTCAGAGCATGCAGCCAGCCCGATTTTTATTTTATTTATTTATTTATTTATTTTTGAGACAGGGTCTTGCTCTGTCACTCAAGCTGGGATGCAGTGACATGATCACAGCTGACTGCAGTCTCTGCCTCCTGGGCTCAAGTGATCCTCTTCCTGAGCAGCTGGAACCACAAGCGCATGCCACCACACCCAGCTAATTTTGTACTTTTTTGTGTAGAGACGGGGTTTTGCCATGTTGCCAAGATACACTCAAAGACACCATCAAGAAAGCGAAAGGGAAACCTATAAAACTAGATACACAAAAACAAAATATTTATAAATCACATATCTGATGAGGGACTGTTATCCCTAATACATTGAAAACACTCATAACTCAATAATAAAAAGACAACCCATTTTTTTAAATGGGCAAAATATCTGAATAGACACTTCTTCAACAAAGATAAATAGGTAATAAGCACATGAAAAGATGCTCAACATTAGCCACCAGTGAAATGCAACTTATCACAGAGATATAATTTTTTTTTTTTTTTTTTGAGACAGAGTCTTGCTCTGTCGCCCAGGCTGGAGTGCAGTGGCTGGATCTCAGCTCACTGCAAGCTCCGCCTCCTGGGTTTATGCCATTCTCCCGCCTCAGCCTCCTGAGTAGCTGGGATTACAGGTGCTCACCACCTCACCCAGCTAGTTTTTTGTATTTTTTAGTAGAGACGGGGTTTCACTGTGTTAGCCAGGATGGTCTCGATCTCCTGACCTCGTGATCCGCCCGTCTCGGCCTCCCAAAGTGCTGGGATTACAGGCTTGAGCCACCGCGCCCGGCCCAGAGATAGAATTTCTCCTACATTAGGATGTCTATAGAATCGCTTGAACCCAGGAAGCAGAGGTTGCAGTGAGCTGAGATCAAGCCACTGCACTCCAGCCTGGGCAACAGAGTGAGACTCTGTCTCAAAAAAAAAAAAAAAAAAGGGAATTCAGTACTGATATGTGGTTCAACATAGATTAGCCTTAAAAATATTACGGTAAGTGAAAGAACCCAGTCACAAAAAAAAACATATGATTCTATTTATATGAAATGTGCAGAATAGGAAATCTTTTAAGACAAAAAAGATTGATGGTTGCATAGGCTGAGGGGAAAAACAGTTGGGGAGAAATGCAGTGATAAAGGGTATGGGATATTTGTTTTGGAGTGATCAGATTGTTCTAAATTGATTGTGATGTGATGATTGCACAATTCTGTAAACTAAAAATATTGAATTATACCCTTTAGATGGGTGAATTGTGTGATCTCAATAAAGCTTTATATATATTAACTGAAAAAGAAAGAGGTGTAGGACTGGCTTCCCCTGCAAGGAGAAAAGAGAACGCAAGACAGAGACAGAGACAAAGGCCTACCATTGTAATTGGGAACATGGATGAGGAAGAACAATATTGCTCAGCTCAAGGCTGAGGTGGGTGGATTGCTTAAGGCCAGGAATTCAAGAGCAGCCTGGGCAACATGGCAAAATCCCATCTCTACTAAAATACAAAAATTAGCTGGGCATGGTGGCACATGCCCATGGTCCTAACTGCTTGGGAGACTGAGATAGGAGGATGGCTTGAACCCGGGAGGCAGAGGTTGCAGTGAGCTGAGATGGCGCCACTGCACTGCATCCTGGGCGACGGAGTGAGACTCTGTCCACCCCCCAACTCCACAAAAAAGAAGGAAAAAGAAAAAATAATAAGATTCTTACTCTCAAAGAATGGAATAATCATGGCTGTGCTGAGTTTAGTGGGGTTTTTTATTTTTTATTTTTGGTAGTTTTATAATTTTATTTTATAATCAGCAGTTAGCTCTTATCTACATTGACAGTCTATACATTTTTGAAAGTGGCAACAGGTCCATAGGTACAGAGCTTTTTTTGGTGAATCTTCATCCTCATGTTTTTTGTCCACATGGATATGGACGTAGTATGGGACATTCCTTATTGCTTTGGCCCAGACAGTTTTGTTAAGCCTGATATCAGTGTGCACATCTGGAGTCCCCATCTCCATGGCAAATTTCTGGATCTCTCTGAGTGCCAGAGGGGCACCCTTTTTGAAGCCCACTTCACAGATGCGCTTGTAAATGTTGATAGTGTAGTCTCAGGTGATCACCTTCGCTGATGGTAGAATAGCCCTTCTCGCCATCCTTCTTTGCAAGAGCCATTCTGCCAGGTCCAAATTGTTTCATTTTTGTTTTTTTGAGACAGAGTCTCACCCTGTTGCCCAGGCTGGAATGCAGTGGGGCCATCTCGGCTCACTGCAGCCTCCACTGCCCGGGTTCAAAGGATTGTTGGCTTCAGCTTCAGGAGTAGCTGGGATTACAGACACGCGCCACCATGCCTGGCTAAATGTTTTGTATTTTCAGTAGCGACAGGGTTTCACCACGTTGGCCAGGCTGGTCTCGAACTCCTGGCCTCAAGCGGTCCACCCACCTTGGCGTCCCACAGTGCTAGGATTACAGGCGTGAGCCACCATGCTGGCCTGTTTTTTATTTCTTAAAAAATTTCTATACTTTGATTTGAGACATTGTGGGCACTCAAACCAAGTGGACACAGGTCCACTTAGGAGCTGAGAAAAAATTAGATTGTACTGGAAAGAAGGTGGGTTGTGGCCTTACAGGCGCGGTGGCTAATGCCTGTAATCTCAGCACTGTGGGAGGCTGAGGCAGGCAGATCACCTGAGGTCAGGAGTTCAAGACCAGCCTGGCCAACATGGTGAAACCCCAACTCTACTAAAAATACAAAAATTAGCCGGGTGTGGTGGCACATGCCCGTAATCCCAGCTACTCAGGAGGCTGAGGCAGGAGAATCATTGGAAGCATGGAGGCGGAGGTTCCAGTGAGCCGAGATCACACCACTGCACTCCAGCCCGGGCGACAGAGCGAGACTCCATGTCAAAAAAAGAAAGAAAGAAAAGAAGGAACAATGGTCATGCCAAGAAGGACTGCAGTCATGTGCAGTCTATTTGCTGCAAGAACTGTGACCGATGTGTGCCCAAGGATAAGGCCATTAAGAAATTCGTCATTTGAAACATAGTGGAGGCCGCAGCAGTCAGGGACATTTCTGAAACAAGCATTTTCGATACCTAGGTGCCTCCCAAGCTGAATGTGAAGCACATTACTGTGTGAGTTGTGCAGTTCACAGCAAAGTAGTCAGGAATCGATCTCACGACACCTGCAAGGTCCATTTAGACCTGTGGGTGCTGCCCCATGACCCCCACCAAAGCCCATGTAAGGAGCTGAGTCCTTAAAGACTGAAGACAAGCCGGGTGCGGTGGCTCAAGCCCGTAATCCCAGCACTTTGGGAGGCCAAGGCGGGCGGGTCACAAGGTCAGGAGATCCAGACTATCCTGGCTAACATGGGAGGTTCCTCGTCCCCTACTTCAGAAATACAAAAATTAGCCAGGGCCGGGCGTGGCCAAGCCTGTAATCCCAGCACTTTGGGAGGCCGAGACGCATGGATCACTAGGTCAGGAGATCGAGACCATCCTGCTAACACGGTGAAACCCTGCCTCTACTAAAAATACAAAACTAGCCGGGCAGGTGGCGGCTTCGTAGTCCCAGCTACTCGGGAGGCTGAGGCAGGAGAACATGGAATCCCGGGAGGCGGAGCTTGCAGTGAGCTGAGATCCGCCACCGCACCCAGCCTGGGCGCCAGAGCCGTGACCCGCCTCAAAAAAAATTAGCTGTGGCCGGGCGCTGTGGTTTCCGTTTGACCCGGTGCTACCTTAGAGGCCGAGACGGGCGGATCACGCAGGTCAGGAGGATCGAGACCGGTCCCTGGCTGCTAACACGGTGAAACCCCGGCCTCTATTAAGAAATACAAAAACCAGCCGGGCGCAGGTGGCGGCTCTGTAGTCCCAGCTGCTACCGGGAGGCTGGAGGTCGAGAATGGCGCGGAACCCGTGAGCGAGATCCCAAGCCACTGCACCCAGCCTGGCGACAGATGGTGACCTCGCCTCAAAAAAAAAAAAAAAAAAAATTAGCCAGGCTGCAGTGGTGAGCCTGTAGTCCCAGCTACTCAGGAGGCTGAGGCAGGAGAATGGCATGAACTCCGAGGCTGAGCTTGCAGTGAGCCGAGATCACACCACTACACTCCAGCCTGGGCACAGAACACCAGCCCAAAAAAAAAAAAAAAAAAAAAGAGACTGAAGACAGATTATTCTCTCAGGAGAAAAGATACAGTGGAAATTCCAGCCTCTGGTGGCCTAAAATAGGGTTGGGCATGGTGGCTCACGCCTGTAATCCCAGCACTTTGGGAGGCTCAGGGAGGTGGATCACCTGAGGTTGGGAGTTAGAGACCAGCCTGACCAACATGGATTAAACCCTGTCTCTACTAAAAATACAAAATTAGCCAGGTGTGGTGGTGCATGCCTGTAATCCCAGCTTCTTGGGAGGCTGAGGCAGGAGAATCGCTTGAACCCGGGAGGCAGAGGTTGGTGAGCCGAGATGGTGCCACTGCACTCCAGGGCAACAAGAGTGGAACTCTGTCTTAAAAAAAAAAAGTAAAAAAGAAATGGGGGTTATAATACTCAACCATTAGTCTGTTATGAGGATGAAATTAGCTAGTCTCTGTGTCAGACTCTCAGAGTGCTCAATAAATCGGGGCTATTATCACTATTAATTAGATTATAATAATTAGTATTGTTTCCTAAGGTTGCTGTAGCGAAGTTCCAACAACTGTGTAGCTTAAAACAACAGAAATCTACTGGCGACTAGAGGCCTGACATCAAGGTGTCAGTAGGGCCTTGCTTCCTTTAAAGGCACGAGGGAGGGAACTGTCCGATGCCTCTCTATGAGCTTCTGGTAGCTTCGGGTGTTTCTTGCATCACTCCAGTCACATGGCCGTCTACTTTCTGTGTGTGTTCACGTCATCTCTCTGTACCTGTCTGCCTCTGTGTCCAGATTCCTGCTCCCCACCTCCTTTTTTTGAGACAGGGTCTCACTCTGTTGCCCAGGGTAGAGTGCAGTGGCACAGTCTCGGCTGACTGCAACCTCTGCTTCCCAGGCTCAAGCAATTCTCTAGCCTCAGCCCCCTAAAGTAGCTGGGACTATAGACGTGAGACACCACACGCGGCTAATTTAAAACAGTTTTTTCTGTAGAGACTGGGTTTCTTCATGTTGCCCAGGCTGGTCTCAAACTCCTGAGCTCAAAGCGATCTGCCTGCTTCGGCCTCCCAAAGTGCTGAGATTACAGGCATGAGCCACCATGCCCGGCCCAAATTTCCCCTTTCTATAGGAACACATGTCCTACTGCACCTCATTATAACTTGATTACTTCTGTAAGAAACCCCCATTTCCAAATAAGGAAGGTCACATTCTGAGGTTCTGGGGATTAGGACTTCAACATATTTGGGTGGGCCGCAGGGAAAAAGGACACAATTTGACCCACAGCAGTTATATTCCCTGTTATCATTGAGGAGAAATTCCCTTCCCAACTTTTGCACAAAAATACAAAGTAAGTAAGCCCTAGACAAGATCCAAATACCTGTTCTTTAGTGGGACGAACAAAAAGGCCTTTTAATTGCCATCTCTTTCCCTGAAGCTGCTCCCACAGCAGGACACCAGCTGTAGGTCCTGCTCCCCGACATCCTTCCTCGTCCCTCCAACATCCCTCCGGATTCTCTAACAATGCCTAATTCTATTATTTCCAGTGATTTCCCCGTGGGCAGCAGTTTATTCCTGTCATCAAGTCTCTGATGAAATCTTTAGCTATGAAATGTTTAGTCCAATCCCAACAAATCGTGTATAGTGTTAACATGTCACAAGCTGCCTGTGGCCTGCATTATGTGGTAATTTGGAAGCGAGAGAAGTGATAATCTAGGCTCGGGCTTCTTTTGTGAGCTTGCATTAATGCTGTAGCCAGTGATGTCAATTGACAGCCTATCGATTTGGGCTAATAGCGCACAGAGGGGGCACAATTGGGGCGAGATAGGGAATAAAGGATATCGACGGCCAGTCGCCAGGATCCCGGCAGCTTTTAATCTATTATTGCCCTCTTTTAATGCAACTTCCGTGTCAACTGCATTTACTTCCACCAGCTCTGCCTGCTGCGCTGAACTGTGCAGCCAGTGGGGTGCCACCCCCAGAGTGGCTCAAAGTTCCCCAGTATTGATTCTCTGATGCTCTGGGGTGTGAATTATAATTATTTCATTAAGCCCTTTAATGGGTATCAACTATGAACTTTCCCCAGCTTAGGCTGGGGAGGCCAGGGCGAGGTCTGCATCATTAATCTGTGTTCATCTCATTGCCACCAATTGTCCTACTCTCAACTCTTATGTTTTTTCCTCCTATTATCGCGTCTGTGGTTTTAGTGGGAAGCAGGTCGGTCTACTCCCAGAGAGGAACTGGGAAGAGGAGTTGGCCGATTTGGGGATATTGGAGGGGAGGCCGCGGTTGAGCAGACTGCAGTGTTGGCTACTCCCACTAAGGAACTACTAATCACGCCGTCAGATGTGCTTTGCGCAGCTCTGGTTTGCCTGTGTAGGGAGGTGACGCAGGAGACCTCGGGACAAAGTGAGAGATCTTGCAGCTGCTTCCTTGTGCGGCTTTGAGTCCTGACATAGCTCAGGAATATTCCATCCTCTCGCTTAAATCACCCATCACCTTTACTAGGGTGCTATGGATACAGAGGAGTACAAAACACTGCCTTGTGCCCTCAAGAAGCTTAAACTTTAGTAAGAGGAAAAGGGATGAACATGTAAATATGCAGCAATGAGACAGACACCAATGAGCATTGAGAAAGGGCAGAGGACAGGGACTTACAAAATCCAGTGGAAGAAGCACTTGACCCAGGATTGAGGATGGAGGGAGGCTTCCTGGAGGAGCAAATGCTTAAGCTGAGCCCGAAGAATGAACAGGAGATGGCTAGATGAGAGAGAGGAAGGGCAGCCCAGTCAGTGGGAACAGCATGTTCCAAAAGCACAGAAGCAAAGGCCAGACGGCACAACCTCATCCAGTCAAGTAAGGCTCAGACTTTATGTGGGGTGGGGAAAAGTTCCAGCCCTCACTCAGGTTTCTTGCCTTCTCACCCACCTCCCACTGTGGATAAATCTCACCTGGAGCCTTAGGAAAGCTCAAAAAGAGTCTCAGGTGCATTTCCCACCATTTTACCAGGTGCCTTCTTGTTTGGACCAAAATTTCATTTAGACCAAGAGTGATTTTTATTTCAGGCTCTTCATTTCTTTGGTTCCCAGAGAGGTTTAGAAACATGTCTGCCTTTTGTCTGTGTGTGTGTGTGTGTGATGGAGTCTCGCTCTGTCGCCCAGGCTGGAGTGCAGTGGTGCAATCTCAGCTCACTACAACCTCTGCCTCCTGGGTTCAAGCGATTCTCCTGCCTCAGCTTCCTGACTAGCTGGGATTATAGGCATGCACCACCACGCCCAGCTAATTTTTGTATTTTCAGTAGAGACGGGTTTCGCCAGGCTGTTCTTGAACCCCTAACTTCAGGTGATCCACCAGCGTCGGCCTCCCAAAGTGCTGGGGTTATAGGAGTGAGCCACTGCACCTGGCTTTTTTTTTTTTTTTTTTTTTTTTTGAGACATAGTCTCACTCTGTCACCCAGGCTGGAGTGCAGTGGCATGTTGACTCACTGCAGCCTCCGCCTCCTGTGTTCAAGGTTTATTCTCCTGCTCCTCAGCTCTTCCCATTAGCTGGAACTACAGGCACCCGCCACCACGCCCAGCTACTTTTTTTTTTTTTTTCAGTAGAGATGGGGTTTCTCACTGTATAGCTTCAAGATGGTCTCAATCTCCTGACTCCTTTTGCATCCCACCACCCGCCTCCCGTGCGCTGGGACAAGCAAGCACATTTCAAATGCCCCTATGTGCATTCTGGCCTCCTAATAATATGGACCCGGGCACCAATCTTTAACGAGAACATGAGAAAGTGATTCTGGGTAACTTCCAAGTGTAGATTATTAAAGCCATGTTATTTCCACCTGGCTCTCTGGATGTTCATTGTTCCTACAGCTGCCTTGTAGGACTTCTGGTCTCCTTGAGGCCCATATTTGGAAAGGGTACATAGAGAGGAGGGGCTTGAGGGGCCTCAGCTGTTCCAGCCCCAGCTGTTTGAGTGGGTCCTGGCTTGGGTGCCAGACATGTGAGTGAGGACGCCTTAGAGATGACTCCAGTCCCAGCCACCAGCTGACTGCATGTTCATGGCAGAAACCAAATGAGAACTGTTCAGCTGAGCCTAGTCAGCCCCCAGGTTCATGAGCAAAATAAATGTTATTGGGTTTTGTTTGTTTGAGACAGTCTCCCTCTGTCACCTGGGCTGGAGTACAGCGGTGATCATAGCTTGCTGCAGCTTCAAACTCCGGGATTCAAGCAATCTTCTGGCCTCAGCCTCCCAAGTAGCTAGGGCTATAGGCATGCACCACCACTCCTGGCTATTTTTTTTTGCTAGTTCATATTTGGCAGAGATTGGGTCTTGCTATATTGCCCAGGCTGGTCTTGAACTCCTGGCCTTCAGCAATCCTCCCACCTTTACCTCCTAAGTGCTAGGATTACAGGCATGAACCACTGTGCCTGGCCATGTTATTGTTTTTAAGCCACTATTTTAGGGTAGTTCGTTACACAATAATAAATAACTAGAACAGTTATATTTGGTAATATTTGTGTTTAAGTTTGATTATTAAGCTTTATAGTAAGTCTTAAAGTAAGGTAATGAGTTCTCCAACTTTGGTGTGCTTTTTTTGTTGTTGTTGTTGTTTGAGATGGAGTCTTGCTCTGTCACCCAGGCTAGAGTGCAGTGGCACAAATGTTGGCTCACTGCAACCTCCACTTCCTGGGTTCAAGTGATTCTCCTGCCTCAGCCTCCCCAGTAGCTGGGATTACAGGCGCCTCCCACCGTGCCCAGCTTAATTTTTGTATTTTTAGTGTAGACGGGGTTTCACCATGTTGGCCAGGCCAGTCTTGAACTGCTGACATCAAACAAGCTGCCTGCCTAGGCCTCCCAAAGTGCTGGGATTACAGGCGTGCGCTACCACGTCCAGCTGTTTTGCTTTTTGAAGATTGCTTCAGTTCTTCTAGATCTTTGCTTTTTCACATCATTCTTAAAAATCAACTCCATTTCCACAAAAATAACCGATTTGACTTATTCTTAGGATTTTAATGACTCTATTAGATCAAATTGAGTTTACCTCTTAACAAAATTGAGTCTGAATCCACAAATATGGCATATCTCTCCTTTTATTTAGGTCTTTTAAAATTTCTGTCAGCAGTGTTTTGTAGTTTAAAATAAAGAAATCTTGCCTATGTTTATTTTATTTTATTTTATTTTATTTTATTGCTTTGAGACAGGGTCTGACTCTGTCACCCAGGCTGGAGTGTGGTTGTATGATCTCAGCTCACTGCAACCTCTACCTCCCAGGCTCAAGTGATCTTCCTACCTCAGCCTCCTGAGTAGCTGGGACTATAGGTTTGTACCACCACACCTGGTTACTTTTTCTTTTTCTTTTTTTTTTTTTTTGTATTTTTTGTAGAGACAGGTTTTTGCTATGTTGCCCAGGCTGGTCTTGAACTCCTGAGCTCAAGCAATCCACCTGCCTCGGCCTCCCAAAGTGCTGGGATTATAGGCGTGAGCCACTGTGCCCGACCCTCTTTTCTTTTTTTTTAGAGACAAGGGCTCGCTCTGTCATCCAGGCAGAAGTTCGGTGGCGCCATTGATCATGGCTCACTGTTGCCTCAAATTCCCAGGCTCAAGCAATCTTCTTGCCTTACTTAGCCTCCCAAGTAGTTGGGACTACAGGTGTGTGCCACTACACTTGGCTAAGTTTTTAATTAATTCTTTTTTGCAGAGATGTGGTCTCACTACGTTGTCTAGGCTGGTCTCCTCAAAATTCTGGCCTTAAGTAATCCTCCCACCTTGGCCTCCCAAAGTGTTGGGGTTATAGACGTGAGCCACTGTGCCTGGCCATCATACTATATTTATTCACCATCTAAGTGAAAAAGCTCTCTAGGGTCTACACAGCACCTGACACATAGTGAACACTCAATACATATTTAAGTAAAGATAGTATATAATTACTGTTAGTAGTATTAATAAAAAATAGCAGTAGCAACTATTTATAGACAACTTAAAACAATGTTTAAGATTAACAAAATTTAACTGTGGTAGAACACATATAACATACAATTTACCATCTTAATCATTTGTAAGTGTACAGTTCAGTAGTGTTAAGTATATACATCATTGTGCAAGCCATCTCCAGAACTTTTTCATCTTGCAGAATGGAAACTCTTACCCATTAAACAGATTATCAGTTTCCCCACCCTCAAGGCCCTGGCAATTACCATGCTACTTTTTGTTTCTATGAATTTGACTATTCTAAATACCTTATATAATATACAGAACCTTTTTGTGACAAACTGATTTTATATTTCTTTTTTTTTTCTTTTTTTTGAGACAGAGTCTTGCTCTGTCATCCAGGCTAGAGTACAATGGTGGGATCTCGGCTCACTGCAACCTCTTCCTCCTGGGTTCAAGTGATTCTCCTACCTTAGCCTCCCAAGTAGCTGGGACTATAGGCGTGCACCATCATGCCTAGCCAATTTTTGTATTTTTAGTAGAGATGGGGTTTCACCATGTTGGCCAGGCTGATCTCGAACTCCTGACATCAGGTGATCCACCTGCCTCAGCCTCCCAAAGTGTTGGGATTACAGGCGTGAGCCACCATGCCTGGCTTGATTTTACATTTCTAATCTTATTTAATTGCAACAATAATGTTACAAGGAGGCAAGGACAGAACCTCTTAGACAGAAACCTGGAATATTTACATTTTTTAAGGCTCTTAAGATATTAAGAAATGTCAAATCAAGATTATAAAAATTGTGATATATTTAAAACTTTATATTTAATGAGTGAATGCTTTTATATTATTTACTTATTTATTTTTCTTGCTTTTTTTCTCACATTTCTCTGAAGAGTGAATGCTTTTTAAAATTGCAATGCTGGCCAGGTATGGTGGTTCACGCCTGTAATCTCAGCAATTTAGGAGAAAGAGGCAGGAGGATCACTTGAAGTCAGGAGTTTGAGACTAGCCTGGGCAGAAAACCAGATCCCATCTCTACAAAAAAATTTTTTAAAAGTAAGCAAAAATGCAATGCTGATCAAATGTGGTGTCTCCTGCCTGTAATCCCAGCATTTTGAGAGGCCCAGGCAGGAGGATCACTTGAGCCCAGGAGTTCAGCGTAGTGGGAGCCCATCTCTACAAAAAGTGTAAAAAATTAGCCAAATGTGGTGGCATGTGCCTATAGCACCAGGTACTTGGGAGGCTGAGGTGAAAGGATGGCTTGAGCCCAGGAAGTCAAGGCCACAGTCAGCTGTGATTGTACCACTGCACTCCAGCCTGGATGACAGAATGAGACCCTGTCTTAAAACAAACAAACAAACAAACAACCTAAAAAATGCAATGCTAAATAGTTGTCCTAGACAAAAATGTATTTTAAAAATCCTATTAGTGTGCACTACAGAAGGGGTGGCCCAAAAATGACTCATACATTTCCAATGACGAACATCTCCTTTTTTTTTTTTAATTGAGATGGGATTTTGACATGTGGCTTAGGTTGGTCTGGAACTCTTGGGCTCAAGCAAGTCACTGGTCTCAGCCTCCCAAAGTGCTGGGATTATAGGCATGAGCCACTGCTCCCGGCTGATCATCTCCTTTTAGTCTTATCAGTATTTCTCTTCGGCCGAGTGTGTGTGTGTGTGTGTGTGTGTGTGTGTGTGTTTGAGACACAGTCTCACCCTGTCGCCCAGGCTGGAGTACAATGGCGCAATCTTGACTCACTGCAACTCCACCTCCTGGGTTCAATGATTCGTGTGCCTCGGCCTCCTGAATAGCTGGGATTACAAACATGTGCCACCACACCTGGCTCATTTTTTTGTATTTTTAGTAGAGATGGGGTTTTGCCATGTTTGGCCAGGCTGGTCTTGAACTTCTGACCAACCTCCCAAACATGGGAGGGTTTGGGGAACTTCGGCCTCCCAAAGTGCTGGGATTACAGGTGTGAGCCACCGCGCTTGGCCTGAATGTGTATTTATTTTAAGATAATGTCAAAATCTAAACTTGAGGCCCCAAATTAATGTGAGGTTCAGGTGAAATGACCACTTCTCTCTTTCCACCAACACTTGCCATTGTGAAAAGCCATGGTGCAAATGTCATTCCCATTTTCACAAACCAAGAAAGCATCTCAGCAAGGTATTTTTTCCACCTGAAGGCTGCCCAGAAAATTTGATGATGGGACTTGGTCGGGGGGCAGAGGTTGCAGCGAGCCAGATCGCACCACTGCACTGCAGGCTGGGCGACAGAGCGAGACTCCTTCTCAAAAATGAATAAATATAAAGATGAAAAATAAATAATAAATAGACAACTTAAACTTCATAAATAAATAAATAAAAGACTGGAACTTGGGTTTTGGCTGTAAGCCTAAACACTTGAGACACCAAGCCTAACTGAGGGGGCTATTCGTTTTGGACAGTGAGTGCCGAATATTCGCATATTCTACAACTGTCAGTTCACTGCTAACACAGGCAGAACGTGCTCCTGGCTGCAGTAGAGGAGACCTCTGGGCTCTGCCAAGGAAAGTGGGCTGCCATGGAGGTAGTGAGATCCCAGGCTCCAGGAGCCACCAAGAAGAGGTCTGACTAAAATGATTTGGGCTTGCTGCAGAGGAGATTCAAGAATGGGGTGTCAGGATGTGAGAAGGAGGGAGTTGCATTAGATTACTTCCAGCTTCCTTTTGGACACTCCCCAGCACAGAGGCCAAGCCCAAACCCGCAGCACAGCTCCACTCTCTGGGGGAGGCGGGCTGGGCTGTGCATTCATTTCCCCACCTTTTCATTCGCAGCAGCCTGCCACCGGTTGTTGGGCATCCATAGCTTAATTTGAACAAGTGGGCTCTGGTTTCCTGAGGCGAACTGTCCGGGCGCCTCAGCCATCCATCAGTATTCTCTTCAGTCCCCCGGCAGCTGCTCGCTGCAGGCTGGCTCAACCTGCACTGACCTCATCTTCCCACACAGAGCAGAGGAGGATTTGGAAAAAATTAGTTACATTAGTGACTCCCCGAAACACTCCGTTTACTTGTGATATGACAAATATTTCAGCCATTAGGATCTCTCCGTCTCTTATCATCTTAAATGCACTCACTTACATTCCAAATCACTACTTAATTTAAAAGCCTATTTGTTGAGATTGTGACAGGCCCAGGGAAAAGGAGAGACAGACACTCACTCAGCTCTGGCTGGAATAGAATCAGATTTGGAACTTTGATTGAATCTTTCTCCCCAAGACTTATGCTCAGTCAGGTACGATCTAAACACTTAGGGCACAAGAGACTTACAGGGCACCCACACTGTAGAGATTTATAAGGTCTGCTTCGAAGTGGCCATGTGGCATGGTGACCTTGGGCAAATGACTTCATTGCTGGGTGTCCTCATGCTTCCTGACCCCCGGATACAGTGACTCATTTGGTGAATTTCTTTTTTTTTCTTTCTTTCTTTCTTTTTTTTTTATGACAGAGTCTCGTTCTGTCACCCAGGCTGGAGTGCAGTGGTATGATCTCCCCTCACTACAACCTCTGCCTCCCAGGTTCAAGCGATTCTCCTGCCCCAGCTTCCTGTGTAACTGGGATTACAGGCACATGCCACTATGCCTGGCTATTTTTTTTTTCTTTGTATTTTTAGTAGAGACAGGGTTTCACCATGTTGGCCAGGCTGGTCTCAAACTCCTGACCTCAAGTGATCCACCCGCCTTGGCCTCCCAAAGTGCTGGGATTACAGGCGTAAGCCACCGCGCCTAGCCTGGTAAACATTTATTGAATCCCTAATAGGTGCTAGGCAACATGATAGATTCTGAGGGTACAAAGGTGAACTTCTTGAAAAAAATTGTTCTTAG
Organism: Papio anubis; assembly: GCF_008728515.1. Lineage (NCBI taxonomy): Eukaryota > Metazoa > Chordata > Mammalia > Primates > Cercopithecidae > Papio > Papio anubis. The sequence continues at coordinate 11,595,344 of NC_044987.1, forward strand.
TTTCTTATTAATAACCAGCATTTATAAAACACTATTTGCCAACTTGAGGTCAGGAGTTTGAGACCAGCCTGGGCAACATGGCAAAGCCCCATCTCTACTAAAAATACAAAAAATATGGCCAGGTGTAGTGGCACATGCCTGTAATCCCAGCTGCTCAGGAGGCTGAGGCAGGGGAATTGCTTGAACCTGGGAGACAGAGGTTGCAGTGAGCCAATATTGCCCCTCCGCATTCCAGCGTGGGCAACAGAGTGAGACTCTGTCTCAAAAAAGCACACAAACATACAAACTCTCCATAGGGTAAGTTCTATATAGGGAGACTGTACTGCATGGTGCTTAATATTATGATGGATCAAAGAGTCAGAGAGAATAGTTTCCTCATTTGTTAATGGGAATAAAATGTAGCTTGCCTCATGGGATTATGGCAAGGATTAAATGAAAGAAGGCATGTGGCCATGGTTGGCCAGGCTGGTCTCAAATTCCTGACCTCAGGTGATCCACCCGCCTTAGCCTCCTAAAATGCTGGAATTACAGGCATGAGCCACCACGCCCTGCTTTTTTTTTTTTTTTTTTTTGTGAGACAGAGTCTCACTCTGTCACCCAGGATAGAGTGCAGTGGCATGATCTCACTGCAACCTCTACCTCCTGGGTTCAAATGATTCTCCTGCCTTAGCCTTCCAAGTAGCTGGGATTACAGGTGTGTGCCACCATGCCAGGCTAATTTTTGTATTTTTAGTGGAGACGGAGTTTCACCACGTTGGCCAGGCTTGTCTTAAACTCCTGACCTCAGGTGATCCGCACAGCTTGGCCTCCCAAAGTGCTGAGATTACAGGCGTGAGCCACCATACTCAGCTGTAAGCTTCATTTTTTACTTAGCTTTCTGGCTGTGCTTGTGCCATCAACACTTTCACAATGGTTTTCCACTTCTTGATAAGGAAAGCACTCTTGATCCTGTCATGAACACATCTAGCACACACAAAACCACCACAGGCCCTGCTGACATGTTTTTTTGTTTGGGGCAATCTCATAAGAACTTTAGATCTCACAGCACAAACTTCAAAATGAAGTCTGCCTGGACACATGCCCACATGCAGATTTTGGTGCTTTCCCAACCTTCCTGGTATAAAGGTAAACAATTCTATTACTAGGTGTTCGGGACAGCCTAGTTTTGTTAGAGGCTGAATTGTAGGAAAGCCTACGGCAGTATGTCAAATGGTGGACCATTCCGAATGCCTCTAGACAATGTTCCCAGAAGAGCAAACATACTCATTTCAAGTCCTTAGGATATATACCCAGATGTGGGATTTCTGGATCATATGGCAATTTTATTTTTAGTTTTTTGAGGAACCTTCATACAATTTTCCATAATGGCTGTACTAGCTCACATTCCCACCAAGAGTGGAGAAGGGTTCCCATTAAAAAATGGGCAAAGGAGCTTAATAGACATTTCTCACAAGAAAACAGGATGAGCGCAGTGGCTCACGCCTGTAATCCCAGCATTTTGGGAGGGCGAGGCAGGTGGATCGCCTGAGGTCAGCAGTTTGAGACCAGCCTGGCCAACATAGGGAAACCCCATCTCTACTAAAAATCCAAAAACTTAGCTGGACACGGTGGTGCACGCCTGTAATCCCAGCTACTGGGGAGACTGAGGCAGGAGAATCACTTGAAGCCAGGAGGCAGAGGTTGCAGTGAGCCCAGATGGTGCCACTGCACTCCAGCCTGGGTGATGGAGTGAGACTCCATCTCAAACAAACAAACAAATACAAATGCCAACTAATAGATGAGAAAATGTTCAACATCACTAATCATTAGGAGAATAAAAATTAAAAGCACAATGAGTTCTTACCTCACACATGTCAGAATGGCAGTATCAAAAAGATGAAAGATAATATACACGTTGGCAAGGATGTGGAGAAATGGGCTGGGGTTTTGAAGATTGAGATCAGAAATAGCAGATTCCTTGGGATGCAGTGTGGAGGTAACAGGAGATATCAGCTTGGGTGACCCTCAGGACCTCTGTCTGTGCTAAGTGACTCAGCCCCTCACTTTTCTGCCGTAGCTAGTTGGTTCAGAAGTAGACTCTTAACTTAAAGTTGGCAATCTTGCAGCCAAGAGGCCAGGGCACCAGACTTAGGAGCAGTTATGTTAATGACAAATTCAGAGAGACTTTGCACAATTCCTGATGCTGAGAGCCCCGGAGGTGGTTGTCTATTGCTGTGTGACAAACTACCCCAAAATGTAATGGCTTGAAACCACAACTTAATGCTCATGATTCTGTGAGTTGGTTGGGTGGTTCTTCCTCTGGCCTGTTGTGGGAAAACTCATGTAGATACATTCATGTGGTGTTGACTGTGAGCTGAGCTTTGCTGGGAGCCTGGCGTAGCTTTCTTTCCAGGTGGTCTTGCATCCTACTGGAGTCTAGATCAGACTTTTTCACACGGCAAAGGCAGTGTTCCAGGAGGGAGAAGATACGGCTTTTCTGGGATGCTGTGGCCCATGTCATTTCCAGCATTCTATCATTTAAAACATGAGGCAAGACTGGTCCAGATTCAAGGGGTCTACTTCTTGATGGAAGGAGCTGCCAATCATTGTTACCAATGACAACCACTGTTTATAGATGGACTTTGGCTGATTAAAAGCAGATACAAATTATTTGTGGCCTTTCCTATTAAAAGGTGAAGTATGAACACTTGAATCGGGGATGTCCTGATGATGTTCTTTGGCCAGCAGAGCGTGGTGGGAGCGATGCTGCACGGCTGCCAGGATGGGCCTTGCAGTTCCTACTCTCTCGGACCATTGCCCACAGTATGATGGGAAAAAGCCCAGTTTAACCTCCTGGAGGATAAAAGACCACGTGGAGAGAATGGCCCCACCTTCACAGCTTTCCCAGCTGAGTCCTGCCCCAGGCTCTCCACCAGCTGGATGTTGTCACCTGAGTGAGTTCAGAAGAAACCAACAGAAGAACTTCTAGCCAATCCCTCCACACAGTTCTGAGAAACGGGACACTGCTGTTGTATTAACCGGCTGTGTTTTGTGATGCTGCAACAGATGACTAAAACAGTTCGCGGGGCCCTCCCATGGGGCGTGATGGTTTGGCACTTCCTTTGATTCTCTGGCTACGCTCTTAACAGGTGGTTTTTCCTAATAAGTCATTTTTTTCCACTCAAGTCAATGAGTACCTATTTCTGTTGCTTTTAGCTAAGACCATCTAAGAGAACCCCAAGCCAAAGGAAGAAACTCAGGGTGTTCTAGACCCCTTGGTCAGGCACCCTCCCCATGTGGAGAGTCTCTTTCCAAAAAACAAAAACAAAAACAAAAAGTTAAGATTTACTACATCATCTCTTTTTATTTGCCAAGATCTTTACTTAACATTTTAAAATTTATCCTTTATGTCTTTTTTCTTACATTGAAAATCTTGGCCGGGCGCAGTGGCTCAAGCCTGTAATCCCAGCACTTTGGGAGGCCGAAGCGGGTGGATCACGAGGTCAGGAGATCGAGACCATCCTGGCTAACACGGTGAAACCCTGTCTCTACTAAAAATACAAAAAAAATTAGCCAGGCGTGGTGGCGGGCACCTGTAGTCCGAGCTACTCCAGAGGCTGAGGCGGGAGAATGGCGTGAACCCGGGAGGCGGAGCTTGCAGTGAGCCGAGATCACGCCACTGCACTCCAGCCTGGGCGACACAGAGAGACTCCGTCTCAAAAAAAAAAAAAAAAGAAAAAAAAGAAAATCTTGGTTCCTGACATTACTACTACTTACTGCAGTGGCGCGATCCTGGCTCACTGCAACATCCATCTCCTGGGTTCAAGTGATTCCCCTGCATCAGGCTCCCAAGTAGCTGGGATTACAGGCATGCACCACAATGCCCAGCTAATTTTTTGTATTTTAGTAGAGCTGGGGCTTCACCATGTCGGCTAGGATGGTCTCGATCCCCTGAGCTCTTGATCTGCCCACCTCGGCCTCCCAAAGTGCTGGGATTACAGGTGTGAGTCAGCGTGCCTGGCCATAAAATAGTTTTAAAGCAATAAAACAAATATTATGCCTACAATTAAGCTACCAAATAAAGTATAAATTTTGTGATTTTTGTTTTTTTTGAGACAGAGTTTTGCTCTTATTGCCCAGGCAGGAGTGCAATGGCGCAATCTCGGCTCACCATAACCTCCGTCTCCCGGGTTCAAGCGATTCCCCTGCCTCAGCCTCCTGAGTAGCTGGGATTACAGGCATGCACCACCATGCTTGGCTAATTTTGTATGGAGACATGGTTTCTCCATGTTGGTCAGGCTGATCTCGAACTCCCGACCTCAGGTGATCCGCCTGCCTCGGTCTCCCAAAATGCTGACATTACAGCTGTGAGCCATGGCACCCGGCCTAAAAGAATTTTTTAAGAGTCAGGGTCTCATTCTGTTGGCCATGCTGGAGTGCAGTGGTGCAGTCACAGCCTACTGCAGCCTCAAACTGTTGGGCTCAAATGATCCTCCCACCTCAGCCACCCCGACTGGCTAATTTGTTATTATTATTATTATTTTGTGGAGACTGTGGTCTTGCTATGTTGCCCAGGCTGATCTTGAACTCCTGGCCTCAAGCAAGTGATCCTCTTGCCTCAGTGGAGAAAGGGTTGGGATCACAGGTACAAGTCACCACACCTCGCCTCATTTGTGTTTAGAATATATTCCTCTATTACTGTGATCTAAAGTCCCTTGAAATAATTCTTTTCCCTGAGGGTTTACATATTCAATTAATTCATAGTAAATTTTTTTTTCATTTTTAAAGTTCAGGGATTACTTTTTAAATGTAATAAAATATTTGAACATAGAAAATGTTTCTATGTTTCCAAAATCAAATTTATATAAAGTACGTTTAAAGAAATCTTGTGGCCGGGCGCGGTGGCTCACACCTACAATCCCAGCACTTTGGGAGGCCGAAGTGGGCAGATCGCTTGAGGTCAAGAGTTCGAGACCAGCCTGGCCAATGTGGTGAAACCCTATCTCTACTAAAATACAAAATTTAGCTGGATGTGGTGGCACATGCCTATAATCTCAGCTACTCCTGAGGAAGGAGAATCGCTTGAGCCCAGGAGGCGGAGGTTGCAGTGAGCCAAGATTGCACCACTGCACTTCAGCCTGGGTGACAGAGTGAGACTCCGTCTCAAAAAAAAAAAAAAAAAAGAGAAAAAGAAATCTTGCTTCTAACTATATTCCTGCTGATCCTTCTCAACTTTTATTAGTTTTTAAAAATTTTTCCAATGTTTCTTTTTGTGAATATAAGCAAACACATATGTGTATTTATACTTGTTTTCTCTTTTTTTACACAAAAGGTATGATTCTTTCTGTCTCTCTTTATACATTCCACATCCTTTTTTCACTTAATATATCCTGGATGCTACTCACCATCAGCATATACAGCTCTATCTCATTACCTTTTATAGCTTCAGAGTATTCCCCTGCATCCATGTAATCCTATTTTATTCAACTAGTTGTTGATAGACATTTGAATTATTTCCATACATTTGCAATTATAAATAATGGTACAGAGATTTAACATGCATATAAGTCATTTTGAATTTTTGCTCCTGTATCTTGGGATAGATTCCTAGATTTCTGGCTCAATGGGTAAATGCATATATAATTTTTTCAGATATTTACAAATTCCATTCTAATAGGTGATCCTGTTTTGAGTCCTCAACAATGAATGAGTGCCTGTTTCCCCATCACTTCATCAATAGAATATACTCTCAAATCATGGGATTTTTGCCAGTGACAGATGAAAAGTAGCATCTCAGTATGGTTTTATTTGGCATTGCTGTTATTATGAGTGAGATAATGTATCTTCTCGTGTGTTGGATGCCATTTTAATTTTTGTCTGCTATAAACTGCCTATTCAAATCTTTGGATGTACCTTTAAGTATATTGACACACAACAACATTTAATCTCAAAACAAGCCAATGAGAGTTGGCATCATTATTCCCCTGTATAAAGATGAGGGAACGGCAGATTAGAAAGTTTAAGTAATTTACCCAAGGTTACACAACTAACATGTGACTGAAGTCAAGCTGCCCAACTGTTAGGCCCTGTGGATTCTCCATAGATCTATTTCCAGGAGTAAAACATGGAGCTCCTGTGTTTTGCTTTTAATAAAGAGTCAGTGTGTGCATTCCCATCTCTGAGACAGGACTGCTTCAGGAGGGCTGTCATGGTTGGGCCTGGGGGTGGTTAGTTGTGCTTGTAATGAGGAGGATAGTACCTCATGTGTCACCTAGGAGCACCCAGCAGACTGGGGTATTTTGAATCTCAATGCAGAGGACAACGGGGAGAGACCTGCAACCTATTTAATTCTGTTAGAGAATCAGTGAGGTGCTTGATGAAGCCATTAACTGGGGTTCGTGTCTCCATTCTACTTATAGACTCCAGGAGGGCAAATGCTGATGGAAATTTATTGATTTCTTTTTCTGCCTTTACCGAATGGGTCAAAAACATGGTATAACACTGCTGGTTCCAATTAAAATCACCTGTTAGCTTACAAAGGTTGGCCCTCTCCACCCTCCCCTTCCTCCCCCCATTTAAAAAGGGTTTAAAAGATTTTCATTTAATTGATTTGCTGTAAAATGCCCTTTACAATTACCCAGATAAACTAGGCGTCACCTGTGGAGTAAGAGCCAATTTGAGCTGTTTATCAAGACTTTGCCTCTGGCCACTTCTCACCCTGGGATCTTGAGTCTCTGTATTGATAGCTTGCATCTGTCAACATTGGATATTTTTAGTGGGCTGCAGAAAGCTTTTAGGGAGATGGGGATGGTGGGACTGCATCTTTGAGCAGGTGAAGAAATCATGATGAGGTTTTTTGTTTCAAATGAGAATGCCCTATTGTGCTGAAAATAAGTTCAGAAAATTAGCCCTGCACCCATATGCCTAAAGGTAATCTGAGTTGACCCCATTTAAATACCAGTGGGCCTCAGGAAATGGAAAAATGGGCAGTGGATACAATTTGCCCAGTAATAAAATTTGCCCAGTTTCCCTCGGTTTTGTGTCGAGCTGTGCTTAATGTTAGGAAGAAGTTGAGGAGCCTCGTAAGAGTTGTCTATGAAGTGACATTTGTGTCCTTTGAGCTGATATTACAGAAAGTAACAGGCAGCTGGAAACGCAGAAAGAAAGACACAGAGACATTTATTCTAGGTCGTGTGTATTTCTGAAACTGTGAACTCAAATTCACTTGATTATGGAAATGGCGTTAGTTCTAGCTAAAAAAAATTGTGGGCAAAATTAGTGCCAGACAGCTGGGTGCAGTGGCTCATGCCTGTAATCCCAGCACTTTGGGAGGCTGAGGCATGTGGATCACCTGAGGTCATGAGTTCAAGACCAGCCTGGCCAACATGGCAAAACCCCATCTCTACTAAAAATACAAAAATTAGCTGAGCATGGTGGCAGGCGCCTGTAATTCCAGCTACTTGAGAAGCTGAGGCAGGAGAATCACTTGAACCTGGGAGGCGGAGGTTGCGGTGAGCTGAGATCTCGCCATTGCACTCCAGCCTGGGCAACAGAGGGAGACTTCGTCTCAAAAAAAAAAAAAAAATAAAAATAAAAATTAGTGTCAGAAAACAAAAGACAGGTACATATGGGAGGGGATAAGTAAATTCTGGAAAGTGTAGGCCAGTATTCTTGAAACTGATCATGGCAAAACTCCAGAATACATTACAAAAACAATGTTTTGTAAGTCTTTGAAAGAGGTTTGTCATTTATTTAGAATGAAGTATAATTTCCATTTTGTCTGTGATCAAACTGGCTCATCAGGGAAGTGTTGTCGACACAAGGTGATTGAAGAGAATACATGGTAGGTCATTTATGAAAGCTCTTGACACACAGTAGATGCACAGTAATTACCAGTTGCTCTACTTCAAGCATTCATAATAGTCATCATAGGATGGGCACGGTGGCTCATACCTGTAATCCCAGCACTTCGGGAGGCTGAGGCAGGTGGATCACCTGAGGTCAGGAGTTTGAGACCAGCCTGGCCAACATGGTGAAACCCTGTCTCTATTAAAAATACAAAAAAAAGCTGAGTGTGTTGGTAGGCACCTGTAGTCCCAGCTACTCAGGAGGCTGAGGCAGGGGAATCGCTTGAACCTGGGAGGCAGGCTTCAAAACAAGCATATGAAAAGATGTTTAATATCATTGGCCAAGGCCGGGCGCGGTGGCTCAAGCCTGTAATCCCAGCACTTTGGGAGGCCGAGATGGGCGGATCACGAGGTCAGGAGATCGAGACCATCCTGGCTAACACAGTGAAACCCCATCTCTACTAAAATTACAAAAAACTAGCTGGGCGAGGTGGCGGGCGCCTGTAGTCCCAGCTACTCGGGAGGCTGAGGCAGGAGAATGGCATGAACCCGGGAGGCAGAGCTTGCAGTGAGCTGAGATCCGGCCACTGCACTCCAACCTGGGCGACAGAGCAAGACTCCGTCTCAAAAACAAACAAAAAAAAATCATTGGCCATAAGGGAATTGCAACCCAAAACGACAATGAAATACCATTACACACCAATCAAGATGGCTACAATAAAAAAGACTAATAATAAGTGTTAGCAAAGATATTAAACATTTGAACTCCTCATACACTGCTGGTAGGAATGTAAAATAGTGCAGTCACTTTGTGATTCCTCAAAACGTTAAACATAGCATTACCATATGACCTAGAAATTCCACTCCTAGGTATATACCAAGAGAAATGAAAACACCCATCCACACAAAAATGCATACATGAATGTTCATAGCAGTATTCTTCATAATAGCCAAAATGTATCAACGCTCCAAATGTCCAACTATTGAATGAATCAATAAAATGTGGTATATCCATACAATGGTATATTAGTCAGCCATGAAGTAATGAAGTACTGATACATGTTGCAACGTACAAGAACCTTGAAAACATTATGCCAAGTGAAAGAAGCCAGTCACAAAAGACCATATTGTATGACTCTATTTATATGAAATATCTATAGGCAAATGTATAGAAATAGAAAGTAGACAGGTGGTTGCCTGGGACTTGGGGGAGGGAGTTTGGGGAGAAATATGGAGTGACTACTCCATGGATATGGGATTTTGCCTGGTTGACAAAAATGTTCTAAAATCTATTGTGGCAATGGATGCCCAACTGCGGATATACTAAACGCTATTCAATTGTACATTTTAAAGGGGTGAATTGTATGGTACGTGCCTAACATCTCAATAAAGCTGTTGAAAAATTCTCTTCTCATAGTGCTCATATCTTAGTGGAAAGCAGAAGGATTCAACCTTCTAAGGATCTTTCCAATCTGTCCACTTCTCTTTGTCCAGCACGTTACCATCTCCTCTTTGGATCACCACAGAAGCCTCCCGCCTCTCGTGGCTCCATGTGGCCTGCTGTGAATCTCCTCTATAAATCTCCACTTCGTTGCCTTAGAAATCTTTCGAAAGGGCGGGTTGAGATGCTCCTCCTGCTTCCATCTCACCATGGCTTCCGACAGCCTTAAAAGGTGAAGTCCAGGCTCTTTCGCTCTCCTGAAAAGGCCCCGTATGATCTGGTCCCTACTTATCTCTAACTTCATTTCTCACCACTCATCACTTGGGCCACTTACTCTTTCAGTTTTGCAAATCTCTTTGGCTTGTCTCAATTCCGGGCCTTCGCAAAGCCTGACTGTTCTGCCTTTTGGGTCTTAGCCTACTTGCCACTTGCTCTGCACTTTTTTCTTAAAGACTCCCCTTCTTCACACAGTAGAGCCCCCCCCCCCCGGCCCCACTGATGTGTGCCTATTCATTTTCTAGACTTATTGCGTGCCAAGCACCTTTTTTTGTTTGAGACAGGGTCTTGCTCTGCCACCCAGGCTAGAGTGCAGTGATGTTATCATGGCTCAATGCAGCCTTGACCTCTCAGGCTCGATTGGTCCCCCAGCCTTTGCCTCCCAGGTAGCTGGGACTATAGTGCATGCCACCATGCCCAGCTAATTTTTTTTCTTTTATTGTAGAGACATGGTTTCACCATGTTGCCCACGCTGGTCTCAAAACTCCTGAGCTCAAGCGATTCACCAGACACCATTCTAAGTGCAACTTTATAAAATTAACTCCTTTAATTTTCACAACAACCATATGATGTAGATACTATTATTATTTTTATTGTACAGATGAGAAAATTGAGGCATAGAGAGGTTAAGTAACTTTCCCAAAGTCACACAGCTGGTGATGGAGCACGGATTTGAACCCAGACAATATGGCTCTAGAATTTGTGCTAACTGCCACATTCTGCTGCCTGAAATTGCTTAACACCTCATGGTACTTATTATGCACTGTAACTGACTCTTTAATTATATCTCCATGTGACTTTTAGTTTATGGAAGGTAGGAATTATGTCTGACTCATTTATTATTGTGTTCCCAGCATGAGGCCTAGCCCATAGTTTCTTAATTTTAAAAAAATGAATAAATTAATTAATTAAGATAGAGATATGTGAGATGTACAAGAAGAAAGTTACTGGATTTCTAGCTCATAGAAGGACAATGTTCTGATTAATTACTTGATATTATGTTAAAAGTTCTCTAATGCACAGGATACATATTTCTTGAGAAATTATATTCCGGTTAAAGTGCCTTATACACAGTGGATGATTCATAATTCTTGCTTAGTTTTTAAAAACTTTTTATTATAAATTATGTAAGACTTACAAAAATAGTACAAAGAATTTCTATATCCTCTTTACCTAACTTCTCCAAATGTTAGCATATGATATAATAACAGTACAAAGATAAAACTGGGAAGTTAACATGACTACTTAATTCATTACTATCTCATTTAATTCTTGTTATCTGTTTCAATACTGTCCTTTTTATGATCCATGATCCAAACCAGGATTACACATTGCCTTTATTTATTAGCCTGTTTTAAGCTGGGACGATGTCTCAGGTTTTCTTTATCTTTTCCAACCTTGACTGCTTTGAAGAGAGTCTCTCAGTTATTGTAGAATATCCCTCCATCTGGGTATGTCTGCATTCCTTGCAGACATTAAATTCAGGTTATGCATTTTTGGTAAGGATACCACATAAGGGATGCCATGTTGTTCTCAGCTCATCATATCAGGAAGCACACAATAGGCTTTAATCTTGATTAAGGCTATACATGCCACATTTCTACATTGTGAAGTTATGACATTTCTCACTGTAATTAATAAGCATCTCATGGAAAAATACTTAGAGACTATATAAATATCATGTTTCTGGTAACAGCTTCATCCATGAATTTTAGCATCCACTGATGCGTTCTCGAAAAGCAATTTTTACCGTGATCTTTGCAACTGGTGACTTTCTATTTGCATCACTCCTTCTGCATTTATTAATCGGAGTGTTACAGTAAGAAAGAACTCTCCTTTCTTCCTCATTTATTTTTTTATTCAATTTTTTATTTAAATAAGTATGGGTTCATGAATATTGGTTTTAATCTGTGAGTGAACATTTTATTATTATCTTTTAAACATTTTTGTTGTTCAGATTGTCCCAGATCTAGGAGTCCTACCAAGTTGGCTTGTGTCATTTCAACATTGTGTCCATCATTTTTTGAGCACTTCCTTAGTTACTATAGTGCTCCACAAGATGTCCTAAGTTCATTCCATTCTTCCCTGGCCCAGCCATATAATCAGCTATCTCTTTAAGTAGACCGGGTTCCTTTTTACTGGAGAATAATATTTAGAAAGAAAGATCTGTGGTGAAACCCCGTATCTACTAAAAATACAAAAAAAAAAAAAAAAATTAGCCGGGCATGGTGGCAGGCACCTGTAGTCCCAGCTACTCGGGAGGCTGAGGCAGGAGAATGGCGAGAACCCGGGAGGCGGAGCTTGCAGTGAGCCGAGATCGCGCCACTGCACTCCAGCCTGGGCAGCAGAGTGAGACTCCGTCTCAAACAAACAAACAAACAAACAAAAAGAGATCTGGGCACTAGATGCTTACTGCCATTGGGGTGTCATTGCTTCCTCACTCAGTGAGCAGGGCTAGGAAATATACATATGTGTACACTTAAACATGTCTGTACTTGTTTCTGTCTCTATTAAAAACTATGACTTTGCCAGGCGCAGTGGCTTATGCCTTTAATCCCAGCACTTTGGGAGGCTAAGGCGGGCGGATCACAAGGTCAGGAATTTGAGACCAGCCTGGCCAACATAGTGAAACCCTGTCTCTACTAAAAATACAAAAATTAGCCGGAGGTGATGGCGCACGCCGGTAGTCTCAGCTACTCAGGAGGTTGAGGCAGGAGAATTGCTTGAACTCGAGAGATGGAGGTTGTGGTGAGCTGAGATCTCACCACTATACTCCAGCCTGGGCAACAGAGAGAGACTCCGTCTGAATAAAACAAAAAACAAAAAAAACTATGATTTTATATTGATACCTCCCGTTCCATTCCAGTTTTCAGGGTTCATTATATTACTTCCCTTTCTTGTTTTTAATTCCTTTCTCTGACAGTAAAAAATTTGGTGGTTATTATTCACAATATATTTACTTATTTGTTCAACACTAGATTACACCTAAAACAATTTTAGAATTTCTAACCTACAGCCTTGTGAAAAACAAATTTACTAAATACAGTAAAATATTGTGTGCTCTTTACCTTTAGAGTACATAGTTAAATAACAGTCCAAAGTTACTTAAATCTTTTTTCTCACCTCTTTTATTGTGGTTATGTTATAAACCTGTAATAAATTCAGTGCTTTTTTTTTTTTTTTCCTGAGACGGAGTTTCGCTCTTGTTGCCCAGGCTGGAGTGCAATGGCGCGATCTTGGCTCACCGCAACCTCCGCCTCATGGGTTCAAGCGATTCTCCTGTCTCAGCCTCCCGAGTAGCTGGGATTACAGGCATGCACCACCACGCCTAGCTAATTTTATATTTTTAGTAGAGACGGTGTTTCTCCATGTTCAATGCGTATTTTAAAACATAAATAGTATTTGTAAAAATATATTGAAAAACACCATATATATGGAACTGCCTCTCTTGCAGACAACTTGAAGGCTTGGAGAAACATCCCAGGCTAAGTACTCCCAAGCCTGTAGGAAGGTTAGAACCCTCATCCCTTCCTACCTTACTCCTCTCACCGGATGTCCTTATCTGTTTCTGTATCACCTGTTTCCTTAGTCCTACGGGAAGACATTCTCACAAGTGCTTTAAAAGTCCTGAATCTCACTGCAACCTCCGCCTCACGGGTTCAAGCAAGTCTCCAGCCACAGCCTCCCGAGTAGCTGGAACTACAGGCGCACGCCGCAACGTCCAGCCAATTTTTTGTATTTTAGTAGAGACGGGGTTTCACCGTGTTGCGCAGGCTATTCTCCAACTCCTGAACTCAGGCAATCCGCCCTCCTCGGCCTTCCAAAGTGCTAGGATTACAGGCGTGAGCCACCGCCCCCGGCCTTTCTTGTTACTTTTAATACCACTTTTTTCGCTGGGGAGTTTTCTACGCTATCAGCCCTACCTGAATCAAATATCTCACTGCAATCCCTTTTCCTTTTCGCGTGTGCTGAAGATGGCCACCAGGTGGCACTTTAGAGTTTCCTTCGGCCCCATTTTGAAAGTCAGCTGCTTGGATTCGGTTGACTTTAGAAAGCAATGTATTTCATGAGATGGGAAGAGATATTCTAGTTGCCTTTTAATTTTAGTTAAGAAATTTCCTCCCATTTAGGTCCAAGCAAAATGAAAAAAAGGAAGCACATTTCAGCCTCTCTCCTCTTCTTTGCCTAGGAATCTTGAACTCCTCCCTCTTCCTTTATAAAACTTCTCTCAAGAAAAAACAAACATACATATTGGTTGACAGCCAAAGCGGGTTTATCTAAGAGTGACGGAGCTCCTTGGTCTATCAGCCTCTGCCAAAGAAGCTCAGACAGGACATCAAGAGGCTGGAATTCAGGTAGAAACTCCACCACTGACTCTCAGTACTTCCTTGAGTCATTTAACTTTTTTGGAGCTTCAGTTTTCTTATGTGTAAAACAAACGGATTGAACTCCATGCTCTCAAACACAAATCCCTCAGATGCCAGGTGGATACCATAAATCTATGAAGAGGCTGAAGAGGGGTTTAGGACAACAGGATCTTGTATTGACTAAACTAGAATTACAAAATGCATGCTCTACGAAATGCATTCAAATTTAAATTTGATTGAGAAGACCAAACAAAATACCTCTGGGCATTGAAAGTGTTCAGAAAGCTCCAAGTGTGCAGTTCTTAGACCGGAGAATCTTTATCACTGAGGCTTCTTTTCTTTTCTTTCTTCCTTTCTTTTTTCTTTCTTTCTTTCTTTCTTTTTTTTTTTTTTTTTTTTTTTTTTGAGACAGGGTCTCACTCTGCACCCAGGCTGGAGTGCAGTGGTGCAATCTCAGCTCTTTGCAGCCTTGATCTTCCAGGCTCAAGGGATCCTCCTGCCTCAGCCTATCAAGTAGCTGGAACTACAGGCACGTGCCACCATGCCTGGCTAATTTTTGTATTTTTTTGTAGTGTTGGGGTTTCACCACGTTGTCCAGGCTGGTATCAAACTCCTGAGCTCAAGCAATCCATTCACCTCAGCCTCCCAAAGTGCTAGGATTACAGGTATGAGCCACTGCGCCCAGCCTCACTCATGCTCTTTCTGTCTGTTTGAAATATTAGCCACTACCACTGTTCTCCATCACCTCTGCATGTCTAAATCCTAATTTGTTCTTACAAAACCCATTCAAATGCCACTCACTCAAGGATGTTTCCCTTGATTTGAGTCTTTCTAAATTAAAAGGCATTTTCTCTTTCTTCTGAATTCCCCTCCTTTTGGCCCTTATTGCTTTTTTTATTGTGTTGTTTATGTGCTGGTCATCAGTCTTTCTCTACATATTTACTTTTAAGCTCCTTGAGAGCAGAGTTCATGTCTAATTAATTTTATGTCTCCAACATCTGGAAAATGAGCCAACAAATATTTATTGAGTACCTACTTGGTTCATATTTACGTGATTTTAGGCACTCAGCACAAAGTTGTGGAGACTCAGTAAGTGCTTGCTGAATTAATAGTGTTAAATGGCCAGCAGGGACAGTAAAAGTGAGAAAAGAAGATACTACCAAATGTTAGTGAAGACGCGGAAGAACTGGAAATCTCATACTCTGCTGGCCCCTATAATCTTTGCACTCTAGTGTGTTCCAATCACTATTTTTTTTTTTTTGGAGACAGAATCTCTTTCTGTCGCCCAGGCTGCAGCTCACTGCAAGCTCAGCCTCCCAGGTTCAAGTGATTCTCCTGCCTCTGCTTCCCAAATAGTTGGGACTACAGGTGCATCCCAGCAGGCCCAGCTATTGTTTTTTGTTTGTTTGTTTTTTGTATTTTTAGTAGAGACAGGTTTTTGCCATATTGGCCAGGCTCGTCTTGAACTCCTGATGTCAAGTGATCTGCCCACCTCGGCCTCCCAAAGTGCTGGGATTACAGGTGTGAGCCACCATGCCTGGCCTCCCATCACTATCTTATGTTGCATGGCAAGAGAGATTTTGCAGATGTAATTAAGTTTACTAATCAGTTGATGTTACAATAGGAAGAGTGAGTGGGCCCAATCTAATCCTATGAGCCCTTTAAAAGCTGAGAGTTTTCTTCAGCTGGGGGCAGAAGAGGAAGTCAGAGAGATTCAAAACTCAAGAAGGACCTGATGCATTGTTGCTGATTTAACAATAGAGGGAGCCCCTGGGCCTGAGAGTGGCCTCTGGAAGCTGAGAGCAGCCCTCGGCTAACAGCCTGCCAGAAAATGGAGACCTCAATCCTGTAAACTGCATGGAACAATTCTGGCAACAACCTCAATGGGTTTGGAAGCAGAATCTTCCCTAGAATCTCCCAGTGAGAACCGAGACCAGCTGACACCTTGATTTTGGCCTTGGAAGCAGAGAGACCAGTTGAGCCTGCCTGCATTTTTGACCTGCAGACCTGTGAGATAATAAATGGGTACTGTTTTAACCTACTAAGTTTGTGGTAATTTTCTATGCAACAATTTCAAACCAAATACAGACACTCAAGCAGCTCTGTGGAGGGACGCACAGAGAGAGGAACGGAGGCTCTCGCTGAAAGCCAGCACCAACTTGCTGGCTGTGTGAGTGAACCACCTTGAAAACATGGATCTCTGTCCCCAGTCAAGCCTTCAGATGACTGCAGCCCTGGCTGACATGTTGACCACCACTTCATGAGAAGGTGTGAGCCAGAAACACCCAACCAAGCTGCTTTGGAATTCCTGACTTACATACATCATTAGAGATAAAAATTGATTATCGTTGTTGTGAGCCACTAAGTTTTGGAGTAAATTGTTATGAAGCCATAAATCACTAATAAGTGTTCAGTAAGTGTTTACAGACTGATTGGCCACCCTAGGGCATTAGAGCCAAGCAGGGAAATTTCAGGCACCTCTGATGTCTGGTGTCTCAGAATTCCAACCACACCTGCAGCCCCCTCCTCACTAAGGCAGGTCCTTTACCTAACTGCCTTTCCCTCCTGCCCTAAATCCTTGCTGGAATTCCTGCCTGAGGTTTTCAGGGTCTAGACTTGCCTGAGTTGCTCTGAACATGCTTAAGTTTCCTTAGCATAAAAATGAGAGAAGGAGGGTGCAGTGGCTCATGCTCGTAAACCCAGAATTTTGGCAGGCTGAGGCAGGCAGATCACCTGAGGTCAGGAGTTCAAGACCAGCCCAGCCAACATGGTAAAACCCCATCTCTGCTTAAAAAACAAAAAAAAAAACCAAAAAAAAACCAAACAGATGTGGTAGTACACGCCTGTTGTCCCAGCTACTCCAGAGGCTGAGGCAGGAGAATCACTTGAACCCAGGAGGCAGAAGTTTCAATGAGCAGAGATCGCACCACTGCACTCAGCCTGGGCAACAAAGCAAGACTCCATCTCAAAAAGAAAAAACAAAAAGAGAAAGAAAGAAAAAAAAAGAAAGAAAAAAGAAAAATGTCTTTCCTAAAATGAGAAAAAACATTTTTACTTCATGAGAGAGTTGTAAATTAAGCAATAGTGGTATGAACACAAAACACAATACAGGCATTAAAAAGATAGAGAAAAGCTCTGTCTAGACAAATGTGGAACACTAACCAAGACTATTAACAATAACAGACAACAGATATATTTTTAAATGAAAAAAGCAAGGTTTAGAACAAGGTGTACACTTGGCTATCACTCTGTTAGGAAAACTCTATTTAGAATATCTCTGGTAATAAAGATTGCCTGTGTTTTTCTTGTTACCTAAGATTGACTTTTTTTTCCCCCTAAAGCAAGTGACTTCATTATCATTCCTTTAAAAATAACCAAGGAAAATTCAGAACATATGTGAAACACAAACAGCTGTGGTTTAGGAGGTAAACAAAGGACCAACACAGCCCTGAAATGCAACAGCCTCTGAATGGCCTGGGCCGCATGGGTGACTGGGGTTCTGTTAAAAGGGCAGGCTCCTCCCTCCTAGCCTGGAAGCCCCAGGAACCTGCCTTGAAAGACAAGCTCTCCTATTAATACGCAACTTGCAGGGTCTTGCCCTAACATCCAAGACTTGGTAACATCTCCTTTCTCCCAAAACCCAGCTGGAACTCAACTAATCCTAAATGAAAACTCAAGAACAGCACACCAGATGCCACCTGTTGTTTGTCAGGGTCTCAAACTCCAATGCATTTGCCTGTGGTGGGTTTCCTCTCTAAGGGCACCTGTCTGAGCTTGGAGCTGCACTTCCACTGGTGCCTCACGGGGCCTGGGCTTACTCTCCATCTGAAGTCACGCTCCTCTCTGCAAGACGTCAGGTGGGGAGTAAGTCCGAGAAGGTGGCAAGAGGCTCCTAAGCAACAGAGCATGCTCGTTCCTGGCAGGCATCACCCACAATACCCCAGAGGGCTGGCGAGGCCATGACAGCATGAGGACAGAGAAGGGGCAGAGGGGTGCTTGGAAGTGCTCTTCACTCAGGGGGGCTGGCAGGCCTGGGATGCCAGGCTGTCTGAACAGTGCTGGAACAAAGACAGCTGCCCTGTGCCCCTTGTTGAGCAGCTGCTGGTGATGGGAAGCAGCATGACGGCACCACCTCCTTCGTCGCAGGAAATGTTTTGTATTGGGCCAATGACTTCAGTTTTCCTTGCCTGGAGATGCCTTCATGAAGCAGGGGGACAGGGAATACAGGCGGGCATGTTGCAATTGGCATCTCCGGGGCTGCCAAGTCTTGGGTTCACTTGGGGCCAAGGCACTCCACAATCCCATTCCCCTTGATGCCATCGAAGAAGAAGAAGAAGTTGTTGTGAGGAGGGTCCCACTGAGACAGGGGCTTCACAATTTCCTGTGCCAAAATCCCTCCAACCACCGCACACACTGGGGCCATCTGGGAGAAGCAGTACCTGACAAAGTCCTCAGGAAGCAGGTCAGGACTAATACCCAGTGAGTCAAGCACATCGTTTAGTATCTGGAGCAACAACTCGGAATCTTCCCCGTATGTATCAGAACTGGGATCTCTTCCTTTTTCTGTGCGGAACTTTGGGAGCACTTGAAGGAGAAAGTGGCCAGAGGTCGTGCGCTTCAGAGTTGCCTTTGCTTTCCCGCTGCTCCAGTCCACCTCCAGGACTTCTTTAACGGGGCAGAAGACCACCTTCTTTTTGACCATCGTTGTCTCAGAAGAATCAAGTTTTACTCTTGGTATCAGGCCCATCTTCTACTCCTTGGCTAACTTTGGCAACTTTAGTTTTCTCTTCTACAAACTCATGTTCTCCTAGATTGGCAAATGTGTATCCATGGTATCCAAAAACATCTCCTGTAAAGAACTTGATGCTATTTTTGTGACAGATCTGGTCAACTTTAACTATGACATCCCTGGAGCAGCAAGTCAGACACACTGAGTGAAAAATGACCGGTTTCTTCTCTATATCCGAAGTGTCCACCTTCACATCCACCATGGGGTTAAGATTCTGAGCTTGCTCCAAAGAGGCTTCAGCCCTATTTCCGCGAACAGACCCAGTACGAATCAAGAACTGAGCTCCGGGATCTTCTGGAGATACCTGTTCGTGATCCAGCATGGGCAGTCCTTTCACTCCAGCCAGGATGAGATTCTTGGCAATTTCAGCCCAGAGTCCTTTCATGCCGACAGGAAGCACCCGGGAGGCCCGCAGCGGTTTCTGGGCCTCCAGTCCCCACAGGCGGATCTGCTGGTCATACTGCGCCAGCCTCCTCCCCACTGATGCCGCCGCCAGCCTCCTCCTTCTCCACCGTGGCGTCGGCTCTTCCTGCCTCAGCTCCGGTCCCGCTCACGCCCGGCCCGCGCACCGCCAATCCTTTTTTTTTTTTTTTTTTTGAGACGGAGTCTCGCTCTGTTGCCCAGGCTGGAGTGCAGTGGCAAGATCTCGGCTCACTGCAACCTCTGCCTCTTGGGTCCAAGCGATCCTCTTGCCTCAGCCTCCCGAGTAGCTGGAACCACAGGTGAGAGCCACCTCATCTGACTAATTTTTGTATTTTTAATAGAGTCAGGGTTTTGCCATGTTGGCCAGGCTGGTCTCGAACTCCTGACCTCAAGTGATCCACCTGCCTCGGCCTCCCAAAGTGCTGGGGTTACAGGCGTGAGCCACTGCGCCAGACCCAAAATTGCCTTTTGAGAAGAGAATTGGATGGTTGGGGATGGAGAGGAGGGAGAGCTCTTTTTACTGTATAGCTTTTTGTACCTTTTGAATTTGGAACCATGTGTCATGTATTATCTATTAACAATAAATTCCTTCCTTGGATAGAGATTATAGGAGCTGACCACTTTTCAGCTTGCCTACTCCCTTTCCCTAACACATTCACACGCAACCGGAACTCCCTCCATACCCGCCTTCTGTTCCCAAGTATACTTGAACATACGACGAAATGCTCTCCTTACAACCACATGGCTCCAGCATTTGTACAAAGGCAACAGTGCATCTGCTGCACTCACAGACATCCCCACGCACGGAGCCAGCGAGCATACAGTCCTGTGTGTATGTGTGTGCTTGTGTGTACATATATCCATGTGTGCCTTTGACCCAGCCCCTACCCTCTCCCTTTATCTATATCTGTTTCCTGCGTATGTATACCTGGGTGGAGGTCCCTAATTACAAGGTGAAATAGGTTAAAAGTATCCTACTGTAAAGCACTAAATGGGCCTAATTACAAGTGACTGTAAAACTCTAATTATAAGAGGACACATTAGTTGGAAAAAAAAAAAAAAAAGGAGAAGAAGGCAGACCTGAAAATAAAGGACCTGAGTGACAAATGTAGCCTCCTTAGACTGTTGAGAAAAAAGGGCTTAATTGCCCTTTGATAAAACTGGGGCAGTGGGAAAACAACGGGAGGGGTGGGGAGGGGCCAGCAATCAAAGGAGACTCCTATAGACAAGACCTCTCCCCAGGGAGCTCTCTCCGCCACCCCACCATTTCTCTCATAACTGTCACTTGCCTTCTACTGCTGGTGGGACAAAAGAGGAGGAAGTTGTTACTTGCATCCAGCTTACTCCTTCTTCTACTCTCTGAGCTCCCTCAGGAATCCCAGGTCCTTCGTCCCTTTGCACCTATCAAAATCCATTCTCTCAGGTCCCAGAGGAATGGCCTTGTGAACAGGACACACATTCTGATCCTGACCTAGCTACTCACTAGCTGTGTGACATTTGTGAGGCACATACCCTAAGCAAACCTGTTTCCTCAATTCCAAATGGGGCTGGTAACATCTCTTGCAGAGTTGTGAAGATGCACAGAATGGTATATGAGACAGTGCTTTGTCAATGGGAAATTCTTGCACTGTTAGCCATTAGGGACCGGATTCACTGGACTAGATCGAATGTTCTTGGAAGACAGGAATCATGTCTTAGTCATCTCTGCTTCCAGGTTCCTACCTCTAATAGGGTAGAATCTAAGAGTCACTCTCACTGTGGGGTAAATGGCAGACCTTAACCACTAGGCTATCTTTCCCTTGGTGTGAACAAATGGACAAAACCTTTGGCAATGGGATGAAACTGTGGTGGCCGTAGCGTTAATTCCAATATTTATTGACATTTACTGTGTAGCAGGCACTATCCTAAGCAGTTTATATGTATTCTCATATTTGATCCTCTCAATGTTCTTAAGTGGAGCATATTGTCTCCACCATCTCCATTTTAAAGATGGAAAATAGAATCTCAAGAGACTTACCTCAAACTGCACTGCTAGCGAGTAAGGGAGCAGGACTTGAACCAAAACCTACACTCTAACTGTGTAGACTTTAGGCGCCAGCCAGCAGGTAGTGAATGACATTTGGGTTTGGGAGCCTTTCTGTGTGTGTGTGTGACAGAGTCTCGCTCTGTCGCCCAGGCTGGAGTGTAGTGGTAAGATCTCGGCTCACTACAACCTCTGCCTCCTGGGTTCAAGCGATTCTCCTGCCTCAGCCTCCCGAGTATCTGGGATTACAGGCGCACACCACCACTCCTGGCTAATTTTTGTATTTTAATAGAGAAGGGGTTCACCATGTTGGTCAGGCTGGTCTCGAACTCCTGACCTCAGGTGATCCGCCCACCCCTGCCTCCCAAAGTGCTGGGATTGCAGGCATGAGCCACCGTGCCCAGCCAAGACTTTTTAAGTAACCTGCTCATCTATTTATAATTAAAGGCAATAAAACTATTGATTAAAGATCCTGATCATTATGCATTAGCCAACATTTATTCAATAAACAAGTATTTAGTACTTGCTGTCTGTATGGTGCTGTATCCAGTAATTGAAATACATTGATAGTACATTGATCGATAACTGCCTCTTCTTTCATGAAACTTTCTGAGTATTCCATTTGAATCCAAAAACACTAAACATTTCTGTTCGGCACTCTCTTGGGTAGATAAACATACATCTATTATTAGGCCTTTTGCAATATCTGGAAAAGCAATCATTCACTGAGAGAGAACTACGTGCCAGACATGCACTGAGCACTTTATAAATACTTGCTCGTTTGTTTCATGTCTCTCTTGCACCTTCACTAGAAGGCCAGCTCCATGTTTTGTTTAACATCTCTAGGGCTGACAATACCTGCCACATAATAGGTGCTCAACAAATGCTTGTTGGCCAAATAAATGATCTCTTAACACTTCTGCATGACAGATAGGATTATTCTTCCTCTACTGATGAAGAAACTAACACTCAAAGAGATTGAATCACTTGCCTGAGATCTTGCTACTCTGAGTGACAGGCAGAAGTGTGAATGCTGGGTCTGTCTTCTTTCTTCTATAAATCTCTTCCATCGGAGTTGTCTAGAGCCAGGGACACTAGGTTGAACAACTCTGAGATAAGATGTGAATATGCAAAAGTGTGTTTGTTGGCTGGGCGCAGCGGCTCAAGCCTGTAATCCCAGCACTTTGGGAGGCCGAGACGGGCGGATCACGAGGTCAGGAGATCAAGACCATCCTGGCTAACACAGTGAAACCCCGTCTCTACTAAAAATACCAAAAAATTAGCCAGGCATAGTGGTGGGCACCTGTAGTCCCAGCTACTCGGGAGGCTGAGGCAGGAGAATGGCATAAACCAGGGAGGCAGAGCTTGCAGTGAGCCGAGATCACGCGACGGCACTCCAGCCTGGGCGACTGAGCGAGACTCCGTCTCAAAAAAAAAGAAAAGAAAAGAAAAAAAGTGTGTTTGCGAGGAGGGAGTGGTCAGCGTGCATGGATCACAGGGAGAGAGAGGACTGAGACTGCAAATCATGTTAGTGTGGGAGGCCAGGAATGCTGAGCTGAGAACTTTGAATTTGAAAGGCACTGGTTAATGCAAAATTTTTACTGTATTAGAATTGTGTTTTAGAAAGCTTGTTTGTTTGTTTTTTTTGAGATGGAGTTTCACTCTTGTTGCACAGGCTGGAGTGTAACAGTGTGACCTTGGCTCACTGCAAGCTCCGCCTCACAGGTTCAAGCGATTCTCCTGCCTCAGCCTCCTGAATAGCTGGGACTACAGGCGTGCGCCACCATGTCCGGCTAATTTTGTATTTTTAGTAGAGATGGAGTTTCTCCATGTTGGCCAGGCTGGTTTCAAACTCCCGCTCTCAGGTGATCCGCCCGCCTCGGCCTCCCAAAGTTCTGGGATTACAGGCGTGAGCCACTGCGCCCAGCCTGAAAGATTAGCAGAAATGTATAGGGTGGCGTAGAGTTCAGAGAGATGAGACCAGTGTCATTAATTCATCATTTGAGGAGGAAGTAACCAGTCATTAAATAGAGGTGATAACAGTAAGAATGGAAAGGAGGTCATGTGTCAGAAGAAACTCAAATGCCTCAAGTAATGGAGCCAAATTAAAATTCAGAGAGAGATTTGCAGTGACAAGTAGATGAAGCAGCATCTCTCTTATGGTGACCTCCCCCTTCCTAGAGTTACCTCCAGGTGGGTGGCAGCTTCTGTGGTGGGATTGCTTTAAACCAGTCATCTTCTTGGCAGAGCCTCTGGGAAGCCATTTTTTAGCAAGTATTTTTGGTGCACTTAGTATTTTATAGGCTCACAGCATCAGCATCGTCACTTTTTCTGCACTTAGTTCAATAAAATGCATTAAGCCCGTACTGTGTTAGGGTTTGAGATATACAAGCAGAGGTGTGGGGCTCTGTCTGGCTTCCTCCTTCAATCTATATGTGACCTCTGTTTTTTGATTCCATCAACCATAAAATGGGAATAATAACACACCTGTCTTACAAGGTTGCTGTAAGGATTAAATAAGTTAATATAGGGAAAGCAAATAGAACAATGCCTGGCATATAGTAAGTGATTTGTAAGTGTTTGCTAATGTTATATAAAGCCTTTCTTCTCAAGGACACAGTTGGATAATAGGATGCCTACAGGACACTGTAATAATAGATGCACACACAAGGGACAGAAAGAGCTCTAAAGGGGAGCGATTCTTATGGTTACCTTTTCTATTGTTCATCCTTATCCCTTCCACTGAGAGCAGAGCTCTTTTTTTTTAAATTTATTTTTATTTTTATTTTTATTGAGATGGAATCTCCTTCTGTTGCCCAGGCTTGAGTGCAATGGTAAGATCTTGGTTCACTGCAACCTCTACCTCCTGGGTTCAAGCTATTCTCCTGCCTCAGCCTCCTGAGTAGCTGGGATTACAGGCAAGTGCCACCACACCCGGCTAATTTTTGTATTTTTAGCAGAGATGGAGTTTCACCATGTTGGTCAGGCTGGTCTCGAACTCCTGACCTAGTGATCTGCCCGCCTCAGCCTCCCCAAGTGCTGGGATTACAGGCATGAGCCACTGCGCCCGGCAGAGCAGAGCTCTTTTCACAGTTTCCTATTATTGTTCCTATTATTTTTCCTATTCTTGTCCTGTTATTCCTATTAATGTTTCATCCCCATTCCTCTCCCCAGACTACTCAGTGAGAAAATGAGGATTAAATATACCCAAACTCCACAACCCTTGGACTTACTGAGAGTGTGTAAGACGCAGAGCTCCCATGCAATTTTGAAGTGACTTTTATCCCCTTCCACCTCTGCAGACCTGCCAGGAATGAAATCTTTGCTTGGGACAAATGAGATTATGTTCTCTTTGGAGAGGACAATCTCCATCTCTCCCTGGACACAGATATTCATTTGCCTGCAATGAACCTGCAAGGCAGATGAGCCTCTGAGATAACCTCTTTCTTGTTCACTTAGGGGTGAAAAATTACCAGCAAGAAACCAATTAGCATCCTCTACAAGCAGGTCCCAAGCCTTCTGGAGCCAATTCTTTTACTCCATCTTCTGCACACAAGCATCATCTGCTTTGGGGTTTTGTCCTAATTGAGTCAAACCTGTGCTGTTATCATTTGTTCACTGTAGCCCCAAGAGAGAAGAGTAAAGGAGGGAGGGAAGGAGGGGGCTCTGTCTTCCTTTGTCTCCAGCCCAAAGGAAGAGAGAGAGGGTGACTGGCCAAAGGGATCAGAGGTCAATGATGGAGGAACTGCCTAGACACTGAGTGGCTGATTTACATTCAATGAAAAGCAATACAAATGAATTGCTTGAATACTTATTGTAATATGTACCAGACACTATACTAAATGTTTATATGGATTAACAGAATTATCACAACTCTCTCTGTTAGTTCCCATTTAAAAATGAGGGAAAAAAATTAAAAATTAAACTAAAAAATTTAAAAATGAGAAAAAATAGAGTCACTAAAAGGGTAAGGACTTGCCCAAGGTGACATAACTAGACAGAAAGGGAAACCGAGGCTGGATGTGGTGACTCACGCCTGTAATCCCAGCACTTTGGGAGGCTGAGGCGGGTGGATCACCTGAGGTCAGGAGTTCGTGATCAACCTGACCAACACGGTGAAACCCTGTCTATACTAAATATAAAAAATTAGCTGGGCATGGTGGCACGTGCCTCTAATCCCAGCTACTTTGGAAGCTGAGGCAGGAGAATAGCTTGAACCTGGGAGGCGGAGGTTGCGGTGAGCCGAGATTGTGCCATTGTACTCCAGCCTGGGCAACAAGAGCGAAACTCTGTCTCAAAAAAAAAAGGAAGGAAGGAAGGAAGGAAGGAAGGGAAACCAAGATTTGGGCCTCAAGACGCCTGTGCCGTGCTCACTTATTTCCTCAGCCAGCCGATTGGCTGTATTTAAGGAACTAAGTTATCAACTGCAACATTGGAGCAAAGACTCAAGTTCAGCTTGTGCTGCAGAGAAAAAAACCAAAAACTCCTGCTGAGAAACCAACAAGCCTCTTTCTTTGTGATCTTTGTTATCTGGAGAAAGCCATGATGTTCGCCAGGGAGGGAGTGTTCCCCTGCTACAGACTCTGACCTGGCTGCAGTAGGGGAGACGCAGAGGAAACACAAGCAGACTTCAGGGAGCCGGGGCCTAACGGGGAAATACTTGTAAATACCGAGATAAGCTAAGGCAAGTTGATGTCTGCCATCAGGGGGCAAACTGTCTGAAACCCAAAGCCCAAACTCAAAGCACTCAAGACCTCTCCCCGCCGTGGCCTCTGCCAGCCTCTGCAGGCTTGGAGCTCTCACCTTGCGTGAAGACAAAGATGAAATTTTTCTCCCAAGTAACAGCTTCTTCTCATTCTGACTCCACTGGCAATGCCCAGCCCTCCATCGTTGGAGTAAAACTGCTTGTGTTCACATCCAAATGTCAGATTCCGTTTCTTAGAGCTTATGGCTGCACATTCAAATGTCCTCGGGAGTCCGTGAGGTGAAACACACAAACAACGGAGGTATAATCCAGCATGAGTGGTGGGCCTGCCTTAACCTATGGCGTGTATGTTTTCCCTAAAGGCTTTCAGCATGAAAAGTGTTTGATAATACTGTGCTGACCAGGCAAGACCCCTGTGGCTCCATCACTACAAGGCTCTTACCTTCAACGGGGAGGAGCAATGGCAGAGGGCCCAGAGTTTCTTTTTTTCCTGTGAATTCTTTTCTTTTCTTTTTCTTTCTTTTTTTTTTTTTTTTGAGACAAGGTCTCACTCTGTCACCCAGGCTGGAGTGCAGTGGTGTGATATCTTGGCTCATTGCAGCCTCTGCCTCCTGGGCTCAAGCGATCCTCTCACTTCAGCCTTCGTGTAGCTGGGACTACAGGCACACATCACTACACCTGGCTAATTTTTGTATTTTTAGTAGAGATGGGGCTTCGCTATGTTGGCCAGGCTGGTCTCGAACTCCTGGCCTCAAGTGATCCACCCGCCTTGGCCTCCCAAAGTGCTGGGATTACAGGTGTGAACCACAACACCTGGCCTCTTGTGCATTTCTCGACAGTAGGAAGTAGGAGAGTGTGGTTTCACCACACTGTGAGGACATGGATAGACTCCAGAGACAGATTATGTGATTTTGATCCCAGTTCTGCTATTTATTGACGCTATAGCTCTGGACAGGTTATATGCCTTCCTCTGCCTCAGTTTCTTCATCTGCAAGATGGGGATGATGATAGAACAAACTTCATTAAAGCTGTTGTAGGAATTAAATGAGTTATCTCTAAAGTGCTTAGAATAGTGCCTTGTGCATATTTGGTGGCATGTAAAAGTGTTAGCAATTATTGTATCTATAGTACACATTTCACAGTTCTGGATGCTGTGGACATATAATAACAGTCTGTGTATAGTGTGACAGCAAGGAGCTAATCAAGAGTTCTATCTGTGGCAATATCTCTAACTTTCTGGGTTTTCTGGAGTTTACCTTTATATCTTCACTTCTCATTTTGTAATTAATAATAACAACAAATAGTAATAACATAACAACATTGTTTACTATGCAATATATTTTCTTTTTTTATATTTCCAGCCTGGGCGACAGGACAAGACTCTGTCTCAAACAAACAAACACCCCGCACAACAGTACTGTGAGATAGGCATTATAATCTCCATTTACAAATGGAAACAGTGAGACCCCGAGGGGTTAGGTGACTTGCCCAAGCTGACACAGCCAAGTGCAGGGCCAGCCTTTCCCTCACTGTGCCACCTGGAGGGGTTGGTGTCACCACCAGTGGAATCAATCAAGCCACCAAATGTATGACATCATACTAAATGTTGAGAGAATATAGAGAGTATTCTAGACATTCCCTATGCTCAAAGTGTAGAGACATGACACACATGGGGAAATGAGTTAAGGAGAGAAGAAAAGTTTCAAAGCGGTAGAATTGGAAAGCAAGGGAAAACAGTTCTCAAGTGTCAATGGGAAAGTCACATTCTATGCCAATAAAAGGGATTTGTGCATGAAGTACTCTATGAAACATGCTGACCAAACAGAGGAAGCCAGAAGGGAGAGGATGCTGCCCTGCTCGGCCCCACAACAGCATCCAGCAATGAGCTGAACCCTCATGCACCGAATCATTCATTGCCACAAAACACCTCTTCTTTTTCTTTTTTTTTCCAGGGTGTGTGTGTGTGTGTGTGTGTGTGTGTGTGTGTGTGTGTGTTTCATTATGATTTTGATTGAGGACTGGGGAATTGATGCCCTGCAACTCTTCTCTTCAGCATTCTCATCGCTTTAATTTGTTGAGCTGCCTAATTACCTAAATACTTCTGGCCAAGAAGCAGAATGGGGATGTTGGGGCTGGTGTATCACCTTCCTCCTCTTTCCCCAGTAGTGCTGTCCCCATCTCAATTCAAAAGGCCTAGCAGCTTCCGTCGGAGTGTAGCAGCTCCATTTCCCTCCAATATTAATAATTATGACATTAGAAGGGTGATCTGCTGCAATTCAGGCTTTCTATTTGCAGACTGGCGGCTGCATATCAATGGCATGATTAGGCAAATGAAATCAGATTGGCACTGTTATGAAATATTTACATGGCCAGAATGCATATGCTTCAATCTCATTGTTCCCATTATTAAGCCATTTTATAATCTCATAACATTTAGACTCACACTTTGCATTTCTAATTAACTTGAGAAGTGACTTCGCTGGGAATTAATTGCAACTTGTGCATTCTTATACACACAAACTCACTGAGAAACAAACTCTGGTTGGCAATCATGCAATTCACCCCCAAGATGGACTCCAGGCTGACTTCTGTTCTACACCGGCCTCCCTGTCGGTTGGGAAAAGTGGCTGGGGACCTTGGTTTTCATTAAAATTTGGCTACAAATCACATGCAGGATCAGTCTGAGCACAAGGGTTCCTTTGGAGAGACTCATTCCCACCTGAACAGCCTTTCACAAAGGACCAGTTCAGTGCAGAGCAATGTTTTTTTCTTGTTGCTGTTTGTTTGTTTTGAGACAGAGTTGCTCTGTCGCCCAGGCTGGAGTGCAGTAGCACGATCTTGGCTCACTGCAACCTCCACCTCCCAGGTTCAAGCGATTCTCCTGCCTCAGCCTCCTGAGTAGCTGGGATTCCAGCCATGCGCCACCAGGCCCGGCTAATTTTTGTATTTTCAGCAGAGACAGGGTTTCACCATGTTGGCCAGGCTGGCCTCAAACTCCTGACCTCAAGTGATCGGCCCGCCTCGGCCTCCTAACGTGCTGGGACTATAGGTGTGAGCTACCACGTTTGGCCAGGACAATGGTTTTCAGCTGTCTGGATTTCATGGATCAGTAACATCTCTATAATAATAATAATAATGACATAAAGATTTGGGATATCTAAACAGCAGTTATTTTAAGCTACTATATTGCCTTTGTTTAAAATTACTTCTGTGTGAACGGTGTGGTGTATCTCTCACACTTCAGGGTGGCTTAGTTAGCATTTGAGTGTTTCTAATCAAAAGTCCATACCCTTGAAGTGGCTACTATCAGGCACTTTAATAATCTTTATTTCCTATTAACATCAGAGTCTTGTTAATGTGTACAATTGGTGTTAGAAAGATTTTTTACTGGTGAAATGAATGGTGTTCAAGATATATGGATTGGTTAGAAATACTGACAAGGTACTCATGAATGAACAGGGAATTTGCTGTAAGCTTGCTTAGTGGCCTACCCTTTGGAATAGTGCCCTAGGCCTAAAATTTTGCCTGGTCATATTTTAGGAAGCTTATACAGGATTTGATTGCCTGGCTCTAAATAAGAAAGTATCTGAAGTCACTGCAAGTGAACCTTGCTTGCAAGATACTTGCAAGTTAGTAGTTCTAAACTGGGGACAACTTTGCTTTCCCCACCAACCCTTCCTGGGGGGCATTTGCAATGGTCTGGAGACATTTTTGGTTGTCACAATTATAACCACGTACGTGTGTGAGTATGTAGTGGGTAGAAGCCAGATATACTGCTAAACATCCCACAATGCACAAGATAGCCCCCACAACAGCAACAACGAAAAATGGCCCATTCCAAGGAATATGAACAGACATTTCTCAAAAGACATGCATACAGCCAATAGACACATGAAAAAATGCTCGTCATCACTGGCCATCAGAGAAATGCAAATCAAAACCACAATGAGATACCATCTCACACCAGTTAGAATGGCAATCATTAAAAAGTCAGGAAACAACAGGTGCTGGAGAGGATGTGGAGAAATAGGAACACTTTTACACTGTTGGTGGGATTGTAAACTAGTTCAACCATTATGGAAAACAGTATGGCCATTCCTCAAGGATCTAGAACTAGATGTACCATATGACCCAGCCATCCCATTACTGGGTACATACCCAAAGGATTATAAATCATGCTGCTATAAAGACACATGCACACGTATGTTCATTGCGGCACTATTCACAATAGCAAAGACTTGGAATCAACCCAAATGTCCATCAGTAACAGACTGGATTAAGAAAATGTGGCACATATACACCATGGAATACTATGCAGCCATAAAAAAGGATGAGTTTGTGTCCTTTGTAGGGACATGGATGCAGCTGGAAACCATCATTCTCAGCAAACTATCACAAGAACAGGAAACCAAATACCACATGTTCTCACTCATAGGTGAGAACTGAACAATGAGATTACTTGGACTTGGGAAGGGGAACATCACACACCGGGGCCTATTATGGGGAGTGGGGGCGGGGATTGCATTGGGAGTTATACCTGATGTAAAGGACGAGTTGATGGGTGCTGACGAGTTGATGGGGGCAGCACACCAATATGGCACAAGTATACATATGTAACAAACCTGCATGTTATGCACATGTACCCTAGAACTTAAAGTATAATAATAATAATAATTTTTAAAAAATGGCCCATTCCAAAATGTCAAGAGTGCCAAGGTTTAGAAACCCTGGGAAAGGACAGAGCTTCAACTTCACTAAGCTCACAGAACTAACTGCTGATGTTTGTGTGTGTGGCTGACTTTAGGCTGTGCCTCTTTCTCTGTAAATAGACAACTGGACAATGAAGTTGTGGAGAATTTCATTCCTTTTCTATCTCCACTCTTGGAGGTTACTAATAGCTATCAAAAAGAATCCAAAGATTAAAAAAGAAGTTGATAAAGAAAAAAGAATACAATATTTCTACATAAGCAAGTTGTCTTGGGTCAATTTCAAACAGTAGTGTAGGTTTCAGGGTTTTCTTGTGGAAACCTTAAATTTTATTAATTTCAGACTTTTAAAATAAACAACCAGGCCCCACGTGCTTTCATACATTGCTCTCTCATTTGAAGCCACCGTAATCCTTTGAGGTAGCGTTATTCCCATCTTACAGAAGAAAAATAGGCTTTCATGACTTGCCCCAAGGTTACATGGCTAATGCGTGTTTTCCAGTATCTTAACTCAGCTCTCTGCTTCTAAGACTTCAGAGGGGAAACATTTCGGCCGTGATTTTTTTCTTTTCTTTTTTTTTTTTGAGACAGTCTTGCTGTGTCACCCGAGCTGAGTACAGTGGCCAGATCTCAGCTCTCTGCCACCTCGGCCTCCTGGGTTCAAGTGATTCTCGTGCCTCAGCCTCCTGAATAGCTGGAACTACAGGCGTGCACCACCATGCCTGGCTAATTTTTGTATTTTCAGTAGAGACAGGGTTTCACCATGTTGGCCAGGATTTCGAAATCCTGACCTCAAGTGATCTGTCTGCCTCAGCTTCCTAACGTGCTGGGACTGTGTGTGGCCTGCTATGATTTAACTAAAGGGCTTTGAACGTGCTCCCACTCTGTCTGATGGATCATAAGATGAAATGGTCCTTAATGGATCATCTAGTCTAGAAATTCTCAAACTTAAAGATCAATAGCCTTTTAAAAATAATTATATACTTTTATTTTTCCATAGGAAAAAAGTTTTCAAAACCTCCCACCACTTACTTTCGATACCATTTCATTAAAGAAAGGATATTTTAATCCCAGGAAAATAAAAAGGAAATAATTTTTCCTTCATTCATTCAACAAATGTTGATTGAGTGCCTCTTACACGCAGGTATTCTTCTGGGTATTGGAAACCAGAGAAAAAGAATATCATCCAAGTCCTTACCCTCTTGGAGCTTACATTTCAACGATATCATCTCAGAAGAAAAGCCCTTTAAATGAAATACATTGAACTCTGAAAGATTCTTTACAGTGGCCTTATTGTCTCATTTAATGAATAAAAACCTTGTCATGTGTCAGCATTGGTCCATAGACCAGCATTTGGGAACTCTGGATCTAGCTCATCTCCAGGGACAGAACAACGAAGTTATCACAGATGGAAGGAAATCAGAAGGAAATTTGGATATAATCTGGATTCTCCTAGGGACAAGACTTGGTGGCCTAGGTGAGAAAGGAATTGTACTATTTACTGTGCACCACGGGGTAATCTCAGTCGGATTTCTATGACTTCAACTTCTGGCTCTTTGGTTCAACAGGTAAAGTGGCATTTTCTAAATCACCTTGCTTTGCCTGCTTTTTTTCCACCTCACTGGTAAGGCCGGAAATGTTCCCAAACACCCTTTGATCTGGCAATCACTGTAGCTCATTAGCAGGTCTAGGAGGCTGAGTTCATTCCACACAAGGGAAACTGAGCTGCAGGAGGTCACCTGGGAAGGCAGCAATGGCTTGAGGATCAAAACCCAGCTCTTCTGCTTCTGTCCACGTATCTGCTCATTGAACAACTCAGAGTCATGTCTGTTCAGAGTAGTAAAGGCCAGAATTATATTCTCCATGGCCCCACAAGAGCAACCTTGCTTGGATTTCCCCCTAGATTATTTGAGTTTCAACTCTTCAAAATCACCCTTCCCATTTTGCCCAAAGTATGTGCCCCTGGGAGTTCAGGGCAACAAGTTTGCATGGCTAATATCTCCTCCTTCCTGAGCTGCCCAGCAGGCTTAGAAATGGATATAAAATGTTCAAATACTGACAGATTATACCAGAGAAAGAGCTCAAGAAAGAGGTAAGAGTGGTCAGGTACGGTGGCTCACCCCTGTAATCCCAGCACTTTGGGAGGCCGAGGCAGGTGGATCACCTGAGGTCAGGGGTTCAAGACTAGCCTGGCCAACATGAAACCCCGACTTTACTAAAAATACAAAAATTAGCCAGGCGTGGTGGCGGGCACCTGTAATCCCAGCTACTCGGGAGGCTGAGGCAGGAGAATCACTTGAACCCGGGAGTCAGAGGTTGCAGCAAGCTGAGACCATACCCCTGTACTCCAGCCTGGGTGACAGAGTGAGACTCTGTCTCAAAAAAAAAAAAAAGAAAGAAAGAAAGAGAGAAAGAAAGAGAGAAAGAGAGAAAGAAAGAGAGAAAGAGAGAAAGAGAGAAAGAGAGAAAGAGAGAAAGAGAGAAAGAAAGAAAGAAAGAAAGAAAGAAAGAAAGAAAGAAAGAAAGAAAGAAAGAAAGAAAGAAAGAAAGAAAGAGAAAGAAAAGAGCAAGGCGGGAGCAGCAGGAACTCTGGTAGGAGCTGAAAGTCAAGGCTAGAAGACTGTTCTGTTAGCTCTCCCGGTCACCAAGATCTGAATGTGGAGATGAGAAGACAGGATCCTTGTCCTACTTTAACAGCCTTCTCTACCCTGTCTGAACATGGTTAATTAGTTTTGTTTTACGGAAAGGGAATTCTGGCTGGCTGGAACCCTTACAGGACACCATGTCTCTCCCTTGGCCTCCAGGCAGGGGTATGTTTGCATCATTGCTGGTGGCTGCCATTAGGAAGTGCTCCACTTCCTTTGTCCAAAGCTGTACAGACTGACTCTTCCACCTAAACGCCTGCTTTTAAACATGACCTTCCCAACTCACCTCCCGTGGCTGGCTGTGGTACATTCGCAAATCTGACTTTGACAACACATTCAATTTTCCTCATTTATGAGGGAATTCTACCTCAATCACTACTCTACTACGAAGAAGAAGGGCGACTAAGTGATAATAAAACCAGTGGCTAATGCCAACATCTTTCTGTTTGGCACTTGAAGGGATGCACTCTGTGTTAGTCTGTTCTCACATTGCTATAAAGAAATATCTGAGACTGGATAATTTATAAAGAAATGAGGTTTAATGGCTCATGGTTCTGCAGGTTGTATAGGAGGCATAGCGGCTTCCGCTTCTGAGGAGGCCTCAGGAAGCTTCCAGTCATGGTGGAAGGCAAAGGGGGAGCAGGTATTTCACATGGCAGGAGCAGGAGCAAGGTTGTGGGGGGAAGAGGTGCCACACACTTTTAAGTGACCAGATCTCAGGAGAACTCATTATTGCAAAGACAGTACCAAGGGGGATGGTGCTAAACCATCCATGAGAAATATACCTCCATGTTCCAGTCACCTCCCACTGGGACCCACCTCCAACATTAGGGATTATAGTTTGACATGAGATTTGGCCAGGGACATGAATCCAAACCATATCATTCTCTCTTTTTTTTTTTTTTTTGAGATGGAGTCTGGCTCTATTGCCCAGGTTGAAGTGCAGTGGCATGATCTCAGCTCACTGCAACCTCCACCTTCCAGGTTCAAGTGATTCTCTTGCCTCAGCCTCCTGAGTAGGTGGGATTACAGGTGTGAGCCACTATGCCTGCCTAATTTTTGTATTTTTAGTAGAGGCAGGGTTTCACCATGTTGACCAGGCTGGTCTCAAACTCCTGACCTCGATCTGCCCACTTCAGCCTCCCAAAGTGCTGGGATTACAGGCGTGAGCCACTGCGTCCAGCTGTTTTGTTTTCTTAATATTGGAAAGGCTTTTCTGTGGCAGTAAGCTTTCTTCCATGAGTTCAGAGATCTGAATAGGAATCAGCAGTAGAGGTTTCATGGAAGTAAATTGAGGCGTCCAACGCGGAAGACATTAAACTGTCTTAGATGTTTTCGATGTGAGGCCCACTTTGGGTAGAGGCTGGGTCAGATATATTTAAGGCCTCTTTTTGCTATTGTGTGTGTGTGTGTAGGCACGCATGTGTTATATACAATATAGGCTCTCCTGTACCCAGGAAGGTTTTTGTTTTTTAATGGGGAGAATGTGGCCAAGATCATCCTCCGCAAGTGCAGTACTTGAGGGAATGTGAACGTGGTCCACATGGAGATGCACACGTAAAGATACGTGAGCACAGAGCGGCAGTATTGCCTAATTTTTATTAAGCACTTACCACGTGCCAGATGCTGCCCTAAGCACTTTCCACGCTTGTCTCATTTAAAACTCCCAGCCATCCTGTGAGGAGGTAGGGGCCATTTGTTAATGTCCTGGTTTTACAGATAAGACAGAGGCTCTGAGAGGTCACAGGGAATATGCCCAAGGGCACACAGCTCGGTAGAGTGGGGAGGTATATCCTGGAGTGTCTGATGATCAGCTTCATTAAGGAGAACACATGATTTGTATTCAAACACAGACACACATTCTAAGGCTGCACAGGTGTTAGAGACAGTGTCAAAGGGCAGAGCCACATAAATACCTGCAGCCACCCAATTCAATCACTCCTCATCCCATGATGGGACTGGAGAAGGGGGAGTACAGCTTCTCCTCTAAGTGAAGGCCTCTCCCTGTCTCCTTTAAGATCCACTTGCCTCCTTGATAACCAGGAGCTTAGGGGCCCATGGTGATACAGGATCACGACATCCACCTGGGCTTCTCTTACCACAGTCCGTCACAGGATGACCTCAGGTTATCCTCAGGTTTTTTTTGTTTGTTTGTTTTGTTTTTGTTTTTGTTTTTAAGGGGTCTGCCACCACGTCTGGCTAATTTTTTGTATTTTTGGTGGAGATGGTGTTTCACCATGTTGGCCAGACTGGTCTCGAACTCCTGACCTCAGGTGATCCACCCGCCTCGGCCTCCCAGAGTGCTGGGATTACAGGGGTGAGCCACAGCACCCGGCCTATCCTCAGGTTTTTCAGTTGAAGCAAATCAAATTTTCTGTGACTTAAGACTTATAATAATTCTTTCCACTATTTGTGCATTTTGTGTATGTACATATACGTGCGTACGAGTCTTCGGTTTTGTTTTCCTAATGGATGACGTTGGCATTGGAGTCACTGGGCTCCTTTCAGCAGGCAGGAGCCTCCAGGTGAACAAGGATGGCTAAATGAGAGGACATGCTTTTTGTAATTTGTCTTCAAACAATCACTTAATGGATGCAGGAAATTTCTGCGAAATGGGTGAATAGCATGGGTCCATTTTGATCTGCCCCTCAATGAAGTAAAGCCCACTGGCTTTTAAGACCCAGGCAGCAAACAAAACGTGGTCTTTATCCTCACACACCAAATCTGTGCATCAGTAAAGTGCAGGCCCTGACAGGAATTTCAATTATTTAATCAAAAAGAAAATGAAAGAGGCCTTAAGTGTTGTGATTCGAAGACAGCCTTTTCATAGACCAATCTAGGGTGCGCTCACATTGAATTTGAAGCAAAATAGGAAGGAAATTAAGGCAGCTTCGGTTTAAGTCATGTGATTGCAAATAGTAAATTAGTTTCTCGATGTTTTCATTTAAGTGTTTAAGTGGAAGGTTTTATTCCTAATGTAGTGTAGTGACACAGAAGAGAACCCTTGGCGACTCCAGCTTCCCCACCCTTACATCAGTGATGCATTTGCCCTGGGGAGGGAGAGGGAGAAAGAGAGGCTGAGATGGAAAGAGAACGGGAAGCAAAGCCTCAGTCATGTTAAGGTGCTTTTGTTTCAAATGACTACCAAAGTACGCTTTCACAGCAAACTCATTAATCGAGCAGATGAGTAACGTCTGTTGAAAATGTACTAAGCGAAAGGCATTTAATTTGGAAGGGAAATCAGGAGCTGCATTAGTCAGAGCTTATAAATGGCAACATCATCCATTTGGCTGTTGTTTTGTTTGATGTGGACTCACTGAATTTGTTCTTAAGGGATAAGGGTTAGGTAAAATGCTCAACATTGCGCTCGAGACTCTGCCTTTCAAAGGCTTCTGGGTAGTTTTGCTGTGGCTGGAACTACAGCCTGCTGTTGTGGTGGGAGCAGGGTCAAAGGAATCTCTTGGGAAAGAGCTAATTGGGTTGGACTGAGGTGGCCTCTGACTAGTGCAACAAGTATCTGGAGGTCATTTCTTTGCAAATGAGCATCCCTTTGTGTTTGTAATTAGCTTTGATTTATTTGGCTGGGAGCTTAAGGCGGTGCACAGCAGGAGGTCAGGCTCAGGGTTCACCCGTCGACCAATGGCGAGTGGACTTAATATCAATTTAAGCAATGAGGCCTGGTATCTCTGAGGGTTAGATTTGCCAGGTTCCTTTCTGCAGCCCACAGTGGGAGGGGAGTATTATTTTTTTTGAGATGGAGTCTCACTCTGTCTCCCAGGCTGGAGTGCAGTGGCGTGATCTCGGCTCATTGCAACACCTCTGCCTCCCAGATTCAGGTGATCCTCCTGCCTCACCCTCCCGAGTAGCTGGGACTACAGGCACGTGCCACCATGCCTGGCTAATTTTTTGTATTTTTTGTAGAGACGGAGTTTCACCATGTTGGCCAGGCTGGTCTCAAACTCCTGACCTCAGGTGATCTGCCCACTTCGGTCTCCCGAAGTGCTGGGATTACAGGCAAAAGTCACCCTGCCTGGCTGGGGAGTGTGTTTGTAAATTGGCAACTGATTTGATCCTTCTATAGGTACCAGCGCTTGGCTCTGTCAATGCACATTGCAGTTCTATTCATCTGAGTGTCACCTTTTCCATGAACTATTCTTTGCCCACCTCAGGCCAAGAGATCTTTTTTTTCTCTAGACTTCAAGAAACTTTTTGGTCTGTGTTACTTTCCCGACACAGAGTGCTGATCATACAATCACTTTTGCCATTGTTCAACTTTCTTTCTAGCTTGAGTGGTATTTTCACTCCCTTCTTTTTCTTTTAATTTGCAAGGTTGGGAACTTCCAACAAATAGAAAAACAAAGAAACTAGTATAAGGAAGCCCACATGTCTATCACCAAAAATTAACAGTTATTATTAACCTTTTGTCATATTTATTTTTACCTCCCTGAGGTTTACTTACAGTAAATTCTGATTTCAAGAACTTTCACTTTAATTACTTAAGAATGCACCTCTTTTTATTTATTTATTTATTTTTGAGACAGCGTCTCACCCTGTCTCCAAGGCTGGAGTGCAGTGAGTACGATTGGCTCACTACAGCCTCAACCTCCTGGACTGAAGCAATCCTCCCACCTCAGCCTCCCGAACAGCCGGTGCTACAGGTGTCTGCTACCACACCTGGCTAATTTGTTTAATGTTTTGTAGAGACATAGTCTCACTATGTTACCCAGGCTGTTCTTGAACTCCTGAGCTCAAGTGATTCTCTGGACCCCCAAAGTGCTAGGATTACAGGCATGAGCCACTGCACCCCACCACACCTCTGTTTTTGGACATTTCCCCTATATAACCACAATGTCATTATCATGTCTAACAGAATTAACAATGATTCCTTAACACCGTTTAATACCCAGTCCATATTCAAATTTATCCATTTCTCAAAAGTATCTTTTATGGGCCGGGCGCGGTGGCTCAAGCCTGTAATCCCAGCACTTTGGGAGGCCGAGGCGGGCGGATCACGAGGTCAGGAGATCGAGACCATCCTGGCTAACATGGTGAAACCCCGTCTCTACTAAAAATACAAAAAACTAGCCGGGCGTGGTGGCGGGCGCCTGTAGTCCCAGCTACTCGGAGGCTGAGGCAGGAGAATGGCCTGAACCTGGGAGGCGGAGCTTGCAGTGAGCCGAGATCGTGCCACTGCACTCCAGCCTGGGTGACACAGCGCGAGACTCCGTCTCAAAAAAAAAAAAAAGTATCTTTTATGGTTGGTCTGTTCAAAGCAGGATTCAATCAAGGACCACAAATAGTGTTTAATTTTGTCTAAGTCTTTAGTCATCATTTAAGTTTTTAAAATTTTCCTAGGCCGGGTGTGGTGGCTCACGCCTGTAATCCCAGCACTTTGGGAGGCTGAGGTGGGCGGATCATCTGAGGTCAGGAGTTCAAGACCAGCCTAACCAACATGGTGAAACCCAGTCTCCACTAAAAATACAAAATCAGGTGGCGTGGTGGCGCATGCCTGTAATCCCAGCTACTTGGGGGTGCTGAGACAGGAGAATCACTTGAACCCGGGAGGCAGAGGTTGCAGTGAGCTGAGATCATGCCACTGCACTCCGACCGGGGTGACAGAGTGAGACTCAGTCTCAAAAAAAAAAAAATTTCTTATTAACATTGCCTCCACAGACTGTTGGACCTTTTGGATTTGTCTGACAGTTTGGTACCAATACTTTACAAGTACTTCGGTTAGCACGACAATGGGGGGCACGCATAATGTTTAGTTGTCTCACCATTCGCGATACCAACATACGACACAGGGTTAAAGTGGGTACAGCCTGGTCGCCCCATATCAAAGTTATACTTTCTTTTTTATAAACAGCAAGTAATGTGTAGGGTGATAATTTGACTTTGAGAAAAAATTCAGTTTCCCCCATTTCACAGCCCAAATCAAATGAGGGCCAGGGATCCTGCATTAGAGAGCTTTCTATTTTCTGCAGTACATAGTAGTGCAAGATATACAGTAGCATTTGGTAAATACTGGTTGAAGGGTGAATGAATGAATGCAAAATGTTTTGAGTGACTAAACTTAAAAATTTAATATAATGAGAAACTGCTGCATACCTTCCCTCCCTTCCTTCCTTCCTTCCTTCCTTCCTTCCTTCCTTCCTTCCTTCCTCTTTCTTTCTTTCTTTCTTTTTTTGAGACAGAGTCTCACTCTGTCACCTAGGCTGGAGTGCAGTGGTGCTATCTTGGCTCACTGCAACCTCGGCCTCCTGGGTTCAAGTGATTCTCCTGCTTCAGCCTCCCAAGTAGCTGGGATTACAGGCACCTGCCACCATGCCCAGCTCATTTTTATATTTCAATAGAGACGGGGTTTTACCATGTTGGCCAGGCTGGTCTCGAACTCCTGACCTCAAGAGATCCGCCTGCCTCGGCCTCCCAAAGTGTTAGAATTACAGGCGTGAGCCACCACGCGCAAACTGCAAACCTATTTTTGATTGATACATTTGTGAAAGGCCCAGCATCTTTGGAAATCAAGAAATGCTAACATTTCAATGGATGTGGGGAGATTCAGGTTTCCTAACTTCAGCTTTGCTCCTCATTTCCTGTGTGACTTTGGACAAATCCCTTGCCTTTTCTGGAACCTACTTGTACCATAAGGAATACAAAAAGGAAAAATCTCCAAGATGCTACCAGCTGTGGCATTCTAGGATTCCAAAAAGCACCCCAAATAAATGTATAAACCCGATAGTTGGAGCCTGCAGATCTTAACACCACTTGAACGTGGGTTTTTCCTGTGCACTACAGCCTTTTGGTGTTTAATAAGCTTAAAGGTTGTCATAGCAACCACCCTCCCCACAGCTTGTTATCTGATAACCAGCCATTCCAACTCCATCGCCGCCTAGGATTTCTGCCCCATTTGATATTGAATTGGAAAGGTGACCAGAGATTGATTAACCTTCATGTCATTTTATAAATGATGGAAAACACTTGCTTCTTTCCCAAGCAAAGTAAAATCTTCTAGGCTGGATCATTTGAGTGACTATTTCACCTATGCATTTATTTATTTATTCTCTCATTCGCTCAGTTAGTCAGTATTTATTGAGACTTTACCATGTGCCAGACACTGCACTAGATGCTTGGGATATACTTGGTCCTCCTTACGGAGAGTTTGCAGTCTAAACAGGAAGACAATTAAAGAGGTAGTTATAGTACAGAGAAAAAAACATGATGATATCAGAAGTGTGTGGTAACGCAGGGCAATGGCACCTAGCCGACCTGGTGGCATCAAGGAAGGCTTCTAGGAAGGAGTGATTTTTTTTTCCTTTTAGAAGTGATGTTTTAGCTGAAAACTGTGTAGAAGCAAGCCAGTGTTAGAGTGAGAGATAGCTAGAACAGTAAATAGTCCTGCAAGAGGAGGAAGCATATACTAAGTAAGGCTCAAAGATGAGAGATAATATGATATGTGAAAGATTTTAGAGCACTGGAAAACCACTAAAGGCTTTTAGAAATTATTGTAGTAAAATGTAACATACTACCAAAGGATCTTAAGCATGGACTGATGTAATCAAATTTGCATTTTTGAATGATCCCTCTGGCTAGTGAAGGGAGAATTGAAGGGAGTGGCAAAAGAGAAACAGAGAGACTGATGGCCATTATCATGCTATTATCATGAAGTTTAAAAGTCTTGGCCAGGCGCAGTGGCTCGCGCCTGTAATCTCAGCACTTTGGGAGGCCGAGATGGGTGGATCATGAGGTCAGGAGTTCGAGACCAGCCTGACCAAGATTGTGAAACCCCGTCTCTACTAATAAATACAAAAATTAGCCAGGCGTGGTGGTGGGCACCTGTAATCCCAGCTACTCGGGAGGCTGAGGCAGGGGAATTGCTTGAATCCGGGAGGTGGAGGTTGCAGTGAGCTGAGATCACACCACTGCACTCTAGCCTGGGCAATTATTTTTTTGAGATGGAGTTTCACTCTTGTAGCCCAGGCTGGAGTGCAAAGCCGCAATCTCAGCTCACTGCAACCTCCGCCTCTTCGGATTAAGCGATTCTCCTGCCTCAACCTCCCTAGTAGCTGAGATTACAAGTGTGTGCCGCCACGCCCAGTTAATTTTTGTATTTTTAGTAGAGACAGGGTTTCACCACGTCAGCCAGGCTGGTCTCGAACTCCTGACCTCAAA
Source organism: Papio anubis (assembly GCF_008728515.1). NCBI lineage: Eukaryota > Metazoa > Chordata > Mammalia > Primates > Cercopithecidae > Papio > Papio anubis. The sequence continues at coordinate 11,636,714 of NC_044987.1, forward strand.
TGATCCACCTGCCTCAGCCTCCCAAAGTGTGAGGATTATAGGCATGAGCCACCTAGCCCAGCCAAAGCTATTATTCTTAATAATAATTAACATTTTCATCTTGCTGAACAGTTTTCACAGCTTTTTTTTTTTTTTTGCATATTTTCATCACAAAATAGTCCCCACAATAGGCCTCTGAGGTAGATGACATTCCCATTTTGCAGATGATAACTAAGGCTCACAAGCATTAAGTGACCTAGGAAAACAAGATCTTAGATCGTCTGCATGAGAATTATCTGGGACTCTCTAATATGCCACAGATAGGAGCATACGTTGATATTACCCCTATAGAGAACAGTTTGGCAACACCTATCAAAATTACAAATTTGATTCAGCAATTAATCTTCTAAGAATTCCTACAGATATAACTGCCCATTTCCAAAATGAATTATGTGTATGGTAATTTATTACAGCATTGCTTGTAATAGCAAAAGATTAGAAACATTCTAAATATCTTATTATCATCGAATGGGGACTAGTTAATAGATCATGATTCATCCATTTTTTAAAAGTTGTTAAGAAAAAAAATGTGCAAAAGACTATGCAGTATATTATCCTTTGTGTAAAAAGAAGTAGAAAGAATGTGCATATGTGTGAGGAATATATACTTAAACACATACAGCTGTCTCTCATTATCTGCTTAAAATATACTTGTAATATCTCCAGAAAGATACCAAGAAAATGATAACAATGGTTACCTCCAAAAGGTGAATTGGGTGGCTGGAAGAGAGGGAAAGGGGAAGATATATCACTTCATAACTTTTTTTTTTTTTTTTTTTTTGAGACAGAGTCTTGCTCTGTCGCCTAGGCTGGAGTGCAGTGGTGCAATCTTGGCTCACTGCAACCTCTGCCTCCTGAGATCAAGTGATTCTCCTGCCTCAGTCTCCAGAGTAGCTGGAACTACAGGTGCCCGCCACCACGCCCAGCTCATTTTTGTATTTTTAGTAGAGATGGGGTTTCACCATATTGGCCAGGCTGGTCTCGAACTCCTGACCTCGTGATCTGCCTGCCTCAGCCTCCCAAAGTGCTGGGCTAACAGGCATGAGCCACTGTGCCTGGCCCACTTCATAACTTTTTATAACTTTTGACTTTTGAATTATTTGAATATATTATCCAAAGAGACAATAATGTACGCTCTAGTTGGGAAAACAGAACATGGTTATAAAAAGAGAAAACATATCAATGTCGTATTTAGCCTATGCCAAAACCCAGTGAGTTGTACATTTGCTAATAATATGATGATTAAGTGCTGTGGACAGGAGTCATTTTCCGAGGAAGAAGGGAATACAGTGGACCTAGATTTGGATGGAAGTTATCTATGTAGAAGGAGAGGTGATAGCGAAGATATTTCTAGGAAGAAGACATTTGAAAGCAACTTGTAAAAATTGAGCTTTGAAAGGTTAAGACTCCAGAATACAAAATTGAAGTGTTTTAGTTCAGTTTTGAAGAGCTTTTCCCAAATTTGCCAGCCCATTGTTTCTTCTCTACTCCATAAAACCACATGGTATTAAAAAACAATAGCAACATAGGGCATTGCCACACCATCCCAAGGAGCTGCTCACTTTCCAGCCAACAGAGAAAGATCTGGCAACCCGCACTAAATTATTCTTGTACGTGGGACTGTCACATACCACTGCAGTCAATCATAGATGTATTTGTGTGTCAATTTTGAGAGAGTTCAATATTGTGTATTGGAAAATATTAAAACAGTAGATAAAATTAGACCCTTGACCTAAATGTGGAAGCAAAATATATACACTTGTGAGAAAAAAACCTCCAAATGCATACTTACTTTTTTACGAAAGGTACATGTTTAATAAGTGTTTACAGATATGAGTGCATAAACCATAGAGCTCTTGGATTCCTCATTTCCCACTATTATTTCTTATCGGAATTACAAAGACAACTGAGTCTGTATCACATTAACGATAAATTATTTTACTGATTGGGTTAAATGCACAGAGAAGCCCTTGTTGGTTTATTTCTTTGTTTTGCCTTTCTGGCTGCATGTATTTAGGCTTGTGTGTGTATGTATTCAGAGGTAATGGAAGGCTTCTACTTTTCCTGTGTTTCCTTGTTCCCTGTACTTTTGTATTTTTAGTAGAGAAGGGGTTTCACCACATCAGCCAGGCTGGTCTTGAACTCCTGACCTCAAGTGATCCACCTGCCTCAGCCTCCCAAAGTGTGAGGATTACAGGCATGAGACACCTTATCTCTCCAAACTACTTCACACAGAGCTTAGTACATGGTCGACAATCAATAAATGGTCTTTGCCTGATTAGTTTCCTGTCTCCCACATACCTAAAAGAAACTAGATTTAGCGTTGATCTTCAAGTATTTTCTTTTCTTTTCTTTTCTTTTTTTTTCCTTGTGACAGAGTCTCACTGTGTCCCCAGGCTGGAATGCAATGGTGTGATCTCGGCTCACTGCAACCTCTGCCTCCCGGGTTCAAGTGATTCTCCTGCCTCAGCCTCCCGAGTAGCTGGGACTACAGGCGCACACCACCACGCCCAGCTAATTTTTGTATTTTTGGTAGAGACGGGGTTTCACAATGTTGCCCAGGATGGTCTCCATCTCCTGACCTTGTGATCTGCCCGCCTTGGCCTCCCAAAGTGCTGGGATTACAGGCTTGAGCCACTATGCCCTGCTGATCTTCAAGTATTTTCTAACCTAATGTTTTCAACCTCTGGTTGGGGGAAGGTAGAAACACAAAAATTGCAGTCATCCAATGGGAAGTTTTTTTTTTTTTTTTTTTAGATGGAGTTGCACTCTTATCACCCAGGCTGGAGTTCAATGACGCAGTCTTGGCTCACTGCAGCCTCTGCCTCCTGGGTTCAAGTGATTCTCCTGCCTCAGCCTCCCAAGTAGCTGGGATTACAGGCGCCCACCACCATGCCTGGCTAATTTTTTTGTATTTTTAGTAGAGATGGGGTTTTGCCATGTTGACCAGGTTGGTCTTGAACTCCTGGTCTCGACCTCCCAAAGTGCTGGGATTACAGGCATGAGACACCCACCGCGCTTGGCCTAGGAAGATGTTTAAAGCCATTTTTAAGGTATCTTCTAGACCTAAATAGAGATTCCTCACTCCTACCCAGGAAACACTCCTTATTGCATCATCACCTCTTCTCAGTACTTTTTTTCCTTTCCGTGACTCTTTCTAGAATTATATAAGCCCGCTTTTACATAGCAACATTATGTTAGATTTGTTAATCATTCATGTCCATGGTAGCTCTAGAATTTCAGCATTGATCATTTGGGCTTCTTTTTATTGACTAGTCAGGCCACCATCACCACCACCACCATCACCGACCACCATCACCACCACCACCATCACCACCACCACCACCATCACCACCATCACCATCACCACCACCACACCACCACCACCACCACCCATCACCACCATCACCCACCGCCACCATCACCACCATCATCATCACCTTCACACCACCACCACCACCATCACCACCATTACCATCACCACTATCACCACCCACCACCATCACCACCACCACTACTACGCCACCATCACCACCATCACCAATCACCACGATCACCACCACCACCACCATCACCACCACCACCACCATCACCACCACCACCACCACCACCACCACCATTACCACCACCACTGCCACCACCACCATCACCACCATCATCACCATCACCAGCACAATTACCACCATCACCACCACCACCACCACCATGATCACCACCATCACCACCGCCACCACCACCACCACCACCACCACCACCACCACCACCACCACCACCACCACCACCACCACTACCACCATCACCACCACCACTACCACCACCATCACCACCACCACTACTACCACCATCACCACCATCACCACCATCATCACCCACCACCATCACCACCATCATCACCACCACCACCACCACCACCACCATCACCATCACCACCACCACCACCACCACCACCACCACCACCACCACCATCACCACCACCACCACCACCACCACCACCACCACCACCACCATCACCACCACCACCATCACCACCACCACCACCACCACCACCATCACCACCATCATCACCACACCACCATCACCACCACCACCACCACCACCATCACCATCACCACCACCACCAATTGCCACCACCACTCACTCAACCACCACCACCGCCACCACCACCACCACCATCACCATCACCACCACCACCACACCAACATCACCACCACCACCATCACCACCACCACCATCACCACCATCACCATCACCACCACCACCATCACTACCACCACCATCATCATCACCTGCCACCACCACCACCATCACCACCACTATCATCATCAGCAGCAGCAACAACAGCAGCAGTGCTACTTATTGAGCATTGGCTGTGTGTCAAGTGCTGAGCAAAATGCTTTACATACTTTACCTTAATTACTCCTCAAAACTATCCTATGAGATAAGAAATGTTATTATATTCATTTTACAAATGAGGACAACAGGGCTTAGAAAGGTTAAAATTTTCAAGGTCATATAGCTGGTATATAATGGTGATGGAGCCAGATCTCTAACTTAGATCTGACTCCAGACTTTGTTCTATTCACCACTGGTAATATATACTGCCTTCATTGCGTTGATTTAAAGATGGTAAGGATGGATAGGTAGGTAGGTAGGTAGGTAGGTAGGTAGATAGATAGATAGATAGATAGATAGATAGATAGATAGATAGATGATGCACAAGTGTGTATATCTGTGTGAGTAGAAAGAATGTCTTGAGGTTTTGACTTTGGAATGTATACATATGTACACACACACACACACATATATATACACACACACACTTATTCCAAGTATGTGCACACACAAACACATTTCAAAGTGAAAACCTCAAAACAACCTTTCTAGCATTTAGGTTCTAGTTAGTGCAAGTCATGATATGAATTTATAAAACCATCCAATGAGAAGAAGAATTGGAGAGACCAGCCTCTTAAATCAAAGGCTATAGTTTCAAGTTGCATTCAAGATGAGAAATAAGCACTCTAATCTTGGTTTTTTTTTTTTTTTTTAGACAGAGTCTCGCTCTGTTGCCAGGCTGGAGTACAGTGGCATGATTTTGCTCACTGCAATCTCCGCCTCTCGGGTTCAAGTGATTCTCCTGCCTTAGCCTCCCGAGTAGCTAGGACTATAGGCACCCACCACCATGCCCAGCTAATTTTTGTATTTTTAGTAGAGACGGGGTTTCACCATGTTAGCCAGGCTGGTCTCAATCTCTTGACCTTGTGATCTGCCCGCCTCGACCTCCCAAAGTGCTGGGATTATAGGCATGAGCCACCGTGCCCGGGTTTATTTGTTTATTTTTTAAAGATAATGTGGTGGAGTGAACAAAGTGTGAACTCTGAGGTCATATGAACCTGAGTTCAAATCCTGGCATACAAACTGTGTAATCTGAAGCTCACAACTCTACCCAAGCGACTCCCCTGCTTCCTTTATCTGTAAAAATAGAAAAGTGATGATACTCAAATAAGAAGGCAAAGCAAAATATTTGATATATAATATAAATGCAAGAAATCTACCTCATTTAAAAAGCTTCATCATAATAGTGAAAAGCATTCTTTAAAGACTTTTGTTTAGGTAATTAATAGATATTATCCATAATTTCTAGATGGGGGTTAGGTGTTAACTTTTTGAAACCACATATAATTTGTATGAAAGTAAACAGTTTGTGAGGCCAGGCATGGTGGCCTGGGATTACTCCTGTAATCCCAGCACTTTGGGAGGTCGAGGTGGGCGGATCACCTGAAGTCAGGAGTTCAAGACCAGCCTGGCCAACATGGAGAAACCCTGTCTCTACTAAAAATACAAAAATTAGTCGTGTGTGGTGGTGCATGCCTGTAATCCCAGCTACTCAGGAGGTTGAGACACAAGAATCGCTTGAAACCTGGAGGCGGAGGTTGCAGTGAGCTGACATCGTGCCACTACATTCCAGCCTGGGTGACAACGAGAGACTTGGACTCAAAAAAAAAAAAAAAAAAAAAAAAAGGAAAGAAAAAGAAAAAGAAAAAAAAAAGTAAACAGTTGCATAATCTTTACTGAGAAATAAAAGTTTGATATCCCTTATAGGCAAATGTCAAACAATAACTATGTGCAATTTGGGCTCAGTAACTTACGCAGTAAAGCTAAAAGTTATAATTTTAAAATTTAGTGAATTCGATTTGGACATTTTTTTGTGTTGAAGCAAAATCATTCTTTTCCCCTTTGTGTTTCAAAGTTACATTTACATGATTTGTACTCAAAAGATACAAAAGGCTAAACAGGGAAAAAAAATCTCCTTCTTGTCAAGTGCCCAGCACTTCAGTCTCTAGAGGCAACTGATGTTGTGAGTTTCTTATGTATCTTTCCAGAGGTATGCATAGACAATCAAATATGTATCGTTTTCTCCCTCCCCAGAAGTATTACCTCTCTGTACTTTGCTTTTTTTGCTTAACAATATATCTTAGAGCTCCTTTTTTGAGTGTGTATAATTTAGTTGTGATGTGCAAAGTATATATGTTGCATACATTTCAATGTACATTTGTAATTTTGATAGACATTATCAAATTGTTCTCCATAGAGGTTGTATAAATTTATATTCTTTGCATCAATAGATGAAAGTTATTCTTCCCCCACAGATTTACCAACAGAGTGGGTAATTAGATTTTTTGGTCTTTTAATTCTATAAATGAAAGATATTGTCTCAGTGAAGTTAAATTTGTGTTAGTCTTATATTTGCACCTTTTCAAATTTTTAAGTCACTTATAATTTCTTTTATGTGAACTATTTCTTTTTATCCTTTGCCTATTTTAAAATAATGCCCTTCCTTTTTTATCTTGTTGATTTGTAGAAACTTTTTATATATAACAAATTACCCCGGTGTTTGTCATGAACTGCAAATACTTTCTCCCAGTTTGTTGTTTCTTTTATTTATTTTGCTTCAGATAAATTTTGCCATACAGAATTAAAAAAATTAACATAGTTAATTTTATCAATGTTTTCTTTTATGAGTTTTAAACTTTTATTTTATACACAGAATGGTCTTTCCTGTTTTAATTTGTTTAAAAGTATTTTTTCAATATTTTTGCTTCTGTTTCCTTTTAAGATTATTTATCATTGTAAGACAAATCCCTTTAGAGTACAACATTTGCACCTTCCATTTTTTTATTCATAATTTGATTGCATTATCAACAGGAGTTAGAAGATAAAAATCAATTGGCTTCATGAAAAGTATCTTCAAACAAAACAGCACTTTAGCAAACATATACCTAATATTTAACTCTACACACAAAGTCCTTTTGAGAAATGTTTACAGGCTCATCTCCATACCTCATGATACAATTTGATAAGGTCTTATGATCTCTAACACCAAATACTCTCAACATATATTGGTAGTAACTCTCATGTCCTTTTATTTTCAAAAGTAAGCATATTAATTTGGTATAACTGTTTGAAGTTTGTTGTGTCAAACTTTATTTTAAATCTGATCATATAATTTGAATGACTTAGAATGGAAGAAAAGAATATTCAAAAGGTATGTGTGTTAGCTTATTGGGTTTTTCCCCCTAGTAATATATTTGGCTACTCTTTGGGATACAATGGAGAAACTGGTGGAATACTAGCAAAAGACTGATGAAAGAGCATTCTTATTCCACCATGTATCTTTTGCAGGATTAAAAAAAGGTATAAGTTTTCTCATGCTTCAAAGGTCTTCTTTTCTCTTTATCACTTCATGAAATATGCTTTGAATTGAGATATCAAAGGCAGAATAGAGAACTTCAAGAGAAATGAAATGAGTTTTTGACCCTATAGACTGACCCAACCTGAAGGAGCAAACTGGATGGATTTAGTCCTCCTTGTATTACGAATACACTGTGATTTGAATACCACATCCTTAAGCATGTTGTTCTCATGTGAGTTCACACCCTAATTTCCACTGCAAACACATTATTTTTGAAGATGCATTTGTCAGAAGCAGCCAGCAACTCCCTTTATTTTTGTAGACATGTCATCCACTTTGGTAGTGCTTAAAATAAAGTACTCAGATAGAAGGTAAGTTGCAACAGACAACAAGCAATATTATGAGTAAAGTGTGTTACTCAGATACTTCTAAAATACATTTCTTCCTTTATTTTGAAGGCCACGGTATAGGCAACTTGGCTAATGGAACCAGTCTCTTCCTTTGATCATCAATAGAGTTATCTTTTCGGGAAACTAAGTCCCAGCTCAGATGACCATTTTAGCTGAGGCTGACATGAAAGAGAGAGGGACTGTTTAATTATTAGCTCTCTGAAAGGCATGTTTTTTTCTTTCTTTAATAATTCTTCAGCTGAAACCACAAACAGAGTACTTTTGGGGAGGTGGCTTCATTTGATCTTTATTTCTTTACTCTGGGCACTGTGTAGGATCTGGGCTCTAGGTGTCAGCTTTGCAGAGAGACACAGCCTGCTGGCCCTGGGTGACAGATTCTAGTCAAGTAAGAATCAAAAGTAAGTGTAATTTAGGTGCATTTACTTAATCTAAGACTTGGGAAAGTGTGTGGCAAGGAGCCTGGCACATAGTAGGTGCTCAATGAATACTTAGAATAATCGAATATAAAATGGATGAAGGGCAAGCCTGGAGAATGTGCCAGACTGGTTTCAGCAACTGATTTCCATTTTCTGTGTGTATCTATGGATATTTGAGAGGGTAATAGGGACTATGGCAATTGACTAAAGGTGCTGTGCAACACAGTAGCCACTAGCCCTATGCGGCTATTGAGCACCTGAAATATGACTAATCTGAGATTTGTGGAAAGTGTAAAATACACACTGGATTTAGAAGGTTTAGTATGAAAAAGGAATGCAAAAATCTCATTAATAATATTTATATTGATTACATGTTAAATAATATTTTTGATATGTTGGGGTTCAGTGAAACACATTAATATTTCACCTGTTTTCTCCTACTTTTTAAATGTGACTTTCTGTTTTTTAAAAAATGTAACTAATAGAAAATTTAAAATTACCTGCGTGGCTTGCATTGTATTTTTATTGGACAGCACTGGTATAGACTTTAGAGATAAACCAGGCGTTGTAACATCTCTGCTTTTAAAGAGAAAATAGTTTCCCTGTCCCCGTCCCCTGCCACAGCCAACCTCTACAAGCTGTCTAAAAATGTACGCCTTCCCTGGGCGTCTGCGGCCGGTGGGTGGGGTGGGGGTTAGGGCTCTAGCAGGCAGGAAGGTGATGCTGCTGCCTTTGGTATGCGTTGCCTGCCACAGGAAGATACCGGATTCAATACCAAGATTGAATCTCAAAGGGGCCTCCCTAACCCCACCACGGAAGTAAGGCGGGCCAGCCGCCGCCTCGAGCCAAAGTTTCTGCAGCCCTGGCAATCCCCCGCGCGTTTCTGCCTCAGGAGCCCCACACGGCAGAGAAACTTCCCGGCTTCTCCAGCCTCGCTATCTCCCCTAGGCTTTGGGACACAGCTTTAAGGGACTGCGGGGCCGGGACGGGATCTGAAACCTTTGGAGGACCAGACGCGTCCGCACAGCCCGCCCATGCGCGCTGCTGGCACCAGGACCCGCAGTCTGCCGGCAGCGAGTCCCCGCCGCCGTTCCTCTGGGCACCCCGGGAGAAGGGGGCGGCCCTGAGGAATCCCCTGCACTCCGGATGCCCTGTTTTCCCCGCCTTCAGCGCCCCAGGTCCCTGCTCGGGTCCCGGCAGCCCGTGGTGTTCTCTCGGCCGCGGAGCTTTGTTTCCCAGGGTCGCTGAAAGGGAAAGAGAAAGAAAACGCCTTCGGTCCTGGAGGTCCTGCCCCTTCCTGAAGAGATGCCATTTCCTCCCTCCATCTCTCCTTTCTTAGGTTCCTCCTGGGGCCCCGGCAGAGGCGGGGCGGCTGGCCCCCGAGTCTCTCTCTGGCTGCAGCGCGGGCTTCGGGCAGGCAGCGCGCGAGCGGGGCTGGAAAAGAAGACGCCAGGAGCCGTCCCGCCCCTCATCGCCCCCGGCTTCTCCGCCTGAGAGCAGGGCCTGCGGAGATTGCCTTAGCTTTGGGGGAAAGCAGGACACTGAGTCCAGGGCTTACGAAACAAGGGAAAGATAAGGACGGAGGAGGCAGTCTACATCACCCCCCACTCCCTTTCCGATCCCGCAAACACTGTGAGAGGTGTGTAACTTCTGACGGGGGGTTGCAATGCCTTGGCTCAAAGGTAACTGTCACTTGAAGACGTTTTTACTGCCCCAGCTCTCAAAGGGACATTCAACAATCACTTCTGCTTCTGCGACAGAAGTTGGTCCCCTCCCCAGAATGAAGCCGAAATTCCGCTCCCAAGGCTGGGTGCAATCTGTGCTCTGTGTGGGGCTGGAGTGTAGGGCGCCCTCAGGCACGAGCCACACTCTGGTTGTACACCCGTCCAGCCCTCGATAGCCACTCGGCCTATAGGGTGGGGAGACAGAATGGCTTGATTTCTACTCTACCGATGCTGTAAGCTCACAATGGAAGCGGGGGTGAATGTGGACGTCTGTAAAATGTGGACGGTCACCCCCGGCCCCTCCTCACCAGTCTCCTCCGTCTGCCTCCAGCCCTGCTGAGACGATGGGCCAGGGCTTAGCGCTAGGAAAGGACTTCTGGAAAGTCTATTGTCTTCCTCTCCATGGCCACCTGCTTTCAGGTCTTCAGTTTCTTTCTTTCTCTCTCTTTCTTTCTTTCTTTCTTTCTTTCTTTCTTTCTTTTTCTTTCTTTCTTTCTTTCTTTCTTTCTTTCTTTCTTTCTTTCTTTCTTTCTTTCTTTCTTTCTTTCTTTCTTTCCTTCCTTCCTTCCTTCCTTCCTTCCTTCCTTCTTTCCTTCCTTCCTTCTTTTTCTTTCTTTCCTCCTTTCTTTTTTCTGAGCTGGGACCTCACTATATTTCCCAGGGTGGTTTTGAACTTCTGGGCTCAAGCAATCCTCCCCCCTCAGCCTCCAAAAGTGCTAGGATTACAGACGTGAGCCACCACACTGGGCCTCTTCTCTTCTTACTATTAGAGTTTTTTAAAAATCGCATTTTGGACTTCAGGTCAAAGCATTCTGATTTCATTTAGATGCCTACTTGCCAAGATCTTATTTTAAAGTCTCCCTCACATCCCTTCCTCCTTCCTCTCAAGCTCTTCATCTACTTACCATTTACCAGTTCATCCTTATGGAATAGAATGCTGCCACTTCCTAGTGCACTGTAGTTTGGGGCCTAATTGATTCTGGTAATTAATTTGTTCTACCTGCTAGATCAGATGGAAATCCTACCCATGTGCCCCAGGATTAGCACTTGGCTTTCTAACACCTCCTCTAATTATCTAATAGCATGGGTTGTGAGGACTCAGTCTCTATTAAAACACTTTTACTATTAGCAGTAGTGATTGGAATTGTGATGACGACTAGATTTCAACAAATTAGAGCTTAAAAATGGGGAGATGGGAGAGAAGTGGCTTCTTTTAATTTCCCTGAGTTTAACATCAATAATTAGAGCAATTTTCGGAGATGTGAGCTGAAATTACCCCTGCTGTGTTGTAGATGATCACCCTAATTTTAGCAAATTGACTCCAGGGAAATAAATGTGACAGATTAGAAAAAGACAAACAGAAAAAAAACGAAAGATTGCTAGGGACAGAAATGAAAGGAAAGAGGCTGGGAAAGAGGAGTGGGAAACAAAAACGTAGTACAATTATTTTGGGGGCTAGGGTTGAAAAAGTAACAGCAGAAATAGCAAACTGTGTGAGTGAAATGAGGAGAAAGTAAATATTTGAGGGGACATGGAGGATGGCACTAAGAGATGACTCTGGACATATTTACACAGACCAAATAACTTGACTAATGTAGACATAACCCTCCTCCTGCCCACTGCCTATAACTGAGGTAAAGACTGTTATGATGACCATCATAATTTTCTTTCTTTACCTTAATAATCCAGTCATCCCTCAGCCATAGACTTAAGTAGAATCTAGCAATTTGAAGTATCAGGTGCCCTTTCTCCTCACTTCCTCCCTTCTTTTTTTGCCACCAAAATTATGGAAACTCTTAAAACCCAGGCCTAAATGCCTGAATAAGTGCTTTATCCCTATTGTTTTGGTGCCCTTTTAGTGCCTTCTCCTCTGTAAAGAGGAGTTTGCCGGACAACAGAGACTTTTTCCTTTTAGCTTTCTTTTAAAAACGACTGGGAACAAAGCAGCCCCTGCAGTGACGGGGCAGAAATTGAGGTCAAGAAACCAGGTAGGAACAAGAACCCTGCGGACTCTGTTGTTCCCAGGCTTGGCCGGTGGTGTTCAGCACCGCGGACAGCTCCCCGCCCCGCCCCGAGCCTCCCGCACCCTCCCCTCTGCCTCTGGCAGCCTCGTCATTGGCTCTCCCCGCTCCCCTCTCCAAGCTGCCAATTCTCCAACACAGAGACCCAACCTACCCAGGAGCTTGTCTTCTTGCCTCTCCAGCGCCGGGGGTAGCCCAGGCCCGGGAGAGAGCAGAGGAGATTCGAGCCTCGGAGGGTGGTTGCTGGCTTTCGAGCAGGCTTGAAGACTCTGCCTGTGTCCTCCACTTCGTCCCGGCCATTGTCCTGTGGCAGGTGCTCTGCTCAAGATGAATCTCAACTTCACCTCTCCTCTACACCCGGCGTCTTCTCAGAGGCCCACATCCTTCTTCATCGAGGACATCCTGCTGCACAAGCCCAAGCCGCTGAGGGAGGTGGCCCCAGACCATTTCGCCAGCTCTCTGGCCTCTCGGGTGCCTCTGCTAGACTATGGCTACCCCCTCATGCCCACACCCACCCTCTTGGCTCCTCACGCCCATCACCCTCTGCATAAGGGAGACCACCACCATCCTTATTTCCTCACCACCTCGGGTAAGTAACAGGAGCCTCAAGGTATGGGCAGTGAGAGAGCAGGGCTTCTAGCACAGACTCTAAGCCTGTGATGGAGCCAAGGAAAGGCCAGACTGGCTCGGCCTGGCTTGGTGGCCTCCTTCCCTAAGTGAGAGTGGAAGGCTGGGGATATGGCTGAGGCCATGCGGAGCTCCTTGGAGGCATGCCAACTCACGGGGATAATTCGTGATCCCCCCGCACTCTTCATAGCAGAGGATAGGTGCCTGGTCAAGAGGCAGCGTATAGGGTTTGACAATATTCTTGGTGGGCACTGCTCAGTCTCCCTGCTTGTGATCTTCCTGGCCACTTTGGTCCATCTCTCAATCCTGATTCTCCGCCTCTGCCCACTCAGAGGGAGACCCTTGAGCATCCCACCCCGTGGACAGAACTTTTCCTGCACAGAAACTCAAAACACTCTGTCCAGGGCAGCTCTCTTTTTTCCAGGCACTGAGCATTTGCAGATACTGCTGGGGGCATAGAAGTGAATGAAGGTTTGGGCTTCTCTGAGAATGAAAGGTTTGGGCTAGCCTGAATAAGAGAGAAAGCGTGAGAAAAAATGGGGGTTGAGGGAGATGCAGCTCTTTAACCCTCCTCACCCTCAACATCTAACATTTAACTCACAATCTGGGCTACCTCCTCTGCCCCAGCTGCCATCATTTAGCCAGGTGCTAAAGTATTTTGATTTCTCTGGTCTGACAAAAAGCAGGGACTAGCAAAGTCTGTTTGGGACAGGAGGATGTGGGAAAATACCCAGATTTTTTTTTTCTGTCTCCCTCTAAAAGGCCACATCCATGGTTTTTTCTCTGGCGTTTTCAACCCAGCCAGAGTAGAATAATTCCTTGAGTCCAGACTCATAGCTCGGAGGTGGCAACAACCATGGTCGGTGCAGGGGCTGGGGGCAAGACAGGAGGTAGTTTGTGGGCGCTGGAATCCAGAACAAAGCTAAAAGTGTTTGTAAGGTGGTAAAAAAATCCAGACTCCGGGGCAGTCAGTTGGAGGGGGCAGTGATAAAGTAAAGGCTGCATCCAGGTCCACATCTCTGCACTGGCTTCACCACCCGCTGGTGACAGTCTATTCTCAGTGGCGCCAGTGGTTCACCCATACAGCAGTGGCCAAAGCCCGCGGTACCCGCACTACTTGTTGTTATGTTTGTTTATTTTCCCTGGGATTGGCCGATGTTGCTTGTGGTAGCTTCTATCCGCTTGGCGCGTCTCAGACAGAGTCAATCTCGCGAGGGTCAGGAAAGACAAGTTTTCCCGGACCCGGCCATGGAAAAGCGCCTCAAACCCTTCTGCTTCGCTGGCCTTGGAGAGGGAAAGAATGAGAAAAAGAATGAGGACCAGATTAGATAGCCGGGTCCCCAGCGCGACCCAGAAACGGACGAGGAGATGTGAGAGGCGGGAAATGCTCCTCTGTTCCCGCTCGGGGGCTTCTCCGGATAAGGCAGTTTTGCTCGGCTCCCTTTGGCTGCAGGGGGATAGGAGTGGCTTGGGAAACAGAAAGGTGTTTTTCAGTGAAGTTTAGAGGCAAGATTATATCCATGCACCTGCTAGCCCCAGAACAGCACTGAGTGTCATCAGGGGTCTAGGAGGATACGGTGGGGGCTGGGGACAGGACTGCTCCTGGGCCATTTGACATTTGCAAAAAAACTTCGCCAGGCGCAACTGAAGACGGCTCTGGCCTACCCTACGGAAGTCTCTCCAAGAAGACATTTTAAAACGGCCTCCGGATCTATTTTCCGATTTTCTTTTCTGTTTTACTTACTGTTTGTTGTTTGTATTTCTAGATGACTCTCCAGATAAAAGACCCCGAGCCGCTTTTTCGGGGCCCCCCCCCCCCCCCGTTTCTCTGCCCTGGATTCCTGAGAGAAAGGCTTGAGGGGCTTTGGGGCTAGCAGACTGGTGGAGGCGAGGGGCGGAGGGAGGCACTGGGGGCTAGCGGAAGGGAGGGGAGCGGTGCGGAGGTTGCTCTGCGGCGACCCAGGCTCTGCCCACTTGGTTGCTCTTCTTTCTGCAGGGATGCCTGTCCCAGCGCTGTTCCAGCACCCCCAGCACGCCGAGCTGCCGGGGAAGCACTGCCGCCGCCGCAAAGCCCGCACGGTTTTCTCTGACTCGCAGCTCTCGGGCTTGGAGAAGAGGTTCGAGATCCAGCGCTACCTGTCCACGCCAGAGCGAGTGGAACTGGCCACGGCCCTCAGCCTGTCTGAGACGCAGGTGGGCGGGAGGAGAGGGAGGCCCTGATCTCTGCTTCGTTCTTGTCTCCCTTCAGCTCTTAATACCTTCGGGACTTTGTGGAGTTCGAGTAGGAATGGACCCCGCTGACGCTTATTCTAGGCCTTTCCTAAGAGCTTTCGTAAAATTACCCATACCTGGCCGGGCGCGGTGGCTCACGCCTGTAATCCCAGCACTTTGGAAGGCCGAGACGGGCGGATCACGAGGTCAGGAGTTCGAGACCAGCCTGGCCAACATGGTGAAACCCCATCTCTACTAAAAATACAAAAATTAGTCGGGCGTGGTGGCGCGCGCCTGTAATCCCAGCTACTGGGGAGGCTGAGGCAGAAGAATCGCTTGAACCCGGGAGGGGGAGGTTGCAGTGAGCCGAAATCGCCCCACTGTACTCCAGCCTGGGCGACAGAGCCAGACTCCATCTAAAAAAAAAAAAGAAAGAAAAAGAAAAAAAAGTACCGATACCCCAACCTCACATTTCTCGAGCGGGGCTCTGGACAGGAAGGAAACACTCCTCAGGTAATTCTGATGACCATCTCCGGGTTAAGAACTCTTATTCGCATGAATATTCGTCAGAGAGAGGAGTCTCTCCGACCAGGCTGGGAACCCGGGTCAGAGGTAAATGGTAAGCGTTTAGGCGAGTTCTTGTCCTGAGAGAAGTCCACACACGGAGATTTCTTCCCCCTTCTTTCTTCAGTCTCTCACAGCGGCCAATGTTCACATGCACCTCCGCTCCAACCCCAACACACACACTGTGGTTTAAGTCCCCTCCCTGTTCCCCTGTCCTGAGTGGAAGAATGGTTTTTATCTTCCTCCAAGCGCTATTCACCTGCAACCTCAAACCCCGTCCTCTCTTCCCCATTTCTCATAATCTCTACCCAGAACGCCTCTTGCTGTGAAATCATTAGCTCTGCCAGGCCCGGGTCTGATTTTCTCTCGGATGAGAACCAGGAGGTTCAATTCTCGTCTTCCTGTCCAGGAGTCTTGCGGATCAGGTGGTTAGATGTCTCAATCAGAGGAACATCAGCTGAGGGTAAAAAAGATTTGCCCACGCAGCACTTACTATTAGTAGTTCTAATTAATAACAATATGCATAACTGCTAACCACCCATGTTAATCCTCATCATTATTTTGGGACAGTTACTCCTGAAAGCCTCAGACTGTTCGATTCTCAGTCGGCTCAAGGCGATAACTTATGAGCAGTTGAGGCTATCACCGCTCTTGGATACTTCATCAACGGACTGCCACCCATTTTCCTAAACCCCAGCAATCGCTCAGATTTGGAGGAATGACATGATTTTATTTTTATCTCTCCGAAATCAGGTGAAAACATGGTTCCAGAACCGGCGGATGAAGCATAAAAAGCAACTGCGGAAAAGCCAAGACGAACCCAAAGCACCAGACGGGCCAGAAAGCCCCGAGGGCAGCCCCCGCGGTTCAGAGGCCGCAGCCGCCGAGGCTCGGCTGAGCCTGCCCGCCGGCCCCTTCGTGCTGACCGAGCCAGAGGACGAGGTGGACATTGGAGACGAGGGGGAGCTGGGCTCAGGGCCGCACGTGCTCTGAGTCGCCAGGCTGGGGAGGGTGGTAGGCAGGGGAGGAGACTGCGGGGCGAGCGCCGTTCCCTCCCGGACGGGAAGACTCAGACTCCAGTCTCGTGGCGGGCCTTGGAGATTCGCTCCTGGAAGACAAACAAAACCCACCTGTCCTCCAGGCCGGTGCGGAGCCAGTGCGGCCCGCGGCCCGGCCTCCCGCTTCCCCTCTCGCCCTCCCGGTCCCAGCCACTGGAGAGTGTGCGCCTGGGCGCGCATTTTCCCGCGTCCGTCGTCCTTGGGGTCGGGGACCAGCCCAGTACCGCGTCCTAGACTGGAAATTCGACTTTCGGCTTTCTGTTTTCTCCGATCAGAGACCCCTTTCTCCCTTGCCTCTCAGCAGCTTGCCCCTAGCTCTGTTCTTTCCTCACCACGCCAACTCCTTGCCCTTTCTTGGGCAGTTCGTTTGGCTGCAAAGGGACCCGGTCTCTGGGGCCTCCGCTCCGCGGGGATCCAGATAGAACCGCAATCTGATCTTTAAAACGTCCAGTGTCAGGACAGACTCATGCACTGCTCGTCACTAACCTCCCGCTCGCTCCCATCCCCCATGCCCCGAGTCTCATCTCTGACTCAAATACGAAGGCGACTCCCCCCTTCTCTGGGCGGCGCTTCCATTCTCTCTCGTCCCTGTTCTCCGCTAGAGCTCGCGGTTCTGCATCCTGGCACCCTTCCTCAGCTTGTGGCCCCAGGCGCAGACGCCCCTTAACGCCCTGGGTCCCGCGTACTGCGCGGCACCAGCGCGCGGCGGGAAACTTGGGCACAGAAAACCCTTAGAGCAATTTCTGCTTCCCGAACTTGTTGCGCTCCTGTCCCGCAACGCTTCCACGTTCCACGGGATACTGATATTTTAAAACTGAGTGTTCCTCGGGTTGTGTGTGGAAATACTCATTCTCAGTGCATTTTAGGAAATCAAGATGAAGGCCAAAGGGTTAAGGATAAAGGCGTTCCGGCCGTGCACCTGTTTGGGGACTTAGATGGGGCGGGGGTCTGATTGACTTTGCGCTTTACCCCTCTCCTTTTCCCCTGGGAGGTCTCTTTTTCTTTTACCGGGTTTGTAGTCTCTTAGATAATGAAAGGCTCGCCAGGCAAAACTGGGAATGATCACGCGTTTCCAGGAATGGTTTGCTACCGCGTTCTCCCACGCGTACGCCCCCTCCCCTCGGTCCTAGGCAGTTTCCTAGTCCCTATAGAAATGAACTTGCGAATAACCTTTCATTAACAGATCCCCTCCCTCTCACTCCAATTTTTCTGTTTCTAATCGTTTGATTAATGGTCTTGAGTTCCACTTACGTGGAAAAGTGGCTCTGGTATTTTGTGGCTCTGAAATGCTGAAGAGACAGAGATGTACTGATATTTGGAGTTTGAAATTATGCTACTGAATTGTGTGATGACCCTACACACTCAGTACACATATCAAACATAGCAGCTGCGCCAGAGGCACTCTCACCTTCTGATTCTTTGGCTTCTGGTTGTGTCTTTAGGAAAGTGAGTCCGGGAAGGCTGGAAAAGAATGAGTAGGACTGAGTGGAATCCTGACCCTCGGGTTCTAATGATTAATAATAATTATATAAACAATAGTGGGTGTGAGTGTGGGTTAATCTTTTTGTTTTCTTATTTCTCCAATATGGGGATGAATCCTAAAGATCATTTTAGGTCTAAGTTCTATACTTATGTGAATGTAGCAGGAGGCCTTTTCATTTTTCTGCAATAGGCTTGTTGGAGAAACATTATCCCAGGTAAAGATAAGTGTCAGTGTGACAGCTTATCCAGGTGCATCATGTAGGAGGCAAAATTATTGGTTTTAAAACATAAGCATCGTATAGCCTTTTGGATTTTCCAAAGTGCTCTGTAATTAATCAATGATCTTGTGGGTCTCAGATTGCATGGCTATTTTCCCCTTTCATACATGAGGAAATTGAGGCTTAGCAAGATTGAAGGATTTACTCATGAAATCAGGACTAGCTGACAGCCAAGGAAGGATTAAAAAATGTCTCTGACTCCTTGTTCACTTCTTTTCTCATGCAGTTTATTTATTCATTTTTCTTGGTAACAATGCATTGATTGGCATTTTGTCTCTATCACTTTATAAGAACGCCTCTCTCATTTCTTTAGATTACACAGCCTAAAGATTGTGGCTATCAAAAGCAAATCTATGCTCAGATTTCTCTCCTCCCTCCCTTGTTAAGATAATGACAGTACTTTTTTTTTAAGGTAGAAGTTTTTGGCAAATGCTTTACAGTAAGACAAAAGACTTGGTGGAAGAAAAAGTGATTTGTGACTGAGAATGTTCTTAGTAACCTGGAAAGGAAAGTGTGTATCCCTTGTGTATAGTGATACTATTACACAAGATTATGGAGCCAAGGGAAAAATCGAATTCTTCTAATCCCAGGAAAAACAACTACTAAATAGGATTTTGAAAGAATCTTTAAAGTGAGTAGAAAAACTGTATTTGGGCAAAAGTGTGTGTGTGTGTGTGTGTGTGTGTGTAAATTAGATGGTGAACCCAAACTCAAAAGCACCAGGCATTTCTGTCTTCTGCTTTCACAACAACTTGTCAAGGGCTTGTTCTGAGTCTAACAAGAGTGGATTGGGTATATTTCATGACCTTTTTGTCTTGGAAAAGCAGACAATAGGAATCTGCTTGGAAACGCAGAGAAATAGGAAAGCTGTTAGTATATGCACAGCTCTGCCTGATTGGAGGCAGGATGAGTCCTGAAGCCCAGGGACTATTTAGGTCTATAATTCATGAACATTAAACTTGGGAAGATACTCATTCCTCCTTACCCTTGTCCTCCCCTGTGGTGGTTTCTTGGCGGATTAGGTAGCAAGGGAAGAGGTGAGAACTGTGGCACCAGCCACACCAACTATGGCACAGTTTTCTCATCAAAAAATTCCCTGAAATTGATGGCAAACAATCCAATAGCAAAGTTCTCCTAGTTTTATTTATTTTTATTTTCATATAATGAGTTAGTGATAGTGGTAGAGGATAGGCACAATTTAGTCTCGATTTAATGTAATATGACAGCACTCTTTGGTTTTGGCTTTCAATACTGATCAAAGCTTCCATAGACTGAAAAAGTATTTTGTCTGAATAACCCAGGCTTTTGCCTCAACTCAGTTTCACTTGTGGTAAAGATCTGACAAAACTATGTTTATTATGATATATTAAAGAAAGACATTCAGAGGTCTAATTTTTAAGAATCAAAAATATCACAAAATAGCCAATGTAGGGAAGTAATTTTAGATCTAATCCCATGTGTCGTAAATAATTTGTTCTGTACTTGTTCGAATGCTCTGTTTCTGATGGACTTCATTTCATAGATTCTCAGAGAGGGATTCCTGATAATATTTCTGCTCACATGATGTGAGAACGTAAGAAATGGACAACATACCATACAGCTCAGTTTTAGCTGATGGTAGCACTAAGAAATGCTGAGCTGGAGTCTATGACACCACTTCAAAAGATAGAGGGTTGGCTTTCATCGATGTATTTGATAATTACAGAGAGATGTGAAGGCACAGAGCAAGCGGAATGCTTTCTGGTGCTAAGAGAATTGTGCAATAAACATACTTAGTTTAAGCAGTGACTCCCTGGTCTTCCTGAATTGGGTTCAATATATGTGAAAAATAACAAGTTAATTGACATATTTTATATATTTATATTTTTGGCATCACATTTTAAAGAGAATATAGACGAGCTAAAACTCATCCAGTATGCAGGAAACTGGATAGGAAAGGGTGTGGAAAACAACAAATAAAGAAGAGTGAGCTTTAGCTTGGAGGAGCGAAGCTTTGGGGGATAAGTGGGGAAGGAGGTTCAGCTATGGTAGTTGAATCTGAATGGTTATGGGGCTATTAAGCATGAAGAGGTATATCTATTCTGCCATGCTAACAGATGATAGAACCAGAATCGATGGGTGGTTCCAAAGAAGCAGATTCTGGAACAACATTCGAGGACAGGCACTGTGCCGTACATCAATAGAGCAGGGTAAGTCCACAAAATATTGAGTACCTTTTCAGTAGAAATCCTAGAGGCTGGAAGACAAAACATAAGGGCTTCTCTATTACAGATTTCTCCATTAGTGGGAGATTGGGCTAGATATCCTGTACGGTTCTTTCTAACTGTTAAGATCCTAATCTATCTCTTTTTTTGTAGGAAAGGGACTGCAAGTCCCAAGTTATTAAATTTTTTTATCTCACAAAGATTTCAGTTTCTATACTTTAATTTAAACACATATATCCACAGCAATGAGAAGTTTTAAGGGAAACAACAAAGACAGGAAAAGGATATTTCTTTATTTATTAAAGAAGTTCCAACACCTCATTCTAGAAGGTCAGCGAGAACTAAGTCAAGGACAAAGATATAGTCAGGAAGAAATTGTCAGTGTTACAAGAGACATTTGACAAAATCTAAGCCCTTCATTTTATAAATTGGAGAAATTAAGGCCCAGATATAGTGGTGAGTGCTTTGCCAACGTCACAAACACAGTGGCGGAATTAAGACTAGAAGCCAATGTTAATTATCATACCTTACAAGTAATTCATGTTGTGATAAAAGTGATTGTGGAACTATTGCCATTGTAGCATGTGGAGGAGAAGATTTTCATAGCAATTTTGGATATAAGTTTTTAACAATGCAGGTAGAAATTATCCAGTAAAATCTTAGGTCAACTTTTGGAAAAACTTCTGAATAAGAGCCATCTGAAAGTTGAATGAACTTTCCTGAGGGTACTAAATTCCTGAGCCCTGTTTTCCTTGAAGCCAATTTAGAAAGTAGTCCTATATCCAATAGGATGAGCTAGATGATCTCTTAGCCATCTTAAATTTCTACATTTCTCTACTATAAAAATTTTGACCTGATCTCTTTTAATTACAGATGAGGCAACTGACAGTCAGAGACACTGACTTGTCTGAAGTCAGACAGCCCGTTATCAGGGAAGTTATGAAATTAATACATTTAACAGTCAGAGATAATTCCAATAATATTTAGGAGTGAGATGAAAATTCAGAATGGTTCTCCTGTTTTCTCTCCTATTGTATTTCTGGTTGTAACCCCCTCCCAATGACACATTTCTTTTCCATTTTATTTATGACTGTTCTCTGAGAATTCCCAGTGTGTACACTGATAACCTTTCCTCCATGATTTCATTGATAAGAATTCCACAAGCCTTCTCCTATTACCTTTTTTTTTTTTTTTTTAGACGAAGTCTTGCTCTGTCGCCCAGGCTGGAGTGCAGTGGCACAATCTCGGCTCACTGCAAGCTCTGCCTCCCGGGTTCACACCATTCTCCTGCCTCAGCCTCCAGAGTAGCTGGGACTACAGGCGCCCACCACCACACCCAGCTTTTTTTTTTTTTTGTATTTTTAGTAGAGGTGGTGTTTCACTGTGTTAGCCAGAATGGTCTCGATCTCCTGACCTCGTGATCTGCCCGCCTCGGCCTCCCAAAGTGCTGGGATTACAGGCTAGAGCCACCGTGCCCGGCCTTTACTCTCTTTATAGTATTGAGTAACCACATCAGATTTAGCATGGTGAATGGCTTGACTTAGAGGCTTACATTCTATTTTTTTTTTCCCTGACAGAGTCTTACTCTGCCATCCAGACTGGTGTGCAGTGGTACAATCTCAACTCGCTGCAACCTCTGCCTCCTGGGTTCTGGCAATTCTCCTGCCTCAGCCTCCCAAGTAGCTGGGATTACAGGTGTGTGCCACCATGCTCAGCCTATGTTATTTTTTTAGAGACAAAGTCTTACTCTGTCAGCCAGGCTCACTGCAACCTCTGCTTCCCAGGGTCAAGTGATTCTCATGCCTCAGCCTCCAGGTTAGCTGGCATCATAGGCACACAACACTATGCCTGGCTAATTTTTGTATATATATATATGGTAGAGACTGGGTTTCACTATGTTGGTCAGGTTGGTCTCAAACTCCTGACCTCAGGTGATCCACCCATCTCAGCCTCCCAAAGCATTGGGATTAGAGGTGTGAGCCACCCTGCCTGGCCCTAATTTTTGTATTTTTGATAGAGAAGGGGTTTCAACATGTTGGCCAGGCTGGTCTCTAACTCTTAGCCTCATGTGATCTGTCTGCCTCCCTCCAAAAGTGCTGGGATTATAGACGTGAGCCACTGTGCCAGGCCAATGCTTAAATTCTAATTTTACTTTTATCAATGATAACATTATTTCTCTAACTTGCTATCTGAAAAATGAGGTAAGTGCCCTATGAATCAGTTTAGAATGGTGAGGGGATAAGAACTATGAAAGTGGCCGGGCGCGGTGGCTCAAGCCTGTAATCCTTGCACTTTTGGAGGCCGAGACTGGAGGATCACGAGGTCAGGAGATCGAGACCATCCTGGCTAACCCGGTGAAACCCCGTCTCTACTAAAAAATACAAAAAACTAGCCGGGCGAGGTGGCGGGCGCCTGTCGTCCCAGCTACTAGGGAGGCTGAGGCAGGAGAATGGCGTAAACCCGGGAGGCGGAGCTTGCAGTGAGCTGAGATCCGGCCACTGCACTCCAGCCTGGGCCACAGACCAAGACTCCGTCTCAAAAAAAAAAAAAGAACTATGAAAGTACCTACTGTGAGATCTTGGATGAAAAGAGCTAGAGGAAGATAATGAATTACAATATAGAACTGAACATATCAGCGATAAATGTGATATGTTGCAAACGTCATAGGACTACAACTGTTACAACATGGTTAACTAAAAGGTATTAGTCTGGGACCTAATCACATCATTACAAAGGAGTCATGTCTCTTTCAAAGAAATTTTATCTTTTAAAATAACTTCATCTTATTTTCTCTTTGTCTGTCATTGTTCTACCTCTTGAGCTAAGAGAGGATGTGTAAGCCCTGAATGAAATAGGATTCAGAGCCTTTATTAAGGATGTTTCTGTTAGAAGTGTCCTTTTCCCCACCATTACTTATCCAACACTTATCCAGCCCCGGGGTTTCTGTTATCCTATTTGGTGACAGACATAAGGCTGTGTGGGGAGGGGAGTTAGAATTCAAATTCGTGGGAACCCTCTTAAGTGATAAAGACTTGCCTATGATTCCAGTATGGAATCTATCAGGAAAAGGCACGATTTCTTCTGAAGTTTTTGCAGAACTTTTTAGCTTAAAAAAAGACACGATGGGCCTGGCACGGTGGCTCACGCCTGTAATGCCAGCACTTTGGGAGGCCGAGGTGGGCGGATCATGAGGTCAGGAGATCAAGACCATCCTGGCTAACACAGTGAAACTCCATCTCTACTAAAGATACAAAAAAATTAGCTGGGCGTGGTGGCGGATGCTTGTGGTCCCAGCTACTCGGGAGGCTGTGGCAGTAGAATGGCCTGAACCCAGGAGGCGGAGCTTGCAGTGAGCCGAGATTGTGCCACTGCACTCCAGCCTGGGCCACAGAGCAAGATTCCATCTCAAAAAAAAAAAAAAAAAAGACATGATGAGCTGGGCGCAGTGGCACACGCCTGTAATTCTAGCACTTTGGGAGGCTGAGGTGGGTGGATTACTTGAGGTCAGGAGTTCAAGACCAGTCTGGCCAACATGGTGAAACCCCGTCTCTACTAAAAACACAAAAATTAGCCGGGAGTGGTGGCGCACGCCTATAATTCCAACTACTTGGGAGGCTGAGGAGGGAGAATCGTTTGAACCTGGGAAGTGGAGGTTGCAGTGAGCCAATATCTCACCACTGCACTCCAGCCTGAGCAACAGAGCAAGACTGTCTCAAAAAAAGAAAAAAAAAAAAAAAAAAAGACAAACAAAAAAAACCACCCACGATAGATATCTCTTTATGATAAGAACAAGTTGTTTAAAAATATTGACAAATATAAACTTTGGGAATTAGCTGAACATTTCTTTTTTTTTTTTTTTCCAGAACAGAGTCTTGCTCTGTCGCCCATGCTGGAGTGCAGTGGCGCGATCTCGGCTCACTGTAACCTCCACTCCCTGGGTTTACGCCATTCTCCTGCCTCAGCCTCCCAAGTAGCTGGGACTACAGGCGCACGCCACCATGCCTGGCTAATTTTTTTGTATTTTTAGCAGAGACGGGGTTTCACTGTGTTACCCAGAATGGTCTCGATCCCCTGATCTCGTGATCCACCTGCCTTGGCCTCCCAAAGTGCTGGGATTACAGGCGTGAGCCACCATGGCCGCCCTTAGCTGAACATTTCTAACATCTTTTGTCACCCTAGTCTCCATGGCTATAGTCTCCATGGCAGCTATTAAATGTGGTTGCCAAATTCTAGCTGGAAATTAAAGAATGGCTAAATAGTTTTTATTTTTCCACAGTGCTTAACTTGGGATTGGAAATAGGCTGTGGAAAACAATGGGTATAGGATAGAAGGGTGGCTCTTTATCCTGAGTTTCAAATGAGAATAATTTACATGCTATGAGCAAAAAACGAATACTGCATGCTTGCTCTGCTCTTTTTCCATCTATTTTTTTCTCCTTCCCATCCTAAGTTCTTCATTTTAAATTTTAAATATTAGGCTTTTATCACCATGCACATTGTTTAAAGAGTCAAATAGTTCTATGAGTTTTATTAGGTTTGTTGTTGTTGTTGTTTTTGTTGTTGTTGTTTTTGAGACGGAATCTCGCTCAGACGCCCAGGCTGGAGTGCAGTGGTGCGATCTCAGCTCACTGCAAGCTCCGCCTCCCGGGTTCACACCATTCTCCTGCCTCGGCCTCCCGAGTAGCTGGGACTACCGGCCCCCGCCACCACGCCCGGCTAATTTTTTCGTATTTTTAGTAGAGAGGGGGTTTCACCGTGTTAGCCAGGATGGTCTCCATCTCCTGACCTCGTGATGTGCCCACCTCGGCCTCCCAAAGTGCTGGGATTACAGGCGTGAGGCACCGCTCCGGGCCCACTGTATTTTATTCTTATTTCCCATGTCTTTTTGTTTCTTGGTTTACTCTCTCATTTTGGTGGAGCACAGTCTACTGTAGTTTCTCGACAATTGGTACGTGAGAGGTAAATGTTTAGAGATCATCCTTATCTAAAATCTCTTTGTCCTAATTTCATGCTTTATTAGTAATGCGGCTAAGTATAGCATTCTAAGTTGGAAATCATTTTTGAATACTTTTGAATTCGTCATTCCACTGACTTTTAGCTTCCAATTGCTATTGTGAAGTCTAAAATGACTTTGATTCTTGATTTTTTATGTGTGTCCTGTTTTATTTATTCATTTATTTTCCTTTTTGGAAGCTTGTAGGATACTTTCTTTGTAGCCAGTATACTGAAATTTTACTATTATATGCCTTGCTTTAGGTTTATTTTCATCTATTGTTTCAGATATTCAATAAATTCTTTAAGTCTGAAAATGTATTTTTTTTTTTCAGTTATGGGGAGTACTCTTGAATTCTTTAATGATTTCTATATATCTCCTGTTATTTGGATTTTTACCCCCTGGGTTTATTTTCTAAATTCCTAATCTCTTATCTCCTATTTTCTATCTCTTTGCCTTTTTTCTCTGACTTTTGGAAAAATTCCTCAATGTTGTCTTCTCATCTTATTTTTGTGTTTGCAATTTTTTGACTCTAATTGTAATTCCCAAGATCTCTTTTAATTTTCTTGTCCACCTCCTTTTAAAAATAGTTCTGTGTCATATCCTCAGATGTTTGGAAATTCTTGGCTGTCTGCTCATATTTAAGTGAGAGGCTAGAAGGCTGATAGGAAACTATGAGTACATGGGTGGGACTTGTTGATTGTGAGGTTTAACTGTAGGATAACAAAGTTGGGGTCTTTAGTTGGTGAACCTCTGAAGTCAGGATTTTTAAGTCTTTTCTTTTAGGCTGGTCAGATTCTCCAGAGAAGAACTTTACAAATTCCTGCTTGTAGGATAAAGGCCCAACCTCCTGGGAGCCAAATGGAAGAAGACCAGAGGTTTCTGTGTTTACAGTACACACGGTCACTATTGACTCTTTTTTCAGTACTTACTGTGTATCCTCAATAGAACCAGTTGTCCCTGACTCCAAAGATACTAGGGCAGTGTATTTTACTGGGTCAGTGGAGGAGCTGTGTGTGGCTGCGTGGGAACTGAGGAAAGGATTCACAGGTGTAACTGCTCTTAAACTGACTTTCATGCAGTCACCCTTCCTTAGCTCCCCCGGCCCCACATCTCCATTCATTCCTACTTTGAGAGGTAACTGACACCATTAATTCCTGAGCATTTTGGGTATTCTAGAGTGTAACTCAGGTTGATTCTTGGCTTTCCTATTGCTAACTTAGAATTTAGTATTTTTGAGAAATCTGATATTCTATGAAAATGTAAGAAGAATTTAGTGTTTTTTGGGTCTGCTAAGTTTTTTTTTTTTTTTTTTGAGACGGAGTCTGAGACGGAGTCTCGCGCTGTGTCACCCAGGCTGGAGTGCAGTGGCGCGTTCTCGGCTCACTGCAAGCTCCGCCTCCCAGGTTCAGGCCATTCTCCTGCCTCAGCCTCCGAGTAGCTGGGACTACAGGCGCCTGCCACCACGCCCGGCTAGTTTTTTTGTATTTTTAGTAGAGACGGGGTTTCACCATGTTAGCCAGGATGGTCTCGATCTCCTGACCTCGTGATCCGCCCGCCTCGGCCTCCCAAAGTGCTGGGATTACAGGCTTGAGCCACCGCGCCCGGCCGAGTCTGCTAAGTTTTTAAAACAACTCATTCATATGCTTTCCAGTTTTCAAAATGTTGTTACTATTGTCCCTCCTCCTGTTCTCCTTGTTTTTATATATTTATGCCATTTAAAAACCTTTACTATTATTTTAGTAGGACTTGTCAAGGGACTGAAATAGATGTGCGTGTGTGTGAGAGAGAGAGCGTATGTGTGTGTGTGTGTTTAGTATACCATATTTTGAAGTTTCTGTTATTTTATTTTGGCATTTACAGTGAGTAATGGAGGTGTTGATCTTTTATCTTAACATTTCTTTTATGTAACTGAATTGTTGAGGTACAGGAGAGTTGCATTATCACTGGAACAGATTAGAAGGCTGATTTCCTTGCCAAAACACAGAATAGCCTGTCTACTTCATATTAAGTGATGCAGTACCAACGGCTTGGATCTGCCTGGTTGAGAAAATTGGAAGTTAGAGTTAGTTCTTAAGAATCTTTGTCTGTGAAAGGTTCTGAATAGCTCTACCAGATAGTCTTATAAATTTCAAGGTGAGGGAATTTATATTATTTCATTTTCCTTTGTCTCAGATTAATTTAAAACCTAGGTCCCTAGCTGCCTGAGGAGAGGGGAGAAACAGAAAGGATGAACCGAGAAAGCAAGACAAAGATACAGATACACAAATAGACACATACAGACACACGCATATACAAGTCTCTAAAGAGAATGACGCACACAGGACAGGAAGAATTGGGAGGTGATCAATTAAGACATTAAGTGTTTTGTGACACATGGATGCATCTGCATTTTGCCCTGGGAACAAGGGCCATCAGCTCATTTTCAGAGGGCTGCTGGCTTCTGCAGCTCACTCCTCAGATCAAAGCAAAACTGTCTGCTTGCATTTTCCAATCAGAATAGGGATGCTAATTTATACTCCTTAATGTGTGATGGTAAGAGACTCCTTCAATTAACTGAATTCTATAGCCAGCAAAATAAAAGGTATACAAAGAGGCGCAGGCTGGAAGAGCTGAAATTCTCATTAAATCAAAAGGTCCAGTATTCATTACCTCATGCATCTGAGGCTAAACACTAAATATTGGGATCATCAAAGGAGGTTTAATGGGTTAAATTGAGAATATAATCTAATTAAAATATTAGGCATGGCTAAATAGTTCTTTGATATTCATCTAAAGGTTTCATTAAAAATAGATGCTTGAGGTTTGTATCATAGGAGATTATCAATTTTAAGCAGAAACCACAGATTTAGGAACCTCATCAGCACTACTTCAAAGTGTCACCATTGTGTGGAAGCAGGGGAAATGGGAAAAGGCATCACTGCCAGGTGACAGGGTGGAGATATGATATGAGGCAGGGCCAACCAGGCTTCATGATCATGATTTTGACAGTTGTCTGGATGGTAAAAAAAAATAAAGTGTAAGATTAATTTGGGAGATGATTTTGCCACAGAGGAAAGAGTAAAACATAGAGATCTGAACTGGTTTTATTCAGTGTGTTCTTGGCTTCCTTCCTCTGTTTAGACAGCTTCCCAAAGAATGGCTGATCATATTTTCTGGGTTTTACATTTTGGGCAGTTATTTCCCCTACTATGAAATTTGAACCATTGGGATACTTAGCACTAAAACCTCTCTTGCAAAAGCTTGAGACCTTAGTGACAGAGGGTGCCCTGAGTAGCCTGTTTAGCAGCCCCAGTATCAGTGCTGGTCTCTACAAGCTGCCAGTTCAGCAAAGGGTATTTACGAAATCTTATCAGATATTTCCAAGTCTCCACTAAATACATTTGCCTGGAATGCTCACATCATTGTAAACCTCTCAACCTGTTAGAGCTATTTAATAGCGGAAGACCATTTATTCAGCTTATTGAAAATTAATTACTTACATTACCCAGGTTTGCAAGGGGGAAATGAAAAGGCAATGGAGAGGCAGCAAGGGAGATAAATCCAGTTCACCAAATTCTTTTTTCCTTTCTTCATATTTTCCAGAGCCCCTATATTGAGAGGTGGAAAGAGCTGAAAATACTATTCATTTTGTATCTTATTGTATCTTGCAACATGTTGTCTAACATTTTGGAAAAGTGTCAACTTTCCAGTTATTTTACTGAGCCAAAAGTGAATAACCAAACATGAAAAGTGGGAGTGTTTCACACTAGGGAGTAATTTAGAGAGTTTGATGAATGAATGAATGAATGAATGAATGAAGTCTTCCATCCGAAGCCTTTTGCTTTCCATTAGCCAGATGTTTGCTTAGGAAATTGGGACATTTTATGTTTCTTTCATCTGTCTCTTTGTGAGACAGATGTGTGGTTTTGCTTAATGAAGTTACAGGGTGTGTAGAAACAAACACTGCACTTAGTCCGGAGGCAGTAGGGTGAGGGGACAGTGTTGAGCATCAGATTTTCAGCTTCTGGGACCCTGCTTCAATATATTTCAAAAAGTGGAACAAACATCTAAATATAACTTTTTTATTAGAACATACCTCCTTGCTTTTATTTTGCCTTTATAGTATGGGGAATATTATTATTTTGACAATATCTTATCATCACTGACGTAGGGAGAACAAGCACAATGGATAAACAAAATCCACAGTCATTCAAAAATTTCACTTCATGCTACAGTTTTAAATCCTTTCCTGACTGGGAAAACAACTAAAGAGGCAAATGGAGCATTTCTGTATCTTTGTGTCTCCTTGTTTTTACCCATTAGGAATAGAAATTGTGGAAACACAGTTAGCATTAGGGAGAATTCCTACAGTCGTCCTATGAATACTTGACTGTTAGAATGAAATGTATATTATTCAAGTCTAATTCTTACTCTAACAGGAAAAGGTAATCTTTTTTTTTTTTTGAGACGGAGTCTCGCTTTGTCGCCCAGGCTGGAGTGCAGTGGCGCCATCTCGGCTTACTGCAAGCTCCACCTCCCGGGTTCACACCATTCTCCTGCCTCAGCCTCCCAAGTAGCTGGGACTACAGGCGCCGCCACCACACCCGGCTAGTTTTTTTGTACTTTTAGTAGAGACGAGGTTTCACTGTGTTAGCCAGAATGGTCTCAATCTCCTGACCTCGTGTTCCACCCGCCTCAGTTTCCCAAAGTGCTGGGATTACAGGAGTGAGCCACTGTGCCCAACTAGGAAAAGGTAATCTTAAAAAAGGCATATTTAGGAAAGCAACCCTGATTTTTACTTAGGAACTTCACATTTTCAAATGCTGCTTCTAATATAATGGTAACAGATACATTTTGAAGCACATCTTGGGATAGAATTAGCAAAACTTGTCTTGATATCTGCAGACTATCGCCCACATCCAATTCATTTTCTGCTATTTTTCAATAAGTAATTAAAGAAGAATCCCCTCTGAGTTATCTAGTCTGCTATTGCGGGCCATTTGCTATCAACACAAAGTTCTCAATTAGCTCCAGTGTTGTTATAATTACCGGACGTGTTTTCAAACAACTCCCAGTTAATAACTGTTGGGATGAAGAGTCATTTTCTCACTATAGACTAGACTGTGCACGTTCATGCTTGCTGTGATGTTTTGACAATGATTCATTAACCAATAATAAGGCCCCAATTGGAACCATTAGGCATCAGTGCCTCTGCTAGGCTTACCTTTTATTTTGTTCCTCAACATTGTCTTTTCTTGACTTGGTTTCTGGATAACTCCCAAGAGACTCCTTACTATACAAAACAATATCAGGAAGACAGCTGTCATTAAATTCAGCTACTTGTAAAAAAAAAAAGCTCCCTTTAAGAGGATGCTCTTGTTGGAAACTCAAGATGGAAAAACACAATTAAAAGGAGGCTTTAATAAGTGAGAATACATGGTTTAAATGTCCTTTATTTGCACCAGTTTATAGACATTAGGCAGATTGGGTACTGTGTCTTTCAATGGCATGTATATAACATCTAGTCAAATACAGGGGCGCCATCATTACATCACTTAAGTTTGAAGTTTTTTGTTTTCTAATTCGATTATTTTTTGTTTTTGAATATTTGAAACAGAAATGCTACAAAATTGATCACTGATCCAATTTGGGCCTATAAAAGATCACTACTGTTGTCATTAGTACAATT
Source organism: Papio anubis (assembly GCF_008728515.1). NCBI lineage: Eukaryota > Metazoa > Chordata > Mammalia > Primates > Cercopithecidae > Papio > Papio anubis. Next base: position 11,668,101 of record NC_044987.1, read on the forward strand.
TACTTTAAAACAGGAGCAAAAAACGTGTTTGTCATTCCCTGTTTTTGCAAAATGTCTCCCCTTAGTATTATGGTAGTTCAGTGACATTCTGCTATATTTCACTATTGTGAGATGATGTGGAGCCAAATGAAGGGCCACTTTGATCCATTCTTTGATTTCAACCCCAAACTTTCAGCAAATATATTTTATTTCCTAGCCAAAGTTATTTTAGATGCCACATGGCACTATATAAAGAAATTTATTGTTCTCAAGTCTTATGTACTGGATAGTAAAGAGTTGCCTGGGAGGTAAGAATCCTGTTGAATGTTGTTTGATGGGAACTGAATCACTTAAGCTGCTTCAGCTAAGTTTGGGTTCTTGACAGTAGGTGTGAAAGTGAAGGATTTAACAATGATTAAGCTAACAGAAAAACAGTATGGGAAGTTTTTGAAATGTTCTGGAAAAAAGAAAATAAATAGTGTCTCTTTTATTGGTCATTTTCTAAGTTTGAGTTGCTTTATATGTGTATTCTAATTTTATCAATGTAGTAAAGAGTTGGCAGATTGTACATGCTAAAAAAGTATTAGGTACATAGTAATGCATATTTCTAAAAACTGAACTTGGTGGAAATTCAGGTCCAAAATAGAAATTCATAGCAACTATATGTTGCTTGTCCACACGGAGAAACAAGGACAACCTCCTTCCATCGACAAATAAACAGTACTGTTCCTGGTGTTGAAGGATGGGAGGTTCAGACCTGGCTACCCTCCCATTACTCTCAGTAGGACTGATGGACTTCGAGTCATGTAGCCTTTCTCTTCACCTCCATTTCCTCTTCTGAAAAACTGGCAGTTGAATGTGATAAACTCTTTCCAAGCTCTAAATTCTTTTAAGATATTCTAATACAAATGGAATATTTAAAATTTTTTACCCTGTCCCTTTAAATACGAATGTCTCTATATGCATTCTTTTTCTCTTCCAGATTAAGTTAGAATTTAAGGCCATTTCGGAAACAATTAATGAAGGTTATTCATTCTACCTCATATTTCTAGAAATGTCTTCCTGCACCCAGAAGAGGCCTCTTCTCTTACAAATACATTTTAGGAGCATTTTGGCCTGTGATTTTCCTGAGTCTAATGCCTCATATATTACATTTTCCAAATCTCACTGAAACATGATTCACCAGTTTTCTGTTTATCTTCAGATACTTGTTACTTTGCAGACTCTCAATTCTAACTGCTTTCAGTTTTAAGAGAAGGTTTCGTATGGGCACCTTTTACGCTACATTCCAGTACATGTAAAATATATACAACATAGGAGTAAATTTCCAAAGCAGTCCTTACAATACACGTATAGATAAACAGATTTGCCCCAAATTGATGTTCAAAATATCCACTTCTGAATATGCCTATCTAAAAATGTAATGTCCATCTAATATAAGGAAGAAAGTAAAAAAATTAAACCCTCCAGTAATTATTTTAAGACTGGGAATTCTTGCAATATTAAAAAAGGTTAAAAAACTAAAAAATATTTATTGACATTTGTATTCAGCAGTAAACTATGGAATGCTTTTGTCTTATCTATTTGTGTGTGTGTGTGAAAACACACATTTGACAATATTTTAAGATATTTGTGATGGTAAGATGGCCAGCAAATTTATGTACTTGGAGTAAGGAGCTTTGATAAAGTGTGTCTCTCAGAGGTGCCTGCATCAGGTGTTTCTGGACTTGTTGGAGGGTTTCTAACTAATGTCTTGATGCTCTCTTAGAACAACATTAGGATTTGTTCTATCTGAGCAGGCACAACCAGATGTACCTTCATTTTCTTCAACTTTATTTCTTTTATTTATTTGTATTTCATTCAATTGTCACTTTATTGCAAGATGGTAGAATTAATTACAAATTTAAACTATAACCTGGTAATCTTTAGTCAGGCACCAAGATTTAATAAAGGCAAACCGCTTATTCAAAAGCGATCATAGGGCCAAGCGTAGTAGCTAATGCCTGTAATCCCAGCACTTTGGAAGGCCAAGGTGGGTGGATCACCTGAGATCAGGAGCTCGAGACCAGCCTGATCAACATGGCGAAACCCTGTCTCTACCAAAAGTATAAAAATTAGCCAGACGTGGTAGTGCACGCCTGCAATCCCAGCTATTCAGGAGGCTGAGACAGGAGAATCGCTTGAATCCAGGAGGCAGAGTTTGCAGTGAGCCGAGATTGTGCCACTGCACTCCAGCCTGGGCGACAGAGCAGGAGTCCGTCTAAAAACAACAACAATAATAACAAAAAACAATAAAAAAAGTGATCATGGAACAACTCAAATGCCCAGTAAGAAGGATGGGAAACATCTGACTGGCCAACAGATTGAGTTCTCTCAGTATAGTGAACAAATGTTTCATTTTTAGGAGATAGAAACTATCTACTTCAGTAGAGGGCAATAGAGAAAGATTTCGCCACATAGACTAGTTTCCATTAGTCAGTCAACTGTTTCTGGCTGTCCCAATTGGGATAGATACATTTACATAACTGGCTGGGCATGAACCTTCTTTGCCAATAGCTTTAGGTCCCAAATGCACTTGGCAATTGTCTCCTTTTCCTGCTGTGCAGAGATGCTCTGCACCACGTGCTTCTCCACCCAATTTATCATGCGCTCTTGTTCCTTTCAACGCATCATGTTCTGCACAGATATATGATAGTCCAGGTGATTCTTTACTTCCTTATACACTCTATGCAGTCATTCCCAGTAAGTAACCTTCAAAGCCATAGCAATGTTATTCCTCTGCACATCAAAAAGGTAATGGTGCTTCTGAACCAGTGAGCACTGCGACTTCTCCAAATCAATTGCATCCTGGATTTGTTTGATGGAAGCCTGCTTCACCTCTTCTAGTTTGGGCAGTATCTTGCTCATTGAGTTTATAAGCAGATTCTTCAATAGGGGCACCATATTTTTAAATTACAGAAAGTAACCCTACTCTTGATATAGTAGAGAAGGTCTCTGTGGTAATCATGTATATTTCTTTGGATAAAGCATACAAGATAAGCCCATTTTGGAGCACATAGTGTCCTGTTACACTGCTTTTAGGATAAAGAAATTGGAATTGGAAGAATTCCTCAGGGATCAGCCCCAAATGAACTTTTCCTCTATAGGAAAAGGAAGGAAGAGGGGGTAGAGGGGCAAGGAGTCGCTGCCCTGTGTGAAAGGTCCTTGTCGCCTGCAATACCCCTGGACCTAGGAAACCTGCATTCTACAGAGAGGGGGCCACTGTGGCAGTGGCAGAAAGCGCCACCCAGGACAGCATGGTCGGTGAAGACACAGGCAGCCAGCTGTCTTCACATCCCTGAGACCCCGACCAGAGAATGTGTCAGGGCAGGAACCTTTTGTTGCTGTTGTTGAGACAGAGTCTTGATCTGTTGCCCAGGCTGGAGTGGAGTGGCACAATCTCGGCTCACTGTGACCTCCGCCTCCTGGGTTCAAGCGATTCTCGTGCCTCAGCCTTCTGAGTACCTGGGACTATAGACATGCACCACCACGCCTAGCTAATTTTTGTATTTTTAGTAGAGATGGGGTTTCACCATGTTGCCCAGGCTGGTCTCAAACTCCTGGCCTCAAGCAATTCACCTGCCTCAGCTTCTCAAAGTGCTGGGATTACAGGCGTGAGCCACCGGGGCCTCAACTTTATATATATGCCCTTTGCCAAACTTGGAGATTTTAGTAACATTTTGAAATGTTATCACAAAATTTACGGATGACTGAGTTCATTTTAGGAGAAACTGAAGTGTTTACACTTGTTTTTCTTACTAGGAAGGTAAGAGAGAAACACAGCTACATTTATTTCTGGGTAACTTTAAGGTTTCCATTACGCTAAGGAATGGGGTAGAGATTAAGAAATCAAAAGATCAATATAAAACCAAAAGCTTTATTCTCTAGTTATTATTCAGCTCCAATTCTAACTGATTTGAAAATAAATAATTAAAAAAAATTTCTTCCTAGAAAGTAAAATATGGCACCATAATCCAATTGGGCCTCATATTTTAAATCCTGCAGAAAGCAAGCATGGACTGCAGATAGATGATAATAATAAGCCATTACTCTCAACGCAGAGAAGGTGGGTGGCATTTCTTTTCTCCGCATCCATTCCTGGACCAATTTTGGTCTCCTTCCTATTAAATGTTATCTATACGATGTGAAGGACTTTGAAAGCAGCCACAGCCTGTTTTTCCCTTTCGTGTCTGTTCTGTAGTATTTCCAGCAGTGAGATTTCAGGTAAACTTTCTTCTTTCCCAGCATAGGTTGGGTTTTTTTGTTCCTTTGATGCTTGATGAGTCAGATTTGATGGTTTGGGTTTGGGGATGGTCTTAGCGTATTCCAAAGCCTAAACGCATAAAGATGAAATTTTATTTGAAATGTGAAGTGAGCCTGGATTCCTTAAATAAAATCTAGGAAATGTTTGTTCATAATATAAATGGAGAAAAATCACTATAACTTACTAAGACATTGGTGGAAATGGAGATCAAATAATGCAATATAACACACAGTTTAAACAAAATATATTAGCCCCAAAACAATATATTGTGGGAAAAAAGGAGTTGAAGAATAATACATACAGTTGTGTCCTTTGGATGCTTTTGTCATAAAACTGAGTTTCCTTCAAGTGTTCCTTCTTATGTGTTTGGTCTACTTAGTTTCTGGAAGTCTTAGTAAAGCCAAACTTCTATTAAGGAGATATTAATAGACCTTTCTATCCAAAGAAGACTTGTTACAGCTTGAGACCAAAGACATCACTGTAGTTTACATACACTTGAGCTCCCATCATTATACCAGATATTCTTGTTCCTAGGATCTAGAAAGCATTTGAGGTTGAATTTTTTTCCTTTCTATAGCAATCTAGATGCTGAAAAACGCAGTCTTTTTCTCAGTGATGTCAGTTATGAAAGGCATTACAATAAAAATGAGATCACTAAATAGGATTTCTAAACCTGCCTTTATAACAGTTTTGCATTTTAGTAAGAGATTGTTGATAGCTGAAATACAAATGGATTGTACGCTTTCAGTCCTGCAAGAGGGAAAAAAAACCTCTAAAATGTAGAAAGGAAAAGTCTAGACTTCTCAGTGCATGTAGGTGAAGGTTACAGATATTTCTAATTATAGGTTTGTTGCCTTGAAACACTTCATGAAAAAATAAGGGATTAGAGAAAAAAGAAAAAGTACCACCATAGAAACTCAATCAAGTGGATTGAGGTCTTCAAGGTCTGAGGAAGAAAGGCAATAAATAGAAAATATGATGGTCTGTGAAAGAGAACATGAAGTACAAATTCCTGCAGGCACCAAAGGATCTCTTGTTCCTCGTGCAAAGGGTCCCGTGTCCTTACAGGGACTGGATAGATCAATTGAGGCAGAGACTTGTACTGCAAAGCTCTGTGTACTTATTTCATTCACATCATGACTGATGGTTGATGCCATCTGAGAGGGAGAACATTCTGTATTCCATGAAATCATTTTTCTTCAATAGAGGAACTTATATACTACAATCCTTACGGAAAGTGTAGGGGAATGAAGTTGAGAGAAACAATGATTATGTGTCTTTTCTTTGACATATAAGCAGCAAGAAGACAACGACTGCCTTAAAGTTTATTTAATGATACAAAATAAAATTGATGATGAAGCTTGCTCATTTAAGAAATCACATGATTATTCAATTTTTATGTGTGACAAATTTAAAATACTGTTCTTGGAAGAAAAGACGTGGAGACAATCACTTCAGGAAAAATAAAGGTTAACTTTACAGCATCGTGTGTGTGCGTGTGTGTGTGTGTGTGTGTGACTATTGCATTGCTATTTGTGAATGATGGGTAGCTACAGGAATGGAAGTAGTTAAAACATCTCCTGTGTTCCAAAAAACATGGGCAGGTTTTTCTTAAGTTACAAGAAAACAGGTTGGGTGTGTTGGCTCTGCCTGTAATCCCAGCACTTTGGGCTTAGTTGGCAGGATAGCTTGAGCCCAGGAGTTTATGACCATCCTGGGCAAGACAGCAAGACCCTGTTGCTAATCAAAAAAAAAAAAAAAAAAAAAACCAGAGCGGTAATAAAAGTTTCCTTTTAATTCTGATTGAAAAAATAAATGCCTTGTTGAGAATTTCTTACCTTCTGCCGAGGGATAGCAGATTTATTTTGAGCTTTTTCTGTTTGTGGTTTTGATAGAACGGATAGTGTCTTCATGTTGTACTCCTTGACTTGTTTTGCATATTCCTTTTGGTGTATTAATTTTTGCATCTGTTCAGAGAAACAAAGTTATGATGAATCCAGGTGCTGCTACTTCTCTCTGCTCTCTATTTAAAGCGATGCCCTGGTTTCGGTATACTGGGCATATCTTATCAGCTGTACAGGAGAAATGGGATCACCTAGAGTAAGGTGGCAGCAGTGAAATGGTTAAGTTAATTGTTTCTCCTTGAAATAGTCTCTCTGTGAGGAGGCACCTCACTGCAATAGCACGCCCAGTATGCCCTTAACAGGGGCTAAATCACATTCAGAACCTTCTTTGTTGCATTTACCCAATTTATTTTCATTTTTGCTTCCAACTTTGAACTATACTCTCTTTTTATGCCTTGAGTGCAACTGCAGTTAAAACACATTAAATGAAGATCTCCTTTCACTAGAGGAAAGAGAATAAAGTGGATGCACTTTTCAGGGGTTGGGAAACTCTTCCTCTAAGTGTCTTCTCTGTAGCCACTCTTCACGATTATCAAGATAACTAGTGGGAAAGACCAACGACCACATAACATACACATTTATTTTCATGTGCACGGGTCCCACTGTGCCGTGCAGGCCTTCAAAACTAACCGAAAGATACATACATATAACAACATGGGCTACATATTTTTATTTTAAGGCAAGAGGCGTGTCCGGGTCTCTATACCAATGTTATTTCGGAAGGGTCTCTATTCAGAGTGAGACATTTGAATTAGGGCTTAATTCTGGGGGTGCGTCTTCATAAAGTTTCCTAACAGACAGATGGGCTGAGTCAGGTCTGGAAACACTGTATGTGCATCTCACTCACTTTGTCTCTGATGGACTCAAAGTCAGGTCCGAGGCCTCCAAGCTTCACGTCTCTTTTCTGATAACCTTTCAGCTTGCTGTTCTAAAAATACAACCACAGAAACAGTTTCTTTTAAGGACTTGTGTGTCCCCCTACTCCTACCACTCCGAAAGGTGTCATAGCCACATCAAGTAAGAAGGAAAATAATGAAAGCCTGTGTGCACTGTCAGAGAATGGCTGCATTTCCAGACAATTCTTCCATTTTAGTGGTAGTTATTGGTAATAGTCTCTTTGGTAATTTGTAGCTGGTTAGCTAACATATTTTCACTTTTCCACTTCTGCAATAAAGAAACTTGAAATTCTGAAATTACAAATAAAAGTTTTCAAGCTAGTGATGTCCTGTTTTCTTATGAATGTTTTTTATTTTAATTTTTTTGGAGATACCTGATTTTGCTATGTTGCCCAGGCTGGTCTTGAACTCCTGGGCTTGAACTCCTGAGCTTAAGTGATCCTCCCACCTCAGCCTCTTGAGTCGCTGGGATTACAGATGTGAGCCACTTCACCTGGCCCTTGCTATTAACGTTTTTAACACAACATATATGTTATTACTTTGCCACTGCTCCTATTACCATTTTGTCCAGTCTTAGACAGTTTGCTGAGCCAAATAACTTCCCTGGAAGAAAGCATCGAAACGCATCAGATAAACACAGTGCTTCAAAAAGAGAATACCCTGTCCAGTGATGTCACAGCATTATCTGTTAGAGACACTCCAGAAGAGAAGAAGGTACCAACCTTTCAAGTTTTGCTATTGATTATTGGGGGAAAAAGATAATTTTAAGGGAAAAACAATTATAATCCATTTATAATATTCAAAAGAAAAGTAAGCATTTGAGAGTCTTGGCAAGACTCACTAAGAAACTCATTTTGTTCAGTCAGTGTGATTTCAGATATGTTGAAGGGCACACAGAATTTAATATGATAACTCTTATTAGTATTGCCTATTTAAAAGGATGGACAGCAAGAAAGTGAGACAACTGACTGATTAGATCATGGCACCTGAGCACAATAATAGGCAGGAAAAAACCCTAATATTCTACTGCCTGTCTATCCCCTGATAGATTAAGATATCCCCCAAACCACTGCTTTCAAAATTAAAACTGAAGTTTAGGCTGGGCATGGTGACTCATGCCTGTAACACCAGCACTTTGGGAGGCTGAAGTGAGCAGATCACCTGAGGTTAGAAGTTCGAGACCAGCCTGGCCAGGGTGAAACCCTGTCCCTACTAAAAATACAAAAATTAGGCAGGTATGGTGGGAGGCACCTGTAATCCCAGCTACTTGGGGGACTGAGGCAGGAGAATCGCTTGAACCTGGGAGGCGGAGGTTGCAGTGAGCCGAGATTGCACCACTGCACTCCAGCCTGGGTTGACAGAGCGAGACTCTGTTTTAAGAAAAAAAAAAAAAAAAAAAAAAACACAAAAAAACACAAAAAATCCCCTGAAGTTTAGACTCACTACTTCCCCTTACAGGGAACTCACATCCTTTTGAAATTTCAGTTTGTTAATTAATTTGACTTCCTTTTTGGGAAGGATGGGAAAGACAATATAAAAGAGGTGGCTGGATGACAGTAGTTTCTTAAGGCACATGTAAGTTACTGCTTAAAATGGAGAAAAATCCGCCACATTGAAGAAGCAGCTGTCGTGTACTTAACTGTGGATGTTAGTCCCTGTCTATATGTTAATGACAAAGCACAGAATTTTATCAATTTTGAAATCTCCTGTTAATTATTCCATTTTAAAAATTTTATCTATTTATTTAGTTTGAGGCCAGGTTATGAGACTGTCTAATTTTTGTACTTTTGGTAGAGACAGGGTTTCACCACGTTGGCCAAGCTAGTTTCAAACTCCTGGCCTCAAGTGATCCAGCCACCTCGGCCTCCCAAAGTGCTGAGATTACAGGTCTGAGCCACCGCGACCAGCTGCGCTCCTGTTAATTATTAAGTCCTAAGATATACATCTAACTTGCCCTTTTCTAAGACAAAACTTAGCAGAGATAGTCCAGAGACTTAATATAGGACATTTTCTCATATTAGATATAATTATTGCATATAACTCTCCAATCTTAAAAATGAACTTGTATAAACACACTGTATCAACCACTACAAGAACATGTCCTGCTCACTGTGGTCTACTGAGTACCCAGAGTCATCCCAATTCACTTCTCCACTGCCACTTCCCACTGTCGATGTTCAAAAGACAAACATTCTCCAGCACTGACTCCTCAGCACTGAGCTCTTGCCCATGAAGTCTAAGCAAAAGTTCGTTGGGTACAGTGTATATTTTGGAAAGCTTTAAGGCTGTGGTAGCCCCTTCCCCTTCCTTTTTTCTTGGCTCAAATAAGGATGTGATTCCTGGAGCTGGAGCTGCAGCAGCAATTTTGTAGCCAGGGAAAAAAGAGAATCACAATACTGGTTCTGATGTTCTGAGCTGTGGAACCACCAGTGCTAGCAATCACCTACTTGTGGATTAATTTGTATGTAAGAAGAATGAACTCATATTTCAGAAATCACTGTAAATGGTAATTGTGTTACTTGCCCACTGAAGGCAATATTCCTAACATCTCAGCACTTTCATGTTGCATTAATAATTTAAAAGGGCCAAAATGATGCGCTATATGGGCAACACTTCTACACTGCAAGGATTCCAAGTTCTGTAAATAGAATTTGCCCCATTAGAATGTTAAACATTTATAGTCAATACTCTAATTCTAATTTTAAAAAGTGAAACAAGATTCTTAAAGAAGGCTTTGGACTAAAATCATTAAAAAATTAGTAACATTAAAGTATGCAGAAGACACATTGTTCATTGAAGGGTATTTCAAAGTCATACATCTCCTTTCAGAAAACAGAAGTCACCACTCAGCACAACCACAAGAGCTGCTGCCTCTCCATTATATCTGTCTGTTCATACTTTTATACAATTGTCCATTCACTATGAATTCTTATTTTTTTCATTTCATTTTTTTTTCTTTTTTCTTTCTTTCTTTTTTTTTTTTGAGATGGAGTGTCACTCTGTCATCCAGGCTAGAGTACAATGGTGCGATCTCGGCTCACTGCAACCTCCACCTCCCGGTTTCAAGCGATTCTCCTGCCTCAGCCTCCCAAGTAGTTGGGATTACAGGCGCCCGCCACCATGTCTGGCTAATTTTTGTATTTTTAGTAGAGGCAGGGTTTCACCATGTTGGCCAGGCTGGTCTCGAACTCCTGACCTCAGGTGATCTGCCAGCCTGGGCCTCTCAAAGTACTGGGATTACAGCGGTGAGCCACCACGCCCAGCCCAAATTCTTATTTTTTCTAAGCATTTTAGTACTACAGTACATTTTTCTGTCAGTATATATATTTTTTAATGTGAGTTTTATGCATAACATTCTATCATCTAGTTTTGTGGGACTGTTTATTCCTCTAAATGTGGAACATTTAAGCTGTCCTAGGTTAAGCATTGTTTTTCTGGGCTACTTGATTATTTCTTTGAGATAAGTTAATAGCAGTAGAATTATTGAAATAAAATGAATATGTTTAAGGCCATCAATTAATTAGCAATGGAGCCATAAGATCGCTCTTTTCGTCCAAACCTTGATTATACTGGGTATTATCACATTTTAAAACCTTTACCAATTTTCAGTGGGTGAATGAACTCAGACAACTTATATTTCACAATTGAAAATTTGTTCCTTTTCTCACATATGCCACCTGTATGGTGGTTTTGCAGTCACTGAATTACTATCTATTTGCCAAAGTAAACCAATAATTAAAAGGAAGGAAAAAACGCCTGCTCATGTCCAAGTCGTAAATCCAATTTGTCCAAAGGTGATGAGAAAGAAATGATCAGTGCTCACAAATCACATCCTAAGTCTGAAGCAGCTTAACTTCTAATCATTCCACTGACTTACAAAAGACACATTGTGAAGCATGAATAATTGCCCAGTGCTCTCCAGCCACAGTTCTTACTATCACCTACAATAAACATGTTGGCTATCACAGAATAACAGAGCCAGGGTCTAGTACTACACCTCGATATGAAGGGCCAGAGTGTGGCCCAAAGGGTGATCTCCAAGTGCTGCTGATCCCTTTACAGGATGGATGAAGTGCTTATAGCAAAGGGACTTTTCTCAAGGGATGGTGATGGCTCCTAACGGAGTTTGTTCTGGGTGACTGGCAATGAAAAATCTTGGATTTACTTAAGGTTGGCGCAAGTAATCTTGATTTGTTCTCAGAGGTGCAATTTTGTTTGATCTCTCTCCATCAAAAGTCTTTTTAGCAGCTTATAGAGATATAATTCACATACCACAAAATTTACCCACTTGAAGTTGTACAATACAATGGTTTTCAGTATATTCACCAAGTTGTGTAAACATCACCACATTCCAATGTTAGAACATTTTCATCACCCTGAAAAGAAATCCTGTCCCCATTAGCAGTCACTCCCTTTGCCCCCTCCACCTCCAGCCCTAGGCAACCACTAATCTACTTTCTGGCTCCTCAAAAGTCTTTTATAGTAAAAATAATCCCCCAGAACTCACTTTGATTTATCTCTCCATGGCTGTTACAAGACTAAAAGGTCATAGTAGCACAATATTAAAAAAAAAAAAAAAAAAAAAAAAGTAAATCAACAATGATAGTCTTGTTAAGTCTCCAAACACAAGGGGAACAAATTGGAAAATGCAGGCATGCTCTCAACCAATCCCTGATGAGATCTGCTGCTGGTCTTTGCATAAGACGTACACGAGCTGGCATCGACCGAGCCTGGCACCATCTGAGGATTGTTAAGGCCAGACCAGCCCCTCTGCACTGGTGTTCACACTTGATCGCTTTAGTGGACGATGGCATAGGACTTTCCTGATGCAAGGTTTGTACCAGGAATTAACCACAGTTCTTCTCAAGACAGCAGAGTTTTTAGTTGCAAACTTGGGACACAGTGTGCCCTGACTGGAAATGACATTGACTGTTCCTGTCAGGACGTGTTTCAGCTCTGAAAGGTGGTACCCTGCTGGGGGCCACTGCAGAGCTATTCTCCAGAAAATTCCTCAGATGGGTAAGTGTGAGAAAGTTACTGAAAAACGCGACAAAAAACAATGCCTCAAATACTGTGGAACAGCAAGTGAAGGAAATTTGCTCTGCAGTTGCTAAACTTAATCCAAATAAACCCCTTCTTAGAAGCAGTCAAGCAGCAATGCCCAGATTGTCTGTGACACCAACACATGAGTTAATTACTTCAGCTCAGCAGAGTTAGCTATCAGCAAACTCCTGAAGCAGTCATTTCGTAGTGGGTTGCGACAGATATTTTTATGCCGTTTGTCATCCGTTGATCCCTGACTGCCTGATGTCTAGATTTCATGGCATGGACAATGCCTGGCATTCAGAACTCAGTTACAACAGAACTGTCAGGAGAAGAGGAAAGGTGCTTGGGCCTATTATCTTTACAAATCCTCAAAGTTTTAATGTGATTCAGGGCAATTCCCTTGGAAACCAAAAGATCTGATGTGACCAGCAAATGGCCATGACCTGGATAATGATCCCCTCTGTCTGGTGCCTCGACTACCTGCTGTCCTATACAAATAGCTCATTTCTAAGTCATTTTAGCTTCTGGAATATCTTAAAGGACAAAGAGCACTTCTGTGAATTTGTCAGATGTAAGCTGAAGGTGCTGGATTGAGAAAATGGATATATAGATTGTAACATTCCTGATAGAAAGCAGGAAGGGGGATGTTCCCAGTTGGAAAGATGGCTGGGAAGGCAGCAACTGCAAATTTTCCTTCCTCTCCCCTGACCTCCCAAGCGCTTAGATTTCTGGTGACACACACTGTCGTCAGAGAACTTTCCTCTATTTTTCTCAGTGAAACATAAATTCAATCAACTAAAAGAAGGGGAAAGGGAAAGGAAACTAACATTTAGTTGATGTCTCTTCTTTGCTAGGGACTAAGCTATGGTTTTAATACATTATTTCACTTAATATCACACCAAATCTACAAAAAGAAAGAATAATTCTGCAGATGAAGAAAAGAGGGCTCAGGTGCATTAATAACTCGTTCAAGTCATAAGAGATATTGGGAACAGAGATGAGAACCTAGGAATGAATGGGTCCATGGCTTCCTCTAAATCTTGCCAAGTGAGAATTGAGTTCAAAAGCTTGCATTTTCAGCAACAACCCATCATTGGCAAGAACCCTAACCTAGAAGATTCCCTTGTGAGCTAGTGTGTTTGAGCTAAATTTAGGCCCTGGTAATCTATATGACCTGCAGTGAACAGGCAGTCCTCACCTCAAAAATGTGTTCTGAATACATGTCCCTACAGAAATAATATGGATGATGTGCAGCTTCCTAGTCAAGTCTTCAAAACCTACTTTAGTCACAAAACTCTTGAAAACAGTACTAATAATACCTGACAGCCTAACTACCATGTAATGATGTTTCTGTGGAAAAAGAAGTTACCTGTGATTAAAAAAACACATTTGTGGCTGGGCGCAGTGGCTCACACCTATAATTCCAGCAATTTGGGAGGCCAAGGCAGGTGGATCATCTGAGGTCAGGAGTTCGAGACCAGCCTGGCCAACATGGTGAAACCCCATCTCTACTAAAAATACAAAAATCAGCCGGGTGTGGTGGCACGTGCCTGTAATCTCAGCTACTCAGGAGGCTGAAGCAGGAGAATCACTTGAACTCAGGAGGTGGAGGTTGCAGTGAGCTGAGATTGCTTCACTGCATTCCAGCCTGGGTGATGAAACGAGATTCTATATCAAAAAAAGAAAAGAAACAAGAAACACCTTTCTCCTTATTTACAGCAGAACCGGGGATTCTCCCAGCTCCAAGTCACTAGTTGTGGATTCCACAATGTGGGCATGGATAGGGTCCTGTCCCCAGTAGAGGGGAAGACATGAGAGGGTGAAGTTGGAATGAGGAGTTCAAAGAGCCCCCAGGAGCGGGTATGTGAAGGAGCTGGGGTAAGAACTCTAGGGTTGTGAGCTGAAGACCCACGGTACACAGACGGGCTCAAGATGGGAGCTGCAGGATTGGGCTGGGGTCATATCTCAGCCCCAAGACATCCTCCTTTTCTTCTCGTTAGTACCTCTCGCTGCCTGTTCCAGGCCAGCTTCCCCTTCTCTTTGAGGCCACCCCTTATCTTTTTCTCTAAAGACTCCACTTGAGGATCCACAGACTTCCTAATCCCGTCACTTTCTGGGATGTCTTACATCTGTCCTGCACACCATAGCCAGAGCTGCCTTTCTAAAATACAAATCCAACCATGTTTAAAAGTCCTCCATGATCCCCCCTGGCCTACAGAATAAAGTACTTCTTTGAATGGAAAATGAGATCCTCTAAGACCTGGCCCCTATCCACCACTCCGCTCCCATCTTTCAACACTCCTTGCCTCCCAGGTTTAGTCACAAGAACCTGAAATGCTCTCATCCCCAGCATGCACCATGTTACAGCTTCAGCACCTCTGTTTGTGCTGGTACTCCCGCCTGAATTGCTCTTGCAGTCTTTTTTTTTTTTTGAGATGGAGTCTCGCTCTGTTACCCAGGCTGGAGTGCAGTGGCGCGATCTTGGCTCACTGCAAGCTCCACCTCCCGGGTTCAAGCAATTCTCCTGCCTCAGCCTCCCGAGTAGCTGGGACTACAGGCACCTGCCACCACGCCCGGTTAATTTTTGTATTTTTAGTAGGGATGGGGTTTCACCATATTGGTGAGGCTGGTCTCGAACTCCTGACCTTGTGATCCACCTGCCTCAGCCTCCCAAAGTGCTGGGATTACAGGTGTGAGCCATCGCGCCCCGTCTGCTCTTGTAGTCTTCTTTGCCAATTCTTCACCACCCTCTAAGACTTAGTTCTGAATTATCTTCTGACGCTTTGCCTGACCCCCGGGTCAGGATATCAGTTTTCCTTTATGTTCCTCTGTGCTCCCCATGCGTGCCTACATTATTATTACCACTTTTATTATTAATTAATATCATTATTTGTTTTTTGCTTGCAACATTATACTGCAACATAATAAGCATTTACATGTCTGCCTTCCCAAGTTCCATGCAACTGGGAGCTTCTTCTGAGGAAGGGTCATGGCTCATCTTTACATCCCAGCACCTTACAAGTTCCTAGTAGAAATCATTATTATTATTATTATTGAGACAGAGTTTCACTCTTGTTACCCAGACTGGAGTGAAATGCTGCAATCTCGGCTCACTGCAACCTCCATCTCCCAGGTTCAAGTGATTCTCCTGCCTCAGCCTCCCCAGTAGCTGAGATTACAGGCGCCCACTACCATGCCCGGCTAATTTTTGTATTTTAGTAGACATGGAGTTTCACCATGTTGTCCAAGCTGGTCTTGAACTCCTGACCTCAGGTGATCCACCCACCTCGGCCTCCCAAAGTGCTGGGATTACAGGCGTTAGCCACCGCACCCAGACTAGAAATTATTTAATAACAAACTGAATTCAACTTAGAAATCATTTGCTTAATTCCTCTCAAGTTGTCTAGAGTGGAGGCCCTTCTGGACTGAGGCACTCATTTCCCCAGATGCTGGGAGTGCTGTCCACTGATGGCTCACAGCTGAGTTCCTCCCTAAAAACTGCCTCAGTCACGTGGAGCTGCTGTGCCCGAAGTCACCACCCTTCCCCAGGGCAGTCACTATCCAATGGCAGGTCGGTATGGGAGAACAAAAGCCTGGGCCCCTTGCCTTTGAAGGGCCATCCCAACTTTAGAACCCTCAGAACCGTGGCTAAGGCTACTGCTGTGTCTGCATCACAGCCCATCTCTGCTCAGCCCCGCTTCCCTCACTCCCTTAAAGGGGAGGTTCCCAAGGTTGCTCCACTATAGACCTCCTGCATGCAAATCTCCATTTCAGTCTGTTCCCTGAAAACCCAACTCACCACAGGCTTATTGCTTTCAACCAGGCCTTTCCCTGTTGCCTGTAAAACAGAATGCATTTTCTAGCTTTTTCCTTATTGTTTGACACTGGAAGCAAGTGACCTTTCCTGAGGGCTTTTTATTGCCAGTGACAGAAGAGAAATACACAGGACATAAAGAGTCTCCTTCCTACGCTCCTTCATTTCTTACTGAAAACATTCTACTTTGGGCCTCCAATTTTACTTGTTAAATCATGTAGGCCCTAAGAGAAAAGATTTAAGTGCACCAAGATGCTAGTAATGGTGAATTGATTTGAGACAAAGAACTCAGTAAAGGTCAGCTAACGTTTGAGAGGAAAGTTCAATCACTGGCCAGCCCACGTATTTTACTGCAGAAGTTGGGGTAAGATTAGAGCCAAGATAAGTTCTCATGGTGGCGGATGGTGGGAAAAATGCAATGGCAACAAGCGCTTTCACTCACTCAACCCCACTTTCTCTGCTTTTTAAGATATGAGAATGAGCTGGGAAGAAATGATTTAAGAACCGTGAAGACTCAGGTTAGCATGGGGCTTGGGGTGGAGTATGGAAGCTTTTCTGAGGAAGGGATGTTTCAGCTGGGGATGAGAGGAGGAGTTTTGCCACTCTGCAAGTGGAGACCTCTCGCCAAGATGACTTGAACAGGAGGGAGAAATGGGCATCCCTGGCAGCAACAACTTCTAGAAAGAAGGGGAGGGAAACCCCAGGGAGTAGCAGGGGCAGGAGTAAGAAACTCCTTAGGACTCTGGGCCAGCCAGTGTGGCAGCAACTCAGTAATGACCATCCCTGTTCCAGGGCTATAATTAAATAAAGGTCCATCTGTATTCTCAAAATTGAAGGGTTACTTGGTAAAATGGTGCTTTTATTACCTTACTGCTGCTTCTTTTCTTATGCTTTTTTCCCTTTTCCAGTTGAAACAGATAGCCTTCAGAATTGCTACGGCTAATATTCACTTGGTTTCTTTGGCTTCTCTCTGAACTGAGTTGGGATTCACTTTCTACCCTTGACAGTATAGGTGGAAGCGTGATGCTGGATAAGGCCCCTTCACTGGGCTGCACGTCGGTCAGCTGCACCAAGGCTTGCTGATGCTGCTCCATTATCTGGGTGAGCCATGAATCTGGAGAAGCTCTAACGGGCTGGCTGTCAGAAGAAGAATGGAATTTCCTTAATGAAAAAAAAAAGCACAAATCTATTAATAAAATCTGGATACATAAGACCTCTAGCATAAAAGTCTTTCTGAACCATTAACTTGACGTATTTATCACTCCCAAATCAAATTAATGGCATTTAGCTTAATCTTTTCATGACTACATTAATTTCTTACTTATCTTAAACTCCTCCTCTTTTTCCTTTAGGACGGTCTACATTTTATTTAGAACTTTTGTTTAGTGCATTCAGAATAGAAAAACACCATTTTGAAAACTCAAAGACCTTCCCACTGCAAAATACCTAGAAATGTTGCATTACATTAAACATCCTTTAAATACATAGTTGAATTGGTAACATAAATAGAAATCTCCGAAGACCAAAATGAACAAAAGGAATAAAAACCAAAGCAGATTTTAGATTAGCTGAAGTTATAGCTTTCTTTACAAGAGTTTTGGGTCTCTAGGTGTGAGTTTTAATAGTTAACGCCGATATAGGATATGCAAGATCTTGGTGCTGTGTGAGGCAGGGAATCAGAGCTAAGATCGTTGTAAGAAGACTATAACTTGAGGTGCTACATCCTCATCCTCAGTTAAAAGCCACATTAATTAAAAACCCATTCACCAGCCGTGAGAAACAATAAGCAAGTCTGTCTGTCTTGGTCTCTGGGCTCTGAATAGAAAAACAGAACAAACCCCACTCCCCACAAAAACCCAACAGCAACAACAAGCTCTTGTGAGTATCTATAGGACAATATTTGGATTTCAAATTTACCTTACCCACATAATCATGGAAATCCAACACGAAGAAACTAACATAAAAATGATTGGATGAGGGATACTTCTGTAGTATCTGGCAGAAGCAAATATAAAACTTCTCTGGATAAATACACTCCCACCCAAGCCTGCCTAGGTTTCCACAGGAAAGGTGGCTAAATGTGAGTTCACAATCCAAGGTCCTTGCCCAGAAGAGGAAATAATCTGTCAAGTATGAGAATCAGCAGACACACATGCACACACATCCAAATAGCAATAGTAGACTTCCAAGAACTTCACATAGAGAGATCCTAGATAACATTCATAAGGTTGTTTAAGATGAGTAAAGACACGAGAAAAGAAGTTAAGAACCCAAGAGACATATTTTAAAATCCTGTATTTTGGAAAAAGAACAGAGAGGTTCAATCAGAACCAAATAGAAATTCTAGACATGGAAAATATCATCATTGAAATTTAAAACTCAATGGATACATTAAAAAGCACATCTTGGACACAGGTAAAGAGAGATTTATTATGCTGGAAAGCTTATTTAAATACATTTTTCTTTTTTTTTTTTTTTTTTTTTTTTGAGACGGGGTCTGGCTCTGTTACCCGGAGCTTGCAGTGAGCTGAGATCCGGCCACTGCACTCCAGCCCGGGTGACAGAGCCATTCTCCTGCCTCAGCCTCCCGAGCAGCTGGGACTACAGGCGCCCGCCGCCTCGCCCGGCTAGTTTTTTGTATTTTTTTAGTAGAGACGGGGTTTCACCGTGTTCGCCAGGATGGTCTCGATCTCCTGACCTCGTGATCCGCCCGTCTCGGCCTCCCAAAGTGCTGGGATTACAGGCTTGAGCCACCGCGCCCGGCCTAAATACATTTTTCAAAAAGAAGCACTGAGAGATAAAAGGTATAAACTAAAAACAGTTTAAAAGGCATGAAGTCTAGAATAGACAATCTAATATACAGCTATTTGGGGTTCCTACAGGAGAAAATAGAGTAAATTTGAGACACATAATATTCAAAGGGGGCCGGGCGTGGTGGCTCACGCCTGTAATCCCAGCACTTTGGGAGGCCGAGGCGGGTGGATCATGAGGTCAAGAGATCGAGACCATCCTGGCCAACATGATGAAACCCAGTCTCTACTAAAAACACAAAAATTAGCTTGGCATGGTGGTGCGTGCCTGTAGTCCCAGCTACACGGGAGGCTGAGGCAGGAGAATCGTTTGAACTCGGTAGGCAGAGGTTGCAGTGAGCTGAGATCGCGCCACTGCACTCCAGCCTGGCGACAGAGTGAGACTCTTGTCTCGGAAAAAAAGAAAGAAGAACCAGTCAGATCTCCAGATCACCATCTCCATTTTGTGCACCTAGGCAACTGTCCGTTCCCTCTCTCCACAGCTCACTGGAGGTTTTCATTCTGAAGAAGCCAACGAGTCTCCTGCCTGTGAAGCACCAAGCACAGATAATAAATCTGAGCACCAAGATAAAAGACCTAAAACTTACAGGAGGGGCTTCCTATCAGATGGCCTCTACAGATCATTCTATAGGTACTCAAAGTCAACAAGCACTGTCACTCAGAGCTTCCAATAAGCCTTCTAGTCCCTCATACTTGATCATGAGAAGACGATCAAGCATTGCCAGACATCTGACACAAGCCGTAAGGTGGAAGGCAGCAAAATAGGAGAAGAGAGACAAACATCACTGACAAAGACCTAGAGGACAGAGAAACAAAGCAGGGAATTAAAAACACTGAAAAATTCAGTCACAAGGGCCCTTACAGCCTATTTTGCCTTGTTGAAAATCTAAGAAGATGTTGAGAAAAAAGGATGTTGCATCCACGAACAAAAACATGAGGCTATAAAAAGAGGAACACTCAGAAACCAATAACAGAAACAACAACAAAAAAATCCTGTCGGAAATTAACAAACATGATAGCAGTAGAAAGACTGGAAGCTAGGACTGAGAAACCCTCCCAGACAGTAGAACAAAATTACAAAGAAATGGAGAAGGAAAGAGAAAACAAAATCATAATAACAGTCCTGGAAAAACACATCTGAATCATAGGAGTTTCTAGAAAGAGCAAACAGAAAATGGTTGAATGGAACTACCCATAAGATGACTCAAGAAATTTTCCCAGAACTGAAGGTCATGTGTTTTCAGGTTTAAAAGCCCCAGCTTAATCTATGAAAATAGACCTATACGAAGGCACATTATTATGAAATTTCACTTCAGTAGAGAAAAGAAAAGATCCTAAAGCTTCCAGAAAACAAAACAAAACAAAACAAGTTATATATAAAGGATCAAGAATAAGGTGGCTTCAGATTTCTCAACAGCAACACTGGATGCAAGAAGGCAATTCTGAGGGACAATGATTTTCTTTCTTTCTTTCTTTCTTTCTTTTTTTTTTTTTCTTTTGAGACGGAGTCTTGCTCTGTCACCCAGGCTGGAGTGGGCGACATCATAATCTTGGCTCATCACAACCTCCACCTCCCAGGTTCATGCCATTCTCCTGCCTCAGCCTCCCGAGTAGCTGGGATTACAGGTGCCTGCCACCATGGCTGGTTAATTTTTTGTATTTTTAGTAGAGACGGGGTTTCACTGTTTTGGCCAGGCTGGTCTCAAACTCCTGACCTTGTGATCCACCCGCCTTGGCCTCCCAAAGTGCTGTGATGATAGGCGTGAGCCACCGTGCCTGGCCAATTTTCAATCAAGAATTCTACAATCCTCTGCCAAGCTACCAATCAGGGGTGAGGGCACAAGAAAGATAATTTCAGCAAGATCTCAAAACATTTACTTCTCAAGCAGTGGAGGATGTTCTCTACCAAAATTAGACAGCAAACTAAGAAAGAGAACGGGGATGTAAAAAAACAGGAAGGGTGACGAAGGAGAAGAGTGAAGAGAGTCTCCATGAGGACATGGAGATTCTCAAGGGTAATATGAGCACAACAACAGCGGACTGTAGTCAGAAAACAAGTGTGGCACAAGACACTGGCACGCTGAGAACTGACCATCACCCTGTCCCCTGTCCTTAGACCACATTTTCAATCTGAAAAAAATCACTGGAAGGGGTGCTCAAACAAACTAAGGAAAATGTGAGATATTGAAAAGAGAATCCTATCAGAAGAAAGGCAAAGGGAATCCTCAGCAGGACAGCTGCGTAGCAAGTCTAGAATGAGAAAGAAAGTAGTCTAGAAAGTCGAGCTCCAAGAAAGAGACAAGAATTGAGAAATTGCCAGATGTAGTTGTCCTTATGGAAACTTACACTAAGAGGCTACTCAAAAGTGTAGGATCAATTAGCTATATGTACGGAGAAAATTAAGCAGAAGCAGCCCAGGAGGTTGAGGTTGCCAAAAAGATTAAAAAAAAAAAGAAATGAAAAGAGGGACATGATTATAGATATAATAAAAGTGGAATAATATTAAAGTTATTTAAATACTACAAAAAGTTTTATGACAGTACATTTTAACACTTAGCATAAAAGGAAAATATTTCCCAGAAAAATATAATTTATTAAACTGACTAAAGTGAAAATGAAAAGACTGCAAAGTCTTATAATGATTATAGTAAATGCATCAGGAGTTTAAAATCTGCTCACAAACAACAACAAAAAGCCAAACGAAACCCATTTTTGGCCCAATAGTTTTAGAGGAAAATCCTATCAAATCTTCAAGTAACAGATAAGGCCAATTGTATATAAAGTGTCCAGAGGATGCAAAAAGAGGAAACAGTCCTCAACTCATTTTATAAGGCTGGTATTTTCTTGATAATCCACCCAGTCAAGGCCACTGGCAGATAGGAAAATTATAAACCAATCTCACTTCATGTATATGAAAATGTTAAATCTTAAAGTGTTAACACATCAAATCCAGCAACTTATTAAAAATGCAGTATGACAAATTGGGTTAACCCTAGGAATAAAAGGATAGTGTGTCATCAGAAAATCTGTTAACATATTTCATTACATTAAAGGATTAATGGAGAAATGTTTCAATAAGTGCAGAAAAAGTATTTGATAAAATCAAATACCCATTTATGTTGAAAGTTATTTGCAAAGAGGAATAGGAGGAAATTTCCTATCTATCATCTATCTATCTACCAAAAACTAAATATTATTTTTAATGGTATAAGTGTTAGAAACAATCTTTCTAAAATCAGGGAAAAAAAGACAAAGATGCCTGCTATTTATCATGATCTCTTCTAGGAAGCTAACTTTAAGTCTTATTGAATCTACATTCCATACCACCAAGTGTAGCACTTAAATGTTCTTTGATCAACTCACAAGGGAGTAATTGTCTCCCTACTTTGAAAGTAAGTTCCCTGAAGGTGCCTCACACACCATACTTCTTTGTATCTTGTATAGCATTGAGCACTGTAGCATTATATTCAGCATGTTAGGGATGTAGAAAGGATGTTTGATTGAAGTACACCAAGAAATGGTGCCTGAAGTAATTTTTAAAATAACTTTTATTCTCCTGTTTATAGAAGTTATACATCTACATTGTCGGGAACTTGAACTGTTCTGAAAATATAAAGAATAAATTTTTAAAATCCCAATCTCTCTTGCTAGAGATAACTACTATTGATGTTTTGGTGAATTTTTCTTCTTCTGTGCATATTTGAACACAGTAGAGCCTACACAGTAGAGCTCATACTCCCTAGATGTAATTTTTTTTCCACCAGTGTCATTCAACCCAAGGTGTAATTTTGTACCTTACTATTTTCTTCCTATAGAAGCATTTCCTCATAACCATATTTTTTAGTGGTTCCATGATACTAAATATCATAATTTACCTAAACATTCCCTATTGTTGGATTTTTAGGTCATTTCTATAAATGATGATATTTTTTGTATGTGCATATTTTTCTGTATTTTAGATTATTTTCTCAGGACAGGCCAGGATAATGTTGGAGATCATTTGTTTCCTCCAAACATTACTTGCAGCCCTCAAAAAAGCACTGATGTTTTTTGACTGGGTCCCTCTGTCCTTGTCTCCCTCCAACTTCTAGTTTAACTACAGGGGAAAAATAGAGGAGACAGGGAAGAGGAAAAGAAATCCATCAAAAGTAGACTCTTGGCTGGGCGCTGTGGCTCACACCTGTAATCTCAGCACTTTGGGAGGCCAAGGCGGTGGATCACTTGAGGTCAGGTGTTCGAGACCAGCCTGGCCAACATGGTGAAACCCCGTCTCTACTAAAAATACAAAAATTAGCCCAGTATGGTGGTGAACGCCTGTAATCCCAGCTACTTGGGAGGCTGAGGCAGGAGAGTTGCTTGAACCCGGGAGGCGGAGGTTGTGATGAGCCAAGATCACACCACTGCACTCAGGCCTGGGCAACAGAGCAAGACTCTGCCTAAAAAAAAAAAAAAAGTGGACTCTTTGAGGCAGGAATCAGAGCTAAGGAAGTTGTTAGGTGAACTCTTCTTCTCACCTAGCCATCCTTATGGATTCCCCTTGCCCTTCTCCCTCTCCAGTCTTTCTGTAGCAGTCTCTCCTTTCTCCTCTAGAAAACCACTTGAGAAAAGGGAATTCTTACCATAACATTTCTAGGTTCCTGTATTTTGTCTCTGTGTAAGGCTGTTTGGGTTGTTTCTTATTTTCAGTTGATCCATGAACATTTCTGTGATAAACCAACTGAGAGCCTTTCTGGCTCAGGAGCACGTGTCTCTTAGAGAGTTCATTAAGGTTGTTCAAATCCATGTCAGAAAGGGTGTGTAGCTGCTGGTACGAAAATCTTTTCTCTTCTTGGTCTTTGTGTCCTCTTTCTTTATTAACATTCAGTCCAGAGTCATATCCAGTAGAGTTTTTATATAAGACCTTGTCAAAAGCCTGTTTTGGTGGAGCAAATGTATTGGAGGTTTCTTTGAGATTCTGGCCCCTAAGTGCCCTTGAAGCTTGTGCATCATTGTTAGAGGCGTGCATAATCACAATCGATTCAGGCTTTGGTGAAGTATCAAGAGGCTGATTTTGGTTCTGTTGCTGCCTGGGAGGGTTATTCTGGTTCTCCAGACTGGCAGTCACCTCTTCCGCTGTGAAAGACTTCAGGCCATTTTGGTGTTTATGCTGTTTTCGAATCTTGGGCTTGGCTGGTCTTCTGGAAGGCTGATGGTCATTCACCGTTTCAGAAGGCTGCCCTCTTGGTACACTGCTTGATTTTGTACTCTCATATTGAGACCAGTGTTCCTGGTAATTCTAGAGAGATATTTTTGGTTAATGTAAAATTAGAAGACTGGCACTCTTCACAAATTTAAATCAGTGTTTTCCAAACTGGGGACTGGGAAGCTGACTATAGAACTGAAAGCAGATACAGAAAAAGTAGAGGTTTTTTTGTGTGTGTTTTTTTTTCCTAATTTCAGGGCAGTGGAGAGTTAATAACTGAGTGATTCCTCCTGGAAATTTAGGATTATAAGCCTAGAAAGAAATAGAAAGCTTAGAATGGGCTTTATATTAAGGACAAGTCTTTGGCTTAAAAGTTTAAGTTTTAAAAGTTAAGTCTTTGACTTAAAAGTGTCGCCAACTTGGGGGATGGAGTGGGGAAGCTTTACTTCGAGAGATATGGAGAAAGTACAAACGCGAATCTACGTCACAATATATAAGCTTATTTTAAGTAACATGAATATTTTTAAAAATCTTAACCAGAAAACACTAATAATTTGCTTTATAAACAAAGTACAAATCTAATATTAAATACAATTCAGATGATCAGATCTTTTTACTCATGCTGGTCAGAAGCTAGAAATGACCTCTTCACCAGATGAAACAAATTAGATTTTATTCAGAGGATTATAAAAGAGTCTGTGCTGTGATAGGACATCTGTGAAACCACAAGGGTTGTTTTGCTTCTGTTCCTTAATATAGCCTGCGCTTAGGCAATCAAACATCTGGGGGAAATATTTCAATTTCAGAACAGTCTTTATGCTTTTCAAAGTCTCCTAACAACAAAATGTACTCCTGGTATAATAGATACACTATGTAACTACATTGTGCTATTGCCATTTAGAAATATTTTCCAAGGAATAAAGCACTCATTACTTTGTGAAAAACTGGCTGAGTTAAGAGACCTTTGCAAAGAATGATTACATGCTTATTGAAAACAATAGGATGACCATATGCATCAGTGTGTTATATAACTGCAATATATTTCTTCCTTTCTGAACACATATATTTAAAAAATCTCTTTAGCTTATATCTATAAAACATTAACTGAAAAATGCAGCAGTTGGATGAATGATTATTTTAGCTTGCTAGAAAGAATGATCAAATTACTGTGATAAGAGTTCAGCTTTGATTTCTCGTTTCTGATACATTCTGATACAACCACTAAGACTCATCCTATTCCTGTATAATGTTAAGCAGTGTTCTATTTCTAGTGAAATCACGTTATAATGATAATGTTGATTGTTAAATTTAAAACAGCAATATACAATGTTACTTATTATATCACATTTTGAAAGAAATAACGCTTCTAATGTGAAATTTAGAAGCTGTTCTTTTGAGAATTTGAGCTTTCTAGGGGATTGGCCAGGCTCTGATTAGCTCCTACATACTTTAAATTTTTACTTGTGGTGCTCCAAAAAAAGGGAAAACTTATTTTCTGTATTCCAGGTAAATTCCAGGTATTCCTTTCATGCAGTAAATTGAGCTGCTTGGGGAAATGTGGGCAGGAAGGCTCTGCAAATACATAGCGCCAAGAAAATCCTTTCTTGTAATGGATCCAGAAAATAATTGCTATTTTACAAAGTTATAGGTGTGGTCATGGAACATAGCAGCTCTTTTTATGACTGGCAGCACTGTTCGTGAAGGTCAAAAATGTCCCCCTTGACTGTGACCTAAAAATATTAATTGATGCTGATAATGTCATTCTTTTCAATATTTGTTCAGCCTTTAACTCACTAGAGAAGTAACCAGGATGCTGCCATCTAAATGTACTTTCCCTACTTTTCTCTCTTAATTTTCACCAAAAAAGAAAATACTTACTTCTCAGAAATTTCTTGGGTACTAGATCTGAAATCCTGGGTTACCACTTGATCCTAATCATGTTATTACCTTTGCTGCTGACAATTCAGATCACAATAGTACACTTCACAGGGCACTTTGACAACAACAAGGCCAAGGACTTATCATTTTATGAAACTCCAATTGTCTCAAGTGTTAAATCTTCTATTCACATAAATATAAGTGCCCAGAGATGGCATTTCAGTCCCCAGAAAGGAAGCCATTTATGGGCTTGATATGATTTTTCTCACCTTCCAAGCAGCCTACTTGAGATCTGTGGTTTACTAAAGATTTATTACCCTACAATTGGGGCATCAGGTGTCACTCTTTAGGTGGCAAGACCTGAGTTCCCTGAAGTTAATATACAAAGCCATTCTCAGACGATTTAATCTCCATCAGCACTGAAATCCTCTATTCCATCCTGCTCTCACTGGGGTTCTTTTGTTACCAACACTCGCAATCAGTGCATACTCCATGCACTTAGAATAACTGCTTAATGGCAGTAGGTTTTTGCGTCACACATGGAGCGTTAGCATGGGAGAATCCTGATGCCTAATGCTGGGATGATCATTTCTTAGTAGGGCTCATCCTCAGTTATTAAGTAATGCTCATTCATACTGTGCCACCCAAGAGAACTTTGTCCCCAACCCTGTGAAAGGCAGCACCTGGTTGTTTCTTTTTCACGACTTTTCCTTTCACATGTCCTAAGCGGACGGGACAATGCCTGCTCTGATCGCAACCAAAAAGTTCATCTGCTTCAACACAAAAGCCACTCCTGCTCTTAGTTAACCTGACTCAACCACGCGCTCCCGAGAGTTGTGCCTGGGCTCCGAGATCAGCTCTGAAGTGGAGAAATTTCTATTGTGTTCCGCTTTTCTGCTGTGTTTATGAACAATAAAACATGAGTACTTTAAGCCTGAGATACAAATTCCATCTGATAATATTAAGAGAATCTCAAGCAAAAATATTAATTGGCTCCAATTTTCTCTGTGGGTAAGGAAGAACTCTGTGTTCAGATGAATAGAAGAAGCATAGATCTATTGATAGTGTTGGAGGCAAAACCAAATTAACAGCTTTTTGGAAAGGTTAATCAGGATTTGATTACAAGGGCTTTCATATTAATTAGTAAAAGATCCCACATATCTTTAATATGATCATTATCTTTTCTTTGCCTGGAAAGCTAAGAGTTATTTTAGAGGGGTAAGAAAGGAAACATCCTATTTATCCTTTTGAAACATTACTTAATTGGGGAACCTCTTATTTTTTCCTACTGACATGTTTCTTGCCTGGTGCCATGGTTTGAACGTTTGTGTCCTCCCTAAACTCGGACGTTAAATCCTAACCCCCAAAGTAATGCTATTTTAAGGTAGGGCCTTTTCGAGGTGACTAGGTCAGGAGGGCAGAGCCCTCCTGCATGGGATTGATGTCCTTATAAAATAGGCTCAAGGAAGCTCATTCACCCCTTCCATAGTGTGAGGACACAGTGAGAAGGCAGCACCAATGAACCAGGAAGCAGATCCTCACCAGACATGGAAACTGCCAGTGTCCTGCCCTTGAACTTCCAGCTTCCAAAACTGTGAAAAAAATTAATCTCTGTTGTTTACAAGCCACCTGATCTATGGTATTTTGTTATAGCAGCACAAACAGACTAAGATACCTGGTTAAGATCTTAACCAGTGGGAATGTGCCCGTCACATTGCCCAGCAAGAGTCCTGAGCCTTATACATACTGCATTCAGTCTGGGCACACAACCTGAGCGGGATTCGGAAAACCCGTGAAGATTCACAGGCAAGCGCGAAGCAATTCAGGACGCTAAGGCCTATGTGTCAAGGTTAAATGAAGAGAGATTACTTGGCTTCAAGTGAAGGCTCTAGCCATGGATAAGACTCTTTTTTTTTCTATTTTTTTTCTATTTTTTTTGTATTTTTAGTAGAGACGGGGTTTCACCGTGTTAGCCAGGATGGGTCTCGATCTCCTGACCTCGTGATCCGCCCGCCTCAGCCTCCCAAAGTGCTGGGATTACAGGCATGAGCCACCACGCCCGGCCAAGACTCTTAAATAGATTATGACGATGACTTGGCTTCAAGTGAAGACTCTAGGCGTGGATAAGACTCTTACATAGAATATGATCATGACCATCATTCTCAGTATTTTAAAAGTAAAAATACGTAGGCTGAAATGGTCTCAGGCGTATCTTCTCTCTTTCCTCGCCCTCTCTCTGGTTTCTCGTTCTTTCTAGTATGTAAATGTATTTAAGTCTCTCCTATGAAAAGAAGGAAAGAAACATTCACTTGATGCCATTCTCTGGTTAAATCCTATCTCTTTCTTGGCCGGGCACAGTGGCTCACACCTGTACTCCCAGCACTTTGGGAGGTCAAGGCGGGTGAATCACTTGAGGTCAGGAGTTTGAGACCAGCTTGACAAACATGGTGAAACCCCATCTCTACTAAAAATACAAAAATTAGCCGGGCGTGGTGGCGTGCATCTGTAATCCCAGCTGCTCAGGAGACTGGGGCAGGAGACTCGCTTGAACTTGGGAGGCAGAGGTTGCAGGGAGCCAAAGTCACGATACTGTACTCTAGCCTGGGTGACAGAGCAAGATCCTGTCTCAAAAAACAAAAGCAAAGAATAATCTATCTCTTTCTCAATTCACAGCTGGGCATCTTGATGGTGTAGACTGCACTGGTCTCTGCTCCCTATCTCTCATGCTGACCTCTGTCCCCTGCCATAGAGCGTTCCTTCTCCCTATCTCGCTGAAACTGCTCTGTTCAGGACACCAATAAACTTTTACTCACCAAATCCTGTGGGCACTTTTTTCTTGAACTTTTCATTTTCAAGTTATTTCAAACTTACAGAAAAATTGCTAGTACAGACAACTCTAAAAGATTCTTATCCAGATTGAACAATTTTAAACATTTGGTCACATTTCATTGTTTTCTCTGTCACTCCACACATAAACACACAAATATACATCTATATACAGATATGTAATTATTATTGTTTGCATTTTTGGTATTTAGCTTTTTCAAGCCATGGAGCCTTCCTTATATATGAGTTGCATGTGTAATGCCCCTTGCACGGCACCTCACTGCTGTGTACCTGCTTAGACTGTGAACAATGTCTTCTTCAGTCTGAGTCCTGGGATGCGTGAGGCAGACAGCAGCCCTTACCAACTATGTCAACTTTTCCCTCCCTAGACCACAGAAACAGCAGCCAGGGCTGTCATGGTTCCTTGTTCCTCTTCCCACTTTCACACCTTTGCCCGCATTTGTCCTTCTAGGGGGAGTGGAGATACTGACTCCTATGGGGCGTATTTCTCTGTCTTCTTAGGGCAGAATTAGGTGCTCTTTTAGTTCCACTGCATTTTGTACCCACGTCCATATTACTGCATTATAATGATTTCATAACCGTATTCCCACTAAAGTATTGAACTCCTAGAGGGGAGGTACTGCTTTAAAAAAAGATAACCTTGGCTGGGCACAGAGGCTCATGCCTGTAATCCCAGCACTTTGGGAGGCCAAGGTGGGCAGATCACCTGAGGTCAGGAGTTCGAGACCAGCCTGACCAACATGAAGAAACCCCGTCTCTACTGAAAATACAAAATTAGCCGGGCGTGGTGGCGCATGCCTGTAATCCCAGCTACTTGGGAGGCTGAGGCAGGAGAATTGCTTGAACCTGGGAGGCGGAGGTTGTAGTGAGCTGAGATTGTGCCATTACACTCCAGCCTGGGCAAGAAGAGCGAAACTCTGTCTCAAAAACAAACAAACAAACAAACTTTCTTCAAGTTTTATTTATTGTTTTAAAGAATTTTTGTTGTTGTTTGCTTGTTTTTTTTGGTTTTTTTGTTTTTTTGTTTTCATATCTTTTGGGCCAGGCACCTAATCCACAGTGCCTGGAATACAGTAGATAGTCAATAAATATTTGTTGTGTTAAATATTTTGATTTTGCATAAAGATATTTCACATTAGTGAGGGTTATTGCTGTTAGGGTAGGCTTATGAAACTTTGAAAGTCATTTTTCAAGAAAAAAATTTCAAATGAGGCCCATTTTCCCTTGGAGATATACTAAATAATCTTTTTTTCTGTATTTTGCATTTTGTATTTTGTAGAGACAGGGTCTTGCTCTATTGCCCAGGCTGGAGTACAGTGGCACCTGTAACATCGAATTCCTGGCCTCTAGCAATCCTCCTCCTTGGCCTCCGAAAAAGCAATAGGATTATAGGCATGAGCCACTGTGCCTGGTCCATGATCTTTAAATGAATCTTTAATCAGTCAGTAAATATTTATTGAGCATCAGCCTTGGGCAAAGCATTGTGGTAGGGGATGTAGAGAAAAATACAATCAGTACCTTTAAAGATCTCATAGTGTAGTGGGTACAAAAGAAACACAGGTGCGGTGGCTCAGGCCTGTAATCCCAGTACTTTGGGAGGTCCAGGCAGATGGATCACCTGAGGTCAGGAGTTCAAGACCAGCCTGGCCAACATGGAGAAACCCCGTCTCTACTAAAAATTCAAAAATTAGCTGGGAGTGGTGGTGGACACCTGTAATCAGGTTACACCTGTAACTCAGGAGGCTGAGACAGGAGAATTGCTTGAACCCGGGAGGTGGAGGCTGCCGTGAGCGTAGATCCTACCACTGCACTCCAGCCTGGGCAACGAGAGCGAAACTCCATCTCAAAAAAAAAAAAAAAAAAGAAAGAAAGAAACAAAGACAGCAGCTAATGAGACACGGCCAAATATGGCAGGCCCTGAGTCAGTGGTCCAGACTATAGACACAGCAGGAGCTGAAGGCAGAGGAGCAGGGTGGGAGAGGCTGGAAATCTCCATGCAGAGGTGGCCCTTGAGGAGGCACTGAAAAGAAGGCACTGGATTTGGGTAGTTGAAGAGGAAAAAGAAAGGCAGCCTGAAGTGTCTGTGTCCCAGAGTGCTGGGCCGGTGTGTAGCATGCAGTGGGCAGTCCACAAATCCTTTCCACCTAAAGAATGGGAAACATCCCTTAGGCCATTCATTGTTATTGTCATTTTAGGTCTAACACTTTTTAGATGTTTTGCTCCATGTCTTCATTCAGGAATGGGTTATAAGCACATTAATTACAGTATACGCAAAGAATAAAAAGCATTCTTTTGGTTTTCTTCTGATTTTCTTCCGTACAAAAGTTTTACTGCCTCTGTCAAAGGTCATGACATCAGTCAAGCACTGTGATTTTACCTTGATTATTATTTTTTTTCGGTCTCCATAGAGACTATCCAAAATTGCCAATGCTGACTGTATTTCAAGTCATCATGGCGGATATTAGGAAAAGTTTTCAGTTAGCAATAATCGCAACTTGTATAAATCTCACTGGTTATGATATTACCACTGGGCAAAGTTTTTTTACCTTTTATCATTAGCTGAGAATCCTATGGTTTTCCTCAGTGACAATTATGAAAGCTACAGGTTGCAATAATCTTACATGCTTCAAATGTATTTTCTATAATAATTTAAATAACTAGACATACATGGTCATAGAATTCTAGCATTTTGCAGCTGTGATAGACCTTAAAGGTCATTTAGGCTAATCCTTCATTTAATAAAGAAGAAACTTAAGGCTTTGAAAAAGTTGAGATTTGCCCAGTCATGCATCAAGTAAACAGCAGGTCGAGGCCCAGAAATTCATCTCTTGTGACCCAGCCCATTACCTATAATGCATGGCAAACCTTAAGGTACTTCCTTTGTCCCCGGTTCCTGTTGACCAAGCTCCCCCGGCTCTCTATAAGGTCTGGTAGTGGATCCTGTCCTCCACATCCCACAGTCATGAGACATTTCATTCCCCATCCTCTTAACTTCTAGGTGTGGCCTCACTGGCATCAACTTTCAGGAAGCTCTGGGTGAATGACTTTTTCTTTCTTTTTTTGCAACTCTTGAGTGGCCTGGAGGTCACTGGGGAGGAAAAGAGATGATTCGGGCTGTCCCTTCTTTCTAACCTCTCTGAAGCTGGGATAAAACTTATTATTATTATTTTTTTGCTATGTTTATCACTGTACATAGTTTTAACTGATGTCAACAGGCTCTATAGGTTCAGCAATTTCAAAGGACTCATCTCTTCTTAGGCAGGGATAAAACCCGGTCCAAGGGAGGCTCCACATACATGGGTCAAGAAAAACCTGAGCTTCTAGTGCTTTTTCTGTTTCTTTTCTTTTTTCTTTTCCTTTTTCTTTTTCTTTTTTTTTTTTTTTTGAGATGGAGTCTCGCTCTGTCGCCCAGGCTGGAGTGCAGTGGCATGACCTCGGCTCACTGCAACCTTCGCCTCCCAGGTTCAAGCAATTCTCCTGCCTCAGCCTCCTGCGTAGCTGGAACTACAGGCATCCGCCACCATGCCCGGCTAATTTTTGTATTTTTAGTAGAGTTGGGGTTCACCATATTGGCCAAGTTGGTCTCAAACTCCTGATCTTGTGAGCCACCCACCTCGGCCTCAAGTGCTAGGATTACAGACATGAGCAACTGGGCCCAGCCTAATCTTTGTATTTTTAGTAGAGATAGGGTTTCACCATGTTGGCCAAGCTGCTCTCGAACTCCTGACTGACCTCAGGTGATCCACCCATCTTGGCCTCCCAAAGTGCTGGGATTACAGGTGTGAGCCACTGCACCCGGCCTTTTTCTGTTTCTTCTAGAAAAACAGTGTGGAGAATTTCGGAAAAATCTTCCTGAAATCACATTTATGATTTCAAAGTAGTACACCCATGGCCAAAAAGGATGTCATCACGCTAAATGACCAGTTGGTTAGTTTTTTATATTCTGAAAATGAGGGTTTGGTGAGGCTCTGGGAGTTCCCATCCAGTTTTCAGGAATAGTGTCCCCATTGTCTAGGAATAATAAGTAACTGCCAACTACAAAAGGAATCAGACTTGGGAGCAGCACAGAATTGGACAATTCTTTGGAACTGTGATTTTTCCTGCATGTCTTTCCATGCCTTCCTTCTGTGTGGGATTCTAACTGAGTATGTTGAAAGTGTGATATGATTATTTTCTTCCAGCAAACAGAACCCTTGGAAAAACAGGTAGGGTTGGCTGGCTGAGCAGGCCATGGCTCCTCTGCGCCGAAGCCCGTCTTACCCATAGGAAAGTGGGTAATTATTCTCAAGCATAAAAATAAACCCTTAAGTGATAAGAACTCAGTCACGATCATTACTTATATTCAGCAGTATTGCTTGAAACACACTTAAAATGCAATCTAGCAGGTAACCTTTAGCTGTTGTGCTCTTTGATGCCATTTGTCTTCAGGATCGATGGCAGCATTTTCAATTTCCTTGGCATTCTGAATAGACGTCTTGTCTGTTACTCCGACGGGGTAGGAGATCTAGGTAGGTAAAACACATACAGCATGTTAACTGGATTCATTTTAGTCTTAGAGCCATGGGACTCAAGTCAGTGCACTCTAGAAAACCGTCCTGCTGGGCTAGGTTTTATTTTCAGTTAATTTCAAGGATTCCTCTCATCAGTCCTCAGGGACCTGATTGTTCCCAAGGAAAATGGGAATAAACAATGTTTTATCTTGCAGACATGAAGAGAAAACTGGTGCCTTAAGGTCAAACTATTACTTACTTTACATGCTCAATACATACTCAGGAGACCCAATTTTAGAACAGTTATCTGAACTGGATGCAGCAAGTAACGTTTGATCATGCCAATAGAAACACCATGAAATAACACGACACGCCGAGATGATGACGACAACAGAAATAACAATGTTTTTACACATGGAATGCTCGTGGTGTGCCAGCATCTGTCCTAGGCCCTTAGCACACAATGTTCTCAGGTAATCCTCACAACCACCTTATTAGGTATGCATATGTTATTACTCCCTTTTTGCAAATGAGAAAACAAAGGTACAGAGAGGTTAAGTAATTTGCCCAGGATCAACAGCTAGTAAGTAGAAGAGCTGGGTGGTCTTTCTCCGGAGCCTGCACATGCAACAGTGTTGCTAACTCGCTTATTAGAAATATCCTAGACCTGCACGATTAGTAGTTTTGGTACTCAGAGAATTTGAATAACGTAAAGTTGGTGGTTCTCAACTTTAGTTAGATATTAGAAAAACCGAGGAAATTAAAAAAAAATACTAATCCCCTGATCCCACCTCAAACCCATTAAAGCATAAGCTCTGGGAGTGGCCCCAGACATCAATATATTTTATAAGTTCCCTATCTACTATTTTAAAAATTTTTTAAAGTTCAGACGCGGTGGCTCACGTTTATAATCAAAGCACTTTGGGAGGCTGAGGCAGGTGGATCACGAGGGCAGGAGTTCAAGACCAGCCTGGCCAAGATGGTGAAATCTCCATCTCTACTAAAAACACAAAAATTAGCCAGGCGTGGGGGCCAGTGCCTGTAATCCCAGCTACTCGGGAGGCTGAGGCAGAGAATTGCTTAAACCTGGGAGGCGGGGGTTGCTGTGAGTTGAGATCATGCCACTGCACTCCAGCCTGAGCGACAGAATGAGCCTCCGTCTCTAAATAAATAAATAAATAAATAAAGCTCCCCAGGTGGGTCTAATCTGCATCCAGGTTTGGGAAATATGAATGAAGGCAGCTACACAGGATTTAGGTTCCTAAATTATTTAAGGGCCCTTCATTGCCTCCATTAGTTACCTGTTTTAAATCAAGAAATTAGTGTCTGTGCTATGCGGCATTCTAGCCCTCAGGATGTACTGCAGGAAGAAAACTTAAAGTTATGCAATCTTAATGCTGGAAAATATTCTGGAGATAATCCAGTTTTCCAGTACATCCACACCATCCCTGGTAGATGTTTACTCACTGTCTGCCTAAATTCATGCCCCATTTCCTGGCAAGACTTACCTTACCTGTTTGTCAGTATTAGTATGTTTAAAGATCTTCTATGGGTTGAGGAGGAGAAAAGAAATCTCTTTCATGCATGAAGAACATATTGCTCCCTAACTGAGCAACCTGAATGCCAGAAAGCTCTTCCTTATATGCACAGATATATGTCTCTGTAGTTTCTATGCCTCTGCCCTCTGGAATAACACAGACCAGACTAACCCCTTCTTCAGACAACAGTTCTGCGCGGGTAGAAGCTGACCCCGGTCTCCTGTGAGCCTGCTCTTATTTAGAGGACCGACTGTCTCATTCCCCTGTGCTGCAGTCCTCAGGTCAGCCTCCTCTGCCCACTCTCTGTTCCACTGCCTAGAAATGCTGTTAAGTCTCTCCCCGCAGAACTGATGTAATTAGTTTTAAAATTTAGATTTAGGACTTTACAAGTGTTTTGTTACATTTCCTCCGGCGGGCTGTGTAGTGGAGAAGCAGCAAGGTGTATGACTAGAAAGAACTTGGGTTTTGGGACCTGTCCTGTTTGTGTTCAGATCTTCTGTCTGCTGTTTACTTTGACTTCAGACTTGTATTCAATACAGAAAGAGGTAAATTTGTTAAATATTAAGTGATAAGTAAATATTTGACAATGAGGACACTCTCATTCCTGACCACTCAATGTGGCTTCCCTGTACAAAACACAACATGTTGTTTCTTTTATTTCAGGTGTAACCTTACTTCTACCCGAGCTATCTCTATTAACTTTGCTAAAGTAACTATCACAATTACTGTATTTATATATAGAGAGAGATAGGGCAGATAGACAGTGTGAACGTTTGAATACTTAAGGTTAATCTGAAAGTGGGAAAAAGTAAAAACTTTTTAACATTTTTGTGCTTGAATTTTCATTCCTAAAACACGAAACAAAAACAGACTATTTGATCACGGAATTCTGATTACAAATGGAAGTAATCACCAGGTTTTGAATGATTAACCTACACGGCAAATGGAAAACTTCACATCATGAAACAGTTCAACTTGTGCTGAAATGAAAAGCTTAGAACTATAAATGAGCTATTTCTCTTCTTTCTCTCTCTCTCTCTCTCTTTCTTTTTCTTTTTTTTTTTTTTTTGTTTCCCAGATCTTGCTCTGTGGTCCAGGCTGGAGTGCAGTGGCACGATCTTGGCTTACAACCTCTGCCTCCTGGGCTCAAGCGATTCTCCTGCCTCAGCCTTCCAAGTTGCTTGGACTACAGGCATGTGCCACCACGCCCACCTAATTTTTGTATTTTTAGTAGAGACAGGGTTTCCCCATGTTGCCCAGGTTGGTCTCAGACTAATGGACTCAAGTGATCGGTCTGCCTCCCAAAGTTCCAAAGTGCTGGGATTATAGGTGTGAGCCACCAAAGCCAGCTATTTTTCATATTTCTATCTCAGTCCCTCTCACAGTGCTAGTTCAAGATGAAACACTAGATCATTATAAAAGTATTAGATTTCACAACTTTTCTCAATGTTATAGCAGGTTTCAATCTCATAGGACCATGATGTTCAACAGAAACACGACTCATCTAAAAGAAAAATCAACTCTATCTTGGAGGAGAAATGAAGGTCAAGAGTAAAAAACCTAACTAAGCTGACTGAGCAGGCAAGGGAATCATCCTTTTCAAACCTCGAAGTGGGGATGACTCAGAGAAACTGTCGTCTGGAGCCTGGGAAAAAAGGAAGTTGAACTCTTTCATAGATCTGCCATGAGGATGCTGATTGCCTGACTTTCGTAAGTGTCTAAGAAATAAAGGGGACTTAGTTTAGTTAATTCAGGTTATTACTGTTGGTACTGTTTGATTGACAATGATCTTATATAGCACTGGCGAAATCTCTTATATAGCACTGGCGAAAAGTTTACAAATGAAAAATTTAGTGTCCCACGCTTCCTCTTCCAGAAAATGTAGGATATACAATATTTCCCTCCACAGGCTGTTTTGGTAGAACACAACGGCTGAATCACCCCAGTGAGATCCCTGGGCAAGTAAAGCATACTTCTACATTATCTCTTTCAAAGTGGAATGGGACACAACCTCTGCCAGCTATTTTTTTTTTTTTTTTGTGAACCATTCTATTAATACCAATCAAATCGAGAAAATGATCAAATGAAATTGCATTTTGAGCATCATAAGCTGTGTAATGTCTATTCTGTTAAATTGGGGCCTATAATTGCTTCTCTACTGAAAAGATACAACAAAGACAGCAATCATGGCTTGTCATTATCCCAGACTAGAAAACCGGCCTTTGCAGGGAGGACTTCAAAGGCTTGTGGTTCTCGAATTGCATTTGGCTGCTATTGTTGAAGCGCAGGCAATCTTGATGAGGTGTTTACACTGAGGTAAGGCGCAGAGCAGAGCGGCTGAGTGCCTGGGTCTAGAGCCATTAAAAAATTGTACATTATGTTCCTTGCTTTGAAGTGAGGGTTTGTAGGTAGGAAAGTAACTCAGATTGAGTACAGCTGAGCTAGATTGGGCTGCTACTTCTTGCTCAAAAAAACTCATCAGGTTCTTACAGAATCAGACAGCACTACAAAAAAAGTTGATGCTTTACCAAGAGCTGTATGTGAGTCGAATCCGCGTAAAGACACACTGAAACATGTTTAAATAAGGACGTTACCATTAAGTTCTGCAATCACTGGAGGTTTTGCCTTTTTTCCTTTATATTGTTTTTACTACTGACCTTATGTTCAGATGTTGTGGGGGGCCCC
Source organism: Papio anubis (assembly GCF_008728515.1). Classification (NCBI taxonomy): domain Eukaryota; kingdom Metazoa; phylum Chordata; class Mammalia; order Primates; family Cercopithecidae; genus Papio; species Papio anubis. The sequence goes on from NC_044987.1 coordinate 11,705,473, forward strand.
ACATTAATTTATTGGGTTCTTTGTTACTCTCATTCTTTGATAGTATTGACAACTAGCACATACCCGAATTAAATAGAGTTGATTTTTTAAGTAATGTTAGCTTACCATCATTCCAACACCTATTATTCAATTCCCTGCTTCCAGGCATAATACTGGATTCAGTGAGCATTTCTCGATTAACTTGGCTAAGGAGTGAGCTGAAGTATTTATTTCTCTACCCTATTTCTAATATACCTTGCTGTGTGTCGAGATTCACACCTGCTCACGGCAGCACTGCTGCCACTTGTGTTTATACACAGCCAGCAAAAGAGGCGGAGACACAATGATAGAAATTGTCTGCCAGTCTGCCATTGTGAGGCTGCAACCCTGATATTTAGCACAGCTGTTTCAATTATCCAAAGGTTTGTATTATTCACCTGTTTAGAGGCAAAGGACATGAAATATTTTGGCCCTGCTGTTGGCCATAGTCTCCATTCCTATAGATGGCCTCATAATGTATTTAGCATGCACATGTTCAGTGAGAACTGGATGACACTGAAACGCTTTTTTTTTTTTTTTTTCTTTTTTTTTAGTATAGACGGGGTTTTGCCATGTTAGCCAGACCGGTCTTGAACTCCTGACCTCAGGTGATCCGCCCACTTCAGCCTCCCAAAGTGCTGGGATTACAGGCGTGAGCCACCATGCCTGGCCATGAAACCTTTGAATATATTTTTTTCTACATTCATTTTCAGCATCAGATACTTGAACTTTAAAAAGCCCCAAGCTAATGGTCAGTCGCCTACTTAAAAACCCTTCAATAGCTTTCCATTACCCTCAGCCTTCAAAGATTTATAAGGCCCCGTGGCCTCGGGTTCCTGTCTACTTCTTCAGCCGTGGCCCCCTGCTCTCTTCCTGCTGTACGTTTCAGCTTTGCTGATGTGCCAGGGGCACTATTGTCTCTGGGTCTTTGCATAGGCCATTCTTTGCCTGGAAATTCAGTTATTTAGGGAATTTCTTTGCCCCTTCACTTCACTTACTCTTTTTTGTGTGTGTGTGTGTGACAGAGTCTTTCTTTGTTGCCCAGGCTGGAATGCAGTGGCATAATCTTGACTCACTACAACCTCCGCCTCCCAGGTTCAAGTGATTCTCCTGCCTCAGTCTCCCAAGTAGCTGGGATTACAGGCGTGCACCACCATGCCTGGCTAATTTTTGTAATTTTAGTAGAGACAGGGTTTCATCACGTTAGCCACGCTGGTCCTGAACTCCTGACCTCCAGTGATCCACCACCCGAGCCTCCCAAAGTACTGGGATTACAGGCGTGACCCACTGTGCCCGGCCCACTTCACTTATTCTGACCCACCCCATCCACTGTTCAGCCTTGGCTGAAATACAACTTTTTCCAGAAAGCCTTCCCTGCCACCCCAGAGGTGGCTACAACAGTTGCATCTGAGCTCATGGCTTTAGTACTCTGTACTTTCCTTTTGTAACAAGTATCACCCTGGTCATTGTTTTTTTTTCTCCCTCTACACTGTAAATTCCAGTAAGGCAGGAAAAAGGAGGGACCATGTGCAGGGCTGTCTTGCTGTGTGGCTCTAGGGGTACTACTCATCTGTGCTATGCTCTGAATGTGCCTGGCATCTAGACGGTCAATAAATACAACGGCATGAAAAGATCAATCTGGGTTGCTCACTGAACTTGCATTTATATCAGAATACATATAATCTACTTGTTTATCTGGTAGGATGTGTGGTTTATTTTAAAGTCAGGTAGCCAGTTGTTGACAAAATAAGGTGGAAACTACAACTTTATCTTCCATTCCACTCTCCCTTGTTCCCAGCTTCAGTCGCTGAAATTTGCATTTGCTACTCCCTCTTCCAGAAATCCTCTTCAAATATTCGCATGGCGGGCCCTCTCACCTCCTCCGTATCTTTCTCAGGGAGACTCTGCCTCATAGTCCATTTAAAGTTGTGATTTCCCACCACCTCAGCAATCCTCAGCAGTTCTTCCCAGCTTTATTTCTGTCTTTACCTCCTTAAAACACAGAACTTAACATGCACCAATGCACTAATTTATCTGTTTTGTCTGTTGTCCATCTCCTACCTCAGGAGGCCTGGGATTTTTGTCTGTTTTTGTTAAGGGGTGTATCCCAAGCACCTATGACAATGTCTGACACATAATCATCTCTCAATAAATATATGCTAGGCTGGACGCAGTGGCTCACACCTGTAATCCCAGCACTTTGGGAGGCTGAGGCAGGCGGATCACTTGAAACCAGGAGTTTGAGACCAGCCTGGCCAATATGGCAAAACCTTGTCTCTACTAAAAATACAAAACTTAGCTGGGTGTAGGTGGCTCATGCCTGTAATCCCAGCTACTTGGGAGACAGAGGCATGAGAGTCGTTTGGACCCAGGAGGCAGAGGTTGCTGTGAGCTGAGATGGCGCCACTGCATTCCAACCTGGGTGACTGGGTGAGACTGTGCCTCCAAAATAAGTAAATAAGTAAAATACAATAAATAAATACATGCTAAATGAATAATGGCCTTTTTCAAGAATGTGAAAGATTTTTAGGAATATCTCATATAACTTAGAGAAAGGTTGATTATCCAGCAATCTGAACTCTCCATAACAAACTAAGAATATGTAACGGTGACCTCTGAATGGACACATTAGAGATTAAAAAAAAAAAATTCACAAAGCTCACACATTGCACTGAAATTGCTCCATTACTAAAATTCTTCAATGAATTCATACGACTGAGAGGAAAGGCCTAACATTTTAGCACAGTGGTTTTAAAATTTCAGCTTGTATCAAAATCACTTGGAAGGCTTGTTAAAACACAGATTGCTGGACCTCACCCCAGAGTTTCTGACTCAGGAGGTCTGGGATGGGGCCCAAAAATCTCCACTTGTATTAAGTTCCCAGGTGATGCTGATGCTCCTGGTCCGAGGAACACAATATGAGAGCTTCTACTTTAAAATGACATACAGGGCCTGCATGAAAGATGTCTGCCAATTTCTCTAACCTAAATATCCATATTCTCATCCTCACAATCTAGCCACATACAACTACGGCACTATCCACCTTCTCCTTAACTAACTCACTGGATGAAGTGACATTTTCTAGTCTTGAAGATATCCTGAGGCCATAGCTGAATGCTTACGGCTGCTAGGCTCTCTCTGGTACACCTTGGTACTTCTACTTCCACTTGTTCAGTTGTATGTTTACCAAGAGTCTTTTCCATTTGTTCCCAAACCTGTTTATTCCTACTGTACCTGTTGTTAAAATTATGAAATTTATTCAAAGATTAGATAATCTGAAGAAATCTGAGCATGAATAGAGAGGCGTTATATTCATGAAAACTTAGTTAAATGATTTAGAATGACCCAATAAAAGCAAATGGCAAAATAACATGTTGGGGGTGGGTGGGGGGAACTGTAAAAAATTAGGGGAAACATTCACCACAAAAACCTAGCAATTATGGCCAGGTGCAGTAGCTCACGCCTGTAATCTCAGCTCTTTGGGAGGCTGAGGTGGGAGCACCACTTGAGGAGTTTGAGAGCAGCTGGGCGAAACCCTGTCACTACTAAAAATACAAAAATTAGCTGGGCATCGTGGCAGGTGCCTGTAATCCCAGCTACTCGGTGGCTGAGGCATGAGAATTACTTGAACACGGGAGGTGGAGGCTGCAGTGAGCCAAGATCGTGCTACTGCACTCCAGCCTGGTTGACAGAGGGAGACTACATCTCAAAAACCAAAAAAACGCCCCACACACCCCTAGAAATTATGTTCTTAAATTGTTTCTTAAGGTTTTTTAAGTTCGTACTCTGCTATCAAGAAATCAAAACTGCAAATCATAGATGCTCTCAAACTGATGCAAGAGAAACAATGACACTCCAATTAGTACAATCTGCACTGGTAGAAAAGACCTTGGCCCCTTGGTAAAAAAAAAAAAAAAAACTAGTGTATATTTATATAGTTTAAGTGAAACTCAAGTAATTATGGTATATAGTTATCATTTTTCATATCTGCTTTAACCAATTTAAAAACAAAATTTTATTAATATATAATGTTTGTACATATTTATGGGGTATATGTGATATTTTGTTACATATACAGAATGTGTAATGAACAAGATATTTGGGGTATTCATCACCTCCAGTATTTATCATTTCTTGGTGTTGGGAACATCTCAAATGCTCTCTGCTCGCTACTTTGAAATATACAACACATTTTTACTAACTACAGTCACCCTAACTTTGTTACGGAACATTAGAATTTATTTGTTGTATCTAACTGTATGTTTGCACCAATTCATCAACCTCTCTTCATCTTCCCTACCCCTCAGACCCTTCCCAGCCTCTGGTAACTATCATTCTACTTTTTACCTCCATGAGATCTTTGATTTAACTGACAAACTATCAGTTCCTGACCAGCAGTATGGAGGTTTCTTCTGTACTGACAGCTTTCTACTGAAACAGTGTTCTTTCACAACTTCATGCCATTGACCCTGCCCCCTTTGCCCGTAGTGCCCTTACTACTCACTTCCACCTGTTAACTTCTACTTTTTAGGGCTGGGTGCTGTGGCTCATGCCTGCAATCCCAGCACTTTGGGAGGCTGAGGTGGGTGGATCACTTGAGGTCAAGAGTTCAAGACCAGCCAGGCCAACATGGTGAAACCCCGGGCTCTACTAAAAATACAAAAATTAGCCAGGCGTGGTGGCAGGAACCTGTAATCCCAGCTACTTGGGAGGCTGAGGCTGGAGAATCCCTTGAACCCGGGAGGCAGAGGTTGCCAACAGTGAGCCGAGATCGTGCCACTGCACTTCAGCCTGGGTGACACAGCGAGACCCTGTCTCAAGAAACACAAACAAAAATACAAACAAAACAATACCCTTCTTCGTTTTAAAGAATCAATTCCATGATTGCCTTTTGTGCGAAGCCCTCTCTGACTTCCCTGGACAGTCAGGCACCTTTTCTTCCAGGTTCTTTGGGACCTTATCTGATACTAGCACAGCAATTTTCACTTGGCATTGACTGTTTGCATGTCTGCTTCCAATTCGGCCATAAGCTCCTTAAGAGCAGATACAGACAGCAGCAGAAAATTACCGCGGACTCATAGCAGTCTGGGTCATTCAACAAAGAGGCAAAGAAGCGATCACATTGCCACAGCTTCTTACTTTGCTACAGAACGGCGCAATATGACCCGTGTAAGGAAGCATAAAATTACCAGGTACGCTAGGTACATTTTGAAAACTATCCCTAAAAATGATAAAAATGATAGAAATTTATATTAAATTTCTAGTTTTCAAAGGGGCGTGCTTTAGTTATGTGGATTTTTTTTTTTAATTTTATTTTTTCCTTTTGAGACGGAGTCTCGCTCCGTCGCCCAGGCTGGAGTGCAGTGGCCGGATCTCAGCTCACTGCAAGCTCCGCCTCCCGGGTTCATGCCATTCTCCTGCCTCAGCCTCCCGAGTAGCTGGGACTACAGGCGCCCACCACCACGCCTGGCTAATTTTTTGTATCTTTAGTAGAGACGGGCTTTCACTGCTTAGCCAGGATGGTCTCGATCTCCTGACCTCATGGTCCATCCGCCTTGGCCTCCTGTAGTGCTGGGATTACAGGCGTGAGCCACCGCACCTGGCCGGAAATTTTTTTTCTTATGGATCGCTCTTGAATAATGCCAAATTAATGAAGTGTCACTCTATAGATCATACAAATTGGTAGTTTAAGCAGCCAAGTGCTGAACAGTGCACACAAGAAAGAGGCCTTAAAAATGGCTTGTATTGAAAAAAATCATAAAGTTCAATTGAAATTATGCTGTCATAAGTAAGTGCTCTTGTAGTAATAGCAGAGGGCAAAATAAGAAAATTTATCAATCAATGAGCATCTATAGAGTTCCTATTCTGCAGAAGAATAATTTTTATAAGTATAATAGGATAGGTGGGACTCAAAACACCACCAACCTGGAAGAATCCTATAAGAAAAGAATTCTATGTTTCCAACAAAATATAATTACAAAAAGATGACCATAACTTAAATAAAGGTAAAGCTTAATCTTATAAACAACCAAAAGTTTCACTAAATTTAAAACTATGAAAAAGAGCAATATATCCTTTAGGTGGTAACCTTCCACATGAGGAGACTGACTGTAAATTTAAACCAAACATTCAATAATAAATATAACATACTTATATAGGGCTGTAAGATTATAAAAAGCTTTCACATAGCATATCTCATTTGATTATCTCAACACTCCTGAGTCTGTGGTATAAGGCAAAGATTTGTAATTTTATTGAGGAAGAATAAGACTCAATAAGTTTGTGATTTGCCATGGCTCCAAATGGGACTCAAATCAGGTCTTTTAACTTCAAATTCTGGTGTTTAACAGCACAAGTTCTTGTTAATCCCCACCTCTGCTTTTTTTTTTTCTTTTTTCATTTTGAAAACAATGAAATTTTGTACCAAAGAAAAACTATTTAAAACTTACATTTCTTCCTGAAATATTTAGCTCGTGCTTGCTGTACGCCAGGATCTGGGAATTCAAAGATGAACAAGCCCATGATCTTAAGAAGCAGTCATCTTTATCTTTACATGATGAAGACAGAGCACTGCGGGGTTATGGGTTCTGAGGGAGATGTTCAGGAATGAGGGAGGTGGTGGAAGGAGGATCTTCAAAGAGCCTTTACAAAGGCAGAGACATATGAGCTGAATCTCAAAAGGAGAATAAGGTTTTCCCAAGCAAACAAGCCAAGGCAAGAGTAGCCCATCAGCATGAACAAAGAAGGGGCTAAAGGAAATGCTGGGTCTGGGCGCTGCAAGTTCCTGGAGTATGGCCAGGCGTGAGACACAAGTAGGGAGTGATGAAGGATGAGGCTACAGGAGCAGGAAGGAGCCGGGTCAGGAAGGGCCTTTCGTACCACTCTGAGGGGTTGAATTTTATCTTGAAGGTTACACGGTGTCACATTAAGCAGTGTTGAAAGAATTGCCCTATGAAATTGTCCTTCAAAACTAAAGTACCAAATATATGACCCAGGGTTATTAATAAATTCCTTATTGTAAAGTGTAAATATTTGAAACAGTATCTGAGACCACATGCAACTGTTAAATACTGTCAACTAGTTGCATACAAGATTGTAGGGTTCTGTAATCCCTGACAGTGTTTGATTGACTGGGGACCCTCAAGAGAGAGCATGGTGAGTGTGGGGTGTGCCTGGATAGGCACCCTAGGTAGGCAGTCTTTTGAGAGTCTGACCATCAAATGGCCTCCTAGGGCATGTGGACATTAGTGTTTTGCCTACACTTTGTTCTTACTCTGTCTGAAGTTATATCTCTTTCATTTTGAGGCAACGTAGCCTTAAAAAAAGAGAAAGCTGGTTAGAAGGGCCTCTTCCCTGGGTGAAATCTTCTCCTGTGGTGTAAGGAGTGCCTAGTGGTAACGATAGCTTCCCTTCACTAAGTGTCTGCCCCGAGTCGGTAGCTTTGTATAAATTCTTCAAATAGCCCTCCAAAGTATATCATATATTCCTTGTTTGCTTCCTCCATATATAGATGAGGAAAGGTGAGGTGAGGTTTATTTTTATTTATTCTTAATTTTAATTCTTTTCTCCTTTTTTTGAGACAGGGTCTTACTCTGTTATCCAGGATGGAGTGCAGTGGTGAGATCCACTCGCTGCAGCCTTGCCCTCCCGGCTCAAGCGATCCTTCTGTCTCAGCCTCTGGAGTAGCTGGGAATACAGGCATACCCCATTATGGCCAGCTAACTTTTGCATTTTTTGGTGGCGATGAGGTTGAGCTAATATGGGCTATGCTGAAGAGCCAGGATTGAATCCGAGATTGACTCTTAAATCAGTATTTTGTTTTGGTTTTAGTTTTTCTCCCACAATATTTCGTTGTTCCCTAGTAAAAACGCTGCTACCAGGGATGGGGCCAACCAAAGCTCTTCCTCTAGATCTTGCATACTTTTCTCCTTCTCATCCATTCGCACCTCCACTTGAATGATATGTCCTCAGAGAGACCTTCCCCAAGCACCTGGCTAGACATCCCAGTTTCCTTTTTTTTTTTTTTTTAAAAAATATGGAGTCTCACTCTGTCACCCAGGCCGGAGTGCAGTCGCGAGATCTCGGCTCACTGCAACCTCCACCTCCCAGGTTCAAGCGATTCTCCCGCCTCAGCCTCCTGAGTAGGTGGGATTACAGGTGCGTACCACAAGGCCCAGGTAAGTTTTGTATTTTTAGTATAGACGGGGTTTCACCATGTTGGCCAGGCTGGTCTCCAACTCCTGACCTCAGGTGATCTGCCCACCCCAGCCTCCCAAAGTGCTGGGATTACAGGCGTGAGCCACCACACCTGATCCCCAGTTTACTTATTAAAGTCATCACTTTATTAAATAAAGGACTTTATTCCCTTTCATTACTTTTTTTTTTGCTGTTTTTGTTTTTGAGATGGAGTTTTGCTCTTCTTGCCCAGGCTGGAGTGCAATGGTGAAATCTTGGCTCACCGCAACCTCTGCCTCCCGGGTTCAAGCGAATCTCCTGCCTCAGCCTCCTGAGTAACTGGGATTACAGCCATGCACCACCACGCCTGGCTAATTTTGTATTTTTAGTAGAGATGAGGTTTCTCCATGTTGGTCAGGCTGGTCTCGAACTCCTGACCTCAGGTGATCTGCCTGCCTCGGCCTCCCAAAGTGCTGGGATTACAGGCGTGAGCCACATTACTTTCTTAAATACAGTTTATTCAATCTCTTTTGAGGTATTATCAGTATCTGAAATTATTTTGTTACATAGTTCTTATCTTTGCCGTATGACTGGAATGTAAACTCCTTCAAGATAGGAGCTCTGCCTGTCTTGTTTTCTGTTAATATCCCAGCATTGAGAAGAGTACCTAATATTTAATACATATTTGGTGCTCAATAAATATCTGTTGGCTGACTGACCTGCTGTCTCAGCAACAGCCACAAAGATGTGTTAATCGAAGGTAGGACTGTGAATTGTTTGTGACTTTATATTATCTTGACTATAGGCCATTCAATAACCATATCACATTTGTAAACGATGTGTAATTTCTTTCCAAGAAATTACAAGGAAAGAGTTGAATAACATGTATAAAGCATTTCTAACTCTTTTCTAAACCCATACTAAATTTCATCTTCATCAGTCTTTAAAGTAACATTAGAATCAAGATAGAAAGGTAGTTCATTTTTCAAAACACAGTTTTCTTTAACGGTGGATTACAAATGGTCTCAAAGTGGAATGAGTTTCGGACAAATACTTTAGGCTAGTGAACAAATCATGAATAAAAGAAAGAACTGATTATTCACCAGCGAAGTTCCTGCCTGACCGTGATACTTAGGTGCCCTCTAGTGTGTGTTGGTTTTTATATCGGTTCCTCGCTTCACATCACGTGATTAAGATTTTGTCGTGTATTCAAAGTTGATTTTTCCAATGTATTTTAATGTACAGTCAGCAGATCTATGCAAAATGGCAAAAGATTGCAGAACAATTGACTTTAAAAATCAATAGTTCTACCCTAAGCATTAATTACAAGCATAAAATGCAATTTAGGGGGGTGAGCAATTGGGGGTGTGAAATTATATGGGTTACTACAAAATTTATATTATAAATGTCTCCTCCTATTTTTGTTGCTATTTTCCATTTTAATTTTTAAAAGGTAATACATAAGCATGGTTTAAAATTAATAGATTTGAAAAGGTACACAGTAAAAAGTTGTGCTCCCACCCATTTCCCCTCCACTCCTTACAATTAACTACTTTTGTAGCCTTCCACAGTTTCTTATGCATGCCATGCAAATGTAATATATATTTTTATTTCTCTCCACTTTTTTTTTTTTTTTTTTTTTGGAGACAAGAGTCTCACTCTGTCACCCAGGCTGCAGTGCAGTGCTGCCATCTCGGCTCACGGGCAACCCTGCCTCCCGAGCTCAGGCAATTCTCATGGGCCTCCTGAGTAGCTGGGATTACAGACACCCACCATGACACCCAGCTAATTGTTGTATGTTTTAGTAGAGACAGTGTTGCACCATGTTGGCCAGGCTGGTCTCAAACTGCTGACCTCAAGTGATCCTCCTACCTCGGCCTCCCAAAGTGCTGGGATTACAGGCATGAGCCACCACGCCTGGCCCCTCTCTACTTTTCACATACTGCACCTTGAATTTATTTCTTAATAAGAAATCCTGGTAAGTTATCCCTTATAGTTCATGGACAGTGTCCTTTTTTTTTTTTAACAGCTGCTGTGTACTCTACTGTATGGATGTACCATAACTTATTTACTCCCCAAATGATAGATATTGGGGTGTTTTCCAATCTTTTGCTATTACAAATAAGGCTGAAATGAACAATTTTGTACAGATGTGATTTCAAAATTGCACACAAATATCTAGGATAAATTCCTGGAGCAAAATGTGTTGGGTCAAATAAAAATAATAATTTCGAACACTTTTATACTTATATGTATACCTATATATTTGCTATGGGCCAGTCACTGATCTTAGCACTCTCTATACATTTATTTATTTGTTTGTTTTATTTTATTTATTTATTTATTTGAGACGGAGTCTTGCTGTGTCACCCAGTCTGGAGTGCAGTGGCGCAATCTCGGCTCACTGCAACCTCTGCCTCCCGGGTTCAAGGGATTCTCCTGCCTCGGCCTCCCAAGTAGCTGGGATTACAAGCACACATCACCATGCTCGGCTAATTTTTGTATTTTTAGTGTAGACGGGTTTCACGATGTTGGCCAGGCTGGTTACAAACTCCTGACCTCAAATGATCTGCCCGCTTTGGCCTCCCAAAGTGCTGGGTTTACAGGCATGAGCCACTGTGTGCAGCCTAACTCATTTATTTAATCTTCTTAATAAGCCTATGAGGAAAGTCCTATTATTGTCCTCACTTTAAAGGTGAGGAAACTGAGGCACAGAGAGGTTTAGTAACTTGCAGAGGGTCAGACAGCTAGCAGGTGGCAGTGCCAACCAACCTGGCTCCAGAGTCCATACTCTTAGTCATTATGTTTTACTTTCTCAAGGAGTATATTTGTGTTTTAAGTAGACATTAACAAATTGTCCTCCATACTGGTTATACTAATTTATTCTCTCACCAGCTTGACTGTACTTTGCCCACAGGGTCATTAAACTTACAGAATTTTGATAGTTTAATTACAGTTGAAAAATGGAATCCCATTATAGTATTAATTTGCATTTCTCTAATAGGCTGAGACTGGGTAACCTCTTATATGTGTAATAGCCATATATATTAACTTTTCTTTGTTAACTTTCATTAACTAAGAAAAATACACAAAAAGTATAAATGAACAATTCACAGATTGTTCCTCTCATTGCTCTTAATTTCCAGAGCTTTCTTTATTATCCTTGCTTATTGACAGATTGTTCATTTATACTTTTTGTGTATTTTTCCTTGGAACTTGGTCTTTTTCTTACTGATTTCTAGGATTTCCTGAAATCTCTACCAAAAAACACAAAAATTAGCCAGATGTGATGGCAGGTGCCTGTAATCCCAGCTGCTCTGGAGGCTGAGGCAGGAGAATCGCTTGGACCTGGGAGGCGGAGGCTGCAGTGAGCTGAGATCGTGCCACTGCACTTCAGCCTGGGCAACAGCGTGAGACCCTGTCTCAAACAAAAAACAAAACAAAACAAACCAAGAGCCTCCACACTTGGTACCCAAGCTTCCCGCCTCCTACCCACAAATCAACTGAATAATCCTCTTAGCCATGGGAAACATCAATGCTCTGTAGATAATGACTTGCACAACTTTGACTTTTAGATTTTGATAAAACCTTTGTGTTCTCTGTTCTAGCCCCTTGCTCATCAAACTGTGGTCCATGGACCAGCAGCCTTGCATCTCCTGGGAACTTGTTAGAAATGCACACCCTGCATCTCACCCCAGACCTACTGGATCACAATCTGTATTTTAACAAGAGTCTAAAGTGGTTCATTAGCATTTTAAATTGTGAGAAGCAAAAGATCAGTGGTTCTCAAAGTGTAGGCCTGATAGCAGCAGCAGTATCACCTGGGGCCATGCAGAAAATTCAGATCCCTGGGTCCCACCCTACACCTGCGGAATCAGAAATCTGGGGGGATGAGGTCCAGCAAGCTTTTTAATAAGCCCTCCAGATGATTCTGGTGCACTCTAACGTTTGGGAACCACTGCTCTAGATCGGTGATTCTCAATCTTGGCTAAATATTGGAATCACCTGGGGAGTGTGGCGGCTTTCCCCATATTTAGAGTGCAGCCCAGATGAGCTGAATTGCAATTTCAGTGGTTCATCCAGGGAATCAGTATTTTTTAAATTCTCCAGGTGATTCCAGTGTGAAACCAAGGCTGAGACCCACCGCTCTAGTCTGGAACAATGCTTCTCAAACCTGGCTTCACATTAGAAATACTCAAGGAGCTTTATGAAAAACAAAAAAGAAAAACTGATGCTCAGGTTCTCAGAGATTTAAATTGGTCTGAGTGAGGCAAAAAAATCACTTTTTTTTTTTTTGAGATGGAGGTCCTCTTGTTGCCCAGGCTAGAGTGCAATGGCGTGATCTCGGCTCACTGCAACCTCCGCCTCCCCAGGTTCAAGTGATTCTCCTGCCTCAGCCTCCTGAGTAGCTGGGATTACAGGCATGCTCCACCAAGCCAGGCTCATTTTGTATTTTTAGTAGAGATGGGATTTCTCCATGTTGGTCAGGCTGGTCTCGAACTCCTGACTTCAGGTCATCTGTCCGCCTCGGCCTACCAAAGTGCCGGGATTACAGGCATGAGCCACAGCACCTGGCCAAAACAAATCACTTTAAAAAATTCTCAGGTGATTCTGATATCCAGCCAGATTTGCAAACTACTGCTCTAGAAATGCCATTCCCCCCATATAAACTTCAAGTTAATATAAAGAGTAGACAGTTTGGAGGTGATGGAAGAGATACATTTTTAATTTCCCTTATGTTTACTCAGCCTTTTCAGTGTATTAGGCTAGTGACTATGAAGATTAAAAATGAGCACAAACCCTAGCTCCTGCCCATAGGGAACATATAATCTGTATCGGGAGGAGAGACACACACACGTCTACATATGAATAATGGTTCAAAAAAAAAAAAAAAAAACCACATCATTTTATGCTACTGACTAGAATTCACTAAATCACACATATCATTATGTCACTGTTAGGTCAAATTCATTTCTATTCTTTTTAAAATAATAGGAAGCCAGGTCAGTGATACACACCTATAGTCCCAGCCACTCAGGTGTCTGAGGCAGGAGGCTCACTTGAGCCCAGGAGTTCAAGGCTGCAGTGTGTGATGATCGAATCTTGCATAGCAATACACTCCAGCAATATAGCAAGACCCCATCTCAAAAAAATAATAGGAGTAATCTCTTAAAAAAATAATAGGAGCGGCCAGGCACAGTGGCTCACACCTGTAATCCCAGCACATTGGGAGGCCGAGGCGGGCGGATCACAAGGTCAGGAGATTGAGACCATCCTGGCTAAAACAGTGAAACCCCGTCTCTACCAAAAATACAAAAAATTAGCCGGGCATATTGGCGGGCGCCTGTAGTCCCAGCTACTCGGGAGGCTGAGGCAGGAGAATGGCATGAACCCGGGAGGCGGAGCTTGCAGTGAGCCGAGATCGCGCCACTGCACTCCAGCCTGGGCGACAGAGCGAGACTCCATCTCAAAAATATATATATATATAATAGTAATAGTAGGAGCAAGAAGTACATATATGTTGGAAAATGGTAAAGGGACAATTTTAAATACAATTATTCTTTAGATATTTGAACTTGGAGAAAGTGTTGGGAAAAGTCAATGGCCCCTTCAGAGAGTAATATAAGAACTTAAGGAAACTTTCCCCCATGGCACAAAGAAAAGAAAATTAAGCTGCGGAATCACTGACAATTAATACGCCCTAATATTGTTTAGTAAATTAACTTATAACTACTAACAAAACTAGCGATTAATAAATCAACAATTAGAGAGTTCACAATAAATATTTCTCCCTTTATTATTGGAAATAGAACTATTTCTTTTGACCTCAGAAGAAAAAGAGAGTTTCTAAATGAAGAAAAACCCCAAATGTTCTCCTTCTGGATCAGCTTCTTTTGAGAACACTTTTTAGTAATGAAAAATATTGTCCTAGTTTGGGATAAATTACTGGCTATAAACATTTTTCAGGCCAGGCATGGTGGCTCATGCCTGTAATCCCAACACTTTGGGAGCCAAGGTGGGAGGATCATTTGAGCCCAGGAGTATGAGGTCAGCCTGGGCAACATGATGAGACTCCCATCTCTACAAAGACATTTAAAAACAAATTTAGCTAGATGTGGTGGTGCATGCCTGTGTTCCCAGCTACTCGCCGAGGCTGAGGCAGGAGGATTGCTTGAGCCCAGGAGGTTGAGGTTATAGTGAGCTACGATCATGTCATTGCACTGCAGCTTGGGTGAAAGGCCAGACCCTGTCTCAATAGAAATTTTTTTTCAAGGATATTGGACTGTTGAATTTATTTACATTTTTAAATGAGCAATCAAGCAAAATTCAAAATTTCATGTAAGTTTTATGGAACAAGAGTATATTAACATCTAAAATTGGGTAAAAATACTAAAAACTGCTTGAATTCACCTAGTTTTTAAACTATTTCAGCTAGATATACTACACCTATTTCATTTATTAGTACAATGGCAAAGATGTGACATAATTCTTTTTTTGAATTTTATTTTTATTTTTTGATTAAAGTATTTTTAAGCCCAAATCTCACCAGACGTCATTCTTTATTTTTATTTATTTATTTATTTTGAGACAGAGTCTCATTCTATGACCCAGGCTGGAATGCAGTGGCGCCATCTCGGCTCACTGCAACCTCCGCCTCCCGGATTCAAGTGATTCTTGTGCCTCAGCCTCCTGAGTAGCTGGGATTACAGGTATGCACCACCACACCCGGCTAATTTTTGTACTTTTGGTATAAATGGGTTTTACCATGTTGGCCAGGCTGGTCTTGAACTCCTGGCCTCAAGTGATCCTCCCACCTCGACCTCCCAAAGTACTGGGATTACAGGCATGAGCCAACGCGCCACCAGGACTAATTCTTTAAGACAAAAAAGGGAGTCTCTGAATAAAAACCACAAATGTTCATCCACCTCATCTATTTTGTTCCGTTAGAAAATGCTTAGAGGTTAGAACAGGTTAGCGTATGTTAAAAAAAAATATCAATTGGGATTTGGAATAGGTCTAAGGGCAACCACATTTAACATAATAACCTCTCCTTTGTATTTGAAAATGACCTCACGTTAGCAGGTGATAAATATCAATCTCTTTTTCTAGTAAGAGTGGTGGGCTCTACTATTCTAACCCCATTCTTGTCCTGTATCCCTGGACATACCCATAGGAAGTGGACGGATAAGATCTTTATGTGCCCCTGTGAAACAGAACTAAGTTTACTGGCTCCAAAAGGTTTTGAATCCATCATGTGGGAGAGAATTTACTCTCAAAATGATCTGATGAGGAAGAGAAGGCATTTATTACTGTCCCAATTTTATAAATAAAGAGGCTAATGTTTAATTATATCATACCATTTACACAGGACAATAACAAATGATGTGATTTTCAGTGGGGTTTATAGAAACATCTGAAGATTGGAAAAAAAAAAAAAAACCCCACCTTATGTTGTACCCTACCCTCTCCCCGACCACCCAATATGTATACAGAATCTGAGTTGAGAATCGCTTCTGTATGTGAGCTGGGGCATGTTCCACGTTAACCAGAATGTGCTGGGGCATTTAACAGGGTTGAAAACCTCTGCTGCGGTGGTAACAAAGGTAATCCACACAGGGAATCAAATGCTTACGTTCTATATTTTATCATTTGGAAAACGCAGTTTTAAAAAGTTCTAGATTTCTTTGAATGGAGAATTTTGGATATAATAACTGACATAGTAATGGACGTATAATTACTTATAGCAATTATAGCAATTTTGGATATAATAATTGACTTATAGCAATAATTGACTTGTAGCAATTACACTGTAAACCATTGGTGGCTTTTGTTTTGGTCATAAGAATTTGTGGAATAAACATAAACATAAACATACAGGGTATGCTGTGGAAGCATTTGTTTTACCCAGCTAGGTGGCTGCTATCCTCATCCTAAAGGAAGTGGTATCTAGACACTGCAAACAAACGCAACTTCTAGTTTAATGTTTCAGAAGACACTTAAAGTAGCCTCTACGTACCTGTTCTGGATAAGATTCCCCTCTTTTTTTATTGTGAAGTTGAAGATAAGAGTCCATTTTAGGGGTGGGTAATCCCAAAGTGAGCTTGTTTTTTTCCACAAAATGTTGTTTGGACTTCCTTCGCCGAGGGCCACGTGATCCCGGCAGGAAAACTTCGTTATGTGAACTTGAGCTCTTCCCGTACTGAGAAAGGCTGCTCGACTTCTCCTCCAGGTCACTGTCGCTCAGCTCTGAAAACGGCTTGCTGCGACGGCCACCATGCTCATAGTTTGGGCTTAAAAATTCACTACCAAGTAAAGAAGCTGCACTCTGTGGACTCTCTTTCTGCTCACCTTTTCCCCCCGCGAGTTCCACTGACGTCTCCTGGGAAGGGTAGAGGGGAGCCAAAGGCAGATTTTCTAAAGAGCTGTCCGGGGACTCCGGCAACGCTTCCACAGACAGCAGCTGACCTTCCTCCTTCTTACTCTTCCAGTTTGGGTCATAGCGGAGGTCTGAATATTTGTCTTCTATTGGTTGTTGCCTGCCCAAGGCAGAAGAGAAATGTCAAGTCCTTAATTAAAATAAATTCACTCCTTATAGTCAGTTGATCATTTTATTTGAAATCAACCTCAGTCTTTCTCCTATAGTTTTCCTTTTATTATCTGTATGTTAAACACAAATCACAACAGGGTGCAGTGGCTCATACCTGTAATCCCAACACTTTGGGAAGCCGAGGCAGGAGGATCGTTTGAAGCAAGGAGTTCAAAGCCAGCCTGGGCAACACAGTGAGACTCCATCTTTGCAACAAACTGTTAAAAAAAATTAGCTGGGTATGGTGTCGTACCTGTAGTCCCAGCTACTCAGGAGGCTGAGGAGGGAGGATTGCTTGAGCTAAGGAGTTAGAGGCTACAGTGAGCTATAATCATGACACTGCACTCCAGCCTGGGAGACAGCGTGAGACCCTGTCTCTTAAAATAAATAAATTAATTAATAAACATAAAGACAGATCCCAGGCCTCAATTAGACCCACACACTACACATAAGGGCGCAAGGCCTTAATTGTCCAAGTTCATTGAAATATGGAATAAAAATGGGGGATAATTAATTTTTAAGTGTCAGAAAACAACTGAAAAACAAATGTCTATAATGTTAAACCAATAATCACTGTGGTTCAATGAATGCAATTACTTATGTACAAGAATAATGACTCAGTATTTTAGCTGGTGAAGATAAAACTGTGTTTCACACTTTGGCTGGTAATACATTTCATAAACTGACTAACAATGTTCTGGTCAAGGACAAGCCACATATATGACTGAGGTCCTACGATACTGTAATAGAGCTGAAAAATTCCTGTCATCTAGCGACGCTGTAGTCCTTGGAATATCATAGTACAATGTGTTGCTTATTATGTTTGTGGTGCTGCTGATATAAACAAACCTACTGCACTGCCAGTCCTATAAAAGTGTAGCACATACAATTATATACAGCACATAATCCTTGATAATGATAATCAACAACTATGTTACTGGCTTTTGTATTTACTATATGATATGGTTTGGATCTGTGTCTCCACCCAAATCTCATGTCAAACTGTAATCCCCAATGTTGGAGGTAGGGCCTGGTGGGAGGTGATTAGATCATGGGGACAGAGTTCTCATGAATGGCTTAGCCCCATCCACCCTTGGTACTGAGTAGTGAGTGAGTTATGGTGAGATCTGGTTGGTTAAGAGTGTATAGCAGTTTCCCACCCTCTCTCTTGGTCCTGCTCTGCTATAAGAGGCCTGCTCCCCCTTTGTCTTTGCCATGATTGTAAGTTTCCTGAGGTTTCCTTAGAAGCCAAGCGGATGCCAGAATCATACTTCCTGTAGAGCCTGTGGAACTGTAAGTCAGTTAAACTTCGTTTTTAAAATAAATTACCCAGTCTCACTCAGGTATTTCTATGTAGCAATGCAAGAACAGGCTAATACACTACACTATATATATATATATATACACACACACACACATATATATAAAATATATATATATTTTTTTGAGACAAGTCTTGCTCTATCACTCAGGCTGGAGTGCAGTCGTGTGATCTTGGCTGGCTGCAACCTCTGCCTCCCGGGTTCAAGTGATTCTCGTGCCTCTGCCTCTAGAGTACCTGGGATTACAAGTATGTGTTAACATGCCTGGCTAATTTTTGTATTTTTTAAATTTTTAGTAGAGACAGGGTTTTGCCATGTTGGCCAGGCTGGTCTTGACCTCCTAGCCTCCTGTGATCCACCCGCCTCAGACTCCCAAAGTTTTGGGATTACAGGCATGAGTCACTGTGCCCAGTCACTACACTATATTTTTTATCATTATTTTAGAGTGCACTCCTACTTATTTTTTAAAAAGTTAACTGTGAAACAGCCTCAGGCAGGTCCTTCAGGAGGGATTCCAGAAGAAGGCCTTGTTATCCTAGGAGATGACAGCTCCATGTGTGTTACTGCCCCTGAAGACTTTCCAGTGAGACAGGGTATGGACAGGCAAGACAGTGATATTGATGATCCTAACCCTGTGTGGGCCTAGACTAATGTGTGTGTTGGTGTCTCAGTTTTTAACAAAAAAGTTTAAAAAGTAAAAAAAAAAAAAAAATAGAAAAAAGCTTACAGATAAGGATATAAAGAAGTTTTATACAGCTGTACAATGTATTTGTGTTTTAAGCTGTGTTATTACAAAAGAGTGAAAAAGTCAAAAAAAAATTAAAAGTGCCTAAAGTAAAAAAGTTACAGTAGCTAAGGTCAATTTATTAATGAAGAAATATTTTAAAAAATAAATGTAGAGGAGTTGAAGTGTTCAGTATTTCTGAAGTCCACAGTAGCTTACAGTAATGTCTTAGGCCTTGAAATTTGCTCCCTGCTCACGCACTGCCTCACCTAGAGAAACGTACAGTCCTACAACCTCCATTCATGGTGAGTGCCTATATAGGTGTACCATTCAAAAACTTTTATGCTGTATATTTACTGTACCTTTTCTATGTTTAGATGCACAAATACTTACCACTGTATTACAATTCCATACAGTGTTTAGTACAGTAACACACTGTACAAATTGTGTGTAGTAGGCTGTACTATCTAGGTTTGTATAAGTACACTCTATGATATTCCCACAATGTTGAAACCACCTAACCACAAATTTCTCAGACCATACCCCTGTCATCAGGCAATGCATGACTGTATAGACATCTGGCTGTTTAGAAAGAACTGTGAATTGTTGCCTAGACAACATTTGCTTTGGATGAAGCTATATAGGTATTCAGTCAAGATAAAACCTTAAGCAAGGTTTTATCTTGACTGAATACCTATATAGGTTCATTCTTCTTTTCAGTGATTTTGCTTTTCACTTCATTTTGTCTTTGTAGAGTGTATCTAATGTACTACAGAAAGATTCCCGAGGCTTCAAATCAGACCAGATCATGGCTCACTGAAAGGTTCATAGCCTCTTGGCTGTCAGCTATGCACACGTAGCTCAGTCAATAGTCAGAATGCACTGGACACTGCAGGAGGGGCCTATCTGAAGAAAAGGTTAAGCAGACGGTCCTGCCTGAGAAAAACGAACTAGCCTATAATCAGTTCATGTGACCCAAAATAAAGTCTCCCTTTTCCCCACGACAATCTCAATTTGTACAGCACCCCCAGTCTTAACAAAAAAAAAAAAAAAAAAAAAAGCTGGTAACATGGCATATTTAATGGCCTCTTTGATCTTCAAAAAGCTAAATGGGATTTTCCTTCCTTGAATGCAGTAGATGCAACCCTCTAATCAAAAAGAAAATGTAAATCACCTAGGCTTTTTATGCTATTTGATATTCCCGTTTACAGAGGACATAATTGTATGCTGGGTAAACAAACTAATGGTCCCCCCTAATGTTAATTTACTTTTCTTAATGTGGACCTGGGTTTCTTTGATTTGATGTAAAGCAAAAACTGGAGCAAAAAGCCAAAACTGTCACGCCTTGCTGAATTGTCACTTTGAATTTTTTAGTTCACATATTGTGATGAGGAACTTCTTGAAATAAGTGGCTCCTCCTTTTCCAACAAGAGAGGAGACATATTCTTCTCCTTCAGCAAAATGGGAATGGTCCACATTTGTTAGAAGATGGGACGCCCAACCCCTCCCTGCCCTGCAGGGTCACCTGCCTCTGGGGCTTTGATGGGGAGGTTTCTCCCAAGTGATGTACTGTCCTAGGAACTCACGGTGTTTCCTGTCCCTGCCTTTCACTTGACCCTTAAGCATCATAGGGCAGGGATATGAATTGTACTGAATTAAACATAAGTTTCAACTGTGGTTGTTTAGGTGGGGGAGAAAGCTCAATTATTATCTTCAAGTAAATACAGATTTTTTTGTAAAGAAAGGTGCTATTTTCCCATATTTATGTTGTGCTGAAAGAAAAAAACTGAATTTAACTTTCTTAATTCATTTGCTCATTCATTGATTCAGCAGGTACTTATTTATTGAGCCCTTATGAAGCTACAGGAATAGTGGTAGATGGTGAAGCGGTGGGCGCACAGCCTAGTGGGGGATACAGACCAGGAAACAGCAATTGACACTTTGGAGTGATGTGCGCTCTGATGAGGAGCACCGGGCCATCAGGACACAGAGAGACATCCAGTCCTATCTTGGGAGGTCAGGGAAAGCCTTCTGGAGGAAGTGCCGGCGTAGCTCAGAGCTAAGGCTAAGAAGGGCAGGAAGTCTATGCTAGGCTGAGGGAACAGCATGTAAAAAGGAGTGGAGGCAGAGACAATGTGGTGCTTTCATGGAACAAATTCTGTGTGGACAAAATGGAGGGTGAGAGGAGGGCAGGTCGAGGAGCACAGCTCAAGGGTAAGCAAAGGTCAGATCTCGAGGGACGTTGCAAACTCCTGAAGCACCTCGGGCTTAACAGAATTAACCAGAGAGTTAATTAGAAAGCAAAGATTTTAGCAAGATGTAAATACATCTGGACAGCCAAAGTGAGGAGTTTCTGGAAGGGATTATCTACAGAGGCTATGAAGTCCTTTTGGAAAGTAGCAGGTAATCCTCTACTTTGTACTGTTTAGAGCAGGGCCGGCCACCTTTCACAGGTGACAACACTGGGGATCACTGTTCTGCTACTCACGCAGGACTGAGATGTGGAAAGAGAGCACATGTTACTGTTTGATGATCTAGGGAATGTTTATCGTGAGTCTTCAGGTTTATTTCCTTGGAACAATGTTGAGGGAAGTACTATTATTATCCCCATTTAACAGACGAGGAAACTGAGGCTTAGAGGGCTTATGTACCTCTCCCAAGGTCACAGAGCCTGGCAGTCTGCTCTGGATCAGGCTCCTGCACATCATGTTGCATTGTATCCTGCTGCTATTCCCATAGGTGACAGTGAAGAAAGTGGGTTGCGGTGTCTGCCTTATGTGAATCAGCGAATGGATCAGCCATTCAACAGATATGCACAGAGCACCTCCCTACATACAGGCAGAATCTTAGGCACAGAAGGTACAGCAGCAAGGAAAACAGAAGCAGGCTGCTGGATCTTACTCTTCAATGAGGAGGACAGGCTTTATGCACCAACTGTTATACAGTAATCAACTAATGAATTAGATGCGTAAAGAAATACAGGACGTTATGGGTATTTAAAACAGGAGGATGGGCCGGGTGCGGTGGCTCAAGCCTGTAATCCCAGCACTTTGGGAGGCCGAGACAGGCGGATCACGAGGTCAGGAGTTCGAGACCATCCTGGCTAACACGGTGAAACCCCATCTCTACTAAAAAATACAAAAAACTAGCCGGGCGAGGTGGTGGGCGCCTGTAGTCCCAGCTACTCGGGAGGCTGAGGCAGGAGAATGGCGTAAAAACCCGGGAGGCGGAGCTTGCAATGAGCTGAGATCCGGCCACTGCACTCCAGCCTGGGCGACAGAGCGAGACTCCGTCTCAAAAAAAAAAAAAAAAAAACAGGAGGATGTGACTTATCACAAAAGTATGTTAGCCTCTTATTTCCACATTCAGTTGCTAGATGATATTGCAAAGTCCATTCCAACTCCATTGTTCTATGATCCTATGATAGACTCATGAAAAAATAAATAACTGAGTAATGCCCACTGTTTTTAAAAATTAGGTAGTCTTCAGTTTAAGGAAATAGATTTCCTGGTTTCCATCTCTGCAGTTATGCTAAGAAAACTGGTGCACTCATACTGGTCATGGTATTTAACCAGCATCAGCTGATAAGGACATAGTTTCTACAGTCATGACTATAGACCTCCTTCAGTCATATGTAATATTGTGGTGCTTTGTTTCTCTGTATGACAATATGGATTATTTTGGTTCTGAGAAATGGTACAGCAGAGCATCTAAGAACAAGGGTCCTAGACTATCTGCATTCATTTCCTGGTGCCACAAGATTATGTGAATGTGGGCAAGTTATTTAACTTCTGTGCCTCAGTTTCCTCATCAATAAAATAGGGATAATAGTACTGGCCAGGTGTGGTGGCTTATGTCTGTAGTCCCAGAATTTTGAGAGGTCCAGGCAAAGGGATCACTTGAGGCCAAGAGTTTGAGACCAGCCTGAGCAACACAGAGAGACCCCCGTCTCTATAAAAAAAAATAAATAAATAAAACCAATTAGCCAGGTACTGTGGCATGCACCTGTAGTCCCAGCTACTCGGGAGGCTGGGGCAGGAGGATGGTTTAGCCCAGGAGGTGGAACCTTCAGTGAGCCATGACTGTGCCACTGCACTCCAGCTTAGGCAACACAGCGACACCCGGTCTCAATAAAAATAAATAAATTTTTAAAAAATAATAGTACCTACCTCACAGTGTTATTGAGAGGATTATGCAAATTAATACATCTAAATGCAGCCAGGCATGGTGGCTCACGCCTGTAATCCCAACACTTTGAGAGGTCGAGGTGGGTGGATCACAAGGTCAGGAGTTTGAGATCAGTGTGATCAACATGGTGAAACCCCGTCTCCACTAAAAATACAAAAATTAGCTGGGCATGGTGGCACGTTTCTATAATCCCAGCTACTCAGGAGGCTGAGGCAGAAGAATCACTTGAACCCGGGAGGCGGAGGGTGCAGTGTGCCAAGACTGTGCCATTGCACTCCAGCCTAGGCGACAGAGTGAGACTCTGTCTAAAAAAAAAATAAAAATAAATAAAAAATAAAAAAATAGAAATCTAAATGCATGGAACTGTGTCCCTGGCACACAGTAAGGATTCCATGAGGACTGGCTGTAGAAGCACGTGTCAGACAGCTCCAGCACTAGCCTTGCTTGCTGTGCATCACATTCAGTCCCTGTGACATAACACCGTTGCTGTGTATTATGCTTCTGGTGATGGATCTCAAGGGATTTTTCTCTTGAAAACTCCAGTTTTAAAGATGTTTAATCACGACTTAGGCACAGTGGAGAATGGCCAAACCACAGTTTAGGGAATGGGATTAAGAAACGTCAGTACTTTCACATGATGAAACATTTGAACAATTGCTGAAAGATGATGAATAGGGTAAAACTCAGAGAATTAAATTATTTTAGACCTTCTGAAAAAGCTGTAATTTCTAGCCTCAGCAAATTTCCTTTTTTTTGAGACAGTCTCACTCTGTTGCCCAGGTTGGAGTGCAGTGGTGCGATCTCGGCTCACTGCAACCTCAGTCGCTTGGGTTCAAGCCAAATTTCCATTCTTAAATGGCTGTAGAAGCAATATCACCCATTAAAGAAAAGACTGATGTTTTAAGTGGAACCTAGAAAGTACAAAGGATTTAGAAACACACTAGAGGAAATGAGTTGCTCTGGCTGAGAAAAATGTTTTTGAATCAGAGAAACTCTAAGAATGTGTATATATAAGGGTAGAGCCTGAAGATGTGGCTCTTATAAGAGTTTTAATTATGTTGCACCATTTACACCTGAAAAGACTATCTTAAAACATCCCCTTTCTCCCCTTTCTGGATGGAAACCATATGTGGAGACAAATAGGAGGTTATGTTTTGCAAAATCATGAGCCTGGAAAGCTGTAATACTTCACAGAAACAAATCTAATGGTCAAAATAGAACATGATACTGAAGAACCCCATTGTACTGAGCTTGTGTGCTTGGAAGCTCCATTGTGTTTGTGGTCCAGGTCAACACACTGGGACAAAATGAGTGTGAAGTACCCTTTCATCAGTAATCATCTGCACACAAAACATGCACCTCTTTTCCTCCCCATTTGATAGAAAGGTTACACAGAAAATGAGTACACAACTCTTTTGTTACTGTTCAGACAGCAGATGCAGGGTCTGCTCTTTAGATGCCTAGGTTAGAAATGGAGGCAGCGAGGAAGGGAGTGGGGGACGGTTTCACATGCATATGCCATGATATTTGCTGGCTTTAATGGACTATATTTGAGTACTTACTGTGATAACTTCAAACAAAATAAAATAAAATCTCCATTTAATGAAGAGCTTCATATTCAACATTGTATTCAATCAAAAAATTACTAAAATTAGAGCATGTTTCTAGTACAATTAACATCCCTTGCACTCACGATAAAATATTCAATAACTGGCCATTTTGCCTGTTGAGGAGGTGAATAAAAGCATTGCTATTAATCATTTAGCTGTTATTTATTTGTCACTTCATTTTAAGTAGGCAGTTAAATTGAAACTGCACATGTTATTATTGATTTAGGTTTAATTTAATCCTTTTAAACAGAATAATTATTCCCAATTTATATGCCATTAAATCTTTTATGCATATGAACAGCAAATTCAATTTTTGTTTAAGTGTAAAGTTTTTAATGCTTCTTTAAAGAACTATAAAACTGATCATTGCTTCCAAGGATTTCTGAATTCTATGCTCGCCTTAATCTTCTTATCAACAGCTTTTAAGTAAATAAAATGAAATAAATCCGAAAGATTAAAAATTCACTTTTGTAAATATGAAATAAAACGGTTCCACAAATATACTGAAATGCTTTGTGAAGGTTATTTGCAATCCAGAAAATTTTATTTTATGCAGGCATTTATTTTGCTAAGAATTTAAGCGCTTGAATAGAAAAAAGGATGATTTAATGAAATGAAGGTCAAAGACTGTCTATAGAAACACACTAAAGGGGCTGGATTGTTATTTAGTGAATTTTATTTATAAAAATACACAATTTGGACAATTCCAACTGAAGTCCTTTTTTTCTCTTTGATAACAGATTTGTGACTGCAGAACACCAGATATTTCTCCTGGGTTCTTAATAGTACCAGTCTTGATTCAAGAACAATCTGTGAGTTAAATGAAAATTATCTAAAGAAGACATGTTTGTAATTGCAATGTAAAATTCTAGTACCTCACTTCTATTAAGATTATGTCATGTGAAACCAAGGCTGCATCTTCACAAGGGAAATGCTGTATGACACAGTATTCAGAAACATAATTCCTCTCATTCAATGAGAGTTTACAGTGCTCATGCCAGACATTTTCTAAGGAAGGCTCGAGTGTTTTTTTTCATTCTCCAAAATAATAGCTAAGAGACAGAGACCTAGATTTATAAAATGTGCAGGTTCTTACACTTTCTTTAGGTAGAGTTTCTTCTTCTTCTTTTTATGTTTTTTGTTTTGTTTTGCTTTTTGGTTGCTTTTTGAGATGGAGTCTTGCTCCATCCCGGAGTGCAATGGCGCCATCTTAGCTTACTGCAACTTCCGCCTCCTCGGTTCAAGCGATTCCTGTGCCTAAGCCTCCTGAATAGCTGGGATTACAGGCCCGGCTAATTTTCATTTTTAGTAGAGACGGGGTTTCACTATATTGGCCAGGCTGGTCTCGAACTTCTGACCTCAAATGATCCGCCCGCCTCAGCCTCCCAAAGTGCTGGGATTATAAACGTAAGCCACCATGCCCGGCCACGTTTCTTATATTTTAAATGCCAGATTTAGCAGCATTAAAATTGCAAGGCAGCTGTGATATCATAAGAAGGCAATGGAGTGGTCTTGACACCTGGGTTCTAGTCCAAGTGTTGCCACTAACCAGTCATGTGAGCTTGGGCAAGTCTTTCCACCACTCTAGGTCTTGGGTTCCTCCTCTGTACAATAAATAAAGGGAATGGGCTGACCTTTCTGAGCCCTAACAATTCTAATAATCCATTACTTTATTAGTTGGATTGGGTCTATCAGGCAAAACCTAGCAATATATGGAAGTGTTGGGAAAATCATTTATTTTTAATTCCATATATTAAAAAATTACATTAAAGTTTTCTATATTTTCAAACTTGTCAGGGAGTAGAAATAAATGAAAAGGCAAAGGTCATGAATTAAAGCATCCCTTTAGGAATTTTGTTACAATCTTCTTGATCCTCTTGATAAACTCACAGCTTTGTACATCATTTAAATTTGAATAAATCACACTCTGTGAGGTTTTGAACTCATGTATGTACTTATTTTAACACAATAATGCATCCTAGTGTTGAAATAACCTAGAAAGGAACTAGTGGTTGTCTCCGGGGGCAACAAGCCTCAGGAGTCACTATGGTGTTAGCATTTCTGGCGGGGACTCAGCCTTTAATAGCCACAATTCATGCCCATGCACACCCTTTACTTCCCTCTATGACTGCTCATCTGTTACGATGGCACCATGCCTGCTCTGAGGAGCGTGTCGGGGTTTAACTAAAGCATAGTTTGTGAGTAAATGAATGAACAGAAAACAGAAATGACTAATACCTGCAACAAAAAGTCACTCCTCTGATATAACTATTCCCATGTGATCAGAAACAAATAAGTGCTAGTAGCTACTCCCAGAGTACTGCATGGAAACTTCTAGAACATGGCAGGTAGTGTAATGTGTTGGAAGAGGTTGACAAAACAATGGCCTGAAATTGAAAATCTAATAAAAGGCAACAGAAAATAATGTGGATGAATGTTGCTAGAAATCAATGGGAATGAAAGTTGACTCCTGAAAGCTCCTAGAATGTTCTCAATAGTCCTAGCATATTAGACCTAACTTCAGATGCTTCTTTAATCTCCTACCCAGTACGAAAAACATCTCTACACCACCTATGGAGAGACAGTAGTCTAGTCTCAGCCTAAATATTCCCGATGCATTCTACAAAACAGCCTGGGAAATTTGGGGGAAATGAAAATCCTGAGTTTTGGTCTTCCCTAAGTCTTTCTCTACCTGTGGTATCTTTTGGTTATCCAGTGCCACTCTTCAAGCCCTAGAAGTCATCATTCAATACTTCACCTGGCTTTCGTATTATTAATCAGAAACAACACACATGAAAGCATCTGAGATTAACAATTATATACAACAATAAAAATGCAGATTATTGTCCGGGCGCGGTGGCTCACGCCTGTAATCCCAGCACTTTGAGTGGCCGAGGTGGGCAGTTCACGAGGTCAGGAGATCAAGACCATCCCGGCTAACACGGTGAAATCCTGTCTCTACTAAAAATACAAAAAATTAGCCAGGTATGGTGGCATGTGCCTGTAGTCCCAGTTACTCAGGAGGCTGAGGCAGGAGAATTGCTTGAACCCGGGAGGTGGAGGTTGCAGTGAGCCAAGATCGCCCCACTGCACTTCAGCCTGGGCGACAGTGCAAGACTCCATTTCAAAAAAAAAAATTGCAGATTATTAGGAGCCCCTTTTTTTCACTTTCAGACAATTCTGAATACTCAGTTTAGTAATTCCTCATGTGCCTATCTCCCTCCTATTAATTTCTAATACAAGGTGGTTTCTTAGACAGAATATGGGCCCTTTTGTGGAGGTTATGGTCTGAGGTGATCAGAGAGGAAAGCACTGCAGACCTCACTGCATGAAAACATTTGTTTCCCAGGACAAGTGCGGAAGAATATGGCTACCATGAACTCCCAGCCCAAAGGAAAATATAATTAATGTCTATCTACTCTAAGGACACAATATCCTCTAAAAATGTTTATTACTTTCCTAAAGCTTATCATTTTACATGCATATTTACTCTGGCCTCAGTTTAATCTGTATTGAAATTGTCATAGTTTTAATTTTTACTAGATAGTGAAATAGAATCCTTTATCAGCTCAATCCTTGATTACCTATCTAGATACGTGTAATTAGTGGCTCAGACTTTGGCGTTTGGAGAGAGGTCAATTTAATTTCCGGTTCTACTACCTAGTAACTACATATACTTATGCAGCTCTCAGATCCTCAGTTCCTTATCTGCAAAATGGGGATAATAATGCCTATCCCAGAGGCTCTTGTAAGGATAAATGAGATAAAGCAAAGAGTTTTACAAACGGCAACTAATTATATAAATATTCCTGTTAACAAGCCCTTATTAAATACACACATAAAGTACTGTATGGCTGCTCTCTGATTTTTTTTTTTTTTTTTTTTAATATACAAGGTTTCAGAAGTCCCCAGGACTGAAGAGGTTGTTTCTAATGCTCTAGGAATTACACAGATCTCTTTCTTCGTGAGTGCTGAGTGTCATAAGGCCAGTTCTGGAGTGGGGTTTAAGGATTATCACGTGAAGATCCCCTCTCCACTCTTCATTTATTCGCTACAGTCAATGCTGCTCCAAATTCCATTAAGTAAAAGGTTTTCTCTCATCCATATACATTGAACTATGGCTTGACTTTGGTCAGATACAAGGGAATAATTGCTTTGAGGAGGTTCTAGTAACATCAAAACACAAGTGTAGGACTCAAGTGATTTGTCAGGCAGCTTTTAAAATTATTGATTATAAAAGCAAGAAGAAAGAAATTTTCCTTGGTTTTAAGGCAAGCTTTGACTGTGTTTTTTTTTTTTTTGAACTACAATTCCCAGAATGCCATCTACTTTATAGAAATAAAAGCCTACTTGAATTTCATATTGAGAGTCTGAGATCAATTTCCTTGTCTCTTTCATGGCTCATAAACTACTCAGATCCAAGCAAGAGTGTGCCTAGGAGAGGCTTCGAAGACTAACATGAGGCAGGGAAAGGGACCAATAATGAAACGCTCACCTGAATAATATTTTCGAGGCATTATTTGTCTAATTGCTTCCGTTCTGTTTTCCTTTTTACTGGAAAACTGGTTATCCTATAATGTTCAGTGTATGAAGCACTATATAGCCAAACAATGACTAGGGCTATAACCTATTCTAACCCGAGGGTTTATAGTTCATCATTTGCATCATCCAAGGCAAATCAATCTGAGGAAAACAGCGTTATTTGAGGATCTCTGAATCAGAACCAAGAATCTAACCATAATTTTGATTTTTATAAGCATTATTCTTACTTTGAACTATATTAGATGGTATTTAAACTGTACTTTTGTAAGAACAAGGGTTAAAGTCAGGTCCCCGAGCACTGGACAAAAGGAAGAAAAACTCAACAACTGGGGAAATGAGGTCACTTAATGGA
The DNA here is from genome assembly GCF_008728515.1 of Papio anubis. Lineage (NCBI taxonomy): Eukaryota > Metazoa > Chordata > Mammalia > Primates > Cercopithecidae > Papio > Papio anubis. The sequence goes on from NC_044987.1 coordinate 11,734,991, forward strand.
TCCTTACCTTGGTTTCTTCATCTTAAAAACACAGACAAAAATACCTATCCATTGCAAAAGATTTTAACTTTCCAGTGGCCCCATTTCTATAACTAAAACGACTCCCATTTATTACCTAGGAGACTATAAATCTCTTAGAGCCAGGATAAAAACAGGGTTTGGAGCCGTGGAGTCAGACTGCCTGAGTTTTCTGCTCCACCACTCACTAGATGCAACAAATGGGTATAATATAAACTTTTAAAGCCTCATTTGCAACCTTCAAAATGGGATCATGATAGCATCTACCATGGCTGCAATAAAGATTAAATGAGATAATACATGTAAAGTGTTTAGCACAAATGGGCTCATGATATGCATTCTATAAATGCTAGCTGTTGTTAGAGGAACCCTTAATCTTTGGCTTCTCTTGTTCCTTCAATCCTCGTATCTAATCTGTCACCCAACCCTATCAATTATTTCGTTTATATATATAAAATTTCAGTTAAAGTTTTGTCTGAAAAACAAAAAAACAAAAAAACAAACTGGGGCCGGGAGGGGTGGCTCACGCCTGTAATCCTAGCACTTTGGGAGGCTGAAGTGCACGGATTGCCTGAGCTCAGGAGTTCGAGGCCAGCCTGGGCAACGTGATAAGACCCATTCTCTACTAAAAGTGGAAAAAATTAGCCGGGCATTGTGGCGCACGCTACTCGGGAGGCTGAGGCATGAGAATTGTTTGAACCCAGAAGGTGCAGGTTGCAGTGAGACAAGATCGTGCCACTTCATCCTAGCCTGGGCGACAGAGCAGGACTGTCTCCAAAACAAACAAACAAACAAACAAACAAACTGGGAACATCCCAAAGTCCACCCTTGGGTGACTGAATAAATATATCATGGCACCTCCAGATACTAGAATACTATGTACCATGTCCATATGTACTATGAACATATAAATATAATCATTGCTCAGCTATCTGTGAGGGAGTGGTTCCAGGACTCCCTGCCGATACCAAAATCCAGAGATGGGCAAGTCCCTTTTATAAATTGGAGTAATATTTGTATATAGCCTATGCACATCCTCCTATATATTTTAAATTATCTCTAGATTATTTATAATACCTAACACAATGTAAATACTATGTAAATAGTTGTTATACTATATTGTTCTGGAATAAAGCCAAGAAAAAAAGTCTCTGTACATGTTTAGTACAGATTCAACCATCCATTTATTCCCCAAATATTTTTGATCTGTGGTTGGTTGGATCCACAGATGCAAAAGCCATGGATACGGAAGACCAACTCTACAGAAAGAGACCCAAGATACACATGGGTATTTTGTTAAATGAAAATAACCAGTTGCCAAAGAGGATGTCTAAATCGATCTCATTTGGTTAAAACCATGTAAAAAGATTCTCAGGCTCACAAGTTATCAGAGAAAAGTAATTTAAATCTATAATAGGACAGGATTTTATAACCCATCAGAATGGCAGAAGTTAAAAGACAGTAATTCTGAGGACTGGTAACTTGTAGGCACTTGTGGGTAAAGTTGAAGATGTCCATCTGCCCATGAACCACAGTTCCACTCCTGGGGACTTAGACCCTAAGGAAACTCTTGCATGCATACCCAAGGAGGCATACGATGACGGGCACAGAGCATTGTCTGAAATAACGAAAACTGGAAAAAAACTGAATATTTGTCAATATTCAACCAAGACCATGTCTTAGTTCAAAAGAATGATTGTAAAATCCCAAAAACATAATATTGACTGAGCAAAATGGGCATCATACATCCATATATAGATACATATTTATCTACTAAGTATAGATTACCCATGAAATAAATGAATGGAAGATTGGTGAGAAGGATGCACACTCATGTAAGAGTATGTATTGATTACCTCTGAGGGGAAGAAAGGGGAATGAGTTTGAGAAGGGGTACATGGAAACTTTATCTGTAATATAGTATGAATTTTAAAAATATATCTGAAACAAATATGGCAGTAAGGGTTCTACTGTATTTTTCTCTGTACTTTTTTATAGGTTAGAATTTTTGCATGATTTAAAAAAAAAAACAGCATCAGTAACAAAACAAGGACATCCTCCAAGCACAATAACCTTAGACAAGTTTCTTCATCTCTGTTAGCCTCATTTTCATTATCTGTAAAATAGGAAAAAACGCCTTCCCCACAGGATTGTGATGGAGAATTGAGTGAAACTAAGATAGGCTCTTCAAAAGTGATGTCATTGTTATTGTTGTCATATCCATCCAACAGCCTCTCTGTCCATTGTGTGTTTAGTCTCTAATTCAAAATGCACCAGCTTGCATAATAATCGTCCTCAAACACTGCTGCATCTCACTGCCCTCCCCAAGAACCTGTGTTCTCTCTGCCGGGCTTTCCTAGCCCAGTCCAATCAAGGGTGTCTGTCTGTCTGAAGCTGTCTGGATGCCTCTTCCGCCTCTAGCACCTTGGTGACAGCTCTTATCACTTTTACTGTGATATATCACTAAGACACTTATGAGATTGATTCAACTAGATATCCCCAGTGAACAAAAGGGAGGGGAAGGTGAAAGGAAAGAAGAAAAAGAAAGATAAGAAAGAAAGAAAAGACTCAGGACTGGGCTCTACTTCTGGTTCCCACACGAGCCCTTGCAGTGACCGTATCCGGAGGACAAGTCATGTGAGTTCTGTAAGACTCAATATCCTCATCTGTGGTAGGATGGTTACACTTCATGACCTGGAAATTTATCTTCCAATACTATGAGCACATTTTTAAGACTCCCTTAGAATCAGACTCCTACTCAGTCCATTTTCCCTACACTCAAATCCTCCGCAATCCAGCTGGGCTCCCTAAAGTGCCGCAAACATGTCACTCCCATTCTGTTCTATTATCCAGATCTTAGCTTGTTTTCAAGACCCTGCCCAAGTTCCAGGCCTTCCAATAAATTTTCCTTAATATATTTCAGCCTGAATTAAAAAAAAAAAAAAATCGGCCAGGCACAGTGGCTCACGCCTGTAATCCCAGCACTTTGGGAGGCCGAGGCAGGTGGATCACAAGGTCAAGAGATAGAAACCATCCTGGCCAACATGGTGAAACCCCATCTCTACTAAAAATACAAAAATTAGCTGGGTGTGGTGGCACAAGCCTGTAGTCCAAGCTACTCAGGAGGCCGAGGCAGGAGAATCGCTTGAATCCGGGGGGCGGAGGTTGCAGTGAGCTGAGATCACACCACTGCACTCCAGCCTGATGACAGAGCGAGACTCCTCCCCTACCACACACACACACACACACAAAAACTAACACAATATAATTTATAAGGAGCCAGTCACTATTCTAAACAATTTAGATATATTTATTTTAGCCTTATGATAACTGGTTAACTATTATTATTATCCCATTTTCACTGATGAAGAAACTGAGGCACAGAAACATTAATTGGACTTGGCCAAGGTTATACAGCTAGTAAGTGGCAGAGCCACTATTTGAACCCAAATGGTCTGCCTCAGACACCATGCACTTCACCACCACACTAAAACCTCCTAAACAATAGCTTTTACCTTCTTCTGTACTCTATCATATCCTCAGTGCCTCAGTTGTAACAGAGTGGTATCACCACATTATTTTATATCCCCTTACTTTTTTTGGTAGCTCATAGCACAAGGTTAAATCCCTTAAATTCTGGTTATTAGATTAAATCTTTGTATGATCATACAAGCCCTGGGAGGTAGACCTCTACTAGCTCTGAATGGGCCAAGTAAGATTCTATCCCCAATTATTTGTACTTTATTGACATTCATAGCAATCCTGTGAGATAGGCAAGTCAGGTTGTTTGACAGATGAGAAAAAGTGAGCCAAAAAAAGAATTAAGTGGGTCAGGCATGGTAGCTCATGCCTGTAATCCTAGCACTTTGGGAGGCTGAAGTAGAAGGACTGCTTGAGGCTAGGAGTTCAAGACCAATCTGGCCAATATAGTGAGATCCCATCTCTATTATAAATATTTAATACTATATAAAATTTTTTAAAAAATAAAAAAAGAGTTAAGTGATTTATTCCGGATTATACACTAAACAGTAATGCCTGGACCAAATCGAGTCCACCTGACTCCACATCCTTTTCTATACCAGGCTTTCCGGAATTTCTCCCAGGTGAGGTCCTAGTCTGGAGACACTTGGAATATGGACAGGAAATAAATGGTATGAGAAATGCAAATGCCCTGATTAATACCCATTGCACTTTTTAATTTAAAAATATCTGAATATGGAAAAAAGATGGTGCCCAGCTCTCCTTGGCTGCTTGGAGACCCGTCTCACACACATGGCGCTCATTAGGGCAGCTTGCCCTTACTCTCATTTGGAATGACATCAGTAATTATTTAACTGTATATTTTACAGCCCATTATTATCTTACACAAGCCAATTCCTCACCTGTCATTGGCGCCCTGGTCCCAGGTATGGTGGTTTTGCTCGCGAGCCATCGGAGCTGCTTTTCCACTTGCTTCCTCTCCTGTCTCATGCAGGCTTCCCCGTCGAGGGCTTTCCTCATCTAAGCTGTCGCGCTCCATATCGTTGTCCTGGATTCGATCATCAAACTCAGAATGGGACATCATCTCTTGAGTGAGGCTTTCTGAATCAGATTCCAAGGAGTCTTTTGAAATCCGATGTAAGTCTTCTTTCTTCAAAGGTGGGTGTGTGGGCTGGACATTTAAGTTGGTATGACGGACAGGAGACTGAATCGAGAGCTTGCGAATTAGTTTACTTTTACTCATCTTGGAAAATGCAAAAAATTAACAGGGGATACTCTTGTTGATAGGAGCAGCTGGCTGATATTTAAAGTTGTGGTTCACAAAGGCGTTACCTGAAAAAAATTATATTTATGTTACTCTGCGACTACTGAAATCTCAATAATGCCAACGTTAAACAAATATTTAAATGAGTAAGAAAACCTTGTTCTATTATCTGCAGGCTTTTGTATGCACCCTTCTGTATGTATAAGAAAGGTCTATTAGAAAAACAATTGTTTTTCTCTCTACGGAAACACATCTGATGTAGCGCTCATAAGCAGCCTGGGTAATTGAATGCAGTTTTATTGATGAAATAAATGGCTGCTTGGGAAGTGGATTCTATTTCTAACTTCCAATAAAGTTAGAAAAGGCTTGTTCCAGACAAACCTTGACTAAGACAAATGGTTAATTATGGACAGTACTTGGATAGCCTTATTTCAAATGCCCAGGGCAACAATATAAATATGGCCCATAGTTATTCATGGATAGAGTAAACCAGGTTCAGGGGCTATCTTTTGGAAAGTAAAGTAAGAAGAAGAGTGTGGTTTTCCATAGTTGGAACTGTAAATGGGGAAGCTGTTTTGTTCCTAGACCTATCTGGGCTGGCAACATCATTTGGAAAAGACTTTCTGATAGCCAGGTTGTGACTAGATAGGAACATATAATTTAGGTGGACATAAATGGAGATCAACCTCATCCAGTATTTTTTAAAACCCATAATAACGATTAAAATTATTCAACAATCATGCCTGTAATACCAGCACTTTGGGAGGCTGAGGTGGGCAGATCACTTAAGTCCAGGAGTTCAAGACCAGCTCTGGCAACATGGTAAATTCCCGTCTCTACAAAAAAAAAAAAAAATACAAAAAATACAAAAAATTAGTGGGCATGGTGGGATGGGCCTGTAGTCACAACTACTCAGGAGACTGCGGTGGGAGGGTCACTTGAGCCAGGCAGGCAGAGGCTGCAGGGAGCCAAGACTGTACCACTGCACTCCAGCCGGGGTAACAGAGGGAGACCCTATCAGAAAAAAATAAATAAAACTATTCAACAAAAGATTTAGTGGCCTTGTGAATTCTGCCACTGAGCGATTCAAAGTGGAGCCTGGAGGTCTACATTACGGAATGGGATGCTATCCTGGGGAAAGTTGAGTGGGTGGGAGATTGGCCTGAATTACAGCTAGGAGTTAGCTGGAGTCCCTTCCAACTCACTTATGAGTATGATTCAAGTGAATCTTCGCTGTCTCTAAGGGACATTATAAAGACCTATGGAAAGGGTGCTTTGAGTTCATATAGGACCGAACGGACATGATGTTTTTGGATTGTGCTTCCTTTCATCTCTACCTAGCATTTCTATTTTGGTCTATTTTCTATCTCACTGCCTTTATACTCATTTTTTTTTTTTTTTTTCTGTGAGTCAGGTAACAGAAACCTTTACCAATAGAAATTAGTGTAAAATTTGTCTTAATGGCTTGCTCTTGTTCTTTTGGCAAATCCTAACTTTAATTAAATGACACAACCTAATTACTATTCCTAGGACTGCTTATAATGTTGACCTTGTTGCTAATGTTTCCAAGGAACATCATCAAATCCTTGGAGGAAAGCACCTTAACAAACAACAGGCAAAAGGGAACGTTCATATGTAAATACACATGCAGTGAGTTTTCTACTGAATTTGAAGTCTGTCATGTTGGTAGACTAACATAGTATTCTCTCATTTTACAGACTGGTTTGTTGTATTATTTTGTCTCTTATTTTTAAAACACATACTGCATTCTGCCTTATTATTTTAATTGTTGCTTTCTTAGGATGTGCCAAGAAAGCAGCAAATCTATCAAATACTAACACATTTTAACTAAAAGAGTTTCACATCAGTTTTACTGGAAGAGCTAAGGTCACTGAATTCGAGATCCTGACGGGCAAGCTTAGGCGTTATAGTGCAACTTAGAATTACTCTTAAAATAATTCAGCCCCTTGAACTTCCCTTCTTAAATGAAACAGGCTAAGCTTTCTTGGAATGAATAAATAATAAAACAGTAACCACAGAAGATAATTTTGTTGATGTTAGCGGATTCCTGAAGTTTGCTAAAGTATGCAAAGAGCAAAGCCAAATGCCACAAAAGCTGGGTTTTCTGTGGAGGCCTGATCTTACGAAAACATGGGGTTGAAGAAGGAACAGCTGACAGCTTGAATAAGTTAGAAAGTGGGCGCTTAAATTTAATGAATGTGGCTCCCTCCTTCCGTCCAGTGAAAAAAAAAAAAAAGGTTGTGCCGCTGAAATTTCTTACTAAGAGAAGTGACCAGTCTCCTGAATAAACAAGACAGGGATAGATCCCATGGCACCTAGGGACTAAGAGGCGGCCAGCTCCCCAGGGATCCCTGCAGTGGGTCTAGTTCACTAGCATGGGACAAACGAACTTCCTCCTGGAGGGGAAAAGGAACCCTGCTTGGGCTCACCAAGATGAATCGTAAAGAAAAAGGAACGAACCCTGGTTTGAAACAGGCCGGAAGCTGCCCAGTAGAGGCGTTCGGTTTGTTTTTTACCTTTGCTTGTTCCTGAGGAACAAGACCCGTCACAAGGGGCGTTTGGAGGTCCAGGAAGTGACGAGTCGGCGGGCCTGGTGCCCCGGACCGCTCCTAATTGACCGGGAACAGGGCTGCTCTGGGTGCCGGGCGCCGAAGCCTCGGATCACGGCCCCCCAGCCCCTTGGTGCGGCCTCGCCCCCTTGTCACTCCCGACTCCGTCCCGAAGGCTCCGGCGCCGGCTCCTCCCCAGCTTGCTCGGGTGGTTTCCTGCAGTCCCTATCCCCAGTCAGCCCTTCCCGTTTCCCTCCCCGGGCGCGCCGCCCACCCCGGATCCGGGGGGCCACCGCCCGTCACCTGCCCGGCGCTCGTCTGCGGCCAAGACCCGGGCGGCCCCGCATCCTCCCGCGCCGCCGCCGCCGCCTGGGCCCCCGCCCGCCCCCGCGCTGCCCTGGAGACCGCAGACAACACAGACGCCGGCCTCCACTTGGGCGGAGCAGGACCCGACCTAGGATCCCGCGTCTCGAACCGCACCCCTGGCCCTGGCACTGAGGCTGCAAACGGCCGGAATAACGACATCGGGGCAGAGCTGGAGGAGCCCTAGCGCCCCGGGAGAGGCTGCCTCGCCGCCGAACTTCCAGCGCCGGAGGGCAGAGGCCGCCCGGGGCAGGAGATCTCTGCCACAAGTAAAACTACTAGGATACGCGAGGAACTACTACAAATCAAGAAGAAAAGGAACCCAATTAAAGAATGAGTAAATGGAAAGGTATTTCACAAACACACGAGAAATCTAAATGGCCAATAAATATCTGTTTATTGAAATGGTGCTTTAATTCATTAATAATCAGAAGATGGCCAATTAAAACCGCAGCGGATAATACCACACTCACCATAAGTTGAGTGGAAAAGTCCAAAGCTGAAACGTCCGGCAGCGTCAGGTGCTAGGGAGGATGTCATGCAAAGAAGCCTCACCTGCGGGCGGACGTGAGCACCGATGCAACCAACCATTTTGGAAAATGGTTTGACGTTAGCCAGGATATGTATACCTTGGGATCCAGCAATTTCACACTTAGGTATTTACCCTAAGAAGTGAGTGCTCCTGTGCATGCAAACTGGAAATAACTGAACTATCCATCAACAATAGAATGGTTAATTAGATTATGGTATTCCCTATACTGGCCTACTACACAGCAGTGTAAATGAATGAAATACAACTACGTGTAACAATGTGGAGGCATACTGAAAACACAATTTTGAATAACAAAAACCCAGAAAAATACATACTGTATGATTTTTGTATATACATTAAAGACAGTCTAAATTACACTCTACAATGATTATGGCTCCATACTTAGTGGAGGAAACTATGAAAAAAAGCAAAAAAGCAATTGTTTGGGCATCACTACCCACTTAGTGATTTCCATAAAGTTTGGAGGATTGTGGTCGGTTCTGGCAGGTAGGGAGAAGAATGTGTTTGAGATTGTATTTCCTGACCTTAATGGTGGCTATATAGATGTTCATCTTGTAAAAATTCCTTAAGCTGTACATTTATGTATGGGTAGAATATTTCACTATCAAAAAAGGTTTCAAAAAAGCGTAAAGAAAGGAAGCATTAGGAATTATCTTCACATTAAAACAAGTAGATTTGAATAACTATCTTCAAAGATTGGTTTGAGGCCAGGTGCGGTGGCTCACCCTGTAATCCCAGCATTTTGGGAAACCAAGTCGGAGGATTGCTTGAGCCCAAGAGTTCAAGACCAGCCTGGGGAACATGGCAAAACCCTGTCTCTACAAAAAATGTTAAAAATTAGTTGAGCATGGTAGCGCGCGCCTGTAGTCTCAGCTACTTGGAAGGCTGAGGTGGGAGGATCACCTGAGCCCGGGAGGTTGAGGGTGAAGTCAGCCAATATCGTGCCATTGCACTCCAGCCTGGGTGAGAGTGAGACCATGTTAAAAAAAAAAAAAAAAAAAAAGAGAATGCTTCGACCGGGCACAGTGGCTCATGCCTGTAATCCCAGCACTTTGGGAGGCTGAGGCAGGTGGATCACCTGAGGTCGGGAGTTTGAGACCGGCCTGGTCAACATGGCGAAACCCTGTCTCTACTAAAAGTACAAAAATTAGCTGGGCATGGTGGCATGTGCCTGTAGTCCCAGCTATATGGGAGGCTGAGACAGAAGAATTGCTTGAAGCAGGGAGGGAGAGGTTGCAGTGAGCCGGGATGTGCCACTGCACTCCAGCCTGGGTGGCAGAGTGAGACTCCGTTTCAAAAATAAAACTAAAAATAAAAAAAGAATGCTTCAATACCAGTTGCCTCATTAATGATAGGAAACATAGGAAATTGGAAAATGTCCTTACTACCTAGCTTTCACACTTTTTATTCTGTTTTTTATTTGAGTTAGTTTTTTTTTTGTTGTTAACTTTTTTGGCAGCAGGAACCTTGTCTTATGAATGCACAGTAGGACCTCAATGTCTGTAGAAGAAATAAAAGCAAGGTAGCTGAAACCGTTAGTGTTATTCTGCCCAGCATATTATACAAGGTATTATTATAGCAACTGCAAGCATGAAAGCAAATTTCAAGCAAAAGGACTTAGTCCTAATAGTGGCTTCCAGAATATGTTATAGAATCAATGCTGAGTCATTCACACTTGTCCACTTTTGATGCTGTGGTTCTTTAGACTCTTCCAATGTTTTCTGCACTATCCAGAAGAGATTTTAACTGGCTTTTCAGAAAATCAGTGGTCCCTACGTGATTGAGGAGTCTGTCAACCCAGCAGCTACTTGCAGAGACTAGTCACACATAGAGCGTGGGACACTCTGGGCTTGATCTTCCTCCTTCTCTACTTGTAATGGCTGTCCTGAGTATTTGGAGTGACTAAAGGACGGAATAATCAACACGAGTAGTAGTCAGGGTCAGTAAGGAGACAGAAACCATGCCAGTTACTATAATGGAAATAATTTAATATGAAGATTTATTAACTGAAAAATTGAGAAGGGAACACAAGTGTCATAGGGGTAGTAAGAACGGGAAGCAACTTCCGCCTCTATGGCTGGGGATCACAGGAAAGAATTATTTACACTTAGAAGGATTAACACTGAAATTATTAACACTCAGAGCTGGGACCCAGGCCTCTCAGGAGGGTGAAATCCCAAGCTAGCAGGTGCTGGCGTTTTTGAAAAGGAATCATGAAGCTGGTTCTGAGAGTGCTGGGAAAACTAGAATCAGCTACTGCTACTGAAACCAGCTGAGCTGCTGGAGTGAAGAGACGTTGTCAAGGTGACCTTGAGAGGAAAAGGAAGGAGCAGTCCCTTTTCCAGTCTCCAGGCTTGGGGTCTCCCTCTACTGTCCCCTCCTGGCAGAGTCCCACAAGGAGCCGGCTGGCAAAGAAAAATGAGGCTTGTAGATGTTGCCCCAGCATTATGATCACAGTATATGAGAGTGAAGCTGAGAGACAATGGTTTAACAAGCAGCACAGTAATGCTCTGCTTTTCAGAATTCTTAAGGATTACAGAGTGTATACAAACAAAATAAAACCGTAAAGTGCATTGTTTTCATCTGCTGTTATGGTAATAACGTTGATAATTTACATATGAATAGCACTTCACAGGGTCTGCAAAGTGCTTTTGCATATATTATCTTTTAGAATTCAGCTGTCAACCTGACCCCAAACTAACCAAAATACACAGAATAGGAAAAACAAGTCAAAAAACACTTAAATACATAGGTTAGTAATACTGAACTGAGTTTACTCCTTTTTCACCCCATGCCACCCATTCATGCAACTCCCTTCTTTCTGTTTCCCTGTCCTACACATCACTCATGCTCTGTTCGTGAAATCCTTCCTCTACTCCATTTCCCTTTTTGGTCTTACCCCTCCTGAGTCCACCAGACTTATGCCTAGCTCAGCAGCATCTCCTCCAGCAGGAATTTTGGGACAGTTCCCCACATTGTCTGATGCTTCTTGGACTAGGGTGCTTCTCAACCTGGAGCAGTTTTATCCTTCAGGGACAGTTAACAATATCTGGAGACATTTTTTATTGTTATGACTTAAGGGAGTACTACTGGCGTCTAACGAACAGAGGCCAGGGATGCTACTAAACATCCTAAAATGCATAGGATGGTCCCCCCACCCCCCTGCCAAAATTATGTGATCCAAAATGTCAATAATGCCGAGGTTGACAAACTCTGTGCTAGGCTAGTGGCCCTTGGTCTGTGGTCTCAAGGCACCCAACTGCATGCTTCTAGCTTTATAGATATGCTTGTACAACATTGCATTGGAATTACATGTTTATATTTATGTCATCTCCTTACTAAACTGTAAGCTCCCAGAGAACCAGAGAACAAGGACAAACGTAGTGAATGGCACCTAATAAATGCTCAGTAAATGTTGAAAAAAAGCCAGAATATCCTTAGACTTTAGTACCTGATTGGGGAGTGGATAAGTAGTCAGTCCCTTTAATAGAACTGGTAAGAGTGGCCAGTCAAACCTTGTAACAAGGATATACTCATATTTGGCATATAACAAGGATGATCAGATAATTTATTAAAATACTGGATAGCCAGGTGTGGTGGCACATGCCTGTAGGCCCAGCTACTCAGGAGGCTGAGACGGGAGGATCATTTGAGCCCGAGTTCAAGGCTGTAGTGAGCTATGATTGTACTACTGCACTGCGGTGTGGGCAACAGAGTGAGACTCTGCCACTAAAAAAAAAAAAAAAAAAAAAAAAAAGAAGAAGAAAAGAAAAGAAAAAAAAAGCCAACTAGGATACATTCCAGATTTTTTAAAAGGATGCTATTCATTAATTACACTGGGACAATAGGTACACACTGAAATTGTCCTGGGTAGCCAGGGAGTGTAGTCATTCTACATATAACTGTAATAAGTTTAATTGTCTGGTTTCTTCGCATGTAGAATGAATCAGGAGCAGCAAACGGGTCAAGGAAGGCACTCGCACGGCAGAAAGAAGGGACAGTACCAGCAAGAGAAATAACAGACATATCACAAAAACAAGAGACGTTCAAACAAACAAAGCAACCTGGGTTAATTTGGTGTAAGGAACAGCCTTATCCTTGAATATCCTATGTAAGAATCACAGTATTATGGCAAGATTAATTTTCATAATGATTAACTTTTGGAAACTTTAATAAATATTGACTAGAAAGGTAAAAGTCACGTAGCCTATTTTACAAAGACTTTCATCCAAAATATTGAAACATTTAACATCTCAAGAGATAAATCTCAGTTATCCAAAAGAAAAGAATTTACTTAGAATGAGTGGGCTGAGAATTTTAGAGGACCGAAATGGCAATATATGTTTAAACAGAAAATGAAACTCAACAGACAGAAATATGAGTAACTTTGACACCCTTCTAGAAGAACGAGCCACGTGCTGGCGAAGCCCAGAGGAAGAGAATTCAGCCTGGTTGGGATCAGCTTTGGGAAATAGATGATCTGGAAGGATGGCTCTTAGGAATGCAAATGAACAATTATTATTATTATTATTATTATTTTGAGACAGAGTCTTGCTCTGTTGCCCAGGCTGGAGTGCAGTGGTGCAATCTCGGCTCACTGCAAGCTCCGCCTCCCAGGTTCACACCATTCTCCTGCATCAGCCTCCTGAGTAGCTGGGTCTACAGGCGCCTGCCACCACACCCGGCTAATTTTTTGTATTTTTTTTTTTTTAGAAGAGACGGGGTTTCACCATGTTGACCAGGATGGTCTCGATCTCCTGTCCTCATGATCCACCCGCCTCGGCCTCCCAAAGTGCTGGGATTACAGGCATGAGCCACTGTGCCCGGCCTGAACAGATGATTAATAACAGCCTTTTTTCTCCTTGTTTGTGTCCTTGGTTTTCTTTCTTAAAAATAATTTTAAAACCTTTCATTATGAAAATTTGAAACCATATTCAACAGTAGAGAGAAAAATATAATGAATGGGCACATTGTTCTCACCCATCTTTAATAAAGATCAACATGTGGCCAACCTTGTTTCTATACATACTGTGCTCTTCCCTGGCTAAATCATTTAGAAGCAAATCTCAGCTATCGCATGGTTTAATCTGTAAGTACTTATGATGTGTCCTAAGAGATCATTTTTAAATAACCATGACACCACGATCACATCTAAAACAAAATTAGTAATAACTTCTTAATATCTAATCCTCAGCGTTCAGACTTCCCAGACTGTCTCCTACGTGTCTTTATAATTGGTTGGTTTAAATTAGGACCCAAACAAGTTCCACAAAGTGATTTTTAAAAGCTAACAGCTCGACTGGCGCAGTGGCTCACACCTGTAACCCCAGAACTTTGGGAGGCCAAGGTGGGCAGATCACTTGAGTCCAGGAGTTCAGGACCAGCCTGGCCAACATGGTGAAACCCTGTCTCTACTAAAAATACAAAAATTAGCTGAGCATGGTGGTGCGTGCCTGTAATCCTGCTATTCGGGAGGCTGAGACAGGAGAATCTCCTGAACCCTGGGAGGAGGAGGTTGCAGTGAGCCGAGATTGTGCCACTGCACTCCAGCCTGGGTGACAGAGTGAGTAAAACTCAATCTCAAAAGAAAATAACAGCTTTATTGAGGTATAATTCACATACCACACAATTCACCCTCTTAAAATGCACAACTGAATAATTTTTAGAATATTCAGAGTTTTCTCAATCATCACGACCAGCTAATTCCAGACTGTCTCCCCAAAGGAAGCCCTGTATCCATTAGCAGTCACCCCTCATTCCCCACTTCCCTCAGTCCTTGGCAGCCACTCATCTCTTTTTTGTCTCTTTAGATTGGCGTATTCTGAACATTTCATATAAACAGCATCATACAATATCTGTTTTGTGAGTGTGTGTCTGGCTTTTCTCACTTAGCATGATATTTTCAAAGTTCATGTTACAGCATGTATCAGTACTCTATTTCTTTTTACTGCCAAATAATATTTCACTTTTTTTTTTTTTTTCGAGATGGAGTTTTGCTCTTGTTGCCCAGGCTGGAGTGCAATGGTGTGATCTAGGCTCACTGCAACCTCCGCCTCCTGGGTTCAACCGATTCTCCTGCCTCAGCCTCCCGAGTAGCTGGGATTACAGGCATGCTCCACCAAGCCGGGCTAATTTTGTATTTTTAGTAGAGATGGGATTTCTCCATGTTGGTCTGGCTGGTCTCGAACTCCTGACCTCAGGTGATCCGCCCGCCTTGGCCTCCCAAAGTGCTGGGATTACAGGCTTGAGCCACCGCACGTCGTCTCACTATATGAGTATACCACAACTTATTTACCCATTCATCATTTGATGGCGATTTGGGTTGTTTTCACCTTTGACTATTATAAATAATATTGCTATTAATATTCCTGTGAAAGGTGTTTTTTTTTTTTTTGAGACAGGGTCTCATTGTCAGCTTGAGTGCAGTGACACTATTGTGGCTCACTGCCATCTTCACCTCCGGGGCTCAAGTGATCCTCCCAGCTCAGCCTCCCAAGTAACTGGGACTATAGGCGAGGGCCACCATGCCCCACTAATTCCTTCTTGTAATTTTTTGTAGAGACGGGGTTTCGCCACATTGCCCAAGCTGGTCTCAAACTCCTGAACTCAAGTGATCTACCCATTTTGGCCTCCCAAAGTGCTGGGATTACAGGCATGAGCCACCGCACCTGGCCGATATTACTGTACAAGTTTTGTGTGTACAAGAGCATGGTGGCGCGTGCCTGTAATCCTGCTATTCGGGAGGTGGAGACAGGAGAATCTCCTGAACTCTGGGAGGAGGAGGTTGCAGTGAGCCGAGATTGTGCCACTTTTTAGATTACTAAAAAGTAGAGATGGAGTTTCATGATGAGCCACTGCGCCCCGCCTGTGTGGACATATGTTTCAATTCTCTTGGGTATATTCTCTCTAGGAGTAGAACTGCTGAAGCATATGGTAGCCCTATGTGTAACTTTTTGAGTAACAGCAAGGCTGTTTTCCAATGCGGCTGAGCTATTTTACATTCTCACCAGTCATGTCTGAGGGCTGTCATTTCTCTATAACCTATCCAAACTTTGTTCTTTTCTGTCTTTTTTATGACAGCCATTTTTATGGGTGTGAAGTGGCATTATATTCCAGTTGTGATTTGTGGTTTCCCATCTTTCCTTGTGCTCGTGGCCGTTTTTATTACACAGTTATTTTAATAATATATTTCCAATTTCAGTTTAAAAACTAGTGTCTGAGCAATCTCTAAAGCTGATCGGTACGTTTTTAAAGTGTTGTAAAAACTCATGAGTTTTAATGTATTTAACATGTTTTGATCACTACTCTTTATTATTTATTTACTTATTTTTATTTTTTTAAATTAATTTATTTATTTTGAGACAGAGTCTCGACCTGTCACCAGACTGAAGAGCAGTGGGGCGATCTCAGCTCACTGCAACTTCCGCCTCCTGGGTTCAAGCAATTCTCCTGCCTCAGCCTCCTGAGTAGCTGGGACTACAGGTACACGCCACCACACCCAGCAAATTTTTGTATTTTTAGTAGAGACGAGGTTTCACCACGTTGACCAGGATGGTCTTGGTCTCTTGACCTCGTGATCCACCCACCTTGGCCTCTCAAAGTGCTGGAATCCACCCGCCTCGGCCTCCCAAAGTGCTGGCTCCCAAAGGCGTGAGCCACCGTGCCAGGCCCAATCACTACTCTTTTTTAATGCTCAGATGATCCCATCTTTGGCTACTGAAAGTCCCTGGAGGGTGTACACAATTTGGTTTCTGGGCCCTTTAACACAGTCCCAGAAGAGTCTTTGATAGCTTCTTTGCTTTCTAGTATAAAATGTTCTACCCTCGTTGATGTGGTTTGGATATTTGTTCCCTCCAAATCTCAGTCGAAATGTAATCTCCAGTGTCGGAGGTGGAGCCTGGTGGAAGGTATTTTGATCACAGGGGTAGAGCCCTCATGAATATCTTGGCACTAACCCGTTGCTAATGGGTGAGTTCTCACTCTGAGTTCACCGAGATCTGGTTGTTTAAAAGGCTGTGGGCCAGGTTGGCAGCTCATGCCTGTAATCTCAGCACTTTGGGAGGCCGAGGTGGGCAGATCACTTGAGCCCAGGAGTTTGAGATCAACCTAGGCAAGACGGCATTTGGGGAGAATAATGACATTTTTGTGGCCTTAGTTTTGGTTTGCTTCTAACTGAAAACAAGACATAGATCAGAAAATGTAGGGAAAAATTAACATTTGGGGTTTTTAAAAAAAATTTTTTTCAGACAGAGACTTGCTCTGTTGCCCAGACTGGAGTGCAGTAGTGTGATCTTGGCTCACTGCAACATCCACCTCCTGGGTTCAAGCGATTCTCCTGCCTCAGCCTCCCAAGTAGCTGGGATTACAGGCATCTGCCACCACACCCGGCTAATTTTTGTATTTTTGGTAGAGATGGGGTTTCACCATCTTGGCCCAGCTGGTCTTGAACTCCTGACCTCGTGATCCATCCGCCTCGGCCTCCCAAAGTGTTGGGATTACAGGTGTGAGCCACCTGTGCCTGGTCTAAAAATTAACATGTTTCAACAGGTCTAGAGTAATTATCAATTATAACAAATTTGCTCTTGAACAAATTTGTTCAAAGCAATCATAGGAAGGAAGAGGGCTTCTCTCTTGGAAGGTACAACTTTGAAAAATAGAACTACATTTCATCTAGATCAAAGCCCCATTATACGCCGGGCATGGTGGCTCATGCCTGTAATCCCAGCACTCTGGGATTGCATTTTTTGGTAGAAGCGATTCTCCTGACTCAGCCTCCTGAGTAGCTGGGATTACAGGCATATACCACCACACCCAACTAATTTTAGTATTTTTAGTAGAAATGGGGTTTCACCATGTTGGCTAGGCTGGTCTCAAACTCCTGATACACTTGCCTCGGCTTCCTAAAGTGCTAGGATTACAAGCGTGAGCCATTCATTGCACCTGGTCCAATGAAATAGACTTAACATCGCTTCTGTGACAGTCCTATGAGAGTTGTGTAACTTGAATCTAACCACAAGAAAACAGACAAAGCCAAATTGAGGGATGATCTACAAAATAATCAGCCTGTAATCTTCAAAAATATCCAGGTCATGAAAGTCAAGCCAAGACTGAAGAACTGTTCCAAACTGAATGAGACTAAAATGAACTGGATCCTTTGGGACAACTGGAGAAACCTGAATGGAGTCTGAGGACTGTTCGTGGAAGCAGAACAGTGCTAATTTCCCATTTTTGATGGTTGCATTGTATTTTTAAAGGAGAGTGTTCTTATTTGTAGGAAGCACACACTTAAGGATTTGGGGGGTGATGCGTATTATGTCAATTTACTCTCAAATGATTCCAGGGGGAAAAGTGCTTTGTTCTATCTTTACACTTTTCTGTAACGTTGTGATTGTCCAAAACATTTTTGTCAAGAGAACAAAAAATCAGCATAGTTGGATCTGGCCCCTGTCACAAATTACAGACTTAGAATGTGCACGTGTATTATTTTGTAATCGGTTTATTCAGATTCCAACAATGAGAAATGCTCCACATAAATGCCAGAGTTTGCTGTATAGCTTAAATAAACTGATTGAAAAAGAAAGGCATGTCCCACGTTACTTTCACATATGAAAACAGGAAGTATAACTTGGTATAACCACTAGAAAAACATATAGTCTGCTTTTTATTAAAAAATTTTAAAAAGCCATCCATTAGGTCAATAATTAGTAAATTAAACCCATCATTTTCTTTTGCACATGTATTTGTCATGGAATCTCCAGGTAAAAATCTTGTCTGACAGACAAGGTCAGCTCAGGTAGTTTAGTAATCTAAGAAATTCGAATCTTTGGGCCTACCTTGAGCTCTTCTTTGTGCCTTGGGGCATGGGTCCTGGGGCCTTCATACCCATCTGACTCATTTATTGTCATGCATCGCTCCTCCCTGACATTGGTTTGTGCTGGTTACATCTTAAAAGTCTGTCTTGGAAGTAACTTCTTCTTTTTTTTTTTTTTTAAGACAGAGTCTCCCTCAGCTGCCCAGGCTGGAGCATGGTGGTGCGATCTCGAATTACTGCAATCTCCACCTCCCAGGTTCAAGTGATTTCCCAGCCTCAGCCTCCCGAGTATCTGAGACTACGGGTGCACACCACTACGCCTGGCTAATTTTTGCATTTTTAGTAGAGACGGGGTTTCACCATGTTGGCCAGGCTGGTCTCGAACTCCTGACCTCAAGTGATCCGCCTACCTCAGCCTCCCAAAGTGCTAGGATTATAGGCGTGAGCCACCGCGCCCGGGCAGAAGTAACTTCTTAGGATCAGCGATCTTTAGGTACTTTGCATCCCAAATTTCTTTATTTTGTGACCAGAATAAAATATTTAAAAAAAAAAAATTTTTTTTAAAGCCGTTCCATTAGAGCAAAGCATCTGAAAAATCCTGTTCCATTTGAGGTAAGATGTTAGCTGGTCACATTGACCCTGATCCCCAAGGCTTCGTAGAATCCTCCTGCTCTGAAGTAGTGTCAGACATAATTATTTTTTTTTTTCTTTTTTAAACTACAAGCTTTATGTGCATGGTTTGGTCCTCATGTTGCTGCCCTAGCTCTGGGGCAGATCATTATCCAAGGACACCGTCTTGCATTGCACTGTGAGGTCATTGTTAATGTCTCAGCAATTAAGCTCCTTCCCCCAGGCTGGTCCACTGAGGTGACACTGCGGCAACCCTGAAATCACATGTTCTATTGCAGAGAGCACTACACAATACTCTCTGGTACTTGGGTGTGCTTTTCGTTTAATTTTGAATGTTGTACATTTTCCTTCCTCTTTGTTTTTGCTTCTGAGTACAACTTTGTGATGTAGTTCATGCAACGCATAGGGTGGGAAGCTGAAAGAGAAACGTGTTGAAGATGAATATTTATTTTGAACAACATTGCACCCATTTACTTGAAACACTTTGATTGGATATCATATTTTTAGGTTCATGAAGTGCTTTATAAAAACCTAAAACTTACTGATGCATATAAATGGTCTGAAGGCATTATTATACTCTTTTTTGTTTTTTGGCTTTTTTTTGGAGACAGGATCTCACTTTGTTGCCCAGGCTGGCGCAGTGGTGTGATCAAGGCGCACTGCAGCCTCAGCCTCCAGGGCTTAAGTCATCCTCTAACCTCAGCCTCTTGAGTAGCTGGAACTACAGGCACATGCCACCATGCCCAGTTAATTTTTAAATTGTTTGTAGAGACAGGGTTTCACTATATTGCCTAGGCTGGTCTCAAACACCTGGGCTCAAGTGATCCACCCACCTCAGCCTCCCAAAATCCTGGAAGTATAGGCATGAGCCACTGCACCGGCCTACACTATAATTTTTAAAGAAGTCTTACTATATACACAATATACTGGTAAAACTGAAAGAAAATATACAGATATTTCTGCTGTAAAATAATCTGTTGCTGAACACAACACATTGCCTTAGCAAAACTGTACACTAAAAATAACAGGGTTTACTGCAAAAACAGGATCGGGGCAGATCACTCAAAGCCTATGCAACTCTGTACAAACAGACTAGAGACAGCCCCAGATAATATTTTTAACATGTGCAAAACAACAGTTAAAATGCTGGATTTGAGGGTGCTAAGGCAAGGAGGATGAAAGTGAAGGCTTGCGCTCAGGAGAAAGTGAATCCCCCGAGATGTACTTTTCTGGGGAGGAAGCCCCTGAGTAGTGCAGGTACTCATTTTAAATTTTCTTAAAGTTGGCTGGGCATGGTGGCTTATGCCTGTAATCCCAGCACTTTGGGAGGCCAAAGTGGGTGGATCACTTGAGTCCAGGAGTTCAAGACCAGCCTGGGCAACATGGTGAAACCCCGTCTCTACTAAAAATGCAAAAATTAACTGGGCGTGGTGGTGCATGCCTGTAGTCCCAGCTACTAGGGAGACTGAGGTAGGAGGACTGACTGAGCCTGAAAGGTCAAGGCTGCAGTGACCTATGATGGCACCACGGCGCTCCAGCCTAGGCAACAGAGTGAGAGACCCTGTCTCAAAAAAAAAAAAACAAAAAATTGTTTTAAAAGTTGAACTGGACGGGCTTCCATTTTTCCAGCTAATAGACATAATTCTACTCCCACTGTTTTGGTTCCTCTTGCCTAGGAAAAACAGCACAGGGAGCAAGCCAACTCACACGTGATATTCACATCATTTTCCTGTCCGCCAGGTGAGTATGTGATGACTAGTATTTAGAAACAGGTGTTGCAACACAATTGACTTGGATGTTGTTTACACACATTTTCCCCTCCCACCCCCAGTGTTCACACAGTCAATTCGCTTGTGTTCCTCCCCCAGCTAGTACATCTATTATTCGGTCTTTGCAGTTCACACTAGTAGGTCAACACCTGAAGAGGCAGAGGTGTTATAAAAGACAAGCCTCCTACAAAAACCTCAGTAAAATCAGTAGAACAGAGCGGCAAAGCTCGCTGTATTTCTTGCAGCTCCTGGCAGGTAGAATAAGTTAGTTTGCATGGGGGAAATAAAATGGCTGGAAGGTGGAATATTCTTGCTTTCTATAGTCCTAGCTTCTGCCTTCCAGATCTTCATCAAGAATACAACCCCCAACCTCCACTTCCCATACACAATCTCCTTCCCAACCCCATTCTCTTCATTTTCTTTATATATTTTGTCTGGGGAATTGCAATGAAGTCATCCAAAGGACCTGAAACATGCCTTCTTGAATTAATTAAGCCTATAGTCACTCATTTAATACAAATGTATCAACTACCCTGTGCTAGAATCTGAGGATACAGAGTAAATCTGATTACTTACCACCTGAAGGAGTATTTGTAGCTATATAAAAACACCGAAAATTACAATATAGGGGAAGAAGTGCTTCTATGACAAAGGTGTCATAGGATCCTCTGGCGGTCTTGGGGGTATCCCTGTGTGTGACTTCGAAGAGTCAAGGATGGCTTCCCAAAAGGAAGTCACCTTCTGCTACATGAACTTGAATGCTACTATTTATTTTTTGCAGATGAGTTTCCTTAAGTTCTATAAGATGATTTAGGAGACTTTCTGGGGCTAAAAAAGTCAAATTTTATTCTTCTCCTTTTTAATGGTGACTAATTAATTGTGATGGTTAATTTTAAGTGTTAAGTTGGGTGGATTAAGAAATACCTCAAATCTGGTAAAGCATTATTTTTGGGTTTGTCTATGAGGTTGTTTCTAGAGGAGATTAGTGTGTGAGTCTGAGTGGAGTAGGTGGGCATCGAGATTTGCCCTTGATGTGGGTGGGCACCATCCAATCCACTGGGGGCCCGGAAAGAACAAAATCAGAAAGAAGGCAAATGTGTTGATCTGTCTGCTGGAGCTGGAATACACTCCCTCCTCTCTGGGCAGCAGAACTCTAGACTCCCTGGCCTTTGGATTTCAGGACTTCTGCCAGCGGTCCCCTGAGTTCTCGGGCCTCTGAACTTGGACTGAGCCAGGCTACCAGCATCCCAGGATCTCCAGTTTGCAGACCTCCTGTCCAGGGACTTGTCAGACTCCATAATCTCATGAGCCAATTCCCCTGATAAATCCCCTCCTCATATATATATATATTCTGTGGTCTCTGTCTCTCTGGAGAACTCTAATACATTAATGAACCTCATTGTTCAGATCTCAGGTCGTACAGTTGACTTACATCGGCCATTTTTCTCTTGAGATGATGTTTCTTCATTATTTGACCTTGATCTGTAACTTTCTAGTGTGTGTTCTGAAACTTCGTTTTCTACAAGAAAAGAAAATCAAGTGACTAATTTCTGATGCCACGGACATGTAGAAATGTGTGTTTGAATAAGATAATACCTCTGTTACTGTGCAACAGTAGACTTACCATGCCCCTCCCATAACTCATACCCTCATTAATTCAACACATAGTTTTTTGATTCCTGTAGGCACTGTGCTAGGCAGTCCTGGGATTTGTATCCTTCTGTGAATAGAAGTGTCTATCATTGAATGCCAGTTTCTGGAGCTATGCTAGTTTCTATTGGTTATGCACTCTTAGACTATAGTCCCTGGAGATTCGCACCTGAGTTTACTAGAAAACAAACAATTGCTTATCTGAGTGACAGCACTTATCAACTAGATTATGTAGTGTCTGACAGAAAGCTTTAATAGACAGAATTTCCCTTTTTTTAGCCATTTGTTCTGGCATCTTATAGCCTCCGTCAGGTTCCCTGCCCACTGACCTTTTTTCCATATGACATGTGCTTTCCGCAGCTTCATAATGAAGAGCTGGACTATGATAAAGAGTATGAAGATGAGGAAGGACACCAGCGTGAGCAGCAGGATGCCACTTTTCTTCCTTGCCAATCCTAAATACTGAGGATTTGCTTCTATAAGGAAAATGAAAAAGGAAGTTTATATACTTTGAGTTTTTTTTTTTTTTTTGTCACTGGAGAATACGTAACAATACTTCTACAATGTGATATAAGCTAATAAACAGCTCAGATGAAGAGATGAGAAAGAGCTTACCCCTGAAGGTAAAGAGACTTACACTGTTCATTCTCTGAGAACAAGCAAACAGGCATACAACAAACAAGGCAATTATGTGTGATGATTTGAAAAGATCTTTTAAGTTACATAGCTATTGGGCTAGTTATTTTTTATTTCTAGAGAAAGCATATGAGAAAATCAACTTAAATTATACTCAGGGGATTCAAATTATTTATAGGAATGATTTTTAGCAAAATATAGTTAAGTAGCAAGAGGGATTGTTAAGGAGTTTTAAAAACTATCCAAATAAAATGAAAATTTATTTATCTTGGTTAGGTTAAATGTGGCCCTACAGGAAGGCATTTGGGCTAAATCAGATGAGCTCTTAAAAATATTTCTAGCCAGGTGCAGTGGCTTATGCCTGTAATCCCAGCACTTTGGGAGGCTGAGATGGGAGGGTTGCTTGAGGCCAGGAGTTTGAGACCAGCCGCGGCAACATAGCGAGACTTTGTCTCTACAAAAATAATAATAATAATAATAATAATAATAAATTGCCAGGAGCCGTGGTGCACACCTGTAGTCCTAGCCACTTGGGAGACTGAGGCAGAGGATCACTTGAGTCCAGACGTTTAAGGTTACAGTGAGCTATGACTGTGAAACTGCACTCCAACCTAGAAGACAGAGTGAGACCTGTCTCTAAAAAAAAAAAAAAAAAAAAGCTTTCTAAACCTAGAATTCTGATTCTATAGGATATAGCTTTGCTAAATGTCCTGGTCACCTTATCTCAACCAACAAATCATTAAGGAGTGCCAGCTACCTGTAGAACATTGTACTTGGACCTGCAGAAGGCACAGTTCATATGCTTTGGGAATTACTTCTCTATACATAAACAAATGAGTAAAAACAAACAAAAGTAAGATATGTCAAATTCTGGATCCATATATATTTATATCATAGTGTGTTCAGGGCTTCAGAGGCAAGAATGGTCTCTGAGGAGTGAGTTGGTCAAAAAAGCTTTCAGTGAAGATATTGGTCTTGAAGGGGAAGTAAGGAGAGGTGACAGGAGGTCTCGTCTTCCACCAGGGGCAGTGAGGATAAACAAGAGCAGGGTGATTGAAAAGGGATGATGTTTTCAGAGAAAAATATATATCTCGTAGGGACTTTGTAGATATGAGACTGCAGAAGTAGGTATTAGATGACACCTAATGAGGTGTTTGGGACTCATGCTCTGTGTTGTAGATTTCAGGAAGCCATAAAGGGTTTCAGAACACAGATATGCAGAGTGTAAAGGGATATTTTGATGGTAGGGTGCTGAAAGTGAACCAGAGGAGGGGAAACTGAAGTTATAATACTCCATGCAGGAGATGATGAGAGCCTGGATTGGGATGTTAACAGTGACAATGGACAGAATAACTGAAAGAGAAGACTCAAAAGTTCTTGGAAATTGACCGATTTTATACATGTGTGTGCATATGCATATACATATACACATACACATACATATATATATTTGTACACATGCACAGGAGTGATAGATGACACTAAGGTTTGGGGCCTGTGTGATGCTTTGGACAAGCTGATTTTGTGGGAGAAGGTGTTGTTTGGTATTTAGCAATGTTGAGTTTGAGGAAATCGCAGAAAATTCAGCTACAGACATATAGAAAATAGAAAGAAATTGAGACTAATGCTGAGGAGGATGTTCTGAAAATATAGGTATAGAAATATTTTGCTGGCCGGGCACAGTGGCTCACACCTGTAATCCCAGCTACTTGGGAGGTGAAGGTAGGAGATCTCTTGAGCCCAGGAGTTCAAGGCTGCAGGGAGCATGATCATTCCCCTGCACCCTGGCCTGGGCGACAGAGAGAGACCCTGTCTCTAAAAACAAAACAAAACCAGAAAAGAAAAAGAGAGAAATCTTTTGCCTAGTGGCAACAGGAACCGTCTTGGGAATGAGTAAACTCTTTAAGAAATAAGGGAAGAACGACCGGGAGCGGTGGCTCAAGCCTGTAATCCCAGCACTTTGGGAGGCCGAGGCGGGGGGATCACCTGAGGTCGGGAGTTCAAGACCAGCCTGACCAACATGGAGAAATCCCATCTCTACTAAAAATACAAAATTAGCCGGGGTGGTGGCACACACCTGTAATCCCAGCTACTCAGGAGGCTAAGGCAGGAGAATCACTTGAACCCGGGAGGTGGAGGTTGCCATGAGCCGAGATCATGCCACTGCACTCCAGTTTGGGCAACAAGAGCAAAGCTCAGTCTCAAAAAAAAAAAAAAAAGAAAGAAAAAAGAAAAAAAACAGGAAGAACAAAAGATGGAGAAGTAAAATCAGAAGTATATACACATTTAAGGAGTCAGAAAAGGAAGATAAGTTAATTGATGGATACAGGGAAGCAGTGGTTAGCAACAGATAACAGAACCAGGAAAAGTATGTCAAGAAGCCAAGAGGTAACTAAATCAAGGAGGGACAAGGGAGTGATTAACCAATCATGTCCTAAAGGGCAGAAAGGTCAAGAAAAAGGAGGACTGACAAAGGCCATTGAATTTATCGATTAAGAGGTTAAAATGTCGAGTGTTTATTCTAAATGCAGTGGATGATACTTACCGGTGGTCAAGTTAGGATCTTGAGTGGTTTGTTCTTTCTCTTCTTTGTCAATTTCCAATGTACTAGAATCTTCCATTACTGACACTAAAGTGAAAGACAATAAAACATGAGCTATGCATACATTATATGCATGTGACTATACACAACTGTAGTTAGATAAGTCTTCCCAGAGCAGCTTGGGAAGTCAAATTAAAAAACAGCACTGAGATCATTTTTGAACTATGGATTTCTTGTAAACATATTTGCAAATGACTGGGCTCACTTTGCCTTGTTTTTTTAAGGTAAATGTTTTGAACACTTACTCTGTGCCCGGCCTCAAACTGAGCACTTGGTATATATTATTTCTCACCACAGGTCTGAGAAAACGGAGATTTAGAGCAGTTATGTAAAGTACCTAAAGTCCTGTAGCAAGTAAGTGGCAAAGCCAATACATAAACTCTGTTTTACCTAACTCTAGAACCCAGCATTTAAACCATTATTTCATACTTCCATCCTGAATCAGGCCTGTTAGGGAGAAGGTCTTTAGGATGCTTCAAGATAACAACTCAACACCAAGGAATGGCATTCCAAGCTTTAAATATAAAAAACCTACTGCCTGAAATGCAGAAAGCAATGATTTTTATGTTGAAATATAGCTTCAGTTATCATTCAGACCTCTGCTTCCTCCCCATTAGAGGTGAGATGTACTATGATTTTTTTTCTAGGCAAGATAAATTATAAAAAATAAGAGACTGTGGGGTTTTTTTTTGTTTTTTGTGTTTTTTTTCAGATCTTACTGCTTATGTTTCCAATTTCCTTTTTTCCCTCTGCAGTTTCTTGCCTTTTAGTCCATTGCACAGCGCCACTATGTGGACCCTGAGGGGAATGAAGCCTCCCATTCTATTGAAAATGGGTATTACAGGTAATAAAATCGTAGAAATGGAAAGCTGAAAGGAATTTTAGAAACCATATTTTTAAAGTCTTATGTATGAAAAAGAGAGCAGAAAATTGAGCTGTTCAGTAATGATGCAAGCCATTAAAAGTAACTAGATTCTAAACACGTTTACAAATATTGGATTATTAAAGCAAGTGATGTGGCTGTTCCACTTCATAATATTTTCAATTTCCATTGTTCTTCAAAAAATTGTATGGTACATATTGTATTTATCAGTGTTTAGAAATCCCAAACATCTACTTTTAAATATTATTTAGGATACACATTTTAAAAAATGTGATCTGATACTTAGAACTATGAACATGATAATGATCTGAAAGCCCTCATTCCACCAAATGAAATTCTTATTGACACACTACATGAAATGGAAAGAGAGTATGTAGGAATTTATGCCTTTCTGGATGAGGCTAATAGTCTTACTCAAAGCACCATAACCATTTCCTTCCTTCCTTCCTTCCTCCCTCCCTCCCTTCCTTCCTTTCTCTTTCTTTCTTTCTTTGTGTCTTTCTTTCTTTCCTTCTTTCTTTTCATTTGTAATTCATTTTCTGAGCAGCTGCGATTGCTGGATACTATGCTAGGTAAACTACAAAGTTAAATCAGAAATATGATCATTGCTCTGAGTTAACTGCTAGTGAGTTCACTGTCTAAAAAACTGGAATTATAATCTAGACATTCTAAAGTATTCTGCATTTGTAGTTCAATCCCATAATAAAAAATGACCTGAGTTATTGACAATCAAGTAATTGATGTGCCTTCAAAGGTGATTTTGTTATTCAATGACAACACCAAATCTACAGCTTCTGTTTCTTTTCTCTTTGTTGATACGAACTCTGTGTTTTGTGTTTGGTGTGCTTTAGATGGGAAAACAAAGAAATGAGTCTCCGTATAAATGAATTCAACCTTGTCCTTTACCGCAGAGGAAATTCAAATGTCACAGTCGTGAATGTGTGTGTGTATATGTGTACATCTCTATCTCAAGCAAACTAGAACTGAACTTGCAAGGCTTATGTCACCCTGAAGCCCATCCCACTAAGTATTCCGATGCCTGATGTGGTTCTACTCCTAGGATGCTACAAAGCTGGAGCCAGCTGGAGGGGGCCTGTATGGTCTTAGCAAAAATTAAAACAAAAAGTATTCTTAAAACTTAGAATGAGAAAAATGACCTTCCCAAGGAGGCACGATTTTTTAAAACAAGTTTTTATGATTTTGACACTTACCAGTACTGGTGGGCTGCTGTGGGTCTTGAAAGGATACAGAGTTTCTCTCCAGAGCATCTGAAGCTGTCTCTTCATCAGTAACTAGGAAAGGGGAAAAACAAAATTCTGCTACTATGGAGAGCAGTTTTACCCACATTGTGCTCAGTAAAAGAGATTGGAGAATATATTTGGCGGCTACCTGCTTGTAGAGCTTGTGCAGAAACCCCAGAACTGTGTGTTCTGCGGCTCCTGCTCTGGTTTTTGAATCTGTATCCCACTGAGTGTCCATCTGCTCACCTGCCTGGTTTAAAGCACAGCATGCTGGACCTCTGTGTGGTGGCAGTGCTAGGCAAAAGGTGTTCACTGTTTCTATCTGTGTCCTTCTATCCATCAATCAATCCCTCTGTCTGTTTATCTACCCATCCACCTATCTATCTATCTATTAGTTAGATGGCTTTGGAATCAGCTTCAGACTGGGCTGAATTCCAGTGCTGCTATTTACTTGCTCCTGAATGAGCTAGACAAGATACCAGATCTCTCTAACACTTTTTTTTTTCTTATCTGTAAAATGGAGATAATGACAGCATTTACCTCTTCGAGTGTTTCATGAGAATTAGTAAGTTCATTTATATAACATGTTTAGTACAATGCCTAGCTATTTATTAAGCACAATGCTACATGTTATTGTATAATATTAGTCAATGCTTAGGAATGTTTCCAGAGGGTCAGCTTAGTATAGGTTTTACCAGTCATTGGACAGACCCACATCCGGGAAGCATGTAACAACTACGCCTGTCATTTTACAAATACTAATACTGACATGTCGGGCCAGGCGCAGTGGCTCACACCTGCAATCTCAGCACATTGGTAGGCTGAGGTGGGTGGATCACCTGAAATCAGGAGTTCAAGACCAGCCTGGTCAACATGGTGAAACCCTATCTCTACTAAAAATACAAAAAACTAGCCGGGCATGGTGGTGTGTGTGTTTGTAATCCCAGCTACTTGGGAGGCTGAGGCAAGAGAATTGCTTGAACCTGGGAGGCAGAGGTTGCAGTGAGCCAAGATCGCACCACTGCACTCCAGCCTGGGTGACAGAGCAAGGAGACTCCCTCTCAAAACAAACAAACAAACAAACAAAAATATATATACACACACACACACACATATATGTATATGTATGTGTGTGTGTATATACATATATATATACTGACACGTCACACGTGGTTCATTTTTTTATAAAATGTGTGAGTGCTTCCTGGTGTTTATTTAATCAAATAATTTTCCATGGTTTTGAAAATGTATCTGGTTGATCAAACATTTAAATGTATGAAAAATATAAAAATACCTGAATTGTGTGTAACGGCTCTGAGGAAAGAAAGAATTACTAAGGAAATGTTATAGAGATAGCAGTATAGACTAGAAGGCTAAAATGAACTCTGACCACACAGGTGCCAGAGAAAATTGAAGAAAGAGGAGAACTGCTGGCAATGAAAAGAGGGAAAACCTGGAATGCTAGTCAAATAGAAGTACTGGGAACAAATTTTAAGAAGAATATGGGGCCGGGCACAGTGGCTCATGCTGTAATCCCAGTACTGTGGGAGGCCCAGGCAGGCAGATTGCTTAAGCTCGGGAGTTTGAGACCAGCCTGGGCAACATGGCAAGACTCCATCTCTACAAAAAATTAGCTGGGCATGGTGGTGCACCCCTGTAGTTCCAGCTACTCAGGAGGATCATCTGAGCCCAGAGAGGTCAAGGCTGCAATGAGCTGTGATCACACCATTGCACTCCAGCCTGCGTGACAGAGTGAGACCTTGTCTCAAAATTTTAAAAAAGAAGAACATCACTGGGGACATATAGAATAAAATTTATCAATAGTGATTAAAATCTTCTAACATAGTATATACTATGTGAATTCAGAAAATTATGTTTATGTACAAAACAAGTTTTATCTATGCATATTTAAAACTAGGTTCTGTACTTGCTTTGATTTATCCTGTTAATTAACGAGCTAGCAAACTATTGTGTTTAGACTGAATGTTGTTTTGATTAGGTGAATACTGGCACATGATGATCTACCTCCCTAGTTGGTCAGAATATTGTAGACCTCTGCTATCCAATATGGTATGCACTAGCTCCAACGACTATTTAAATTAAAATTAATTAAAATGAAAATATATTCAAAATTTAGGCCAGACACAGTGGCTCACACCTGTAATCCTAGCACTTTGGGAGGCAAAGGCGGGCAGATCACCTGAGGCCAGGAGTTTGAGACCAGCCTGGCCAATATGGTGAAACCTGACTCTACTAAAACACAAAAATTAGCTGGGCATGGTGGTGGGCGCCTATAATCCCAGCTACTCGGGAGACTGAGGTGGGAGTATTGCTTGAACCTGGGAGGTGGAGGTTGCAGTGAGCTGAGATGGGAAGCGAAGATTGCAGTGAGCTGAGATAGCACCTTTGCACTCCAGTCTGAGCGACAAGAGCAAGACTCCATCTCAAAAAAAAAAAAAAAAAAAAATTACTTTCTCAGTTGCAATAGTCACACTTAAAGTTTGAATTTTGGGCAACTTGTATCCACCAGTGTGAGCCTGACAACCTCCAAATGCTTAAAGACTTCTGATGAGATCAATGATGATATTAATGAATGTGATTCTGATGCTGAAATGTCAACATTTGAAAGTTCTGTAGAACTTAGTGAATCAGTATTTTCCAAATGACTAACACATAATGTTAGAAAAATCATGCCTGGGTGGAAGTTCTATTCAAAGTGCAAGACAGTTCAGTGGATTTTAATACAACAGTATGAAAAGTTAATTGACATGGGCCCAGCGACTAATCTTTAAGAAACTACTACTTGTTAAGTTTTGGTGTAACGTCAAAGAGGAACATCCACAATTATCTGAACCAGCTATTAAAATACTCTACCCTTTTCCAATTATAAATTTACGTGAGATTAAATTTTTATGTCTTTATTTAAAGCAAAATAACATTTTGGAAGAGATTGAA
This sequence comes from Papio anubis, assembly GCF_008728515.1. NCBI lineage: Eukaryota > Metazoa > Chordata > Mammalia > Primates > Cercopithecidae > Papio > Papio anubis. The sequence continues at coordinate 11,765,416 of NC_044987.1, forward strand.
TGCAAAAGTTACAAGAACCTAATTGTTTTCCATTAAGCCAGACATTAAAGAGATTTTCAAAATGTAAAAAAAATGACATTTTTCACATTAATCTTTTCAGTTTACAAAATATGCCTTTTTTTTTCATTAAAATATGTCATTTCTAGGCCAGGTGCAGTGGCTCACGCCTGTAATCCCAGCACTTTGGGAGGCCAAGGCAGGTGGATCACCTGACGTCAGGAGTTCAAGATCAGCCTGGTCAACATGGCAAACCCCATCTCTACTAAAAATACAAAAAAAATTGGCCAGGTGTGGTAGCAGGTGCCTGCAATGCCAGCTACTCAGGAGGCTGAGGCAGAAGAATCACTGGAACCCAGGAGGCGAAAGTTGCAGTGAGCTGAGATCGGGCCACTGCACTTATCTCAAAAAATAAGTTCACTCCATCTCAAAAAATAAAATAAAACAAATATGCCATTTCTGTTAACATGTAGTGGACTTATTATTTTAAAATAAATTTACAGATACATATTTTTTAAATTTCTCAGTTTGAATTTCTAATAGGTAAATATTGACAGACATCACCTACATAAGTAAAAGTTCTTTGGGGTTCGCAATTGTTTTTAAGAGTGTAGAGATGTCCTGAAATCCAAAAGTTTGAGAACTGTTTTTCAAATATTTAAAAAATCCTGTCCCCCGTTAAGTAATAGAAAACCGAGATTCCTCATTTTAAGTACTAACAAGATGAAACAAACCAGGTGCAGTAGCTCATGCCTCTAATCCCAGTGCTTTGGGTGGCCGAGGAGGGAGGATAGCTTAAGCCCAGGAGCTCAGACCAGCCTGGGCACCATAATGAGATTCTGTCTCTATAAAAAACTTTAAAATTAACCAGGTGTGGTGTGTGCACCTGTAGTCCCAACTACTCAGGAGACTGAGGTGGGAGGATCACTTAAGCCCGGGAGGTAGAAGCTGCAGTGAGCTGTGATTGCACCACCGCACTCCAGCCTGGGCTACAGAAGGAGACCTTGTCTCAAAAAAAAAAAAAAAAAAAAAGAAAGAAAGAAAGAAAAAGAAAAGAAAAGGAAAAAGAGTCAGGTGTGGTGGTTCATGCTTGTAATCCCAGCACTTTGGGAAGGAGGCAGAGGTTGGGGGATCGCTTGAGCTCAAGAATTCAAGACCAGCCTGAGTAACATGGTGAAACCCCATATACAAAAAATATGCAAATTAGCGGGGTGTGGGCGTGGTGGCTCATGCCTGTGCTCCCAGCCACTCTGGAGGCTGAGGCAGGAGGATCAACTTGAGCCTGGGAGGCAGAGGTTACAACAAGCCAAGATTGTGTCACTGCCTTCCAGCCTGGGCAACAGAGTGAGACAATCTCAAAAAAGAAAGAAATAAATGATAATTCTGAAATCTGGGTGAGGTGGCTCATGCCTGTAGTTCCAGCACTTTGGGAGGCCAAGGAGGGAGAATTGCTTGAGACCAGGAGTTTTGAGACCAAGCTGAGCAACATAGGGAGACCCTGTCTCAACAAAAAATTAAAAATTAGCCAGATGTAGTGGTACATGCCTGTAGTCCTAGCAACTTGGGGGGCTGATTGTGAACCAGGAAGGTTGAGGCTGCAGTGAGCCATCATCACACCACTGCACTCCAGCTTAAGTGATAGAGTGAGACCCTGTCTCAAAAAACAAAACAAAACAAAAAACCAAAGATAGTCTATTCAAAAATCTATTCCTGTTGCTCTGCTCTCTTTCTCCAAGCGTCACACTGTGGCTTTTTCAGAGGAAGGCACTTCTTTCCTCAGGACCACTCTAGTCCTGGTGCTGGCGTGACTCTCACTTTCCCCAGGTCCCTCCGTGCAGAGCATAGGAATGAAAGGGGTCAGAACTCTTATGTGTAAACGTGTTTTAAAGCATCCTCGGCTAGTAATATTTTTTTCCTAATTGGGTGAACAAAATGTTTGTAGCATCTGTATGTCAATATAGTAGCAGCTAGCCAAATGGAAAAAACAGTGAACTAATGGAAGCCGTCAATAGCTGATGCTGGCGTTTCTCTTCGAATACTATTTGGAGATCTGGCAGTGAGTACAGCAAATAGATAGATCACAAATAAAAATTAAGTCTTAGCCTATTATTATTATTATTATTATTGTTAGACAGAGTCTCGCTCTGTTGCCCAGGCTGGAGTGCAGTGGTGTGATCTTAGCTCACTGTAAACTCTGCCTTCCGGATTCAAGCGATTCTTATGCCTCAGCCTCCCAAGTAGCTGGGATTACAGGCGCCCACAACTATGCCCGGCTAATTTTTTTATTTTTAGTAGAGATGGGGTTTCGCCATGTTGGCCAGGCTGGTCTCGAACTCCTGACCTCAGGTGATCCACCCGACTCAGCCTCCCAAAGTGCTGGGATTACAGGCGTGAGCCATCACGCCTGGCCTTAACCTATTATTAAAAACATCTTTAGCTATAATTTTGAGTCATGTAGAGCTATAGCCGTAAGGGAGGAGAACTGCCATTTCCCCCTTCATAGTAATTTTTGTAGATGGCTTGAACAGTTGCTGAAAATTAAGAACGCATTTTTTTCCAACATTGTTGGTTCTCCTATTGAAGAATCTAAATGTCTTTAGGAAGCTTTTAGATATAGCCTCATCCCCCACAGGCCCCGTGCTTCAGTTCTACTGCTGGAGGTGGGGGTGTGGGGTGGGGATGACTCACAGCGGGGCGGGGGTGGTTGTTAAGGTTACTGTGCAGCTCAGTCTGTGAGTCCATGGGTCTTACAGTGCAGCTTCTGCAATGACTACTTTTGGTTTGGTGAGAAAGTGACCCGTGGAAAGTATGTGGTAGTCAGAGGGGGCCTGTTAACCGCAGCCACAGCCCCCATAGGGCAGTATGGCAGCTTTCCCACAGCGAGGTTCTCCTAAGCAAGCTTGACTTTCAGCATCAGCTTGATAAAAGAGTTTTTCAATAAATGCATTGTCATGCAACAGTTTCCTCTTTCACTAATGTGAGTAATTCCTTATACTTCAGGAATTGATTACACGAAGTACCTTGTAAAACAATGAAACTCAGAGTCCTACTAATTGCAAACTTCTTACAGGACTCATGCATCTTAAAGGATACCTCTTGGCTCAAAGAGTTGTGGACAGTTTTAAAATTATTTCTTGGACTTTTGGGGAAAGAATCACAGAATAGAGGTTCTGAGAATGGAGGCAACTCATCTTCACATTTAATATTGGATATTTAAAATGGTGTTCAACTCAGAATATTAACATGGTTAAACTAAAATCTTCAAAGCAATTATAACAATAAAATAAATCTAAACAGGAATTATGTCTTCATGTAACTGTGTGTTTCATATTGACATAAAATGATATTGACAATTTCAGTTTATTTCAGCTAATATTATCTCCTTCTGGATCAAGTACAAAGATGTAGTATGATTCATATGATTGCTCCAAAAACACAACGGCAATAAAACTATTTAAAGTCATTATCAAAAAGCAAGCATAACACTATTTGCATATGGCGCTCTGCTAGGCTTTCTGCTTAACTGGGGTTCTTTTGAACATTGGAATAGTTGAAATTCCGTCACTCACCTGGAGAAATTTCAATCAGTACAGGAATTTGCTATTAGGAAGAGCTTTGTTGGCAGTAATCTCACTCTGAAGGACTTTGCCCACTGCATTTAATTTTGTTTGATAGTGTAATATTAAAGTAAATCAAAAATTATTAAAGAGAATCATTAGTTCTTCTTACCCAAATCTTCAAACCGGAAGGGTGCTACTAGTTTTCTCCCTTGCAGGCCTCTGTGCCGGATAATGCAGTCCACTGTTGAATTTTTGCCGTAAGTGTGGATTATGAGAGTGCTGGTAGTATTACATTTCTTCCCATCAGTTTCAAATTCATGGTGGGTTCCACCTGCGTAGCAATTTAAAGAGGTTATGGCTATTTAATGCTAGGTTCTACTAGAGGCCAATGGCCTTGACTTCAGGGCAAACATTAGATTTCTAACCTCAGCCAGTTCCCTTGTATAGGCTTGGCTCTGGTCACAAAGGCAAACAGATGAATGAGAGTAGATGATGGTTTTCTACAAAGTTTTCACTACTGGAAATAAAAAAAATTCAAAGCTTAAGAAGGATAGCTTGATGTTGTTATGAAACACAAAGATCCAAGACCTTATTCCGGTTATATGAATAAGGCGAATTAAAGGGGAAGTCTTATAACGAAGCAGAATTGGCACTGCACTGGGAATCAGATCTAGGTTTAGGTCTTTTCTCTCTAGAACTCCATTTGACCCTCAGTATTCTCAACTGTAAAGGGTCCTTTGTAACTCTAAGAATGTTGATTACAGGCCGGGCGTAGTGGCTCACACCTGTAATCCTAGCACTCTTGGAGGCCGTGGAACACCTGAGATCAGGGGTTGAAGACCTGGCCAACATGGTGAAACCCCGCCTCTACTAAAACTACAAAAATTAGCTGGGTGTTGTGGCAGGCGCCTGTAATCCCAGCTACTCCAGAAGCTGAGGTAGGAGAATCGTTTCAACCCAGGAGGCAGAGGTTACAGTGAGCCGAGATCGCACCACGGCACTCCAGCCTGGGAGACAGAGTGAGACTCCATCTCAAAAAAAAAGAAAAAAAATTGTTCATCACATAGATATCAAAGGTAATGTCTGTTGAAAAGCAAGCAAACTATAAACAGTACCCAGGCATCATAATTAATTAGTTATTCTGTTTCAAAGGCTCAACCTTTAGGTGCTTTATTACAAGAATATTTTTAATCTGTCCTTGTGGGTATGACACAATATAGTACTATACAATATAGGGAAGATCATATCTGTTTCAATTATACGTATTATGTTAAATGTATTTTCAATTTTATATTTGGGAAAAAGTTCAGGCTCAGAGCTATTATACTTCTTTTTTTTTTTTTTTGACGGAATTTTGCTCTTGTTACCCAGGCTGGAGTGCAATGGTGTGATTTTTTTGCTCACCCCACAACCTCCGCCTCCTTGGTTCAAGCAATTCTCTTGCCTCGGCCTCCTGAGTACAAGCATGCGCCACCACACCCGGCTAATTCTGTATTTTTAGTAGAGACAAGGTTTCTCCATGTTGGTCAGGCTGGTCTCGAACTCCTGACCTCAGGTGATCCGCCCACCTCGGCCTCCCAAAGTGCTGGGATTACAGGCGTGAGCCACTGCACCCAGCCTGAGATGTTATACTTCTGTATTTACTTATTTTAGAAAATTTTGTGAAATTTGAAGAAGTCATTACAGTTCACTTTAGATTTTTACCTGTTTTAAACAAAAACATTTTCATTATCTGTGATTAGCCTTTCAAGATTGAGGCATAATGTTGATTGGTTGTAAGAATAATTTGTCTGGAAAAGAACTAATAGAATATTAAATGGTGTCTTCTGCCACTAGAGGGTGCCAAAACATTTAAAAATCTCCTGGAAATTTGAACAGGAAGGAAGACAAAGAAGAGAACCATTTCTCCACTTACCGGACACCTCCACGCCATTCCCAAGTAGCCAGGTTATCTGCGGAGGGGGCTTGCTTCTCATCGCGGAGCACATGAGTACAACATGTTCTTCTCCATTTTGCTTTCTGATAACTGAAGCTTCCAGGATTGGCTTGAAAGGAGTTGCTAGAAGAAAATGGATTTTTCTGTGTTTAATTAGGTATGAGTCTGCATATCTCAACATAGCACAGAGCCTAATAATCTGTAGGTGATTGTTGTAGGGTATACTCTAATTAATGGGCCTTTTTTTTTTTTTTTTTTTAAAGACAGAGTCTCCCTCTGTTGCCCACGCTGGAGTGTAGTGGCAAGATCTCAGCTCACTGCAACCCCCACCTCCCAGGTTCACGCAATTCTCCTGCTTCAGCCTCCTGAGTAGCTGAGATTACAGGCGCCTACCACCACACCCAGCTAATTTTTGTATTTTTCGTAGAGACGGGATTTCTCCATGTTGGCTGAGCTGGTCTCCAGCTCCCGACCTCAAGTGATCCGCCCACCTCCACCTCCCAAAGTGCTGGGATTACAAGCGTGAGCCACTGCGCCCGGCCCATGTTTTTAACTTAATCTGTTCCAGAATACAGCCATGTTAAAGGGCTTTTATGTGCTTGCAAAGCAACTTTGGCTGAAGCCAGAATGTGTATTACTCAGTGTGTTGTTAGTCTCTGAAAATTCCCAAACAAGCAATGTAGCAACAATTCTTAAAATGTGATATATGAGGCCGGGCGAGTTGACTCACGCCTGTAATCCCAGCACTTTGGGAGGCCGAGGCAGGCGGATCACGAGGTCAGGAGATCGAGACCATCCTGGCCAATCAACATGGTGAAACCCCCATCTCTACTAAAAATACAAAAATTAGCTGGGCATAGTGGCGCACACCTATAATCCCAGCTACTCGGGAGGCTGAGGCAGGAGAATCGCTTGAACCTGGGAAGGGGAGGTTGCAGTGAGCCGAGATCACGCCACTGTACTCCAGCCCGGGCAACAGAGCGAGACTCCATCTAAAAAAAAAAAGGTGCGTTTATCTTATAAAGGGCACGTTCATCTTTTTCTTTATATCTCTGTCTTGGAAATACTTTTTAGTTAGGCTTGCTTCTTCCTCTTTCCCATTCTACTTTCACTTCGGTCCAGAACTGAACTCTTCCCCGTTTACTTAACTCACCCGCCCATCTGCCATCAAGACCTCGTAAAGGCACTTCTTAGCTCCAAATATACATTAGATGTGTTACTTGTTGGCAATACGAAGATGAAAAAAATATGATTCAAGGAGCTAATAGTCTGGTGGTAGCTTCAGCCCCTAAACTGTTAATGAAAAGATTATGTGTTGAGGGCAATGACAGAGTATGCATGGGGTGTTAAGAGAGCCCAGAAGGGCACACAAGCAGCCAAGCCAGGATGTGTGCTCCCTTACAAAAAGACAACGTTGAGCTGAGTCATGGTGGTTCTCAAAACCCCCTCGAGAGCCACTCCTTCCCAGCTACTTTCCCATCATGCTCTTACCTATGGCAGGCACCACACTGCAGTAATTCAACAAGAGAAGTCTAAGACATTCATTTGTGTGATATGTGGGATGATGTTACTCAGAGATCAATAAAAAGCAATGTTTTTAATCGATCTGCTCTGCCACAAAAGACAAAACGAGTAAGGATAGTAAGACACATACTGGACACAGCTGATCATCTGTAGAACTGAGTAAGTCCTAGGCAATTAGGAGGCTGTCACTTCTTATCTGCACCTCCTAATCCCACCCTCCTACAGAAAAGAGGAATTGTTTGGCAGAGAGGATTTGAGCAGATCAAGCAGTGCAGCTACATCTGAATTCATTCTATCTTAGGATTTGCTGTCACGAGGTTCCACTTCATTTGCATACATGTTTTCCTTCCGGAGCTGGTGCGCAAACTCCTTATGGGCAGAGATCGTGCCTAATTCATCTTTGGTTCCCTAGAGACTCACATGGTGCCTGGCACATAGTTGCAGCTCATCAGATACTAATTTTCTTTTCTTTTAGTTCCCTGGAGAGAAAATTTAGTTGCTGTCAAAGACAAATTTCACAAGTTCACAGTTCAGTCTAGGGCTTGCTTCTCAAAATGCTCTCTTCTGTTTCCTTTCAATACAAGATGGCAGAGGTGTCCCAGGCAATGCCTCGCTCTAGGCAACATTTTTAAACTAAAAGGTTCAGTTTAAAAATGACGTATCGTGTTCCTATCCATATTGCTCCCCTACTGGGTTTACTTGCAAGTACCTACCCAGCACAATCACTTTCACTTCCTTTGTGCTCACAGAGTCACTGTAATGTAAGCACTTGTACACGCCTTCGTCTTGCAGGGTTATGTTAGACACACTGATGGAGAGCTGATTGGCTGAGTGATGAAGAAGCTGGTATCTGGAATTTTTAAAAGCTGTACAAGAGGGAAATAGAACTGTTATGAGGAAAGGTATCTGATGGATCCTTGGTCTCTACCCACTAGATACCAGAAGTACCACCCACTTTCTACATTTGGCACAATCAAAACTATCTCCAGACGTTGTCCAGTGTCCACTGGAAGGCAAGATCATTCCAGGTGGGGACCCACTGAGCTAGATCAAGCCATTCTGCTGCAGAAACCCAAGAGTCCCTCCTCTCCTAGTTTACCAAAACCAGAAACAAAACAGCAAAAAGCATTGTGTAACAGAATTATCTCTATTTAAAATGTTTTTCTCTCAGAACTTTTGACAGTTAGTATTTACTTCTACTGGAATCTAGTATTACTAGTTGATTTAGCTTGAAATAACGTATTTCTTTATGTTAACCCATCAGTATCTAATAATGCTTTTAAAGCATAACAATTTTTTTTTTTTTTTTTTTTAGAGACAGAGTCCTGCTCTGTTGCCCAGGCTGGAGTGCAGTGGCACTATCTCGGCTCACTGCAACTGTCATATCCTGGGTTCAAGTGATTCTCCTGCCTCAGCCTCCCCCAGTAGCTGGGATTACGGGAGTGCTCCACCACGCTCAGCTAATTTTTTTGTATTTTTGGTAGAGACAGGGTTTCACCTTGTTGGCCAGGCTGGTCTTGAACTCCTGACCTCAAAATGATCTCCCCGCCTCAGTCTCCCAAAGTGCTGGGATTACAGGCATGAGCCACCACGCCCAGCCAGCATGATATGTTTTAAGTGGCTCTGCTTTGTAAATAAGATTGAAATGTGTTTTAGACTTTTCCAAGTATTTGGGAGTTAGCAATATTAAATGGAGGTATAAAATGATCTAGGGTTTAGTAAAACCCTGCCTAATGTCAAAGAGATGAACCCAAGAGATTTTTAAGAGTCTTTTTCCATCTCAAGACATCTTGTACTTTCTTCATGGGTGTTTGTGAAGAGAGAAATGACTGTCCTCATTTCCACATTAATACATACTGTCTGTTTCTATTGCTTAAAAATCTTGATTTTGTGTTAAGACCAACAGGAGAAGAACAGCTATCTGGAAGGGAGCTTTGTAATGTGCCTTTGGATTGCTCAGATGGAAAATGAAGCAGCTGGCTTCCTATGTGGGGTGGTGGTGGTGGCTGCATGAGGACCGAGCTCCCAGTCAGTTGGCTGCCTGTCTGTCATTGTGCTGTGGTTGTGGGATGGTTACTGAGAGTGAAAAAGTGATGTGAGTGTGGAGTGAGGACATGGAAATGTGCTTTATAATTTGAACCCCCTTTAACAACCATTCTAGTGGGGTTTCCATTTCACAGTTCCTGCCCCCAGCAAGCCACCGCGTCTATAATAACAGGCTTTGGAGGCATGATTCACGTGTAACAGTAGGTGGGCTGAGTTCACCCCTTGGGTGACTCATGCAGGCTTTCTGTCCCACCAACCTGTCCGGCTGGAAAATCCCTCAGGTTGAGGTCTGGTGGCATTTTTCTTTCTTTCTTTCACTTACCAGGATACTCATTTAAAAAAATGGTGAACCCTGAGGGGGTCAGCCACTGGAGGGAGGAGGACTTCGTCAGAGAAGTGACACACTTTAGAGTGAGCGTCTGGCCTTCCTCCACGGTGATGCTTTCTGTGTGGTTAGTCAGAGAGGCCTCTGGGGAGGAAGAGAAATGAGGATGGTCAGGCCTGGGGTGGCCACACTGTCTCAGGGATTTTGTCTCGTTCATTCGTTCAATCATGTATTATCTATTTCTTCTAGAAACCAAAAAATAAGCAAATACAAACAAAATGGGAGGGGAGAGGCAAGAACTGAGAGCAGGAGCAGTAATGACATCTCTTGAAGAAAGGGACCCTGGAACCAGGTCTGAAGGAAGGGGTAGGATTTTGATGAAAGAAAGGGAAGGTCGAACTACAGTTCAACCAGTGTTGGGCACTTGCTCTGCCATATGCCAGGAACTGTGCCACGCCATTTACCTGTATTGAATTTAATTTTTTTTTTTTGAGACAGAGTCTCGCTCTGTTGCCCAAGCTAGAGTACAGTGGTGTGATCTTGGCTCACTACCTCCTCCGCCTCCTGGGTTCAAGCAATTCTTGTGCCTCAGCCTCCTGAGTAGCTGGGATTACAGACACGTACCACCACGCCTGGCTAGTTTTTGTGTTTTTAGTAGAGACACGGTTTTACCACGTTGGCCGGGCTGGTCTCAAACCCTTGACCTCAAGTGATCTGCCCACCTCGGCCTTCCAAAGTGCTGGGATTACAGATATGAGCCACTGTGCCTGGCTGGAATTTAATTTTCAAACTAATCCCAGAAAGGAAGAATTGTGCTCACTTTTACAGACCAGGGAATAGAGGCTCAAGGTCATGGAGCTGGGATCTGTACCCAGGGCTGTGGATGGCAAAGGCCATGCTTGTGTAACCACATCAGCCTATCTAAGCCACAAGACCCCAGAAAATGCAACCTTTCTGGCCTCAGCTTATAAAAGAGCATCTAGTACCTTCAAGTTGTGTGTCTAGGATTCTAAGAAAGAATGTTGTAATCATGGTGCTCTGGTGAACTGCGGAGTTCAGGGCAAGTAGCTAAGTCCCACCTGTCCGAGAGCTTCTACACCAGAGGGAGAATGTCCTAAGATTTCATTCAATTCAGTATTCCACAGCCGAGCTTTCTGCAGACAAACATGAGTCTAATTTCTCCGAATCACAACCCCCAGAGAATGATGAACAATTGGTTCTAAGTAGCTCACATTTATCTCCCCAAAAAAGAAATTGATGGGAAAATAAACTGGCATTCCTACTGATTTGGCATGCTTATTGCCATTCATTATGCCTTCATATTTTCAATGAAATTATTTTTCCTGAGGAAAAGGCAATTCTTATCAATGAAGGTATAAAACACTTTTATAAACAGAAGAATACCATGGGGCTATAAATTATGAATAGCAAATGTAACAAGTTTTACTGCATCATCTTAAACCTTAACAACAACAACAAAAAAGAAACCAGGAGAGTTTATTTTCTTGTGATAAATTTCAAGTGTTAGGAAAAGTGCTTTGGAGAGCTCTGGGAATTAATTGGCGTCTACTTTTTTGTTTGTTCCATTCCTAGGTCATTAATTTGAATCTAGCCTCTAGCAGAAATAACCCAGAATTATTGTATTGTGTTCCTGTAAGCTTTCATGGGAAACTGTTTGCTGAAGTTCTAATGGAAAAACACCCATATCATCCACCAATACCAAAATGAACAACAAGGAGGCAATAAAAAGAGATCTGTGCTTTCCAAAAAAAGCATTGGGGCATAAGGCCAGAATTCTGCTTAGGTTTGGCCATTTGGAAATATTCTCCTCTGTGACATCAATCCATAATTGAGTCATAAGGATATTAATAGAGAATGACAATAGAATTTCTTCTAAGGGATTTTTGCTGATAGTAAAGGTTTAAGAAGCCATTAAGTCCCTATTTTGTGTCCTCATGACATCCATATTAAGAAGGTAGGAAAGCCAGTGGTCCTCCACCTTGGCAGTACATTAGACTCACTGAGGGAGTTTGTGTCCTGGCCTCATTCACTACTAATTAACTCGGAGTTCTTGGTGGGGCCCACACATCGGTTCTCCTGACCCCAGGCCTAAGTGTTCAGAGCATCCTGTTCCCAGAGCCCACATTTGCAGTGTAATGAATAAAATTCCAGAGCTCTGTGGCTGCTCCTCAGATACTTAGGACCAACTCTCTGCTGCTGAAAAACCACATGGAACAGGAAGATGAGTATCAATCTCACTTTCAAAGACTTCCAGAAGACATTCTACCGTACCAAGCCCTTATGTGTCCAAGCCCTTAGTCGGACTGGGTCTTCCGAAGATAAATGTCTTTTCCATAGCATGGTCAAATAATGAAAGAAACTATGCCTTTCGTTTTGTTAGCATTTCTTCACCACTTCCCAACAGCCACATGTGAATATACTGTAGTTTGTCAAAGTCCCTCCAAAAATATGTCTCTTTGCGTGGGACAGGGGACTCATGTGTCATCAGAGCTGGCGAGAGCATAGGGGGACATTCACTTGCATCACCATCCACCCTCTGGACTTCCTTGTTCTATTAAGCCCAGGGTTTCACCCTTGAGCTGTAACATCTCACTAGGCTTCTGTTGAGGCAGTCACCCAAAACACCCAGAACTTCTTCAGAGAATTTGTGTCACATCACGTCTCCCTATCCTGTGTTGATGATGCATTTCATTTTGGAACCAAAGTTCAGATTTCATATTCTCCCTCATCAGTCTTATTTGGTAAGTTTGGAGTGAGGGTTCAAGTTTTCTGAGAACATTCTTGCTCTTGATTGTCTTATCTGTCAATAGACCCTTAGGCTTTGTACCATCTGAACCTGTTGCAGAGAGGAGCTGTTTATAATCATCTCTGCGTCCCTAACCTGGGTGGCATGGGATGCAGTGGTAACACACACACACGAGCCAAATTGACTGGATTGGAATCCTGGCTCCTTCACTACTAACAGCACAAACTTGGGCAATTTATGTGTGTGAGTTTTCTTACCATAAAAATAGGAAAAACAATAGTATTCATCTCATAGAGTCATTGAGAAAATGTTTTTAAAAAATGTAAACAATCTAGTATAGTACTTAGTCCAAGGTAAGCATGACATGCTGCTTTTACTCGGTATGTAGTGCCTAATAATTATATGAAGAGCTGAGCTGACTCGTGCTTTATAAAGAAAAGTGGAAAGAGTCAGTGTCAAAAGCCAAAGCCTTGTAGCTCTGCAGCTCTTCACTAGGGATCTCCTTCCCCAGTGTTATGGGACTACTTATTATTAAACATTCAAAGGTCCTAGTAGACATTAAGGAAGAAGCAGTTCCAATCACAGTAAACCTAAATGGGAACAGTTCAGGAGGATTAAAGATTTTGAGGAGCAAACGGTGATAATGAGGTCTTTTTATTTTGGACCTTGGGTTCCAACCAAGGGTGTAGTTAATCATACCACTCAGTTCATGGTACACAATCATTATTTGATGAAAAGACAGAGAAAGAAAGACAGGCAGACAGGCAGAGGTGTTAGAACTCTGTGAAATAATAAAATTATGGCTAGGTACGGTGGCTCAGGCTTGTAATCCCAGTACTTTGGGAGGCCAAAGTGAGCAGATCACCTTAGGTCAGGAGTTAGAGACCAGTCTGACCAACATGGTGAAACCTGTCTCTACTAAAAATACAAAATTAGCCTGGCGTGGTGGCGGGCACCTGTAATCCCAGCTACTTGGGAGGCTGGGGTAAGAGAATCACTTGAACCCGGGAGGCGGAGGTTGCAGTGAGCCGAGTTCGTGCCATTGCACTCCAGCCCGTTGCACTCCATCTCAAAATTAAATTAAGCTAAATTAAATAATAACATGTTTTCTCACTTCTCTCCTCTCTTCATCACATAAATTGTTTGCTATTGAAACACTAACTTATTTGCATATGTGTTTGTCAATGTCATCCCCAAGTCACATCTACTTGCTTTTAGATACTGCATACTTGGCCTGCCCTCCATCACTGTGAATGGAGTGGGTACCTGGTATCTCCACTTGGGCACCAGGTTTCATCCCATTTATTTACTCTAGGAATTCCCTTCTGTGTTGCTCCATCTTTCAAAAGATGATTTGGTACAAAAATAATTCTACCTTCATTGTTTTTTTTCTCTAATTGTTTTTTTCTTTGGCTGGATGTGGTGGCTCACGCCTATAATCCCAGCGCTTTGGGAGGCCAAGGTGGGAGGATCACTTGAGGCCAGGAGTTTGAGACCAGCCTGGGAAACATAATAAGACTTTGTCTCTACAAAACATTAAGAAAAAAAAAAACTGTCATTCTCATCAGCACACAAATATATACTATGTCTCCTGTGTTAAAATGCATAAACAAAATATCACAGTTCCTTCCAGCTACTACCCTATACTCCCCTATGCCCCTCTTCTGTTTTGTTTTTTTTTTTTTTTTTTGAGACAGATTCTCGTTCTGTCACCCAGGCTGCAGTGCAGTAACATGATCTCAGCTCACTGCAACCTCCACCTCCTGGGTTCAAGCAATTCTCCTACCTCAGCCTCCCAAGTACCTGGGACTGCAGGCATCTGCCAGCACGTCTGGCTAATTTTTGTATTTTTAGTATAGAGTTGGAGTTTTACCATGTTGTCCTGGTCTTGAACTCCTGTCCTAAAGTGATCCACCCGCCTCTGCCTCCCAAAGTGTTGGCACTACAGGCATGAGCCACATGCCCTGCCTTCCCTCTCTTTTATTGAAACATTTTTCTAAAGAACTATCTATACTTGTTTATCCCGCTCTTTGTTTTCTGACCAGGTTTTCAACTCCACTATTTCATTGAAATAGCTCTTTGTCAAGGTTGCCAAAGACCTTCACATTGCTCAAACCAATGCTCCATTCTCAGACCATATCTTATTCAATCTAAGGTGTGCCTTTGCCATAAATGATCACTCTCTGCTCCTTAAATCAGTGTCTTTACTTGGTTCCCTAGATGTCAATCTCTTTGACTCCCCTCCTAACTCACTGGCTGCTGCTGCTCCTCAGCTCCATTTCCAGGTTCTTCTCATCAATCTGCCCTCCACACAACAGAGGTCAGATCCTGGATAGACTCTCTCTATACTCACTCCGTAGGTCATCTCATCTGGCCTCATCACTTTTCTGATGATCAGTTACAAGTCTGAACGCCTAACAAGTACAACACAAACTCCTGATACTCTTCCCCCTAAATGTGTTATTTGAGACTTCACCACCAGCAAATAGCCCAGTTACTCAGGCCCAAAACCAATAACTCTGTAAAGGAGGTGTTGTTATTCCCATTTCACAGATGAGGACATCAAAGCTCAGAGGTTAAGCAGCTTTTGGGCCAAGATTTGAATCTAGAACTGTCTAACTTCCATAGCATTGTGATGCTTCCTGATTCACTCACTAGTTCTTGTGTACTGTCTTGATTCCTATAAATAGACTGAAGTTTCTAGAGGACAATGACTATGTTTTATATTTCTCTAAAATTCATTCTTTATAGAAACTATTACAATGTGAGCTTGAAAAGTTCTGGCTTAATGCTAGTTTTCATGATGGCACTATAATGTAGGTGATTGACAGATATCTTTGTTCTCCTGTTGTTAATAAAAATTCTGAGAAACAAGAAGGAAGTTACTGGAAGAAAGTTACACATTGAATCAATGATAGAATAAAGACTAGTGTTAAGAAACATGCCCTAATTTCATCCTTGGGGACTAGACATTGACAGAAGTTTTGCCAATGTTCTTACCTTTGGTAAAATGATGGTCTAAACAGAAAGCCTGTGTTGGGTAAGATGGGAGTGGTGAGATTTATCTGCAGCCTGTTTAGGAATAAATGTCTGCCATTTTAAGGTTGTATGTATCATTTTTCTCTTTCATAGGATGCATGCTTATGAATTAAATGGTATAATTTAATTCTTACAACATTTTAAAAATTGTGATGAAATATAGTTTGGCTTTTTATTATATGCTAAAGTACTGTATGTCTTAAGATTAATGTTTGCACTTCTTGAGAATTCAGTATCAGCCTGCTAACCAGATTGACCACACCATGGATGCCTGAGTTTCATATGGAAAGGGCTGTGTTTGAGGCATAGAATATTAGTTGTTTCCTTTACTCTTTGCACCAAGCCGCACTTTTGGCTTTACAGGTCTGCTTATCTTGCAGTATTATCATGTAGACCCCATGTTTGATTTAGAAACAGGAAATCACTGTAGAAGGGAAGAATAGCCCCAGTGAGAAGCCACAGACCCACCCAGCTTTGCTTAGGCTGTATTGCTTAAAAATACGTTTCAATGTTTGTAGTTTTGTTAAAGGAGGATGAGCAGGATGCTGTGCCTAAGTTTTGGTGGCACATTTTCCAAGGACAAGTTCCCCATGGTCTCCTCATTGCCATTGGAAACTAAATTGGAACTTCTTTGGACTTTTCTTTCACCTAAGTTTGGAGTCAGACTTTCACCTTTGTTGTCAGAGGGATAGGGTGTGAGATATCTTCCTTACTTACCACTTCCTCCTCTGTAGGCTCTAGAGACATGTACATCCCCATTCACCTTTAAACTTTCTTATTAGACCCCAAGTGTCATACACCGACTTCCTAGTCCTATCTGAGCTTCAGAGTTCTTATCTGCAAATCAGCCCTGCATGGCTCCCCACATGCTGAGCATACAGAGCTTGACAATGAATGACTGTGGTGTTTCTCCTGTGAGGTCACCACTTCCTACTGGTAGGTCATGTTTACGGAATGGATTATTGACTTTTGGGCTTTGTCATTATCTCCGTGACTGAATTCATCCATCCATGCATGGCCATGTGTTATGAGATTGCTAGCCGATCCTGGGGCTAGAGATTGTGACTGGTTTATATATGGAAATGGAACCTGTGACCTTCACCATCAACACCACCCCAAATGCCATGAACTAATTGTCCTATCAGTGGATGACTTTACACCCAGGCACATGTGATCTACTCCCAAACAAAAGGACAAGCAGCAGTAACAGCCACCTACCAAAGTACACATAGATAAAACCAGTGCAGTTCTTAAGATTCTTCGGTCTTTCCCAAGATTTTGGAAGTTCACATGTGTAATTTTTACCTCTACTATAGGTTATCATGTAGACTGAGAAAAGAATAAAATATTCTTTCCTTTTCTTGCCTTAATAACCTAGTTTTTATATGCCATAAATTTAAAACCAGAGCAGAGCAAGTTTGTCCTGCAAAGACCCCAAACTCTACATGTCCCTATGCTCCACCCATGTCTAACACAGATATATTATCTCTACTGTCCTCATGCTCCACCCATGTCTAACACAGATATACCACCTGCCCCATTCTAGAGTTCGCTTACATAAATTAATGTCATCACCAACCACTGCACACCAGATATTTGAGAGGTGCTCCAAACTCTTCTTTCTCCAAAACATCTCTTTAATCAATTTATTCCTCTTTTGTCACTATTATTGTTGCCTTACTTAAGGACTCCATCATTTCTTTCTTGGACCATTGTAATAACTTAGTTCTAGTCTCTCTTCTCTGTAATTCATCATCATCATCTGGTTCTAGGACTACATTTTAAAAACATGAATTTGAGGTTGGGCACAGTGGCTCACGCCTGTAATCCCAGAACTTTGGGTGGTTGAGGCTGGTGGATCACCTGAGGTCAGGAGTTTGAGACCAGCCTGGCCAACACAGTGAAACCCCATCTCTACTAAAAATACAAAAAATTAGCCGGGCAGGGTGGCAGGCACCTGTAATCCCAGCTACTTGGGAGGCTGAGGCAGGTGAATTGCTTGAACCTGGGAGGTGGAGATTGTGGGAGCCGAGATTGCACCATTGCACTCCAGCCAGGGCAACAAGAATGAAACTCCATCTTAACAAACAAACAAACGTATAACCCATGAATTTGATTATGTCTCTTCCTTCATTCAAATATTTGCTATGGCTTCCATTGCCTATAGGAATCAGGCCCAAATTCCAGCCGACTTGACTCCTGTGTTCTCCTCCTTTGTCATGTCCTGATACTCCTTTTCAGATAGTCCTTGTATATGGATGGCCACTTGCTGTTTCCAGAAAGTTCCAGGCTCCAGAAGATAGTCTGTCTTTGTCTATGATATTCTCTTGGCCTGGAATGCCTTTCTCATCTCCTTCAAGACTCAACGTTAAGACCCAACTCAAGACTCAACTTAAAGACTCAACTCAAATTACACAACTTTTGTCAAAACTTCCAAAACAGGCCTTAGCCTCCCTTTTCCCCATAATGTCTTTCTCCTAGTTTCCCAAAGGCTTGAGATATACTTCTATTATAGCACTTAGCACATTACTTTATAATTATTTGGTTACAGGTATTTCTCTGTAGATAGATTACAAACTCCCCATGGAAAAGATATTTACCATTCATTCATTTTAGCATAATGTAAAATTTTAGATATTGGTTGAATTAGTGGATAAAAATGAGTAAATAGGCCGGGCTCGGTGGCTCATACCTGTAATCCCAGCACTTTGGGAGGCTGAGGCAGGCAGATCATGAGATCAGGAGATCGAGACTATCCTGGCTAACATGGTGAAACCCTGTCTCTACTAAAAATACAAAAAATTAGCCGGGAGTGGTGGCGGGTGACTGTAGTCCCAGCTACTCGGGAGACTGAGGCAGGAGAATGGCGTGAACCCAGGAGGCGGAGCTTGCAGTGAGCCAAAATCGCACCACTGCACTCCAGCCTGGGTGACAGAGCAAGACTCAGACTCCATCTCAAAAAAAAAAAAAAAAAAAAAAAGAGTAAATGTATGTATTAGGAATAAATATTTTAATAGGATGCTAACTTTGCTCTTTAACTGTTATATCAAATAATAAAGACTAGGGCTAGGTTAAAGCTAGAGACATGCAATGCATTAATTCTCACATCAGAGTCCTAGTTACATGACTGCCATGAGGTGTTAAGCAAAAATGTGTTTTAATTCAGATCATCACAAAAAAAGATTTTTATTATTTTTAGATTGAATCAATAGAGAAAATTGCAGGTATAAAAATAAATCAGACTTGTCAGAATCAAATTATTTTTAGTACATTTTAAAGAAGCTGTCTCAACATGTCATCTAACATGTGACTTTTTCCTGGGCAAAGAAAATACGAAAAGAACTACTCAATTTGCAATTTTCCTTTGTTTTCTGCATCCTACCCTCCACAAAACAATGAAAATAGAGGGTTCAAAATTTTTTGGATTTGACATTTTCATTGTCTACAATGTAAGTTAATGGGATGAATTTTGAAAAATGCTTCATTTTTATGGTGTTTTCACCAATCCTAAGACTATTTATTCTGGGAGTAGCCTTGAAAAGAGGGCAGGCTCTCAAACTATGTGACTTTTTTTTCCATAAATTTTTGGCAGCCATAGAAGTTACACTGTAGAAGCAGTCACAGTGATCTTCCCATAATTTAATTTGCTAAAATCAGCTGACAGTTTATAGATTTGCCAAAACTGATGATTTGCTGCCTTTTTTGCTGACAAGAAAGCAACATGGTCAACTCCTCTCCTAATTACATCTGGGATGGGCTTGAGCAAGGTTAAATGAGAGTGGCAGCCACTGCTCAAATGCCATTGAGCTTAGATGCCCTCGGGTGGCCTTTGAACGAGTTTTCAAATGAGGACTTTTTAATATTGAATCCTCCAAATTGTGAAAGTCAGTGGTTTTCCAACTTTTGATCCACATTAATAAACACATTTTCTGTCACAACCTAGTACACACACACACACACACATACACACACACATACATACACACACACATACGCACACACATACACACACACACATACACACACACACACACACTAATGAAAAGTTTCATGAAATAAATACTTTTACTGTGTGCTTTATAGGCTGATATTTGTGTTGTCATATTCTAGCTTGAAAACTTGGGCAGGTTACATTAACTTCTTTTCTCATCTTTAAATTGGGGATATTAGTACCTACTTCAGTACTTCCGCTATGATTAAGTGTAATTAACATAGAATACTCAACACTGTGTGTGAAACAATAAATATTTTTCCTCTCTATATAAATAATATTTAAGTAATTAAGGCTTACCTTGAAACATAAGTTTTGCTATTTTTTAAAAAATGTATTTTTATGAGTTTTTTTTTATGAGGCAATAACTCAAAGCCTAAAAAAGTTAAGGTCATTTAAAGGCTATAAACTCTGGAAAAATTGAAATCTTCCTAATTTTAGCTGTCTAAATGTACTCTTTCTGAATGTATTAACTATTCTTTAAGCCACTTATTGAAGAAAATAATATTATTCATTACCAAAATTGAATCCTTATTAAGTGCCTCAGGGTACAGGGACCAAAAAAAGAAGGCATTAATTGAAGTATATGAAATAGGGAATTGAAGTACCATGTAAAATAGGAAATCGAGTTTTTTAAAGTAGCATCCTTCAGATGCCATTCTAGATTAAATGTTGATTTGGAAGGATAGGTGCATTTCATGAAACAGAACTACAGATTCAATATTTGGAAACAAACACACAAAAAACAAAATTTTTGAGTGTATTTATGAGTGATGTCCTTTGCATGAATCTGATACAACTGCAATCAGAGACTGAAGGACAACAGGAGTCCCTTCCTACACCCCTGCCCCCACTCTTTGGGGTAGAAAATAATTTGACCTGCTCCAAAAAGGTAACTGTTTCTATCCTTAATTTTCATAATGCTACATTAGGATTAAGCACTAAAACCCAAATTTGAAAATTACAGTAAAATGTAAAATATAACTTACTCTTTAAAAATAAACATGAAGTTTTCATTGCTGTCATTATTACCTCTGAGCTAGATAAGTGTTGTACAGCACTGTATCATTTTCAAAGTGCTTTCACGTTTGAAATTTGATCCTTCTAACAATCCAGGGAGTTTGGTAGATCGAACGTTTTTATCATTTTTATTTTAAGATGCAGAAACTGAGTTTCAAAGAGATTAAATCATTTGGTTAAGATTTATACAGCAAGGAAATTTTAAAATTCAATGTGGATGCTCTCTCAACTGGTATACCCTTAAAAGACAGAGCCTAATAAGCTTGTTACATCTTGCCATAACAGAGGACCCACAGAGACACACACTATAGTGATCCTTTCTATACTCTTTAGCCATTGAACAAGAGATCAAATAAATGCAGTAACATCCCTCAGATGCATGATTTGAGCATGGCTTGGAAAGTATGAGCAGTTACCTGGGTTGTCTTCTACAGCAGCTCCTCTGTAAATGCAGTTGACTGGCTGATAGGTAGATTGGCAAAACATTAGGTCAGCTGAGCAACAACAAAAATAATGACTCTAAGTCCTTACCTTGTAAGGGGAACCAAGCCAGCAAGCTGAAAACTCCCCACCACATATTGTGCTGTGCTGCTGTGGCACCTTCGTCAACTTCCTCTAGATTCTGAGACGAATGGAGCCGACTAGTTTCTTTTGAAGGGGGAGAGGGAGTAGATCTGTGACCTCATGTATATCAACTCCTCCACCTGTCTGGAAGCCCCCTCTTAGTTAACTGCCCCCAAAACACCTCCTGGTGGAACATTTTGGGGACCACATGTATTATCTTGATGGTAGAGAAGTGTGAGTGATGTGTTGGTGACAAAAATTGTTTTACCACAAGTGGGTAGTACTGGTAAATCAACTAGTTACAAAGGTTTTTAGAGGGAGGATGGGTGAGAGAAATACTGTAAAATGTCCCTGTGTAGTGATGTCATCCTTATTTTTACTTTTCTAGTTTATTAGAGAAATACAATTAGACAATTTTTGCTCAACCTTTGGGAATATTATATTTCTAATGCTGACATCAATTTATAATTGTTGTCAGGGAATGAATTAATTCATTCATATATATACTCATTTTTGAAATCCATATATCTGTCCACCCACCCATCCACCCATCTTTTCAGCAACCCACTCACAAATACAAATCTATTCATCCACCCATCCATCCACCCATCCATTTATCCATCCATCCACCCCACTCACTCATGTATGACCTTCCCACTCATTCCCCATACATCCATCCAGCTCTCCATCCATCCATCCAGCCAGCCAGCCATCCATTTATCCATCCATCCATCCATCCATCCATCCATCCATCCATCCATCCATTTATCCACCTATCCATCCATTCACCCATCCATCTATCCATCCATCCATCCATCTATCCATCGATCCATCTATCCATCCATCCATCCGTCCATCACCTATTCTTTCAGCCAACCATCTATCTATACATGCATATACTCATCCATCCACCCAACCACCCATCCATCTCTCCACCCACCCATTCATCCATTCACCCACCCATCTATCTATACATATGTCCATCCATATGTATCCAACCTTCTTTCTATCCACCCATTCATCTTGTCACCTATACAACATCTAGTATGCACTACTTTGAGACATGCTCAAATAAAAAACATAAATTCCTTGTTTTTTAGGAGAATATAATCTAGTGGGGGAGACAATGTACATACGAACAATTTTGGTAGTTAATTTTCATTAATTGGACAAATTGAGATAGATGTAATTTAGTTTTTCCAGGGGCACACAGCAAAATATTAGTAGGTTTATGTTTAGAAAACCGAGATCAGTCTGCAATGCTTGGAAAATTTAAAGGAAACACTACTTACTGGTTCTAATTGAAATTAGTGTTAATATTCTGATAAATTTGATGATAGTTTGGGTAGGAAAAGTCTTACTCATCAAAAATATCTTTCAGATATTTTGTTGGCTGGGCACAGTGGCTCATGACTGTAATCCTAGCATTTTGGGAGGCTGAGGTGTGAGGATCATCTGAGGCCAGGGGTTCAAGACCAACCTGGGCCACATAGTGAGACCCCCATCTCTACAAAAAATACAAAAATTAGCTGAGCGTGGTGGTGCATGCCTGTAGCCCCAGATACTTGGGAGGCTGAGGTGGAAGGGTTGCTTGGACCCAGGAGGTTGAGGCTGCAGTGAGACATGATCACACCACCATACTGCAATCTGGGTGACAAAGTGAGACCCTGTCTTAAAAAAAATAAAAGTAAAAGAAACCTCCAAAACAAAATATTTCATCTTTCAAATTTTTCGTTTTTTGATTTTTTCCCCTTTGCTCGTAACATTCCATCCGGGAACTTCTAATTTTTATACTTGTCCTCAGTAGAAGAGAACGGTTTACCCAGGGTCACAATTCCTCCATAGGGCATCCATGAGGGGGTCTCAAGGTCCTTTTCCCTTGCCTTGAGGTGGAGCAACTCTGAAGCTCCCCAAGGGATCAGGATCAGCTGAGATCTTTTGTAACTGCACCTCGGTCCAGCCTCTACTGATTCCCCATCTTGCTTCCTTCTTGTCACCGAGAGTACTCGTCTATAAACTTCGGCACACATATCTCTGTCTCAGCATCTGTTTCCCCAAAACCTGACCCAAAACAACACTTGACATAGGTTGTCAATGAGTGAGTGAATGAAAGACTAAATGGACTCTTTATTTGAGATGTAAATGCTACTCTTTTTGCTCTGAAGTCTAAAAAGATGTTTGACTTACAATTTCCCCGGAGCGTTAGAGAAGTGCTTACTTTAAATTGCACTTTGGACAATGGTGAGTATATCCTTTTCATCCACGGGTGCTATATTCAACTGGTTGAAAACCTTGACAAATGTCACAGTAGTCCACTGGACTCGGACATTAAGAACGGTTGGTGGGGGAAATGCTACATGGTGAACTGGTGGACGACATGCATGTGTGCTTTCCAGGGTCCCTGTTCTCATTTCCCCCACTTCAGCCTGCAGCTTATGGAGTATTCAACAGGAGAGGGCAGCAGATTGTAGCCGCTCAGTGAATTGGGAGAAAAAGATGAGGTTGGAGTTTAATAAGTGGTCTACCTCTTTTCTAATGGAAGAGAGTCTACTGACCACCTTGTATGTGGGAGACCTCACAACTGATAGCTAGTTTGTCATTTTGATCTCTGTTTTATGAAATCTTCATATTTGGTTTCAATACTAATAGGAAGTAACATCTGGTGGGGTGGCAGAGGGGGACATATTTTGGAGAAATAAACAAACATCCTCTCTATTTTTCATCATCACCCTTGTCAACATGAGTTTTAGGGGTGAGGGGGGTGCAAACATGAAAAAGAACACATTTGTTAAACAGGCTAAAGATGAACTGTTTTAAGGGGTCAGAAAACAGGGGATTTCCCTGTGTCTAGAAGCCACTGGGTTTTTTGTCGCATTTGCAAAAGAGGCCTACATTGCTTCTTGACATTTCACAGCTCCTGTGAAGAATCGTGGCCTTTCCCAAGTCAGAGTAAGAGGTGGACCTGCCTGCATCTCCCAGAAGATGCCTCAGATAATTCACACCCAGCGTTGAGGTTTTCTGAGCACTGTTGTTGCACAAAGTGCAAACAAAGTTGCACAAAGTGACTGGGGAGTTTCTAAGCCAGAGCAGCAGCCTTTGAAATTAATTATTGATTCAGAGAAAAGTTTCCTAGGAGTAGTAGGAGCTTAGTGGAATGAGCATGGGAGTGAGTAGCAGACAGGCCCAGGCTTGGCCCCTAGGCCTTGTCACTAGCAGCTGTGTAGCCTTAAGCACATTACCTGCCTGTTGGAATCAGTTTCCTCACCTGTAAAATGGGAAGAGTAATTATAGCCTGAGGTGACTGTCCAGGAATCATAAGGCAGGAGCTGAGAAAGTTGGATTGTATCACTTTTAAAAATGAAGAATTGGCTGGGCGTGGTGGCTCATGCCTGTAATCTCAGCACTTTGGGAGGCCGAGATAGGTGGATTGCCTGAGCTCAGGAGTTTGTGACCAGCCTGCGCAACACGGTGAAACCCCATCTCTACTAAAACACGAAAAATTAGCCAGACTACAGTAGCTGTAGTTCCAGCTACTTGGGAGGCTGAGGCAGGAGAATTGCTTGAACTTCGGAGGCAGAGGTTGCAGTGAGCCGAGATCGCGCCACTGCACTCCAGCCTGAGCGATAAAGCGAGATTCTGTCTGAAAAAAAAAAAAAAAAGAATTAAGAAGTTTGCCTGAAGTGACACAGTGAATCAGTGATACACACAGACACACACACACATATATCTTTTGCTTTGTCTATGAGATTCCTTTGAGGGACTTCACATTTTTATACTTGCCCTCAGTGGAAGAGAATCACCTCACCCGGGGTCACACGTTCTTTGTGTGGCACTCATGGAGGGTTAAATTAAATATATAATAATACCCCGAATACCTAGCACCTTGGCACAAAAAACATCCTCCATAAATCTGCAGACCTCAGGTGACTGGAGCAGCATCTCATCCCCACAGGAACCGTGGTAGGTTAGGTGTGCTGGGAGGAGGAAAGGGATCATTTGGCTTTTGTTCTGAAGGCTTCTGCCTGAAAAACCTGCCATTGTGAACCTGGGCTTTCGTGAGCGTAGAAACTTTATTTAGTCTAGTGAAATAGATCATTCTGAAAACAACCCAAACATGAGGTGATTTCAGAAAGCAATTGTGGTTTTGGAGAATATACCACAGGATAGCAAGGGCCAGCTTCAGGCCCCAGCTCATGGAGCTCTGCCCAGATGAGTGACCAGCCCTGGTGTCTTCATCTGTAAATGAGATTAGATGAAAGCTGTGGTTTCCAAACTGTATTCTGAAGAACACGAGCATCCCCAAGATGCCTCAGGCTTCTGCAATATTTTCATTGAAATTTCTTTCAAAAAACATTTTCCATGATTAGTCCAGGCTCTGGAACCAGGCTGACATGGTCCTGGTCTCAGCTCTAACACTCATGAGACATGTGACTGTGTGCGAATTATTGAACCTTTCTAAGACTTAACTTCCTCTTTCATAAATTGGGAATCATAGTTTCTACTGAACAGAGTTGGTGAGAAGATTTAAAAAGCTTACACATGTGAAGTACTTAGAAAAGTGCCTGATAAATACAAGCACTCAAATGCTGGCTGTTACTTTGCCAGCCACTGGATGCCACCAATCTATGAATTGTTATGTCAGGTAAAATAGTTTTTGTGCTGGATTCTGCAGATTTAGAATAAAATCCAAATGTTTCACCATGGTCTATGATGAGATCAACACACTTTTTCTGCAAGGGGCCAAGTATAAACATTTTAAAATAGTTTTACTTCTCAACTCTGCGCTTGTATCCTGGAATAGCCATAGGCAATACATAAATAAATGAATGAGGCTGTGTTCCAATAAAACTTTATTTATATATACTGGAACTCTAATTTCATATATCATTCTTTTTTTTTTTTTTTTTTTTTGCTTTTTTTCCCCCCAAAGATATGAAAAGCTAAAAATCATTCTTAGCCTGCAGCTGTACAGACACGCTGTGGGCCAGATTCTGCTCATGAGTGAGATTCTGCACAATAAGCAATACTTTGCTGACTCCTGGTCTATAAGACCCCATGTCTTTGGGTGTGCCCCCCACTTTCTATCATGCTTACTACGCTTTAGCTCCCCAGCCTCTTCTGTTCTAACCCAGCTAGTTTCTTCCCATGTGAGGGCTTCTGTATGTACAGCTTCCTGATACCCTCCTCATTTAGGTCTTCAGCACAACCAGCTCCTGCTCAGTTTTAACTGTTGGTTTCATCATCACCTGTTTAGGGACACCATACCCTACCTAAGAGTGTAACCCCTGCTCCACATCCCTTCAAAGTTACTTTCTATCATATTACCCAATTTATTTCCTAAAGAGCATTTATCAAAATCTGTAATTATCTTGTTTATCTATGTATTCTTCTCTCTCTCCCACTTCATGAGAGCAGGGGCCTGCTCTGCTGGAAACATAGTGTTCAATAAGTATTACAGAATGATGAATGACTCCACAAGCTCAGTATCTTAGTTTCATTCAATGAGTTGATAATACCTGATCTCCTTACTTTGTAAAATTGTTACGAGGATCAAATGAGAAAGTGTTTTTTTTTTTTTAAATTATAAAGAGTTATACAAAGGAAAGTGGTAAATCATTAAGGCAACATCTTAGACAAGCTACAGAATTCAACCAACACATCAATTTTTACCATTCTTATTGTGATTCAGAGAACAATACGCCAAAATATGGTGCTAAACACTTTTGAATTAAAGAAACTAGGAAAGTCTGAGAAGCTGCCTCAGCACCCAGGGTTTTCTAACCTTCTCTTGCTTTTCTCCCCCAAGTCCAGAGAGGGGCTCTCTCTGGAAGTTGCCTTCAAAAGAAATGCAATTTGTCTTAAGACTCCTTTGGGCTGGGTGCAGTGGCTCATGTTTTTGAGACCAGCCTGGGCAATATAGTGAAACTCTGTCTCTACTAAAAATAAAAAAATTAGCTGGGTGTGGTGGCAGGTGCCTGTAATCCTAGCTACTCAGGAGGCTGAGGCAGGAGAATTGCTTGAACCTGGGAGGCAGAGGTTGCAGTGAGCTGAGATCGTGCCATTGTACTCTAGCCTGGGCATTGCAGTGAGACTACATTTCAAAATAATAATAATAATAAAAGACCTCCTCTGTAAGTATCTCATCAAATAACAAGGCAAGATTAACCATCAGAGAAGAGGCTAAAAATTGTTACCACACCCAGACAGACTTTTCATTTATTATTCTAAGGACAGCTCTGAGAGATCACCTAGGAGACTTTATCTGCATAATAAGACAGCCTTTGTTTGCAGTGCAATTCTGCCCTTCACCTTTCCATAACTTATTGTTCCCATTTGGTTTCAAACGAGAATCACTTACAAACTATTGTTGGCTCTTTGCGCTCATTTAATTCTCCTGAAAATCACTTACCACCCCTCAAAATTGCCTACACTGTGATTTCTCTGTTTCCTATAAAGAGAGTATTTAAGCCTCAATAATCTGGCCCTTCTTAGAGTCGTGTATTTGTGGAACTCCTATGTCTGAGGTTAGTTAATTTGTATGCCTTTCCTCCTGTTAATCTGTGTATTGTCCATTTGTTTAGCAGACTTGCACTTTCAGAGGAGGTGGGAATTTCTCTTTGCTTTACAGATTTGGCATAACTGGCAGGATACTAAAACTGCTCTGCTCCTCTGAAAGCTACAACTGAGAGAACCTAGGACTTGATGAAGCTGGGAAAAGGTTAAGAAATTCTTATCAGGCAGTCCTGTGAATCTTTACTTATGGGATCCAGTTGAGCAGACAGTAAGAGTCACTTCTTGTCTTTTTCTTTTCCAAATTTAAAATAATAGGAGATTTTTTAAAACTAGTGCTTTGAATCTGTGACTCTTGTAGACTTATTTTAGGCTTATTGATTATTGATCTGTAAACTCCTACAAATGGTCTTTGTTCTTCTTGTTTTTGTATTTGGTGTGGTTTGTCATAAGGAGGAAAACCATAAGATTCTCTTTTTGTCCTGTTTTTATGTCTTGAGAAACTTGGCTTTGTAATCAGTGAATTTGTTCTCAGGTGCTACTTCGAAGGGAATAAATTATCAGCTTTATGCCAGGCAGGCAGCCAGTTGGCTGAGAGTCCAAAATGTCTGTTTATCTGAATGTACCAGCTCTCAAGAAAATTTGTCTTGTCTCAAACTTTGTTGTTTTATTAATAATGAGAATCTTTGCTGTCTTAGGCTATTTTTGAAAGAGACTTTAAATCTTGAGAGGGACTGCATATATCCTCTATAAAACTCAATTCTTACATTTATTGGTTTTAAGTCATAAAAATTCTTACTGATTTTGAGTCACAATTGAAGAAGGAATACGTTTAGAGGTTTGGAAGCTATTTGTATGACTCTGGACATTCCTTAATGATCCTCCCCCTGCTGTAACTGCCTGATGGGTTCTTCTTCCTGCTGCACAAATAAAGACCACGGCATTGCAATAAGGAAAGAGTTGAATTGATGTCAGGCTGGCCAACCATGCCGGCCTGGGAGATGGAGTTACTACTCAAATCAATCTCCTCCAAAATTTGGAGATTGGGGTTTTAAAGAATGATTTGGTGAGTAGGGAGTCAGAAGGTAGGCAGTGCTGATTGGTTGGGTAGGAGATGAAATCATAGGGAGTTGAAACTGTTTTCTTGTGCTGAGTCAGCTCCTGGGTGGAGGCCACAAGATCAGATGAGCCAGTTTATCAATCTTGGTGGCATCAGCTGGTGCACTGGAATACAGGGAGTGCAAAACAAACAAACAAACAAACAAACAAAAAAAACAAACTCTACTGATTTCAAGTTTTACAACAGTGACTCCTAAACCATAATTTCTAATCCTGTGGCTAATTTGTTAGTCATGCAAAGGCAATCTAGTTTCCAGACAAAAAGGGAGTTTGTTTTGGGAAAGGCTGTCATCATCTTAGCTTCAAAGTCAAACCGTAAACTAAGTTCCTCCCAAAGTTAGTTCAGCATACATCCAGGGATGAACAAGGGAAGTTTGGAGGTTAGAAGCCAGATGGATTCAGTTAGGTCAGGTCTCTTTCACTGTAATAATTTTCTCAGTAATAATTTTTGCAAAGGCAGTTTCAATCTCTCTCTTTGGGTTTTATAACACCTTATTCTTAAGATGTGGGCTATGAAGAAGGAAAAAGGGCAATGATCACTCTAGCTTTTTCTTGCTGACAGGTGGCATGGTGGGAGTAGGAGTTGACTCTAAGGTAAGAGGAGTGGAACTGCCTTGCAGCTGTCTGCACACACTCAGGGTGCCTAACTGGGGTTTCAAGGCTTGCATGACAGAAGCATTAGTATTCTCCTCTATCGTTTGTTTTAGCACAGCATTTAAATGAGCTATAAAGTAAATAATGAGTTCTAGGGTAAGGAGTGAGAGACCTAGCTTCAGAAGCCTTTGTAGAACTGATCTGAATCTCTGAGGGATCCAAGTGAATAGCTTGGAGAACCAATCAGACATGGGGTCTCTAGTAGAGAGATATTTGGGTCAGAGGTTATTAGAAAGGCTGATGAGGATAGACAGGAAAGGACAAATTTAAATATACCAACCCATATATTTTTAGTTGGCTTCCTAGTCCTGAGACTAGATCAGTCCCGTTAAATAGCTGTTTACCATATCAAGAAGGGGCAGTGCAGATGAGCTAGGCCTCTATATATGATGACAGCAAACAAGTTTTTAATAAGAGGCATTTCTGTGGAAACAAGAAAAACAAAGGTTAATGTTGGGCATAATTTATTGAAACTTTAGACTCAAAGCATCTTTAGTTATAGAGGAGGAAGGCAGTGATAATCTGACATATTTTTCTTGCCTGTACCACAAGGAATAAGCTTCAGCTTTCAGGGCCTCAGAGAAGATGTAGTAGCAATTTCGTTGAGTTCAAGTCAGAAAAATGAAAGAAAGATTTGAAAGCATTCGTTTTGAGACTTGTAACCCAGACAGAATTCAGGAATCAGTCTAAATTGCAGAAAATAATAAAAACTCAAAAACAGTGGACAAGACTAGAATCTAACAACAGAGGTACTATAGCTTTCTGTGAAATACACTTTGTCTCTCTCCATTCCCGTTTTTACTAAAAACAAATTTGCTTGCAAAATAAGTGTTAGTCTTATCGTACTTGGCATGAATATTTGCATAAAGTCAGCAAGAATAATTATTTGCCATATAGGCCTTTTTGAAAATTGGCTGTAATGGAACTTTATTCCATAAGGAATCTCAGCTTAGATTTTTCAAAGCCTTGAACCCAGCTATGGATTTATCTGTGCCTGCAAATATCAGTATGAATTGGGTGAATTCCTCTCCTTGAGGTTCCAAGAAAACTGGGGGTTCCTGGGCTTGTCAGAAAGTGACATTCTTTACTTACCACAGATTGAGAACCCTGGACAGGGACTGCATAGAAAAGGTTTGAGGCCAGCTTTTACCAGGGGCTTTTATTGGCCCTATAAGTCAACTTTGATTCCTTAAAGCAGTCTGTTTGTATATGAAAGTATGCCATTGCAGTCAAAGCCTTGGTAAAATAATCAGTGTCTCCAGTGATGTCTTGTTACAAAAGCAAACATTGTTATTACATGTAGGTAAATAACTATACTGCCATAAGTTAAGAATATTCACAAATAGTTTCCAAATTCTGGAGAAATTAGGTAGAGAGAAAGAAATATGTTCCAAGGTTTTCTCACAGAGTATACTTTACTCAATAGATAAAAGCTGTAAATAGCTCAAAAGAAAAAAAAAAGTTTTCTTGACTCTAAAAAGAAAACATAAAGAATCAGTAAATATTTTAAACAAAAATCATAAGAGATAATTTCAGTCTTCTACTAGTTCAGTACATGCATTAACTCCTGTTCTGCTTGATACTGAATTAGCAAACCACATGAATATATTAGCTCTCTATGAGAATACTGAATATTTGTTTTTTCCCCCTCTATTCCAATGACCATGGGAGCCAAGAAGCATCACAAGGGAAAATCACCTCTTTTTGTTTTGTAAAACCATAGGCAAAAGCCTTTCAATTTTGCAAGATGCTGCCCAACAGACTGCATGTGGAACAAATGAACATTTTCCATCCCAGCCAAAGCAAACTACATATAACAAAATAGACACTAGTCACCTTACTCAGCACCTGATATTGACCTGGCAAGTCTCAAATTTGCTCCTGTTCATCCCTGTCATCTTTGATCCACTCAAAGTGGGGAGAGATGACCTTCAACTCAGAATTCAGTGGGTGAACTATGGGCAAGATGAAGAGCAGATGGTCACCTTGTGTCAGACCTGTGGAGCTTCTGCTAACAATTGCTTCAGGGGTTACCTAATATGACCAGAAAAATAAGGAGGGTTCTCCAACTTAGGCCTGCTTGACTTCCATTAACAATTCCTTCAGAGATCACCTCCACATATATAAACAAACACACAACAAAGACAAGACAGACAGAAGACCTTCTAAACCAAGATCCCTAACCAAAACTCCTAAGTATTCTTCCCAAACTAACCACCTAATCTTTTCCTGAGAAATCTCCCCAAAATCTTCCTGATTAAGGAAAAATCTCCTGAACCAAGACTCTTCCTACTATTTGGGGAGAGCCAGCCAAACCCCTTAAAGGAGCTGAACCAAGACCCCAGAAGAAGCCAAGCCAATCAGGAGGAGAAAGGAGGTGCTGGAAGCACCTAGAATATGCACCAAATCAGACACTCCATGATAGGACCACAGACACCTAATGATGGTGTTACAGTTATAGGACTTTTTCTCCATTGCAATGAAATCCATGCACCATGGATTGGCAATGCCCTGCCAGTAGAAACTATGCCAGAGACAGCCTCCAGTTGAAGAGAATTAAGTAGCCTCTTGGGCTGGCCTCTAGATTCATCGCCAGAGAGGGGGCTACCAAGCCACAAGCAGGAGTCACAAGGGTGATCCTGGATGAGCCCTCAAATTTGGAACTTCCCAATGTGTTCTTCCTGCCCACTGCACAAATAAAACCATGGCATTGCAGTAAAGAAAAAGTTTAATTGATGTGAGGCCAGCCATGCCACATAGGAGACAAAGTTATTACTAAAATCAATCTCCCCCAAAATTTTGGTATGGGAGTTTTAAAGGATAATTTGGTGTGTAGAGAGTCAGAAAGTAGGGAGTGTTGATTGGTCAGGTTGAAGATGAAATCACAGGGGTTTGAAGCTGTCCTCTTGTGCTGTCAGTTCCTGGGTGGATGACACAAAATCAGATGAGCCAGTTTATCAATTTGGGTGGCGTCAGCTGGTGTATCAATCAATGCAGGGTCTTCAAAATATCTCAAACACTGATCTCAGATTTTACAGCAATGACTCCTAAACCATAATTTCTAATCCTGTGGCTAATTTGTTAGTTCTACAAAGGCAGTATAGTCCCCTGACAAGAAGGGGGTTTGTTTTTGGAGAAGGCTGTTATTGTCTTTGTTTCAAAGTTAAACTATAAACTAAGTTCCCCCAAGTTAGTTTGGCCTACACCTAGAAATGAACAAGGACAGCTTGGAGGTTAGAAGCCAGACAAAATTGGTTAGGTCAGATCTCTTTCACTGTAATAATTTTCTCAGTCATAATATTTGCAAAAGTGGTTTCACTGCCACAGACAACTTTTGTTTTCCTGTTTTGTCTTACTGACTGTTCTTTCTTTTTGACTCTCCATTTATCAGGGGCATGTAGGTTATCCCACCTTTCTTTGCTGCAGGCAGCCAGACAAAAAGTTGAGAGCCTCAAGAACGTGGCCAAACTAAAATGTGGGTTTACATCCATTTGTGGCTTACTAAGCTTTCCTTTCTTTGGCTGTCCTGTGAGAATGGTCTGGATCTTGGAAGGGCCACCTTGGTTAAAGCCATAAAGAGGCTTATTAGTTGAGTCTTCAGTCACTTGCTGAATATAGCTTTGGATTAAAATTTTGGTTTATATTCAGAGCATGTTAAAAACATTTTGTTTTGTTTTGTTTTGTTGGTTTGTTTTCTCCCTTCTCATTTGAGCTAAAAAGGTACTTTATACTCAAAAGGAAAAATTTGATTGTTAATTACCCTGAACCTCTAAAAACTTCCAGTATTTCTCTGTACTTGTCAATTCTTTCCCCTGTCTTACCTAAGAAACCATCCCTCTTAAAATGCAAACTTCAGGGAAAGAAAAGCCAGGAAATGAGAATGTTTGCTGTTTGCCCAAAACTGGTAATAATATACTTAAAAGACATTTTAAAAGAGTATTATTCTCAGAAGTCAGCTTAATTAAAAGGTGATATTCAGACTATATATATATTTAAGGCTTTTCTCTTCTTGTTGGGATATTTTTTCCCATGAGAACTTCTTGGTCAGCTGAATTATCCCACACCCCCACTTTTTTTTCTTTTTTTTTTTTTTTTTTTTTTGGCAGAGTCTTGGTCTGTCACCCAGGCTGGAGTGCAGTGGTTCCATCTCAGCTCATTGCAACCTCTGCCTCCTCAGCCCAAATGATTCTCCTGCCTAAGCCTCCCAAGTAGCTGGGATTACAGGCATGCACCACCGCACCTGGCTAATTTTTGTATTTTTAGTAGAGATAGGGTTTGCCATATTGGCCGGACTGGTCTTGAACTCTTGACCTCAACTGATCTGCCTGTCTTGGCCTCCCAAAGTGTTGGGATTGCAGTCATGAACCACTGCGTCTGGCATTTTTTTTTTTTTTCTTTTTCCTTTTTGCTAACTAGAACTTCATTGGCCTTTTTGGAAAACTTCCAAACTGGCTCCTCTAAAATTTACTTTACCAGTTAACATTTCTGTCTTTCCTTCCTTTTATCACCTTTGATCTTCCACCCAGTTCCCTTGGTACGTTCCCCTTCATGCCTCTACCTCTTTACATAGCCAGAACCAAGCCATCTGAGCTTTTACATGCTTATTTCTGGCACAGTGAAGTATTTTCTTTCTTCAGGAAGAAGATTGTTTTTGGTCCTCAAACAACTTTCCAATAAACCCCCCAAAACAAAAAACCAAAAACAGACACTTTGCTGATTTAACTTAAACAAATCCCAAGTACATTATTCATTTTCTCTGGATATGCAAGCAGCCTTTACATACATCACAAAAGAGCAGAATGAGTTTGGGAATCTGTCAAGCAGAGAACCGCTGAGAACCAGCCAGAAGGCTAAATATAGCCTGGTCTTTTGTCGCATATGAACATTAGCTGTTATGTTTCCTCAGGAAGTAAACCCTGCCAAGGTAGTAGATAGTTGTGTTAATGAAAATCTGTATTCATGTCCTTGGTACAAATTTGCATTCAAGGCTTATTTTAAGATCTTATTAGCCTAACACATAATTACTTCAAAAAATAGGGTCAGCCAGGTGTGGTGGCTCATACCTGTAATCCCAGCACTTTGGGAGGCCAAAGTGGGTGGATTGCCTGAGATCAGGAGTTCAAGATCAGTCTGGCCAACATAGTGAAACTCCGTCTCTACTAAAAATACAAAAAAAAAAAAAAAAAATAGCTGGGAGTGGTGGCAGGCACCTGTAATCCCAACTACTTGGGAGGCTGAGGCAGGAGAATCGCTTGAACCTGGGAGGCAGAGGTTGCAGTGAGCCGAGATCGCGCCATTGAACTCCAGCCTGGGCGACAAGAGTGAAATTCCATCTCAAACAAACACACAAACAAACAAAAACGAAACAAAACAAAAATGGTATATGACTTTTAGAAGTGCAGATCCTAGTTTGAGCTGAATGTGCCCTCTCTCTTACCCAAATTCTCACTCTGGATCATTCTTGGTGCAGCTCCTTGAGGTGGATGGTGGGTAGTAGTCAGCTACGAAGGTGACATGGAGTTCAGGGCACAATACCCGAAAATACTGCATCTCAGCATTTTGAATAGTTTAAGATGAAGGAATGTGAGAAAACAACAGGAGCAGGAAGGTCACTTTGGCCAATTCCTCCCTTCCCACCCTTCTCCCCTGAATCGGTGATAAAACCTAGGAAGGACTCTAACCTTTCCTAAGCAGGTTATGTTTCCTAGCTGTTATGCTAGGAAAGGTGTCTTCCCTAGACCCAAAGAAAATGAGCACCTTCATCTCTGAAGACAGAGGGACACCCAGGGGAATCTGAACACACAGGCCTCATTAAGTCCTCCCAGTTTATTACCATTAGATCACACTCTTAGCTCTATCGTGTTTCTCCATGACTGTCTACTCTTCACCAAATTTTGCATTGAAATATTCAGGTTTAACTGGTTTTCTTCAAATTCCGTATGAAGGTTTTTGTGTATGTAAAGGAACACAGGGAACTCCCCCCCCCCAATATGGCTCCCTGGTATAATGAGTATTTTGGGTTTTTGTCTGTTTGTTTGAGTCTTGCTTTGTTGCCCAGGCTGGAGTACAGTGGCACGATCATGGCTGTCACCTACACATTCTGGGCTCAAGCGATCTTCCCACCTCAGCTTCCTGATTAGCTGGGACCACAAGTGCACACCACCACACTTGGCTAATTTTTGTATTTTTTTTGTAGTGACAGGGTCTTGCTATGTTGCTTAGGGTGGTCTCGAACTCCTGGGCTCAAGCAGTTCTCCAGCTCTGGTCTCCAAGAGTACTGGGATCACAGGTGTGAGCCACAACACCCAGCTGAGTATTTTGAATTAAAGGCCCTTAGGGATCAACAGATGCTAGAAGAAACCTTTCCCCTATCTACATAAAGACTGGACAGACCCACCAAGGAGAATAATTGCTTTTCCTTCCTCTGTCCCCTGTCTTTCAGTCCTCTACCTGTCCCAAAGCACAGGATGAGGTTATTCTCATATCTACCAAAGAAGGAAACAATTACTTCTGGTCCCTTCTCGGAGTTTTCATTGACTAAACTCACATCACAGGAAGGTAGACTAAAGTCTGACAACAAACCTGGACAGACTTTTGTCCCAAATGACTGTCCACTCTGTGGGTCCAACCGACTTTGTCCCAGACCATGGTATGTTCTTCAAGTCCATTGAATTTCTTTAAAAATCATTTACTATCTGCCTGAAATCATCCACACTTCCCCATCCTCTTTCCCCTAAGATGTAGGGTATATAAGCCTCTGTACCCCGTTGGGAGATTGGGCACTCACTCTGTGATACTCTACATGCTCACATAGTTAATATATTTATATGCTTTTTCTATTAATCTGCCTCCTGTCAATTATTTTCAGTGAACCTTCAGAGGGTAGAGGTGAAGCTTTCCCTTGGCCCCAAGACATGAAAAACTTATATGCTTTTTCTTTTGTCAATCTATCTTTTGTTATAGGGGCCTCAGCCATGAACCTAGGATAGGTAGAAGGACAAATATTTTTTGTTCCCTAGTTTGCACGTAGGGCAGGGGAAGCATTTTGAAGCTTGCTTTTTTCACACACAGTGGGTGTCCAGCTCCCCAGTCTGAATGGCATGGAGGCTTGATGCCTGGTCAGAAGGGTCCAGAGACACACAGTGCTGCTGGGGCATCCTCCCCTTCCATCGGCAGCAAGTGTCCTCTGGCCTTTTGAAAACAGAATCACACTCTGAATGCACGTTTATGAAATAATAATGAACAAAGTAACATCTGAAAACATGATAGGAAGAGACCACTCAGATTTAAAATGACATTGCTCTGGATCAACTAAGAAGTTTCTTTTTATTAAATCATCTAGGAACCATTTAATGGAGATGCACCTGAAAGGTGCACCTGTAATTACAATGGTGCCATAGCTGTATCAACAGGGGAGAGCTCTCAGCCAGGAAAGCACAAATGCCACGGAGAGTTTACAGAGAATTTGGCAATACAGGTAGGTGTGGTTTTCCTATAATTACAAATAGTCTTCAAATAAATACACCTGAATCACATAGAAAAAAAATACAATAGCCTTATAAATGAGAAAGAAACCAATATACCTCTCCAAAATAACAGGTTTAGAATGATCTGTGTATAACCAAAATGCCTTGGCATGGTGTTTCCATCTTGAGTGGCAATCAAAGAAAGAAGCAGTACATATTTCCCATTATACACGTCTATCCTGTACAGAGTCCATGATAGTTGAACAGCTGCAAAATTCCAATTTGTTGTGTAATGGCAGCTAAGTGTAAAATATTTGTAAGAACTGATTGTATATTAAGTTTGACTACTCATCACTATAATTTTAAACCTACATACACCAAACCTACTATTATTTGTATTTTAAAATGAAGTTATTTCATCTGCATTTACAGACAATCTTTTTCCCCTTTCCCTTGAATTTTCATTATAGCTAGTCACTTTCCTAGGAAAATTCAATATGTTGAAGTATTAAAGAGAAGCAAATCCAATTTTAATCCTATGTTTAAAAATGAAAAGCATCTGCTATCACCTAACAAAATATCCCCATCACCTTTGTAAAGCGAACATTAACCTAAATAGATGTTACATCGCTCCTTACCCCACCCTCCTCCGCCTGTCTCATCTCTCCCCGCAAGGCAGCCTTTTAGACTAGCGCCTCTTCTCTCTCACACGTGTGCTGGATTACAATTTAAATGCAAATAACCCTGCACCTCATTATCTAAGTTCGTGCAGACTCAGTAACAGTTGTCTGTGCTGAAGCCTGTGAAATCAAATGGAGGTTCATCTGTATTCTAACACATGGATTACTTAGAGTAATTTCAAAAGAGCAATTCATCACTGCTTTGAAATTAAACACTGGACTTGCAGAGTGCCTAGGTTACGGAGGAATGCCTTCCTTTTACCACATAGGGAAGCCTTTCCACAAAGGCAATGAGATAGGAACTTCTCTTACTGTAGCTGTTCAATTAGTTCCCAACGACACTAGGTAATTGAAATAACAGACTTCATTTTAATACGAATACAGCTAGTTGAGTGGAAAAGATACATTTATGGTAATGCTAAACACAGTGACAGGACAATCTATATGCATTCCAAATACCACTAACAAGGAAATTATCAACAACGATTTACCAAACAGACATCACTCCAGAAGACATATTTTTTATTTTTTATTTTTTGCAAAATCATCTTTCAAATATAAGGTTACTTTAAAATAATTCTTTGGTTAAAGTATAATTAAAATAAAAAGTAGAAACTCCTCCAAGCCTTTCACTACAGAGTGAAAAATACGCCCCTCTTTCAGCCATCAGATGGCCATTTAATCAGCCATTCAGATTCTATGAATCTAAATGTAATGGAAAACACTGTAATCTGAACTCCATACTGGGGTGAAGCAATAAGCTCCTAGCTACCAATGCAGTGATGGTGAAGACAGCCTGGGAAAATGAAACCCCCAGCTTATGCATTAAAATGTGCCAATTACTCTAGTCCATGGAGGAACAGATGCGGTATTTTAAAATCACAGGAAACAAAGTTCTATCTGTGACTAACACTGGGGCATTACCGGATTGATGTGGCACACTTGTAGAGGAAACGGTTTCAGGCTTTCAATCCCAGATTAAAACCTTTAGTTAATTTCATTTCACCTAGTTCATTTCAAATAACTTTCTACATTAAAACAAAATTCCTCTCTACAAGAAACCATTTGCTTCTTATCTGTCAATTCCTTCCTTGCCCCTCCTTCCTTCTCCTGTCCCCATATATCATTTGTTCTAATAAGCATCAGCTTCAGATCAAAAAGAACCAGCTGCAACTTCAGGTTATATATAATATTAGCCTATACTTTTTGGATGTATATGAAATTGAGTAATATAGCTGTCTGTTTCTTTGATTATACATAGATTCCACATGACTTCCAAATAATTTCTCAGTTGCAGTGCAAGTTTAGTTTTTTAAGTAGGTAAGTGTGCAAGGAGAACTTAATGTGAATTCAGATCTTTTGGGCCATTTTGATAAGCAATTTGAAATAATGAAATTGAAATGAAAGCAGAGAAATACACTCTTTCTTGTTTTCCACCTAAATTATTCAGAAAATTATTTCAGATCTCTATCTCCTTTTGCTTATATAGACCATTGCCTAAGGCAGTGTCCATATTGGACTAAGAACAATGGATTTTAGCCCAGTCAGACAGATTTATCAGGCCATCATATGACTAAGATAACCTAGAGAGATGGAGTGGATAACCTATTCCAGACTCTATTTCATACATTACAGATACTGCCCAGAACACACTGCTACAGTTTCAAGGTGAAGCGTTCAAGCATTATTCTGAGCACTCAACGCCCACAAAAAATTTGTGGTGAATCTGTTAAAGATTATGGATCTGATTAAACAGTAGATTCACTTCATTACAAATACCAGAAGAATGAATGGCAGGGCCATTACATTAGCTGTAATGTGAGTTTTCTTTTAAGACCTTTACTGGGAATATTCCCCCCCAACATTTTATATTAACATGTCACCACAGGGTTATTTCCATACCCAGAAGCTGGGTCAATGTTTGTGCAATGCTAGAAGAAACCATGATTTGTTTCTCAAAATGTAAAATGCATGACATATTTTTCTAAGTGACCTAAAAAATACAACTATGGGCCAGGTGTGGTGGCTCACACCTGTAATCCTAGCACTTTGGGAGACAGAGGCAGGAGCATCGCTTGAGCCCAGGAGTTCAAGACCAGCCTAAGCAATATAGTGAGACCCTGTCTCTAAAAACAGAACAAAACAACTGTAATCCTTTTGCTGATTAACATATATAGCCAGCATCCTTTCATGTCCTCTTCTTTCTAGGGGTTATCAAGTTGTAGTTTCAAATACAGGCATAGATCTATTTTTATATACCTCACGTTTTATGCATCTGAGTTTTGAAACACAGTCAATGCTACTGCAACATACAAACATTCATTTTACACTAACTACTGTTTCTTTAAAGGGCTGGCATTTCACTTTGCATACATCTTCTACAGAGTGAACTATACCATAGGAGACCATCGTCTGTGGCCATCAACAGTCAGATAGTCACACAATTAAACAGACATTGATAACTGATGATTTGGTTTGATTGTCATTTATTTTTCTTTTAAATAAACTCCCTCTAAATGCAGGAAGTATAATGAGAAACCACAGAATGTGGCTCTCCAAATTTCCTCAAGTAGCCCTACCTATATATTTTAAATTATCATAGAAAAACAAACAAAACGACAGCACAAGTAGCAGTGCAGCCATGACTGTCATCATTTATATTAGTTCCCTGACTTACTATACATCCCTGGTATAATTGATGCATTTGTGGATGTTCTGTTATGGTTGACATGTACTGTAAGTGTACAGCAACCTGACCCTTGGTATGGTTTGCAAACACGTCCATATTGCACAGAGTGAACTTCTTGCTGCAAGTAATATATCTAACATACATCCTTTCAAAATGTAACATCCTTAACTAGTTAACATAGTCTAGAGTCTAGGCTTTGCCCCTAGGCAAAGACAAGCAAATATTGGTGATTTAGAAATGCAGTAGCACATTAGGCTACAACACGGGTAATTCCAAGTCACTTCATATTTTGCAAGTTCTTTGCTCCTATGATTGAATACTTCAAACACGTATCTTATCTTTCCTCCTGAGTATCCAAAAGTGCTTTGGAGAGCAAAAGTGCTTTGTCTCCCCATTTCACAGAAGCAAGGGGGTGGGAAGGGCTGTAGCAAGAAGGGCCAGCTGCTCTAGAGAGAATGTGGCAGTACCAGGGTAAATGTTAGCATCCTTAAGCAGGTGTCTTCAGCCAGCAACACCGGTGTATGGGGGCTATGAGGGTAGGATTTCACGTGTAACCTAAGAACAACTCTCTTCAGGGCATGTTTTCTAATAATCTTAAAAGGATTCCTCAGCTTGGCTCTGCCTAACTGGAAAATGGAGATCAAAAAAAAATTCCATCCCCAAACTGCCCTTTCAATGCTCCCCCAGCTGGTCTGGGCACACTCCTTCCTCTTGTACCCCTTAGAGCGGGCCAGCAGCTCCCTCTGGGAGGAATGAGGCCCCTTAGCTGTGCATACCTGGAAGAAACGAAACATTCTCTTCTGTAGCAGGTGCCCCAAGTTAGGGAGACAATTCTCCAAAGCCTTGTGAGCTAGGCAAGAGTCCAGAGAGAACACATTTTTTTTCCTCTGAATCAAGTCTTTCTCTCATTGACACAGTCTCATCTGAAGAACTTTAAGTGTGAAAGGAAATGCTAAATTATTCTGAGCTGTCCACTTAGAATGTGGTGTGGATTTTTAAACACACAAAAAGACACGTCTCCAAAAGGCCTTTCCGTCTTGTTCACTGGTGTGGTTTATTCTTGAAGCAAGGTTTCTCTCCAGTTGAAGCCCCCAGTTGGTCCATGGGTAAGAGGAAGGATGGGTGGATCTGTCAGCTGCCATATTCCAGTTTCTCCTAATTCTTCACAGGAACAAAATCCCAGATATGGGATCTGAAGTAAGAGTCGTAAAGGAAGGGGATATTAGAAGATAGGTTTAATACAGAAAAAGAGGACCAAAATACATAAGGCTACAATGTCAGGAGTTAATTCCTAATTGCAAGTCAAGTTAAAAAGGCAGCTTAAGGCCAGGCACAGTGGCTTATGCCTGTAATCCCAGTACTTTGGGAGGCCGAGGCAGGCGGATCACTTGAGGTCAAGAGTTCAAGACCAGCCTGGCCAACATGGCAAACCTCGTCTATACTAAAAATACAAAAAATCAGCTGGGCGTGGTGGCGTGTGCCTGTAATCCCAGCTACTTGGGAGGCTGAATCAGGAGAATCGCTTGAATCCAGGAGGCAGAGTTTACAGTGAGCTGAGATTGTGTCACTGCTCTCCAGCCTGGGTGACAGAGTGAGACTCTGTCTCAAAAAAAAAAAAAAAAAAAAAAGAGGAAAAGAAAAAGGCGGCTCAAACATTTCTGAAATTATACTTGGACCCAGTGGAAAAGATGCTCCAATTTTAAAAAATTTGTTTCACCCGTTTTTTTTTTTTTTCTCCTTATGAGTCTCTGTAACATTCAGAGCTGAAGCTGTGCTCTCCCTCACTTCAGTTGTCACAGCAATTTTAAAACTTATTTTTGTCTGTGTCCAGAGAGCTGCATTTACAAACAAGACAAAATTCTCTATCTTCCAGCACTGACAAATGAGGACAGATGCATAAATAAACTTTTCAAAAATGTGAAAAACAATTGCGAATGAGTTTGAACCAGTTTCTCTGGTGGCAGAGAAAGGAAGTATGTAATTCGCCGGAAGGGAAGTGTGTGGGAGGCAGCTGACCAGAAAGCCTCTCCCACAGAAAGGAAGCCTCCAGATGTGTGGGTCAGCCTCATGGGTTTTCTGTCTTGCTGTCTTGTTCCTGGCTTTGCCTCTTAGCCTCCTCATTTTAAATTGCTGCACGCCTCAGCCTACCTTCAAGGACCTGTGTTTGAGTTAAGCTTTCAGATGCTGTCTTTTGGACTGACCTCTATTGATCCAACCCAAGTTCCCTCCGGGAAATTCAAAGAAGGTCTC
Source organism: Papio anubis (assembly GCF_008728515.1). Taxonomy (NCBI): domain Eukaryota; kingdom Metazoa; phylum Chordata; class Mammalia; order Primates; family Cercopithecidae; genus Papio; species Papio anubis. The sequence continues at coordinate 11,807,553 of NC_044987.1, forward strand.
TCAGGGAAATCCAGACAATTTGCTTATAATTCCTAGCTGCTTCCTACATTTTAGCTCTTAGAAGCCAGAACTAGCTCTAATACACTGTTTTTCTAACACAAGGCTTAATAAAGTGCCCTGCACAGAGTATCACTCAATATGTCTTGGTTGAGAGAATCAGTAAATGAATATTCCCAGCTCAGCATAAACACATGCTTCAAAGAACTTAGTAATCAGCCAGTCACTGTGCTGACCTCAAACTACTAGCCATCACGGACCCCACAGAGCAAGAATGAATTACCTTTCGGACCATTTGTACGAAGTCCTTGGAGTTCTGAGGTGACAGGCCCTGAAGTTGGCAGGTACAAGCTTCAAGGGAAGATGCGTGGGCCACAATCAGGATGTTATTTCCTGGGGAAAAATGGCAAGGAATGGGAAGACTGTTTCTATAAAGACATGGAAACGGCAAATACTGGAAGCTAACTAAATGCTCTGGAGGGGAGCAAACACACTCAAGAAAAAGACAACTTGCCTAAGCAATATTTTGTAAGTGCTTTGTTATTGATAAGGCAGCCTAATTTTTTTTAAAGAAAACATTTTATCTTAAAATAGTTACAGATGTATGGGGCCAGGTGTGGTGGCTCATCCCTGTAATTCCAGTACTTTGAGAGAACGAGGAGGGAGGATCACTTGAGCTCAGGAGTTTGAGACCAGCCTGAGAAACATAGTGAGACCCTGTCCCTACAGAAAATTAAAAGAACATTAGCTGGGTGTAGTGGCCTGTGACTGTAGTTCCAGCTACTTGGGAGGCCAATGTGGGAGGATCACTTGAGCCCAGGAGATTGAGGCTATAGTGAGTCATGATTGCATCACTGCACTCCAGCCTGAGTGACAGGAGCAAGACCCTGTCTCAGTAATAATAATAATTATTGACTTATGGGAGGGCTACATATAATACATATACATACATACCAGCAAGGTCCCATGAACCCTTCCTCCCAGCTCCCTCCAATGGTAACATCTTACATAACTATGGTACAGTATCAGACCCAGGAAATGGATGCTGGTGCAATACACACAGCGTATTCAGATTTTAGCAGGTGTGCAAGCAGTAGTTTGTGTGTATGTGATGATACAGTTCATGCAATTCTATCATATGTGTAGCTTTGTGTAACACCATGACAATCAAGATACAGAACTGCTGTAGGTCCATAGGGCTCTCTGGGTTACTCCTTCTAATATAGTTTTCAATGCTCCCACTATAGAACTGTGAGTACTTGAGACTTTCTGGTTGATAGAACATGTTGTGTACCTTTATGGCAGTGACTGGCTAATCAATGAAAACTGGAAGGTGGGCATCATCCATAATACTGTTGCTCATGGCTGTCTACCATTTGAATATAAGTATTTTAACTTAAAAAAAAAAGAGATGAAGGGAATGTCCACACTTTTTTTGCAATCTGTCTTTTTCACTAAAAAATGTATAGTGAACAATCTTACATGTTAAATATTTGAGCTCAATGTTTAGAAAATTCAATAGCAAACACACTTGAGCCTTACAGAACACTGCTCTTGGTGATAGCAGGGAAGGTGTGTGTATCTGTGTAGGAGTGTTGTGTGTAGGTGTGCATGCTGCTGGATCAATGATAGGCAAAACAGTGGCATGCTAGAGCTTTTGGAAATTGTAAGAGGGAATCTCACAGGGTGCAAGAAGAATAGCTATAATGCAGAATTTAAGTCATTAAGAATAGTAACTAAGTCTGGCATAAACCCCTGGAATATCTACCATTTTAGATACTCACAGAATATTACACATTTAATGTAAAAGTATCTGGAAGAAAATCTGGAAATACATTTCTTTGGTTAGCCAAAGCAAGTTGAAACATCTTGAATAGCCTATTAACCATTATAGAGAAATAATCACGTATGTAAAGATGGAGCTCAGAATAATAACCACTTACCTTTACTTTTACATTCACTTATTATTTCTTTTGTTACTTGGAAACTTCTACTGATATAAGTATCATAGGATTCTGAAACAACTAATTTGCTGACTGGAATGTGAGGTCTGTAATAGAAAAATGAACAAAGGAAATGAAAACATTTTGATCTTAAGACAAAGGAAGATCCAAACTTTTATTTCAAGGCCTTTCTAAAGATCCCATAGATCTGTTTGCTTATCCATTTCCCTAGAAAGGAGAAAGGTATAGGGAAGGGTATTTCCACTGTATGAACATGGAATGGAAATGTACAGAAATAACAGCTACGTGTATGGCGTCACAGTGACCAGGTGAAAAATGAGACATTCAGTGCAAGTCTCATTCACAGGATAACATATAAGCCCTTGATTGGTGGTCCTAGTCACATAGCTAATACAAAGCAAAGCAGAGATGGGAACCCTCAACCTACTTACATCAGTGGGGATTTCCCAGGCCTCTCCTCAAGAGCTGCAAGGATAGGTTTTAAAAGCAGATATTAGGTCCATCTGATTCTTTGTGAGTTTATAACACTTCACCAGCCTTTTCCTTTTATTTCTCTCTTATTTTGAACACAGACCGTACACTTGGCACAAAGAGAAGTGCAGAGCATAAAGATGAAGACAACCCAATTTCTGTGCTAGAGAAGTTCTCTGTCTGTGGTTGGGGGTGAAGAGGCTAGTGATGTAAATGATGATTACTATACAAGCTACAAAGGCATGTGATACTGTGTGTCCTCTACCGGCTTGGGGGCCTGGCTGTGTCCTCCACCCAAATCTCATCTTGAATTTCCACATGTTGTGGGAGGGACTTGGTGGGAGATAACTGAATCATGGGCGCAGGTCTTTCCTGTGCTGTTCTCATGATAGTGAATGAGTCTCACGAGATCTGATGGTTTTATTTTTTATTTTATTTTTATTTTATTTTTTGTTATTTGTTTTTTTTTGTTTTTTTATTTTTGAGACGGAGTTTCACTCTTGCTGCCCAGGCTGGAGTGCAATGGCTTGATCTTGACTCATTGCATCTTCCACCCACTGGGTTCAAGCGATTCCCCTGCCTCAGCCTCCCGAGTAGCTGTGAATAGAGGCATGCACCACTACGCCTGGTTAATTTTGTATTTTTTTTTTTTGGAGACGGAGTCTCGCTGTGTCCCCCAGGCTGGAGTGCAGTGGCGCGACCTCGGCTCACTGCAAGCTTCGCCTCCTGGGCTCACACCATTCTCCTGCCTCAGCCTCCTGAGTAGCTGGGACTACAGGCGCCCACTACCGCGCCCGGCTAATTTTTTGTATTTTTAGTAGAGACGGGGTTTCACCGTGGTCTCGATCTCCTGACCTTGTGATCCGCCCGCCTCGGCCTCCCAAAGTGCTGGGATTACAGGCGTGAGCCACTGCGCCCGGCCAGTTTTGTATTTTTTTTAGTAGAGACAGGGTTTCACCATGTTGGCCAGGCTGGTCTTGAACTCCTGACCTCAGATGATCTGCCCACCTCAGCCTCCCAAAGTGCTGGGATTACAGACGTGAGCCACTGCACCTGGCTGATCTGATGGTTTTATTTTTTATTTTTTATTTTTTTTTTGAGACGGAGTCTCGCTGTGTCTCCCAGGCTGGAGTGCAGTGGCGCGATCTCGGCTCACTGCAAGCTCCGCCTCCCGGGTTCACGCCATTCTCCCGCCTCAGCCTCCCAAGTAGCTGGGACTACAGGCGCCCGCCACTGCGCCCGGCTAATTTTTTGTATTTTTAGTAGAGACGGGGTTTCACCGTGTTAGCCAGGATGGTCTCGATCTCCTGACCTCGTGATCCACCCGCCTCGGCCTCCCAAAGTGCTGGGATTACAGGCTTGAGCCACCGTGCCCGGCCTGATCTGATGGTTTTAAAAAGGGGAGGTCCCTGCACAAGCTCTCTCTTTGCCTGCTGCAATCCATGTAAGACGTGACTTGCTCCTCCTTGCCTTCCGGCATGATTGTGAGGCTTCCCCAGCCACGTGTAAGTATAAGTCCAATTAAAAGCTCTTTCTTTTGTAAATTGCCCAGTCCCAGGTATGTCTTTGTCAGCAGCGTGAAAACGAACTAACACAGCATGGAAGAGGATGATCAAAGCTAGGCTTCCTGTCCTGCTGCCCCTGCATGTCTTCAAACCCAGTCGCCAGTGCCCTTAGGGCCCACCTCTGCTTGCCTCCGCCCTGCTTAACTATGTAGAGTTTCTGTGTTGTTTCTGGTCCACAAGATGTTTATCTTGTTTTCTGGGTACAACTATGTCATTTCAATTTTCTTACTTTGTCAGTTTTCATTTTGTCTTTCACTGCTGGGTGTTTAGTGCCTGGTAGAGGTGTGGTAAGTTCTCAAAATGAATTCACATGGCCTCTGGATCAGAATATACTATTACTGCTACTATTAGCACAAAATATTTACTGAGGTTCCCATATGTGTCAGGCTCTGTGCAAGTGTCCTTCTAGCATTCTTTCAGTCTAATCCTCCCAGCAATGCTTTTGTAAAGGCTGTTTATGGATGACAAAACAGAAGCTCAGAAAGGCTGCAGCTGACTTGCCTATGCTAACACCATTAGCGACTCTTAGAACCTGGATTTGAACCCGAGTCTGGGGTCTGGCCTGTGAGCCTATCCTCCACACACAGCTTCTGACAGTGCCCTTGTCAAGCCTGCCCTTCTGTGCACATAGGCTTACTGTCCAGAGAGGAAGGATGCCGTTCCACTTGAAGGAAACTTGCATTCTCTCAGCATGCATGTTTCTCCTAGGAAACAGCCTTCTGAGTCTCACAACACCCTGGGGGATAGGTAGAGACCTGAATCACCACTTGTTGGGGCTGCACCTCATTGTTCTGGAGCAAGCTCTTTCTCCTCTTTTTCTCTCCCCATCCCCACCTCTCACCCAGTTCCATCTCCATTTATGTCACCTGATCTCCCAGGCCTGTCCCCTCCCCACAGTAACAAAAGGCCACTTTGTATGGCCCAGGGAGTCATTTCAAGGGTGAGACCATGTAATGTGTGAGATTTATGTAGGTGAAGAGCGGGAGACGTACTGGGATCTGGTTCCTCCTGATCAGTTCTTGCCTATGGCTTCTCCCAGCACCTTAAAGTGGAGCCTGTGAATGACTCCAGTGTCTGGAGCCCTGATGGGCTTGGCCTGAGTCAGAGCTTCCTCACCCCTGTCAGCAGGTCATGTCATGCTGCTAGCCACACCTGCGGGCCCTGTGCTGTCCTCAGAGTCAGGTGGCCTTCCCACCACCCACTCAACCTGGAATACGGTGCTCTGGAAGTCAGGTGGCATCCCCGAAACAGTATCCTCCTCCATATACTTTCTGCTCCCCATCTTGCTGTGGTCCAGGTTGTAAGCACAGGCCTGTGCTTTGAGCTTCACACCAAAGTTTGATTTGTTTCCCCTCTAACACTCCAGATCTATGCCCTCCCCCAGTCCCCTGCCCCAGTCCCATGCCCCGTTCTGAAGCCCCACCCAGCTGGTGTGGATTTTGTGTTTTCTGCCTTGCTCCTCTGGCCCAGCTCCTCAAGGCTAGGGTTGCTTTTCAATCCCCCAGGCCCTAGGCTGGTCTTGCTGCCTGTGGATGATGCTTCGATATTAGTCACCAGCCTGGTTAGCTTCCCTAACTCGGCTTTCAGTCCCACCTCCCTCCTGTTCTCTTCCTACCCCTGTTGCAAGGTGAGAGGGCTCTTTCAGCAGAGCCTGCCTGACTCACACTACCCCGGCTCTCGGGGCTTGCCCTTCTGCCTGTCACCATGTGTCTTCAATCATTTGGGCACCACTTCCTTGCTTCCAAAGGCTTGTTCATTTGGCATCATTAATTTCATAGGTAATTAAACTCCAGGGCTGTCCCTTTCACATGCTTACACTTTGGCTTTCTCAACTGATTTTTCAAATTAGAGGCTTCATCTCCTCCCCCAATTCCCTCACCAAACAGAAAATGGTTGAATTGAATTCTGATTTGCCGGAGAGGAAAAGGCAATCTGGAATCAGGACTGTGTCCTGACCCCCAAGTTCCTGGCATTCATCCTTCTGCTCACACTGCTGGTGGGGTGTGTATCTGAGTGTACATTGACAGGCTCAGGTAGGATGATTCTGGAGACCTTTGTAAGGCAGCTTGGGAGGCAATGGCAGAACACACCTAAAGGAAATTTCAAAGACATAGTTGACCCAAATTGGTCTGGGTGGGACTGGTGGTGAATGATGAAAGTCACTTAACCAATGTTGGTGGCAACTCCCCCTCTTTCCAGGCCAAAGGGATGCTGGCTGTTGCACGGGGACAACAATTTATTGCTAATTGCCTGCAAAGAGCAGAAAAACGGTGGCCAGAAAGGGGATAGGACAAAATGTGAAGTGTATTCGTGGGGGATCCTGTTGATCGATCTAATTTTATTTTTGAGCAATGCTAATTCCTTTCAGACAAGAGGCAGCAGCACATAACTAGTTAATGGGGTCATCTGAGGTCTTATTTGCTGAGCAGAAAAAATGAGTATGGAAAAAGAAGATATTCTTTATTACCTTAGCTAGAAATGCACATTGCTTTATTTGTGGTTTGGGTAGGTATTTGAAATGAAAGGTCAATAGATATCACATAACAAAGTTCTGCTTATCTTGACAACTTGTTATTATTAATTCTTTTTTTTTTTTTTTTTTGACGGAGTCTCACTCTGTCACCAGGCTGGAGTGCAGTGGCACGATCTCGGCTCACTGCAAAACCTCCGCCTCCCGGGTTCAAGTGATTCTCCTGCCTCAGTCCTCCCAAAGTAGCTGGGACTACAGGTGCGCACCACCACACCCAGCTAATTCTTATATTTTCAGCAGACACGGGGTTTCACCATGTTGGCCGGGATGGTCTCGATCTCTTGACCTCGTGATCCACCCAGCCCGGCCTCCCAAAGTGCTGGGATTACAGGCGTGAGCCACTGCGCCTGGCCCTATTATTAATTCTTAATTGTGTACATGCGGTTTATTCAGCTGTAAGCAATCTACAAACACTTTTTAAAATCCCAGCACACTTGGGTCTAATGGAAAAAGGAAAGGAACAGGAATGGGATGACTGCCCAGAAGATTGCATGGGGCTGGACATGTGGAAAATGATGAATAAAGCTTATTATTATTATTGTTATATGTGGTCACTAAATGTATAAATACTTTTAGGCAAGTTATTTGAACTCTCTCATATATAAAAATGGTTTACCTACATTCTGGGCATATAGCAATAATAAACAAAGATAATACAGAGATTTAAAAATGCTTTGAAAAATTAAATGTAGAAACTGCAAGACATCGTCATCTCCCTTATCGCTCCAATCTTCTCAACTGCATCATCATTAGCTGGTGCTTATTGCTGGAATGCAAAATGGTTTTATTACACTGAAGCAGGTATAATAAAGTCAGAAAAATCCAACACGGGGGTGAGGCTGGAGAATCTAATCCACACTAATGCCAAATATGAAAAAAATGTTGGCTTTTCTCCAGTTTTGATTTCTAAAATCGTAGCTCGATTTCCACCACTATGGACAACTGCCTGTAGGTGATGTCCAGCCCTGTCTCCTTCATGAACCTGGCCTAGTGCTAGTGCAGAAAGCACTTCCACACTGGCCTCAGTAAGCAGCAGTTTCCCAGGCTTACCTGTAGGTTGTATCAACACTCAGGTTGGCTGCAGCTAACTCCGATGGAGGTATCCATGCAGGTAACGTGCTCCCGGCAACCCATTTTGTCCACTCAAATAAGCCGGGCTCTACACGGATCTTCAAGTGATTTTCTTGTTGTAAACCTTAGGGGTAAAATACAGTGAAGATGAAGGAAGTGCCTCTATATTCTCAGGCCAAATTGTTATAAAAATTCTGATAAATCAGTTATTCTCTTTCCTACTGGCTGCTATACATAGCTAAACAGAAGTGGAAGCATGTGGATTTGGACAAGGTTTTTAATTTTTGTGCATTACTAACACGTGAGTTTCATACTCCTGCCATACTCCGAGGATGTACGCTGGCTTTAAGTCATATCTGACTTAAGGAAAAAAGCCACAAGTCATTGTCCATATAATTTATTCAAGGCTGGGTTCGGTAGCTCACACCTGTAATCCCAACACTTTGGGAGGCTGAGAAGGGCGGAGCACTTGAGGTTAGGAGTTGAGACCAGGCTGGCCAACATGGTGAAACCCCATCTCTACCCAAAACACAAAAATTAGCAGGGTGTAGTGGCATGCACTTGTCCCAGCACTCAGGAGGCTGAGGCAGGAGAATCACTTGAACCCTGGAGGCGAAAGTTGTAGTGAGCCAAGATTGTGCCACTGCATTCCAGCCTTGGTGACACAGTGAGATTCTATCTCAAAAAAAGAAAATTTATTCAATTCTGTGACTACCACAATTCCTCTTTCTTTTTCTGTTTTTTGTTTGTTCGTTTGTTTTTGATACAGAGTCTCTTGCCCTGTCACCCAGGCTGGAGTGCAGTGGCCCAATCTTGGCTCACTGCAATCTCTGCCTCCTGGGTTCAAGTGATTCTCTGGCCTCAGCCTCCCGAGTAGCTGGGATGACAGGCGCCTGCCACCATGCCCAGCTCTTTTTTTTTTTTTTGAGACGGAGTCTCGCTCTGTCGCCCAGGCTGGAGTGCAGTGGCCGGATCTCAGCTCACTGCAAGCTCCGCCTCCCGGGTTCACGCCATTCTCCGGCCTCAGCCTCCGAGTAGCTGGGACTACAGGCGCCCGCCACCTCGCCCGGCTAGTTTTTTGTATTTTTTAGTGGAGACGGGGTTTCACCGGGTTAGCCAGGATAGTCTCGATCTCCTGACCTTGTGATCCACCCGTCTCGGCCTCCCAAAGTGCTGGGATTACAGGCATGAGCCACCGCGCCCGGCCCCCATAATTCCTCTTTCTAAAGCAAATTCCATGGTGTTACCAAGAAACTTCAGATAGTTTCTGAGTATCCAACATCGTATTTGAATATCATGTAAATTGTTCATTTTCTCTACCAGAAAATCGAATGCTGAACATTTACTAGTAGCAGTGCAGAAGCCCTCTGTTTTACTGTAGTGCAGCTGGCTTCCTAGAAATGGTCCCTGCTTAGTTATCGTCATATTGCATGCAGTCCAGTTGTTCTGTGCAAATTGAATACATAAATGCCTTCTGGTAGTGAAGAGGTCTACTTAAGGTTAAAGGATAGAAGACTCAGATGTAGTGTCAAGTTCTTTGTTGGCTTATTTCTGGCTCATTCATTTCTTTGGTAGAAGTAAACAGTCTAATCCTGTTCCTTTTAGTTTTCCTTCCCATGAAATGAGAATGGAGATACCTGTAACTCATGCTTCCACAGATTTTAGGGTGAGACTTGAGTATCTTGGTAGCAATGGTGCTTTTAAAGTCTTTCCAATTAAGTAAAGAAAAAATGATGATTAAGATTTGAGGCTCCTAGGAGCACCACAGGAGGCAAACAACAGATCAAAACAGGAAAGTTATTCGACTATTAAGTGTAAAGAAAGGATCACACTCTATAAGTAAACATTTTGCAAGCCTAGGATTCATCCAAGAGCGCTTTAAATTCTCAAAGAAAACATGATTAGTATACTTCCTTTTATTTCACTTAGACTGCCAGAGTATGTTTTTGTGGCTTGGGCAAAGATCGCCTTCTGAAAGAATCCTTGCTTCATTCCAAATTCGAAGCTTTCAACTGGCAAATGTCCCATGACTCTAAGATAATTTATGTGTGGGGCTGCCTAGAAACAGAGGGATGGACTACTTGTTTTTGTCAACCTGCAAGTCTTACCTTTCAAGATATTGTGTGCAGTCTGAACGCAGCGAAGGGACGGGGAGCAATAGACATGATCGATAATGGTATTGCTCTCTAATAAGGCTTCGCCTGCAAAGAAAACCACAAAAGAATCAGTCTGATGGATTTACTCAGTCTCACCTCGATCCGCAGTGTGAGAGGGGGCCAAGCAGTAAGCCCCTGTAAACCCTTCTTTCCTAACTGGGGCTCACATAGAGCCAGTAGTGTCAGCCTTTGTTAGTTTCTAACAAAACCCCTCATCGGTGTTCCTGTGAGAGCAAGTGACAGAGCCCTTCTTGTCTTTTCTTTCCCTTCCCTCTGGTGCTAACAAGTGGTAAAGCCTTTAGCTAGGAGATATTAAGAAACAGGACAATACTTTGGCTTCAAGTTTGTGAAAGAGGATTTATTTTATGAATATTAGGTCTTGTTTTAATTTTATTCTGTGCTAACCAAAATCTCAACATGTCATATTCTTAGACACCAGAGATAAATCCCAACACCTCATACTTTAATGCTATCCTCATAAAATCCACTTCTTTCAAAAATTTATTCTTCTTCTTAATTTAATTTTCAGAGATAGGGTTTTGCTCTGTCATTCAGGCTGGAGTGCAGGGGTGCGATCATACCTCGCTGCAGCCTCAAACTCCAGGTCTCAAGCAGTCCTCCTGCCTCAGCCTCTCAAAGTGCTAGATTGTAGGTGAGAGCCACCACGCCGGGCCTGGAAACCAGTTATTTTGTCTACTGGATTAAATCCGAGCACCTTAATATGGTGATCAAGGTCTTCCATGAACTTGCCTTTATCCATCTTGCCAGCCTCATCTCTGCCTTGCCTTGCAATTTATACTCTAGACACAAGACACTTTGTTTCCCCTGCATTCCTGAGGCTGTTTCTCAAGCCTCAGACAGTTTATGTGGTCCCTCCCACTGAGAATGCCATTTCCTCACTCCTGCTCCTTCTTTGCCCAGCTAACTTCCACTTCAGTTCCCAGCTCACCTCTTCACCTCTTAGATGTCTTTTTGTGTTCCCATATTTGGTGACCACGCATAGCTCTATGTATATCATATTGTATGATATTTATCCACACATAAGTTTGTTTCCCTGACTCACACTTGGGTTCCCTTAGTCCAATACCTTGCACAAGGTAAGTGAGCACTACATATCTGCTAAGTGACTGAACAGGAAAGTACTATCTCCCCGCAGCAGTAATGGAATGGGCTTGCAAAGAGCTGGGCATCTTCAAAGGATCAGTTGACCTTTATAAATTCAGCAAGTCCAGGTCCGTCTTCTTCACTCTTGTCCTCTTCCACAGCCATGCTGGCAGATGCTGCTGTCTTGAACTAGATGCTGACCTGTCTGCTACATCCAACAGTGAGCACAGTAACCCAAGCCATTACTGGATCACGAGGTCCTCAATAAGGACCACACCTCATTCACTTTGGTCAACCAACCCAGGGCTGAGCACAGTGTCCTAAACTTAATGGTTGTGTAGCAAGTTCCTTTTGAATTGAGGAAATTTATTACTTGTAGGAAAGTTATAGAAGCCCCCAGGAAGGGTCCCGCATATCCATGGTACCAGCGTTTTGAAGGAGGCGGCAGGAAATGCCTGGAGTATAGTCACTCCAGGATACTTACCCACTAGTCTCGCTTGCATGCATCCAAACACAGTGATGGGAGCATCTTTCTCGTAATCTCTGAAACCACCACTCCGCTGAGGTAAACTATGAGGCATGTTCAGGTTGCTCCGTATGTAGCGGCCTGAAAAATAAAAAAGTTAGACAGAGGATACATACATTTCTTGTTTACTTGGGACTCCCTTACTGATCCTGACACTCTCCACCCCCATTCCTTCTTGGCTAAAGAGATCACATTGAGCTCTCTGGAGCTGATGGAAAATATCAAGGCTGATATTTTGTCTCATAAAGTGACTTGGAATTCACTCTTCCATTCTACTGACAAAAGTGACATGAGGTAGTTTCTCAGTGAAGGTAATAACCATGCACCCTAAGGCAGGTGAGATTCCCTGGTCAGGCAAGCTTCCGTGTCTTCAAATGCCACTCAAGTGAAAATGGAACCCAGCGAACCCGGGAGGTTTAATGGCAGGAGCTCTGGCCATGGGATTAGGGCACGTTGCTGCTGCTGACTTTGCCATGTGGCCTTGGGCAAGACATCTGTCTTCTTTAGTCCTGGCATCCAAGTTTATAGAATGGGGACAAGAACACTTACTTCTTCCCTAAAGCTCAAGACAATCAGGAGGGGCTTACGGATAACAGACATTTTCTATAGTACACAAAACTATAAATGACTCCATCCAGATAACTGTAGCTTGACTGTGCCCCCTAGAGGCCACTATGGGTATGGCAGTGCTGAGCAGGCCCACCAACAACTCACCTTTGGCATCGAAGCACTGGGACAGCCAGTACTTCCCAAACACAACATCCATCCTCTCACCATGCCGACACACAAAGAGGCATCGCTTCTGGGGGCCGGGCTGGCTGTTGACCCTCAGCGGCTACAGAGAAAGAAAGGCTATCAGTGAAGACTCACATGGCAAAGTGGACATGTCTTGGAGCCAGGTGCCAGGTGAGCTGAGCTCTCCTACCAAAGTTCTGCCAAGGTGTGACTAGGTGAGGACAGTAAGACTCATCCTACAGACCTCATAAGTTATTTTGAGGCTCAAATAAGATAAACTGCATGTCTTTATAAAATGAGAAGGGTTGTGAAAAGGGCATTATTGTTGCTACAGCTGCCCTTGGTAGGAGTAGCATTTGGCCATTACTAAAACATGCCGTACACTTTCAGTTACAGCTCAGAGGTAAAACTAGCCATTCACGTAGAGACAGCCATCTAGTGGGACATCTTCCCCCCTAGAAGGGGCAATTCATCAACTTCTTCAGGGAGAGAGGGCTTCTGTGATCACAAATGTGTCTACCTTTTCTCTAAAGTGTGTGGCCAGACCACGTGGTCCTCATGGTCCACTCCAGCAATGAGACCCTGTTTTCCTATTCTAATCACAATGTAGGCTCTGCTGTCTGACTATATATATGTTGGTGATCCCCAAAATGAGACAACTGCGACCTCTGGGTGATGACACAGGCAAATCGAGTCAAAGGCTTGTCCAAATGACTTTGGCTTCTATAACTGCTGGATGGAACCTTGCAGATGTTTCTGCATTCCTTCTTTCTGATATAGTCAGCTTTTCCAGTTTCCTTCGTGCTGGCCAGCACTTCACATTTGCTTCTAGTGGCCCTGACAAGGTTAATACATGGAATGGTGGCATGATCCTTCTCATCTCTTTTCCTATTGTTCCTTCATTCAAATCCTGGGCTCCAGCCACAATGGTCTACTCTCTTGATCCTCAACATGCTTGAACTTTCAGCTTGCCTCTATTTGTACTGTTCAACAACGACTCCCTGCCTCCTTCCATCTCCAACCTTTCTTGAAAAAGTTAACACATACTGAGCACTCATTATATGCCAGTTATTGTGCCAGCCTTATTTTATTATTTTCTTTTATCTTTGTGACAAACTACAAAACAGATACAACTATGGGCATTATTCCTACTTTAGAGAGAAAATTTCCTCCTATGTCTGTGGAACAACCTTCCTTATGAGCCTAGCTTCAAATGTTGGAAGTAACTGTCAGTACTGCTCATCTGACTCTTCCCAGCCTTGAATTTTTGTATATCTTTTATAATTCGGTGTCCTTTCTTCCCAAGAGATCATGGAACCTTTGGAGATAGCAAGGGCAATGCCTCATACTTAATAAATAGGTTCTCAGTGAATCCTGGTTAGAGTTGGGGTGTGATCCTAACAATCGGCCTTACCTGCATGGGCTGGCAGATGATAGTAAGAGGAGTCGTCTCCCCGAGCCCCTGGTCCTCATACGGCCGCCTCTCCAATACTCCATCCCCAAATGTGAGAGAGTTGGACGATGATGTATTTAAGATTGAGTAAGAACTGCAGAGGAAGATAAGGAAGGTGTGAACGCTCTGGCCAGCAGTTATCAGCACTTCCTCCTGGGGTCAACAGGAGTGTGGGAATTAACTCAGCGCCCTCTGTGGGTAGCCCAATGATGAGGGAAGCTGAGCCAGAGTGGTCCCATTCCTAAAGGAAGAATACCTTCTTTTATACTGAAGACTTGCAGTTAATAAATTAGAGGTAGGCCGGGCATGGTGACTCACACCTGCACTTTGGGACGCCAAGGCAGGTGGATCACTTGAGGTCAGGAGTTCGAGACCAGCCTGGCCAATATGGCAAAACCCCACCTCTACTAAAAATACAAAAAATCAGCTGGGAGTGGTCATGTGTGCCTGTAGTCCCAGCTACTCGGGAGGCTGAGGTATGAGAATCGCTTGAACCTGGGAGGTGGAGGCTGCAGTGAGCCAAGATCGCACCACTGCACTCCAGCCTGGGCGGTAGGGTGAAACTCCATCTCAAAAAGAAATAAAAATAAAAATAAGTAAATAAATAAATTAGAGGTAGATGGATTTCTGCACTGAAGACAGATATATTCATTCCTTTGGGCAAGGATGGGTCCTAGTGATTTTGTGCCATGCATGGTTCACGCCAAAGACAAGTTCAAGAATAACAATATATCAATTATTTGTTTGCAGCTGTTTTTCTGGTTCAAAAGAAATCTATGATCCCTGTTGCCTTTAATATTTCCCGTGGTAATTTCCATCTGAAGTGAAGAGTGATAGGGGGGTCTTGTCACCATCTCCACCACTTAGCCAGTGGTTCCTAACGGTCAAGGAAACATTGTGCCAAAGTCCCCTATTCTACCCTCTTCAGTCTCCAAAACCCTATCTCCCCTCAATCACACCTCCAACAAGATGATTACAAATAGAATTATTTCAGAGAAGACCATTCTCACCAGATGTTTAGAGCTGTGAGCCAAGAACTCTCATTTCTGAGTGTAACACTATAGCTACAGAAGCCTAAAAAGAGGTCTTGCTGAAAGGAAGACTGTCAAAACCTGCCAAGCTTAAATTGTTGTCAATAGTAAGACTTCCACAAAGCTTTATCTAATAAACATTGCAATTTAAATGTGGTTGTTAGGCAAATCCAGTGAACATCTTTGGAAATCACTGAGCAGGGTCCAGGGGAAACATTTAAATTTTATAGATTTCTTGCTTCTTTACAATTTGGGTAGCTATCTATCCCAGTTTTCTCCATATACTCCTAGCTTGCATCTGCTGACCCAGCAACCTGTCTGGGCTACCACCTGTTTTGGATTATTCACTTTTAACATTGTATTATCAGAATTTTATTTTAGAGATGGAGTGTCACTTTTGTCACCCAGGCTGAAGTGCAATGACATGATGTCGGCTCACTGCAACCTCCACCCTGAAGGTTCGAGCGATTTTCCTGCCTCAGCCTCTGGAATAGCTGGGATTACAGGCATGCGTCACCACACCTGGCAATTTTTGTATTTTTAGTAGAGACGGGGTTTCACCATGTTGGCCAGGTTGGTCTCGAACTCCTGAACTCAGGTGATCTGACCACTTGGCCTCCCGAAGTCATCCTGGGATTACAGGCGTGAGCCACCGCACCTGGCCCAGAATTTTATTTTTGAAAATAACTTTTTATATTCACAAATATAATACAGCGAACTGGTTGTTGGTAAATTTTTGTTCCAAAAATTATGTGATTTTAACTATCTTAGCACCCCGTTCACTTTCAGAAGTGGCTGCTTTTTCACTAGAAGTGACAGATTCGTTCTATCTACTTATAAGCGAAGGTCTCAGAAGTCTCATGCCCTGAAAAACTGATTTTGAATACTTGTGCATATCAGAATCACCAGGGGACTTTAAAAAAAAACACTCATGCTGGGGTTCTGCTCCTCACAGGCTGTGATTCAGTAGGTCAGAGTGGGACCCAGGAAACCTGCATCAGTCCATCTGAATATGTTGCCAAGTGAAACCTGTTATGGAAAAATTTAAGTAACTGTAGCCCAAGGAAATCTTGTGCCGTTCACACGGTGTAAGAGACCAGCGATTCTACTTTATTTTAAACTAAGACCCTTCCAAACATCACACAGTTCAAGAAAATCCAGTTTGGCTGGGCACGGTGGCTCACGTCTGTAATTCCAGCACTTTGGGAGGCTGAGGCAGGTGGATCACCTGGGGTCAGGAGTTCAAGACCAGCCTGGTCAACATGGTGAAACCCCGTCTCTATTAAAAATACAAAAATTATCTGGGTATGGTGGCACACACCTGAAGTCCCAGCTACTCAGGAGGCGGAGGCAGGAGAATCACTGGAACCCAGGAGGCGGAGGTTACAGTGAGCTGACATCACACCACTGCACTCCAGCCTGGGCGACAGAGTGAGACTCCATCTCAGAAAAAATAAAAAAAAAAAAAAAGAAAATCCAGTTTTATTGTCTGACTCATCAAAGCTTCAGGGTGCAAAACGTCTGGCTACCTAGAATTGTGCTGACATCTTGCGTGTACATGTCTGTTTCTTTACTTTATTGCAGCTGTGAAGATACTGATAGGATTCCTTCTCTCCCTCCTTCAGCTCCCATGGCAAGACGAATGCCAGCCTCTTTCCCTTCTTAACTGTCATTATAATCAAAGGACCTGACTCACTCTGAGACAGCTTGGAGCTGCCAGTTCCAGTAAGACAATAGTCAGATGCTTCTTGCTCAGAACAGTGGAGGGAGGAAGCCGGGTCTAAGATCCAGAACATCTCAAGCATCAGGAGAGCTGGTTTCTCCCTGCAACACGCCAGGCCTGTGCTAAGCCCGAGCGGCCAGGCAGCTCACCCAGCTTCAGAGAACACAAGGAGGCTTCATCAACTTGCCTTACTTAGAACCAAGTAAGACACTCAAGTTAGTGTGGAGAGAACATATTTCCTTAGGAGGGACTCAGAGAACTGAGAAGCACTTGGCAGGGAGTGTTGTTAAACTCATTGACCCCCAATCATGACTTGTTGCCTGGATCCCCTGGGCAACTCCCACCATGCCAGCCAGGCCATGCTTGCCATTCCCCTGGGGTTCTACCTCCTGATGTCTATCCTGGGTTAGGAGTGAGAGAAGATCTGTCTTACAAGGAAGCTGGGCTCTGCCTCCTTGAGTCATTTAACCTCTGGGGTTAAATAGGAAAGTGCAGTTCATCTACAGGATTGCTTTTATGGAAGACACATGTCCTTTGATGAGCACTCAGTGAGGACTGGCAAACACAAGATAGACAAAAGTCATCATTATGCAAATGGTGATTTTATAGTCACCGCTATACACCAGACTCTGAACCATGTAAAGCGAAGCTCGGCATTGCAGTCTTCACAACAACCTTATGAGGTAAGTGCAATGATTAGTTCCATTTTCTAGATGAGCAAACAGAGGCTCAGAGAGGTAATGCAACTTGGCCAAGGCCACATAGCTGGTAAGTGGTAGAGTTATCGTTTAAATCCAAGACTATTGGAACCCAGTCTCAAATTCTTAATTACAATAAACTAATGCCTAACTTATTTCCCTACTTTGAACGGAGTTGGCTGGGGAAGCTGTTAGTTTAATTTCAGACATTGTTCTCACAGACATGACATCATGAGTAATCTCTCAAATAAAAGATGACACAAAGACCTCCCTGGGACGCACTGACCGAAGTCACTCAGGTTCACCTATACGTCAGCCTGAGCTGTGATTTAGGGAAGAGTGGGCTTGGATGGAGTGAACTCTAAGAGATCAGCACTGCTTCTCACATACATCCTTTTTTTTTTTTGAGACAAAGTCTTGCTCTGTTGCCCAGGCTGGAGTACAGTGGTGTGATCTCGGCTCACTGCAACCTCCACCTCCCAGGTTCAAGTGATTCTCCTGCCTCAGCCTCCTGAGTAGCTGGGACTACAGGCGTGTGCCACCACGCCCAGCTGATTTTTTTAAAAATTTTTAGTAGAGACGGGGTTTCACCATGTTGGTCAGGCAGGTCTTGAACTCCTGACCTCAAGCGATCCACCCACCTTGGCCTCCTAAAGTGCTGGGATTACAGACGTGAACCACCGCACCTGGCCATACACCCACTTTTAAGAAAGAGATCTGATAAAACAGCAACTCCAAGTACTGTAAAATAAAAAATAATAGATCTGAGAACTATGCTTTGTCAGGCAAATAATCTTTTAGTTCTCAGTTTATTCATGCAATTTTGCTTTCCTTGTTGTTATAGGGATTAAAATGGAGACTTTGGAAACCCAGCTTATATATTTTGATCTTCCAAAGCACTTCTGAAAAAGCAAATGCTTGGGGAACATGAGACAACTCTGACCTCTAATTTTGTGCCATCCAGTTCTGCAGGCTCACGGGCTGGGCTGAGGTGGGAGCGGAGTGAAAGAGAGGGGAAGGGATTGCTGGGTGGGGTTATTGAGGAAGAAAATATTATTTCCCATCTTTGGATTTGTGGTTTGTCTGTTTGTGGCTCACTAGGGTAGGGGACCTTTATTTTCTCCTTCCAGGCAAAAGACTTGATGAAATCATTTCTCTCTGCTTCTCCTTTATGGTGATAATAACAATGTTAGCCACCAAGCAGCTGGTGCTCAGGGCTTCTGCCTCTCAGCCATGTTGCCACATGACAAAAACAAGAGGGAGGAAAACAAACCAGCACGCAGGCCCTGGCTAGATGCCCCAGTGTGCCAGGGAAGCGCTGGCTTCGAGCTGCTCCAGCTAAGAAAGAGAAGATGCCTTTTGTTTCTATTTTCTCTGTTGGAACAAAGTTGGCCACTGAACACGGGACCAGTATGGAATAGGGGCAAAATAGTAATGAGGGATGGGAGGAAAGTTATTACCCTAAAGAAGACTGGCAGAGGGGAGGGGGAAATGGATCCCTTTTCAGTCTGGCAGTTGCCTGTTCCCTTAGACGCGGTCTTTGTTGTCTAGGCATGCACGGGCTGTGTCTAGGGACTTGCTCAGGGTCACTTAGCAAATGAAGGATACAGTTAGGGCTCCTGCCTCTTGAAACCTCCTTCTCTATGGGTCTGGCTGGCAGGGTAGTAATCTGCCCAGCTGCTTCGGGGAGTCAGACCACCCTGAGTCATGACCCAGGACAAGGTGGACAGAAGCCCTAAAGCAGTGAAGACGAAGTGCTGGGATGATGCCACCCTTCAGCCAGAAGAGATGGACCCCATGCAGCCTCGGTTTAGTCTCCAATCAGGAACTCAAGCAGACAACTATGGCGAACGGGGCAGGCAGAGGGAAGCAGAGCAATTCCTTTCGCATTTTTCCCATGCCTCAAGTCAGCTCCTTTCCCGGAAGCCTGGAACCCACAGGGCCTTCTTCCCATGGGCTCCATTTACTGCTGCCCTGTGTATCCAGGATCCAGTCTGCCTTAGCAACGTTCTTCAAATGGCATAAAGGTCTTGCTATCTGCTTACCCATGAAATATCCAGGTGCTGCATTCATCAGCCTTGGTAATGTAATTCTCAGGCAGGAGCCCAGAGCAGCCGGTGGTTAAGGACGTGCCGTAGATCCAACCCTCGCTGGTGCTGGTCTGCTCCATTGGAGACATGAAGATGAAGTCCCCGGGGACCAGCTCCAGCTCGTCGTCATTTTGTGGGGTATAGGGGTAGATGACCTGTAATGTCTGAAAAAGGAAGAGAGGGTGAGTAAGCCCCAGGCCTCACCATTCTCCTGAGTGCCTTTAGGGCAGGACTGTGTGTTCTGCATTAATACTGCACACCTCCAGGGGGAGATGTGCCCTGAGTAGATGTGAATTCCTATCAGAGAGCACCTCTCTCTTCAGAGTACTGCAGGTGTATGCCTGGTGCTAGAAATGGTTCCGTACTTTTCTTCAGGCATGTCTAGATTTCCCATCAGGATTCAAGTATCGTTTTTGGAAACTGACCTGAAATCCTGTAGGCTCGCTGGCCAACTGCTATATAAATGGACTTGGACCTAGTTTCCCTTGCTTCATCTGATAGTCACCATGATAGACACTTGAAACCCAGCTCATGGAAAGCCAGTCTTCCATATGGGGGTCACGGATGGGCCAGGTGGAGTGTCTCTCGTACAGGAAGGCTCAGGGAATGAAGTACCCCTCTTTCTATGTAACTTAGCTCTTTATTTATGAATTATTATTATTATTTTGAGATGGAGTTTCACTCTTGTCGCCCAGGCTGGAGTGCAATGCTGCAATCTCAGCACACTGCAGCCTCCGCCTCCTGGGTTCAAGTGATTCTCTTGCCTCAGCCTTCCTGGTAGCAAGGATTTCAGGCAGCCACCACCACACCTGGCTAATTTTTGTATTTTTAGTAGAGACAGCGTTTCACCATGTTGGCCAGGCTGGTCTCGAACTCCTGACCTCAGGTGATCCCCCTCTCTCGGCCTCCCAAACTGCTGAGATTACAGGTGTGAGTCACCACGCCTGGCCAACTTAGCTCTTTAAACCAGACATGGTTCTTGCCTTAAAGGAGAGTTCTTTAAACCTATAGTTTTAACAAAGATCCTGAAAGAAAAATGTCTAGCCATCAGTGTCTGTGTCAGCATGTAGCCAGCTTTCATCCGATGGAGAAAACCTTCTTACTTTGTGCTCCAAAACAGCCCCTAGGCCAAAAACAGGCCATGCCAGTTGGCTATTTATTCTTCTTTTTGCCTTCCTTCCCTGGGATGTATTAACATCACAGATACAGGCATGAAGGTGCTGCAGAAAACATTTATTTTAGCTTTTGTTACTAATAGTGGGAAACCTCAATAGTAAGGAAAATATTTCCTATCTTATTTGCTTCACAAGGGACATAAAGACGGAGAAAGCTATAATAGCTTTCACCGTTTCCTAGGGTCTCAAAGCCATTAGTTGGATGCTATGTATTCTGGTCTCCACTTGCATTATTTCTAACTTTGGCTTCAGTTTTCTCATCTATAAAAGAATACTTAAGACTATAAAAGTTAAATGAGACAATCTAAGAAAACACCTTAGGACAGAGCCTTGTGCACCGAAGGGGCATCATTATTTATTTATTTATTTATTTTTTGAGATGGAGTTTTGCTCTTGCTGCCCAGGCTGGAGTGCGATGGCGTGATCTCGGCTCACCGCAACCTCTGCCTCCCAGATTCAAGTGAGTCTCCTGCCTCAGCCTCCTGAATAGTTGGGATTACAGGCATGAGCCAACACGCCGGGCTAATTTTGTATTTTCAGTAGAGACGGGGTTTCTTCATGTTGGTCAGGCTGGTCTCGAACTCCCGACCTCAGGTGATCCTCCCGCCTCAGCCTCCCAAAGTGCTGGGATTACAGGCATGAGCCGGGGCATAATAATTTCTACAGAACCAGAGCACCTGATCTCCCAGGTCACATCCTTCCTTCCAGCCAACCCTGATCCCTGGACCCTGCGCTGGGTGGGCCTGTGAACTAATTGGCTCGTTGATGTCAAGGTGATACACCAGAACATGTTATGAAGAGAGAATTTCCTTCTGGAAATCTCTAAAGAAAGGAGCCTTTAAGGTGTGATTCTTTTCAGAGGATGAGAGTGATTGTGCAGGGAGCTCATTTGTACTGCTGTATTTCTGATGCTCCTTTTATGTAGGGCGTCTGTTTGTTTCTCTAATTCTGACTCCAGCATCTTTCAGTTCTAGATCTTCCTGCTCTGATTCCTCCTTATTCTTCCTGTCCCTCTGCCTCATACACACTTAAACCACCCCTCCAAACAAGCCAGGAAGGTTTTCTGTGGGATTGTTAAATCAGCTTAAAGGGAAAAAAAAATTCACGCAAAATCTCATAAACTGCAAAGCTAAATGTGTGACGTCCCATGAAAAGGAACATTCTTTTTTTTTTCTGGGACAAGGTGGAGAAAGGCACCGAGTCACAGGGAAACAAGCCTAAACTCGTGTTCCTTAAATGTTCAAGCACAGCATGGTCTTGGCTAATAATGCCTTTGGCCCAGTAGTGCCTTTCCCTTGAGAAACTCAATGCGATTTCAGAGAAGTCCTCACTTGTTCTATCACACAGGGGAGGTGGGTATTCATTCTATTTCTAGGTTATCCCCAGGAAAACTGAGGCACAGCAAAAGGTAGAGACAATATGTCCTAGGCATAGGGAAGCTGGGCAATAAGTAGCTTCGATTTATTGAATGAACAATAAAAGAATTAAGGCATGGTAGCAAATCTAAAATTATAACTGGGACCCATGTCCCCACTGCCCTTTCTCACTCACCAAAAGCAGATTCAAAACCTTAGCCTAAGTTTGAGAGATATGAGAACACAAGCCTAATTTATATTACATTCTACTTATTTTGTTTTATGTTTGCCATCTACTTGTAAGAACTCTTCTTTTTTTTTTTTTTTCTTTTTTTGGTGAGATGGAGTCTTGCTCTGTTGCCCAGGCTGGAGTGCAGTGGCATGATCTTGGCTCACTGCAACCTCTGCCTCCTAGACTCAAGCGATTCTCGTGTCTCAGCCTCCAGAGTAGCTGGGACTACAGGTGTGTACAACCAAACCTGGTTAATTTTTGTGTTTTTAGTAGAGACAAGGTTTTACTGTGTTGGCTACGCTGGTTTCCAACTCCTGACCTCACGTGATGCGCCCGCCTCGGCCTCCCAAAGTGCTGGGATTACAGGTGTAAGCCACTGTGCCTGGCCTGTACTCTAAGAACCCTTGAATCCAGGACCAGCGCCGTGGCTCATGCTTGTAATTCCAGCATTTGGAATGCCGAGGCGGGCGGATCACGAGGTCAGGAGATCAAGACCATCCTGGCTAACATGGTGAAACCCCATCTCTACTAAAAATACAAAAAATTAGCTGGGTGTGGTGGCGGGCACCTGTAGTCTCAGCTACTCAGGATGCTGAGGCAGGAGAATGGCGTGAACCCAGGAGGTGGAGGTTGCAGTGAGCCGAGACTGCACCACTGCACTCTGGCCTGGGTGATAGAGCAAGACTCTAGCTAAAAAAAACACAAAACGAACTCTTGAATCCACCTCAGGTATGTTTTTCCTCCCTTACTACAGTGGGAGGAAACTCTGTTTGCTGAATGAAAGGCAGCCACAGCCCTGTGTGAATACAGGAGCTGAAATGTCTTTGGAGCCCTTTTTATTCTCACTCACAGTAATAGCTGCAGCAATTTTTTGTTGCTGTTGCACACACCTTGTGCTGGGTATTACATTAAAGCCTTTCCATACATCTTCTTTATTTAGTCTTCATAACCATCTAGCAAAACATTGTCACCATTTTACAGATGAGAAAACTAAGGACTGGAGATCTGTACAAGTTGTCAAAGTGAATTTAACCCTTGCTAAAGTGATGGAGCCAGGATTTGAAGCCAAGTGTGCTGGACTCCAAAATTGATGCTTTTTGGATCACCCTGTACTTCCTCTGGATTTCTATTGGTTGGTATATTAAACTGGCATGGCCCAACGTAATCACTAACATGAAAGAGCCTATGTGAAATACAAATGAGGATCCGCGTGTCCAAATCGAGTGAGAATCTAAACAGCAGAGGGATGAGGCCTTGGAGTTTTCCTTAGCATCATGGTGCCTTGCCAGAGTGTCCTTGCCTAAACCACTCTCCTTCTCTGGACATCTGTCCCCTCACTGGAACAGTCAATCAAAACTGCCTCCTGGGGGCACGTTAAAGAAGGCAGGTAAGAAGAGGGTTCAGGTAGGACCGAAAGACCTCACGGGAGAGGTCCAGTCCAAAGGGGCCGAGGAGAGCTTTATCAGAATGAACGGTAATAAATGAGCTTTTACAAATAAGAGATAAAAGAGGCCAAGTTATTTTTAGAACATAATTCACGTGGGCGCTTGCTGCCTTTTTCCTTCCATGCCAGTTGAGCAGAATGTGGGTCAGGCAGAAAAGCAATTACCCTTTGAGTTAACTGGAGGACAGTGTTGATTAGAGGATATTCCTTGTAAAATTCCACTGCCACCTTCCTTCTCTTAGAAAGGTGACTTCTCAGAGGTCATCTGCATGCAACCCTTGACTTTTTTTTTCTTTGCCCTCAGAAGGAGTCCAACCAGCCACACCTCCTTTGTTATCTTCAGGGCTAGTTCTAAGTGACTCTAGGAGATGTCAGAGTTCTTTTTTTTTTTTTTATTGAGACAGAGTCTCGCTCTGTCACCCAGGCTGGAGTGCAGTGGTGCGATCTTGGCTCACTTCAAGCTCTGCCTCCCGGGTTCACGTCATTCTCCTGCCTCAGCCTCCCGAGTAGCTGGGACTACAGGCACCCGCCACCTTGCCCGGCTAATTTTTTTGTATTTTTAGTAGAGACGGGGTTTCACCGTGTTAGCCAAAATGATCTCAATCTCCTGACCTTGTGATCCACCCGCCTCGGCCTCCCAAAGTGCTGGGATTACAGGCGTGAGCCACCGAGCCCGGCCTGAGATGTCAGAATTCTTAAGTAAGATCAGGCCCAGTCTGCTCATGGCATCTTACAGAAACCTGCATCAAATGACTCAAAAGGAGGACATCACGTTCCCATGAGCAGAGTCAGACAAAGCTGCACGCCCCTGACACTCACAGGCGCACGCTGAGCCCTGAACCTCTGATTCGTGGGTTGGCTCTTCTACCACTTCCAAAACAATGAGCTTGTCTGCTCTCAGCCCTGGGGTTCTAACTGTTTTCTCATGGTTTTTTTTTTTTTTTTTTAAAGAAGCCTCAAAGAGATGTTAAAAGGCTATGCAAACTAACAGAAATACCAGTTCTTTGGCTGCTTGAAAAATTGGGAAATAAATGTTAAGTATTGCTTAATAAATGTAGTTAAGTTGGAAGGCACATTTTTAACACACGATGAGGTCTCTTGTGGGTGGGGAGAGATACAGTCTCACTATGCTGCCCAGGCTGGTATGGAACTCCTGGTCTCAAGCAATACCTCTGCCTCAGCCTCCCAAAGTGCTGGGATTATAGGTGACAGCCACCATGCCTGGCTATGATGTAGTTTTGTTTCAGACAGGTTGCCCCTCTTTATTGGTCAAAATACTTGGGCTCTCGCTTCATCTCTGGCCTTAAGTTACTAAGACACTAATGTTTTTGTGTCTCAGCTTCTCCTTCAGGATAGAAAAAAGACAATATCGGCCAGGTGCGGTGGCTCATGCCTGTAATCCCAGCACTTTGGAAGACCGAGGCGGGCAGATCACCTGAGTTCAAGACCAGCCTGGCCAACACAGTGAAACCCTGGTGCTACTAAAAATACAAAAAATTAGCCCAGTGTGGTGGCGGGCACCTGTAATCCCAGCTACTTGGGAGGCTAAGGCAGGGGAATCGCTTGAATCCGGGAGGCAGAGATTGCAGTGAGCCAAGATCATACCATTGCACTCCAGCCTGGGCAACAAGGAGTGAAACTCCATTTAAAAAAAAAAAGGCAATATTATGCTTCCAAGATGTCACATACTTGTCTAGAAGGCAATGTTGATTCCCTCAAAGGAAGGATGGTAGGGCTGTGCCAATCTTTCTTCAGTTTTCTCACTCAGGCCTCCCACTGGGATGTGCAAAGACTCTCACAACAGGTGGTTTGAGTTTTCTTTTCATGCGTGTCTGTCCTCAGAGCTCCTTGAGGACAGGACCACATTTAAAAATTCCAGTATGCAACATGGTACTTCGCATGACACAGATACACAGCAAATATATGTTGATTATGTCTTTGCAAGGTTTTTGTTTTTGTTTGTATTTATGTGTTCTTCAACTCACCTGAGGTCAAAATGATGTCTTCCATTAACACCATAAATTTATATAATATTAAAAATTTTCCAATATATTTTTTATTTATTCTCTCTCATTTCATTTCTTTTTCGCTGGGGTAAGATTGGCAGGGGAGACAGAACTATGTTACCCAGATGAGCCACTTGTGACCCAGAAAGGAGGGAGGCACGCTGGAAGCCTCCCAGGGAGCCAGGCAGAGGCTGGACACAATCCTGGGCCAACGGACTCTCCATTAGGTGCTTGCTCCATTTTTCCCCTGTAGGTACCCATCTCCCTGCAGCAGCGAGCTGCTGACTCTGATCGCACCCTGCACCTGGTAGCTTCTGGAACCACAGTGAGACATTACCTCATGGTTAGCAAATCGGATATCCCGAGAAAATATGGTAGCCACCCAGTCACACCCTAGCTTGACATCAATGTTCTGGGCCAGTTTCTCTAGGGTGGGTAGGTGGCTGGCTTGGAAGTGGTAAGCCAGGGTCACATGTAGCTGCTTCTTATGAGGTTCCACATGCACTTCTGGAAAAAGGAAGAAAAAAGTCAGTAATTAAAAGGTGGCGATCATAGCAATGGTGAAGACTTAAGGAAAGGCTTAGAAAGGTACCCTGAGAAATTTTCTGCTTCCCACATAACAAGGAAGACAAAAGATGTTTCTCTCCTTCACAGCAGTAGAATAAGGGGGTAAGGAGATGGCAAGAGATTCCGAACCGAGCCACTGTTCAAGAGATAAAGAGCCACCGTACGGCTTTCCTCTAGGAGCTACGGGTTGGCTGAGGGCAGTCCTTTTAGTTAAGTCCTCTCACAACCATTCCAGTGGCTGGTCACCAGCCCCACCATTGAGACGAGGGTACTATGACCTACAGTGGTGAAATAATTTGTGTAGAAATACAAAGCATGTTTTGTAACTGCATGACTCCCAAGGCTATATTCCCTTCATTTTGGAGCTAGGTCTCTTAGCTTCTGGGTGAGATTGATGGAGAAATGAGGGGAAAAAGATGGATATTTTCAAAGTTTAATGCAGCACTCTCCAAGCTGTAACAGCCAAAAATGACCTCAGACATTGCCAAATGTACCCTGGGAGGCAAAATCACCCTTAGTTGAGACATACTCATTTAAAGTATACGGACTTATTCTAAGATACCCCAAGAGACAAAACAAAACAACCCTACCTACATGAGGGAATGGCTTTTTAAGTTTTCTTTCTCTTGTACTTTTTTTTTTTTTTTTTTGAGACAGGGTCTTGCTCTGTTGCCCAGGCTAGAGTTAAGTGGCATGATCACAGCTCACCACAGCCTCAACCTCCTGGGCTCAGGTGATGTTCCCACCTCAGCTTCCTGAGTAGCTGGGATTACAGGTGTGAACCACCATGCCTGGCCTCTTTTGTATTTTCAGTGAGGGAGAATCATCTATTGTACAAGCTAGAATAATGAAGAAGTTGCAACTAGAAGAAATTAGGGAATTTGAGAATTTAAGGGGCTTGGTCAAGTCACACAGAGAATTAGTGGCCCAAGATAGAAGCAGAAATTGAGTATTTCGGTTTTAAGTACTTTTTCTTTTATACTGCATTGCCTTTCTTTGGTGTAAGTCCCATGAGACAAGGTTTTTGTCTCTTGCTTACACTGTGTCCTTACTCAGCATATCATGCAGGTTTTCAGTACTTGTTAAATGAATAAATGCACATGAATGAATCTCCTTTGACCACTTTGAATGGAGGACGACACTAAATCTTCTTGATTATATCTGGGCCTGCCAACAACTGGAGAATACCAAGTTCCAGGGCAAAGACATGGTGGCCGGCTTTCCATGCTAGGTAACAAGGAGCTGGACCAGCTAAGCTGTGCAGGGTCATCCAGTTCTCCACATCCCCACCAGG
This sequence comes from Papio anubis, assembly GCF_008728515.1. Classification (NCBI taxonomy): domain Eukaryota; kingdom Metazoa; phylum Chordata; class Mammalia; order Primates; family Cercopithecidae; genus Papio; species Papio anubis. The sequence continues at coordinate 11,834,740 of NC_044987.1, forward strand.
GGGCCACACAACAGCAGAGAAACGAAGGTGGCCAAGTTCTTCATGACAGCAGGATCTTGGAAAGGGACTGGCTCTTCCCACCTCCCACGGGGAAAGCTGGGGCTTCGACTGCTTCTCGCTCAGTATGCACTCCAAGAATCTGCTGCGGCCCTGGCTGAAGCTTGCTTTTCTCATTTGTGAAGGATTTGGGTTTTGCGGCTTTGACATTAGTTTTGGTCCTTGTGGGGATTTAGTGGTTCTGACGATAACTACTGTGTGATGAGAGAAAGCCATTTCCTTGAGATTGAGGGATAAGAACAGGAAATAATTTGCCTCTCTGTTATGCTCTTGCTCTGAAATATTAAGCTCCTATGAAATGTCAGGTTTCACTGAAGTCAGGACCCAGACTAGTCCCGTCGCTGAGGGAGAGGAAGAGGTGGGGGTGGGGGTTGCGGAGTCTAAAGAGAACCCCTCCCCAGGTACAGAGGGGTCTTAAGGTCCTTGTGTTCCTTCCGAGAGCGCTGTGATCCTGCAGTGATGCTGAGCCCCCATCACACTCATAAGTCCCAAGCCCTGTGTGGGGCTTTTCTGGTAAAGAGGAATCTCAGGCCCCCAAAGGGCCTGAAATGGTGATGAAAATAGCAGCAGGGAACAATGGCAGGTGAGGGATAGGCCAAAAGGCTAAGGAGCAAACTGTGCGGCTTTGCTCAGGTCTTCCCCCTCTCTGGCACTCCATAAAATTATGGGTAGGGGAGTTCCAGGTCTCCTCCAGCTTTGCACTCAGCACTTGGCTTCCACTGTGCATCCTGCACCGTCCACTCTGGCCGGGGCAGCCTCCCCACTGTCCTCTGCTCACACCCTCCTCATGCCTGCCTGCCTGTGCTCCTGCCACCCGCCCACCTGCCGGTCTTTCCTCCATTGTCCTGATCAACATAGTCTCAGGGCAAGTTTCCTTCCTTCCATGACGGTGGAACCACCCCTTTCTGTTTTCAGAGCTGATGTTACACAGGGCCTGGCCAGGAGAAACCACTTCTTGTTCTCTTCCCTGTTGCACTCCTCATGTAGGAGGAATCCTCATGGTAGGTGACCAGTAAGTACCTGCCAATTGTGATTTCATGCTGGAGGGAGCCAAGAGGCTCTCCCCGCACCTGGTTGTCTGTCTGTTTCCCTGCTGTCATTGAGCTAAGTGAGCTTGTCCACACCTGTAGCCAGACACGAGAGCTTTGCAAACTTCTCCCTCTTGTCACCTCCATCGTGTCTCCTGCCTCAAGCTTTAAGCTAATTCCTTTGACAGGAAATCTCAGGTGCCCTGAGCTAAAAGCTCCCATGAGAAGAGCAGGAGACATCTGGAAGGGGTTACATTTTTAGACAGACTCTTGGGGCCTGGGGTCCTATCTAATGGTGTTCAGCAAGTTGAAGGGTATTGGCTCAGTGGATTTTATTGTGATATAATACGAAGTGCTTTCACTCTTCTCTCTATCCTGTGCTACCCACTGAGAAAAGATCTGGATTGTCGTGGAGTAAACAGTGAGACCCAGATAAACACCTACATGTGCGGTAGCTTGGGAGGGAGAAAGGATGTTTCTTTAATTCTGAAATAGGAGGAGATGGTGGTGCTACAAAGAAATACATTTCTAGTTCCGTATGGAAGTCATTTGTGAAGCTTCAACTTGGGGGTTAGGTAATAAGCCTTAGACGGTCTCTCCAGGTTAGCAGAAAAGGAGTTGAACATTTTTACAAGGGAGCAAAAAGGCGTGGGGTGCTGCAGGACAAGGCTGCTTTTTTGTCACACGTGCCCGTTCCTGCAGGGCCCTCCACCTCCTGACCCCATCCTGCTCCTCTACCACCATTTCCTATCCCTTTTCCTTTCCAGCTCTTTGATTGACAGGGCCCAGGGCTGGCCTGGCAGCTGTTTGCTCACCGGTTTTGGATGCAGCCTCTGCAGCAAAGTCAGCAGCAAACTTCTTGAGGACCTCCGCACTGTCTTCCTTTACGAAGAGGCCGATGAAGTTGGAGGACGTATAGAGCTCCAGGGGCAGCGGGGCGGAGAACTTACATTTCCAGCGACTGACCGTGGTCTGCAGGGCTTCCCCCAGGGCATCCACCTTGCTGTCCTCGCACTGGCAGGGAAAACAGGCAGTCTTCACTTAGAGACGAGGGGAGATGGAAGTCTGCTGCTACTTAACATTGGCATCCTCTCCCCAGATACTGGAGGAGGCTGATAATGCAATTACTTAACCACCACCCCCGTCTGTGGGGAGAGAGAGGAACTGCAGACCTCCAATTACTCAGACACAGATTACCCAACTGGTGGATTAATCTGGGGAACACGCAACCTCTTCCCTCCTTTCCTTGCTCTGAAGTGGCCCCTGTGAACCCAGCCAAAATGCTGTAGGACTGGTCGAGCACAAAGCAAGAAAGGGGAGCAAGATTGGGGAGATGTTGGTCAAAGGACACAAAACTTCACTTAGACAGGAGAAATTAAGTTCAAGGGACCTATTATTATGCTGTTAGTGTCTATAGTTAATCATAACGTATTGTATGCTTGAAAATTACGAAGACAGTAGATTTTGTTCTCACCATAAATACATGATAAACATGCGAGGTAATGCATATACAATTAGCCTGGTTTAGGCACTCCACAATGCACACATTTATTCAACCATCATGTTATACACCATAAATGTATACAATTTTTATCAATTAGAAAAAATCAGGCTGGGCGCAGTGGCTCATGCCTGTAATCCCAACACTTTGGGAGGCCGAGGTGGGCAGATCACTTGAGGACTGGAGTTTGAGACCAGTCTGACCAACACAGTAAAACCCCATCTCTACTAAAAATACAAAAATTAGCCAGACGTGGTGGCGGGTGCCTGTAGTCCCAGCTACGTGGGAGGATGAGGCAGGAGAATCACTTGAATCTGGGAAGTGGAGGTTGCAGTGAGCCAAGATCACGCCACTGCACTCCAGCCTGAGTGACAGAGAGAGACTATATATCAATTAAAAAAAAAAAAAAAGAAAAAGAAAAAAAAAATCAAAGTTCTCCTTGCTTGTGGAAAAAAAAAAAAAAAACGAAGGAATGTGACAGGAGAGAGTGCAGCATCCCAGGAGAAGCTGCGTGTTTTCTACTACTTTGTATCATCTGTACCTTTTCTTTTCCTCTTAGATGATCAGAAGTTGACTCTACATCCACCCTCATGAGAGTTTGGAAGAATGAGTCCCAGAGAGCTGTGACATCATCCTCCTACCTTCCTGAGAGCATTGGAAAAAAGAATGAATGTCTCTCAAACTCTGAAGGGTTTTGAGAAAGATCCTGGGATGACTAAGAGGAAATGATAGTCACTTTGATTTTCAGGCTGAATGGTAAAAGAGAAGGTGTTAGGAACATATTATTACCTGAGAGAGAGAAAAAGAGAGAGAATATATCTGGGGAATAAAGCAAAATATTTTTTATAAAAATGTTTTAAAATGCAACCACTTTGTTTGGTCTTGAATGTATGGAGATAAATCAACTCTTCTGTATTACCACAGAGAGCTAAAGTACACAAAATGTATTTACATGTGTGATAGTGAGGGGGATGATATTTGGTCAGTAGAGGCCGGGCGCGGTGGCTCACACCTATAATCCCAGTACTTTGGGAGGCCAAGGTGGGCGGATCACTTGAGGTGAAGAGTTCAAGACTAGCCTGGCCAACATGGTGAAAACCCGTCTCTACTAAAAATACAAAAATTAGCCGGGCATGGTGGCGCATGCCTGTAATCACAGCTACTTGGGAGGCTGAGGCAGAAGAATCACTTGAACTCGAGGGATGGAGGTTGCAGTGAGCTGAGATCATGCTACTGCACTCCAGCCTGTGTGACAGAGCAAGACTCTGTCTCTTAAAAAAAAAAAAAATTTGTCAGTAGATAAGCTTCCTGACAGCTAGGATTATAGACTAGGTAACAACAGCAAGTAAATATCTTTGCATTCTCTAGAAATATATAGTGGGAAAAAAAACCCCCATGGATAGGAAATGGCTTTGCCTGTCTATAGACTACCTTTTTTGTTCCCTGCTCTTAGTTCCTCCTCTTTGGTTGTCGTAAGAGTGGAGAGGGTAGACAGCAAACAAGTGTGAAGCTAGATCAGTGATTCTATTCCAGCAGCCAGACCCGTGTGTCTCTCACAGAGGGTTACAATCTGGTGCTGCCCCCATCCTGGGGTGCTCCTGGGCCTCAGCAGATAAAACTAGGAAGCGTTGCGGTGAGGGGCTCATGGTGGACCTCACTGATCCCTTGAAGGTCCCTCCAGCTCTAAGAGCCCGCGACTATTCCTGCCATCTTCCTGCGAGGCTCCCCCTTTGTTCCAGGTCCCAAAGGGTCGGCTGGGATCCTGGGAGTCAGGCTTCCCAGGGGCGGGGGGCTGCCGCTCACCATGAAGAACTGGCAGAGTGTGATGTGGGGAAAGATGTTGTGTGCCTTGTTCTTCCCACAGATCTGCTTCGACTGCTGCCAAAAGTCGGAAAGCTTCTGTGCTAAGGGGCCAGTGGGACGGAGGTAGAGGACGTACTCCCGGGGCAGGGGGTCATCCAGGAAGGGGTCACCGACGTGGGAGAATAACCTGTAAGACAGAAGTAAGCCAATGAGGTGTTGCTTGAGAATAACGGGAGGAAAAAAAGAACTGAGAGACATATCCACCCTCCATGTGCTCCGAATCCCCGGCATAGCGCGCAGGGAAGGGTTTTCATTCATGATTTGAAAATCTACTTCTGGAAACTCACACTTCACAATCAACTCTCGGATGCAGCAACTTCTGTCTTCCTTCTTGTCATATTGCCTCCTCATCCTACAACTCCTTAAAAAAGTCCTGAAACCACTCTCCAGGAAGCATTCTTGGATCAACTCCAAATCCTTTCTCAATCCACTAGGACCAACCCAGCCTGTCCCTCAGGTCAGCCTATAATTAAACCCATGTCCCTCCAAAGACAAGGGAACCTCCCAGAAAGGGAACCTTGTGGGATCCACCCTGGGTAGGGACACCCTGAAAGGTAAGTAGGGTACTTCTCTAAATTGATTTGCCCAGTATCCATACCCCTAAAATGAATCTTTAAGTGACTGGAGCGGGGACAGATCTTATGAGAGGGGCTCTATCTGGGAATTACTTAGAATTTTCTTTAAACAGCTCCAAGGAGAAATATACCCTGGGGCCAGGGCAGAGGAGGCAATTGACTTGATAAATGGCCTTGCCACAGTCTTTTGGCTCCTGTCTCTTCTGGAAGAGTCCACTAGAGAAAGTCTGCACCTCCCCACTCATCCACATGCACTTAGAGTTAATTATATGCTATTTTCTCAATTTATTTATCTCATACCAACCAGTCACATGCTGCCTGAACACTTCTTCCTCCCGTGGATGCCAAGGCTTTTTGTCTGAAAGAAGAAATCAAATTTCTATTGTTAGTATTTTTAGCCTCCTCTCAGCTTTTCTCACTGCAGTGGCAAGAGCGAGTGTGAAGGAGGCGACATCATAGCCTGTGCTCTGCTCACTACTCTGTGGTGGGGAGTAGACACCTGCAGCAGGTTTTCCCCCAGGGGTCATATCGAGACATATGGAAGTTAGGACTTGTAATTAATTTCCATGTAATTAGCATCAGATTTGCATGCAGTCTGACAGCCCAGGCAGTCTATTTTCAGCAGTTTCCACATTAGAGTTTTATTTTTGCTTCTCTAAAGGTTGTCATGTCTTGCTTTTTCCTCCTTCCTCTTCACCCGCTCATTCTTACTGACCCAGATCCCCGAAAGAGCAGATTCTTGTTTTCAGCTCGTTTGGTAGAAAGTATTAGAAGTGGTGCTGATGGTTTTCTTTTTCTTTTTCTTTTGAGACAGAGTCTCACTCTGTCACCCAGGCTGGAGTGCAGTGATGTGATGATCATGGCTCACTCCAGCCTCGACCTCCTGCACTCAAGCAATCCTCCCACTGAGCCTCCCAGGTAGCTGGGACTACAGGTGCATGCCACCATATTTGGCTAATTTTTTATTTTTGCGGAGACAGGATCTCATTATGTTGCCCAGGCTGGTGCTGATTATAATTAAGACATAGGGCTAAATGCTTACAAGGACAATTGGTTTGGATTAATTCATTGCCTCCCTCCACCCACTTCCAACCACCACCAGGCTGGATCCATCATCTCCAAGTATTTTATAGACATCTTTGGGGACGAGTATCACTGGGTTAAAAGGAATGGCCACAGCAGTACAGCTATCATTCCCACTTCTGGAGAAATGACTCAGAGCATAACTAACTGTGGCTAAGTATCCATAGGCCGGTTATAGCAGTGAAGCCCTGTGTACAAACTTACAAGTGGAGCTCTTCTGAAATCATACACAGGTCTCCAAGAGCCAGATAGTTCTGGATTTGTATCTAGCCTTGCTATTCATCCATCCTTTCATTCATGCATTCATGCTTACATTTATTCAGCAAACATCTACTGAATTTCAACTATTTTGTCAGCACTGTGCTAGGCTCTAGGAATACAGTAATGAACAAGAGTTATGAGATCCCTGCCCTAAAGTAGTTTTCTGTTGAGTAGGCATGTAAATATTATTATACAGATAATGATTTAATTACACTGGCATTAAGTGCAGTGGAGGGAAAGCATAGGGGACATAAGAACATAGGACAGGGAGATCTAATCTGGTCTGAGGGGCTGGGGAAGGCTACACTAAGGAGGGAACATTTCAAGTGAAATCTGAGGGTGCAGACACATCTGGGTGGGGTGGATGGGGCGCGTGGCGGTTGTTGAGGTGGAAAACACCTGGTACATCTATTCTACGTGAGAGGTAATGATTAAATGAGCCAGTGTAGAGAAGGAGCATCCGACCCATCACAGGTGATCAATAGGTGCTCTTTCCTGTCCCTTCACATTACGTTGATTCAGGATCCTTGGGAGGGAGAAGAGATAAGTGGGAATCCAAGTTACACTGACACTCTCTGCAAGCATCCTTTCCCCAACTGGCTGCTAAACTCACCCCCCGCTTCCTTGTCCTACCCTTCTATGGAGCAATTAGAATGACCGATGCTGTGAGAATCACAGGGTTGGACTGGAAGGGACCTCAGAGGTCATCTGTGAACCCAACTTCTTCATTTGACACAAGGAAAAACTCAAGTGGAAACAAGTGATGAAATGCGCTTAAAGCAGCCTGGCTGGGGTGATGGCTGAGCAAAGGCCAGCCTCTGTTGTTCTGCTCCACAGCAGAAAGACAAGTTAAAGACTGTCCCTTTCCCCCATGAAAGTCTGTGGACAGATACCAAATGATCAGGATAGGGAAGTCTGCACATCTCATGAGAACAGCATTGTAAAACGCAAGCCTACTTACAGAGAGATGAAGTTACGGAGAAGCAAGACAGATCCCCCTGCTCCCCTTGGAACATCTGGTGCAGAAAAGGCTAGAAGCACAGAGACCCACACATGCTCATTCCCGCACTTTGACAAGGTGCTTAACTGCTGCTGGGCTGCAGCCTTGTCTGTTTCCTCACGACTTACCAGACAATCAGAGGCCACACATCTCGCCTTTTTTTTTCAGTACAGAAGCCGTGTATGCACAAAAGAACACAAACCATGACCTTTTAGAGGTTAGAATCTCTGAGGAATTAAAGTCACCAAAAAAGGACCCATTGTTCCAAAAACAACTGGGAAAAGGAAAACGCATTTGTGGCACCAGACAATGTGCTATTTATATAAGGAATTCAATTTCTTTTTTTTTCTGCACCCTTCCCCCAATGAAATACATCCAACTGAAATTTAATTTATTTCTTCCGAGGCACTAGGAGTATCCTCTGGAAATGAAAGATCTAATTAAGTTACGGGCTCCGTAACTCAAAAGACAAGTTTTGGAAAGAGTTCAAAGAAAAAATTGAAAAAGATAATGAAAGGTTTGGGTGATAAGATGATGATGAAAGGCTAAGGAAATCCGAATTCTTTGTTCTGAAAAGCCGAGATCTGAGAGGTCCCGGTTTGGTGGAAGGTTATCGTATGTGGTGCACATGCTCCAGGGAGGGTTGGCCAAAATAAAATAAGCACAAAGGGCGCAAGTTAGCTTCCAGGAAGGACTTTCTGGCAGCTATGTACGTTAAAGGTTTTATTTTTATTTTTGAAAGCTTCGAGAAAGCTGTTACCTATCTGAAACAGTGCAGTTCTCCAGGCAGGAGGTTGTAGGAGTAAAATCTCATTTTCCCTAAGGTCATGAGCCACAGACAAACCTTGCTGGCCCTTCACCCACTGCCAGGCTGGCACCGATTTGGGCTAAGTGTGTTCCCCAAACTCTGCCCACAGAACAGACTGAACATGGGCGCGGCAGAACATGCCTCTCCCTCTCCACTCTGCTGAAGAAAGACTGTTGCCATAGAGCACCCACCTCCGTGGTCCACCCATGGGGCCAATGCCAAGGGCAAGTGGGAGTATGTGGGGTGGACCCTAAACCCCAGCCTGCGCCTGTGCATCTGCTATCCTCAGGGTGACTGAGGAGTTGGCAGAGAGTTTGCTCAGACACTGTCTGAGACCTCCAGCAGATAAAGGAGGCATATCCCTTGAAACGAAAATGCACCCATTGGATGACAGCAACAAATGACAGCAATCAGTGATTTAAATGGAACCTTCTTGGTTAGAACTGGTGAAATGTGAATTGTTGAAGTTTTGTCATGTGTGAACCTAAATTTGACTTCTGATCCTAGCCCTAATCTTTCTGATTATCCCATTTGTAGCAGAATATGAAAAAGAAATAGTGTAAAAACTCTCATGCTTACTGAGGATGGAGAAGAACAGCACAAAGAAAAGAAACACAATGGCTAAGAAAACAAACAAACAAACAAACAGGTGAGCAGTGATCCTTCCCGCAGGGGAGGGACCAGCAGTGCCCGCCAATGGCCTTGCAACGCTCAGGCGGGATTCTTCCTACTTTCTGCCATCAGCGCGGAGGATTTTTGAATTCAAGGTTGGCCTGACCCCAGGGTCACGGAGAATACCTCTCATTCCCTTGAAGGAGGTTTGCAAGCAAAAATTGCTTTCCTATTAGTCTGCCTGAGACAAAGCAGCTTTCCTTCTTTCTGCCTTCCCTCCCTCCTCTTCCTCCTTCCCTCTCTCTTTCTTCCTTCCTTCTTTCCTTCCCTCCTCTCCCTTATTTCTTTTCCTTCTACTCTCTTTTTTCTTCTCCTCCTATGGAACTCTTACCAGGAAACCAAATGAAAATTTAAAAAAAACCCCTGCATTATCACGGGATGTACAAAGAGGAGGAAAGTATGGTCCCTACCCTTAGAGAGCTCACAGCCTTAGAGAGTCAGATACAAAAGCAGCTTCGTACAATGCAATAGGCCAAGGGCCATGACAGAGACGTGCAGGGTGCTAAGAGAGCTCACGGTGGGCCCAGCTCTATAGTGGGGAGTTCCCAAGCCTGAGGTTCTCAAATTGTACACCAAGCTACTCTAGGTCAGAACACCACAGCAAACTCAAAGAGTTGCCACTGGATGTTTTAAATGTTATAAGGGAAACGCAGCATACTCATCTGTTGAACACCACATAAGCTTCTAGCTTGAGGTAGTTAGAGTTCACAGTATCAGACTGGGCTGCATTCTTGAGGTCCTATCTTGGTGAAGCTGCAGTTTCAGCAACTGTCGTAATAAAAACCAAGTAGCCAGTGAAAATCAATGTGGAACAGGTAATGACAGTGGCAGTGCCCCATCTGATCCTAAGGTTTGGGCAGTTGTACAGTGCCCCACAGACACACACATCCCGTTAGTAAGTGGCTGTGGTTACTTAAGAATACAAATATGATTTTTCTTCCAATTTTTGTGTGTGTGTGTGTGTGTCTGTGTGTGTTGACACAGCTCTTAAGTTGGCAGGACAAAAATCCTTATTAAGGTGTTTAGATCTAACTACTAAATAAACAGAACTGTTGGTATTTATGTTGGCCCACAGGCTCTATGTAAAAATTATTGGACACTAGGGGGTTGTGGGCTGAGAAAGTTTAGGATTCTTTCCTACAAGAAATGATGCTTGATCTAGACCTTAAAAGCTAAAAGAGGCTGGACACGGTGGCTCATGCCTGGAATCCCAGCACTTTGGGAGGCCAAGGCGGGTGGATCACCTGAGGAGAGGAGATCGAGACCACCCTGACCAACATGGCGAAACCCCGTCTCTACTAAAAATACAAAAATTAGCCGGGCGTGGTGGCGTGGTGGTGGGCGTCTGTAATCCCAGCTACTTGGGAGGCTGAGGCAGGAGAATCACTTGAACCTGGGAGGCGGAGGTTGCAGTGAGCCGAGGTTGCGCCACTGCACTCCAGCCTGGGCAACAAGAGCAAAATTCCATCTCAGAAGAAAAAAAAAAAAAAAAAAAAAAGGCAAAGTGAGAGCTGACTAGAGAAAGAAAGGAAAGCAGAAGGACATTTGAAGTAGAGAGAATGGCAGCAGTAAACAGATGAAAGCAAGAGACAGCACTGCATGTGCAGGAAAATTCGAGTTTGGTAATGCTAGGGCCAAAATTGTAAAGCTGGAAGAGGGTAAAGATAAAGGCCTCTGCAGATACCTGAAAACATAGGCAGGAGATCACTTGCAAAGGCCTTATGCGCCACTTTAAAGCTTGGACCTGACTCAAATTAAGCTAGAGAGAGGCACGATCAGATTTGCTTGCATTGAAGGATAAATTTCAGAGAGATACAGCTGGATGCTGGGAGACTAGAAGGCCTTGACAACAGATGGGAAGAACACATTGAGAGGTTGAACTGAAGCAGTGACAATGAGGATATTGGCAATGATGTTTAGATGGTTGACTGAATAGAGCTGAGACTGATCTGGTACTGCAGCTCGAATATTTATGTGGATGGTGGAGACACCCCCTGAATGAAAATGCAGGAGTAGAAACAAGTTGGGACTGGGGGTGATAGTGACAGTGAGGTTAGTATTGTTCCAGGAGGATAGTGAGACCAGGTATCATTGAAGAGACATACCCAGTCTTGTTGTTAGGTGTCGTTTTCTTTGTTGGCTTGACTGCACTTTCTTGTCTCTTTCTGTTTGTAATCCAGACATTTATTTTGGGCCACCCATTGAGCTCCTATTTCCTGTGTAAGGAATACCTTCGGCTCCCAAATCACTCAATGCTGTGATCAAAAAAACGCTTAAGACATCCCCAACTCAGAGGGATAGATTAGCCCAGACCAGCAGGTTCTCTAGGGATGCTCAGCATATGGCTTCAGAGGACAGTTCCCCTATTTTATTGTCACTTGATAAAACTCAAATATCTGACACCTGCCATAAAAAGCAAGAGGCAAGATATATGCTAATGGAATGAAAAATATACTTCCTTAAAATAGTAAGACTTTCATCCAAGTAAGTAGCAAACTAATTTGTTGGGCTTTCCAGTTACTTGGAGCTGTATTGTCCTTGGCTTTGCATTGCTGGTGGACTCATACGTGTGGCCGCAGGCACCACACCTGCTCCATGCATTGGTTCTCTGTCACCAAGGACTTGTTCACGTAAGAAATGAGAAGGCACAGCGTCAAGTATGTAATCCTTCAAGTGGACGAAATTCCCTATGCAACCAAAATTAAATTCTATCTTTCCTTCATGTAGCTAAGATGATCTTAAATTTGGAAACATTTAATACTAACTGTAATATTTTTAAAAATGTTCTCAACCTCCAGGATACCAGTTGTTAAATTTTCCGCACCTAACAGTTTGAATTCAATTAAAAGATGACCTAATTAATCAGATGCCTCCTTCTCCTCCCTCAAAATCAGCTTAAAAGTCAGCAATGAACTGGGGGATGGGAAAACTGAGGTAGAACCCAACTCCTCTTTTCCCTGGTTGAAGCGTCCAGCCATACAGTGGTGATTGTTGCCACAAAGGAAGATGGAGGTATTCTTTTTGGGTATATTTGGAAAACAACATTTTTTTCATAAAGTAGTTTTAGGTAGAAATACCAGAGCCTTCTGTTGTGCTCTATGAATTGCCGAATCAGTGCTGAATATCCTTACAGGATGCTCTGAGGCTGCTCAACAGAGTGCCTGGGGCTGGCGGCCATCTTGAGAACTGAGGGCACACAGGTGATTCTCCATCTATTTGTTTCTCTAGTAGAAGAAAAATGAGGATAAGGGAGTCAGTCATGATCGAGGGCCTTTATGTACCAGGCACTTCAGACTTTATACCTTTATGGCATGGTTTGGATATGGCTTGCTTGACCCTGCCAAGTTTCATGTTGAAATTTGATCCCCAGTGTTGGAGGTGGGGCCTGGTGAGAGGCATTTGGATCATGGAGGTGGATTCCTCTTGAATGGCCTGGAGTCAGTCTCCCGGGAGTGAGTTCTCACTCTTCGTTTCCACAGGACCTGGTTGTTGAAAAGAGCCTGGCAGCTTTTCCCTTCTCTCTCTCCCTTCTTCTCTCCATATAATGTCTCCTCCCCTTGCCTTCTGTTATGAGTGGAAGTTTCCTGAGGTTCTTGACAGAAGCAGATGCTGGAGTCATGCTTTTCGTATAGTCTGCAGAACTGTGAGCCAAATAAACCTCTTTTCTTTATACCCAGCCTCAGGTATTCCTTTATAGTAATAAAAATGGACCAAGCTACTTCATGACAAACTTAGGAAGTTGGTATTGTTAGGAACTTCCATGCACCTGGTGGCTCTGCCCTGACTGGCCAACAGTCAAGTCATCTCTGGTTGTCCTGTAATAGGGGTTGGTTCTAGAGGTTGTGATTAAAAGTCCATAAATCAGTGTACCGAGTAGTTGCCAATCTTGAGAGGGTCAGATGTTTAACTTTGTTTTGTAAATATATGAGTAAATAGGCTGGGCGCAGTGGTTAACGCCTGTAATCCTAGCACTTTGGGAGGCCGGGGTGGGTGGATCATTGGAGGTCAGGAGTTTGAGGAGACCAGCCTGGTCAACATGGTGAAACCCTGTCTCTACCAAAAATATAAAAATTAGCCTGGCCTGGTGGCAGGCACCTGTAATTCCAGCTACTCAGGAGGCTGAGGCATGAGAATCACTTGAACCAGGGTGGCAGAAGTTGCAGCAAGCCGTGATTGTGCCACTGCACTCCAGCCTGGGCAATAGAGAGACTCAGTCTCAAAATATATATATATATATATTTTTTTTTTCTTTATATCTATATATTTTTTTCTGTATATATGAGTAAATACATGATTCAGTACCCAAAACTCCTGACTGCAATACGGTATTTGAATCCTCATGCCATCCAGACAGCCCTCACGGACACAGCAATTCTGCTTCTCCACAGAGTGCCCTCTTGACAGGAGAGTCATTGGCCGTGATAGTGGGAAGGACACTGTGCCTGTATCTAGTTACCAAATGGAGCCAATCAGGTCTGGGATATCTACTTCTCTGTTCCCTGTACTTTCTCAGTTAAGCAATGTGGCAGCAGGACTGAAGGCAGCTTGAGATTTGTGGGAGGGAAAAATCTCTCCCAAGAAGGATGCATGAAAATCATCCCATATAGCCAACTACTCAGGAGGGCTCCCAGGCTAGCAGTCATTTTTATCCTATTACAGATGAGGAAACTGAGGTTTCAGGCCACACGACAGTCATGCAAGTCAACCGTTACAAGTCAAGAGCCATTTATTCAGCACCTGATGTCCATGTGTAAGGTCCAAATAAACACAGAGACATCATTAAGACATTGGCCTTGCTCTTGAGGAGTGCACTATGTGAAGGCCTCCAGGTCTGTAACTCAGTTGCTTCTGACTCCAGAGCAACGTTCCTGCCCACCCTGCCTGTCTCCACAGTACCTGTCCCACCTGGCTGCTTCTCCTCCTCTGTGAATGCTGCCCAAGAGACCTGACTGCAGTCAGAGCTTTGAAAATCTCATTCTTAGTCCTCTGTGCTGTGTGGCTTGGGAAAAGTCAGCTTGCCTCTCTGTGGTAAAGTTTTGTCCCTTAGTTAACCAATAGCATTCCCTTGAAATACAAAAAGAGCATAAGACACCAGGTGCAGTGGCTCACGCCTGTAATCCCAGCACTTTGGGAGGCTGAGGCGGGTCAGGAGGTCAAGAGATGGAGACTAGCCTGGCCAACATGGCGAAACCTCGTCTCTTCTGAAAAATACAGAAATTCGCTGGGCATGGTGGCACATGCCTGTAGTCCCAGCTACGTGGGAGGCTGAGGCCGGGGAATTGCTTGAACCTGAGAGGCAGAAGTTGCAGTGAGTCAAAACCATGCCACTGCACTCCAGCCTGGGCGACAGAGCAAGACTCCATCTCAAAAAACAAAACAAAACAAAACAAAAAGAAACCTTTACTATCAGAGATTACTTTTTTTTTTTTTTTTGAGGCAGAGTCTCGCTCTGTCACCAGGCTGGAGTGCAGTGGCACGATCTTGGCTCACTGCCAGCTCTGCCTCCCGGGTTCATGCCATTCTCCTGCCCCAGCCTCCCGAGTAGCTGAGACTACAGGCGCCCGCCACCACGCCTGGCTGATTTGTGTGTGTGTGTGTATTTTTAGTACAGACGAGGTTTCACCGTGTTAGCCAGGATAGTCTCGATCTCCTGATCTCATGATCTGCCCGCCTCGGCCTCCCAAAGTGCTGGGATTACAGGCATGAGCCACCGCGCCCGGCCACTATATCCTATTTTATATCACTGTGTCTCTTCTCCTAACGTCTACATTCCTGGCAGAATAAGACAGGCAGTTCATGATAGCTCTTGACTCATGGAGGCCTCCATTTCACTTGGAGATGCTTCTCCCTCAACTCATTCCGCTGAGAAGGACCCTGGGTATCCACAGCTGCTATCCTGCCCCTCTCCTTTCGCTTCTTCCCTGAAGACAGGCAGCTTTCACAGCCTAGTGAAAGGCCATCACTTTTCTGCAGGGCACCAGCCACACTGGGTGACTAATACAGGAGACTGCCTACCTCAGGTAAGGCCTAACCTGTTCCAATTTTAGGCTGAGCAGGAAATGATGTGTAGAGTGGCCACAGGCAATGGCATGGGAGTGAGACTATGTTACATGAAGCTGTGTAAAGGGAGGGTGAAGACACCGAAGCCACAGTCATAGCCCAGAAGCAGCCTGGGCACCAGGTCCAGGACTTAAACATACGTGAGCTCCCAGGCATCAGGCTTCCAAAAGACTCATATGTTGGAGATAGGGGCTAGGCACAAAGCATCCAGTAACCCAATGGGCTGAGAGCCAGAGATCCATCAGGCAGTGGTTGCCAGAGTGGTTAATTAATGATCAACCACTTCTAGTCTGCTCAACTTCTTCCTCCACTGAGGTAGAACTCAACCCTATGAAAAAGCTGTCACCCTCTTCTGATGTACCTGCTATGTCCTGTCATGGAGGGGTCTGAGCAAGCAGCCAGAGCAATTCTTTCTTCCCCTTCACCCTCTAAGTCACTTGGATGAGCTGGAATCCTTGAGTCTCAGGTAAAAGCAAGAGTCCCACTACCAGTGTCGAAACACTGAGCCCAGGGCCTTGGGAAGCGTCACAAGTGCTCACTCTTCCCTGGAAACCCAGGGAGAAGTGACCAATAAACCTCTCCTTAGGCATAATCATGGAGCTCTACTCCAGACCCTTGGTGCCTTCCAGGCTGGAATGGGGCTTCTTGGCATTAGAGGAAGTTGGGGATATTGAGAATTTCAGTATCTGCCTCTCAGTCTTAGGGCCTGTGCCCCTGACATTTACCTTAGCTATATCAGCAAAGGCTTTCCTTCTTATCTTTCAGAGACAAAAATGAATAAAACTGAACCTAGTCTCTGTGGGTGCAAGTCTAGACATGAAAAGGGCTTTTATGACTACAAAACAAAAAATCCTGTTAATCTAAAAAGGATAGCTTCCCCCTACATTTTTTTTTCTATGCAGCAGAATTGACTTGCTTCTAGGCTTTTGTTAAATACCCATTCCTCTTGGATTCTACCTTTTTGCTTTGGCAAAGGTTCAGTTCCACCCCACACTAAAATCAGCGTGCTTCCTTTTTCTCTTCTGTTGGCTTACACTGGTTCCGGGAATGGAGTCTACTCCATGTGCAGAGCAGTTGGGTATGAGGATGGGCAGAATCAGAGCCAGCCTGATTCCAGGCACTTCCGTGACCAGGGATGGAAGATGCTGGCAGAGCAACCAACCAAATTCCCTGAATTCACATACTACAGCACCTCTCATCTACCACCGTCTGTTAGTTGAGACTTCAGTTTCTGATATGGTCACTCTTTCAGCTACCGGTGGCCAATAAGACTCATGCAATTCAGTCCCACCTTCAATCAACAGAGGTCAAGTAAGTGTTGGGAAGCCTTGGGGGAATAGCTTAAGAGTTGTGCAAGCCAAGGAGTGGAAGCAGTGGTATTTCAGCCAAGCTTTCCAGGCTAAAGCAAAATCAGGGACTGGCCACATACAGCTGCTCTAGCAAGTTCTCGCAGGAGCTGGAACACGGGTAGGTGTCTTTTTCCCAAAGGAAGTCATTTCTTTGTGCTTTCGTTTTTTCGTTTTCAAAAAGGAGGTGATTACAAGCCCACAGGGAGATTGAGAAAGATGTGACATCTATAAAGTGTTTTGAGGTCCTCAGAAGCAACCATAAGTGATAGTGATTCCTTGGCCGCAAAGGATCTTAGGACAATCCTGTTCATTTCTCCTTATGGCTAGATAAGACTATACTATAGACCATCCATGACTTTTGAAGGACTTTTTCCTCTTCTCACAGATATTAAGAGTAGGAGATCCAGCAATGTCTCTTGGTTGCTTAATGGCCCTTGCACTCAGAAAGTTTTTCCATGTGTCCAAACTCCTTCCAATGACACTCAAACTTATGCCACCCTTTTCTGTACCCGGTACAGTTGGTCACTTTCCTACATAATAAGATTATTTATTCTATCACTTTCATACAAGGAAATCCAGCTACTTTTTATCACCAAGGCCAGTAAAATAGGCTTGCAAAGAGCCTGGGCAGTTCAGTTGAACAATCTCATCTCCGAAGTCTTGTCCCCTCTCCCCTAGCCTCCTCCCCATGAGGCTGAGGGACGGCAGTAGAGAAGCCTGTCAGTAAATATCAACCATAACGTCTCTACCCATTTCCTTCAGAGGAAATGAAACTAATGGAGAAAGATATATTGATCACAAAGACTCAATTTCAGAATCAGTCTCCTGGTGGTGAACCCTTTCAGTTAGCTGGGGTTAATGGCTTCTGCTTTCAGCTGTTGTCCAGTGTAAGAGCTGTACATCCCACAATCAATGGGATAGCAAGCCTGCTGGGGACATTACCACCAAGGCCAGCCAATGGGAAAAGGCTCTGGGTTTTTTTGTTTGTTTGTTTTGTTTTTTTATAAAGCTAATCAGAGAAAGGGAAAAAAATTTCCTGAGCTATTTGGGGGCTTAAGTAAGTCTTCCAGCTGAAGGCCTCCAACCTGTGGGGGAGGCCTTTCTCTCCTATCAACAAGACTCTGTTTTCCAACCCATAAAGAGCCTGTTAGGCAGCCCTCCTTAGGGGGTGGTTAGCAGGGAAAATGCTGTTTAGGTTTCCCGATGTTTTTATGTGGCAGGGCCCAGCAGCCCATATAGGAGGCCTTGTTTTGTTCCTGCTAAAAAGGGGCTGGAACTCTGGCCTCTGCTGTAGGGAGGCAGCAGTTTGTAATTGGGAAACCAGCCATTAGACCATGGGTGGTGACAAAATAAAACACATTTTTCTCTTTGCCTCTGTTATGTGTCCCTCTAGCATCTAGACAATGCCTTTCTGCTCCCCATGATCAATGAGTTTTTGCACAGAGGCACAGGTGGGAGCACATTCTTAGGAACAAAACTCTCATTAGCGATGGGACTGTGGACAAGTTAATTATCCTAAAACTCACTTTCCCAATCTCTTAAATGGCGATAATAACTGCCTTACAGGGTAGAATAATGATTAATATCACATAATGTATTTGAAGAGCTCAGCACAATGTTTGGCATATATTAGGTACTTAACAGAAATAACCTTTGCACATACGCCTGTGCATATTATCTAATCAATCTTTGCAGTTTTCCTGGAATAAATGTCTGTAAATTCCATGCTAATAGAAATATTTCGAGACTGGGGACCAGAAGACCCAGATTCTTTCTCTGCTAAAATAATCCACAACTATCTGGGAAGGTCTTAAAGCATGTATGGGATTCAGGGAGAGAGAAAAGCTCCTCAGGTAAGGTGATAACATAAGGTAAAGGTGCACAGGTAGAAACCATCCGGGAACAGGTGACGGTGGCAGGAGTCTGCTGAAGAGGACACATGACACAGATTGTTAGGAGCCAGGCAGGGGAGTTTAGGTTTGATCAGGAAGAAAGTGGGGAGTCACTGAGAACTCTCAGCACGGCGTGGAGAAAAAGAAAGCAACATTTCCCACTGTCTGTCATCATCTAGGCAGTCAGTGGAGGGTGTGTGTTTCTGCTCAGCGGAGGTATCCTAACAGAAGAGTGATAGCCCTGAGCTGGTGTCCACAGTCAGGCTCTGGGGAGAGGCTAGCCAGGACTGCCTTCTTCCTTGCAGATCCTCAGATCAAGTCATTAGTGCTATCCCTGAAGCCTTTACTCTCAGTTTGGCAGGGTAGTAACTCTGCCCACCTGAATGTCTCTGGAGGGCGTAAGTTTCAAAAGCTCTCTCAATTGTATGCGGTGAACTATCATTATTTCCTGAGAAACAGAGGATCAGAAGCCTGTCTTACCCAAGGACAATAGCAAGCCAGGGGCATGGTGATTCCAGAATGAGATCACAGATGTTATCAGATCGGTGCAAAAGTAACTGTGGTTTTTGCCATTGAAGGTAATCGCCAACCGGCCGGGCACAGTGGCTCCCGCCTGTAATCCCAACACTTTGGGAGGTGGAGGTGGGCGGATCACTTGAGGTCCGGAGTTTGAGACCAGCCTGGCCAACACGGTGAAACTCCGTTTCTAATAAAAATACAAAAATTAGCTGGGCGTGGTGGCGCATCTCTGTAATCCCAGGTACTTGGAAGGTTGAGGCAGGAGAATCGCTTGAACCCAGGAGGCGGAGGTTGCAGTGAGCCAAGATTGCGCTACTGCCCTCCAGCCTGGGTGACAGAGTAAGCCTCTGTCTCAAAAACAAACAAACAAACAAGTAATGGTGAAAACTGCAATTAATTTTGCACCAACCTAATAACACTTAGCAGTCGCCTGCCCATAATAGGTGCTCAATAAATATGGCCATGAGTTATATTTTTATGACTAACTTCTCTCCAGGACTTTACCATTTCTGCAAGCTTCCACACATTCTTTCCCTGAGGGATACCTGAGGGAGGAGTGGAATGTGAGTTAGTTCTCTAGCCGCTCGGTTCCATTTCATGTTTAAGGCATCAGTCTCTGACTGTCAGTCCAGGAGATTCTGTTTCTAGGTTACAGGTTCTGCAGAGCACCATGGAAATCAGGCATCTGGGAGGGAGAGTGTCCGGTTAGTGTCAGGAGGCTTTGCATCCCTGCAGAGGAAAGCACAGCTGGTTTGGGGCTAACGGTGTCCATTGAGTGAAAGGGGCTATTTCTCTCTGGGGTGCTGTGGAATTGGGAGGCTAACACTGAGCCACAGTGAACCCCCAAACTCCTATCAAGGCTGGCAGACGATGGGGAAGTGCTCCCAGGTGTGTAAAAGGTATGAAAGGTTCTGGGGAAAGACACAGAAAACTGGAAAGGCAGTGACTGCTACTACGGAGGAAAAGAACGGAGCTTATTTATGAAAATGGTGTGTAACACCAGTGCCACGGCAGTGCTGAAGCTGTTCTTAAGACTCTCATATAATCACTCTCATGAATCCTCATAATAGCCCACAAAGTGGGTAGGACATCATTATGACTTTTATTTCATAGATTAGGAAAAGGAGGTAACAGACAGGTTAAAAGATTCGTTCATCCCCAGTCATTAATGTAGGAGAGGGGTGACTCCTGCTGTCTCGTCCAGAGCTCTGAGGTACTACTGGGTCTCAGGGAGCAAAGGGGCGGCGAGGGTGGGATGAAGTGAATCTCCGCTGCAGCAATTGGCTGGTGAGATTTAAAACAGAGGAAACAGCCGCCACCACGTCCCACCAAAAAAAAAAAAAAAAAGGATCTGGGGCTGGCTGTGGTGGCTCACGCCTATAATCCCAGCACTTTGAGAGGCCAAGGCAGGCGAATCAGCTGAGGTTAGGAGTTCGAGACCAGCTTGGCCAACACGGTGAAACCCTGTCTCTATTAAAAATACAAAAAAAATTAGCCGGGCGTGGTGGTGCATGCCTGTAGTCCCAGCTACTTGGGAAGCCGAGGCAGGAGAATCCTTGAACCTGGGAGGTGGAGGCTGCAGTGAGCTGAGATCATGCCTGGGTGACAGAGTGAGACTCTTTCTCAAAAAAAAAAAGATCTGGGAGAAACAGATGAATATGAAGAGTCATTTCAAGTTGCAGATGACAACAGAGACTGTTTTTTCTCCTATTTCCACCCCTTTTCTCTCTAAACCACTAGAATCAGCTAAAAATACTTAAACTTGGGTGATTTTTAGTCCTTCTGAAATGGTTTCAGACCAAAGCTACATAGGAGACTCTGGCTAATGGGTTTGGTGGGTCAGAGAAAATGTACACAGACCAGACAGAGCCATTGTCACTTCTCTGTAACTCTTCTTGGTAAGTAATCTGTTAGCAACATTTATTTTTGTTTTATTTTTTGGAGTTAGTGTCTCACTCTCACCCAGGCTGAAGTGCAACAGTATAATCGTAGCTCACTGCAGCCTCGACCTCCTGGCCTCAAGTGATCCCCCTGTGTCAGCCTCCTGAGTAGCTAGGACTACAGGTGTGTGCCAACATGCCAGGCTTTTTTTTTTTCTTTTTTCTTTTTTGGTTGCTGGTAGAGGTGGGGGTAAAGAATATGTGAGTAAACACAAAGAAATCACAGACTTGGAGAATTAAGCTCAGGTCTTTCTACCAGGAGGGTGGGTTAGTATCATGAGATTCTTGAGAAGACCTTCCAAGGAGAGTGGGGAGATGCCACTAAAGAGAAACCCTCCTCTGCCACCTCAGCCCTGTCAACTGACACTGTCAGAAAGATTTGAAACTCCTCCAAACCAGACTATAGGTCAGATTCTACCAAAGGAAATACTGTCATGGCAAAAACTCCTGCATCGTCAAACCCATCCTGCTGGTCACTATTTCAAGAGTTATCCAGGGAGACCGAAATCCAGGGTAGAGAAACAAGTGGATGGTCTTGGGGTTCACGGTATGAAAAGATGACCACTATAATTAGGTATGGAATATGGTGTGACCAAAAGAGATTTCCAGTTTAGACACTGCTGCCACCAGGATTCAACATAAGGCATCCCATCCTACTTTTTAAACTCTTCATCTCCAAAAACATGTGTAGACTCCTTACCATGCCGAGCCCTCCATGGCCTCACACCTGTCTCCTTCTTCAGCTTCACCCTCAAACATCCTCAAACATTCTCCTCCCTGGTTCTTCTCTCACACTTAAAACCTTTCTCTGGGGCTAGGCGCAGTGGCTCACACCTGCAATCCCAGCATTTTGGGAGGCTGAGGCAGGTGGATCACAAGGTTCGGAGTTCATGACCAGCTCGGCCAACCTGGTGAAACCCCATCTCTACTAAAAATACAAAAAATTAGCCAGGTGTGGTGGCGGGTGCCTGTAATCCCAGCTACTTGGGAGGCTGAGGCAGGAGAATTGCTTGAACCTGGGAGGCGGAGCTGCAGGGAGCTGAGACTGAGTCACTAAACTCCAGCCTGGGCGACAGAGCAAGACTCCATCTCAAAGAACAATAACAAAAAAAACTTTCGGCCAGGCGCAGTGGCTCACGCATGTAATCCCAGAACTTTGGGAGGCCGAGGTGGGTGGATCATGAAGTCAGGAGATCGAGACGAGGCCATCCTGGCTAACATGGTGAAACCCTGTCTCTACTAAAAATACAAAAAATTAGCCGGGCATGGTGGCGGGCGCCTGTAGTCCCAGCTACTCGGGAAGCTGAGGCAGGAGAATGGTGTGAACCTGGGAGGCGGAGCTTGCAGTGAGCCGAGATAGCGCCACTGAACTCCAGCCTGGGCGACAGAGCGAAATTCTGTCTCAAAAAAAAAAAAAAAAACCCTTTCTCTGTTGGTTCCTTTTCCTACAAGGCTAACTCCACCCTCAGTTACCTGGCTAGCTCCTGCCTATCCTTTAACACTTACTTGCATTTCGTTTCCTCCAGGAAGTGGTCCCTACCTGGGCACCCTTACCAGCCAGGCGGTTGTATCATAGCACCTTCCAAATTATATTTAAATGATCTGTCTTTGTAATGGACCATGATCTACCTGAAGCAGAGACCATTTCTTGATTTCTTTGCATCTCTAGTAGCTGGCACATAGTAGGTGTTAAAATTTTTAAAATATGAACTTCATCAAGATGTTAAAGGTATATATATCAGTGTGGCAGACAGACCCTCCATGACACCTTCATAATCCTAAATTCTGGTGTTCACTCCTCTGTATAATTCCCTCCCCTCAAGTGTAGGTGAGACCTATCACTTATCTCTATATGGCAAAGGTGATGGAATCACTTCTGCAATTCCATTATGACACACATAAGACACATCCAAGTCAGGGGTCTCCAGCCCCTGGGCCGCAGACGGGTACTGGTCTGTGGCCTGATAGGAGCCAGGCTGCACGCAGGCGGTGAGTGGTGGGCAGGCGAGTGAGCATTACTGCCTGAGCTCCGCCTCCTGTCAGATCAGCGGCAGCATTAGATTCTCACAGGAGCACGAACCCTACTGTGAACTGCGCATGCAAGGGATCTAGGTTGCAGGCTCCTTACGAGAATCTAATGCTTGATGATCTGTCATTGTCTCCCATCACCCACAGATGGTCCCAACTAAGTCAGGGGTCTCCAACTAGACGGTGCCGTCTAGTTGCAGGAAAACAAGCCCAGGGCTCCCACTCATTCTACATTATGGTGAGTTGGTCGTATCACTATGTCATGATATATTCCAATGTAATAATAATAAAGTGCACAATAAATGTAATGTACTTGAATCATCCCCAAACCATCACACCACCACCCTGGTCAGTGGAAAAACTGTCCTCCACAAAACCGGTTCCTGGTGCCAAAAAGATTGGGGACCACTGCTTTAAATGATTTGCTTTCCTGCTGGCCAAGGAGAAGCAGCATGTTGTGGAGTGCCTATGAAAAGAGAGCCACGTGGCAAGGAACAGCAGGCAGCCTCTTAGGACCTGAGAATGGCTTGTAGCCAACATCCAACCAAGAGCTGGGGCCCTCAGTCATACAAGCAAAAGGAAATGACTTCTGTCAACAATATGGGTGAGCTCATAAGTGGATCTTAGTCAAGCTTTCTGGTGAGAACACAGCCTGGCCAACACCTTGATGGCAACCTTGTAAGACTGAGCAGAGAACCCAGTCAAGCCATGCCTGGGCTCCTGACCTACAGAAACTGGGAAAATGTGTGTTTTAAGCCACTAAAGTCAGAGTGCTGCATCGTAAAAAGTGCAAACACCTAGCTTTTCAGGAAGAGGGAAATAGGAAAGGAAGAGTGAGCATTGGCTGAAATGAGCTGGTATGACCAAGCTCAGCACTAAACAGCACTAAAGGGTAACCTAGGCATTTAATGCAGGAGATGGAAGATCCCAATCCCATAACCAGTGGAAACTGCTGATCTGAATTCATTGTATTTCACTCCTGCCATCAGTTAAAACGTAATTTAAGTCCTTCTAGTCTGAGAGTTAAAGCTTGGCAACTTAAGGGAGAGAGTAGAGTGGAGTGGAGTGGAGTGGCAGGTGTATCTACTTTAGAAACACACAGACCTGGCCAGGCGTGGTGGCTCATGCCTGTAATCCCAGCACTTTGGGAGGCCGAGGCGGGTGGATCACAAGGTCAGGAGATCAAGACCATCCTGGCTAACACAGTGAAACTCCGTCTCTACTAAAAATACAAAAAATTAGCCGGGCGTGGTGGTGGGCGCCTGTAGTCCCAGCAACTCGGGAGGCTGAGGCAGGAGAATGGCGTGAACCTGGGAGGTGGAGCTTGCAGTGAGCAGAGATCATGCCACTGCTCCAGCCTGGGCAACAGAGCGAGACTCCGTCTCAAAAAAAAAAAAAAAGAACCACACAGACCTAACCCATCTAATCTCAGTCCCCACATATGTAAACAAAAGGAGATTCACACCAGCTTGTTAGGGTTATGTGATATGCTTAGCTCTGAGTTTGGCACAGGGTCAGTGTTCTACGGCCACTGGGTGCCCCTTTCGCCCCCACCACTGACTGCCCTTTTCAGCTATCCTGACTCTAAGCAGGCTAGGCCTGTTTGGAAGCTCCTGGAGGGAATCTGAGGCAGGAGTTCTTGGCGGATGCTCTGGAGACTTACTCTGCAGCTGAAATCCCAGGAAATTCTACCCCCCCAGCTCCACCACTGCTAAGCTTCTAAGAAAGGTTACGCTCAATTTCCTCAAATGATTTACTGCATCCCCTTTTATGGGAGTACTTTACATATTATAAATGGGACTTGATCAAACACGCCAGGAAGTGAGACGGGTCCAAAACTCTCTAGCCAGCCGTGTGTCTGCTGGCCCAACTACGATCCCCAGATCAACTCAGGCCTGAGGTCCTATAATTTAAGATTGGGTATCTATCTTAAAATACCCAATTGTGGGGGAATCACAAATGTTCAGTCCATAACATCTACAGTAACATGCTCAGTACTGCACTGGGGCACCCCTGGGTGTGACAGTAAGTGTATGTGCATGTAGGCAAAGATACTTAGGTTATGATTTTAGGATTGAATAACAGGATGTGTATTAAGATATTAAGATACGATATTTAGGAAAAGCTGCTCACAGAATTTCAGGCCTTAGAGACTAAGATCACTTACCTCAATCCTCTCATGTTACAGATGAGGAACTAAGACCTGCAGAGGCAAGTGATTTGATGAGGACAGGAAGCCAGGTCTTGTAACTCCCCAAATTGTGCTCTTTGCACGTTACCATGCTGAGTCTCTGTCTTTTTCGCTTACGCTGTACTTCTTAATTTCTGTTGGATCGGGTGCAACCTCTCTGGTCAAGTGTTAATTTGCTGAGAGGCTTGAGGATCCCCTTCATAGGGAGCAGCCTAAGAGATGACCCCTCAGCTTGCCTTTGGCTCTGCAGTATGGTCATGGCAGGGGAGATGGGTTGTTCCTGTTCACAGCTTAGCCCTCCTTGCCTGGGGTCT
The DNA here is from genome assembly GCF_008728515.1 of Papio anubis. Classification (NCBI taxonomy): domain Eukaryota; kingdom Metazoa; phylum Chordata; class Mammalia; order Primates; family Cercopithecidae; genus Papio; species Papio anubis. The sequence goes on from NC_044987.1 coordinate 11,859,881, forward strand.
AACTTCCTCCTTTGACTTCCTCCACAATGGCTGCCCCCAGGCCCTACCACAGCCCTCCACAATGGGGCACCACAGCCTTTGATAGAAGCTAGAATCATCAGTAATGTGAAAGAGGCCGAAATGGTCCCTTCCCTGACATTTAGGAACCAGACACTGGAAATAAATGGGGTGTAGAGGGGCTGAGGCAGGAAAAGAAGGCAGTGTAAGAAGGACTGTATCTTCCACTGTGCTAGGCACATTTGCTCATGTAGCAATATTTTATTTAATCCTTAAGGCAGGCCTTGAAGGCAGATTTTTAAAGACCAGGGAGCTGAGGCTTTAAAGAAAGAGGCAGTATTAGGCTTCAGCTTACAAATGTGCAAGCGTAAGAATCCAATCTAGTTACTGGCTCTAATTATCGAGACTTAGTCAGTTTCACATTTCTGGAGTACAAAGAGGACTCGAATCAGGTCTAGGTAAGTCTCCACGGTTTTCAAGGCCAAAAGCTCTTGAGAATTTTCCTCATAGTTCATTCTTATTGCCACACTCAAATGCTGCCCCTGAATACAGTCAGCCTTGATTCCTGTTAGGCCAACACGTGTTAGTGCTTATGCCTAAATCGGAATGGATTCCTTCCGTCCTAATTAATCGACCCTCTTCCATAACCAGCTCATGAATTGCCCAGGAACTCCTGAGTTCAGTGCCCTCCGTGGTAACGGGGAGAGGAACACTGCAATGTTTAGGTACAAAAGACTCCTATAATTAGCCCTAAGCCCCAGGAAACAGACAATCAAATTAATCAGTGAGTATGGGAAAAAAGCAGATTATAATTAATTACCTATGTTTATACCAGGGTTATCTTTAGCCATAAGTTTTCTTTTTTATCTAAATAGATACCCAATCTTAAAATTATAGGACCTCGGGCCTGAGTTGACAAAGCCTGAGTTGACAAAGCCTAATTTGACTTTTGTCCCCAGTTCAGAGGAGGATCCTAAATGACTCACTTCTTCCTGCCTTGCTTCCTCCTTACTGATATGGCCTCCCTCACGGAGTGGGAGGGGGAGATAAGCAGCTCAGGGCTGAGAGCCACTTTGGTACAACACAGGATCGGAGAGCATGCCTTTTCTCTGCAGAGCCATTTTCATTCATGGTGGAGGTTTTATTGAACCTGGCCAGGCAAAGCTCCTCGGTGCCAGACCAGCACTCCATGTGGCCACACCCTCCGGCCCCAGTTGTTCCCTCTGCTTGCCAAAGCAATAACCTGATCCTCACTTTCCAAAAAATAAAAGAAAATGTTCAAGTCCTTTCCACAGAAGGCTATAAGCCAAAAGGCCAACTGCTCTGTGGGTTACCGGAGCCTTCTGCATGGACGAGGTGGGAAACCGAGACTCAGAGATGGGAGTAGAGCTGCATGTGCTTGTGCTCATGTATTAAACTGAACTCCTGGTGACGTGCAATGTGAGAATGACAGTGGGTATTAGCTTTCATAAATATGCTTAAGAGCTCTGGGGCGTCATTGAAACCCACGCAGAGATTATTCAGCATTGAACCACGAAAAGGGAGAACCATGTAGTCTGACTTCTCCATTGCATGGTGGAGGGAACCAAGGCTTGGAGGGAACCAAGGCTTAGAGAGAACAACGGCTTCTTTAAGGTCATAGTGACTTGGTGCAGAGCTTACATTTGTAAGTCCTTGTCAAGTGCCCACTCCACCACTCCAACATGAGCCTTCTTTCCACCCCTTTTGACTGACTATGGTGCAGCTCTAGGGGGAGGACCGAGCTGGTGGTACAGTCAGGGGTCTAGTCCTGCTGTCACTAGCAGTATGACCTTGGGCAAGTCCTCCAACCTTCCAGCGGTCATAAAAAATGAAAAGGGGCTTACATGGATTTCAAGGGCCCCTTCCAGCTCTGATAGCCTTTGAGTTTCTGTGTGCTGCGGATTCTCTTCTTTTTCTCTCCACCAGAGGGAGGAAGTTGGGCTGTTTTCTTAACCTTAGATCACAATGAGTGGCTGAGGTGTGGGCTGATGATGAAGAGCAGGCTTCGGGGAGTGAGGGGTTCATGGAGAATCGTCAGTGGGAACCAAGGCCAGACACCAAAGCAGGAATCACACTCACAATACCCAATGCAACACAGAGCGGCCATTCCAAACTCTAGCACCTCCTTCCAGGTGGCAGCCTCAAGCCGAATGCTGTTCATCCCAGCTAGAAGATACCAGACACTCACTCTCCAAGCCACTCGTGCACAGACTGACCATCCGGATGTCCTCCCAGATGCAACACAGGTTGGGATCCTCCAATTACTATTCTGTGTTCACTAGTAAAGACCCCAAAAGAACGATTCTTCAGGAAATGAGGTACCAATTTTAGCTTATCAGGAAGACAGTTTCCTTGAGGAGACGACAGAGAAGCCCGAAACATCCGTCTTCGCTTCTGGAGTGGCACTGATAAGCCAGAAAGGCAGGCTCCCTTTTTCCTAGGAAAAGACTCGTTTCCCCTGTAATTTGTCTTTGTTAGCAATTGAGGGTAACCTCTGGAGTTCCACTATTGACTGTAAAACCATTCCATTAGACGTGCACCGGCCAAAATGCTAACCACCAGCCACATGCTGAATAAAACTGAGCATTCAGTTCCGCATCACACTGGCCATGTTTCAGGTGCTAGTGGCTACTATGTCAGACAGTGCAGATATGAAACCTTCCCATCATCACAGAACATTTGGCTGGACTTTGCCGCACTAGGAGTTTCACAGGGAAGGCACTCGATTTGTCGAATGCATTTACTGAATTCATGGACAGCAGTTTAGATAGGGCAGGGAATACTGTAGTATTCCCTGGTGAAGGCATGTTCATCATTCAAAAATTTTCAGCAGGTTTCTTTTAAGAAACCCAGGGTTGGCTGGGTGCAGTGGCTCACGCCTATAATCCCGACACTTTGGAAGGCCAAGGCAGGCGGATCATCTAAGATCAGGAGTTTGAGACCAGCCTGACCAACATGGAGAAATCTTGTCTCTACTAAAAATACAAAATTAACCAGGTGTAGTGGTGCATGCCTATAATCCCAGCTGCTCGGGAGGCTGAGGCAGGAGAATCGCTTGAACCCAGGAGGAGGAGGTTCCGGTGAGCCAAGATCGTACCATTGCACTCCAGCCTGGGCGACAAAAGTGAAACTCCGTCCCCCCCACCAAAAAAAAAAAAAAAGAAAGAAAGAAAAAAGAAACTCAGGGTTTTTTTCTTTTCTCTTTTTGAGACGGAGTCTTGCACCATTGCCCAGGCTGGAGTGCACTGGCGCAGTCTCGGCTCAGTGCAACCTCTGCCTCCTGGGTTCAAGCCATTCTCCTGCCTCAGCCTCCCGAGTAGCTGAGAGTACAGGCACATGAAACCAGACCCATCTAATATTTGTATTTTTAGTAGAGATGGGATTTCACCATGTTGGCCAGGATGGTCTCAATCTCCTGACCTCATGATCTGCCCGCCTTGGCCTCCCAAAGTGCTGGGGTTACAGGTGTGAGCCACAGCGCCTGGCAAGAAACTCGTTTTTTTTTTTTTTTTTTCCTAGTATTCATACTTGAAGATGTTTTTTGAGCATTCATTTGTATTTTCCTAAGCTGAGTGCTACCAGGAATATGAAAAACAACAACAATAAGAAAAGAGGCAGCTGGCCGGGCGCGGTGGCTCACGCCTGTAATCCCAGCACTTTGGGAGGCCGAGGCGGGCAGATCACAAGGTCAGGAGATCGAGACCACGGTGAAACCCCGTCTCTACTAAAAATACAAAAAATTAGCCGGGCGCGGTTGTGGGCGCCTGTAGTCCCAGCTACTCGGGAGGCTGAGGCAGGAGAATGGCGTGAACCCGGGAGGCGGAGCTTGCAAGTGAGCCGAGATCGCGCCACTGCACTCCAGCCTGGGCGACAGAGCGAGACTCTGTCTCAAAAAAAAAAAAAAAAAAAAAAAAAAAGAAAAGAGGCAGCTGAATGTATTGGGAGGAACAGAGGATTGGGAAAGAAAAGAGCCAGGTTCCAGCACGGGTTCCAAACAGGAGGGCAGGTGAGGTCCATCAGCCCCTTTGAGTCTCAGTCTCTTCGGTCAGTGAAATGAGAGTAATAATACTATCCTCAGGGGTTGGTTGTTTGTATGAATCACGTGAAAATATAAAGGAACACACTCTGGAGACTGTCAAGAGTTAGATGTTTGTGTTATTGACCTTTCGAGTCCCACTGCCATAATCCTTGAGAATATTTTTGCAGCCTCTTTCAACGGCTCTCCCTGCCTTGGGATCATACTTCAATCCATCATGCATACCTCCAAGAAAATAATTCCGCTAACATACCACTAGGATCACGTGCCAACGCCGCAAAGACTAAAATGGCTCCCTACTGCCTGTAAGATCAAGACCAAACTCCTTCTCGTATTTGCTGCTGCATTGTGCCGTTTGCTTAGGAAGCTGCTGTTTCATTTTGCAGGAGCTTCCTGAGGCAAGAAGCCTTATTCCTCTTACAAGTGTGACCCAGGCCCCACCCATGCCTTTCCTTCTTCTATCTCTGCAAATTGCACCTGGTCCCTTGAGTTCACCGTCTCTAACTCCCGCCCCGTGTAACCCTGTCATTCTTAATGCCCACCGGGCCTTGCACATTGTAACATGTTCTCCCATGTGGACTTTTTCTCTGATTGTTTTGTGTGTCTTATCTCCTCAATAGCATTAGACAACACTCAGAGAGTATGCTTAGGCAGAGCTTGGCATCTCAGGAGTACCAAGGGATGGGGAAGGATGGGGACAGATGGTTGACCCTGAAAGCCTGGGGTTAGATGGGGCCAGATTGATAGGGACAGCAAGGCAAGACAGGAAGAAAATTTGGTTTGAAAAGATAGTTTAGTTTTATACAGATGGACTATACTATTCCTTCAACAGAAACCCTGTTTTAGTATAATAATTTCAAATACCTTGTGTTTATTAAGTTATAATAATTAATTTTCCCTTTTTTTATACTTTAGGTTTATATAATTCCAGCCCAGTCAAAAGGACAAAGAGTTTTAGTTACTTGTGGCTGTTCTTTGGAGATCTGACTCCTTTTGGTTGTAGCAATTGGTCTCACCCTAGATCAAATGTCCATGACTCATCTAGAGGTTTCTCTCACTGGAGAAGGCTGATGGAGCTAACATGAGATACGATGATGGATGTGATGTGGAGCACAGTGTCCTAAAATCAGCACTCTAATGAATAGTGGAGCACTATGATCAGCCAGGATAATCTAGGAAAATAAGCCAGGCTCCCAGTCCACTGCAGAAGGCCTGGGTGTGTGGCTCTAGACGCCATTCCCTTCATAATAAACACCATCTTCCCAGGGGAGAACAGGTTGCAGCCAGGCAGCATTGCCTGTGTGAGGCCTCAGCCAGCACAACAGTTCTGACCGAGTATAAACAGAGCACACAATTAAAACACATAATTATAGGGTAGGCTGGAGCCAGGAGGTGGGCTCTGTTGGTGGCCCTGAAGCCAGCTGCTGGCCAGGCTGCCAGCATCTCCCTGACAAGCCACATCCAATTTCAGACTGGAATGAGCCTCCAGTGGATAGATGACAACAGAGTTGGGAGGGCAGAGGAGTGTGACACACCTCACTGCTTCTTTAGCTCCTAGGGCGTGGACCGTATTCTCCCAAGGAGTATTCCGGAGGCTTCTGGGAAGACACTCCTCAGTGCAAGAGAATTGGAATTTCACGTTTTAGGGACCCGACTGTCTCATCTACATACTGAAACAATATCTAATTTTTCCATTATGATAAGACAAATGCTGCCAGGTGTAACTTAAAAGCTCCTTGTTGTTGGCCAAAGCACTGCAATATATTATGCACTTTCCCAAAATATGAGAGGTCGGGAAGCATTGTAAACAACATGGCCCAAAACCCAGGCATGTGGTACGGTTCTTTCTGCCTACCTGCAGGTGCAAATCCCTCTTGTCAGGCACTGAAATGCTGATGTTCGCTCAACTCTATCTCAATGATCACACTATCAGTGTTCAATGCACCTTTCTTGGGATAATGATAGTAAAAGGAGTTTCTGTATCCTTCCATCAAGGATCTCAAGGCATGTTCACACGGTTGCCTGTTTCTCCAGCCTTCCTAAGAGGTTGACAAGAGGGACAAGCATTTGAGTCTCCCTGGTGAAGGAGGAGGGGGCTCTATGTTCAAGTGACTTGTCCCCAGCTTCCCTATCATGACAGAAGTAGAGCTTGGACTAGGATCTTAAAATGCAAGCAATCAAGATTGTCACTCTGAGCTTACTAGGTTAGCCTTCAATGCATTGTGAAAAATGGACTCTGGAGATGCAAAATGGCTATTAATCACCATCAGGTGCAAGGCAGGCAGCATCTGGATTCTTAGTTTCTCCAGATTCATTTCACGAGGATCCTTTGGAAAGAGTTCTTTCTCCCTTTCTCTTCAGGATGGGTGGGATTTGGTTCCTTACCTCGTGGAGAATACAGTAATTAGTCACTTGCCCTCAACACACATAATACGAGTGTGCCAGTAAGTTAAGTTGAAGTTGTTGTAGCTTTGGGGGTTTAGGTCAAAATCACAACATTCTGTGGTGGTAACTGAGGGTACATTGTAACTGTGAGTGTGCCCCTCCCGGTCCTGCCCAGGCAATGTGTTCTTTAAACTTGTCCCTCCCAACCAGCCTGGGCAATATGCCAGAAGTAAAGAAGAAAGGTGGGGGTCCTGCAACTGAGCCCCTTCCCAACAGTGGGAGGCCAGTGGTGATGAGCTGTTCTCCTGGCCCAAGCAGCATAGGCCTGAGGAACAGGCGTTGCCCTCAGAAACACTGAATATGGGGTCACAGGATCTGACTTTGAGCCTTGGTTCTGCTATTTATTAGTGGGATTTGAAGAAAATCTCTTTGGGCATTGGTATCTCATCTATAAAAGTGGTTTAAGAATGATTACCTTGGCCAGGAGCAGTGGTTCACACCTGTAATCCCAGCACTGTGGGGGGCCGAAGCTGGTGTATCACATGAGGCCAGGAGTTCGAGACCAGCCTGGCCAACATGGCAAAAACCCATCTCTACTAAAAATGCAAAAATTAGCCAGGCGTGGTGACACGTGCCTGTAGTCCCAGCTACTCGGGAAGCTGAGGCACGAGAATAGCTTGAGCCCAGAGGGCGGAGGTTGCAGTGAGCCGAGAAAGCGCCATTGCATTCCAGCCCGGGAGACAGAACGAGACTCCGTCTCAAAATAAAATAAAATAAAATAAAATAAAATAATAAGATAAAATAAAATATAATAAAGAATGATTACCTCTCAAATAGCGATTACTTTGTTAGAGTTAGAAGACAGTGTGGTGCAGTGGTCAGACCCATGGACTTAAGAGATGCACAGTCCTGGATTTGAATTATGTTCCATTGCTCACTAGTTGTGAGGCCCTTGGGCAATTCACTAAATAGAGCTAACCCTCAGCTTCTCATCTGACAATAGAGAATGGTAACAATACAGAGAGGGTTGTTTGGAGGTTTTCACCGACTCAATGCCTGGTGCACAGTTGGCACCCAATAAACCTTCTTTGTTAATATTACAGATGTAAGATGCAAAGCGCAATGCAAATGCAAACAATTGTGATTATTTTCTAGGCTTTAGGCAAGTGTTGCCAATACATGAAGTGCTTTGCATATAGTAAATGCATAATAAGTCTGTGCTAATTATAGCATCCATAGAAGCAGTTTCTTTCGCTCTGGAATGCAGCTCAGAGATTAGTATCATTTGCAATAACTACATTCCAGGCTGCCAGCCCCACAAATTAGACACCAACTAAAGACATGCAGTACATGATTCAGCTGTAACTCAGGGGAGGGCTTCTGATGACAGCTAAAGCCACAAGGGATCCGATCTGAGTACTTTCGATGTGTCAGCAGAAGGCTCTTCCTCTCGCAGTGATGATGCACATACTGCCATGTGTAGTATGAGGCGCACAGTGTGCTGGGACCTCTCCAGGTTCAGGAGAACATACAGCTGTCGGGGACTGTCTTGGCCATGAAAACATTCTCCACGTAGGCATAGCCAAAGTTGAGGGTTCTTGCAGGGGTGATGTGTTCTTTAAAAAACAAAAATTTAAAAAAAAAGAAAGAAAAAACAAGGGCTCGCTTTCCTTCTGTGTATTCACTCTTTTGCTGACATCCAAGGGACTTGTTAAGTGGCAAATCAGTATTAAGCACAAGTGTGTGCAAGAGACCCGGGGACTGTGCCACAGTTTGGGGCTGGTAGGCACTTAGAGTTGGGTGGGAAGCAGGCCTTGCCTTTAGCCTCACGTCACTGCGACCCTTGGATGGACCCTCACAGAGCTCTGGTGTCTTGTTCTGGGTTCACAGTCTACTGCGGGCAGGGAGGAAATGGAAGTATTCAAAGAATCAAGGAGAAGATAAAAATGTCAAGAAATGCTTTGTGATAACAAATTGCATAAATGTAAATTATTTAGCCCAAAGTAAAGGAAGTTAAACTGAGATTAAATGACATTTAACAACTGGCTGTTTTCCATTTGCACTGAGGGAAAAGCAAGTGAGGAAGAGAATTCTCTGACTGCACAGGGAGCTGGGATGGCGCGTGCCCATCTATAGGGGCAGCTGAGATGAAACCAGACTGGAGGTACGTTGATCGTTACTGAATCTGGATGAAGATACATGGGGGTTCATTCCACCATCCTCTCTGCTTTTGTGAATGTTTGATAATTACCACAAAGTTAAAACAATGAAAGAAAGGCGGCAGCTTCTACTCAACTCCCACCTACAGCTGAAGGGCAGAATGAAGGTTTGGAGTTGTCCACACTGATTTTTTTGGAATGGTGGATTTCATCAGTTTTAAACCACTACATGAAGTCGCTCCACCTCTTCGTATTTGCCACAGTGTGTTTCTTCCAGCACAAGGGAGGTATTCTTGCTCTCCTTTTGCAGGATTGGGGGACTGAGTGTCCCAGTTAATGATTTCATAGCTGCTGCTACTTACGAGCTTATAGAACTTATCACGTGTCATGTGGTGTATGTACTATGCTCTTTACCTGCATTGTATCATTTAACCCTCACAACAGTCAGCTCATTATTATCCCTGTTACACAAATGAGGAAACAGAGGCTTTGAAAGGTTAAATATCGCCGGGCGCGGTGGCTCAAGCCTGTAATCCCAGCACTTTGGGAGGCCGAGGCGGGTGGATCACGAGGTCAGGAGATCGAGACCATCCTGGCTAACATGGTGAAACCCCGTCTCTACTAAAAATACAAAAAACTAGCCGGGTGTGGTGGCGGGCGCCTGTAGTCCCAGCTACTCGGAGGCTGAGGCAGGAGAATGGCGTGAACCTGGGAGGCGGAGCTTGCAGTGAGCCGAGATCGCGCCACTGCACTCCAGCCTGGGTGACACAGCGCGAGACTCCGTCTCAAAAAAAAAAAAAAAAAAAAAAAAAAAAAAAAGAAAGGTTAAATATCTTACTCAAGGGAATATATGGATCTTAGGTCGTAGAGGCAGGATTTGAACCCAGGCAGTTTGACTAGAGTTCCTCTCCATGCCTGCGCTTCATAGCTTACTTAAACTTTGCCATCCTCCCTTTGTACTTTCCACATTGAACAGCTCTAAAATTTTCATTGCGTCTCTATAAAGAAAGCTTTCAGAAGCTTAAAGACCTTCCCAGCCTTGACTCTGTCTCCAAATGTGCAGGAACCCAAACCACCCAACATCACTCCAGCTGCAGATGCTATTGTTTACAATATGTTATCCCGCTTCATTCTCGCAGCAGTCCCAACGGGGGCTCAGGCAAGTCTGACAACTCTCTAAGGACACAGAGCCGTGGCCCAGCCCAGACTCCCCAGGACTCTGGTGCATTTTTCTCCCCTCCTATCTGATGCTGCCTCTAGGTCCTAAGCTCAGCCCTGCCCCCCCGCCCCTGCTGCCACCCCGCCGCCCCGGGTGCCTTACATGCACAGTGAGAGAATGACATTTCCCCAAACTCATTGGCTGGTGTCATCAGGACAATTCCACTCCACCGGTTCTGGGTCTATTCATTCATTCTCTTCTCAGTGCATAAGCTCTTGCTAGGATGATTTTAGGGGTCCTGTTGGCCGCTGGTTTCACTCTCCCTTTCATTCTCCACTTTATAGTCCACCTCCACCAAGACTAGAATAATCTTTCTTAAATACTAATCTAGATCACTCTGCTGCTTAATATCCTGCAGAGGCTCCCCATATCCTCGGCCATGCCTGTGCTGGCCCCTGTCAGCCCGGCTGCCTCTCCCGTGGCCGCCCCCACCCCGCAGCCTCTGCTTCAGCAGGGAGCCTCGGCAGTTTCCAAAACACAACCTGGTGTTCTCTCTGTGGAACCTTTGCCCACTTCGCTTTATCTGCTGGGATTGTCCACATCCCCCCTTTTCTGCCGAATGAATTTAAAGGATGACTTTAGGCCAAGATTTCACCATTCAGCGAAATCCTTTCTGAATCACAAATCCCCCCCCAGGGCCCCTCCCACACTTTACCTATCCATGAATCCCAATGGACTGTAAGCTCTTTGGAGATAAGACTCCATATCTGCTTAACTTTGTGCCTTCAAAATTGAGCACATGGTAAACGCCCTGAAATATTCATGAAATAAGTACAGAATCAATAAACCGTCCGGAATTCCCCACCACAGAGAGCCAAGCAGCTCTCTTCGGAAGTCTCATAGCATTCTCTATCACTCTTCTATTAGCCCTTCCAGTCTTATCTCTAATTATTTCTTTCTATGTCTATTTTTCCCACTACATTGGAAGCATTCTTCTCCATTAGACTCTGAGATCTTCAAGGGTAGGAGGTACAGGCCTGAGCACAAAGCCCAGCACAGAGTAGGTGTTTAATTTATTGATTGAATGAAGTGACTCTTTCTCGTCAAACTTCATCACCCAAAGGCACCATCTTACACCTCAGATAACTTCCGCGTCAATGCAGTGGTTTGAGTTTGTTCACGCTGAAGCAACCTTCCACTTGTCCGCCCACTCATGTCTTAGGGGATCCTCCCCTCCTGTACCTTTTTGGCATGGAACCTCCCTACCGAAAGAGCTCTGTGTCACCCATAGACATGGTGAGTTTCAGTCTGAACTTCCTTTTTCAGATTATTTATAAAAATGTAAAAGCTGCCCTGACTGAATGCCAGCCACTGTTGAAACACTATCCCTTACATGGTCCCTGGGCCTTAGCTCAGTGCTGGGCTGCCATCTTTGTAGGGCAGGCAACGGAGCCTTCATCTAACCATCCGTCTGCCTGTGCACCCATCCATTCATCCATCCCACACATGTTGAACATCTAAGAAGGACGAGGTCCCGTGCCAGGCTCTGGGAACTTCAGTGATAGACAAAACAAAGTCTGGCCTCAAGGAGCTCAGTTGAGACAGAAAACAAACACAGAGCAAATCATGGTAATGCTGTGATAGACGTGCTCCCCCAGTCATTTAAAGCATGCAGGTGGGTCACGTAGTGGGAGATAAACTCTGCCTCAGAAGGGACAGGATTTGAGCTGGGCCTTGATACATAAGCAGAATTTTGCTACCCAGACAAGAGCGATGGAATAGTGGGTGCAACGGGGGAAGGGATCCAAGAAGCCACAAGGTGGTCACAGGAGTGAGAGAGGGCATGGCAGGGGAGCCAAAGCTTATCCATTTATATTTTCTCACTAGGGGAAAATTTTTGTTTTCAAAGCCTGTGGGTCAATAATATCTTTGTAAAGGAAGAAAGGCATATTGATTATGGCCTTGCCTCTTCCACTAGCCAGAAAAAGCCAAGAGTCTCTTCTACAAAGCTATGGAAAGAGCTGGAAACGGAATCCATTCTTGCATCCAAGATTTCCAGCACCAGTCACACGTACCTATGTATTAATGGGACTGTGATCATGCCCCCCACTGCTGTACACTCCCTGAGATCAGAGACTTTGTTATGATCTGTGTTCCCACATGGTCACAAGCGCCCCATAAATCCTTGCTGAATGAATGCACGGGCCCTGCCGGCTACCAGGAACTGTGCTAGGTACTGGGAATAGGAAAATGGACTAGACATGTTGCCTGCCCATCCAGCTAGGAAGGCTGACAGTCTGATCTGTTTGTTACGTGATCCAGTTTCTCAGGAAGGCATTTTTGGAGTGGTAAGAAATTATTTGTTTCAAAGCTTGAGGGAAAAAAAAGATACAAGCTGAGAGGTGAGTCTTTCAGTGTGGATGGAAGGCCTCAGGCAGCTTCCAGGACGTGCTTGCAGATGCCAGTGCTGCCCTGCTCCTTGCTCTTGTCACTCAGGCAGACAGGTTCCCTGGGAGGACCACCGCTCCTCAACACCCTCCCCTCTCCCCAGACCAGACTGGTCCCCTGCAAGGAAAAGTCCCCTGCCTCAGTCGCCCTTCCCTGGGCTGTGCGGCACACTCACATGCGCTAGTGCACACACACACACAGTCACACGTGACCACAGTCAACACACATTCTCCCCTGGTTACACACATATATAATCACACACAATCACACAGTCACACACATGATCACTCATGCAGCACACAAGTGATCATTCACAATACACACTGACACAATCACACACATGATCACATACAAAACACTCACATCAGGTCACACACACAGTTACACATGTCACACCCACAACACACCCTCACAGTGACACACATTTGATCACACCCACAACACACACTAACAGTAACACACATTTGATCATACACTCACATTGTCACACACATGGTCACACTTATGCAACTCATGCACACAAACACCCTTACACACAGTCACACATGGTCACACACCCACACAGGCACTCTTACACAGACATGATCACAGTCACAACACGAGCTCACAGATAGACACACATGCTCAGGCAACACACACACAGTAACACACACATGATCACATACTTATACAGGCACTCAGTCACACACAGATACACATGCTCAAATGCACACAACATGAGCCCATGTACTCAACCACTCAGTCACATGCTCACCCACATGCACAAACACATGCTCACACATCACACGATCACACTCAAATTCACATTTGCACATACACATTTATGTGTGCACACAGGCTCACACAGCACAAACTCACACAGAACCTCACACACCCAGACATACACACAGCCTGAGCCATTCAAGCGGCAGTACTCACATTTTCCATCTATTGGTGGTTTCAAAACAGGAAGCCTGCGTGGGAAGGGGAGGTGCTGGTGAAGTGAGAACCACTGTCAAGGGGCCCAGGTGCATGGGCTGGATTCAAAAGGGACATCTCACTGGCGCCTGGGTCTCCCTCACAGGCAGGAGAGCTGGGCTGCGCGAGGCCCTGACTTGGCTCAGCTCCTGAGCAGCACCAGCTCTGGCGGGGAAGGCACTGAACACCCGTCTGATGCAGCCACGCTGATCAAATCACACCTCTTCCTCACTAGGGGTTTTCTGTGAGGAAGAAGGGAGCACCCTGCACCTTCCTGTCTGCCAATATGGGGCCCTCTCCTTTGGAAACTGCTTCTTCCAAGAGCCCTTCCAGACTTAACTCGTGCCTGCCATGCTGCCTTGTCCCTCAGGCCTTCTGCTGCTTACTCCATCATACTCCTTTGCAATGGAAACATTCTGCTTTGTGCCTTACCCCAACCCCACTCCAAAGTGAAAGAGACCAGGGATCTGCTTTCGAATAGTCACATCCTTGCAGCACTTTGTGTTTTACAGTTTTTTTCATAATTAGCATCTCCTTCAATCCTCAAGACAGCTTCATGAGGCTAATAGGATACCCATTTTACAGATGAGGAAGCTGAAGGCAAGAGATTAAGTCAGCCAAGCATGGGTTCATTCCTCTAATCCTGAAACTTTGGAAGCCGAAACAGGAGTATCACTTGAGCCCAGGAGTTTGAGACTAGCTTGAGCAACATAGTGAGACCCCCATCTGTACAAGAAATAAAAAAATTAGCTAGGCATGGTAGTGCATGCCTGTAGTTCCAGCTACTCGGGAGGCTGAGTGGGAGGATCACATGGGCCCAGGAGTTGGAGGTTGCGGTGAGCTCTGATCATGCCACTGCACTCCAGCCTGGGCAACATAGCAAGACCCTGCTTCAAAGACAGACAGAGAGAGAGAGAGGTTAAGTCACTTGTTCCAGGGTCCCAGAAGTAGACTTTCTGATCCCAACTTTCCATTTTCAAGACTGTCATAACTCCTATCTCCTACTCTGGCTCTTAAGGTACCTCAGAACGGCCAGAGCAAAAACTGATGGCAACAAGGGTGCTGAAAGGAGAGAAGACTAAAGAGAGAAGGAACAGAGAGCTGCCACAGGAAGCGGGCACCCAGGGCCAGGTGGGCCATGGAGGCACTCACTCTATCCCATCTCTCACACACCACACACACACACACACACACACACACTCACGAATGAACTCTAGCTGGCCAGGCTCAAGCTCAGGCAGTGTTCGGGGGTGGGGTCACTCCATTTACGTACTTGAATTGCTGGAGTGGCTTGGAACTGATTTCCACAACATACAGAGAAAAAGATTAAGGGGAAGTCATAGTATGACATTTCTGGGGGTGAATGACATCCCTGGAACTTCAGTTTTTTCCCTTTCTCTGAGAAAAGTGATTGGAAACATTTTCCCACAGTAGTGACCTCGCAGAGGAAAATGGCCTCGATGCCAGGCAGCTGATTCCTGTGCTGCATTCCTGACAAAGGGGGTTCTAGGGGGGAGAGTGGGGATGCCGGCAGGCCGCCCTCCCATACTGGCCTAAGAGAAGGCCTAGTGATCTCACACGTGTGGCTGAAAGGAGACAAGAGTGGGCCGCAAAACAAGCCCAGACTGGCTTTTTCCGCCAGGCTAGCACTTCTGTGGCAGCCCATGGCCTCCTTTTCCTGGCCCTCTTCCTTTTAGGTTTTACATATTTCACAGCCGGGACCCACAAAATGGAGCATCAGAGGTCATAGGAAAAAGGATGGGTTAGACTCAGGGGAAGCCCTGGAATTTCCTTTCCTGGAGATCTTCAAGACTGAAACGAGAGACTCCTGTCCTTGGGAGGGTTTCTTGCACTTCTTGGCTCGGTTTGCTTCTCCTGTCTGCAGTACTGTCCAAATCTCTTTTTCTCCAAGTCCCACCCTTTTCTAAAAAGCTTCTCCCTTCCAGGCTTGAATAATCCCTGAGGTCAGAGACTGCGACCAACGCAGCCTCGCTGACTGACAAGTGAGGAAGGATCTTCCTGGAGGAAGCAGATCCCTGAGATGATCTTGGACTGTGTCCACCTCCAGATTTCGTTGCTGCTGAGCTAGGGGAGGGAGGGAGGGGTTCTCAGGATTCTGCTCCACCATCAGACCAGAGAGGCTAAATCTCATCTCATGAGTAGTGAGAGTGAGCCAGGTTCCAGGAGAGATCTGGCAAAAGGGGAGGGGAGTCGTCTTAGGGGGGTTGGACTGCTTCGGTTGAGTGAAATACTAAGGAATTGCTCAAGGCTGATTTCCTTGGTCTTGGTCAGCAGAAGGGTCCAGGAAACAGAACCCAGGGGAGAGGAAGAGCAAAGGAGGGTTGCTGACTCCAGAAGACGCTCTGAAGCAGCCTGGCCACCCAAGTTCAGAAAGTTCACGTTTCTGGGGCCTGGCTGTCGTGAGGGCCTCATGGGAGGGAAGAGGAGCAGCTGGACGCTCTGCTGCTTACGGGTCTGTGCTCTCCCAAGCAAAGCATCACGGGGCCTCCTAATGCAAATGTCTTGGCCTTCCCAGCAGGAGACCCCGAGGACTTCAGGCTTGGAGTACTCGATCACTCACGCAGTTCCTGTGCAGTGGGATGTTCACTGACCACTATGTGAACTGACTTAGATCTTAAAGGGAGGGGCTTGAAATGAAGCAAACACAACCTCTGGTTTTGCTCATTCGCTGAGTTCTAACATGAACTTGAATGTTCATTTATTGGTAAACAGCCAACACCAAGAGTGCTATTGTTGTTGATTTGCATCTTTGTGGGTTTGGGCTTGTTTCTGCTCAACACTTCGTGTTTTAAGATCAAATTGAAAAATTTTTAAATTCACTGTGAAGGAAAAGAGCCAAACATGAAAATATCCTATGAACTGAGAGTAAACTGAGTATTTTATTCTGCGAAGATCTTATAAAATCTGAATCACACCACAGCTTCAGTCCTCAAGCTAGCTTAGAGGTTAAGTTCTGAATTCCTCGAGTTTTAAATAAAAAAATAAACTTTGTCATTTTTAAGGTGAAAAGAGCTAATAACCTGGAAATACTTTTACATAATTGGGGCTTACCTTGAGGACAGAATTCATCTATATGTCAATAAGGACTTTGAAGTAACAAGGAATCAAAATCCCTGAGAACGATTTGTTTTTAGTTAGATTATTAACCTCAATCCCCATTTCATGTACATCATTATGTCCCACTAAAGCAGGACTTTGCTAAAAAATGGTCTAAATCGTGGGTTCTGTTTCACTTTAAAAGTAATACAGTGAATTTTTATAAAAAATGAACCTGCGGAGATGTTTGTCTACAACAACCTCTGTCTTGGTGCTCAGTATCTCAAAACTGGCTTCAGTGGACCTTTCTGCCTTCAGCTTGGCCCCTTGCCCCACACACATGCACACGAATGGTCTGCACACATCTGGTAAGTCAGGGTGGCTTGCAAGTACAGACTCAGGAGTGTACAGGATGGTTTATATTCAAATTATACCTTGTCATTCTGTTATGGGCAAGTTATCCAACCTCTCTAAGCATCAGTGATATCCCATGTATAATGGGAATAAGAATAGGACCTGCCTCATATGGTTGCTATGTGCATCAAGTGAAATAAAACAAGTACTTAGCACCATGCACACAACACATATTGTGCTTTCAGTAAACAGCTGCTGGCATCCTAATCCTGGGACAATGCGTGGTTCACCCTTTTCAGAGCCAGCCATTCTCTTTCAAGTACATGCTCTTTCATCAGGAAACATGTCAGGAAAGCCCATCCCCTTTTCTTCACCTGGAAAGATCCAGTTCACAATTCAAGGTGCGGTTCAAATGCCAGATTTGCTGAAACTTTCTTGTGACCTCCCAATCCCCAACCACATGATAGCCAGTTAGTAGCTCCAAATTAACCTATCCACAGTCTACTGAAATTATGTCTTTAGATCTTGCTTTGCCACAAAATATGGTATCCTTCAGCATGCAGAACTGAATATTATTCCTCTTTGCACCGCAGACGCCAGGCACCAAGCAGACACTCAATATTTATTAAATGAATACGACAAAATGGAATCAAATCGCATCTGTGAGGATGTCAGGATGTATGGAACATATGGCTTTACAGAAATACAATCCATATTACAGCTTTTCCAGAAACTAGTTATTTCTGGGTGGACATGAATGTAAGGAAATCAGCTATCATAGAAGACAGGATAAAAGGAGAACACGGAAGAAGAAATTAGGGCAATGGCTTCAGGGTTGTGCCATCTGTCCGAAGGATGTGTTATCCATCTTGTAGGTAAATCCCGGAAAGCTTAATGGGAAAGTGATACTTTTGAACCACTGCCCAGCCCCAAACACAAAAACTCTTGCATCAAGACAATCTGGGACATAGCAAATGAGCTAGGTCAATTTGCCAAATCAGAGAGTGAGCAGAGATAGAAATTTAGACCTATACTTGGAAGGAAACTTTTCAGAAGACAAGACTGTTGTTTTCCTTCGGTATTGCAAAGTTAGGAAGCAAATTTATGTCTCCTGAAAATCAGAGGAGAGCAAGACATTCGGATACCCGACATGGACACCCACCGACAGCATGGAGCCGTCAGGAGGAGGAGAGAGCATGAGAATAATACTGTATGCCAAGCACTATAGTAGGTACTTGATAGAAAATGCAATGTCCAAAAGAACCTCAGAGATAAATCTTATTATTCCCATTTTATTAGTGGAGAAACCGAGTCTTGATGAGGTTAAGTGACCTAACCGAGGTTAAATGCTTACAAGCGATTTTTTTGCTCTCTATTAAAATTCCTCCACCTGCCACACACTGTGGACAGCTCTTGCCTAAGTCTTCCTCCTCTATAATCCATACTTCTCTCTACTGTTAGAATAATTTTTCTGAAACAGGTTGAGTTAAACCTTCCACTCCTCAGTCTGGGCATCGTAGTGAGACCCTGTCTCTACAAAAAATTTACAAATTAACCGGGTGTGGTGACATGTGCTGTAGTCTCAGCTACTCAGGAGGCTGAGGCAGGAGGATCCCTTGAGCCCTGTAATTTGAGGCTGCAGGAAGCCACCACACTCCACAACTGAGCAACAGAGTGGGACCTTGTCTCAAAAATGAAACAAAAACAAAACAAAACCCTTCCACTCCTCTAAAATTGTCCACGGTTCCCTTATATCCACAAAGCAAAATTCAAATATTCAAATTCATAAATGTAAGCTTTATTTATTTATTTATTTGTTTATTGACAGAGTTTCACTCTTGTTGCCCAGGCTGGAGTGCAATGGTGTGATCTCGGCTCACCGCAACCTCCTCCTCCCGGGTTCAAGCAATTCTTCTTCCTCAGCCTCCCGAGTAGCTGGAATTACAGGCATGCACCACCACACCCGGCTAATTTTGCATTTTTAGTTGAGATGGGGTTTCTCCATGTTGGTCAGGCTGGTCTCAAACTCCTGACCTCAGGTGATCCGCCCACCTCGGCCTCCCAAAGTGCTAGGATTACAGGAATAAGCCACTGTGCCTGGATGAATGTAACATTCTTTACAGGCTCAACTCCCACAGTAGCTCTTCCTGCCTCTTCTTGACCATTGCACTTGACCACATCTGTTGTCATGCCGTGTAACCCCATGCCTCAGGCTTCTTGCCATGCCTGTCCTTCTGTGTTGCTTCACTTTATTCCCATTGAAAGCCTGTCTTCTCTATCTTCTATCTCTTCCTCCCTGGAACTGCTTCTTTGCATTTAAACAACCTCTCTGAAGTGCTCAATTGCACTGTCCCCTTCAGCTAAAAGTCACTCTAATTTGGCACTTCCCACTAACAAAGTCCCTAATAGTTATTCACGCCATTGAATAATAATGGCTAAGATTTACTGAACATGTATTAAGATGCCAATCTAAATACAATGCAATCGTTCCAACTTACGGATAAGGCTCAGTGTAAAATTAATAACAGGTCTAAGGTCACTGAGTAAGCAGCAGTGAGAATCTGAGTCACCACACTCTATTCAACGGGATTTTTGTCTCTTGGCCTCTCAACGGTATGAACCCTCCCTTTGTTCTCTACTTTTACTTTCCTGATTCTGCCCCTTTGGTTTGTCTTTTACCCTTTTCTCTAGTGGCTTATTCTCGGTTTCCTTTGTAAACTCTGACTTCTCTACAGGCACTTTAATTGCTAGTATTCCTCAAGAATCTGTCCAGTCTTTCTCCATACATTCTACTCATTCTCTCTGGGTAATCTCAGCTATTCCCTGGGCTCTACCTCCGGCTTTTACATGCTAAGGATGCCCTTAGTCTCCAGGTCCCTGCAGTTTCTCCTGCTCCACCCTCTGGCTTCCTGACCTATTCCTTACTAGAAACCTTCACTTGAATATCTTACTTGCACTAAACCTCATGTGTTTAAAAAATGAACTCGCCTTTTTCCCCTCCAATCTTGCTTCTCTCCAGAGTCTCTTGGCTTAGGGCACAGCATCCGTGCAATTTCCCAAGTTAGAAACCTAAGATCCGTCCTTGACATCTCTCTTTCTCTCACCTCTCCTATCTAATTCATCATTAAGTCCTGCCCATGTGTGCCTCCTAAATTTCTTAGGCATTGGTTCTCTTTGATCCCTTGTTTTCTCTCTATGCTAAGCCCTTATCACCCCTTGCTTTGAGTACTCCAGCAGCTTTAACATATCTCCTGCTTCCAGTTTTGCCCTTTCCAATTTATTCTCCAAATATACAACAATAATCATACACTCTTCTGCTTAAAACTGTCAGGCCTCTGAGCCCAAGCTAAGCCCCTGTGACCTGCATGTGCACATCCAGATGGCCTGAAGCAACTGAAGATCCACAAAAGAAGTGAAAATAGCCTTAACTGATGACATTCCACCATTTGTTTCTATACCACCCTAACTGATCAATGTACTTTGTAATCTCCCCCACCCTTAAGAAGGTTCTTTGTAATTCTCCCCACCCTTGAGAATATACTTTGTGAGATCCACCCCCTGCCCGCAACATTGCTCCTAACTCCACTGCCTATCCCAAAACCTATAAGAACCAATGATGATCCCACCACCCTTTGCCGACTCTCTTTTCGGATTCAGCCCGCTTGCACCCAGGTGAAATAAACTGCCTTGTTGCTCACACAAAGCCTGTTTGGTGGTCTCTTCACACGGATGTGCGTGACAAAAACATCTCAGTAGCTCCCTATTTCCTCTAGGGTAAAGTTCCAGAACCTTAACATGGCTAAGCCACCTACCTGCATGCTCTATTTTCTGGCCCTTCCCTGGTTTACTTTAGGCTACCCTCTTGTAGCAACACTAGATTTCTTTCAGTGCCTCGAACGTGCCACATTTTCTCACAGCTGAGCAGTGGGCATGCATTCTTTCTTCAGGAACATTCTTCTCCTTCCCTACACTATCTCTGCCCACCTCTCATGTCTTAGCTTAAATCTTCTATGTTGCTTTCCTTGGTACTTATTTCATTTCTTCATTTCATTTCATTCCATTTCATTTCATTTTGAGGCAGGGTCTCACTATGTTGCCTGGGCTGGACTGAAACTCCTGGGCTCAAGCGATCCTCTTTCCTCAGCCTCCCAAGTAGCTGGGATTACAGGTGTGAACCACCACGCCTGGCTTCCTGATCCTTAAATCTCCCAGTTACACATTCTCATGACACTCTGCATTTCTTTCCCAGCATGCATTCTGCCTGTAGTTAATTACTTATTTGATGTGTATCTTCCTTCTCATCATACGTGCATGTTAGCCTGTTGTTCTCAGTGGTAAGTGTAGTACAGGCCATGAGGTAGATGCTCCGTAAGAATGAAAAGTCTTGCTCAAGCCCCACCTTCTACATGAACTCGTGAATTCTCCCAGCCCTCTCTCTGTGGTCCCCTAGCCCTTTTGTTTTCATTCTGGATGAATTAGTATTTAGAGTTTTATCTATCTCTCTCCTCCATAAGTTATGACCTTCTTGGAGAAAAAGACCAGGTCTCCCTTCTGCATGCCTTAACTTCTAGCATGATGCCCATGCTGAGAACTTGTAGTTCTCAGACCGAAAAGCATCAGAATATAGAATGAGGTTGTGTCTGAAAAAACTCTAGGGATGAGTTACACAGATCTGAAAAGAAATGGAAGAACACCGAGAAGCAGAGGGAGTTGGACTTTAGCAGTAGATGTTTGTTTTTGGGTTTTTGTTTTTTTTTTTTTTTTTTTGAGACGGAGTCTTGCTCTGTCGCCCAGGCTGGAGTGCAGTAGTGCGATCTTGGCTCACTGCAAGCTCTGCCTCCTGGGTTCACGCCATTCTCCTGCCTCAGCCTCCTGAGCAGCTGGGACTACAGGCGCCCGCCACCACGCCCGGCTAATTTTTTGTATTTTTAGTAGAGACGGGGTTTCACTGTGTTAGCCAGGATGGTCTCGATCTCCTGACCTTGTGATCTGCCCACCTTGGCCTCCCAAAGTGCTGGGATTACAGGCCTGAGCCACCGCGCCTGGCCCAGGAGTAGATGTTTTTATCTGTGCCCTGGGAGAACTGGCATAAAGCTGAAATAACAAGAAGTTAGGAAGCATTCTTGACTTCTCCATCTTTCTCTGTCAGGTACCAAAGCATCCTAAATGAGGCTGAACTGCACTTCCTTTCCCCTTTCTGAACCTCCACTGTCTTGGGCCAGAATATCTTTGTCTCTTACCTGGCAAGTCTGGTTTCCTGTCTTTTCTCCGATTTTATACACCATCCGCATTGCTATCAGTTATTCTGGAGCTCAGATGTAACCATATTACCTCTGCTTAAACCTTCAGGGATTCTCTGTTACCTACAGGTAAAATCCTTTTCAGATGGTGTCCAAAGTGCTCCATGATGGTTCCCGAATCTATCTCTCTAGGCTCAAGCCGTCACTTTGCTCTCATGCCCCCTACATCCCACAGCTCTGAACTCTCCCTCCCTCACTACCTCATTTTCTTCTTTGCCTTTGCACGTGCTGGCCCTCTGCCTGGAACTCGGTTTCCCACTTCGACACGTAGATAGACGTCTTCTACATACTTTTCTATGTCCAGACCAAATATTTCTCTGTGAAATATGGTGGAATTAGGTGTTGCTACTAGGGACTCTCAGATCTCTCTGGGCATTTCCCACACTGTGTATTCCTTTACTGAACCCAAAGAAGACAGGGCAATGTCTTTTTCTTCTTTGAATCTCTCGCCTCTATCACATATTAGGCGCTCAACAAATGTTTAATAACTAAAGGAATGAGGTCTAGGTCTTTGTGAATCGGGTTGGTGGAACAGGCCTTCCTGTTCATCTAGCACTGCATTTCTTTCCTTAACTAGAAAAGTGTGTATTTAGCCTGTCTTTGTGACAAGCTGTTCTTGTTAGCAGAGAGTTCTATTACACTAGCTTTCTGTTACCCACATGTTGGGGACTGTAAATTTCTTTGCCCATCTAGTGTAAGAATTGCAAATGAAGCAGTTTAGTGTGCTAAAAATACTCTTTTAAGTACATTCCAAGGGCAAATAAACCAACAAGAAATATATGCTATTGGGTATTATCCATGTGATTGTTCTAATGTCATTTTGCTCGGAATTTATGCAGTTCTTCTTCTCTACTCAACCTCTTAAGTGCAAATAATTGAAGGTTGTCAAAACATTTGAAATAACTCTGACCCTCATGTGTACAATAATAATAAGGTGCAGAAAAAGTACTGGCCTCCAAAAAGGGGAAAAGTTCACTGCTGAATGGCTTAAGTAAAAATAAAATGAGTTTATATAAAGTTTGCTAGGAAACAGGAAGTTAGAAAAACCTGTGATAAGGAAAGCCGTAAAGAGCAACGGTGACCTAGAAAAGACGGATCTGAAAATGCAGAGGGAAACGTTTGACACAGATGCAGGATCATTTCTCTAAGGGTTTTTTCTTTTTCTTTTTTTTTTTTTAAGATACAGCTTCAAAAGTGAGGATTAAACTCATCATAATTCTATAAGATAAGCACATCTGATGAGGGGGGAAAATGATTATTCACTCTACTGGAATTGCCTCAATGAAACCCTCTTGATGAAAGCTGCATCTTAAAATACTCATCCAGTGATGAGGACTTATTTCAAGATGTAAACCAAGGCGGTAATTGGTGTGAGGCTTGCTTGTGAAGCACGCCACATCTTCAGGATGTTGAGCTAAGCCAGTGTGCTCACAAGTGTCCCTCCCAGATGGCTTTTCTGGACAGCCAGTTCCCACCCCAGTGGCATCCTGGAAGCCACGGACAACTAGTAAATCTATGAACACCATTCAAGCAAGACATGGGGTCAGAGCACAGTGGCTTCAGACCTTGAGCCTCTTCCTTTCTCCTTGGGAATCCCCGTCTGCTCAGGCCAAGTCCTGTCCTCAGGCTCAGCCATGCCAAGCTCTTTTCAATGTCTCTCTCTTCACTGCAGCTGTTGATAAGGCCCACAGTTGATCATCAGGCTACCAGCCCCTTTTTTGTGCTCATGAAAACAAAAAGCTTTTGAAGTACAAATCTTAAGAGAAGAGACATTCAATTTCGGCTGGGCATGGTGGCTCAAGCCTGTAATCCCAGCACTTTGGAGGCTGAGGCAGGCAGATCACCTGAGGTCAGGAGTTCAAGACCAGCCTGGCCAACATGGCGAAACCCCGTCTCTACTTCAAACACAAAAAATTACCCAGGTGTGGTGGCGCACACCTGTAGTCTCAGCTACTAAAAAGGCTGAGGCATGAGAACTGCTTGGACGCAGAAGGCAGAGGTTACGGTGAACAGAGATCATGCCACTGCACTCTAGCCTGGGCGACAGAGTGAGACTCTGTCTCAAAAACAAAACAAAAAAAAGAGAGGAGACATTAAATTTTTACTGCTCAACTCTCCTGTGAATTATCTTGTACATCATTCAAGATACAAGTCAACTGTCACCCTCTAAGATATTCTAGTTCTTTGATAAGACAAGACACTATTTCTTCTGAGTTCATGCAGTGCTATACATACCTCTATTATCATATACTCTTATCATGACAATAATAATCTGTTGACATATCCACGGGTGTCTGTAAGGCAAAGACTCCAGGGCTACTCAACACATTTGTGGAATGAATATGTCAATGAAGCCGGCTGCGAATGGAGGATTATGGGAAGTAGATTTTGTCTGTCAACAGCCATTAAGAAACAAAAGCCAAACATGTTGAATGGCAGGAATTACTGATGTGAAACTTGGATCTGGGCCATGTTTTGGCGCGAGGCACTTGAACCACATAAACAAGCAAACTGGATGGCTGGGATTTGTTTCTAGTGACTTATCGTTGACATACTTGTTGATGTTAAGACTCCTCTTTCCAAAGTCAATACCTTCACTTCATCCAATCACTGCCAGACATCTTTCCCTGAAGAATTTATTAAACTGGACACCAGGGAACTCCAGAAATAATGGAGATTGAAGAAAGCACTTTGTATTTGTGATGATCTGAATTAAAATTTAATTGGGTTTGAGATGGAGTGAGTGGGAAGCTGCTAAGGTTAGTCTTCCACAGCAAAGGAGGGAAACCTTTTCTGCTGTGTATGAAGCCAACACCCCACCTCTACGCTCGACTCCCCATATGCAAAGACCTTTGGCATTTTCTGTTTAGCACAAAGGCTTTGAGTCTTTAAAGAGAGAAAAGCCAATTACATGACCAGTTGGGTGGGGAGACCTTTGCTCTGCCATCCCAAAACGCCTTCAAAACCTTTCTGCTTGATATTATGTAGGTATAGTGATGGGTACATCATAACAAGCCAGGAATTTCAATGATTCATTAAGAGAGACAACAACATTTCACCGGAGGGAAGGCAGGCAGGTAGGATTCTGCCGCTGTTTGAATAGGAGGAGCTATTGATTAAAATCTATTGTTTGGAGTCCAGAACAGTGCCTGTCCCTTTGAATGAGGATGGGAAATTCCAGGGAAAACCTTTTCTGATAAAGTTGTTGGTTTACACAAGTATCCTTACTTTAAGGCTATTTTTAATTAGCTTGTTAGTTTATGTAATTGAGCGTTGTTGGGGGTGGAAAGATGGGTGGTGGAAAGACAAACCATGATTTCATCTCCATTATAAACACAGGAAATACGTGGTGCTACAATAGGACTTTACAAGTTGTATTTTACAAGTTGCAGGAAATACCATGGAAGAACACAAGCCTTCCTTAAGGCAAGATGAAGTCCAGCCCAGAGCAAACTTCCTGTGTCTCCATTAGGAAATAGATACTTACAACGTGCAGGGCCTGGGCAAGAGTGTAAAGAGAGGCCCACATGCGCCAATGTCTAAATGTTTACAAATAATCAAGCGACCACCAACTCATAAATATGCCTTAGCCTCCTACCTTGGCCAATACACCTTCATAACAACCTGGTTAGAGGCTCAGATTTCTTGCCATTGTGTGCCAGGCTATGGCAGCTCGGGAAGAGCCAGCAGCCAGCTGGCCCTGATCGCTTCTCCTGTGGTCTGCTTCCATCTGCTTTTAGCTCAGACCCTGGCTTCTGTGGGTACCAGGAGGGTCCTCACATGTATGCCTATGGGTACCCCGAGAAGATGTCAAAGTTGTGTCCACACCCCCACAAATAGAAGCTCCTTTGTCATCCTCAGGGCTAGGGCTGTCTGTCTTTGGGAGACTGGAGATGGGGGAGAGACCCCAGAAGCAGGTTCCTAGTCATTTGTGTTCTGACTATCCAGAGCATGGTGTGTGTGTGTGTCGTCAGGGTGGGAGACACATAAGCTCCAGTGTATGCGCGTCTCCTTGGAACTAAGACCTCTTCACTCTGTACTAAAGAACGTGGCCATGGGAAGACCAGAATGGAGCGCTCAAGGCTAGGACAGGTCTGCGTACAAAAGCCTCAGTAGTGGGTGCGATAAGAGAGTAAACATTTAAACAAACTAGTGGAGCAGTCCTGCCTTATCCATGGTTTCACTTTCCAAGGGTTCAGTGGTCAACTGTGGTCCATGAAAAATTGCAGAAATAAACAACTCACACATTTCAAATCGTGCGATGTTCTGAGTAGCACGATAAAATCTCGAGCCATCCCACTCCATTCCACTAGGGACATGAATCATCTCTTCGTCTAGTCTGGATACAGACTGTGGAAGCAGCAGTGAGTCCATGCTGTTAGCTCTCTGCCTGTTAGTCATTTAGTAGCCGTCTAGGTTATCAGCCCAACTGACCCAGTGTTGCAGTGTTTATGTTCACGTCACCATTATTTTAATTTATAGTGGCCACAAAATGCAAGAGTAGTGATGCTGGCAATTTGGATATCCCAAAAGAGAAGCCGTAAAATGCTTTGTTTAAGTGAAAAGGTGAAAGTTCTTAACTTAATAATGAAAGGAAAAAAAATTGCATGCCGAAGTAGCTGAGGTCTACAGTAAGAACTCCTTTTCCATCCGTGAAATTGTGAAGAAGGAAAAAGAAATTTGTGCTGGTTTTGCTGCCACACCTCAAACTGCAAAAGTTATAGCCACGGTGCATGATAATTGCTTAGTTAGGATGGAAAAAGTGTGAAATTTGTGGATGGAAGGCATGACCTGAAGCAGAACCCGATTGACACAGTTGGGTCTGGTGCTATCCATGCTTTCAGGCATCCACTGGGGGTCTTGAGTATACCCGAGTATAAGGAGGGGCCACTGTAATAGGAAAATCGCATCGTAGAGACTATGGGGATTGCAGACTTGGCAGAACCTTTAGCGGGTAGAAGTGGTGAAGGTTCCACTGTCAGGAAGGGAAAGGAAGGAGGGCAAAACAAGGACAGAAGGAGAATAAGAATCCAAATATTTGCATCACAGTGGGCTGAGAAGGCAAGCTCCGTTGTGCAGCGATGTGCAGTGTTGGCCCTACAGCTCTATGAGGGGGTTTGGCTTAGGATGGGCCTCTCTGGGTGCCAGAGGAGGCTGACCTGAAACAGAGATGGTCTGGCAACATGAATGGAAAATACCAAGGATGGCATGGAGTTCATCTTGGCCACTGTGCCTGGCCAAGTCCTTGGGTCTCTTAGGGGACGCATGGAAAGGCAGGAACCGCCCCCCGACCCATGTGAGTACAATTGTTCAAGGACCTGTGTGATGTCACCCACACCCTGTCATGTCTGTGGAAGCCACTTCTTCCACAGCCACCAAGCCATCTCGGCTCACTGCAACCTCCACCTCCTGGGTTCAGGCGATTCTTCCGCCTCAGCCTCCCGAGTAGCTGGGATTACAGGTGCCCACCATCATGCCCAGCTAATTTTTGTATTTTCAGTAGAGATGGGTTTTGCCATGTTGGCCAGGCTGGTCTTGAACTCCTGACTTCAAGTGATCCACCTGCCTTGGCCTTCCAAAGTGCTAGGATTATAGGTGTGAGCCACCGCACCTGGCCTTTTTTTTTTTTTTTTTAAGATAGGGTCTTACTCTGTCACCCAGGCTGGAGTGCAGGCATGATCACGGCTCACTGCAGCCTCGAACTCCCACGCCCAACCAATCCTCCTGGTTCAGCCTCCCCAGAAGCTGGGACCTCAGGTACGAAGCTAAGTGCCTGGGTAACTTTTTAAGTTTTTTTTTGGTAGAGATAGGGTCTTGCTATGTTGCCAGGCTGGTTTCAAATTCCTGGGCTCAAGCGATCCTCCCACCTGGGCCTCCCAAACTGTTAGGTTTACAGGCATGAGCCACCATGCCCAGCCTAGGACATTTTAAAGCAAATTCCAGATATCATATCATTTTACTATAAAATACTCATAAAGATTTATTTTCCCTACAGTATTTTAAAACAACCTAGACATTAACATGCATCTCTAACTGATAAGGATTGTTTTATCTTTAACATAATCAGTTGCCTTTATCATATCTAACATTTATAATAATTCTTTAATATCACTAATATCAAATTCACATTCATTTTCCCCTGATGGTCTCAAAATGTCTTTTTCCAATCAGTTTGTTTGAATCGGGGCCAATGAAGGTCCTGACTTCAGCAGGATGGAAAGCCCCAGTGTGTGGCTCAGGCGCCAGGGCCTCTCACACGCCTTTCCCTCAACAAGAACCACGTGGCATCTCAGCTGAACTGGGCCACAAGACCAAAAGTGGCGAGCCTTCGTCTTCTGGGCTTTCTGGCCTCTGGAGAAATAAGTCTCAATGGGAACTGCAGGGAGCTGGCCCCTGTGGCGTTGGAGTACTCACTCCGCAGTCCTAGTCCGAGAGCCACTGTCCAGAGCCTCCCAGTCCTCCCAGGATTTAGGTCACTGAGCCACAGTAGACCTGCAATGAAAGTGGGTTCCTGCTCTCTCTGGTACTGCCTCTACTTTTCATGATTTGATCTTTCTAGTTAAAGGCCAAAGACAAGCTGCATGGGGTGATAGAAAGAGCCGAAAGCAGGGACGGCAGGCTGAGCACTCTCTGTCCCTGTCTGACCGGGTAGCCTTGAGCAAGACTCTGACCAATCAGCTTCTTTACTTCCAAAGTGAGAGGGAGGGACTTAACAATCCCTATGACCCTCTAGCTCTGACATTTTATGACTCTAAGCTCAAAAGCCACCAAATGACTTTGTTTCTGCCGCTGTGCTAGATGTTGGAAGTACACAGATGTCTCCCTTCTTAGATGATAAACTGCTTAAAGGGAGGGGCTCTATCAGATTTTGTCATCACCAGATTCTAGTACGGCACAAAGCGCATTCTGGGCACTCAATAAATGTTGCTGAATGGGGTACCCAATCCAACAACCAATTCTTGAGCATCTACAGTGAGCCAAATACCATGTTAGGCTGGAGATCACAAAGATCTCCCTGGAGAGCCTCATATTTAAATAGGGAG
Organism: Papio anubis; assembly: GCF_008728515.1. NCBI lineage: Eukaryota > Metazoa > Chordata > Mammalia > Primates > Cercopithecidae > Papio > Papio anubis. The sequence continues at coordinate 11,888,797 of NC_044987.1, forward strand.
ATGTTCAATGGAGAAGAAAAGTTTGATAATTATAAGAGAAGTAGCTGTGGGTCTTAACAGCTCAGACCTAAGATAAAGAAACTGGGCTGGTGGCCCCCATCTATGAGCTTCCTGCTCCTCAAATTTTACCCTGTCAGCAATACTTAATTCCCAATCCCCCCACCTGCTTCAACAGCAACACCATAAAGAGCGGTCCTAGGACAAAGAAAAGGCAGAAAGAGGTCTGTGCCAATTTGCAAAGAGGAGAATCTCCCAAGTAGCATCCGGAGCCCTTTCCAGGGTCAGCCTAGGGAAGCCCACAGAAACGACGCGGACGGCTAAATGTAAACTCAGTGACTCAGTAAACTCAGTGATTCTGCATCCTCATGGAAGACAGGCATGTAGATCCGCCCAGAACAACTGCATACTTCCACCTCAAGATGGGCTAAGGCTGGGCGCGGTGGCTCAAGCCTGTAATCCCAGCACTTTGGGAGGCCGAGGCAGGTGGATCACAAGGTCAGGAGATAGAGACCATCCTGGCTAACATGGTGAAACCCTGTCTCTACTAAAAATACAAAAAACTAGCCGGGTGTGGTAGCGGGCGCCTGTAGTCCCAGCTACTTGGGAGGCTGAGGCAGGAGAATGGCGTGAACCCGGGAGGCGGAGCTTGCAGTGAGCCGAGATCGCGCCACTGCACTCCAGCCTGGGTGACACAGCGAGACTCCGTCTCAAAAAAAAAAAAAAAAAAAAGATGGGCTAAGGCCGGGTGTGGTAGCTCATGTCTGTAATACCAGCACCTTGGGAAGTTGAGGCAGGAAGACTGCTTGAGCCCCGTAGTTTGAGACCAGCCTGGGCAACACAGGAGACCTCATCTCTAAAAATAAAAATTTAAAAAAAAAATAATAATAAGACGGACTAAAACTACAGGGCAGGAGAAGGTCCCCAGTGAGGTGGGTTTCCTCTAGGTAAGGAGCCTTCAGGACAGGGACTGGGCCACTGTTGCTGTCTGGCCCAGCTGTGCGGGGAGGGTGAAATGACCGTTCAAAATCTCTTTGGGTCTTTGGGTGGGAACAAGGATTTCTTGAATTCACAAAGCTGGCAAGGCTCTGAATCACGGCCCAGAACTGAGTTCCGCATTGCCAAGTCCACATCTGAGAGAAAACAGCCTTATGCTCTACCTGAGAAACCAGATAAACACAGTGCCTCAAGAAAAGACTTCAGGAAGCGTCCCAGCAAAACAAAACTGAATCCCTTTCAAAACGGTAACCAGGTTCCATGGTGTCGAGACGATAGCCTCGCTGTCCTTCTCTCCTGGTGCCCATCTCAGAGGCCTCCTCCTTGCTGGGCCTGGCGGTTCACTCCCTACGTGGGGACAGGCGGGTCCTGGAGAAGATGTCATTAAAGTGTAATTTTAGAAATGAAGGCATCTGGGGGATCATCTAGTCTCACCCCTCCCTCAATTCATAGACAACTTCCTTCCTCTGAGCCTCTCCAGCGACCCTTAGAGAACGCAGGAAATTCACCACAGTAAGCGAAGACATGACGTCTTTAGGACCAGGAGTTTGCAATTCTAGCTAATTACAGCCAACACTGGCTCACTGCTGCGCTGTGATTTGGAGTCTTAAAGCTTCTGTGTGGCTCAGCACATGTGGTGGAAAAAAAAAAAAATGAAAGAACACTGCAACAGAAACTGGGGGAGCACTTGCAGGCACATGTGTGCAGCAGGAGTCCCCGGCAGGACGCGGCTTAAAATCAGACACACATGGTCCCGCCGGAGACTGGGGCTGCCAATTGAGGCTCAGAAGTTTTGAGAGGAAGAGCTGGAGGGGAGGAAAAAACCCAACAACTTGTTAACAATTAGCAATCGGAATCCTTTTTAAAAAATGAGTCCTGGGACCCGTGGACAAGAGGGAAGTATTTTGCTGAGAAATCATCAAAACAGCACTGCTCTGAGCATCCCTTCTGCCAGAAAGCTCAGAACGGTTGATAAATGTGAAATTACTTATTACTTTCCTGCATGGGAGTCAGAGTGGACAATACTGTCCCTCCTTTACAGAGCAGGGAGACACAGTCACAGCAAAACTTCTGCTTTCCTTTATTTCACTGTGGAAGGAATAACCGGACTAGCTAGAAATCCCTCAACAAGTATGACTTTTATTTTTCAAAGACCTTGTTGATACATCCTACAAGTGAAGGGGAAAACAGTAAGAATCTATGATCTCATTTGCTCACAGATGCATAAAGAAATGCTGGTGCCGGGCACAGTGGCTCACGCCTGTAATCCCAGCAGTTTCGGAGGACGAGGTGAGCAGATCACTTGAGGTCAGGAGTTCGAGACCAGCCTGGCCAACGTAGTGAAACCCTGCCTCTACTAAAGATACAAAAAATTGGCCAGGCGTGGTGGCACACGTCTATAATCCCAGCTACTCAGGAGGCTGAGGCAGGAGAATCGCTTGAACCCAGGAGGCGGAGGTTGCAGTGAGCCAAGACCGAGTCATTGCACTCCAGCCTGGGTGACAGGGCGACTCTGTCTCAAAAAAAAAAAAAGAAAAGAAAGAAAAATGAAACAAGCAATGGAGCCCCACTTTTCCTCCTGAGCAGGCTATGTTTGCAGGGAATCCAGTACAGCATGCTCCTCCAACACTGTCTAAAGATGAGCTATGCAAGGGAGCATGATATCGCTACTGCACCTACAGAATGATGGGGAGACTAGACACTGGAAGGGCTCTTCTCAGGGGTACCCTGAACGTCGTAGGCAGAATCAGCACCACAGTTTCCAAACCCTTGCCTCCTGACCACGGTTGATGCTGGGCCCTCTCTGAAATGGTAGATACCTTACACTCACATTTAACAACGGTGAGGTACTCAAGTCACTGAGTTTGTTTCTTTTCTTCTTCTATTTATTTATTTATTTTTTTTGTTTATGGTGCTACGCTCATCACAGCAACCAGAGTGATTTTATTAAAATCCAAATTTGAGGCTGGGTGCGGTGGCTCACGCCTGTAATCCCAGCACTTTGGGAGGCTGAGGTAGATGGATCACCTGAGGTCAGGAATTTGAGACCAGTCTGGCCAACATGGTGAAACCCTGTCTGTACTAAAAATACAAAAATTAGCTGGGTGTGGTGACGGGTGCCTGTAATCCCAGCTACTCGGGAGGCTGAGGCAGGAGAATCAATTGAAGGAGGGGGTAGGAGTGTGGGTGGGAGGATGGTAGGAGGTCGCAGTGAGCCGAGATCGCACTCCAGCCTGGGGGAAGAGTGAGACTCTGTCTCATAAATAAATAAATAAATAAAATAGAAATTTGAGTCTGTTCTTCAAACACTCCTAGTGAGTCTCAAGTGCCTTTCCTCCAGGCAAAGTCCACATCCCTTGGCATGGTGCTTATGATTCTTAGGATCTTAGGATGGCGCTCACTGGACTCTCCACTTCACCTCCCACTTCCTTTTCATGCAGCACATTCCCCACTTTCTGTCATTTCCTGCACATGCTGGGGTTGTCATGCCTCTGTGGCCCTGTGTGTGCTGTTGCCTTTCTCTGGAATGCCATTCCCCTTTCCCCCATCTGGTGAATTGCTAATGACATTTTAAGATCAAATGCTACTACCTCCTCTAAGAAGCCAGCTCAGGCCTGGCCCAGCCCATTCATGGCACACAGCTAGCCTCTCCTCTGTGTCCCCACAGTCCTCTGATTTTTCCTCTATTACAGCATTTCCCATGTCAACAGCAACTGTACATGGCAGTAGTCTGTTTCCATGCCTGTCTCCCAGTAAACTGTGAACTCCTGCAAGGTAGGACCCTGGTGGTTGCCTCTGTGCCACAGTGGTGGACCCAGAACGTGATGTTTGCCAAACGGCAGTGAAGCTAGCACTTTGCCGCAACTTCTATGTGCTGCCCTGATTCTAAGCACTCCACACATAATAATTCATCTGCTCCTCGCCAAAACCTGAAGCAGGAGGTACCAGTGTCATCATGATCTTACCGATGAGGACACTGAGGCACAGTGACACCAATTACAAAGCTAGTGAGTGGCAAAGCCAGATACGGAATCCAGGAAGTCTGCCTTCAGAGCTTAGGCTCTTAACTACTCTGTAATAATGTCTATCAATAGATGAATAAACGAAATAACCAGAAATCAAACTCCCATTCCTAAGGCAAAGGTCCTCTAGGTTCCAATTTATAAAATCCTGAGAAGAGCTGCCACACTGGGAATCTGGGATGAGGGCACCACCCACCAAAGTCCGCATAAGCATTTCAACCCTGGGAGCTCCCAATGACACAGACCCAGCTAGGACAAAAGAGCCCTGCTCTCAAGTTACTTTTACACGCTGACATAGTCTCACCCAGAAGCACCAAAAAGTCCACTCAAAGTTTCCCACAGTCACCCCCAGGGCCACCCTGCCTCCTTGCTATCACAACGAAACTTGAGATTTTTGAGGTTTCTTCATGATGATCGAGCTCCAAAACAGTGCACATGGAAAGAGGAAAGGTTTACCACTAACTCTCTAAGCCAGCGGCCCGTGGTTTCTACCCTGTGCTCTTCAGGACTCTTTCTTGGAACTGGGCTGAAAGGTCTCTTGGGCCTGCCTGCCACTGTTGTCTGATGGGCCCAGATAACTGACAAGGATGGATGCTTTGAGACACTTGCCTGGGGCCTGCCTTTCCACCACCACCTCCAAATCTGCTTAGAGCTGCTCGCAGGGAAGAACAGATGAATTTGGACTTTTGCTGGTTAGCAAAACAGAGTATGAGAAGAAACCAACACCCCTGGGGCAACGGACAGATGGGAGAATGCGTCTCCAAGGGAGATCGCAGTGGAAATGAAATCAGGTTTGGAGACAAAGGCTTTAGGCTGGAGACTTGGCTCTACCATTCACTAACTTAGAGGCTTGGAATAGGTTATTTACCGTATTTGAGTCACATCTGCAAAAAAAATAGGTTAACGGCTTCCTCATGTGTTGTGATGTATAAATGAAATATTATATACAAAAGGGCTTTGTAATCTAAACAGTGGTTTCCAAGCCTGGTTAACTGTCAGAATTGCCAAAGGATTTTTTTTTTTTTTTAATTACAGATTTCGGATCCTCTTAAGCCTACTGAATTAAAATCGCCAGGAGGAGCCCAGGAATCTGTATTTTCAGAAACTTTCTGGGAGTTTCTGAAGCATAACCACAACTCTAAAGCTCTGTGCAAAGGCTGGTCGTATTATAACCCTGTGGTAAAAGAAATACCAGGTCTGAATATTATGCTTAAAGGGTAACCCTAGAGCTGTCAGACTTCCATGTGAAGAATTTCTAAGGAATGTGACTTCACTATGGATATTCAGAAAAGAAGCCCAATTCTCTACCAAGTTGGACCTTAGAGACCAAAGAACTCAAGAAGGGCAGTTTTCTCCTTGGATTATCTAGATGGTTCCTTCTGCCACTGAACATTCTCCTAGACAAAGAACAGTCTCAAAATATCCAGAGACACACAGACATTTCCCATCTCTCTCAGTATCTGGAAGAAGCAGGAGAACCAGAAACAAGATGTTGCAAGTTAGAAATGGACCCCTGCAGCAAAAGACAATCATCAAGTGTTTGAGACCAGTACTTGGGCTCCTGGAGTACAGAAGAGAACCAGGACACCTATCGGGAATTAGGAGAGGCAAAATGTATAAGTGAAAGTCTTGCAAGGCAAGGAAGCAAGAGAGCATGCGGGCGGAGCTCTAGGTCCCACTGGGCCATCCATCAAGGGCAGCCTTCAGCTGGTCACTACCCTCCCCGTGCCTCTGTCTTCATCTGTAAAATGTGATACAACTTGTCTACTGCAGGAAGCTTTGTGAGCTTCAAACAAAATAACAGATGCAAAAGGTTGCAGGGCCCTGGGAGAGGGCAAATACCATGTGATGTCTTTATTCTTCAAAAGTATGATGACTAATGCATTATACCACAGATATGAACATTTTCCCAAGAATTAAAAAGTCCGTACAACTGGTTCATCCAATAAACAGTATCCTCTATGAATGTCATTCTTTGACTCCTCAAGAAAAAGGAGCCTCATTCTCCTAAGAGGCATCCCCAAAGAACAGAGTAGCATGTTTCTAAATTTCACCCAATAGCAGTGAAATGCATTAACGGATTTGCCGATGAGCTACTAAGCCTAAGAGGTTATGTTAGGAGACTTGGAAAAGAAGGGTTAAAAGTGAGCAACCTCACTAGGGTAAAAAGGAAAGATCCTGGAAGGCTTTTGGAAACCACTAAGTAACAAATGCAGCTCCCACCTCCCACCCACGCACCACTGGAAATAACTTTAAATAATGCATCTGAGAAAGTCTGCAGAACAGGCAGTCTGGATTAAGGACTTTCAAAGGGATGGTGTTTGAACAACGGTTCTTTCAGGGAAACCATCTTGAGAAATACTGAACTCTCAGGCAAGCTCACTCTGACAAATATCCTTAAGCAAGCTTTGAGCTACAGCTGAAATCCTGGTATGGTAAATATCATCATATGGAAAAGCAATTTATAGCAAAAAAGATTTAGTGGTCCTCCCAGCCACCACATTCCCACTCCCACCCCCTGTAGTGTTGTGGAAGATCTGCTTACTCTAAGTGAACAGAATTCCATAAGGAGCTTGGTTGGTCATTCAGAATCTGTTGTAGAAACTGACCTAGAGTCACTCATTCTTTTTTTTTTTTTTTTTGAGATGGAGTCTTGCTCGAGTCTGGGCGTGATCACTGCAAGTTCCGCCACTCGGGTTCAAGCGATTCTCCCAGCTCAGCCTTCTGAGTAGCTGGGACTATAGGCGCCCGCCACCACGCCCAACTAATTTTTTGTATTTTTAGTAGAGACGAGGTTTAACCCTGTTAGCCAGAATGGTCTCGATCTCCTGACCTCGTGATCCGCCCGCCTCAGCCTCCCAAACTGCTGGGATTACAGGCGTGAGTCACTGCGCCTGGCCGAGTCATTCATTCTTTCAACAAATATAAAGTGAACATCTACTACGTGTCAGACATTTGTCTACCCTTGGGGAGATAGCAGAGAAAAAAACATACAAATATTTTTGACCTCCTGCAGTTTATATTCTACGGGAGAGGGCAGACAGTAAGTAAATACATGCGCCTTATAGTAAGTGTTTTGGAAAAAATAAGGCAGGGAAGGGTGGGAAGGGATTCCTATTTTGCATGGAAAGATGAGATAAAGGTAATGAGAGAGTCAGGGAGGGAGAGCCCTGTGGATCACTGTGTGAAGAGCCTTCCTGGACGAGCAAGCACAAAGGCCGGAGGCAGTGGCGTGTGTAGTGTATTCAAGGAACAAAGAACAGACCGTGTGGCTTCAGCTGAATGGGCAAGGAGGAGCCTGCTAGGAAACAGATTCAGGGAGGTAGCAAGGGAACACCCTACAGACATGAAGGCTTTAGATTTAACTTTGTGATACAGAGAACGTTGGGGCATTTTGAGCAGTGCAGTGATTCCATCTGCCTTACACTTTGAAAGGATCTCCAGCTATTCTGATGAGAAGAGACTACAGGAAAGCAAAAGCCAAAACAGGGAGAGCAGGTTGAAGGCAATTGCAATAATACAAGCAAGAGAGAATGCCAGGGATTTGGATCTGTGGAAGCAGCGAGGCTGACAGATTCACTGATGGACTGGATGAGGGAAAAAGTGAGGTGCTAAGGGTGACTCCAAGGGGTTAGAATGAGCATCTGGAAGCAAGAGTTACCCTGCTTGCTGATGACAAGACTGTGGGAGGACCCACGTTTGAGACACCTATTTGACACCCGTAGGAGATGTTGAGTGCGGAGTCTGGAAAATGGGGAAGAGGACTGGGCGGGGGATGTAAGTGCAGGAGTTGTCAGCACATGGGTAGAACATAAAGTCAGGAGTTTGGAGACTACCATGGGAGTGAGTTTAGACAAAGAAGAGAAGGGGTCCGTAGTTTTCAGCTGAGGGCTCTCCAACAGCTGAGGCGAGGAGATGAGGAAGCCAGCAAAGGAGTTGGAGCAGAAGCAGGCACTGCCGTAGGAGGACCGAGAGAAGAAACTCCTAGAAGCCAGAAGTCTTTAAGGAAGCATCGAGAGAGGACTGATCGCCTGCATCCAATGCTGCTGATGGGGGATGGAGTTGCTCACAATATATGGCAATACTGTGGCCATTAGTGACCTTGATGCCAGCAGCTTTGGTAGGTAGCATGACAAAAGTCTGAAATAAGTTTAAAAGAAAAGAGGAAGACAGGAAGTGGAAACAGCCAGTATAGACAACTTGTTTGAGACGTGTTACTGTTCAAGAATCTGATTTAACACATTAGGTTTTGCAAGAAGAGAAACTGATGAAACGATCTTTCCAGCTACTAAGGCTGATTATTACTACCTTTGCTGGGAGGTTAATTGACCTATGTGATGGGATACATAGATGCCTGGTTCTGATGAACTCATGATGTGAACCATAGGTTTTTCCCTCTCAGAGACTTATTTTAAGGAGGATGAAGGGGAAAGACAAGGAGAGAATAGTAAAAGAAAGGGACAAGAAAAATTGTAAGGAAGACTGTTAAAGAGTTTCAGGCCATGTTAAGTTTCCTAAACTATTTCTTTTCCATTGCAAACATCACTAACATAACCCCCAAATTTCCTGGTTAAATTTAGCACAGATGTAAAATTTTGAGCACTGGTGGACATGGGTATCTAAACCAATCATCTGATGAGGAAACTGAAGCTTAGAGAAGGGAATTGACTGCTAAAAATACAAAAATTAGCCAGACGTAAGAAGGAAAGCCTGTAATCCCAGCTACTTGGGAGGCTAAGGCAGGAAATTGTATGAACCCAGGAGGCTTAAGGTTGAGTGAGCTAAGATATAACTACCTGCACCTGTCTGGGTGACAGAGTGAGGCTGGTAACAGATTGAGACTTAAAGAAAGAAAGAAAGAGAGAGAGAGAGAGAGAGAGAGGGAGGGAGGGTGGAGGGGCGGAAAGGCAGAAAGAAAGAATGGTGGAAAGAAAGAAAAAGAAAGGAAAGGAAAGGGAGTGAAAGGGAAGGAAAGGGAAGGAAAGGGAAGGAAGGGAAGGGAAGGAAGGAAGGGGGAAGGAAAGGGAAGGAAAGGGAAGGAAAGGGAAGGAAAGGGAAGGAAAGGGGAAGGAAAGGGAAGGAAAGGAAAGGAAAGGAAAGGAAAGGAAAGGAAAGGAAAGGAAAGGAAAGGAAAGGAAAGGAAAGGAAAGGAAAGGAAAGGAAGAAAGGAAGGAAGGAAACTTGGGTGAGAAATCCACATACAGTTGAATTCATTCTCACCAGGCAAGGGCTGGCCTAGTGTCGTGGGGGGTGGGGGACAGTAGGGGAAGGGAACAGGAAGTCATTTGCTGGTGGTTGACCAGGCCCCCTGTGACTTCTCAGAGTTGCAGAACTGCCACCAACAGTCACAGCAGTTCCTGGAGAACAACGAGAAACTTGGCGTCAGCCAGAAGGTACCTGTGGTGATATCACGAGGTACAGCGGTGGAAAATACACACTCTCTAAGGGGCTGTTTCCCCCCTTTGCTGAACACAGGGTACCAGAGAAACTAATTATAGCCACTGAGGGCAGTTGACATTTACAAGTATCCATGCTGTGTGCAGTGTTTCTTCCTCTGCTGATCTGTGGCCACAGCCACACCTAGTGTACATGGTGGAGGCCACAGGATCCAGGCAGCCTGGGTGTGGCAAGGTCACCCTCCTTCCTCCCTACCCCTTCTTACTGCGAGGAGATCTCTCACACTACTGCAGGTCTGCTCTATTCTGATGTGATCATCTCCTGGGACTGTGGGGTAGGATCACTTCCCCAGGGGCAGAGAGGGAACCTGGCCCTTCCGCTATCGATTAGTCCAGGAAGTGGTAGTTCATAGGACAGGCAATGAGGATTCGGAAGGGAGGCCTTAGGTGGGATAAGAAGAGACAATCTCCATGTCTCTGGGCCTTGCTTTCTTATGCTAGTACTCCCGGGAGTCTGGCAAAACTTGAGGACTTTTCTGGAAGCTAGAGGACAGGGGTCTCTGTCATACAGTGGTAGCTTTGAGGGGACCCCCTGAGAATGGGCTGATCCTAAGCCTGGTCCTGATCCTGAGCTGCTGGTAAAGTCTTGTTCAGTTTGTTGCACCTTGGCCTCAGCCATGCTATGGGAAATTAAGGCATCAATCTGTGTGACTACTTGGACAGGATGGGAGAAGGGGAGATGAGGCTATAATTGCCATGATTCCATCTACCATCTCCAAATTATGAGGCTGGAAGAGCCATGGCCAACAGCTTCCACCGGGAGGAAAGGCAAGGCACTTTGTCTCTCTCTTCCTTCCAGCAAAGCTTTCTGAGGCTCCCTTCTTTAGCCTGGTCTGGTGTTCAAGATTCAGAAAACTGAACTGGACTCCTTAGACAGGCGTTTTACAGAAGTGGGTGATACTGTGGTTGTATTACCTGCCCTCAGGTGGAGAGAGGACATGTCTGCAACCCAAACCTCCTTACAGAGCGGTGCAGACTGAAAGCTCTGAGTAAGGTCTCCCACAGGCGACATTTCCTCAGGAGGTGAAAGGACATCCTGATGTTCCAAGCCTCTGGGTGGACAGCGATTCCCCACGCAAGAGGTCCCACAAAGGATATTAGAGGGGCAGAGATGAAAAGCTAACTCACGGCACATGTGTGTGTTTTGTGGAGGGAGGGATAAGGTAGAATCATCCTCTTTCGACTTAATCTGACACAATTCCTCCATATGACTTGGGCAATAGAAATAAAAAAGAACCCAGCCTGGGCAGCATGGCGAAACACCGTCTCTACTAAAAACACAAAAAATGAGCTGGGCACTGTGCTACCTATCTGTAGTCCCAGCAACCTGGGAGGCTGAGGCAGAAAGACCATGTGAGCTCAGGAGGCTAGGGCTGCAGTGAGCCATGAATGAGCCACCGCACTCCAGTCTGGGCAACAGAGTGAGACCCTGTCTCAGAGCTCTCCTCTGCAGCTGAGATCCCCCTTCCTCTCGGGGTTCTCATCAGCCCCAGCTTGCTGCTACTACCATGCAGTTTTTCTGCCCCCACAGAGGGACACTGCATCACGATCAGGAAATTCCACCTCCTCGTCCTCTCTCCACAGTCCCCACAGACTCTACTCCAATACTGGAAAGAGAGGGCTGAAACAGGGACAAGAAGGAAAGGAAGCATTTGAATCTCCTCTGTTTCTGGAGAATTTTCAAATGACAGGAAAATATAATTTTGACTACAATTCAAGGGGTTGAACACCATGACCCTCTAGTCCTAGGGGGAGGGGTGCTGCCTCCTTTAGCAAATAGTGGCAAAGCCAGGGGGCCATGGTGGAGGCTGGGGACCTCTCCCTTTGTGGTTTACAGAACCTGGCAATGGCTGGGAAGCCATATGTTGTGTTCTGAAACTCAAGCATAAACTTCTGCTGGATGTTTGGATTTTGGTTTTTTAATTATCCCCTGTTTTGAGAGAGAAAAAAGGGGTATGTGTCGATGTGTGCTTTGAAGGAAGTAGGGGAACAGATGGGTGGAGAGAATAGAAAGAAGAGGAGAGGAGCCGTCATTATTGGACTTTCGGGTCCGTGTTTCTCCAGCAGTTTCTGCTGTGTCTTTTTGGTGACAGATCGGGTAAATGGCCTTAAAAGATGATAGCTCTGCTGAAGCTACGGCAGCCATGGAGGTTCTATTGATTCAGAAGCTTTCTGGATGGTCTCTGCCACAGCATATGCACCACCTCATTCTTAACAGACACGGACACAGCGCTAGAACTGTTTTGAAAAAGGCAACTTCCCCTTAACGGCAGCAACGCAAGGTCTGTCCAGACCATGAAATCCCACCTCAACCATCAATCAATAATAAGACATGACATTTCTTAAGTGTTATTTAAATGCTAAGCACTGTTTCAGCACTTAACATTTATCTCGGCCAGGCGCGGTGGCTCACACCTGTAATCCCAGCACTTTGGGAGGCCGAGGCGGGTGGATCACGAGGGTCAGGAGATTGAGACCATCCTGGCTAACACGGTGAAACCCTGTCTCTACTAAAAATACAAAAAAATTAGCCAGGTGTGGTGGCAGGCACCTATAGTCCCAACTACTCCTGTAGGCTGAGGCAGGAGAATGGCGTGAACCCGGAAGGCGGAGCTTGCAGTGAGCCGAGATTGCGCCACTGCACTCCAGCCTGGGCCACAAAGTGAGACTCCGTCTCAAACAACAACAACAACAACAACAACAACGACAACAAATTTATTTCATTTAGTCTTCAGAACAACTCTATGATGTAGGTACTATAATTACACTCGCTTTACAGATGAGCAAAGGAGAAAGTAAATACTTTGTACAAGGTTATGCAGATAATGAGTGTGTCCCAGGCTCAGACACAGGCTTGCCAGACACCTCTGTTCTTCAGCACCATCCTACCCTGCCTTCCCATCGTCAGCTGACATCGCTTCACTCAGTGCGAAGACAGAAGGAGGAAGCCAGTTGGTAAAGTGTTCAGGCTTAATTGTCACCATCATCAGTCTCTTTAGTTTTACTGATGAGGAAACTGAGGGTCACAAGTTGTGAAGCAATCTGTCCAAAGTCACACGACCGTTAAGCAGCAGAACCAGGAGTCAGAGCCAGGACTGAGGTCAATCCTTCACTCTCTCCATTTTGCCCCGCTGCCTCTAGGCCCAATACCTGGAAGAAGAGGTCCCCCTCTCCCTTGCTTCAGGTTTTAAAGTGAAGGCAGAAGAGGAAGCTCAGAAGGTCTTCTTCAGTGTCCCCTAAATATGAGATTTTGGGAAAGGCTAGACCCTAAAGGCCAATAGGTAGCAATTTCAGGAAGGCAGATTTAGAGAGAATTGGATAGCCTCGTAAGGTGGTGGGCTCCCCAAGAATGGAGGAATTCAAGCAGTCTTGATGACTGTGGCAACACTGTAGACAGCAATTGCTGTTTTGGCTGTCCGGTATCTAAGCACTCTTCTTACTTAGGGAAATCCCAATATGAGTTCAGGGGCAGCCCCGTTGAAGAGGGTGATGGGGCAGACGTTCTCTCTTTCAGCTTCCTGACAGATGACGCCCAGGCATATGACTTAGACGAAGGCAATCAACTGCTCCCATTAAAGACTTTGGAACCTCAAGTGACCAACAGTGAAGAGGTCATGGCAAGCGTCCGTAGCAGTGTCCTTGGCTCCTGCCTGTTTCCAGAGTCTGACTATCCAAGACCCTGATCAGTGCTGTGAGCTACCTAAACTCCTTTCCTGCTTAAGTTATCCAGAGGTGGTTTCTAACCTGGATATAAACATCTGATGGAAGGCTGGACTGGATTAGGTCACAAAGCCAGTTGCATATCTGAATTACTGGTGGAGTGCAGTAAAAATACAGATCCTCATGTTCCCCAAGGCCTACTGGATCGGAATCTTCAGGGGTGACCGTGAGCTTTAATATTTTTTAAAGCTCCTCAGATGACTGACATGTGGCCAGATTTGGGAGTGGCTAAGATAAATAAACTTTAGGGCCCCCAAAATAAAATACTATGATTTTCAAGAAAACTCTTACCAAGAATTTGACCACAGCTCTCAGAAAAATGCAAGATGCCTATAGTTTCTTTATCATTGCTAACATAAAGCTTATCTTTATGGACAAATCACGTACACTCCTAAGAGGCTAAAGCTATGATATATCTTCCATTTCCATAGGATATTCCTTCCAAGGGCTTTTGCATCTACAGATCTATTATCACAGCTGATGTAACTTCCCACTTTCCTCCAGTGGGTGAGATCCATGATTTCACGTGCATTTGCCTGATGCCACAGAGTCAGTTGATCACACAGCTTTTTACCTCCCAAACCAAGGCCTCTCTTCGTTGTGTGGCTGCTCCTGGGATCTACAGGAGCTTCATCCCGGGTGAGCCTCAACTCCTCTGTGTGAAAATGAGGAACCCTAATACCAAGTTACTTTGTCTAGTCTTGGGGCATAAGAAAGACAAACACAGGCTGAGAGATTGGCATGTCAATCTCCAAGCTGTGGTCCCGAAGGCTCTGAAAGTAGGCCTTTCAGAGAAGAAAGATGAGGCCGGGTGCGGTGGCTCATATCTGTAATCCCAGCACTTTGGGAGGCCGAGGCAGACGGATCACCTGACGTCAGGAGTTCGAGACCATCCTGGCCAACATGGTGCAACCTTATCTCTACTAAAAATACAAAAATTAGCCAGGCTTGGTGGCACATGCCCATAATCCCAGCTACTCGGGAGGCTGAGACAGGAGAATCGCTTGAACGCAGGGGACTGAGGTTGCAGTGAGCCGAGATCGTGCCACTACACTGAAGCCTGGGCGACAGAGCGAGATCCATCTCAAAAAAAAAAAAAAAAAAAAAAACACCAGAGAAGAAAGATGAATGTCCAGTCAGCTTGCTGGGGCTCAGCTCAGAGATGTACATCCCTGTACCACTATTGCTCATTCATCCAGGAGCAAAATCCCTACTTCTCCGGCAAACGTAACTGCTGTTAAGAAGGTGCACTTGGTAGTGAATTTCTTTATACTTCAGGGTGTTTCCTTTCGTTTTCGTAACACCATGGGTAGGAAGGTAGCTGTGACACCCATAGAGTCCTTCTCTTGCCTCCCAGCTAGTCAGGGCTGTTAGGGGTAGAAATTCTGGGGTAGAAATTCCCTAGCTTCCCTTGGTGACCCTCCTGGTGCTCAACAAGGATGCAGAATGTGAGGGAAAAAGAGCAAGTACCAATGGGACCATGGCTTGTGCCTATTACTCAGGGCCTGGATGGAAGGCAGCATCCAAGTCCACCCTGGGCGTGTATCTACCCAAGCAGCTCCTTAGGAAAGTCAGCAGACCTCCCACCTCCTCATGCTGGAGCTTCATGTCAGCTACCGCCCTCCAGAGGACTTTGAGGACAATCTGGCCATCTGGTATCTGTACAATCTGCATCCGTATAGTGCTCATAAACTTATCTTCCAGCTCGTTCAAAATGTACGCAGCTGAATTCTACTGCTGACTTTGGCACTTGCTCCTGGTATCTGAGAAGAACAGATTCAATTAAAAAGGAAATAACAGATGCTGCAAATCACTCCCTCATTTTCAGAGAAGTTTTTTCCCCCCAGTGCCCTGAATTACTTGATGATGAACAGCAATGCAGTTAGAAAAAAAAAAAAAATGCAGCTGGCATGACAATTTCCAACTTGGCTTCAAACCAAGGGGAAGCTGTGGGCCGTCCTTTCTAGATGGTCTTTATGCCCGGCACATTCCTTTGTTTGGTGTGGGTATTGTTGTGTAGAGAACTTGGCTGGAGGTAAAGGGATAGAAAAAATGAACCCTGGGGTTCTTTCAGCTTTAAGACTCTTTGCTATTACTCACTTGTCCTCACAGTATCTTTGTGAGGGGTGTATGTGGTCAGTGGGACATCGAAGGCAGGATTAGTATTCCCATTTTAGAGATGGAAAAATGAAGGCCCAAGGACAGCAGGTTATTCGCAAACTCCAGCAAAGGAAATTGGTTCTATCAGAAAACCTGGATTCTTATTCCACATGCACCTGTGCCCATTACACAGCATGAGGCAGTAATGAGGCCAAGGCCAGGCTGAAGTGCCTGGGGGCATGCTCAGGAGACATAGAGGCATACATGCACTCCTGGCACATGTCCTTGCAAGGCACTTAAAGGCTACCAGTGCCCGGCCTTCCTAGGCTCCATTCAGGCCTGTTTATCACATCCTGCCCTGTGCTCAGCTTCACTCTGCCTGAGTCTTGTGAGCCTCCCTGGGCCTCAGGGGTGACCATCTTGTTCTTGATGACTTGTGATGGGACCCACCTGGCTGGAGAGTGAGTCCAGAAAAATGGAAGGCAAGAGATGTGATCTAATTACCTCTCCTCCCTTTCCCTAAGCACTAAAATGATTACGAATTCCAAGCATTGGACAAGAGATGGGGGACCCCCAAAAATGTCTGTTACAGAGATTTTGGGAGCCTGGATCTGCAAGATTGGGAGCTCCCTTTGCCAGAGTGTAGAAAGAGGAAGGGTGGGGGCTCTCTTCTGGGGAATTAACTGAGGAGATCTGCCTGGACACTGAAGCACAAACTCAGGAGAGCCCAGGCTTCATTCCATGAATCTCATTTCCAACAGTCCTCAGAGAACAGGGCTCCCACACTTCCTCACCCATTAACTTTGCTGGGACCTTATTTTCTGAAAAAGAGTCAAGACCAATGTTTCATCTATGGCCTGTCAATGGAAAGGGATGATTTGAAAATTATGATTATCCCTGAAAATCCAGGGTATATGCCTCGATGTTCTCATGGCTGCTCCACCATCTCCACCCCCGCCACCCTGTCCCCAGGCCAAAGCCTACCCACCTGGGGTTCCTCACCTTATGGAACGAGAGTGCAAAAGCTCTAGGGAAGTGAATGCAGTATAGGCTTTCTGTGTTCCCATTGCCTACCAATTCTACATGCCCCGTCCCCCTCCCCGATTCTCCCCAGCAGGCCCTTTTGGGGCAGCCACCCCCCACACCCTTCTACTTTGGTGCCTTTATGTGCCCATTTTTGGCTATATCGGCATTAGCTATAATTTAACAAGATCACATGCTTCTGGAGGCAGAGGTTGAGGATACCACGACCAGATGGATGAATGTTTGACTTCTGGCTCTGCCACTTTTCAGGTGGGGGAGATCATGTCTGGTGTTTAATGTCCCTGAGCCTTCTTTTCAAAAAATGGGATGAGACTGGACCTGCCTTGCAGAGTGGTTGTGATGATACAGAGATGATGTGTGCAAAGGGCAGCACAATGCCTGGCATGTAATAAGCATGTACAACAATGGCGGCCCCACCATCTCTCCAACCACTAGCACACTCTGGGACTTGCTCTTTCTCCTCCTCCTAAATGCTTTTCCTAAACTGCATTTACCTCTGTCTTCTAACTTTACTTCTGTTGGCCTTATCTTTCTTCTGTTGTGAGAACCTGGAAGCTAGACCATGTTGTTTATTATAATTATCTTAAATCCATGGCTGAGAATGCTTTTTTTTTTTGGAGACAGAGTCTCACTCTGTCACCCAGGCTGGAGTGCAGTGGTGTGACCTCGGCTCACTGCAGCCTCTGCCTCCTGGGTTCAAGCAATTCTCCTGCCTCAGCCTCCCAAGTAGCTAGGATTATAGGTGCCCGCCACCATGCCTGGTTAATTTTTGTAATTTTAGTAGAGACGGGGTTTCACCATGTTGGCCAGGCAGTCTTGAGCTCCTGGCCTCAAGTGGTCTGCCTGCCTCAGCCTCCCAAAGTGCTGGGATTACAGGCGTGACCCAGAGCCCCTGGCCTCGAGAATGCTCTTTTGATCTAGGCAAATGAATGAACTAACAAATGAACAAACACATAAACTAAAAACAGGTTAGAGCTCTAGTTTCTGAGACTGTGTGATAATCTCTTCCAGATCTCTAGGAGGAAAGGCTAGGTGGGGACTCAAATTCCTCCCTTGCAAAAGCCTTAGATTAGATAATTCCACCCAGGATGTCAGCAATGCTTGATGACTTGGAACATTTCTGCTGATTGTAGGCCTACACCCAGAAAGAGTTAACCAGCAGCTGCTGGGTTTATTTTCATTCTCTTTAATAAGGGAATCAAAGCAGCAGGACACAAACACGCTGAATCTCTAATCACTCCAACACCCACACATGTTCCCCATCCCCTTCTGATTTAGTAAAGTCAAAGCTCGCTTACCACGCAATACACTTGACTGGCTTCTACAGTGGCTCACTTGTAAGTGATGAAATCTCAGCTTTTCCCCCAAACCTTTATTCCTGAAAGCCCATCATCACCAAATTCTTCCTCTAGAATAGATATTGGTATTGCCCTCTTGCTGCAGCCCCTTTTACAACGTAGACATGAAGGTGGGGCTGGGGATGGGAAAATGAAGACTTCTAAGTCTCTAATAACATAGTTTGTTTTGAGACAGGGTCTCGCCTCGCTCTGTCACCCAGGATGGAGTGCAGTGGTGTGATCATGGCTCACTGCAGCCTTGCCAGGCTCAAGTGATTCACCCACCTCAGTCTCCTGCGTAGCTGAGACCACAGGCATGTGCCATCACACCCAGCTAATTTTTGTATTTTTTGTAGAGACAGTGTTTCACCATGTTGCCCAGGCTGGTCTCGAACTCCTGGGCTCAAGCCATCTGCCAGCCTCGGCCTCCCAAAGCGCTAGGGCTACAGGCATGCACTACCGTACCTGGCCGTGAATGAATTTATCATGTTTAAGTTGACTGGGTTCTACATTAAGGGGAGGTGATGGGAAATGATCATGTACTGAACACTAGCTAAATACATTATATATATGTTCTTATTTCTTAATAACTATGACAGAAGGATTATTATTATACACTTCCGGCTGGTGAGAAAAATTGAAACCTAAAATCGAAACTTGCCCCATATTACATGGCTCCTGGAAGACAGAGCTAAGACTCATGCCAACATCAAACTTAGAGAGGCCTGACTCCAAAACCTGCGTGAATCTTTCTGAGGGATACAAGTGAATGGTGCTATTTGGCAATACAACTTTTTGGAAGAATGAATGAATAAATAAGTTACCAAAAGCCAAACAAGAAGGCCGGGCACAGAGACTCACACCTGTAATCCCAGCACTTTGGGAGGCCAAGGTGGGCGGATCACTTGAGGTCAAGAGTTCAAGACCAGCCTGGCCAACATGGTGAAACCCCGTCTCTACTAATAATACAAAAAAAATTAGCTGAGTGTGGTGGTACACGCCTGTAATCCCAGCTACTCAGGAGGCTGAGGCAGGAGAATCGCTTGAACTCGGGAGGCAGAGGTTGCAGTGAGTCGAGACTGCACCATTGCACTCCAGCTTGGGTAAGGGTGAAACTCTGTCTCAAAAAAAAAAAAAGCCACAAAGTCCAAAATGACTTAGCAAAACTTCTTGGAGAAGAGTCAGCATCTCACCTCTGAGGACCAATTCCTCCTAGCCTCTCTGCTCTGGGATGTTCAAGATGGTGAGAACCTGCTCTTAATTCCTTTCCTTCGGACACTGAGTCTCCAAAGAGTAAGTGGCTTGGAACTAAAGCCTAGTTTTCAGATTTCTGGCTCAGTGTGTTTCTACTAGTACTATGATGTCAGGAGAAGAGATGGCCAAAGAAGAACTCTATCGTAGTATTCAGGCATCATAAATTATATATTAGAGGCCAGGTGCAGTGCGTTCATGACCCAGCACTTTGGGAGGCCAAGGCAGATGGGTCATCTGAGATCAGGAGTTCAAGACCAGCCTGGCCAATATGGTGAAACCCCATCTCTACCAAAAATACAAAAATTAGCCGGGTGTGGTGGCACGCACCTGTAATCCTGGCTACTCAGGGGGCTGTGGCAGAAGAATCGCTTGAACCCAGGAGGCAGAGGTTGCAGTGAGCCGAGATTGCGCAACTGCACTCTAGCCTGGGTAACAGAGCAAGACTCCATCTCAAAAAAAAAAAATAAAATAAAAAAATAAGATTAGCTGTTTATTGTTACTGAAAGAGACAAACGAGACAATAGCCTTTAACCTGACATTTAGGATGCTTATTCATTCAGCAAATATATATTTACCAGGCACTGTGCTTAGTAATGACAAAAAATAAAAAATAAAAAGATAAGCTGTCAGAAACCTCACAGCTTAGTGAGAAAAAAAGCCTCATTCAAATAATTGTCTTTTATCATGGCAAGTGCTAAGCAAAGTACAAACAAGGTGCCTGGGCAGCCCAGAGGAGGAAGAGGCAAATTGGTTGTCTTGTAAGGAGTAGAAGAGGCACCACGCAGAGAAGTCGCACGCTAGGAAAAGGTTACCACTCCCCGTCAGAAGCAAGAGGAAAATACTGGAAAAGCCTGCAGAGTAGGGTTGTAGCCTGTTTTTCTGGGACAGGAGAGTGACATTTGCCTAATGACTTCCAAGAAAGTAAGTAGGTCAGCTGGTCCCAGATATTTGGATTTTGTGGACCAATGTTCTTTGAAAAACAGGGATCTATGGGGTAGGTGGGGGTGGATCGTGTGGATTTAATGTTCAATTTTCTCCAGCAAAAATCTGCATCTGAAATCCCCATGATCAATTACCACCAACAGTTCATAAAAGTAAGGACGTTTTAATCACAAAAAAAGTAGAAAGGGTACCCTCTCAGAATAAAAGACACTTCCTTCTAAGGAAGATCATCCAGCAATTTCCACCGGCATTCTTTTTGGCTTGACTCATTTCAGTGTGGACTAATGACAATATTGACAGAATTTAGGTCCAAAGTCGGGACTGAAAAGAATGTAGCCCATTAACCCAGATAGATTTAGAGACAAACAATTTTCTTTTACCTATAATGGTGCCATATAAACATGATAATCTACAGAAATGTGCAGCTGAAATTCTCCATCTTATATTCCCTTTTCCATATGTGATTGCATACATATATGTTACTTCTTGGTACTCCCAGCCAAGGATTTCTATAACTATCCATCTACATAGTTCCTCTAAAAGCCTACAAGTCCACGCCTTCTTAGATTCCAGCATCAGGAGATCAGCAAGCCTCAAACTCTTCATTCTAAACGCTATCCTTGAGCCCTTCCACAGACACACTCAGAAAATCAGCAACTCCCTAAAAGAATCTCGTATCTAGGGTACTGGAGTAAAATGCAGAATGTACACTCTCTAGCTCAACAACACAAGTTGTTGGCAACAAAGCCATTTCTCCAGACCTTTATGGGAGGAACTTCCCCACACATGGCCAGATGTGCAAACAAGACCTTTGAGGGCCTTTCAGAGCTCGGATTATAGAAGCCAGCAAAAGTATATAGCAATGGAGAGGGATTCTTCCATAGAAGACACACTTTCTAAAGTCCCAAGCCCTAGATCTGAATCCAGGGGTGGCATTAAGAATTAGAGTTCTGGCCGGGCGCGGTGGCTCAAGCCTGTAATCCCAGCACTTTGGGAGGCCGAGACGGGTGGATCACGAGGTCAGGAGATCGAGACCATCCTGGCTAACACGGTGAAACCCCGTCTCTACTAAAAAATACAAAAAACTAGCCGGGCGAGGTGGCGGGTGCCTGTAGTCCCAGCTACTCAGGAGGCTGAGGCAATGGGCGTGAACCGGGGAGGCAGAGCTTGTAGTGAGCTGAGATCCAGCCACTGCACTCCAGCCTGGGCGACAGAGTGAGACTCCGTCTGAAAAAAAAAAAAAAAAAATTAGAGTTCTGTGGCACATGCCTGTAATCCCAGCTACTTGGGAGGTTGAGGCAGTAGAATCGTTTGAACCCGGGAGGCGGAGATTGCAGTGAGCTGAGATCATGCAACTGCACTCTAGTCTGGGCAACAAGAATGAAATTCCGTCTCAAAAAAAAAAAAAAAAAAAAAAAAAAAAAAAAAGTCCTTGGGCAAAAAAAAAAAAAGTGTTTTTGGCTTCTCTCTTCATGATGAATATTTTGACCCCTTCAGAATAGATATGAGGTGGCCTGACAGCTGGACCCAGGCAGCCCCTACCTGTGTCCCAGTGCCTCCGTGTGACTTGTGGAGTGGATGCCACACCTGTGATCACAGGAGTCGAGCCTGGTCAACGGCTTTCCCCACAAGAGAAGGGCATCAGGCCCTGCAGATTGAGTTAGTCAGAGCAAGGGTGGAACGAAGTCCTGTGATAAAGTTGAACGAAGATGGGAGGTCAGAAAGAATCCATTGGCAGCCATTTTCTTTCTACTCTCAAAGCCCCCAGCCTCCCTATTAACTACATGAGGTGGTAGATGGCAATGGATGCCCCCATGAGTTGGTGAGATTTAAGGTCCCTGGTCAGGAAGCCCAGGAGCCCCAAGCACATTTGTGACGGTAGCTCCTCGGGAAACAGTCCTCCTTCATTAGGGCTAGAGGGCAGGCCTTGCTTCAACAATTTCTGTGAGACACTGTCAAGGTGTGTAAAGGGAAGGCTGGCCCTCAAGCAATGGGTGGTGGGCTCTTGGACTGACTGTCAGTAATGGAGGGATTTTAGATTCTTTTTATTTTTTTCATTTTATTTATTTATTTATTTATTTATTTTGAGACGGAGTCTCGCTCAGTCGCGCAGGCTGGAGTGCAGTGGCGCCATCTCGGCTCACTGCAAGCTCCGCCTCCCGGGTTCACGCCATTCTCCTGCCTCAGCCTCCCGAGTAGCTGGGACTACAGGTGCCCGCTGCCACGCCCGGCTAGTTTTTTGTATTTTTAATAGAGATGGGGTTTCACTGTGTTAGCCAGGATGGTCTCGATCTCCTGACCTTGTGATCCGCCCGCCTCGGCCTCCCGAAGTGCTGGGATTACAGGCGTGAGCCACCGCACCCGGCCTCATTTTTATTTTTATTTTTTGAGACAGAGTCTGGCTCTGTTGCCCAGGCTGGAGGGCAGTGGTGCGATCTCGACTCACTGCAACCTCTGCCTCCCAGGTTCAAGCGATTCTCCTGCCTCAGCCTCCTGAGTAGCTGGGACTACAGGCATGTGCCACCATGCCTGGCTAATTTTTGCATTTTTAGTAGAGATGGTTGGTTTTCACCATGTTGGCCAGACTGGTCTCGAACTCCTCACCTCAAATGATCCATCTGCCTCAGCCTCCCAAAGTGCTGGGATTACAGGCATGAGTCACCATGCCCAGCAGGGATTTCAGATTTAGCTGCAACCTCAGAGCCACTTCCCTCCGGGACTCATGAGTCTTGCTGGCAGCTAGGAGGGCAAACTGTGTCCACAGGGATAGTTTCTCTCTGTGCAGAGCCAAGGCCCAAACACAGTATTTTGGCCAGGTTATTGCCTGCTCCCTCCCACAGTTACAGTAACTAGGCTTAGAGCCTTAAAACAAATCCTTCTTTAACCACAGGTCTTTTTTATCAGAGTGACCTTCTTTTCTTCTAACCCCCCAAATAAGGAAAACATAAGACAGTTGCCTATTTTCACCCAATGCCACTTTGAGAAAGTGCGACCCTTAAAGAAATCCCATAATAAAGTTTCCTATTAAAAAAAAATGGTTGATGGGGCGCAGTGGTCATGCCTGTAATCCCAGCAGTTTGGGAGGCCGAGGCGGGCAGATCACTTGAAGGCAGGAGTTCGAGACCGGCCTGGCCAATGTGGTGAAACCCTGTCTCTACTAAAAATACAAAAATTAGCTGGGCGTGGTGGTGCATGCCTATAGTCCCAGCTACTCGGGAGGCTGAGGCAGGAAAATCGCTTGAACCTGGGAGGCGGAGGTTGCAGTGAGCCGAGATCGCGCCACTCCACTCCAGCCTAGACAACAGAGTGAGGCTCAGTCTCAAAAGAAAAAAAAAAGAGGCCGGGCGCGGTGGCTCAAGCCTGTAATCCCAGCACTTTGGGAGGCCGAGGCGGGTGGATCACGAGGTCAGGAGATCGAGACTATCCTGGCTAACACGGTGAAACCCCGTCTCTACTAAAAATACAAAAAACTAGCCGGGCGTGGTAGCGGGCGCCTGTAGTCCCAGCTACTTGGGAGGCTGAGGCGGGAGAATGGCGTGAACCCGGGGGGCGGAGCTTGCAGTGAGCCGAGATCGCGCCACTGCACTCCAGCCTGGGAGACACAGTGAGACTCCGTCTCAAAAAAAAAAAAGAAAAAAAAAAAGAAAAGAAAATGTTTCCAGAGACACCCATCTGTAGCCTCTCTGAGGAAAGCAGCCTCTAACACGCCACCAACCCGACACTCAGGGAATTCTCTGCAATTGAAGCCCTTTGGTTCCCCCATGCTCAGGTGCCCCTGGAAACTACTCTCCTACTCACGGCCGACCCGTGTAGCCTTTCATAAGGCCATCTTCAACAGAAAGAGCAGAGCGTGTTTTCAATGCTGAGAAATGTGAACTTCTTCCGGCCACCTTCTCAGAGGAAGACCGAACAGGTTGTGATTCAGACACTCCATATGACACCAAGTTAGACTGTTCAACTGGCAGGTTTCAAGCCAAGGACTCAGCCCATAAATAAAAGGTCACTCAGCTTTCGTTCCTGTAAGTTCCCCACTCAGCTTACAAAGCACTTGCTGCCTTTGGCAACACTTGGCTTTGGTCTACAAAAGCCCCACGGCCGCAGGCACCCTGAGTAAGTTAGGTTGGTTTCCAAGTCCAAGTGAGTCATCTTTGAGGCCTTGGCTATTAGCACATTGGAGACAGTGTCCCCCAAGTTAAGAGATCTTGTCCACCAAGATAGGGAAGGACAGCCCCTCCAATGCCTGCAGGTCCCATTCCAAGAATTCCAGGTCCCTAGAGTGTATATCCCCAGGCTTATGCCATCACTAGTCTCTCTTCTACCCTAGAGAAATGCCTCTTTCCACTAACCACTGAACTAACACCAGGGCGCCATGTTCTCTTGCTTTTAGAATCCAGTCATTTCTTGTGTCCTGGGACGTGAGATGCTTGTCTTCAAAAAACAAGGAGCTTTAAGTACAATAAAACAAAACATTATATTTATGCCAAGAACTTTGTGTTTAACCCTTGAGTCTCAGACAATCCCACTTATTCACCATGTCTAAAAGTTTCTATTTCAGACATGATCGAAACTTCTTTTTCAAATCAATAAACTGCCCAAGTTTCTAAACCTAATCTATGACTTGCAGGCATGTTTCCCCATATTTCCAAGGGAATAAGCATCATTTGACACTATTTATTTTGAAAAGGGCCAGGGGGGAAGAAACAAGAGACAATATATTTCTTTTTTTTCTTTTCTTTTCTTTCTTTTTTTTTTTTAGACAGAGTCTTGCTCTGTCGCCCAGGCTGGAGTGAGTGCAGTGGCACAATCTCGGCTCACTGCAACCTCCGCCTTCTGGGTTCAAGTGATTCTCTTGCCTTAGGCTCCCGAGTAGCTGGGATTACAGGTGCCTACCACCACGCCCAGCTAATTTTTTGTATTTTTAGTAGAGACAGGGTTTCACGGTGTTAGCCAGGATGGTCTCAATCTCCTGACCTCGTGATCTGCCCACCTTGGCCTCCCAAAGTGCTGGGATTTACAGGCATGAGCCACTGTGCCCTGTCAAAAAAAAAAAAATATTTCAAGGAAGTATGTGGCATGTCTGCAACCAACCCAGTTCAGAAAACATCTACTAAGTACCTGCTGTGGGCGAGGCTTGGGGGTAAGAGGAAAGAGGACATTCCAAAAGGAACCAGATACAGCACTGATCTTCAGGGAGTGTCCGATTTGTTTATAGAATGAGTCAATATATGAGAAAACAAATGATGAGTGAATGCAGAATCAGGATTAGTAGTAAGTTTTATAGCAATTCCACTCCTTCGTTTAATGGTATTAGTATAATTCAAACATGATTGAGGAGAATATACATTTTTCCTGAGTTAAATATCTGGCCAGGCACGGTGGCTCACACCTGTCATCCCAGCACTTTGGGAGGCCGAGGTGGGTGGATCACCTGACATCAGGAGTTAGAGACCAGCCTGGCTAACATGGTGAAACCCTGTCTCTACTAAAAATACAAAAATTTGCTGGGTGTGGTAGCGTGCTCCTGTAATCCCAGCTCCTCAGGAGGCTGAAGCAGGAGAATCGCTTGAACTTGGGAGACAAAGGTTGCAGTGAGCTGAGATCGCGCCATTGCACTCTAGCCTGGGAGACAAAAGTGAAACTTCATCTCAAAAAAAAACAAAAAACAAAAAAGAAAATCTGGTGATTTTTTTTTTCCTACTGCCTACTGTTTTATCTGTTCCCCGAAATCCCAAACACATTACTTGCAACCTAGAGTTCTCTGAAATCTCCAATCTGACCTTGAACGATGAAGGCAAGGGATCTCTATGCTTTGTAGGGGTGGGGTCCTATATTATACTTTATGTGATGATACTCTCTGCCCTCCTTTAAGTACTTGAAAAAGATCTTTATTTTAGACTCCTCTCTCCATGCTGATGTCATTAGTATTCTGGATGAAACGTTTCCTTGCACGTAACTATGTTGGACTTGGAATCATTACTAAAGCAAATAATTCGGTTTTCCTAGGGAACAAATGCTACTTTTCCTCAGGGGCTGTTTGCTGACCATCCCTCTTGGTTGAGCATATGCTACATTACTTGGAAGCCACATGTTAGGACTAAGGGAGACATAGAGAAGTAAAGAACACAGCATCTGTCATCAAAGAAACTGTCGTCTTCACTGGGAATGAAGATTGAAACCTGGCATTACAGCTGGGCATGATGGTTCACGTTTGTAATCCCAGCATTTTGGGAGGCCGAGGCAGGAGGGTCATGTAAGCCCAGGAGTTTGAGGCTGCGGTGAGCATGATCGTGCCACTACACGCCAGTCTGGGTGACAAAGCAAGACATAGTTTATTGGAAACAAATAAACAAACATGGCACTACAAGGGCTCAGAAGCGAAGACGCTAATATATTCACTCAGAGTTCAGAAAAGGCAGAGGTTTGCTTAGGGCAAAAGTTGTCAGGAGAGGTTTTCAGACCAAAGCAAGGACATCTTGAGGGGAGAGTCCAAGGGAAAGAATTAATCCTATTTTCAGCTCTCTATCCCTGAATACCCTTAGTTCCTCCAAGCAGCAGTGGGCTAGCAAGTGATGCTACAGGACCGTATGCCATTGCAAGCGAGGACCCTGTGACCTTCAGCAGACCTCTGCGTCACCGTGGAGCTTTGAGATGAGTGTTAGAAGGAAGAACAAGCTCATTCTGAAAAGTACACAGATGTTGGAAACTGTGAGTATTGCCCAAAAAGAAGCTTGAAAGGCTCCCATCCCCACTGGGTGACCAGCAGAACCTGCCACTGCAAGAGCCTCGTTCTCATTAATAAGAGTTCATTTTATTATTTCCATGCTATGTAATTTCTCCCACTGCCTTTTAGACTGGAACATTCAACTTTTCGCACTTCATATTAATTACCCTGCGGGATTCAGGCTACAGTGCACAATAAGAAGACCCAATTAGAACATTTCCCATTGTCTTTTTGTTTCTTTGTAATCCAAAATCAATCCATAGCGTCTTTAAATCCTCACAAGAAATGACTAGGTTTATTAACGTCTCGGACAAAGAAGCCAAGAAATTCAAAGCAGATGGAGCAGAATCACACAAATCACACAACCATGCAAATTAGTAGCAGCCCATGGGCTTGACAGGGTCCGAATGCCAGGGGTTGGGAATTTTTAATATGAAACAGAAAATATATCCCATAACACTCATGTTCTTTTTGTGATGAAACATGATGATTCTGGTTTAATGTGGAGCAGGGTGTCCTCAGGAGCTCTGAGAAAACACAGGCTTCCCAGTGCTTGTCCACATAGCACATCCCTGTCTGGGACAGTTTACTGTTCACCCTACGTGAAGTGGTCTCTCGCCTGTCAGAAACACACTTCCTCTACAAATTGCATCCCCTACTGTTAACATCAAGATCAGAAGTAGGCCAGGTGCAGTGGCTCACACCTATTAATTCCAGTGCTTTGGGAGGCCGAGGAGGGTAGATCACCTGAGGCCAGGAGTTCAAGACCAGCCTGACCAACATGGTGAAACCCCATCTCTACTAAAAATACAAAAGTTAGCTGGGTGTGGTGGTGGGCACCTGTAATCCCAGCTACTCAGGAGGCTGAGGCAGGAGAATTGTTTGAACCTGGGAGGTGGAGGGTGCAGTGAGCCGAGATCATACCACTGCATTCCAGACTAGGTGACAGAGCAAGATTCCATCTCAAAAAAAAAAAAAAAAAGATCAGAAGTAAACCATGAGAGTGAGTAAGATGAACATATGAACATTTACATTGAAAAATATGAAAAAAAGATGAAATGGTGTTTGGAAAAGAAATGTTAACTTTATCCACTAAACAAATCCCGAACTTGGGAAACGAATTTAAAAACTGCACTCACCATATGTAACTCTGGTCAGGGCCTAAACAAAGGAGGAGATAAAGCTTATGATGTCAGCCCATCTCATTCAGCAGTGGGGACTTTGTGCTAGTTTAAAGTGTTGAGGAATTGGATCTCTACCTAATCATAAGAGACTGACCTCTTCCTCACGCCAGCAGCAAGGCTGTTCCCAGGGGAATGATGGTTACCTCAGTTTCTCTTGGCCTCTCAGATGTGCAGCACGCCGGGTCTCCCCTAGTACCCACACACGATGCCTCATGCTGCACACCTACCCACTGAATGGGGCCAAGTGAATAAAGCACCACCAACAACACTGCCTCTGGTTCCACTGCTGGGCTCTGGGTACCACTGTCAAAGCTAAACAATAATATTTACATAAAGCTTAATAGACTACAAGACATCGAAAAAGACATCAGTCATCTGGGGTGGGCATGGTGACTCATGCCTGTAGTCCCAGCACTTTGGGAGGCCAAGGCAGACGGATTACTTGAGCTCAGGAGTTCAAGACCAGCCGGGGCAACATGGCGAAATCATGTCTCTACAAAAAAATACAAAAATTATCTGGCTGTCATGGCATTTCCCTATAGTCCTAACTACTCAGGAGGCTGAGGTGGGAGGATTGCTTGAGCCCTGGAGACGGAGGTTTCAGTGACCAGAGATTGCACCACTGCACTACCGCCTGGGTGACAGAGGGAGACCCTGTTTCAAAAAAGAAAGGAAGGAAGGAAGGAAGGAAGGAAGGAAGGAAGGAAGGAAGAGGAAGGAAGGAAGGAAGGAAGGAAGGAAGGATTAAAAAAAGAAAAATCAGTCATCTGATGTGTTTCTCACAATAATTTTGGAAGGTGGATAATATTATCCACAGGTATTTCACAGAAGTAGAGATAGCATAGAGGTTGCAGGAAATGCCAAGAACACATAGCAGCTTCCTAAGATTCAAACTCAGTTCTGTGACTCCACGTGCCACACTCCTCTGAGTTGTGAGTTCTCTAAGATGAAAAGTCACATTTTTCCATCTGTAAGACATTGAGTGTTGCCATGAGGATTAAATAAAATAACCTAGATACAGCAGGCACCTAATAGATACCAGTTCCCTCCCATGCCCCTCCTCCATCAGGGGCCAAAAGATTTAAAAATAATCCCAGTCCGGGCGTGGTGGCTCATGCCTGGAATCCCAGCCAGCACTTCGGGAGGCTGTGGCAGGTGGATCCCCTGAGGTCAGGAGTTCGAAACCAGCTGGCCAACATGGAGAAACCCTGTCTCTACTAAAAATACAAAAATTAGCTGGGCGTGGTGCTGGGCACCTGCAGTCCCAGCTACTCAGGGGGCTGAGGCACGATAGTCGCTTGAACTTGTAGGCGGAGGTTGTGGTGAGCTGAGATCTTACCATTGCACTCCAGTATGGGCTACAAGAGCGAAACTCCATCTTAAAAAATAAATAAATAAATAAATAAATAAAATCCCAGTATATGTTCTGCACACACTACACATTTATACCCACAACTTCAGATTAAAGTGAACATTAATGACCATACTGAAGCAAATAGATTTCCAGAGGCCTGGGGAGTGCTGGGTGTCAGGCGGATGGAATGTGGGGGCTTGTGGGATCACTGGGAGTTAGGGGACTAGCTTTAGGTTCTGACCATTGTAGCAACTCAGTGAGCCTCCATACACGGCACCCAGGGTGCTCCCACACCTGGTTTCTAGTATCCTCACAGCTGGCACCTGCCTTACCAAACATATGCCCCAGGCTCTCCCATACTGCGAGTGCAGTTTTCATTACATAATGCATCCATCTTCTTGCTCTTCCTCAGCCTTATGCCATCCTAATTTTCTATAGTCCCAAAGCCATTCTCTCCTGCCTTGTTGCAAGGTAGGGAGAAAATGTAAAATTCACATGGTCACATAGTGTTACTTGGGAACAATTTTTGCCAGAGCCTAGAGGAGGGGCATGGAAGATTTTGGAAGGTAGGGAGCAACAGAAGGTAGAAATCCATGCCTGGTGTGAACTGCAACAAAAATTTGGCATGACTAGGGGGGTATGGGTAGGGGGAGAGGAGGGCATCTGCAATGTTGACAATTTTTCATCTAATAGGACAGAGGAGAATTCCAACTCTAAGAGAAGAGATCTGCCAGGTATACTGGCAAGAACACCGAGACTACGTGGCTGAGCCCAGCTCCGCCCTTAATTTGCCAGAGCAGTCATTCCACCACCCTGGTTTCCTCACTGAGAGAATGTGCGGGTTGGACTGGGCTGGCTTTGGAATGAGACAAATCTAGGTTCAAATGCAGGCTCCACCAATGACTTGTTATGCAACTTTCGGCAAATTTCCTTACATCGCCACGCCCCAGTGCTCTTAACTGTCAGGCGAAAATGAGAAAATGTGTTTCCGGAGGCTGTTTGAGAGTTAAATGAGGAGGTATATAAATATATTCCCCCTTGGACAGTGTCAGGTCTATGAAGTTCCCAGCACAGCAGCTGCTTCCTCTTTATTCTAAGTTGCTGTAAGCTTATGTCTCTATGGTGCAATGCAATGACTCAATCCGCGGTTATTTAATGTGGCTATCCTGCCCTCCCTAAGTCTTGACTATCAAGGCACTGAGGTGCTATATGCTGAAGCAGCAAATAAACAATTCAAGTTGGACAAGAAGATGGAAACAAGTGTGAGGGAGGATGGTGGAGGAAAAAGGATCCAGAAGTGGGAGGCAGTGGATCTGGGTTCGAATTCTAGCGCCTTCAGTCACTAGCTATAAGACATATGGCTTTGGATTTCTGAGCTTCAGTTTTCTCTTCTGTAATAAAGGGGATAATCACATATGTAAAATACTTTGTTACCTGGAAAGCGCAATTGAAATGTTAGGGTCTGTTATGCCACCATTCCTGTTGTTTGGAGAGTTCAATTACTTGGGTTTGAAAAATGTTTTGAGAGCTATCTAATTCCTCTTAGCAGTCAAACAAAACTTCAAACTTCCCCCAAACCCTAATCTTCAAAATCAAATGGCTGCTATGTAGACTACCCATGTATCCCCAAAAGAGCTGGGCTGACTTTTCTTTGCTATGAACAAATACTGCTAGTGACCCACTGGAGTCACCAACTCCTGGTGGCCTGATCTTTACTTGAAAAACGACACGGTAAACCACCCTCCTATTTTAACAGCTAGCACAGGGCAGGGCGGGAGGAACCCCCACCCACGCTTGCTCTGAACAGAAATCGTGGCTGCAGCTGATGTGAAAACAAGATAAGGAGAAATGTCTGTCAACAGACTCTGGCCTACCCTAGAACTGGGCTGCTCTCTGTGTATTCTGTACAGATGGGAAGGCAGGGGCCATTAGCCACCTGCAATTCTGCTCTGATGTGGCTGTATACTAAACACGGCCCAGGAAAGGGTGGGCACAGCTCGGACACACGTGCAACTAACACATTCTAGTCTTTAGCTAAAGTCTTTGAAAATATAGATTTAGAAATGTACTACTGGTTGGGTGTGGTGGCTCACTCCTGCAATCCTGGCACTTTGGGAGGCCGACGCAGATGGATCACCAGAGGTCAGGCATTTGAGACTATCCTGGCCAACATGGTGAAACCCTGTCTCGACTAAAAATACAAAAATTAGCTGGGCGTGATGGCGTGTGCCTATAATCTCAGCTACTTGGGAGGCTGAGGCAGGAGAATCGCTTGAACCCAGGAGGCAGAGGTTGCAGTGAGCTGAGATCGCGCCATTGCACTCCAGCCTGGGTGACAGAACGAGTCTTCATCTTACAAACAAAAAGAAAAAGAAAAAGAAAAAGAAAAAGAAATGTAGGGCCCTGAAGAAATCCTCATTAAGGTTAAAATTCTGCCAGCTTATTACTGAGAAACTAAAAACTATTTGGGGCCGGGTGCAGTAGCTCATGCCTGTAATCCCAGCGCTTTGGGAGGCCAAGGTGGGCAAATCACCTGAGGTCAGGAGTTCAAGACCAGCCTGGCCAACATTATGAAACCCCATCTCTACTAAAAATACAAAAATTATCCAGGCGTGGTGGTGGGCACCTGTAATCCCAGCTACTCAGGTGGCTGAGGCAGGAGATTCGCTTGAACCTGGGAGACACAAGCTGCAGTGAGCTGAGATCACACCATTACACT
Organism: Papio anubis; assembly: GCF_008728515.1. Classification (NCBI taxonomy): domain Eukaryota; kingdom Metazoa; phylum Chordata; class Mammalia; order Primates; family Cercopithecidae; genus Papio; species Papio anubis. The sequence continues at coordinate 11,920,644 of NC_044987.1, forward strand.
CCAGCCTGGGCAAGAGAGTGAGACTCTGTCTCAAAAAAATAAAAATAAAGAAAAAATAAACAAAAAAACTATTTGGTTATCAGGCTGAGTGGAAACATAAGCTCAATGTGTCTATTTAGTAACTTCCCAACAGTTCTAAACTGCCATTCGGAGCTCTAAATGAAAACTTCATTTTTTAAACCACTCTGGGCATGGCTGGGATGCAGGAATCAATGTGTCGATGCAAAAATGCTGCAAGGCAGTTCTCTTCTCCGTCTTCCCTGAGCATCATTAAACCTCCAGGGGTGAGGCACAGTGTAACTGAAGGTCCAAACAACATATCCAAGGCACTAAGAGGATCACAATGCATAAAACACGATGTGCATAAACGCTAATGGATAATGGGAAAAAAGTAAAAAAGAAAAGAAAAAAAAAGGAAAGAAAACCACAGAGTCTCCTAAGAGCTACTGAAATGGCAACAGCATCAGACACTTATTAGCATTCACCCCAGGAGACATTCCCAGAAGGGGCTGAAGCGTTATCAAGGTTGGGAGGACTCAGCATGTTTGCAGAGGAGGAGCCGGATGCATATGCTCACCAGCCTGCTGGCATGAGTACTGCAAACTCCTACCCATCCGCAGGCTCTGATCAGATCATGCCAGAGCTTCGAGCTCCTTCCAAGCACCCGTGCGACTGAGTGATGACAGGAGTGGATAGAAGAAATAAATGCAAGGTTTTGAATTTTAAAGCAGATCAGTGGGCCGGGCGCAGTGGCTCATGCCTATAATCCCCCAGCACTTTGGAAGGCCAAGACAGGTGGATCACTTGAGGTAGGGAGTTCAAGACCAGCCTGACCAACATGGTAAAACCCTGTGTCTAATAAAAATGCAAAAATTAGCTAGGCGTGGTAGCAGGTGTCTGTAATCCCAGCTACTAGGGAGGCTGAGACAGGGGAATCGCTTGAACTGGGGAGGCAGAGGTTGTGGTGAGCTGATATCGTGCCACTGCACTCCAACCTGGGGGAAAGAGGGAGAAGGAAGGAAGGAAGGGAGGGAGGGAGGGAGGGAGGAGAGAGAGAGAGAGAGAGAGAGAGAGAGAGAGAGAGAGAGAGAAAGAGAAAGAAAGAAAGAAAGAAAGAAAGAAAGAAAGAAAGAAAGAAAGAAAGAAAGAAAGAAAGAAAGAAAGAAAGAAAGAAAGAAAGAGAGAGAAAGAAAGAAAGAGAGAGAAGAAATAAAATAAAATAAAAACAAAGCAGATCGGTGGTGAATGGCATACCCTGGCATACCTCAAATTAAGCACAGACTAAATGTTCTATGCTAAGAGCTAGGGTTTTCAGATCCAATGTGGCATACTAAATCTTGACACTCAAGGAACCCACAGTCCAAACAAGCCTTGTTTTAGGAGCTCTTCCCTGTGCTTAGAACTCTTAAAATTTAAAACTCCCTCCACTGACTTCCCATCATCAGTAACAGCATTTCCAAGACTTCAGCCATTTCCATCATCAATTCATTAATTTTTCTATATCAGTATCTATACTGTACTATATTTAAGACTATATTTAAGTAGTTCCTTCCTTCCTTCCTTCTCTCCTTCCCCCCTCCCTCCCCCACCGCCCTTCCTTCCTTCCTTCCCTCCTTCCTTCCTTCCTTCCTTCCTTCCTTCCTTCCTTCCTTCCCTCCCTCCCTCCTTCCTTCCTTCCTTCCCTCCCTCCCTCCCTCCTTCCTTCCTTCCAAGTTGTTTTAGAGACAGGGCCTTGCTATATATATTGCCCAGACCGGACTACAGTGCCTATTCACATGTACAATCATGGCACACTGCAGCCTACAACTCTCAGGCTCAAGCAAACCTCCCACCCCAGCTTCCTGAGTAGCTGGGACTACAGGCATGTGCCACCATGCTGGCCTAAGTAAGTTTCATTAAAATAATTCATCTACTTTTATTCAAATACCTTTTGAATAAAATGTTATTTCTACCATAAACAGAAAACTAGTACCCTTTGCCATTAAAAAACAAAACAAAAAAGGAAACAAAGGAATCTTACTAAATTCTTGTTACATCCCCTCCCTGCTAGTGCTCTGAACCTAAGGCCTATAGCTCTCATAAAAAAGAGATTAACAAGTACTAGAGAGGTTTTAAAGATAATAGGCTCTGAACTGAGCCCCTCACTGTTTGTAATTAGAATTGTAAAAAGAAAAATTGTTCACTATGTGATTCATCATTTCTTAATGTCATGTCTACATATCACCCAAATCAGGCCACATGGGTCAGCTGATACCATCTGCGCTCCCTAGTCAACCTCATGATTGGGCCTCCATCATTGCATCCCCAGAGCTTTGAATGTCACATAGGAAAATTATAGGTACACTACACAACTGTGTGAATGACTGAATGAATGGATGCATCGTTTAGTCTCATCATTCTTTCTTATTTATTTATTATTATTATTATTATTATTTTGAGATGGAGTCTCGCTCTGTCGCCCAGGCTGGAGTGAAGTGGCGTGATCTTGGCTCACTGCAAGCTCCGCCTCCGGGGTTCACGCCATTCTCCTGCCTCAGGCTCCTGAGTAGCTGGGACTACAGGCGCCCGCCACCACGCCCGGCTAATTTTTTGTATTTTTAGTAGAGATGGGGTTTCACCGGGTTAGCCAGGATGGTCTTGATCTCCTGACCTCGTGATCCGCCCGTCTCGGCCTCCCAAAGTGCTGGGATTACAGGCATGAGCCACTGCACCCGGCCTTCTTTTTTATTTTTATTTTATTTTATTTTATTCTGAGACAGAGTCTCACTCTGTTGCCCAGGCTGGAGTGCAGTGGCGTGATCTCAGCTCACTGCAACCTCCGCCTCCCAGGTTCAAGTGATTCTCCTGCCTCAGCCTCCTTAGTAGTTGGGATTACAGGCATGCACCACCACGCCTGGCTAATTTCTGTATTTTTAGTAGAGACGGGTTTCACCATGTTGGGCAGGCTGCTCTGGAACTCCTGACCTCAAGTGATCCACCCGCCTCAGCCTCCCAAAGTGCTGGGATTACAGGCATGAGCCACCATGCTCGGCCATCATTCTCTATTTCTCGATTTCAGCCTCATCTACAGGCTTATTTTTCCTCCCATGACCCATGCCCGCTCATCCCTCCATGACTTTGTCCATCCTGTGCCTTTCAGGGAATGCTTTACTTTTCCTCCAACTGGTCAACTCTAAAATCTCCAAGCCTTAGGGTATGTCATCTTCCCTTGATGGTTTCTCCTTACCACTCTGGGTGGAGAATAGACATTCTTCTCCGTGTGCACACCACACACGTATCACACTATAATCACAAATGCACTTGACCTTTCTCTCCCACCCACTCTCTAAACTCCTTGAGGGGAGGAATGATGTGTCTTCCATTTCCGTTGTCAGTACCCGGCATTAGTTGACACTCCATAGATACATGTGGAATGAAAGCATCTCTGGCTATTTCCCCATATTCTCCGATCGTACGAGACAAACCCTGTCTTTCTCTTCTCTGAGTTTTAGCATATACTGTGTCTTTGGTTTTTTTTGTTTGTTTGTTTTGAGACAGGATCTGGCTCTGTCACCCAGGCTGGAGTGCAGTGGCGTGATCTCAGCTCACTGCAAGCTCCCCTTCCTGGGTTCACGCCATTCTCCTGCCTCTACCGGCGCCTGCCACCACGCCCGGCTAATTTTTTGTATTTTTTTTTAGTAGAGATGGGGTTTCACCGTCTTAGCCAGGATGGTCTCGATCTCCTGACCTCGTGATCCGCCCGTCTTGGCCTCCCAAAGTGCTGGGATTACAGGCGTGAGCCCCCACACCCAGCCCACATACTGTGTCTTTGACCAGAGTGCCCTGGACAGTATGCAAACTCTCTTCCACTGAGAAGCCTGCTGAGAAGCCTCGCGGGGACCCATTCTCCAAGCCAAGGGTGCATTCCTTCCTCTCTGTTCCCACCATAGCCCCTGAATATCACCTTTACTGTAGGGTGTGTCCCACATCTGTGCAATTCTTTGTTTCTCCGCTGCTATAATTCAGTAAATTATGAGCTTCTTGTTTTTGTGTCCCCAAGGTTTAGAGAGTGGTTGGCATCTTATAGTGGATAATCAATAGATATTAAATACTGTCTGAAGAAAAGAATGAATGTTTAGTAAGAAAATATTTTACTAATGTTTAGTAAGAAAATATTCATCTTTCTTCTCTCAGCAATCCCAAAGTCCCTGGAGTTGAGGTCAGTATAACCATAAAAATATTAAATTTATTGCTGACTTAAATGGAGTACCTACTATCTGCCAGGCACTCTGTCAACATTATCTCATTTAATTATCCCCATCTTGTGAGGTAGGCACTTCTACTGATGCCAATTTCCAAGTGAGGAAATCTGGGCTTAGGGAGATTAAATCACTTGTCCAAGGTTCTGTAAGTGGCAGAGCCAGCACATGGAACGAGGCCTGAAAAGCTCCAGTGTTCTTAACTATCACTCTGGCTTGGACTCTGAGCTTATACTGTCTGACCTACCTCCCTCCTTCATGATCAGAAGCCACATCCTGGGCAGATGGATCTGGGCCTGCCTGGGGGTAGCACTGATTGTGTCCTTTGAGAGCCCAGCTAAGCCACCAAGCAAACCCTGCTCAAAACACAGAACCCTGTCACAAATGGCCATCACAGCCTTTTGCTCAAACCATGGGACTCAGCAAAATCACCAGCTCCACACCTACCCAGCAGAAGGCCAGGCAAGACAGCCTTTTCATTGATTCCAGAAATGTCTCTTTTTCGTTTGTAAAATACCCACATTTTGGGATTTTCCCGCAAGTGGTGGGTGGCTACAGCAATAACAGATGAACTGGTATCTTTGAAAGCTGAATAGAAACACTTTACAATAAAGATTTTAAGCCTTAAATTGACTGAGGAGCTAAGTGAGAGTCCAGCAGCACCCCAGTGGGAGAAAATATTGACCCGGTTTTTATAACTGCATTCCCTGCATGAGAGGAAAGGGGTTACAGCTGCTCTTTCTTCACTCACAGCCCTGTGTTGAAAGCATCTGAGCTAACAAGGGCCAGTTTCCTCTGGTTTGCACCCAAGGAAGTCAGAGAAATGATGCTTGGCTGCAGAAGTTTTTGTCCAGAAAAGAGTGACTTTAACCTACAAACGCCAGCTTCAAATAATTGTATAAAATTTGAGAGGAAAGAAAAGGAATCAGAGCCACCTTGTAAAAGCTCCTTCCTGCTTCTTGATGATGTTACCAGAATTCTGTGCAGGAAAGGCCCGGCAGACGCACACAGCAGAACACACAGTCATGTGGTTTCGTTTTTCCAGTGATGAACCTCTCAGGAGAAACACTCCGTTTTGGAGACAGGCAAACGTATCTGGACAACAAGTTAACCATGACCTTTCATTTGCTGGATGTGAGCACAACCCAGGGGGAGAATCCTGCAGAGGGGAGGAGTCTGGAAGACCCTGGGTTTGGTTCTGGCTTTACCGCTCATTCGCTTCGTGGCCTTAGGTAAATCATTTAAGCACTCTGGGCTTCAGCCTTTCACAGAAGAAGTGAGACGATCGGGCCCAATGATCAAGTTCCTCAGCTCAGAAATACTGATCTTATAGTAGCATATTACAGAGCGCAAGATGCCGAGTCTGACTCAACTCTCCCAGGTGCTGTACCCTAAGGAGAATCCTCTTCCAAGAGCAGCGCGCACCACCCTCAGCCATCATCCCCACTACCGAGGCACAAAGATGGGAAATAAGGCGACAAGGGTGAGTTTTGGAGGGAGCACAGTGCTATGTGTCTCACTGGCTCTCAGTGCATACGTATCTAAACTTTAGCAGCAGCTGGGCTCATGACAGGCAGTGGATTCGGACGCCAGAAGATCTTGGCAAGGGATGCTTGGGACAGCAGCAGTTTGACTGCCAGGACCCCATTTTTGAGGCAGCTGAGATGTCACAGAGGCTACCTGAACCTCAGAGAGGGTAACACAGTGCAACCACACACCCTTCAAAACCATGAGAACATAATTCTACTTAGCATTTCACTTAAAACCAAAAGTCAGATGTTAAGAGCTAACTCCATGTAAGGCAATGTGCTAAGAACTCTACATGTATTATAATATAGAACCCTATATACATATATATAGTGTCCTTTGAGTTTGGTTTTATATATATTAGGTTTTCCTCCATGGTTCCTGGCTCATGACTCCCATCGCCCTTTAGCCTTTTGTTATCATGTTGAGTGCGGTAGGACTCAGGAGCAGGCCTGAGGAAACAGAATCTGACCTGATCTGTTCTCCTTTCACCTGCCCTAAGGCAGGACTTCAATCTTCCAAAACAGGCCTCCGACTATGGGTCATAAGACCCTCCCCAGAGAATGTCCCACCCTAGGGGAAGAAATGCTGAGGGAATGAGGCTTCTATGAAAACCCAAGAAGGCGGGGTTTGGTGGGCTGCCCACATGGAGGGTCCTGGAAGGTGGTGCCAGGGGAGGCCATGGAAGCTCCATGCCCCTTCCCCCATACCTAACCTTACACATCTCCTCAACTGTATCCTTTGCAATATCCTTTATAGTAAATCAGTAAGCATAATTGTTTCCCTGAGCTCTGTGAGCTGCTCCAGCAAATTAATTGAGCCCAAAGAGGCGGTTGTGGTAACTCCAACTTGAAGGCTGTCAGTCAGAAGTTCCAGAAGCCTGGACTTGCAACTGGTGGGGATGGGGGCAGTCTGGGGCCTGAGCCCTCCCACTGTGGGATCTGAGGCTATCTCCAGGTAGACAGTGTTGGAACTGAATTGGAGGATACTAACTGGTGTCCGCTGCTTGCTGTTTGGGGAAAACCTCCACATGTTGTCAGGCCTCTGAGCCCAAGCTCAGCCATCATATCCCCTGTGACCTGCACGTACACATCCAGATGGCCTGAAGCAACTGAAGATCCACAAAAGAAGTGAAAACAGCCTTAACTGATGACATTCCACCATTGTGATTTGTTTCTGCCCCACCCTAACTGATCAAAGTACTTTGTAATCTCCCCCACCCTTAAGAAGGCTCTTTGTAGGCCGGGCACAGTGGTGGGCACCTGTAGTCCCAGCTACTCGGGAGGCTGAGAATGACGTGAACCCAGGAGGCGGAGCTTGTAGTGAGCAGGTATGGCGCCACTGCACTCCAGCCTGGGCCACAAAGCGAAACTCATCTCAAAAAAAAAAAAAAAAAAGGCCGGGCGCGGTGGCTCAAGCCTGTAATCCCAGCACTTTGGGAGGACGAGACGGGTGGATCACGAGGTCAGGAGATCGAGACCATCCTGGCTAACACGGTGAAACCCCGTCTCTACTAAAAAATACAAAAAACTAGCAGGACGAGGTGGCGGGCGCCTGTAGTCCCAACTACTCGGGAGGCTGAGGCAGGAGAATGGCATAAACCCGGGAGGCGGAGCTTGCAGTGAGCTGAGATCCGGCCACTGCACTCCAGCCCGGGGCGACAGAGCCAGACTCCGTCTCAAAAAAAAAAAAAAAAAAAGAAGGTTCTTTGTAATTCTCCCCACCCTTGAGAATGTACTTTGTGAGATCCACCCCCTACCTGCAAAACGTTGCTCCTAACTCCACCGCCTATCCCAAAACCTGTAAGAACCAATGATAATCCCACCACCCTTTGCTGACTCTCTTTTCGGAGTCAGCCCGCCTGCACCCAGGAGAAATAAACAGCCTTGTTGCTCACACAAAGCCTGTTTGGTGGTCTCTTCACACGGACGCGTGACACACATGTGGTCATAGAAGCCTTCCTCGGTGTTGATGATTGCTGTTGTGGTGTAAGGGCAGAGCAAAAACACAGTTTGAGAGTTTTCTGGAAACAACCTCCATTTTACAAAAGAGAAAACTAAAGGCTTTTAATCCCACTCTGCTATTCAGGACACAAAAATTTATGTGTAAGAATATTCATCTAAATAAAATGACCTAGTTTTCCAAAAATAGGGTACTGAGTAAATAGTATATTCACGTACTAGAAATTCAGGAGAAATCATTTTAGACAAATAATTGACAGAAAAATGTTTAGACAAATAATTGACAGCAAACTGCTAAGTAATAACCTCAACTTTGTTTAATTTAAATATAATTATAAATAATATGGTATTTGCTTGTTCTTTGGGTTTTTCCATATTTTTCAAAATTTACACAATAAACATACATTACTTTTTACACTGTGGGGCTATTTAAAAGCCCATCCGAAATAACCAGCAGCTGGCCGGGCTCAGTGGCTCACACCTGTAATCCCAGCACTTTGAGAGGCCGAGGCAGGTGGATCACCAGAGGTCAGGAGTTCAAGACCAGCTTGACCAATATGGTGAAACCCCGTCTCTATTAAAAATACAAAAATTAGCCAGTGTGGTGGCAGGTGCCTGTAGTCCCAGCTACTCAAGAGGCTGAGACAGGAGAACTGCTTGAATTAGGGAGGCAGGGGTTACAGTGAGCCGAGATCGTGCCACTGCACTCCAGCCTGGGCAACAGAGCAAGACTGCCTCTCAGAAAAAAAAAAAAAGAAAAGAAAAGAAAGAAAGAACCAACAGCAAACTCCCATTCCTCTTGGTGTCTGGATCCTGAGGAATGCTTTTTTTTTTTTTTATAAAAATTGTACAGAATTGAGATTCTATACAATTGACATCTCCCAAATGAAAACCAAGAAGTCCCCTCCGCTTCTCCCTTTGTTCCTGAGGTATGCAGTAAATAAGTGGGAAGCCAAGGCAGTTGAACAGTTCTTTCTCCAAGGCTGGGGCACCTACCATGCCAATTGGCCCAGACCCCTATGTTCTAAAGAAGTCGGGCAGAGAAACAAAAATAAAACCAATTAATAAAAGAAATTTATGCATAATCTATCTCTGCTCAACTATTATGATTGTTATTATTACTAGGTATTTAAATGAGGCACTGATGGCAAGATAGGGAGATAAGACAGGACAGAACTGGCTTCATGTCTTGGCAAATTCTCTCATCTTGGAGACATGGGAGCACCAGGAAGAAGATGATCATGGAGAAATAGCAAGACTTAGAGGTGTGGTGGGGGAAAAACAGGGGCTGACCTTCAGGCACACATGGGTTAAAATGCTGATCCCATTTACTGAGTGACACTGTGTGAATTCTTAACTTTCTTATCTGTAAAATGGGTTTAAAGAGGCTGCTGAAAGAAATAAATACAGCATACAAAACACAGAGTAGAAGCATAGCAAAGGGACATGCAGTAGGTGCTTAATATCTTTCTCACGGTCCCTCCTCACTCATCTGCCACCCCCCAATACAACATACCTACTCTCTATCTTCCTCAAGCTCTAAATTTTTCCCTTTTGCAGAAGAGTAACATAAAACCTCCCACTGGAGGCCCAGTGCTGTGAAGGACCACGTTAAGTGGAAGGTTTGAATCAAAGGGTAAGTCATTTCATCAGTCATCATTGCTAAATAAGAATCAGGCAGGCGCCCAAGCAGAAGGCAAGTTGCCAACTTATTTCATACTTGGAAATACCATGACCTTATATGTATTACACACTCCTAAAGTGTCTACCATGATGCCATCAAAATCGTCTACCATTTGTGTGGCTCATGATAGACTTTCTACTTTCGTATCTGTTGCACCTCACTGGAGGTACAGAATAGAAATAGCCTCATTTGCCCAGGTGCAGTGGCTCACACCTGTAATCCCAGCACTTTGGGAGGCTGAGGCGAGCGGATCGCTTGAGGTCAGGAGTTCAAGACCAGCCTGGCCAACATGGTAAAACCCCATCTCCACTAAAAATACAAAAATTAGCTGGGCGTGGTGGTGCACGTCTGTAATCCCAGCTACTCTGGAGGCTGAGGCAGGAGAATTGCTTGAATCTGGGAGGTGGAGGTTGCAGCGAGTGGAGACTGTGCCACTGCACTCCAGCCTGGGCGACAGAACTAGACTCCATCACGAAAAAGAAAAGAAAAGAAAAGAAATGTCCTCATTTTACTTACCGAAAAACAGGGCTTAGAGAGATGGGTTGATTTGTCGGAGATTAGTTGGCACATAGGAATAGCAGTTGGGGAAGAAGGGGATTAGGAAAGGGAAAAAGTCAATGCCTGCACTAGTTATTTCACTGAGGCGTTTGTGGTAGAGTAGGAAGAAGAGACAGTGCCTTCTAGCCTCCATTCTCTTCCCAAGTCCCTGCACACGGAGCTCTATTAAAAGCCTGGATGGCTTTTCCTCCAGGGCCACGTTCTTTCCCTGCATACCACGGCCAAGAGCCTTACTCATCCTGCACAGATCCAGCCCCCAAACAAGTTCTATGGTTGTTTTCTTAACATTTAAGACCATCTCAGTACCATCTCCACCTTTCCTATAAATCTACCAGTCCACTGTCAACAGCATCCTTGGTCCATACCCTGGAGTCAAGCCCTCTGCTTCCTCCCAGAATAACTGTACCTGAGTCCGCTGTCTCATGCTCGACCATGCGTGTTGACCAGTCTACTTACGTATTTCTCCTTGGTAGCCATTTGTCTCTTCCTCGACATGACTCAGCTCATAGGAGAAAAAACCTGCTTCTCTCAGCTCCACTTAGACTTTGTCTGGCAGACTTTTGGCTAAGCACTTAAGCAGCCCCAAATATCATGTTCCCCAAAGGACTCCAAACCACTTAAGGCCATAGTTGGGATTGGACTTCCTCAGGGAGGAAGTGACCGGAGAGAAACCTGCTCTTTTCAGTCTTTATTTTCCATGAGCAGAGAGAGAAGGGCCGAGTGGTCCTGCAGAGTGTTGTGGCAGAACGAGTGCCAGGCAGGCCTGGGTTCAGTACCTGCTTTGCTCCTCCCTGGCTGTGTGGGCTTGTGCAACTCAACTTCTCAGAGCCTCAGTTTTCTCCTCAATAAATGGTGATAACATCCTCTGTTCAGCCTGTATCCAAATAGGGCTGCTATGAAGCTCAAGGAAGACCCCACGAGGTGAAAATGCTTTGTAGAATGTAATGAACTATAAAAATGAAAGGCGCTGGCCGGGTGTGGTAGCTCACGCCTGGCACTTTGGGAAGCCAAGGTGGGTGGATGGCCTGAGGTCAGGAGTTCGAGACCAGCCTGGCCAACATGCTGAAACCCCGTCTCTACTAAAAATACAAAAACATTAGCTGGGCGTGGTGGCGCGTGCCTGTAATCCCAGCTACTCGGGAGGCTGAGGCAGGATAATCGCTGGAACCCAGGAGGTGGAGGTTGCAGTGAGCCGAGATCACACCATTGCACTTCAGCCTGGGCGACAGAGCGACACAAAATAATAATAATAATAATAATAATAAAGAAGTGTTGCCATTATCACGAGGAGGTGTTGGATGAAAACATTTTATATTTGAAAACTCTACGTCTGCCTATAAATTGGAGTACTCACAGGCAGACACTTTCAGAGGGAAACCCTACCCTAGGTAAGAAGGACAAAGATAAACAAATTAATTAACTCTACAGTATTTCTTGAGCACCTGCTCTGTGGCAAGCACTCTTCCAGGCAGGAGAATCAGAGTAAATGACTGAGACAGTCAAGGTCTTTGCTCTCAGAAAGCTACATCCTGGGGGTGGGGATATGGGACAGAGAATAAGCAAATAAAGAAGAAAAACAAGGCAAGTTGTCCTTCCACTGAGGGCACAATGGACTTTCACCCTATTTTCCTGTTCTGAGGCTGCAGAAACATCAGTTGCAAACTCAGTGATACTCCAAGGAAAAGACCCAGAATTGGCGGGAAGAAGATAGTACTTTCCTCTTGCCGGGGCAAGATACTGCAGTTTCAGACCCAGGGCCCGTGAAGATATGTTGATGAGCCAGAAGAATGAAAGAACGAAACATCTGGACAAATGATTTATCAGTTATGTAAGGATTTCTAGCCTCTGCTTGGAAACCTTGTTGAAAATCTCTTAAAAAATAAACACAGGCTGGGCGCGGTGGCTCACGCCTGTAATCTCGGCACTTTGGGAGGCCAAGGCGGGTGGATCACCTGAGGTCAGGAGTTCGAGACCAGCCTGACCAACATGGAGAAACCCCGTCTCTACTAAAAATACAAAAATGAGCTGGGTGTGGTGGCATGCGCCTGTAATCCCAGCCACTCAGGAGGCTGAGGCAGGAGAATCACTTGAATTCAGGAGGTGGAGGTTGCGGTGAGCTGAGATCGTGCCACTGCACTGCAGCCTGGGCAACAGGAGCGAAACTCCATCTCAAAACAACACGAACAACAACAAACAAAAACCTGCATCACTTTGAGTTCCTCTTTACTTTTCCAAATTCAGAAAACTGAACCAAATATTTTCTGTTCTAAAATAGTTCACACCTCATGCTTCATCATATGTCACCCCCTCCAGGAAGCCTCACCTGCTTTAGCGAGGTGAACACACACTCTTCTCCACAGCTCTTGCTATCTGTGAATAAGTACACACAGCATTTTCACAATATACCACCATTCCTAACTTTTGCTTGTCCCTCACTAGAAGATAAACATCCCCAGGCCAGGGCTAGGCCTTCCTTATTTGATTTTGACTTCTTAGCACCTAGTATCAGGCAGGCACATAGTAAGTACTCAATAAATGCTTACTCACTAGATCACTCCTCATTGATCCATCTTGTCTCTATGGCCAATTTATTAGATGGGTTGAATGTGAACACAGACTCCAGGATACACCTTGTAAATGCGTATAATAGGACAAAATGTCTCATCTCAGTCTATTCTTCAGCTGACCTTCCCATTTTTTCTATAAGAATGTGTGCTGTGTCTGATGTTTTACCAAGAGTTGGTCAAGTGAGCTTTTGATCCAAATGAGATCTGTATTAAAACTGATAGTTTCCTCTTAACTATCAACTTAAAGGAACTACAATACATTGATGTTCCCTGCCATCCAGGGCTGCGATCAGCCTCATCCGAACTATGGAGACTTTAGACATTTGACCTGGTCATCAACAAGAAAATTACAAATTAAAAAAACAGAAAAGACTGGGCAGGGAAGCTAACTACCCTAAAAGATGCAACCCTCCATCTCAAGTACAGACCTTATTTGAAATCTGGCTCACACACACACACACACACACACAGATTTTTTTAAAATTACAAGGCAATTGAGGATATGTGATTATTGACTAGATATTTGATGATATTAAGTAATTATTTTTCAGGTGTGATAATGATCCTGTGGTCATATTTTATTTTATTATTTTTATTATTATTTCTTTGAGACAGAGTCTCGCTCTGTCCCCCAGGCTGGAGTGCAATGGCACAATCTCAGCTCACTGCAACCTGCGCCTCCAGTGTTCAAGTGATTCTCCTGCCTCAGCCTCCCAAGTAGCTGGGATTACAGGCGTGCACCACCATGCCCGGCTAATTTTTGTATTTTCAGTAGAAACAGGGTTTCGTCATGTGGGCCAGGTTGGTCTCCAACTCCTGACCTCAAGTGATCTGCCCACCTCAGCCTCCCACAGTGCTGGGATTACAGGTGTGAGCCACCATGCCAGGCCCTGTGGTCATATTTTAAAGCGTCATAGTCTTTCAAAGATGCAAACTGAAAGACAGACTACATGATACATCTAAGATTTTTTTTTTTTAAAACAAGGTCTCACTCTATCTCCAGGCTGGAGTGCAGTGGCGACTCACTGCAGCCTCAACTTCCAAGGTTCAAGGGATCCTCCCACCTAAACCTCCCAAGTAGCTGTGACAGCAGGCATGCACCACCATGCCTGGGTAACTTATTTTTTGTAGAGACGGGGTCTTACTATATTGCCCTGATCTCAAGGCTGGTCTCAAGACCAACTCCTGGGCTCAAGCAATCTTCCTGCCTTGGTCTCCCAGAGTTTTGGGATTACAGGCGTAAGCCACCATGCCTCACCCTAAAATTTAATTCAAAATGATATGGGGGAGGGTGGGGAAGTGGGTGGTATTGATGGAACAGGATCAGGGATGAACTGCTTGATGCATTTGTTTCCCTTTACTACCTTACAATAAGTTAGAAAATTTCCATTAAATTTTTTTAATCAGTAGTTTATTTTATTTCTAATCACTGTAGGGTGGCCAGTGAATTCTACAGACCAAGCTTACCCATGACGGTGCTGGGCTTGGTGCAGCTCCCTCTTGGAGGGGAGAGGAGGCAACCCAGAGCTGGGTTATGGAGAGTTGGCCCCTAGTGTCCTAATCACCATCGTCCTCAAAGAAGCTCTTGGTTAGAAGGAGATGTGCATCTCAGGCTCCAGGAACCAAATGAAGGAGAAAGAAGTGTTTCTCAACTTTTTACACAGAAAGATAAAAACTCGGGAAAGGCAGATTGGAAAGAATATTGAATTTAGAGTTACTCCTTGCCCCGCAACTGGGACAAGTGAACTTCTCTGTGCCTTAGTGTCCCCATCTATAAAATGGGAATATAACTACCGTCCACATCAAAGAACTGCCATGAGGATGAGATGAGATCTCATACTGGACAGTGAGAAGCAGCTTGGGGCCGTGGGTCAGACTTGAGTCTGATGGTGGCTCCATTGTACCAAACACACAGTCAACTACTAAATAAAAACTATTATAATTAATTATTTAAGAAAAAGCAATTTGTCCAAGGCCTCACAGCGCGTCGGCAGGGTACTACGCAGGAGGAGAATTTGCACTCCTGTCCTCGCAGCGATCCCTCCGAGTTGTACATGGGCAGATGATTCATGACCAGTGCTTTTTTGACAAGGCAGGGAGAACAGAGAGGAGATGGGCCCATCTTGTTCTGACAGCTGGGCCACCCTGGGTGGCAGTGATGAGTCAGCCTCGCTGCCACACTCAGCACACAAGGCTTCCCAAGCCCAGGCAGAGCATTGTGGATCGCAGACGCGCTGACCATGCAGTTGTGTGATGGCGACAGATGACTTGTCTCTTTGTGTCCCTTCCCCCAAAGCACTCAGTAACCTAACAGGCTTCTACCAGCCTCCAAATAGAAGCATCTTTTTTTCAAACCCTGAAGGGATCAAGCAAGCCAGAGGGGTAAGCATGTAGGTTTGCATGCACGTGCCTGTGCCTGTGTGTGTGTGTGTGTACGTGTGTGTGTACAGGAGGATGCATATGAACCTGTGTCTATTACCCCCGCAGACAGCGTGCTATCCCAGTGTCATGGTGGAAGAACAAGGAATAAGATGCTCAAACAGTGGATGACCAGGTCGCTACTTCCCAGGACTCAGCTTTACTTTGGAGGGAAGCTTATCCAGGTTCCCCGAGGACCTCCCTACATATGTGACTTCAGAGTGGACTGTTCAGTGTGGCTTGTCTAGGACTTAAATTCTCAATCTCATCATTGCCTTTCTGCGCCCAAAACCAAAGCAGCAGAGGTACAAGAAGGCAAAACTCCGTTTCCTTTGTGAGCACTGCTCCTGTTTGACTGAGGAATCTGGCGAGAACAAGAAGAAACAGGGCCAGAGCTGGGGCTATGTATGTAGAAATTTTGGCTGGATTTTTTAAAAAATCAACAGTGTCTTGGATTTTGTCACAAGAAAAATCACTTAGACATCCTACAGTTTTGGATAAGAAAACAAAGGGAATGCTTGATTCATTCTATTATGCTTTTAAGTAACTATTACAATGAAAGATTCATTAATTACTATGCAAGAGCAAGGTTTCAACAAAAACAAATAGGAATACATTAAATAATTTTTAGCTAAACTTCATTTGTTATGGAATAGCACCTAAATCTAACTTTTATTTTGCTAAATATAAAAAGAGTTTTGGTATCTAATTTCAGGTGTTGAAATGCCTGGGGTCTTGTTCTGGACAACACGTTGCCCTGGGACAGGCTGCTCACAGCATTTTGGCTTTGACACAGCAGCTCTGACATTAAAGAGCTCTTACCCACCATTTGTAACACATCAGAAAGGTTACTTTGCCTTTTACGCATCCTTTACTCTGCTTTGGTTGTGGAGGAGAAAAGATAGGACTCTGGTTCTCCTTTCAAATCAGCTATGCATAGAATAAAGGAAGAGCACGGACGGGCGGTGGCTCATGCCTGTAATCCCAGCGCTTTGGGAGGCCGAGGTGCGTGGATCACCTGAGGTAGGGAGTTCAGGACCAGCCTGACCAATATGGAGAAAACTTCGTCTCTACTAAAAATACAAAATTAGCCGGGCATGGTGGCACACACCTGTAATCCCAGCTACTAGGGAGGCTAAGGCGGGAGAACCGCTTGAACCTGGGAGGCAGAGGTTGTGGTGAGCCCAGATCACGCCATTGCACTCCAGCCTGGGTGACAAGAGCGAAACTCTGTCTCGAAAAACAAATAAATAAATAAATAAAAATAAAGATAAAGGAAGAGCACTTGATAGAAAGGCAGCAGACCTGCACTGAAGTCCTAACCAGTAACAAGCTGTGCTACTCTCAGCAAGTCACTGTCCCACTCTGAGTCTCTATTTTCTGATGTGAAAATAAGGACTTAGTTTAGGTGTCCTTCCCCATGCCTTTGATTTTCACAATCTCTCTGAAGCTTATAGTTCAGTAGGTTTTATCTGAAGCTGAAGATCCAGAATCCTACAGATCAAGAGCCAGCAAACTACAGCCCAGGGGCCAATCCAGCCCACCTCCTGCTTTTGTACAGCCTGTGAGCTAAGAATGGTTTTCACATTTTTAAATGGTTAAAACAATTGGTTGGGCGTGGTGGCTCATGCCTGTAATCCCAGCACTTTGGGAGGCCAAGGCGGGTAGATCACTTGAGGTCAGGAGTTTGAGACCAGCCTGGCCAACATGGTGAAACCCCATCTCTACAAAAAATACAAAAATTAGCCAGCCAAGGTGGTGGGCGCCTGTAATCCCAGCTACTCAGGGGGCTGAGGAAGGAGAATCACTCGAACTTGGGAGGCGGAGGTTGCAGTGAGCCGAGATTGCGTCACTGCACTCTAGCCTGAGTGACAGAGACTCCATCTCAAGCAAAAAAAAAAGAAAAAGAAGATAAAAAAGTCAAAAGAAGAATGACAATGGTGCGACCGATGGAAATTATATAAAATTGAAATTTCAGTGCCCACAAATAAACAAATAAACTTTCATTGGAACACAGCCATGCTTATTTGTTTATGTCTCATCCGCATCTGCTTCTGCACTGCAAAACAGCAGAGTTGAGTAGCCACCATGGAGACCATATGGTCAGCAAAGCCTGAAATGTTTACTCTCTGGCCCTTTGCAGAGTTTGCTGGTGATCCAGGTGTCACAAACTTCAGTGTACATACCAATCACCTAAGGATCTTATTAAAGTGGAGATTCTAATGCAGTGGGTTTGAGGTAGAGCTGAGATTCTATGTTTCTAACAAGCTCCTGGTTGGTACCAAAAGGGCTGGTCTGAGGACCACATTCTGAGTGGCAAGGCTAGGCTCTCTCAGACAAATCCAGTTACATCATGAACTCGCTCACCATCCTTTGGTGCCTTTCCGGGGCCTTCAAAATAAACTGAGACTCCCTAGTACAATGTGATTGTCGCCAGCTTCTCCAGCTCCACTGCCCCCAAACACACTCCTTTGGTGCACCAGGATTTCTCATCCATCGTGCCTATGCACACACTGACCTCTTCAACTGCACTATCCCCTCCTCGCCCCACCCCTTCACCCTCAACATGTCCAATTGCCCAACTTCCTGTCTTCGCATCCTCAGCTCCAGTGGCACCTCCTTAGAGTGGATCCTTCCTGGATCCTGTGAGTCTTATGCTGTCTGGGCTACGTGGCTTTCAGTGAGGTCTCTTAGTACCTCGTGGACCTCTTCACAGCCTGAATTACATGGTTGTGATACTACGGCCCTTAAACGCAGAGGCATCCTTGTTTATTCCTGCATATCCAGTAGCCAAGCATAGTTCTTGGTACATCATGGGGTATAATGAGTGTTATTTGGAATGGAACAAATGAACTGCCCAGGATTATGCAGCAAACCAAGCGAAAAGCTGGGACTAGAGTCCACACTTTCTAAATCCTGGTGTGTGGTTCCTTTTCCCTAAGCCATGCCTCATAAGTGGATACTCATTCTCCTGACTGATGGAGGAATTTGTTCCATAGCATTCCAAACTCTGAATGCTCTGAAACTCCTAAAAGAGTTTGGGAATGGCAGCCCCTCCCCGCCACTCACTACTCTGTAGAGCGCAGGGATCAGTCAGCTCCTGAAAACACACCTTTCAGCCTCTGGGCAGTGGGTCCTGGGGTGATGCCGGCAGTGGCTGCTGGATCCTCATGTATACTAACGAGTCATGTGGAAGCAACTCCAAGTGGTTAGTGAGAGGCCTAGGAAAGAGATTCAGTCTTCACCACCTTCACTCCTAGAGGCTGCAGGCGTTTCCCTTTTCACTTCTTGTGGTTTCTATTTTCTTATTGGACACCTGGACCCAAAGGAACATGGGTCAGCCAGACAGATCGAGGCTGAGTGCAGCCACAGTGGAAAGAAGGGCAGACAGCATGGTCCCCATTGTGACCCCTGCCAGCTGACAGGGCTGTAGCAGGATGGAGTAGGGTCCCACCTGGCCTCAAACTCCCACCATTCAGTTCACACAGGTATTCTCTCCAGGTCACTGGTGGCTGATATGAACTGAACTGAATTGTTTCCTCTTAAAATTCATATACTGAAGCCCTAACCTTTAATATGATGGTATTTGAAGAGGGGGCCTTTGGGAGGTAATTAGGGTTAGATGAGTTCATGGGAGGAATTCTAATGATGAGATTAGTGCCCTTGGCCCATGCCTATAATCCCAGCACTTTAGGAAGCCGAGGCAGGCAGATCACCTGAAGTCAGGAGTTTGAGACCAGCCTTGCCAACATGGCAAAACCCTGTCTCTACTAAAAATACAAAAACTAGCTGGGCACAGTGGTGGGAACTGGGTGTGGTGGTGGGCACCTGTATTCCTAGCTACTTGGGAGGCTGAGGCAGAAGAATTGCTTGAATCCGGGAAGCAGAGGTTGTGGTGAGCTGAGATCCTGCCACCGCACTCCAGCCTGGGTGACAGAGTAAGACTCTGCCTCAAAAAAACAGAATAGTGCCCTTATAAGATTATAAGAGACTTTTTTTTTTTTTTTTGAGACGGAGTTTTGCTCTTGTTGCCCAGGCTGGAGTACAATGGCACAATCTCAGCTAGCACAGGGTATATGAAATAATAAATGTTAATAAAAGGTTATTAAAGAGATGAATGAATGAACTGAGTGCTTATCATGTACCAGGCACCGTGCAAAGGGGTAGGGAAAGAGAAAGGACTAAGACACCGTCTCTCCAAGGAGTCACAGTCTAGTCTGGGAAACTGACATAAGCTGACCTTGATGATGTGATAATGGTAAGTGTTCCACCAGAGGCATGATATCAGGTATGTACAACGTTCCAGGGCAGCACAGATGCACATAAACACATTCTGCCCCGAGATGGGAATGTAGTATGTAGAGGAGTTAGGGATGGATAATACAACCTGAGAAATTTTCTCAAAGGAGAGAATATTTGACAAGAATGTACAGCACTCCCTTGGTATCCATAGGGGATTGATTCCAGGACCTCCCTCAGATATCGAAATCCTCAAGTCCTTGATATAAAATGGTGCAGTATTTGCATATAACCCATGCACATCCTCCTGTGTACTTTAAATCATCTCTAGGTTACTTATAATACCCAACACAACATAGAAGTTATGTAAATCGTTGTTACACTGTATTGTTTAGGAAATAACGGCTGGGAAAAAAATCTGTTCATGTTCAGTATACGTGTAATTTTTTCCCCCAATATTTTTGATTTGCAATTGGTTGAAACCACAAATTCAAAACCCATGGACATGGAGGGCCGACTGTATCACATTTCATCTAAGAGAAAAATGCACCCAGGAAGAAGTTATCCACGGATTCATCAACAACCATAAGCAAGACCCAGAGGTGATAATGGCGGCTTTCATAAAGGTGGCGGAGTCACACAGAAGGGCCTGGGGGCGGGAGGCAAAGGTGAGCAGGAAGGGCCAGAAGGTGACAGTGATGCCAGGAAATACAGAAGGGAGCCTAAGGGAAAGATAGGGAGACAACAATTCAATAGTACAGGAATGTTGGAATGTCGCTATTTAGATTTTTATTTTTATTTA